>NW_027325376.1:26637919-29037919 GCF_036924035.1 Leuresthes tenuis | reverse complement strand
TGGGAAGATGGAGATGTTTAGGGGGATTAATCCGGCTGGTGAATTGTCCAATGTGGTAGTTCTGTCCTTACGTGTAATCTAGAGGGGAACCAGGTCAGAGGGGGGATGCTGGCTGTGGTGTAAGGTCCTGAGTTGGTCGTTGGGGGAAGCAGGCAGATGAACGGAATCCAACCAAGGATGATGATACAAGTACGAGGAAACCAGAGCTTGGAGAATGGACGAAGGAGACGAGCAGCAGTGCTGCAGGAGACAAAAGGCAAGGTAAGCCCTGGGGATGAACTCGCTACTGAACATAGGAGTGAGCCTAATTACCACTTGGGAAGAGAGACAATCTGGCATAGACTGGTTGCCCCAGCAGTTCCTACTCATGGGTACCAGTGTCGTCACGTCAATGAGACCGCCGCCATATTTGTGTCCAATTTGACAGTTCTCCTCAGTTTCGCTATACACACACCTCACACTTGAACGAGACAGAGCGACACCGATATATACATTATTGGTTGCGACCAGTTAACCAATTGGCTTTTGTAAGGAGGGGAGCCCTTCTTTACTCACAGTGGTCAATATCTCTCAAAACATTTGCATTTACCTCGCATCGGTTTAATCCATATTTTATCAATTTATAACCTACTTATTTATATCTCACATCAATATTGATAACTTATTTAGCCTACATTTCACCATCAATCTACACTGCAATTTGTAAAGCTTATTCACAATATACACCATCAATTCACAATTTAACAATATTATCCGCCATTTGTTTTTAGGTCTATGGATGATGCAAGGCAGTTATTTTTTTCAGTTTATTTAAAATATTATTTTTGTCATATCATCTGCCTGTCAACTGCAAATCTCTCGTGAAGTGATACTTATGTAACCCACCTAGAAGGTAAGTGCACACTGGACCAGTTTAATCTAGATTCGCAGGGAGGGGTAATGATTGAATTGGACACCACCCTGAGTAACCAGGATAGACAGTTAGGTTATCGCAAAATTATTGTATTAACATAGGGTTACAACATTTCACAACAACAGACCGGTCTTTTACTGTTTTGAATCTGGTGCACCAAAAATAAAATAAAATATTTTCCCCCAAAAAATAAAAGAGTTAATTCAGTTCAATCGTCTCCTGAAATCCTTTCCACAGTCCTACCACACTGATAGCAGGGCAGATGTATAACTCATAGGTTCCTCAAATCCAGGTATTCAACACGGGTGGCTCGCCATCCTCCTCGTCAGGGAGAGAATCAAGTCCAGTCCAGGATCTAGAATCCAGGGATATCCAAAAACCTAGCCTGTGTAACATGACACGGCTTATAAACATATGCAAATCTATTCCTTCTGTCTGTACACTTTAAACTTTATCAGGATCAATTTCAAATACAACCTCTTAAACTTTTTAAAAAAAAAATTCCAACCAATTATTCAATGGCCATGAGCGAATGTAAAATGATTGAAATTGTAAATAATAATGAAAACCTGTAAGTGGTTTTAACATGAAATGCTCACTACACTTGAATAATGCATGTAAAGAAATATTGCTGATCACAATACTGACAGCTTGTGGTCGTGCACACCAACAACATGTTTCATAGTCTATAACTTAGATGGGTCATTACTTACTGTAACCACAAAACGTAAATAACAAATACATTCATAGACAAGTGTTCTTATTTGACTCTACCATGAAAGAAATACTAAAACAAAACTGTACACTAATGCTCGACGGCTAACCATTTGGCTAATGTAGCCTTGTACAGGACGTGTATTATACTCAAAACTCACCGAGAAAATAAAAGCATGAACAGTGAAAACATGTCATCAAGGTTTCTCCAAAGGCTTGCTAAAATATCTTTCCTTCTTTTTATGTGAAGTTTTATTAACTGTTTTACTCGCGGAAAAACTTTGTTTTCTTTGTTTTGCTCTGCTCCGTCTCTCTGCACACGTTAGGATGTGTCTCCCTAGCTGAGCAAAAAGGCGGGACTTGATTTGTTCTACTCCAATAGGAATTAACCATTCCTTCTGAACCAATAAACATGTTTGTTACGACGTTGTGTGTTAAATATGAAATAACGAATATGAAAACAAAAAAACAAAACTAGAAAATACATCAATTGTTATTGAAATTAAATAATTTGTGTTTTAGTAACGCCTAATGTAATGTCAGTTGACCTTTAATGTCAGTTGACATTCAGTAATGTCTCAATGGGTTACACCTATTTAGTGAGCAGTGTCTATTCTTTCATGTTCATAATCAAAACAAGTTAAACTGAATAGAGCTGTCCTGTCTACAGTAATAATCAAATGAAAACTAATTACCCTAATCTTCTCACTATTGCTAACGTAGCATTAGCGCTTCTTAACAGTTAGTGAACTGAACGATTTTACAACTGACATTTGTCAGTGACTTTGTCACAAAAAAACATTAAGGTGAAAAAATTGTTCAACCGATTTGACTATTAGTCTATTCAATGGATGTTATCAGCACACATCAGTCCCATTTATATGGGCTAGTAGGGGCCTACTAAACCTACTGGCCAGTAGGGGGAGCACTGGCGAAGCCCCTTCATGGCAAGGGCGCACCAAAAAAAAAAAAAGGTACAAAAGTAGAGCAAACATCAATTCATAAGTGTTTTAGCATGTTCCGTCTATAATCGTTATGAAACAAACACAGTTGTTATTATCAAGTCCCATTAAAGTGATTGCCACTACAATAATAAAAGCTTGCATTTTATAGCACCATTCAAGGTATCAAATGATGCTTTACAGTCGGTGTACGTCTTAGTGTAAAGACGTGGTTGTACCACGCAACAACTTGGCATAAACTGTGAAACAATGACTATGAGAACGAGTACAGACCAACCTGAACGGTGCTAAGGTGGCAAAGATCTTACAAAGAACTGAGGGAAACTAAAATACTGTGGGGAGGTGATTGGGTGCAGCTGTGAAACAAAGACAGGTGACTTGGATGAACCTAATTATGTGCAAGGGAAAAAACATGGCGTAAAATAAACCTAAAACCTGAAAACAAGACAAGACAAAAACAAAACTCAAAATGTGACATGACAATGTATGAATCATTTAGATTTTACATCTTGAATGTGTTAGCAAACCACATTTCATATCACATCGACTGGTTGTCGACTTAAGCTGACATAAACATAGACATATACGTATGTATATCTGGCTATATGTGTATCTGATCTGATGGAAGAAGTTGGGCTGATTAATATAGGGATGAACGAGTAGTAGTATTATACTGGTGAATATAGCAGACAAATAACATCCATATGTCTGTCTTTACAGAAGATGTATTACAGGGGCTGAAGATGTATTGCAGGGGCAGGGTAGGATTTTTGAGGTGCCGAGAGTGAAGAACCTGTTGAAGAATGATCTTTATTGTTATTATTTTAGTGGTGCATGACTTGACTGTGTGCTGCATATGTTTTAGTGTTAGGCAAAATAGAGCAAGTGAGTGCCCTGCCGTGGGTGTGTGGGATGTTGACATGCTGATGCCCAGGAGCCCATTGACACCAATCTATGGGTAAAATAAAGCAAAATACTTGCCCAAATCCAAAATTATGAACATGATTGGGAAAATCATCAATACCTTGAAAGTTCTTTCTGTCCAAAAAAGAAAAAAAATCCAAAGACTTGATTTCATCCAGGCTGGACAACCAAATGGTCATAGAAACTACACCTGAAAGAGGCTGACACAGGTGAAAATGAAAAATTTTTAAACATTAAGACATTTTTTAAAAGACCTTGACGTGGTGAGTGTTTCTTCTGTGTTCTCACATTTGTTCATCCTTTCCCTAAGCACATATGGTATTTAAGGGAAAAAAGGGTTAGGCTGAATTACAATGAGAAATGGTGATGGAAGGAGCAGATGTCCGTGTCTGTGTAGACATGACAGAAGAGATTGTGACATGGTATTTAATCCAAACCGTGAGCGTTTCAACAACAAAGAGGGAATGTGGTGGGAGAGGAGGAAGCTGGATAATGGGATAATAAGTAACAGGAAATTAGTCATGAGAAACAAATGTTACACACAGGAGAAAATATGTGTGTTTCTATTTTAAGAAGAATGATAAATGTAGGAAAGTTTGTATATTGGAGAGAATGTGTCATGTGGAATCACACACAGGGGTATCCTGAGCCGGTTCTCACTCAGACAGCATCATGTTCTGTGGAATAGGGCTGTGTCCATTCTCTCTATCAGAAGTCTGTATATCACCACAATGACTTTGAATAGTTTTGTACAATTCCTATGTGTCACTGCTACATGGTTGCATTTTATTCAGAAAGTTCATTAACACAATTGCAAATCAACAAAATTAGCCTTTGGAGAAGTTTTGGTCAGGATTTAGAACTCATAGTACAGAAACAGTTCTGATGAAATTGACCAATTGTCTATTAATGCCTCTGATTATGGAGTTGTCTCCATATTGTTTTAGATCTCAGTGCTGCATTTGATATGATATGAACATGAGATACATATTAATTGAATGCCTTCACAACTGAGTTAAGTGACACAATTGTGATACATTGACCAAAGTAGGATTAAGATCCTGCTAAATGCTAAAAGTAATATCTTTTTTGCCAGAAGATGGCCCTCAAATCCATGGGAAACTTACATATGAAAGGTGTGTATCTCCCATTTATCATAACTATGTAACTGAAAGTGCTGACAAGCTTCCAAATCTGAGAAAATCATTTGTTCTCTTACACGCTGTAACTACTTTAAAATTCAAACTACCCATTTCATCTGAGCCAAGTGGCACCTTAAAGATAATGTTCTTGGTTTCATAATGCCCCGTTGACAGTGCTGTGGCTGCGGTAGTTAGAGATTATGGGTTTGAATCCTAGTGGTTTTGTAATGATGGCACACTTTTACACACATAAACAGTATGGCCACATTCAAATTTGTTGAACAGGAACTGATAAAGAGATAAGTTAACATTTTTGTATGCTGTGGTCCGGTAACAATTAGCAGTTCAGATGTACATATTACTAACATCGTTCCCAGAAGTGCTTGAATACTTTATATCTATCAAAATGGTTATCTCCTTTGAACATGTGTAATATAAGCTGCGAAAAGGGTTTGAACCTGCATAGGAAGATCCCAATGGATGTCAAGCCCAACGCCTTAACCACTTGGCCAAATATGTGGCAAAATAGATTGTCACGGTCGGAAAAAGAAGGAGAAAGAAGAAGGAAAGGGGGAAAGAGAGGGGAAAAGAAAAGGAGAATTTTGGCTTCATTCTGATGTTGCTCTCCCTAGTGGTCAGCAGAGGGCGCTGTTGGGGACATGTTGCATTATTGGCTGATGTCAGGTGTCCTTAACTCAGAATCAGTCAGAATCAGAATACTTTATTAATCCTACAAGAGGAAATTATTTTGCTACAGCAGCAGATGATAAAAAACTAAATAGTATACCAAACTGCCTCACCCTTTTAAAGTCGACCACCATCTCATTGGTCTTATTCACATTCAGGAGCAGTTGATTCTGTTTCCAAATCATAATCTCAATCATTATCTCAAGGCACCTTACAGTAAAGTCAAGACCTTACATATATACCATTATCCATATAACATTATAGAAAGAGAAAAGAGATCAGAGTATAGGCAGTTGTCCATCAGAGAACTTGCAGGTGGAATGATTCAGAGTGGTACTGGAAATCAGAGGTTAATAATAATAATAACCAGACCTGTACTCTATTTATGCAGGCTGGGTCAGGAAGAGAGCCAAATCCATCGCCACGATTCTTAACCCCCTGCAGCCCCTCTCATACACTCACCCCCAACCCTGCAGCCACACACTGCATTGACACACACCATATTATGTATTTATTTTATTTTCATCTATTTATTGTATATTGTATATACGTTCAGTGACAATAAAGGCACTCTTGAATCTTGATCTTGAATATGGTGAACAGGAATGGAAACAGAACAGTCTCCTGTGGGGCTCCTGTTTTACTGACCATCACATCAGACAGACAGCTCCAAAGATGAACAAACTGGGGCCCATCTGACATAATCATCAACACATGAGACAGTAAATGAGTTGACAACCATCCCATGCAGCTTCTTTATGGCACGCTGCAGCAGGTAGCATGACAGCATCACCCACACTCTGTGTTGCAGGATGCACAGGACTTACTGATGCAATCAGGTCCAGGGCACTGAGCAGGGGTGGCTGTGGGAAAGGAATTGAAGAGAAGGTGTGAGGACTGTGCCTGTGTGGGATGGCCCAGCAGGGCCTTCACACCTCAGTTAACGCTGCACCTTTTTCAACTCATCCTTGTCACCAGATCAAATGGCTCCCTTCTTTTGATTCAGAAGAGCTTTCAAGTCACTGGTCATCCAAGGCTTGTTGTTGGGGAAACAGTGTAGCCTGTTTTGGAAGCCTGTGATGCAGTCTGTGGGATTATCGCTACTTCTAATCCTTGTGGTGACAAACTGCCTTGAGACAACAGTAACATACTAAAGTGTGATTAGAACGAGATTGTGGTCTGATAATATAACATATGGGAGTATGATGTTGATTAATTAATCAGATTATTTATCAAAAAATAAAGTATTCATTTTATAGTTTAGTAGCATTTTAGTATATTTCTATCATTCCTAAAACCACAAAGTATTGCAAGCTCAGAAACGGCTTTGATTATTTTTTTCCTCAAAAGTTGTAGATACAGATGCATGAAGTGAGAACATTTTATATTTAATATATATATATATATAAAATGTTCTCACAAGACCAGAATATTCAAACAACAATATATAATAGTAAAATATGTTAACATATTAACAATGAGCCCCTCCACTCTCTGATGATCTGTCCAGATGGAGGACACTTTAACACACCAAATAACAAATAACTATTTACAATGAGCTCTTCCACTCTTCAATGGTCTGTCAAGATGCAGGACAGTACCACTTCCCACGCATCTGTGTGTGGCCAGTTACTTTGCTCTTTTGCTGACCAAATGTTTTACACTGATAGCGGTAGCTGTCTGTAGTGCGTTCTTTGGGAGCTCACCTCTGCTCTCTCGCTCCTGATTCTCAAGGACTGCCTTACGATGTCTCTATTCCCTAAACCGATTGTTAGTCTTTTGAGGTATTGGAGCTGGACCTGGGGCTGGTGAGTCTGAAGGGCCACCCTGAGAATGAGATGCTGGGGTAGACGTGGATGGCTGGTAGGAGGACCAGCCCTGTGTGTGGGATGCTGGGGTAGACGTGGATGACTGGGAGGAGGACCAGCCCTGTGTGTGGGATGCTGGGGTAGACGTGGATGACTGGGAGGAGGACCAGCCCTGTGTGTGGGATGCTGGGGTAGACGTGGATGACTGGGAGGAGGACCAGCCCTGTGTGTGGGATGCTGGGGTAGACGTGGATGGCTGGTAGGAGGACCAGCCCTGTGTGTGGGATGCTGGGGTAGACGTGGATGGCTGGCAGGAGAACCAGCCCTGTGTGTGGGATGCTGGGGTAGACGTGGATGGCTGGCAGGAGGACCAGCCCTGTGTGTGGGATGCTGGGGTAGACGTGGATGGCTGGCAGGAGGACCAGCCCTGTAGGTGAGTGAGTGCTGAGTAAGATTGTGATTGCTCACAATGAGCAAGGTCACTTTCTGCCAGCCAGGCATCATCTCCAGTGTGTGTGGGTGCAGGTGTTCTGGCAGAGCGACGTCGATGAATCACTGCCTCGCCCTTGCGATTTTCAGGTTCCTGGAACTCCATAACGGTGTACCCATGTTGAACAGGCTCAGATGGTAGGTTCTGGGCCTCAAGGAGGGATTCCTCTGCCGAATGGATCTGCTAAGGAAGCTGTACACCTTGTAGTAATCCATCACGGTCAGTTCTCTTCTGCCGACCGTGCAGCCTACAGAAAATAAAAATCAGAAGAACACATTGTTGTTCAGTCAGTGTTTTATATTTACTTTGTAAGACTAGTGTTAGAATAGTGAAAAATAAAATTATAAAAATAAACTCACCAAGAGGACACTGTAGTATTGTTTATGGTTACCAGTACCAGATTGGTCTTGTCCAGTATTTCTTTGCAGTCCTCAATCAGCTGCTTGATGTGACTGTAAGCCATGACAATGGACTGAGGTATTCCAAAGGTTTTCCCTTTGTTGTCCTTTGGCCTGTTTCTGGCTTCCTTGAACTCTTTGTAGAGTCTGAGGGCAACACACTGAGATGTCCTGTTATGGTCAGGTATTTGGGCACCCTGGCCATGCATCATGAACAATCTGGAAATACAAGACCAGATGACATAGTCCACATTATGTATGAGTATTGTGAACACATGTGCTGCATACATCTGTGAATAGACAAATACATATGCACAAATATTCTAGGCATATTAAAGACACATACCTCTCAGCAGCTTGTTGGCCTGGAGCAGAGCCAATACGCTTTCTAGATGCTCTCCATGACCCTTGAAGTGTCTTTTTCTTACTTTTCAGGGAGTATTTGGTTGTAGACTTGTCAGCTGGATCCAGACAGGAGTACAACCGCAATATCTCTACAATTTTAGAATTTGACAGAGGCGTTATTGAGCGATTAAGATTTACTAGACACTCTGCAAAGGCATCAACGGCCTCCCACCCGGGAACTCCTCTGGGATCACACCTACTGTCCTGTAATCCATCCATCCATCCATTTTCTATACCGTCAATCCGTTAATCGGGTAGCGGGTGGGCTGGAGCCTCTGTCCTGTAATATGAAAGGAAAACAAAACGAATTATCATGAAGCTAATTCAAAATAAAACATAAAAGACCAAACATTTCTAATCACCAGAGGTTAACAACTTTACCGGAGTTGCAGTAACAGGTCCCTGGTCCTTAGATGGGGAGCTGACAGGACCAGCACTATCACCACTTTCAAGTGTACAATCCTAAGAAATCATAGGAAAGTGAGAGGAGTACAATGAAACTGAAAAACTCTGTTGTGCTCGTATTACACAAAGGAATGGTTGATTTGAAAAGACAAACATATGCCATTTGTATTGAAAAATACTCTGCAAATTAGATCTCCTGTAAGAAGATTCAGGGGTTAAAGTGCCAACACAATACCTGAGATGAGGACTGGAATGAGATGTCAGTGGCCTGAGGAATTGTCACATCAGGACATTCATCCTCTGGACCCTCATCCAGAACCTCAGGCAGGTCAGTACCAATCTCAGTCTGCGGACGCAGTAGATCTCCTCTGTTTGACTGTGCCAGCAAATATTCCACTGCAATATGTTCACCTGCCATAAGTAGTTACCAGAAAAAACAAGAATGAGTAGAATGAGTGGATGAAAAAGAGGTGTAACCATCATGTTATATCCACCTTATTAAGACAATATTCTGTTCTGTTATTGTTCTGAGAAACTTACTGGTTGGGTTCCCCGGGGGTTTAAACTCTGGCAGAAGTGGGTATCCCAGGACCCTGTTACAAAGGGCATTCAAGCTGGACATCAAGTGCACATCATATATTTTTGTGCGGGATGTATCACGCAAGATCATCGCTTGCTGAGCCCGATTGATGCTCCATCTCGATAGCCCCTCAACCATGTACATCTGAGTGTGCAATGCATTACACCTCCACCGTGGCAAGACAAAAACATGGCAGACAACAACAACAAAAAAGAGTCTTAGGACAACTTCATAAACAGCATTCATAAACAACATTTTTCAAATAACATTTCAACTTTCCTGGGATGAAGCCACACTGGTGGCTATGGAAGCTCTCCAGAGAGGATGAGCCTCTGCCACACCTCAGGACATCCGGGATTTTGCCTCCCTTCTCCACCGGGGGTCCGATGTTTGTGTACAACTGCACACCAGGTGGATCTTGGATTTCAATTCAATTCAATTAAATTTTATTAATATGGCACCAAATTACAACAATTGTCAACTCAAGGCACTTAAACAATATAGTCCAATTCAAGCCAATTGGAATTCAATTAATTCATATAGAGCCAATTCAAAAAAATAATATCCTATCTAAAGAAACCAACAGATTGCACCGAAACTTGTCTTCAGTCCAATCTCCCGTCCTGAGCGCGCCTGTGGCGACTGTGGAAAGGAACGACTCCCTTTTAACGGGAAGAAACCTCTGGCTATATTCTATTCTGAATCTAACAGGTAGCCAATGAAGAGAAGCTAAAACTGGAGAAACATGATCTCTCCTGTTAGTTCTCATCAGAACTCTGGCTGCAGCATTTTGGATCAGCTGGAGGCTTTTCAGAGAATATGTGGGACAGCCCAATAATAAGGAATTACAGTAGTCCAATCTTGAAGTAACAAATGCATGAACTAGTTTCTCTGCATCACCCTGAGACAGGATGTTCCTGATTTTAGCAATATTACGAAGGTGAAAGAAGGCAGTCCTAGAAACCAGTTTTATATGTGCGTCAAATGATAAATTCTGCTCAAAAATAACTCCAAGGTTCCTCACTGTAGAACTAGAAGCCAAGGAAATACCATCTAGAGTAACTATATAACTAGACAATTTCTCCCTGAAGCGCTCAGGTCCAAAGAGAACTTCAGTTTTGTCTGAATTTAAAAGCAGACAGTTCTGAGTCATCCAGGTCTTTATGTCTTTAAGACAGGCTTGTAGTCTGACCAACCTTTGGTTTCATCTGGTTTCATAGATAAGTACAGCTGAGTATCATCAGCATAACAATGGAAATTTATGCCATGCTGTCTAATAATGTTACCTAATGGAAGCATGTATAAAGTAAAAAGAATCGGTCCAAGCACAGAACCCTGAGGAACTCCATGCCTCACTCCAATGTGTGAGGAAGATTCTTCATTTACAAGAACAAACTGGAATCTATCAGATAAATATGACTTAAACCAGCCTAATGCAGTTCCTTTAATCCCAATAACATGTTCAAGTCTCTGTAACAGAATGCTGTGATCGATCGTATCAAATGCAGCACTGAGATCCAACAGGACAAGCACAGAAACAAGTCCGCTATCAGAGGCTAAGAGATCATTGGTAACTTTCACCAGTGCTATGATGCACTCTGAATCCTGACTGAAACTCTTCAAACAGATTATTTCTATGTAAATTATCACAAAGTTGAGCTGCAACTATTTTTTCAAGAAGTTTAGACAAAAAAGGGAGATTGGATATAGGTCGATAATTAGCCAACACTTCTGAATCAAGAGTAGTTTTTTTTTAAGTAAAGCTTTAATTACAGCAACCTTACAAGTCTGAGGTACATATCCTGTCAACAAAGACCGATTGATCAAATCCAATATGGAAGTGTCAATTAAGGGGAAAACCTCCTTGAACAGTCTGGTTGGGATTGGGTCTAAAATACAAGTTGATGGTTTAGAAGAGACTATTGCTGTTGTTAGCTCAGGGAGATCAACTGGGCAGAAGTCGTCGAAATACAAATCAGGTTCGAAAGATACTTCTAAAGCTGCTCTACTTGATGATACATCAGTGATAATAGTGGGAAGGATTCCATCAATCTTCTCTCTCTCTGATAGAAACAATTTTATTGATAAAGAATCTCATGAAATCATCACTACTGAGAGTTAAAGGAATACATGGCTCAACAGAGCTCGGTCTCTTTGTCAGCCTGGCTACAGCGCTGAAAAGAAACCTGGGATTATTCTTATTCTCTTCTATCAGTGATGAATAATCTGGCTTTACGAAGGGCTTTCTTATACATTATTAAACTATCTTTCCAGACTAACTGAGACTCTTCTAAATTAGAGGAACGCCACTGTCTCTCCAGCTTTCTTGCAGTCTGCTTTAACGCACGCAGCTGTGAATTATTATTAGATATGCTGCAGTATTGAGCCATGGACCATGTCATGTCTCTACAGGAGGAATGGTAGCAATAATAAACAAAGGAATTTTTGTCTAACATGTTTAATACGTGCAAAACACAATCCACAGGGCAATCTGAGACCAGGACGAGGACAATTCCCGAAACCAACGTACCCTTTTCAACACATTTCAATGGATTTCATTGAACTGAATAAATGTGAAGGGAAACGGTTCTGCTTGGTGATAATAAATTTTTTTTCTAAATGAGTTGAAGTATTTCCATGCACACGCGCAGATGCACTCTGAGTAGCAAAAGCGCTGGTAAAAGAAATATTTCCTAGATTTGGAATCCCTGAAAAAATGTATAGTGTTTATGGGACCCACTTTGTAAACAATGTCATCTCACTGATGGCAAAGAATTTAAAAATAGATTTCAAGAACCACTGTGCATATCAGCCACAGTCAACAGGTTTGCTGGAGAGACACAATGGAATAATAAAATCAAGACTGAAGAAAATCATGGAAGACTCTGGGAAGAATTGGGTTTACTGTTTACCACTGGTAGTCCTGAACATGCATATTACTCCAACTAATACAGGTTTAACTCCATTTGAAATTATGTATGGCAGACCATTTGTACTCCCACAGTTAAAACTGTTCTCCAGACATGATGAAGAAAGAGAAGAAACTTTAGCAGATTACATGCTGAAAATGTTAACAAGTAGAGAGATCTCTGCTTTCTCGTCTGTTCCAGGTGACCCTGTGGATGAATCTCTAATACCCGGAGACTGGATCCTCATCAAAGTGATAAAGAAAGAGAATTGGTCAACTCCAAGGTGGGAAGGGCTATATCAGGTATTACTTACAACACCCACAGCAGCCAAAATAGCAGAAAGGACTTCCTGGATTCACTTATCACACTGTAAACTAGTAAGGCCACGACCTGCAGAGGAAGGGAAAGATTAGGTACCTACCACCGTTCTCTGAGGCATGAGTCTGACTACAAAGGGGAATTCTCTCAGGAGGAGGGGGTTCGTCTCAACCTCAGTAAAGAAAACAACAGCTAAAACGAGAACATAGGGTGTGGCTAAAATAAAACAGGGAAAATGGATGGGCAAAGGCCATGGCATCCATTCAGATTACTGGGATTATGTGGGTTAAGGGGAACCAACGGTGTGTTTTTAGTTATTGCTATAATTGTAGTACTCCCCGATTATATGGCATGAAACACAAATTAATGAAACTAAAGATGATGCATTACATGGAAATATCACTCTTTTGCCTCCCACCTCGTTCACACAGGTGAACCATAGAGAGAAAATGTCCATAAGATTCAATAGACAACTTGTCAACCTATTTCTTGTTACAGGAATGGATGGAGTGGCTCAGATCGACTTCTGCTCGGTTACTAACTGTAAGGACAACCAAAAAGCCCATGTATTCTCTGAAAAATACATTTGTGAAATGCAGGTACCAGATTTCCAGGGGATCGCCGACATGGCAGTTGGAATGTTTTAATAACAAATAGTGGACCACATCTTTGGAATTATAAACCCCGGAAAGCATCAGCAGGCCCGGACCCCCTTAATGATCATTTATCCATCATCAAGGGGCAGTTTGATCCAAATTGTAAGTGTTGGCTTATAAGGGTAATTATACATGTTTCATCCACAGTGGTACAGGAAAGAAGGTAGGTACACTCATGTAAGGATCCATCAATGTCACTCAGGACGCAGGTAACTACTTGGCATGAAGGAGGAACAAGTCTTCTTGTTCAGAGGATTCTAAAAACACCATAACTTGTTAAGATATAAAGGGTAAAGATATAGCATAAAATTAGGATATAAAGACATAAAAAACAACATAACATAACATAACATGATGGTTATGAGTCTCAACATTCAGATGGATATCTGTAGAGTTATAAAGTATGAATAACAAACCAACCAATGTTATTTTCCTGTGTTAAACACAGAATACAATAAGAAACAGCTGAAGCATTGGTTAACCGTTGCATTATTTCATATAAATGTCACATGTCATATGCAAGTTGTTGACTTAGTTTTGGGTTTAACTATTCAGTACTACGGACCGCTCGGGGGCAATGTGGCTCCATAAGCTGATTAGTCAGTTTCCAAAATAATTGTTTCTTTCGTATCGTTCCACGTAGGATCATGAAAAAGGTATTAAAATGCAGCTTGTGATATCACTGAGAACATGAAAGAACTTGTACAAAGCTATAAAGCACATTTAATACAGTTTCAAGATTCAGCTAAAAAGTGATTCTGGGTGAGATCCTTTTGAGAGGTCCATGCTGCGACTGTCTCTGGCTTGAGTCAGAGTCGGGGTAAACTGTCACCATTGTTTACTTTGACCCATATAGGGTCGGAAGGGCCCTGTTCTGGTTTTCTCCAATACTCTCCTGGGAGGGTCCGTTGTTGGTTCTGCTTAGCTAGCACTTATTTTCCCCATATATGCAACAAATGGGTTTTTTGCTCCTATGCACTGAGAACAGTGGAAAATTTTGATGTTAAAGATTTAAAATGATTCAATGTTAATTGTACAAGATAAAGGGTTTTTTACAGTTTTTAGTTCTCTTTTTACTTCATAGCATAAACAGGAGGGAAATGTTAGAAAAATGATATAGTTATACTATGAGAAAAGCTGCAAGAATAAGAGTTTCTGTGATGGGGGGGGCTCCTCCTGTCTTTTGGTTCTCATTATACTATGTAGCAAGCAAAAGTGTTTTGACTGTCTGAACTCGTCTTCCCATAACATTAAATGGCTAGTAATGCCTTTTCCCATAACATTGAATGTCCCTTTCCCATAACATTCAATGTCCCTTCCCCATAACATTGTGTGGCCAGCAAGCATAAACAATATAAATAGCAATAGCACCATTTTGTTCGTCAGACAACTCTGAGCCAGCTTCCTGACAGGTTGTGCGGACTTGTCTCTTTCTTGCAAGAAATGAATGTTTTGTGTTAATCGTATCCAGCGACTCTGAGCTTAATTTTGAGAGAATTTGTCAGGAACCGGCAGGACACAGGACACAGATGCAGGATCGATTTCAGAATAAGATTGTTTATCATAAATAAACTTTCCTAACGGGTCTCCGAACAGAGAAAATAATCACTATGAAAATTACTATGGCACTGATCACTATAACTATGGCTGTGACAGATGCCGGTATAAAAGCTAATCAAAAGTCTCTCCACTCTAGGAGGAAAACGAAAATTCTATAAAAGATTATTACTTTAAATTTCGCACTCTCTTCTAAAGGAGGTGAACAAAGAAAATCTCTCCTTCTATTGGAGGCACTACAAGATTAAACAAAGAACAGGAAACGAGCTTCCACTCCTATAACGGAGGAGCTATGAAACATTACAACAACAACTCGAGAAAAGAGGAAACCAAAAATGACTGAAAATTTAGTCAAAAGCTAAGCTGAGATAATCACAAAAACATTTACCAAAAGAAACTCTGAAGGAGAAATGCTTGACTTCAGGAATCCACCAATGGGTCAAAACACAAGGTACCACAATGGTCAAGAATCTGGGTTGTCAGAACAACAAGGGATATTCGGAGGCTAGGATGAAGACTGTAAAGTACAACACACTGGCAATGTGTTTTCACTTTCATCCACTGCACTGTTATCTCTTTCTTCATAACCTCACATCCCCAGTATGCTACACCATGTTCTCCTCCAAAGTTACAGCAGTTTGGTTTCACACCTGTCCCACATTTCCCATATTCATGGTCCCCTCCACACCTTGCACACCTTCTTTTCCCTGTGCACCTGCTAGCAATATGTTCATACTCTTGACAATTAAAGCACCTCATTGGTTTTGGGACAAATTCTCTAACACTATATTTTACAAATCCAAAATATATTTATTTTGGGATAGTTTTTGCATCGAACTCTATAACCACTGTTTCTGATTATTTTTTCTCAGGCCCTCTTGTCATTCTTTTAACATCTTTAACTGTTGTATTTCTTACTCTCAGGTTTTCTATTACGACTTTCATAGTGATTCCAAGGGGAACCCCTGTTATCACTCCCTTACATCCAAAACTTCTCTGCTCTCCAACTCTCACCGTTTTTGCAACTTTCATTTTTCCTACACTCCATTTTCCGAGCTTTTTCTACTTGTGTATCTGTGTTACACCCGATTAGCAAGTTTCCATCTCCTAACACTTTAGCGTATTTGACTTCTCCTACTTGTGTTCTGATTATTTTTGTAATTTTTAATGGATCCATTTTTTAACTCCCCCTTCACCTTCACATCTCACTACAACATTAAAGTTTCCCTTCTTCCTATTCCTTTCCTCATCTTCCTGTCCCTTACTCTCCGTGTCTTCTACGCTATCTTTATCTTCTTTCTTTCTCTTTCTCTCACTTTCCCCTTTACCCCTTCCTCCTCTTCCTACTTGCTCCCACTCACCACCCTCTTTATCAATCTCAAACTCCTCTTCACTCACCTCCGTATTGTTACAACTCTCTCTATCCCCCTCCATTTTCCACCCCCTTACAGAAAGTAGTGCTAAGATATCGCTACCGGACCTGTACAGGCCGTCGGCCGATATCCCCACTCTACTCTCCCTAAGTTACTTTTCTACCTACCTTCTACACTCTATTGATGATGTTAAACACTCCTTATTTCACTTTTTCCTCTCGCGTAGCCAACCCAAACTCGAGATGTTTGACTTTTTCCGTTTATGGCGTAAATGCGTCGACAACGCATGTCACATCCTGGCAATGCGACCAGGGAAGACAAAGACTATACACATGAGAGCCAAGGGGAACAGGTGGAAACACTTGGGTAACCAGGGGAGACACGCAGACACGGGAGGAAAGGCAAGTTAACTGAAACGAGAGGAGAAGTTAATTTTCAAAATAAAACCGGAAATGACAAGACAAGTTATAAAACTAAAAGTATACAGGAATCATGACAGAAATTTTCTGACATGAACTGATGCAACTGACCATGCAATCAATGTCCACAGAACAATAAGTGCAGTGTCAGTGTTGCCTACTGTTGCTTGTCTTAGTACACAACAGTGCAAACTAAATAACAGATTTTACCCACGGATGGGTTTCAGTCACTTGCACAACAGGAGATATTGAATTACCAAAGAAGCTTAGAAAAACTTAAACTAGCAGACACACAAGGCACTTTCTATACAATTGCTCCTCCATCAATATCAATTTGTAACTGGAAAGTCTACAAGTAGTTTCAAGTATCCCACTGCAAGTAGGGCTTGGACCTACACAGTGAAATACCATTGGATTTCAAGTCCCTGGCTTAACCACTCAACCATTGCAGCCTGTGTTTTGTGTCAGTATCACTGGTTTTGTACGTGCCATTCTGCCACAAAACGTTAGCCAAGTTTTTTCTTTGATTTGGTTCGTGCCAAATGGTCACTCCATCCTGCTCACTGTCATTTGAGTCAATCAGGCTGAGACAGATTTGCAACCTACGTTTTGATAAAAGACAAAATAGGAACCAAATAAGAAAGGGCTTTGTGACAGTTTGGAGGATGTAGCAGAGTGGCACAGTAAAAGATTGTGTTGTCACAGGCTGCTCACCCTCATGCCCTCATATTCATCCACAACAATCACAGTTATTATGAGTTCTTTTCAAGGTCAGCTGCTCCTCCTCTCTACATCGCTCCAACAGAAAGTGTGTAAATAGAAGTGGCTTACAGAATTCTAAAAATTTGTGAATGAATACCAATCTTTGGGTGTCTCAATTGCATTTGCTCCTTGTGTGTCAGTATCATTGGTTTTGTACATGTTACCTGTCACGTTGGGCCAGCTTCTTCTTTGATTTGGTTTGTGCCAAATGGCTGAAATTTAAAACAGTTGAAATCTTGAAATTTACAGATGTAAAGATCTAAAAAGAATATGTTCACAACTTGATTGTGGCTTATCATGTCTGCTGCTTAAATACTTCCAAGTCAAAGTAGGCAGAGCATATGAATTCCTCCTCCTTTCACAAAAGGAGAACCATTATTATCTGAATATGGTTTCATGTAGGGATGTTTGAGGTTCTTTCATTTACAAATAGGGCAAAACAAATGCAATTGCACTTAGAATAAGTCAAATTTAGGGTTGGTGTTTTATAATCTCTTCAAATATGGATGGCAATTAGGCCAAATGATAGAAGGCTTGCTTTCCACGCAAAATGTGGCAGAATTGATGTTCCTCAGAAATCTTTTAGGTGCTCTTCTGTTGAGAGGTCTCCTTGGTGGTCTGTTAACAAAGCACAGTAAGTCTTCACCAATGTTTCCAGGTTTATTATGCTTCATGAAGGAGAGTAACAGCGCGAGGCGGCAACTCTGTAGAAGTCTGAACTTACATGAGTACTTATACATACAAAAGTGGAGTGTTACACAAAGGTGGGAAATGTGTATGGGACAAATAAGATTATTACTTGCTGACTTAGCCACCTCTGCTGCGCAAGCAGCCGATGCAACCAGGAAACTTCATTTCAAATCATGTGTAAATCATGTGAAAAACACAGGATGAAGCACCCGTTGTTTGTAAGACAGAGAAAAACAACGCACAGCACATTCTTAAGGAGGAGCAATAGATTTTCTATCACAATTTATTACAACATGCCTGGATTACTGTAATTCTCTGTACTTTGGTGTCTCCCAGTCATCACCGTCTCATCTCCAGCAGGAGCAGAACGAGAGAGAGCACATCACTCCACTGCACTGGCAGCCTGTTCATTTTAGGGTTCATTTCATGATTATTTTATTTGTTTCTTTAAATGGTCTCTACGCACCCTAACTCTCTCACCTGTAACAATTGCGCTGCCCCTCCCGGCTCTCAGGTCCAGCTTCTCCTGGATGTGCAGAGGATGTGCCAGAAGTTCAGACGGGACAGAGCTTTTTCTGTGGCTGCACCTAGGCTTTGGAACTCGCTGTCACTGCACATCAGACAGGCCTCTTCACTGCATATTTTTAAATCTTTTCATAAAACTCATTTGGAAATTAACAAGAATACTCAGGAGTAGTGTCTGAAATTTAAAAGCATTTTCAAACGAGTCATGAGACATTCCCTTTTAAATCATGCTTTTTATTTCTTCTGTTTTAATGTCTCTGTAAAGCACTTTGAATCACCTTGTTGTTGAATTGTGCTATACAAATAAACTTGCCTTACCTTGCCTTGCCTTGCCTTCTGCCCATCTGTGGGCAGACAGTGATGTTGATGATGCCGACGCTGGGGAATATTCTCTTCTCAGAGCAGACAGTGCCATTGATACCACCAAGGCTGTGGGTCAAACCCTTCTGAGAGCACTGAGAGCAGGCAGTGGCGACCTCCGAGTGCAGCTGTTTTATTCTCATGCATAGGTACAGTTGCAACAGGCAGTTACAAAAAATAAGAAATGATTGTGATTATGTGAGAATAAAGAATAATGATTATTCTATTACTTATCTTCATTGGCCTTTCACCCAGCATGAGAGAGCTCATTTTATTTGTTTTATATTGGCTATAATGTGTCCTCTGTGTTCAGATTTTGTATTTATTTGTTTTTAATGCTTTGCGTACAATTTCTTTAGCACTTTGGTCAGGTGCTGCTGAGGGTATTAAGGGTGTTCCTATCAGTCCCATATACTGTGCATAATGCAGTCTTGAAAATACGAGACTCTTGAATGAAAGCAAACCATTTCAATGCAGAAATAAACTTCCAGTGTCAAGCTGCGAGCCTTTATATATATTTGGCAGGCAAAAACTGCTGTTAAGACCCATAATGCATATTTAAAGGTATTGTAGAGGATAGAAATAACTTGGCCTATAATTTGTATAATCTAAATCTCTTGAAATGAACAATTTTATGACAGAATCAACATTCAAATGACAGCATAGGGCCTCTTATTATTTTTTGGTAGTTAATCAACGACTGTAGTTGCTTATATGGTAAGAACTGGTGGGAAGAACTTGTTTGGAAAATATATGCACAAATAAACTAGTTACTAATATATTTATAATCTTGAATGAAATAAAGCCAATTTAAGGCAGAAACTGTTTTAAAGCTAGGAGCAGTAGTTACGTTTAGGTGAGTAGAAAAGTCTGAAAAGGACAATGCTGCATCTTTGACCACATCACTCCTTTTATAACTATCAGTGAGCATACTCGACAAGCATGATCAGAAATTCAAAGGAGACTGTATTCTATAAATCATCAACACATTCTTCATGTTAACTCAACTGTACTTTCTGAGCACAAACAAGTAGAAGGAAAAGCATATACACTGAAACAGAACGACGAAGCAACTACACTTGCAGCGTCACTGTGAAATTAACGAGCAGCGGAAACTCAGAGAAGAAGAAATTTCAAGTGCGCATGCTCTGCAGAAGAGGAACTGCTCAGCAGTGGATGTACCACGGCAGGACTATAGTTCCACACCATAGTATGCTATGAGACATCATTATGGATTTTAAGCATTAGCTACGGTGTCACGTCGTTCTGGGCAGTGCAGAGTTCGTGTGTGACGTTACGGAAACATTGTCAAATCCTACAGTATGGTGAGTGTGTCCTTTGATTGGAAGAGGCAGGAACTGAGTTATGCTAATGCTAGCAAGGTGTAGGATTCCAGGAAGTGCCCACCTGCGCTACGTTCACCTGGATTCAGTCAGCGAGCAGGCCTTAGAACAGCAGAAGGGTGTCCAACTGGGATGTCTGTCCTGCATGGAGTACACTGTTGTTAAACGTGTCCAGCACCTGAGCACAGGTGACGGGTTGCTTTGAGATTTGATGACGTGCCGAGTTTCCTCGGTGGTCCAGGTTTGAGTCCGCGTGCCCGCGAAGGATTTTGACCTGCACATGAGAATTATATTGCCAGGATTTATTTTTTTGTAACTTGTGAGTCAGGTTCTTGTTCTTGAGCCACTTGTGAAACGTTTGTCCGGTACTTTCTGGTGCTGTGGTGAGCCTCTGGCAGATGGTGAAACATTTCGATCCACTCGAGCGAAGATGTTCTTTCTCACATTTAGGGAAATGTTGAAGTGTGAAGGAGTTAGCTGCTTGTATGATTGTTTTCAGACAGACTCAGAGCATGTAACAAAGCCCAGGCTCATATCTGCACTGCTGTGGTATAATAGACTGTCCAATTCAATTCAATGTAGTTTTATTTATCAAGTGCTAAATTACAACATTTGTCATCTTAAGGCACATCAATAATATTTTCCAATTGGAGTCCAATTCATTGTAATCATAATCCAATTAATTAAATTCAAAATAAGTCCAATTCATAAATACAGAATAAATAAATACAATTCCCTGGCTGTAACCCTAACCCAACAGATTGCACCGAAACTTGTCTTCAGTCCAATCTCCCATCCTGAGCGTGCCTGTGGCGACTGTGGAAAGGAACGACTCCCTTTTAACAGGAAGAAACCTCTGGCAGAACCAGAACCAGGAAGAAACCTCTGGCAGAACCAGACTCAGGAAGGGTGCCCATCAGCCTCGACCAGCTGGGGTTTGAGAAGACAGAAAAGAGGGAAAAGAGGGGGGAAAAACACCATAACGCCATTCAAAGGATACCTGTTGGAACAGGGAAACACAAGTTAATGACCACAATAATGTCACATGTACATAAAATCATTTGAGAAATTAAACAGGGGGAAAAAGAGAGAAAAGTGAGGAAAGGTGTGACAGATGAGGTCCCCCAGCAGTCTAAGCCTATAGCAGCTTAACTATGGGATGTTTCAGGATTACCTGAGCCATCCCTGACTATAAGCTTTATCAGAAAGGAAAGTTTTAAGCCTAATCTTAAAAGTGGAAAGGGTGTCTGCTTCCCGGACATTTACTGGCAGCTTATATTCCACAAGAGAGGGGCCTGATAACTGAAGGCTCTACCTCCCATTCTACTTTTAGAAACTCTGGGAACAACAAGTAAACCTGCAGTTTGGGAGCGAACTGCTCTGTTAGGAAAATATCTTACAATGAGATCTTTAAGATATGATGGAGCTAGGTCATTAAGAGCTTTATATGTGAGGAGAAGAATCTTAAATTCTATTCGGAATTTAACAGGGAGCCAATGAAGAGAAGCTAAAGCTGGAGAAACATGATCTCTCCTGTTATTTCTCATCAGAACTCTGGATGCAGCATTTTGGATCAGCTGGAGGCTTTTCAGAGAATATGTGGGACAGCCCAATAATAAGGAATTACAGTAGTCCAATCTTGAAGTAACAAATGCATGAAGTAGTTTCTCTGCATCACCCTGAGACAGGATGTTCCTGATTTTAACAATATTACAAAGGTGAAAGAAGGCAGTCCTAGAAACCAGTTTTATATTTGCGTCAAATGATAAATTCTGGTCAAAAATAACTCCAAGGTTCCTCACTGTAGAACTAGAAGCCAAGGAAATACCATCTAGACTAGAGTAACTATATAACTAGACAATTTCTCCCTGAAGCGCTCAGGTCCAAAGAGAACAACTTCAGTTTTTGTCTGAATTTAAAAGCAGACAGTTCTGAGTCATCCAGGTCTTTATGTCTTTAAGACAGGCTTGTAGTCTGACCAACCTATTGGTTTCATCTGGTTTTATAGATAAGTACAGCTGAGTATCATCAGCATAACAATGGAAATGTATGCCATGCTGTCTGATAATGTTACCTAATGGAAGCATGTATAAAGTAAAAAGAAGAAGTCCAAGCGCAGAGTTCTTGAGTTTGACATCTGGATGAATATATTTCACAATATGTTTTCATTGGTCCAAAATCAAAACTCATCAACTAGTTTCTCTGCAACCCTTGGGTTGTTGCTTTGAACAGTTACTTTAGTCATACTAAACTATTTAAAGTACTCCATCCATCCATCCATCCATCATCTCTTCTACCTGGATGATGATTCTGGATTCCCAGTCAAGATGGCAGCATAAACAAGGTGTTGCATAAAGGTTTCCAATATAAATCAACTATTTAAAATATGTGTACCATATAAAATGACAAGTGTCAAAAAGAAAAAAGACTGAAGCACCCCATCTAAGTTTTAACAAGGTTCTTATCTGTTTAGAGAAATAGTGGAGGAAAACAAAGCTTCAGATTCACTATGAGCTGTACAAACAAAGCCTGCGTAGTTCTAACAATGAGCTGTGCAATGCCAGAGAGCTGCATTTATCTGAACTGATTAATAAGAATGCCAACAATTCTCCAACTTTGTTTGCTATGATTGAAAAACTCACAAATCCTCCTAAACAGTCACACCCAGACCTCCTCTCTACTGAGAAATGCAACGAATTAGCCAACTTTTTTTAGCCAAAAAAATCAAAACAATTAGACAAAACATTCACACCACACAGACCAACAAGAAAACTAATCTGTGTCTAAAACCTAGAAATAACTCTGACGTTATGTCACAATTTGATATCGTTGATTTAAAAATCTTAGAGGGAACAGTTCAGCATCTGAAATCAACAACTTGCACTTGATCTGGACTTTATACCATCGGACTTTTTAAAAAGTGTTTTTACCTCAGTAGAAAGTGATTTCCTACAAATAGTTAACTGGCATCAGGCATTTTCCCAAGTCACTAAAGACAGCTGCCATCAAGCTGCGTTTGATACTGTAGATCACAGAATCCTGTTGCACAGGCTGGAAAAACTGGGCTGGACTTTCTGGAGCGGTCCTTTACTGGGTCAGGTCCTACTTGGAAGGCCGGAGTTATTTTGATACAATTGGCAGTACTATACTATGAATCTGAACGAGTGGCCATGACTTTTGGAATCCCCCAGGGGTCAATTCTTGGACCTCTTCTGTTTTACTTGTATATGTTACCTTTGGGTCAGATATTACAGAACTTTAACACAGTTTTTATCACAGTTATGCAGACGATACACAACTTCATGTGTCTCTGTCACCAGACGACTGCAGCCCAGCAGACGTACTGTGTCAGTGTCTGGAGGAAATAAACTCCTGGATGAGAGAGAATTTTCTACAATTAAATGTAATTGTTCATTTGTAAGTCGCTTTGGATAAAAGCGTCTGCTAAAGACATAAACATATACATAAACATAAATGAAGACAAAACTGAGATCATTCTGTTTGGCAGCAAAGAGAAAGAGGGTCAGCATAGGCTGAGTTATTTTATCGATACCGCAATATATATCGATATTTTTTTTTCCAATAAAGTATAGATTGTTCACGCGCGAGTAACGACTTTTTTATTTATTTATTTATTTTAGCAAACTTTATTGAAAAGTCAGACGTTAAAATTAGCGAAAACACAGAACATTAACATAATACATTACAATGCCGGGGGGACACATTATACAAAACAGTGATAAACTAGCTCATAGAAATGTTATATAAAGTGTATCTCAGTGGTTTTGATGGCTTTTCTGTTTATAGAATGTAGGATTGTTGTAATGTGTTGTTTGAGCTCCTTCTCAAAAATGAAAAAGATGGTTTGTGATTTGAGAATTTGGATTAATGTATATGGTATTTAGCAAGTAAAACAAACAGGTTGATGATGTAATATTCACTACATAAACATGAGTCTGCGTACACTGAAACATGTTTGTGACATGTTTATTTGTTTCCGTTTGTCTGGCGGTGTTGTCCTTCCGATTCAAAGGACGGACCACCAGTCCAGACAAACGGACCAACGATTCATGTCAAATCACACTGTCCCTTTAAAATATTTCATAAAAATGATGTGTATTAAATCGTATCTAATCGAATCGTATCAAATCGTTGGCTAATTGCCGTGTATCGTATCATATCGTATTGTGAGATTAGTGTATCGCTACAGGCCTAGTTGCTTCACACTTGGCTGCAAAGTTCTCCGGTGGGGCTCCACTGCTCCAGAACGTCATGACTTGAAGAGGCTAACAGAACCACATCATCTTCAAAAGAGATCTGCCACCCGATGCTTCCAAACCGTCCTCCACAAGATCCTGTCCATTATCACCACAAACAGGATCGATATACCCTGAAACTGGGCCATGCCTCATTGATTATAGAAAATACAAGTTCAGCCCTTAACTTCTGTAGGCTTCTTTTCCTCTCTGTACTCAAATGCACACATTTTTCTGTTAATCCATACTAACAAGTCTCAAATGTGACTGACAAACAAGACTAAGCATTGGTCTGCAGTCACTGGTTCATATGTATTTATTTTCAAAATATAGTCAGCTAAAATGACCATAGACAACAGCTGTGCTTTATTTAGCTGTATTTACATGTGGAACCCTCTAATTCCTATGTTGAACAAATTAGTGATCATCACATTTTCTCAATTTTTACATCCACTTGGATTATCCTGCATATCCAAATCTGTCATTTATGTTTTCTTTTTTTTCTTGAACCGTCTCTGTTTTAGATGCGCTTCATGCTGCTGTTCAGCCGGCAGGGGAAGCTGCGACTGCAGAAGTGGTACACAGCTACAGCTGAACGTGACAAGAAGAAGATGGTCAGGGAGCTGATGCAGATTGTACTCGCTCGCAAACCAAAGATGTGCAGTTTTCTCGAATGGAGGGACCTCAAGATTGTTTATAAAAGGTAAACATTCAAAACTGTCTAAAACACATGACTTATTGCCAGTGTGCTTCAAGAAAGGTCTTGCAGAGGTATCCGTGAACACTTTAGTGAGGTCCTTAGTGATTTTGCAACATGCTGTAACTGTACAGTTCCAAATGATTAAAAGTATACCAGCAGCAGTCAAGTTTGTGCAGACATCCTGGATCTAATGCAGTATTTTATATTGCATTAGAGTACGTAGCGTTTTTATTGACATCACACCCAATCCCATTAGAAGTGACAGAATGATCCTCTCTCATACACATTCATGTCCATGTCCTTGTCCTCGGTGCTGCTCACTCTGCCCACCAGTACAAGTTTAACCAGCTACCCCTAAATAAGGAGTGTACTCGATATTCTGGTCATTATGGTCAAATGGATGCTCACACAAGAGTGCAGTTTAACTTTCCTGATAATAACCAATATTTGTTGATTTCCACTATCTTTAAGATGCATTCTTATCATTCTGATGTCTTGCCACTCCTGCAAAAGCTGGAAAAGCTTCAGTGTCTGAATGTCCAGCCTTGCACTTTAGAGGAAGAAAGTGGTTGCATTGTTGTCCTGGCTGTGCTAGCACTGGCTCACTCTTGTGATAACCCGAAAATTGCGGAATTATATTGACGCTTGCCGGAACTGGAAATTGATGCTCTTATGCTTGAAAGAGCTGGCGGGAGAAGCATTTTTTTTTATGGTGGAAGTCAGTTGGAGAGAGAGAAAAAGAAAAAGTGCATCAGGAACCGGAGCATGGCTCAGTGTGCGGCGACTTAGAGACGAAGTTAGTCCGTGTTTGTTTTGTCGACTGGCATCCGTCAAACCTCTGGGATTACTTTTCATCACCCTTCGTCATCCTCTCATCTCCCACAAAGTGCGTAACTGGAAAATCAGTTAGAGCCCAAACATTTCTTTTTAACTCAAATCAAATATCTAAAAATATTTTTCTGAAAGATTTAACTGATTTATTTTGAGCAACTGAAATTTAATTGACTGATTTCTTTGAAAAACGGAACAAAAAATTTTTTTTTTTTTTTACAAAAGAAAAACCTATTTTGTAGTCTCTTTGATTTATGGTTGATGATTTTGTCGCATGTGTTTTAATTTTTTGGATGTTTTCGTTTCCAGTTAATTACAATTTTAGGTCCAATTCTTTTTAACCTTTACATGCTTCCTCTCGGGGATGTTGTCAGGAGGCACGGCATCAGCTTTCATAGTTGTGCTGACGATACACAACTGTACATTTCCATGTCTCCTGATGACACAGGGCCACTTGATGCCCTTTTTAACTGCATTTTAGATATCAAGTCATGGATGGCAGCGAACTTCCTACAGCTCAACCAGGACAAAACTGAGGTTTTAGTCATTGGTCCTGAAGGCCAGAGAGAGAAACTTTTAACAAAATTACAAAATCTTAAACCATCAAAAACTAAAAAAAAATTTGGGTGTGATTTTTTGACTCTGAGCTTAGTTTTATTCCACATATCAAAAACATAACAAAGATAGTTTTTACCATCTTAAGAATGTAGCCAGAGTCCGCCGGTTTCTCTCTCAGGCCAGCACGGAGGTACTGATGCATGCTTTTATCTCTTGTCGTTTAGATTCCTGTAATGCCCTGCTCTCTGGTTTTCCAAAAAAAGAGTATCTTTAATCTTCAGCTACTGCAGAATTCAGCCGCATGAGTGCTGACGAGGACCAGAGGGCGGGAGCACATTACACCAGTTTTAAAATCGCTCCATTGGCTCCCCGTACGCTTCAGGATCAATTTCAAGGTTCTTTTATTCGTTTTTAGATCTTAACGGTCTTGGGCCTTCTTATTTATCTGACTTACTTTTACCATATCAACCCTCACGGACTCTGAGGCCTTCCGGCACTGACCTTTTAACCACAACACGTGTTTGTTAGTTATTATGGCCCCCGACTGTAGAACAGCCTGCCGGAGAACCTCAGGGCCACAGAGACTGTTGATGCATTTAAAAAGACGCTCAAGACTCACCTTTTTAATCAGGCTTTTATTTGATTTTATTGATTTTCTTTATTCCTTTTAATCAAACATTTTATCATTTAATTTTTGTTCTATAATTTTTTAATATGTTTCAACTTCATGTTTTAGTTATGTTTTAACTCCATGTTTTAGTTATGTTTTAACTCCATGTTGTAGTTATGTTTTAACTCCATGTTGTAGTTATGTTTTAACTCCATGTTTTAGTTATGTTTTAACTCCATGTTGTAGTTATGTTGTAACTCCATGTTTTAGTTATGTTTTAACTCCATGTTGTAGTTGGGTGATTCTCACGAAATTGCATTTTGACGTGTCTGTAAGGATTTGATAGCCTAAACGACTAAAACAATCAAACTTTTGTATTATATATAAAACTATGGTATGTACTAATTGTAGGACTACTGTTGTCATTGCATTTGATGGATTACTCTATATTTTATGACAACATTTCAACCTTAAAATTCATTACCGTAACGTGTCCAGGCTTTTATTTTTGATCTTAAACCCAAAATTATCACAATACATCCCCATAATTTAATATACATATAAATAGAAAAAATGGTTGGGGTTATACCCTTTAACTAGCAGTGTTATCATTTTGGGCCAAGTATTTGTGAATAATTATTTTCTGGGCAAAATACATGTGTCCGGAGCATGAACAATTAATTTCCGTAACAATGATATTTGGCATCATTAAAATCCCTGTGTTCCAATAAATAGGTTTTTTTTATCCCATGATGCCTTGTGTGGAAGAGAAGTTTCAAAATGGCTACTAGGTAAGATCATCTTTCAAGTTCTTCCAGTAGATATTTTAAAAATTGTAATTATATACACCCTTTGGCACACTACTACTGTTCATTACCGTAACAGGGTATATTTAAAATAGTTTTGTAGATAATTATTTTATATTCTGTGGAAAAGTAACTTATATAGAGCCAAACTGTTAGTGAAAATATTTCTGCCCAGTCATGCTAGCTATGCTAATTAATGCTATCAACATGGAACTGCCATTCATTACCGTAACGCTCTGCATTCATTACCGTAACATATGCAAGGCTGTTACGGTAATGAAATGAAGTGGTATGGTAATTAATTATGTATGTATAATCAGGGCTACAAATTGTGTGGTTCGTTATCTAGGGGTTATACTGTACTGTAGCAGCATTCCTTCTCATATCTACTAACTACCTAGCTAGCTGTAGCCATTTTAGCTAATAAAAATTTTTTTCCTTTAAAAATTCATAAAAAATTACAGGGTCCCTTAATTAACATTAGTTAGTACATTATGAAGCATTAATTAACTGTTTACAGATATATTAGCAATTCCATCCATCCATCATCTACCGCTTATCCGGGGATCGGGTCGCGGGGGCTGCAGCTTTAACGGAGAAACCCAGACGTCTCTGGTCTCTGTCCCCGGCCACTTCCTCCAGCTCTTCCAGGGACACCCCGAGGCGTTCCCAGGGCAGCCGAAAGACCTAGTCTCTCCAACGTGTCCTGGGTCTTCCCGGAAGTGCCCGGAACACCTCACCAGGGAGGCGTCCCGGGGGCATCCTAACCAGATGCCCGAGCCACCTCATCTGACTCCTCTCAATGCGGAGGAGCAGCGGTTCTACTCCGAGCCCCTCCCGGATGACTGAGCTTCTCACCCTATCTCTAAGGGAGAGCCCAGACACCCTGCGGAGGAAACCCATTTCGGCCGCTTGTATTTGCGATCTCGTTCTTTCGGTCACTACCCAGAACTCGTGACCATAGGTGAGGATGGGGACGTAGATTGACCAGTAAATAGAGAGCTTCGCCTTCTGGCTCAGCTCCCTCTTCACAACGACGGGTCGGTGCAGAGCTCGCATCACTGCAGACGCCGCACCGATCCGCCCGTCAATCTCACGTTCCATTCGTCCCTCACTGTGAACAAGACCCCGAGATACTTGAACTCCTCCACTTGGGGAAGGATCTCATTCCCGACCCGGAGAGGGCATTCCACCCTTTTCCGGTTGAGAACCATAGTCTCGGATTTGGAGGTGCTGATTCTCATCCCAGCCGCTTCACACTCGGCTGCGAAGCGCTCCAGTGAGAGCTGAAGGTCACGGCCCGACGACGCTAACAGAACCACATCATCCGCAAAAAGCAGAGACCTGATTCTGAGGTCGCCAAATCGGACATCCTCAACACCCTGGCTGCGCCTAGAAATTCTGTCCATAAAAGTTAGGAACAGAATCGGTGACAAAGGGCAGCCCTGACGGAGTCCAACCCTCACCGGAAACATATCCGACTTACTGCCGGCAATGTGGACCAAACTCTGACACTGGTCATACAGAGGCCCATCGGCCCCTATCAAGGGGTCCGGCACTCCATATTCCCGGAGCACCCCCCACAGGACTCCCTGAGGGACATGGTCGAACGCCTTCTCCAAGTCCACAAAACACATGTAGACCGGTTGGGCGAACTCCTATTAGCAATTACTAATACTAAATATTAGCAATTATTGTGTATCACTTAAGAAACACAAGGGACCCTTATTGTAACCGGGGGCTCACACCAAAAGCGGCGTGAGCGGCCAGCTGCCATTCATTTTCAATGTAAGCTGGCGTCGATGAGCGGCCGGCGTTGTGAGAGGCACGTTGTGAGCTTCGTGAGCTTCAAAAGTTGAGAAAGGCTCAACTTTATGCAAATGAGCAGCGACACGACGACAGCCAATTGTGACCGATCTGTATTCCGAAGGTGGAAAAAAAGCGGAAAACGGCAGAGCGCAAACACAAAGAAACACTAAAAACGCTGCCCAGAGTACGATCTATGGTGAAAGAGGGAACCAATGTATGGATGGCTTATTATCTGCTAGTTGCTATACATATAAGCCACGCCCCTTTGGCCGCTTCCGGCTTCTCTGACCGCTTCTGGCAGAAGAAGAAGAAGAAGCAGAAGCGGCGGGCGACCACAGCCGATCACGACGCTTTTGGTGTGAGCCCCCGGTAAAGTGTTACCATATTAGAAATATACTTGTGTCAAGACCAGCGGTATTCTATAATGTTGTATAAGGGTTAGGGTTAGAGATTTGGACAAAACCTGTATAAAGGAGGGTTGAAAAGTTATTAATTGTTTGATTATTGTATTTGATTATTGTATTGTATTGATTCTTATTCGTATTGATTGTGGTTACACTAAACCTTATGAATTGCTCTTGATTCATTGTTTTATTGTAAAGTCGAGCTTAATTTCTCATTACCTAAGACAACCTAATCATTCAGTAATTCTAATGTAGCCTTGCATGATAAACAGTGAAAAAGATTGGACCATATAGCCTACTTTGTGAATACTAAAAACATGGCTTCTATGTATGAATGCCGTTTGAGGTCATTACCGTAACAAAACTTTTCATTACCGTAACAGCTTTTCATTACTGTAACACTTGCTGTATATGTAAATGTTTGGATGGGAATGAGTGATACCTTCAAATTTTATTTTTGTACAGAAACTATTTGTCAAGTCTTTTCAGATTACTGAATTGATATTTTTTAATTACTTGTGAAATTTACACTACAGGAAAGATTGAGTGTAAAAAAATGCAATTTTGTTACGGTAATGAACATAATAACTAAAATTATTGTATCAATAAAAACATTTCTGAATGTTTACACTATGTGACTATTCTGAACTATTAACAGAACATGCATGGAAAAAATAAAAGGTCTACCTTTCATACATATTCAGTTATCATCAATTGAAAATGTGTTACGGTAATGAATTTATTTGGTCAACGACTCAATAAAACATTCCGAAAATGTATTAAAGAACGTGTATCGATCACTAATTTTAATTGAGCCAGTAAATTGAGACTCTGCTTAATACTAATAAGAGAAAAAAATAGCAAAATTGACCTAAATTTGTTTTTGCAAAGGTTAGGACAGTTTCGTGAGAATCATCCAGTTATGTTTTAACTCCATGTTTTTGTTAGACGTTTTAACTCCATGTTTTATTCAGATAATTTAACTATATGAGCTGAAAAGCTTTTTATCTATTTTGTTCATTTTACACCCTTTTATCTAATTTAACTGTTTTAGTCTTTCAGTTTTTAGCTCCAGTGTTTTTTCATGGGGGGCCTACTACACTGGGAGCTGCTTTTGGTCCACTGACGGGGGTGCTGTCCTGTGGACTGCTCTGGCCTGGGTGGCTGGAGGACTCTACACCTTGATATGGAGCCTCTTGTCTGCCCGGGTCAGGACCGTCTCTGTGGCGCTCCCTGTGGTCGTGGGCCAGGAGCCCTCTCAGTGTGGTGGGCCCCCCAAGGTGGCTTCTTCCTTGCCTTAGGTCTGGGTGCCCGGCCATGTCTCTGTCTGATAGGTGCAGAGGATCTGAGCTTGTGTTTTAAATTAAAGGCGATCAATCTGAGATGAGATTGTGAGAAGTTCTGAGGCTGTTCAATTCGAACACTGAAGAAGATGATTTTGATGGTTTTAGTACGCAGGAGGAAAATGAAGAAGGCGGTCAATGATTTTTCCTTTTTTTAAATTTTTTTTTTTTTTTTTTACCAGCTGTGTTAGAGGCACTGTCAGGGAAAAAAAGCATTTACGCCACGTATTTTTGCATTACCGATAAGTATTTAAGTTAAAACCATTCGGTGTTACAGGCGCTGTTCAGGGAAAAAAAGCATTTACGCCACGTATTTGTGCGTTACCGATAAGTATTTAAGTTAAAACCATTCGGTGTTACAGGCGCTGTTCAAGGAAAAAAAGCATTTGCAGGATGTATTCGTTTATGTTACCATACGCATTTTATTAAAAGTTTAAAAATCCTCACGTTTAACATCTTTCTGTGTAAATATGTCATATTACAATGTGGATATAATCTGGTGCGGCCTATACAAGTACAAAATGGATTTTCTTTTAAAAATTAGATGGTGCGGCTTATATTCAGGTGCAATCTGGAGTTTGGAATTTACGATACTACATCGGCTGTGGTATCTTTTCCACACCTCCCCTGGTGGAAATAACTGATAAAATATTCACAGAATTGGATACATTTATTTCAAGGTACATTTGGCAAAGAAAGAAACCAAAGATCATATACAGCATGTTGCGACTACCCAAAATTAGAGGAGACTTAGCCCTAGTCAGGCTGCACAGATAAAAACGGTCTACTATTTTGGTAGATAGAAAGAAATTGAAATAAGTACAATAGATGACATTATTGTAGGTGGTGATAAACTAAGAATTGTCCTTAGAGGAGTTACCAGTCCTTGGCTAGGCTCGGGTAGGCTAGGCTAGGCTTATCCTTTACTTTTTGTTTGATGTAGTAGATACAGGATTGAAAACGTGGGAAAAGGCTCTGGGATGTACTGAAAGCAGTCAAATAAGAAAGAAATTAAAAGTTTTGAGGAACCAAAGAACCAACCTACAGTATTTTCCGCCTCATAAGGCGCACCTAAAAGCATTAAATTTCCACAAAAATCAGGCCGTGCGCCATATAATCCGGTGCGCCTTGTGTGTGCACTGGATTCCAAAATCTGTCACTGATACCGCCATTTTGAATTTACCGCGGGGGGCACCGAGCATTCATCGGGGCATTAAGCCCCCTCCGCATCACTCACCGCTCTCGCTTCGCGCCGCTCACCGCCACGTTCACTTTTGCCGCGCCTCTTCGCTCTGGCCACTTCTGTTTCTCGCTTTGCGTTCGGTGTGAATCCAGGGTCAGGCGGATCCCAGCCATTCACTCTGAATGGGGCGAAGATTGTATCGAGCTCGTACTTAGCGATTGAATCGTGTCATCATTAATGCTTTTGCCCATGTCCCAGTGAATGCCTGTTCTTCAGTCTGAGATGGGTGATGCAGACCAATGTGCAGTTTCTAAGTGTAAAAACGACCAATGATGTTGTCCTTGACCGTCGGACCATTTCCCGCTGACACAGGGACGTAACACATACACTATGTGTGCTGGCAGCGATAAACCAATCAGAGAACATTACGTAATACGTACGCCTTATAATCAGGTGAGCCTTATAGTGCGGAAAATACGGTACTCTTTTTATAAGTCACTTCAAATGAGGTATGATTGGACAAAGACCATGTCGAGACTGGAATAGAGTGGAATTAGGAATGATTAAATTATTTACATCAACACATCACTCAAATTCAGTTGATTGTATATGAGAGAAAAACTTTCTGTGAAAAACTTTGTGGTCAGATATTACAGAACTTTAACAAAGTTTTTATCACAGTTATGCAGACGATACACAACTTTATGTGTCTCTGTCACCAGATGACTGCAGCCCAGCAGATGTACTGTGTCAGTGTCTGGAGGAAATAAACTCCTGGATGAGAGAGAATTTTCTACAATTAAATAAAGACAAAGCTGAGATTGTTGTGTTTGGTAGCAAAGAGAAGAGGGTCAGCATTGGTAAATACCTTGAGACTCGGGCCCTTACAATCACTGACCAAGTTCGTAACCTTGGAGTGTTGATAGACTCAGATCTGACTTTCTGCAGCCACATCATAGCTGTCACCAAGGGAGCTTTTTACCAACTCAGAAACATCAACAGAATTAAAGGTTTTCTCTCCCAAAAAGACCAGGAGAAACTCATCCATGCATTTATCTCCAGTAGACTCCATTACTGTAATGGTCTTTTAACTGGACTTCCCCAAAAGAGCATTAAACATCTGCAGCTCATCCAGAACGCTGCTGCTTGAGTTTTAACCAGGACTAAGAGATCTGAACACATCACACCAGTTTTAAAATCTTTACACTGGCTTCCAGTCAGTCTCAGAATAGATTTTAAAAGCCTACTGATGGTTTACAAATCCCAGAACGGTTTAGGCCCAAAATACATCTGTGATATGTTCAGAGAATATAAACCCAGCAGAGCTCTTAGATCCAAGGACTCAGGTCAGCTGGTCCAGTCCAGAGTCCAGACTAAACATGGAGAAGCAGCATTTAGCTGTTAAGCTGCAAACAAGTGGAACTAACTGTCAGAGGAGATTAAACTGTCACCAAATGTAGACATTTTTTAAATCCAGGTTAAAAACATTTCTTTTCTCATTTGTCTATGCATGAAATCTGCACGATATCTTTTATCTTATCGACACTGTTGCTTGTTTTTATTCATTTTAATTATTTTATTTCTTTCTATTTATATTCTTTTACATATTTTTAATCGTTTTTCTGCTCCCCGCTGCAATGCTTTTCTTTTAAAGCACTTTGAATTGTTTTGTACATGAAATGTGCTATACAAATAAATCTGACTTTGACTTTGAATGACTCTCCCCACAGCACAGAAATGCTAATGTTGTGACTGTGAACAACAGGAGAGAATAGTGGAAAACGCAATTCTAACACCACTGCAGAAAAAACATCAGGATACCAATTGTCAGCCTTTCTGAGTGATGGAGAAGCTAAGCTTCACATTCATACAAGGAAAAATGGAATGCACCATAATTTCCAGTTTAGATCAGACTGTGTGATGGGTGGTGAGCAGTAAAACCACTGAGTTCATTGCCACAGACTGTGTTGCTGCAAAGGGCATTTTTAACAGATCTTTTTATGTTCTCACAGTTTTTTTCTCTTCATTCTAAATTGAGAATACATAAGGTGCATTTTGAATATGAAACTGATGTCCATCGAGCAACGTGAATGTAATCGCGTGGTCTCATTGTACACATTCCTTGTAAACATAGTCTGAGCACTGAGTGTAGATATTTCATATTTAGAGAGAAAGACTGTATGAGTAAGCTGCTGCTCCACACTGCTGTGGAGAAATGAGCTGAGAGTTTAAGGAAGGGGTGAGAGTGCATATGAAGCCGATGCAGGTAGATGTCCCCACCTGGGTTTCCGTTGTGCAGTAATTACCGGACTTTGACCGGTGAAATCTGCCGAACTCCGGTATTTTCTAATTTTCACACGCGAAAATGCGTGAAAAGTAAAAGAAAAAAAGAGACTGTGTCAAGAGATTTTTATTCAGTTTGTTTGTAGTTTTTATTGCAAAGCAGCAGACTTTTTATTATTATTATTATACAAGTTGCCAGCACGCCGCGTTATCATGAAATGAGCCAGTCCAGATGTGTTTTATGTTTGCAGATTGTTGTATCTGAGAATAGGTCTTCAGTTTCTTTATGTTCTTTATGGAGGCTGTGAGCGCAGGCTTGTGCTATATTTATTTTAGAATTGACGTGGTCATTTAATTTGATACAGCCTATACTTTTCAATAAAAAGGATTATTAATTGACATGCTTTGATATAATTATTTTATTAGCTGACTATCAATTATCATTTTAAGCTCAATAAATTCAGATAATATTTGACTGGATTTTCAAACATTTGTCCAGTAAATTGAAAATCTGCCGGACCGGTGGCCATTTTTTAAAATTTAAAAAAAAAATTTTTTTTAGCAGAAACGCTGGTCCCCACCCAGCATGTTTACAAAGACCCCAGCCTCTCTGTGCACACACACCACTTCTGACTCCCTCCCCTCTGAGTCTGCTGGCTGTGATGATGTTCTGAAGACTTGGTCTTGGACTTTAAATCTTTCTTTTTTTTGGTAGACATACACACTGGAAGATGTCTGAGCATTAATCCTTCATCCAAAAGTGTTCATCACAAACAAAAAGACCTAATCCTATGCACGAATCTCAGACTGTCTCTCTGACATATCAATATGGATGAAAGCCCATCACCTCCAACTTAACCTCCCAAAAACTGAACTGCTTGTCTTCCCAGCCAAACTAACCATACACCACAGCATCTGCATCCAAACTGAATCCCTATCTCTTGCTCCATCAAAGGTTGCTAGAAACTTGGGTGTCATGATTGATAACCAACTAACCTTCAAAGATCACGTTACCTCGGTTGTTCGTTCGTGCCGCTTTGCATTACTAAAGACCATACCTAACCCAACATGCTCCCCAGATCCTGGTGCAGGCCATGGTCATCTCCCACCTTGACTACTGCAATGCTCTCCTAACTGGTCTCCCAGCCTGTACTATGAAACCTTTGCAGATGGTCCAGAAAGCGGCGGCGCGTCTGGTCTTCGATCAGCCTAAAAGAGAACACGTCACCCCTCTGTTCATTGAACTCCACTGGCTGCCCTTAGCCGCCCGCATCAAATTAAAGTCACTGATGTTAGCCTACAAAGTGCTTAATGGAACGGCTCCCATCTACTTGAATGCTCTTGCAAAGGCTTATGTCACAACTCGGTCCCTCCGTTCATAGCAGGATTGTCGTCTAGCAGTGCCTACACCACGCCTAAGACGATCCAAACTCTGTTCATGTGTCGTCCCACGATGGTGGAATGACCTACCGAGCGCTACCAGAACAGGGGCGTCCCTGTCTATCTTCAAGAAGCTCTTGAAAACCCTGCTCTTCAGAGAGCACCTCCTATCCTAGCACTTACCTCGTACTTCCCTACCCCCTCTATCTCTGCACTTTATCTTTCTGCTCTTCCTTCTATGCCGGCACCCTATCTCTACTCTGTCACCTCTGACAGAGTCGGACTGTTGGGTTTCTTCTATGTAGTTTATCGTTAGCTTTTTGTATAGCTGTTATATCTTCATTTGTAAGTCGCTTTGGGTAAAAGCGTCTGCTAAATATGTGTCTCTCCTGTTTCTTCATTTTGTGTAAGTTGTGTTTTCACCAGCTTCCTAAACCATTACATCTTTGAGGTTAGGACTTAGTAGCAAGCTTAATAGTTCTAACTTTATGATGTCACATGTTCTAATCTGTTTTTGTGTTCATATTGATGCAGGTATGCCAGCTTATATTTCTGTTGTGCTATTGAAGAGCAGGACAATGAGCTGATCACGCTGGAAGTCATCCACCGTTTCGTCGAACTCCTGGATAAATACTTTGGCAGTGTAAGTGACGGAACTCTGTTCTATCTTTGACTGATTAAAGTAAAGGTTACAGACTTTGTCATGGAAAGCACTGATGAGTTGTGTTTTGTGCAGGTGTGTGAGCTGGACATCATCTTTAACTTTGAAAAGGCGTACTTCATTTTAGATGAGTTCCTGATGGGAGGAGAGATCCAGGACACATCCAAGAAGAGCGTCCTCAAAGCCATTGAACAAGCTGACCTGCTGCAGGAGGTAACACAGGTTTAACAATGTAATCCACCACCGAAAAGGAGCCAGGTCTAAAAAACTTGTTAGCTGTGGCTTTGGCCAATAGTATCAATGGAGCGGCTGTAGCTCAGGAGGAAGAGCAGTTGGAAGGTAACCATCAGTCGGAAGGTCGGTGGTTCGACTCTGGCTTCCCCGGGCTCCATGTCTACATGTAAGCGTCCTTGGGCAGGACAGTGAACCCCACGTTGCCTGAATGTGAAATGCGAATGTGAATAGAAAGCACATAGTTATGTATAGATGTATAGACTTAAGACGTGCTGTATGAGTGTGTGTGAATGTGGCATGTAGTGTTAGAAGTGCTTTGAGTGGTCAGCTGGACTAGAAAAGCGCTATACAATACAGTCCATTATTGTACAGTCCATTTATCAAACCACTGTTCTTTCACCACTGTTCTGGCTATTGAGCCCTCCTGACTGATGAGCTCTGTAGAACCCAGCCCATGTGGGAACACTGCAGAGCATTCATAACATAAATCATGACTAACGAGTATATGAGCATATTTATTAACTGCAGTTATTCAGTTGTTCACTTAAATAACACATAACTGCAAAACCCTGAGAATTCAGATGCATGCAGTGAAGGTTAAAGATGAGGGAATTTTTGTGTTGTCCTCTTTGGGTGTGACAAACTAAGAGTTGGGCTTCCTAATGAGGTAATTCTAAGTTTTGGTCTTGGATTCATCAGTAAACCTGAGTGGTAGCCACTCTTTGTTGGCCTTTGCTTAAATTAGATTAGATTCGATAACTTTATTGTCATTGCACAAAGTACAGGGGTTGAGAGCCTGAGGTTGAGAGTTTAGCAGGGTGACCGCTGCAGGGAGGAAGCTTTTCCTGAACCTGCTAGTCCGGCAAAGGAGCACCCTGTAGCGTCTCCCGGAGGGGAGGTCAAACAGTCTGTGGCTGGGATGAGAGCTATCCTTGACGATACTGTGCGCCCTCTGCAGGCACCTCTTGCTCTGGACAGTCTCAATGGAGGGGAGTGGGGAAGTGGGGAACCTGTGATGCGTTGGGCGGTTTTCACCACCCTCTGGAGTGACTTCCCTTCTGCAACAGAGCAGCTGCCATACCATACTGAGATACAGTTGGTGAGGATGTTCTCGATGGTGCAGTGATAGAAGTTCACCAGGATCTGAGGAGAAAGATTGGGCCTTCTTCAGCCTCCTCAGGAAGAAGAGGCGCTGGTGTGCATTCTTGACCAGGGTTGAGGTGTTGAGAGACCAAGAGAGATCCTCGGAGATGTGGACCCCCAGGAACTTGAAGCTGGTGACACGCTCAACCTCCGTCCCATCGATAAGGATGGGGGTGGGTGTGCCACTCTTCTTCCTGAAGTCCACAATGAGCTCTTTGGACTTCTTGGTGTTGAGAGCCAGGTTGTTGGCGGCGCACCACTCCAGATGCTGAACCTCTTCTCTGTATGCCGTCTCATTGTTGTTGCTGGTGAGGCCAACCACCGTTGTGTCGTCCGCAAACTTGATAATGGTATTAGAACCATGTACAGGCGTGCAGTCGTAGGTGAAGAGGGAGTAGAGGAGAGGACTCAGCACACAGCCCTGTGGGACGCCGGTGTTCAGGATGAGTGTAGAGGAGGTGTGGTTCTCCAGCCTAACAGACTGGGGTCTGTTGGTTAGAAAGTCCAGTACCCAGTTGCAGAGGGAAGCATTGATACTCAGGTCACTGAGTTTGGTAATCAGTTTGGAGGGGCTGATGGTGTTGAATGCTGAGCTAAAGTCTATGAACAGCATTCTCACATAGGTGTTGTTATTGTCCAGGTGAGCAAGAGCAGAGTGTAGTGCTGTGGAGATGGCATCCTCCGTGCTCCTATTCTGGCGGTAGGCAAATTGGAAGGGGTCCAGTGTGGGTGGTAGGCAGGTTTTGAGGTGAGCCAGGACCAGCCTCTCGAAGCACTTCATGATGGTGGGGGTGAACGCAACAGGGCGGAAGTCGTTGAGGCTCTCAACTTTGGAATGTTTTGGCACTGGCACAATGGAGGTGGTTTTGAAGCATGTGGGAACAGCTGCTTGGGCCACCGACAGGTTGAAAATGTTAGTCAAGACCTCAGCTAGCTGCCCAGCACAGGTCCTGAGCACGTGTCCAGGGATGCCATCAGGGCCAGAAGCCTTACGTGCATTGGTCCTGCTCAGTGCAGCAGACACGCCGGTGGGGGAGAGTGTGAGGGGTTGGTGTCCTGTCGTGAGCACAGCCTTGGTGGTTGGGTTCTGGTTGTCCCTCTCAAAGCGAGCATAAAAGCTGTTAAGCTCATTCAGGAAGGAGGCGTCATTGGATGTTGGTGTGGTGTTGGTGGGTTTGTAGTCAGTTAAGGCCTGGATGCCCTGCCACATGCGTCAGGGGTCGGAGTTGTTCTTAAAGTGCTCCTCAATCCTTAGCTTGTGGCTGTGCTTGGCCTCCCTCTTCAGGTCAGCCCTGGATGAAGAGTAGGCCTGAGCATCACCAGATCTGAAAGCGGTGTCTCGTGCCTTCAGCAGTAGGCGGACTTCTCTGTTCATCCACGGCTTCTGGTTCTGGAATGTAGTGATCCGTTTGTGTGTAGTGACACTGTTGATGCTGGTGTTGATGAAGTCCAGCACGGAGGAGGCGTAAGAGTCATTGTCCGTGTGGGAGTCCAGTGTGGCCTGGGTAGCAAACACACTCCAGTCTGTGTGTTCGAATCGCTGCTGTAGTTCAGGGTCTGCTCCCTCTGGCCACACTTTGACTGTCCTCACTGTGGCTTTCACACGTTTGATGAGTGGTGAGTACTTGGGGATTAAAAACAAAGAGAGGTGGTTAGACCGTCCAAGGTGGGGGAGGGGGACTGCTTTGTAAGCATCAGCCATGTTGGTGTAAACATGGTCCAAAGTCTTGGCTCCTCTTGTGGGGCAGGAGACATGTTGAAATTTAGGGAGGACAGTCTTCAGGTTGGAGTGGTTGAAGTCACCTGCAACAATAAAGGCTGCCTCCGGATGTGATGTCTGTTGTTTGCTAATGGCAGCATGCAGTTCTTCCATGGCCAGTTTAGCGTTAGCATCAGTTGGGATGTAGGCTGCAGTCACAATAGTAGATGTAAGCTCCCTGGGCAGATAGAACAGTCTGCACTTAACCATGAGATATTCTAGGTCAGGTGAGCAATGACTTCCAATGATGGCAGTATCCGTGCACCAAACTTTGTTTACATAGATACACAGACCCCCACCTCTGGTCTTACCGGAGTCATCAGCTGTTCTGTCCGCCCAGAGCATGTAGTGACCAGCTAGTTCCTATGGCGCTATCGGGAACGCTGTTGTTAAGCCACGTGTTAGCCCGATTTTTTTTCATTGTAAGCCCAAGAACAAGCTGGAGAAATCGTTTATTAGATAAAGTATTTATTAGTGGTCATAAGTAAAGTATATTGCAGCGCTGGACTCGGAGTGCCAGAACTCCCGCAGGAAATCCGTCAGGCCGAGCCCCGATATCCGTAAACATGTCATATTTATATTCAGCTTTATCTCACAGAGGTTGTACTCACACTTGTCAGAGTATAATTGGCCAGTTTTTAGTGGCATGATCAGGCAAGCTGCTGTCCTTGTTGTGTTCTTTGGATGTGATAAACAATGTGTGTGTGTGTGTGAGTGCTGTTTTAGGCGTCTAATGTACCAGACCCTGCCCTAATAGAGATGTTTTGTCTGACCCAGTTGTTTATGTCATTCTAAGGTCTTGGACCATTTAAGGTCATCTATTGTGCAGTATGAGCAGAGTGGAAAAGTACAAGCTAGGAACATAGGTTATTTAGTAAAATACTGAATATGAATTTATAATGTCTAAGAGCAAAGCCAATTATAACACACGTTTCCGTTAGAATCATGATGTTGCAGTCCATAATCCATTTGTGCGTGGTGATCCACAGTCGTAGCTCATCCATTTTGTTCGCCAGAGACCGTACTTTAGCAAGGAAAATGCTGGGAAGTGATAGCCGGTGAGATGTTAGCTTCAGTTTAGCCCTTAGGGGTCATGCATTTCTTCTAAAGGGTCTCTTCATATTAATCCTGCTGCTGCCAGAATATGTCTGTGATGATCATTTATCTAAACATTTACTGAGACTCAGATGGGACAGATGTAGTTTTCAGTGATCCTGTTTTTGTTTTTTGATTGTAATGTTTTTGGTGCCCGAAACACATTATATCCCATGTTTACACACTACAAACCTATACCAGGTAGCGATAAAATCACAAGCTGAGACGCATTTGCCACAGCCAGCGAGCCTCCTCCATGTAGGCAGAGAAAGGAGGCTGAACATCCAGATTTTTGGACTGTTCTTGTCTCGATGTGTCCTCTAAACCATAACAGTGCTTTGGCTGCAACTGGAGCCATTTCATAAATAAACAAGAATACAAGTATCCAGGTAAGAAAGCCCGCTGACAGGCCCCCCAATTAAACACAGGTGGAAAGACCGGGAAGACGCCATGTTGATGCAAACAGCAGTGTGCAATGGGAAATGTCCACTTCTGAAGCCTGACTGAGAAAACTGATCCATTTGGCAACATTTATCACTCTTGCAGCACATGCACATGTAAATGTACTTTATTTATACAGCCCTTTACAACAATCCATTTCCTTGTACCAAAATGCTTTACAACAGATGATAAATAAATAAATAAATAAAAGAATAAGTAAAAAACAACAAAAGAACACTAAAAGCAATAAAATACAACAAAATGGAATAAGATAAGATAAAAGTGTCATCATACTATTGGGTATTAAAAGCCATCCTAAATAAGTAGGTTTTTAGCCTAGATTTAAAGAGGCCCAGGTCAGAAATAAGACGCATCTCGGCAGGGAGCTTATTCCAATTCAATTCAGTTTCTTTTTATTTATATAGCGCCAAATTACAACATTGTAATCATTGTAATCATAATCCAATGAAATCCAATTAATTAATTTCAAAATAATCCAATTAATTCATATAGAGCCAATTAAAAAATTAATATCCTAGCTAAGGAAACCAACAGATTGCACTGAAACTTGTCTTCAGTCCAATCTCCCGTCCTGAGCGTGCCTGTGGCGACTGTGGAAAGGAACGACTCCCTTTTAACAGGAAGAAACCTCTGGCAGAACCAGAACCAGGAAGGGTGGCCATCCGCCTCGACCAGCTGGGGTTTGAGAAGACAGAAAAGAGGGGGGAAAAACACCATAACACCATTCAAAGGATACCTGTTGGAACAGGGAAACACAAGTTAATAACCACAATAATGTCACATGTACATAATATCATTTGAGAAATTAAACGGAGGAAAAAGAGAGCAAAGTGAGGAAAGGTGCAGTGCTGCATTTGAAACGATCGATCACAGCATTCTGTTACAGAAACTTGAACATGTTATTGGGACGAAAGGAACTGCATTAGGCTGGTTTAAGTCATATTTATCTGATAGATTCCAGTTTGTTCCTCAGGGTTCTGTGCTTGGACCAATTCTTCTTTCTTTGTACATGCTTCCATTAGGTAACATTATTAGACAGCATGGCAATGAATAGTCCAATTCAAGCCAATTGGAATTCAATTAATTGTAATCATAATCCAATTAATTCATACAGAGCCAATTAAAAAAAAATAAATAAATAATATCCTAGCTAAGGAAACCAACAGATTGCACTGAAACTTGTCTTCAGTCCAATGGTGGGAAAAACACCACAACACCATTCAACGGATACCTGTTGGAACAGGGAAACACAAGTTAATAACCACAATAATGTCACATGTACATAAAATCATTTGAGAAATTAAACGGGGGAAAAAGAGAGCGAAGTAAGGAAAGGTGTGACAGATGAGGTCCCCCAGCAGTCTAAGCCTATAGCAGCTTAACTATGGGATGTTTCAGGATCACCTGAGCCATCCCTAACTATAAGCTTTATCAAAAAGGAAAGTTTTAAGCCTAATCTTAAAAGTGGAAAAGGGTGTCTGCTTCCAGGACATTTATTGGCAGCTTATTTCACAAGAGAGGGGCCTGATAACTGAAGGCTCTGCCTCCCATTCTACTTTTAGAAACTCTGGGAACAACAAGTAAACCTGCAGTTTGGGAGCGAAGTGCTCTGTTAGGAAAATATCTTACAATGAGATCTTTAAGATATGATGGAGCTCGGTCATTAAGAGCTTTATATGTGAGGAGAATAATCTTAAATTCTATTCTGAATTTAACAGGGAGCCATTGAAGAGAAGCTAAAACTTGAAGTCCAATCTTGAAGTAACAAATGCATGAACTAGTTTCTCTGCATCACCCTGAGACAGGATGTTCCTGATTTTAACAATATTACGAAGGTGAAAGAAGGCAGTCCTAGAAACCAGTTTTATATGTGCATCAAATGATAAATTCTGCTCAAAAATAACTCCAAGGTTCCTCACTGTAGAACTAGGAGCCAAGGAAATACCATCTAGAGTAACTATATAACTAGGAAATTTCTCCCTGAAGCGCTCAGGTCCAAAGATAATGACTTCAGTTTTGTCTGAATTTAGAAGCAGACAGTTCTGAGTCATCCAGGTCTTTGTCTTTAAGACATGCTGACCAACCAGTTGGTTTCATAGATGAGTAAAGCTGAGTATCATCAGCATAACAATGGAAATGTATGCCATGCTGTCTAATAATGTTACCTAATGGAAGCATGTACAAAGTGAAAAGAATTGGTCCAAGCACAGAACCCTGAGGAACTCCATGACTTACTCCAATGTGGAAGATTCTTCATTTTCAAGAACAAACTGGAATCTATCAGATGAATATGACTTAAACCAGTCTAATGCAGTTTCTTTAATCCCAATAACATGTTCAAGTCTCTGTAACAGAATGCTGTGATCGATTGTATCAAATGCAGCTCTGAGATCGAACAAGTCAAGTACAGACACAAGTCCGCTATCAGAGGCTAAGAGGAGATCATTGGTAACTTTCACCAGTGCTGTTTCTGTGCTATGATGCACTCTGAATCCTGACTGAAACTCTTCAAACAGATTATTTCTATGGAAATGATCACAAAGTTTCAAGAACTTTTGACAAAAAGGGACTTCTAAATCAAGAGTAGGTTGCCACCTTTCATGTGGGTGACAAGGGTTCAAATCCCCTGCATGAAATGTACTACTTCCAGTAGGGGTCCTCAGGCAAGACCCCTTACCCTGACTGCCTACCATTGTAAGTTGCTTAGGATAAAAGCGTCTGCGAAATGCATTCACATAAACATGATCAAATCCAATATGGATGTGTCAATTAAAAACCTCCTTGAACAGTCTGGTTGGGATTGGGTCTAAAATACAAGTTGATGGTTTAGAAGAGACTATTGCTGTTGTTAGCTCAGAAAGATCAACTGGGCAGAAGCCGTCTAAATATAAATCAGGTTCTAAAGATACTTCTAAAGCTGCTCTACTTGATGATACATAATAGTGGGAAAGATTCCATCTATCTGATATAAACAATTTTATTGATAAAGAATCTCATGAAATCATCACTGCTGAGAGTTAAAGGAATACATGGCTCAACAGAGCTCGGACTCTTTGTCAGCCTGGTTACAGTGCTGAAAAGAAACCTGAGATTATTCTTATTCTCTTCTATCAATGATGCCACCCATCGCGCAGTGCCAGCTTGTAGTCTGTTCCCAACAATTCTGTTACTCAGAATGTAGGCCACCTCGCCACAATGTTGGTTAGTTCCATTTACGTATCACATATGATCTGTACATTGATCGAATGGAAATGTTTCCAGTTGATATACAAATATGTGATATCACATGATATCATCATGTGATGGCGCTTTTAAAGCACTGCGTGTGCAGTTGATAGCTCCGATAACGTTAGGAAAACCGACTCTCGCTTCAAATTACGCTTTAATGTTGGCCTGTTTAACTACATTGTATGGGAATTTGATATACCTGGCTGAGATGCAGATAATTCCATCCCATTTGACTGGTATGGCTCAGCTCAGGGTCAACTGGCCAATAAATCCTCTCTGTCTCTGTACACTCGCTCTCTTCCAGTTGCACCATTTGCAATGTCTTCCAGTACCGCTAAATCAGCCATTGTTTTTAATGGTATGCACTGCAACACTTTGCGCATGCTTTTATATCCACTCGTGTAATTGCAGACATATGGTTGTGTTAATTGTTCATCAGTGTCAATTGTTAATGTGTCCCAGATGTGCACATCACTCAGTTTGAGGACTAATTGTGTTCACATTTATTTGTTATAACAGTTTCCCAACATCACCTCTAAGTGTTGCCAAAGAATCAACAGCTGTAGAAAAGTGCGTACGCCAGCCCTGAAGTTGGTGTGAGCCACCGCACATTTCTACGGTCATTTCGCTCTTGATAAATATGATTGTTGACGTGAAAAAGAGCATACACCACTTTTTTGTGCATACGCACCCTTTGTACTTGAGGCCCAAGGTCATTTCCACATCACTGTGTGAAAATGTCCCAGTGAATGTAGTTAAAACATTCCTGCAGACAGTGACATGCCACGTGTACATCCCTTGTCTCAGGTTAGTTTCTCTTTCAAACTGGCTCTAATTGTGGGGAATAGATGCACATCATAAGAACCCAGAAGAAGAAGTGATTTCCAAGCACCCCACACTGATCCATAACACAGGTCCAGTGTCTTTTCCCATCTGGTCACCCAGGTGACAGACTGGTAGAAGTAGTTTTCAAATGTATATTAGGAGGGAACATGGTTAAAATCACCTAGTGTAAAGTTGAGTGCATCAGATGACATGGATTAGAGTTTCTGCACCACCTCAAAGATGGTACTGTTGGCAGAGGCGGTGTCTGCTCTCAAATGAATAAACACCATAGTTGTGCTACACAGCAGCAGTGTGGTTTAACATACAAACACACCCTGCCTTCAAGAGTTTTCCTCTTACCTTCCTCTTCCTGTTGTTAAAAAAAAAAAAACTATCTGCCAATCAGATTAAACAGATGTAGACTCATGCAGTGATGGCTCTGGTAGATGCTCCTCTTGTCTTCATAGAATGTGGTGTAGCCACACCCCTCTAGGTTCTTCTACTTTCTCTGTGCAACATACAGCAGCAGGTCATCAGAGTCCACAGCGGGCCCGGGTACAGCTGCCTGCGGTTGTTGTTCAGCTGTGTGAATCCTCACTTGCTTCTAGTAAACATTTTTCATTGTGTTGGATACTGTTCTTAGTTTGGAGCGAGCTCTCACGTGTCAGTGGTCAGACTGGACCCTGTATATTTTCACCTTGACTGTTCTGGTTAACAGTATCCCATCAGGTGATGTAAGATCATTTATCTGAGATTTATTAACTCCTCCCTTTTTAAAAGTTTTTTTTTCTTGTGAATAGTGTTTGTTTATTTCACTGCGTCTTTGTCTCTCTTTGCAGGAGGACGAGTCACCCAGAAGTGTCCTGGAGGAGATGGGCTTGGCATAGTCCTCAGCTGAGGTTGTGAGAGGCTACAGGACAGTTTGGAGTGGACATGCTCGGACTGCCATTTTTGACTCTCTATAAGTCTGTTATAGAAGAGACTCAGTCAGTGGATCCTTGCTTTGATAGGCTCTTTCTTTGTGTGTGTGTGTGTGTGTGTGTGTGTGTGTGTGTGTGTGTGTGTGTGATCTAAATATGGGGTAATGGTAATGGGCTATGATTAAACTTCTGTGTGGCTGCAGGTGAAACTGTATGTTGACATTGTCACAGGGGTGGTATGGTATTGATACAAAGTGCTGGTTGAATGTGGCATGAAAGTCAGTCAGAACTGAATGTGGAATGAGACCAGGTCAGAGCGAACATGAGCCACAGTCGGCATATCAGGGAAGCTTGAAGCAGATTTCGCTGCAGGCAGCTTGGCTAGTAACTTAAATATTCACCTTCATTCTCATTTCTGACCCAAATCATAAGGTGGCTGTAACAGCTTTTTGCACCTGTTGCTGCCAAAGTGCATTAAAGTTAAAGCCATGTTGAGACATGTTGCTTCCAGATCTCTGCAGTGACCATTCTGGTAATTGACTCGGGACTGAAAGCAGTCTTCCCTGGTTCTCTGCCTCCACTTGATCCAGAGCTAAACGTTCAGCTCCGTCTGATAACTGAAGACTGTGCTGCGTGGAATTCCTTCCACTCTCTGTGATTGGGCCATCTAACCTAAAACGAAGATGATAAAGCTCCTTGTGAAAAATACACCAAAGACGAGTGATGATTTGACATCTGCACGATTCATATTATAAACTGTAGATGAACTGATGATATGGAAAAGTCTAATGTGTTGACATGCAGTTAATAAAGAAGCACATTCCACAGCAGGACGAAGATACTGTGATCTGATGAACAGTAACAGAGTTGAAGAGGCCATGTCATGCAAAATCCACTATTGGATTGTTCTTGGACCTAATTTTGTGTCTAAGAAATTATATTTTATAGGAAAAGACCATAGTTTTGTTTCCTTTATATCTGTTCTGTCTGTCTGCTGCCCCTTAAGATAAAAAAAATGGCAAAAGCACTGCACCCAGTTGGCAAACAGATCTGATGGCGTAGTATGAAAGAGACCAACTCAAACTCAGTGGATTACAATTATTTTGGACAACAGTGTTGCCACAACAATAGTAAAACCTCTTTATGTTTAGTAGGGCTGCACGATTAATCGTAATAAAATTGCAATCTCGAGTCACACATACACATGATCTCATTTCTACACACAGCGATTCTGAAGCATGTTATATCATGAGCTGCATCACAAAGAAATTCCCTTGTTTTCCTCACAGATTTTTTCAAGTTAAATAAGGCATTATCTGTCTTTATTTCACAAATACTTTAAGAAGAATGAATGAATGAACGTGTACTATAGCTCTGTTAGCTCATAGCTGTTGTTATGTGGCTACTTGCAGCTATTGGAGAGCTAACGGAGGGAATTCTACACAGGCACTCTACTGGGACCACTTCATCCTGCTGTCTACATGCATGTTTAATGTACATTTGGATCAAGTAACCCAATCTGTTTTTTTGTCAGATTAAGGTGTCGACATGAACTGAATAACTCAATCTTAAAACCCTGAGATAATTCGATCCAAACGACGTGCACGTAGACGCCAGTGGATCGGATTGAGCGTTCTGCGCATGCTCGAGATTTTTTCCCGGGATCGTCACCCGCAAGTCGAAGGAGACGATGACTGTGTCCGAAATCACTCCCTAACCACTACATAGTCCACTATATAGTGACCATGCCACTTTGTAGTGGTGTCCGAATGTTTAATGATTGATGTTCACTACATAGTCCACCGAATGTATCCCACAATTCACCGCGAAATGTAGTGAACATCTGATGATCACTAACCGGAGCAAGATATCCCATCATGCAACGTTTCGCCTTCGCAGCCAGATGGGAGTGAGTAAAAGTTTTTTGGGGGGTTTTTCCGGTGAATTGCTCGTAGTCGGCTGTTGGATGACAGGCGCGAGACAAACTCATGAGCTGTGGAGCAGTACAACAGTCACAAAGCCAGTTCATTCCATGGTTTATTTTATTACACACTTCAAAACAAGGCAGTTTAAATGGCTTCCTACATTTATTATTAAAAAAACGAACAGCATGTAATCAAACATTCCAGTAGGTTACACTGTAACTTACTGTTACTAAAGAGACAAGAGAATAAAATATGAAAATATGCTTAAATAGAAAACACAATCCGAAAATAAAAATGAAAGAAAAGTAATCAAAATCCTCTAATTTAACAAAAATGCAGTAGTAAACGGACAAGTATCGTGTGAGATGACGTTAATGTGGTACGTTTTAAATGTACAACAGTGATGACGTAATTACCGGAAAGATTTTTTGTTGAGCTCACTATATAGTCCACTACATTTATTTCCCTATGTAGGGAGTAGGGAATGAGTGAGTGATTTCGGACACAACCCATATTACTGTTGTTGTCGCCGCCGTCAGAAAGAAACAAACAACGCGATGGAGAATGCGCCGTTGTGCATCGTCTGTGCCATAACCAGCTCATCACAGATATAGAGGGACGCAGCTTCATCTCGCTCTGCGTTCGCCATCTCTCTGAATGCCTGAGTTTGTTGGTGGTGGTGAAGACGTCAACAGGAAGTGGCTCTATTAGCGATAGCTGTAATGGGTACAGCGCCACCTATCGTACCAGGGTATGACATGCTTTGTGCCAGTGATTCCATTCATTCACCGCCATATATCCAAGGATAATTACCCTCAGATAAGGAACAGAACCCAACTGTAGCTGTAATCCAGTTAATCTCATCATGGAGACACACTGAGTGTGGCTCTGTGATGGACTGGCGACCTGTCCAGGGTATACTCTGCCTCTCGCCCGATGACTGCTGGGATAGGCTCCAGCGACCCGACCGACGGATTAAGCAGGTATAGAAAATGGATGGGTGGATATTTGTATCACCACAGCAATAATAATAATAATAATAATAATAATAATAATACTTCTGAAAAGTCTAATAATAGTTGTTGTACTTGTCTTTTTTTTTCCTTGTGAAAAAAAAAATTACCAGAGAATCATGATCTTAATTCTAAGCAAAAAAAATCGTGATTCACATCCAGAATCGTGCAGCCTTAATGTGTGGTGTGATCAGATACTGCAGTCAGTGTTTCCATGTGTTTGCTTCTCTTCTGCTCTAACATTTGCTGAATTCCCAACACACACGGTAGTCTGACTTCTCTTCATGGAACATGCTTCTCATGCTTCTTTCTGTCAGCTGAGCTGCTCAGCAGGTGGTGGTGCACAGAGAAATGGTCGTTAACCAGAAGGAAGAAGAAAACGTTTTCAGTGTTGTCGAGTTTTATTCTACAGAAACATTGCTTCCAGCCACTCCTTATGTGAATCAGCTCTCTTTAGAACAAAATAATCACTTCAGATTAGGAAAAATATTTTGAGAGTCTACATTTTTCATCAACCTTTTTCCTAATAGGAACTAGAGCACATTCATGGGAACACTGCTTCAACATTGATAAAGATAGATTAGACCAACTACTACTTATGAGCACACATATTCCACACGATTGTCACAATATCAACCACCCCCCCTGCAAATGAAACTGCATTCATGCATCTCTAAGATGCCATGGATACTGCTTGTGACATCAGTGGACCACTGAAGGACATGTTGGCACCTACACAAGGTTTTTGTCTTGTTTTTTTTGCCCTGGTGCAGAGCATTGGACAGTGAAACTGGAAATATTTGATCTATATTACTGTAAAAATATGACACAAATCCGTACAAATTTTGCTCGGGTCCATAAAGGAAACCAAGACAGCCTAATTAAGCAGACTAGCCAAAAATATTGTACTTGGATGCTGATTGATAAAAAGGATCCAGTGTCAGTCAGCAAACATTAACAACAGCAAATGTGAGAGACCCTGGACAACGTCATGCAGCTACAATAACTGCTCGCTTGGCTACTGCCCAAAATGAGCACTGACCAGTAAAGAAAAAAGCATGACAAAGAAGAAAGCCCAGCTCATTGATTGGCAAGGACTGCAAACAGAAATCCATCCTGGCTGGCTTGTTCACAATAAAAACAAGAAATGTTCATGTAGTCTTAGGGTTTCTGTTTTTACTTTGTGTTCAAATCTAATTGCTTTTTCACAAGCAGCTGTCCAGTATGAGCAGCAGACTATCCTACTTCTACTCTTTGGTTCTCTGGATAGTCTGTTTTCATTTCCCACTGTAAGTGAACCACACCAGGGTTCACTTGCAACCAAATTTGTTTAATTATGGTGTGTAAATAAGAAGGAAGCAGACCAACAACAGCCTTTTTGCTAAGAAGACACCAGCGTACGACAGGCAGTGGTGACAGAAATTTAGAAGTAGCTCTAACCCTCAGAGCTACACAATAGACTATCTAAAGCATGTAAACAATGTCCTCATAATTTAGCCAAGATATGAAGGCAGTGGCTGCATGAAAGATCTGTCTTGACCATGAAATATTTAATCTCATATGAACTGATAATCCATAATAGGGATTCCATACCTTCGCCACTTACAGATTTATGATAATGCATCATATTCCCTGTCTGGTCTGATAAACATCAGCTTTACCCGCATGGGGTTGTACCCATAATAAAAACAATTAGGTATTTTTTGTCACATTTATTTAATTGTTCTCTACCTGCTTAAGCTGCAACTCCCAGAGATGTAGGGTAGTTTTTTTTCTTTTTTAGATAATATGTTAATCACAGGGGGCTGCACGGTGGTGTGGTGGTTAGCACCGTCACCTCACAGCAAGGTTCGATCCCTGCCTGGGGCCTTTCTGTGTGGAGTTTGCATGTTCTCCCCGTGTATGCGTGGGTTCTCTCCAGGTTCTCCAGCTTCCTCCCACCATCCAAAAACAGGTTAATTGGTGACTCCAAATTGTCCGTAGGAGTGAGCGTGCATGGTTGTTTGTCTCATTTGTCTCTATGTGGCCCTGTGATGGACTGGTGACCTGTCCAGGGTGTACCCCGCCTTTCGCCCGATGACTGCTGGGATAGGCTCCAGCCCACCCGCTACCCAATTAACGGACTGTCGGTATAGAAAATGGATGGATGTTAATCACAGTTCAGAGTTCATCAGACAAATGGTTTGTGGAAAGAAAGTCCTTTTAGCCTTTGTGTTTGGGTTTCCATAACGTCGGCCAGATGGCAGCAAGGACGAGGGAGTGCCCAAAGTTGACTTGGCTGTTGCAGGATCCTCACTGCACGTGACCTGTATTGTTTGATGCAGAAGTTCAGCATGTTTAGGGGGGTGGTTCTGGTAATCTGCTCAGCTGAGCAAACGACCCTCCTTAGGGCTGCAATCCAGGGGATCCAGTGCTCGGTGCAAGAGGGAATAATGTATGACTACCCACGCAGGACCACCTGTTCTCTGCCAGTCAAGAAAGCTTGGAGGGCACTATCATGTTAAAAGCTGAGCTGTAATCCAATCAAGCAGGATCCTCACGTAGCTCCTCCTCCCAGAGTCCAGGCGGGAGAGACTCTCGTGGAGCGGGTGTGATGGCGTTGTCTGTGGAGTGTCCTGGACGGTATCCGAACTGAAGTTGATCTAAGGTGGCAGGTAGGGAGGAGGTGATGAAGGTTTTGTTTCTCAAAACCTTTCATCTGCTGGGTCAAGATTTCTTGCAAATAAGTTGTTGAGCTCCACTGCTAGAGAAGCATCAGCCCTCAAAGTGAACCATTCAAAAGTGTGTGTGGGACATTTTGTAGTCCATCGTGATATGTAGTCCTTGCCACAGTCGTCTTGGGTCACGCTGTTGCATCTGTGTGCACCACGTTTGGCCTCCTTCACCAATCTGCGTACGTTGTAGGAAGCAGCCCTGTAAGGTAAATGGTTTTCCAATCTCATCTAGTTGCCTGCTCAAAGCACTTTTAACACTACATGACACATTCATCCATTCACTCAAACACCGCGTCTTGGTCAGTGCTTTTATACTATGCATTCATTCACATTTATTCGTGGGAATATGGGTTTCATTGTCTTTCCCAAGGATGCTTTAACATGCGGGGAAGCCAGAAGTCGGATCCACCTTCTGATTGGTAGGCGACTGCTCTTGTCCCTGAGCTACAGCTCGTGTCCATGTGTCCATATTCTAGATAGCGAATGCTGACTTGGAGGAAGCTGGACTTCAGTGCTTGGCGGATGATTTTATCCACCCACGGTTTTTGATTAGGATAAGTCCTAATGGTGGCTGTGGTTACAGTGTCCTCCACTACTTTCCCAATAAATCATGATAAATCATTTTGAGGCTTCAAAAGAAAATAGACATGTCTACTAGTAACAATTAGAAAATACAAAAATAAAGGCCTTTTTGTTTTGAAAAAAGTAAAGTATATTTTACTGCAAGTAGTCAGAATATAAGGCTATTGTAGTGGGCAGGAATGGCCCTCTGTACTGGTCGTTGTTACAGTGGAGCTGATGAAGCCTCTGATAGAAGACACTGTTGTTTAGTCATGATGTTATGCAGACGATGTGCAGTGTTTTCCACTATGTTGAGCAGCTTGTGCAACATTTCTTCTCCGCAATCATCTCCACAGCCTTAAGAGCAGACACCCACCACAGAGGCAAGACCACTCTGACAAGCTGTTCTGTGGAAACATTTTAAAGCATGAATGTCAAAAGAAATCTTACCAGCCCATCACTTTAAGTGCTTATTGGTTTGTGTTATTTCCTGTTAGAGGCACCCGATTTAAAGGCAAGTTTTTGGATGCTTCATGATCCAGAAGGCTACAAGTCAAAATGTTTTGGTCAAACATAAAATTCTGTACACTGCTCTTCACATTATTTCCTTATTCACGCATTTTGGAGGCAGATGATCTTGTGCCAGAAACTTTTGGACTGTTTAATACATTAAATCCTAATATATTCAGAGATCAGTATTGATTGTAGGATATCTTTTCACACTCAACAGCAAATATGAGTTGTAAGAAACTGAACATCAGTTCTTGGCAAACTTTCTGAATATCAGCCCCTTATTTCAATCAGTCCTATCAGAAATTAATTAACTTTATGTGACCTGCAGCCTCATGTACAAAGGGTACGTACACACGAAAAAATGGAATTACCCTGAATTAACAAAAAGTGCTGAACTTTAATTTTTACTGTAACAATATGTAAAAAACATAATTTTACTGTGGAAAATATAAAACTTTGGTAAAAATTAACGGGGAAATACTGTAATGTCACAAATATGTAATCACACTAAAATTAACAGTATTATGCTGTTTGAATTACAGATTTTGCTGATGTGTACTTTAAAAATTACGATATAAAATTGTTTACAATTCAGCAAAAACACACCTTAATTTATACGGGAATAATATGTTAAAAATATGGTAAAAGATGTTTGAAAAATGTATGTATGGTCAGTATGGACAGTTAAACACCAGAAACCAAAAACAATATCCGACCCTAAGTCAAGAAACAATACACAACTTTAATTTTTGCTGTCATAATACGTGGAAAACACCTTTTCACTGTAATAATGTGAAATACCGTAGTGGCAGATTTAGCAGATGTGTACTTTTGAGTATTTTTTTAGTTCAGCACTATAATCCTCAAACAGGCCTGCTTTGTTTATGGACAATATTGTGGCACTCTGCTCTCAGTTGACTGGTGGGGGGAGAGAGTTGAGTGAAGCTGACACCCCACCCACGTGAAAAATTCCAGCAAATAGCTAACCCGATTAGTGTTCCGTTTGTGCAGGTTTGTGCTGTTAAAATTGTTGTTTGTGCTGCTTTGGTTTCTGAGACATTAAGAATAATTTTTTAGGTCATCCAAAGGTCACCATCCCCCCATGTTACTCCAAAACAAACCAGAGTGATCTACTTTTTTAGTGCTTCATTTGTGCAGGTTTATGCCATTAAAACTGTTGTTTGTGCTGCTTTGGTTTCTGTGGTATTACTAATTATAATTTATTATTTATTATTAGACTACCGCTTATCCGGGGGTCGGGTTGCGGGGGCAGCAGCTTTAACAGAGAAACAGACGTCCCTGTCCCCAGCCCGAGAAGTTCCCAGGCCAGCCAAGAGACAATTCAATTAAATTCAATTTATTTATATAACACCAAATTACAACAATTGTCATCTCAAGGCACTTAGATAATGTAGTCCAATTCAAGCCAATTGGAATTCAATTCATTGTAATCATAATCCAATTCATTCATATAGAGCCAATTCAAAAATAATGTCCTAGCTAAGGAAACCAACAGATTGCACCAAAACTTGTTTTCAGTCCAATCTCCCGTCCTGAGCGTGCCTGAGGCGACTGTGGAAAGGAACGACTCCCTTTTAACGGGAAGAAACCTCTGGCAGAACCAGAACCAGGAAGAAACCTCTGGCAGAACCAGAACCAGGAAGGGTGGCCATCCGCCTCGACCAGCTGGGGTTTGAGAAGATAGAAAAGAGGGAAAAGAGGTGGGAAAAACACCATAACACCATTCAAAGGATATCTGTTGGAACGGGGAAACACAAGTTAATAACCACAATAATGTCACATGTACATAAAATCATTTGAGAAATTAAACAGGGGGAAAAAGAGAGCAAAGTGAGGAAAGGTGTGACAGATGAGGTCCCCCAGCAGTCTAAGCCTATAGCAGCTTAACTATGGGATGTTTCAGGATTACCTGAGCCATCCCTAACTATAAGCTTTATCAAAAAGGAAAGTTTTAAGCCTAATCTTAAAAGTGGAAAGGGTGTCTGCTTCCCGGACATTTACTGGCAGCTTATTCCACAAGAGAGGGACCTGATAACTGAAGGCTCTGCCTCCCATTCTACTTTTAGAAACTCTGGGAACAACAAGTAAACCTGCAGTTTGGGAGCGAAGTGCTCTGTTAGGAAAATATCTTACAATGAGATCTTTAAGATATGATGGAGCTCGGTCATTAAGAGCTTTATATGTGAGGAGAAGAATCTTAAATTCTATTCGGAATTTAACAGGGAGCCAATGAAGAGAAGCTAAAACTGGAGAAACATGATCTCTCCTGTTAGTTCTCATCAGAACTCTGGCTGCAGCATTTTGGATCAGCTGGAGGCTTTTCAGAGAATATGTGGGACAGCCCAATAATAAGGAATTACAGTAGTCCAATCTTGAAGTAACAAATGCATGAAGTAGTTTCTCTGCATCACCCTGAGACAGGATGTTCCTGATTTTAACAATATTACAAAGGTGAAAGAAGGCAGTCCTAGAAACCAGTTTTATATGTGCGTCAAATGATAAATTCTGGTCAAAAATAACTCCAAGGTTCCTCACTGTAGAACTAGAAGCCAAGGAAATACCATCTGGAGCAACTATATAACTAGATAATTTCTCACTGAAGCGCTCAGGTCCAAAGAGAACAACTTCAGTTTTGTCTGAATTTAAAAGCAGAAAGGTCTGAGTCATCCAGGTCTTTATGTCTTTAAGACAGGCTTGTAGTCTGATCAACCTATTGGTTTCATCTGGTTTCATAGATAAGTACAGCTGAGTATCATCAGCATAACTATGGATATTTATGCCATGCTGTCTAATAATGTTACCTAATGGAAGCATGTACAAAGTAAAAAGAATCGGTCCAAGCACAGAAACCTGAGGAACTCCATGACTTACTCCAATGTGTGAGGAAGATTCTTCATTCACAAGAACAAACTGGAATCTATCAGATAAATATGACTTAAACCAGCTTAATGCAGTTCCTTTAATCCCAATAACATGTTCAAGTCTCTGTAACAGAATGCTGTGATCGATCGTATCAAATGCAGCACTGAGATCCAACAGGACAAGCACAGAAACAAGTCCGCTATCAGAGGCTAAGAGGAGATCATTGGTAACTTTCACCAGTGCTGTTTCTGTGCTATGATGCACTCTGAATCCTGAAACTCTTCAAACAGATTATTTCTATGTAAATGATCACAAAGTTGCACTGCAACTATTTTTTCAAGAACTTTAGACAAAAAAGGGTGATTGGATATAGGTCGATAATTAGCCAACACTTCTGAATCAAGAGTAGGTTTTTTAAGGTTTTTTTTTTTTAGGTTTTTTAAGTAAAGCAACTTTAAAAGTCTGAGGTACATATCCTATCAACAAAGACAGATTGATCAAATCCAATATGGAAGTGTCAATTAAGGGGAAAAACCTCCTTGAACAATCTGGTTGGGATTGGGTCTAAAATGCAAGTTGATGGTTTAGAAGAGACTATTGCTGTTGTTAGCTCAGAGAGATCAACTGGGCAGAAGCTGTCTAAATACAAATCAGGTTCTAAAGATACTTCTAAAGCTGCTCTACTTGATGATACATCAGTGATAATAGTGGGAACGATTCCATTAATTTTCTCTCTGATAGAAACAATTTTATTGATGAAGAATCTCATGAAATCATCACTGCTGAGAGTTAAAGGAATACATGGCTCAACAGAGATCGGACTCTTTGTCAGCCTGGCAACAGTGCTGAAAAGAAACCTGGGATTATTCTTATTCTCTTCTATCAATGATGAATAATAAGCAGTTCTAGCTTTACGAAGGGCTTTCTTATACGTTATTAAACTATCTTTCCAGACTAATTGAGACTCTTCTAAATTAGAGGAACGCCAAAGTCTCTCCAGATTTCTTGCAGTCTACTTTAAAGCAGCTGTGAATTATACCAAGGAGCCAACCTCTTCTGACTGATTACCTTCCTTTTCAGAGGGGCAACATTGTCCAGTGTTGTACACATTGAAACTATAGTGCTGTCAACAAGAGAGTCAAGTTCTACTGGAGTAAAATTTAGGTAGCCGTCCTCTGTCATATCTGCACATGGCAGTGAAGAAAAGGATGATGAAATCAACTCTTTAAATCTGGTGACAGCATTCTCTGACAGACACCTTCTATATGTAAAATTCTTCTCAGAAGCCGTATAGTCAAGTAATGTAAATTCAAAAGTTATTAAAAAATGGTCAGACAAGACAGGGTTATGAGGGAACACTGTTAACTGTTCACTCTCAATGCCATAAGTCAGCACAAGGTCAAGGGTATGATTAAGGCAGTGAGTAGGTCTGTGAACACTTTGAGAAAATCCAATAGAGTCTAATATAGAATTAAAGTTAATATTTAGGCTGTCATTTTCAACATCTACATGAATATTAAAGTCACCCACTACAATGACTTTATCTGTACTCAGATCTGTACTTGTGTTAAGAACACAAAGATCCCTTGATATTACAATCAGTATTATTATTTCTGACTGCTGTAGGCCTGGATTTCAGTCCCCCCTCCCTATTTTAATGTGAAACTATTTTATTTAGTTTACTTCTTTATTGGATTTCTGCCTGCATGTCTGCAAGAAAGTATATTTACTTTGGTAGTTTGAACAATTACATTTTTGAACAATCACATTATTTCCTTGGACATTATTTCACAGCAGAGACAGCATGGTTTTAAATCACTCAGAGGACGGGACGCCTTGTTAATCCTAGGGGTTTATGAATAAGTGTAAGCCCCGGAGTTTTGTGTTTATTTCAGTAAGGTCTTCTAAAACATTTACATATCTTTCAAGGCTGTAAATGGAGGATATTAACAGTTACTCTTCTGTAACTGCACATGTTTTGTTGGGAATTTAACAACTCTAGGGCTACTAGCTATTGTAGGATTAAGAGTTCAACCACAGTCGGTAGTTAGAGTTTCTTCTCTTTTAGAGAACGTATCTCTGATGTGGGTTCTTTTGTGTTTTTCTGTGTCTCGGGGGCGGGAATGGGTGGGAGGGCGGTTGGAGTGTCATTCAACTCATAGTTACACATATCCAGCAGAGTGGGGAGAGAGTCTAGGGACGGATGCCTGCAACCGCCGTACATAATGCATAATAATAAGAACAGGAGGGATGACATAACATTCTGCTCATGGAATGTTAACGGTGTTAACAAGCCAGTTCAAAGAGGCAAAGTGCTCGCTCACCTCAAATCTTTGCAGGCTGACGTAATTTTCTTACAGGAAACCCACCTGAAGAACGACTGGCATACTAGGCTCAGGTGTAGGTGGATACAATATATCTATCACTCCAATTTTTCAGTTAAAGCTTGTGGCACAGCCGTCCTACTCTGTAGGGGGTTCCCTTTAAACATCTCTCTACAATAGCAGATAAAGATGGGAGATATGTCATGGTTGTGGGGGAATTTCACTCTACACCTGAAGGTTGTGGGGGAATTACACTCTACACCTCAAATATGATTTGAAATATGATTCCAGATGTCTCCAGTACTAATCTAATAATTTGTGATTTTAATCTAGTTTTGGACACTTACTTGGATTGGTGTTCTTCACAGAGGGTGGAACTCTCCAAGGCCTCTAATCTTCTGAGATCATATATTAGAAATATGAATGTTTTTGATGTGTAGCGGATTTCCAACGCTACTGGTAGAGCATATTCCTTTCACTCTAAAGTACGTAATAGCTATACCAGGATAGATTTTTTCTTGGTTGATGGTAAATTAATGCCATTTTCCTACAATGCAAAATACCACAATATTATTATCTCCAACCAAAGCCCGATATCATTTTCATTACAGCTACGTGAGAATGCACCTGCCCAGAGAAAATCCTCACAGATGAAAAGGTCTGTGAATATCTGGAATCAAACGTTAAGTTATATTTTGAAGCTAATGACAATGAAAAGACGTCGCCTACACTGTTATGGGAAGCCTTTAAGGCTTATTTGAGAGAGCATATTATTTAGTTTCAATTATCTCTCAAGAAGCGTAACAAGGCAAAACAATTAGAACTTGAAGAGGAAATCCGCCAACTCGATATGGAGAACGCTCTGCGTCCCTCATTAAAAAACATACTAAAATATCGACTCTTAAATGTAAACTTAACACGATTTTATCAGATAGGATTTGCAGAACCTTTATTTCCACAAAACGGTGAGATTTTGACTTTGGTGATAAGCCACACAAATTACTGGCGAGACAATTGCGAAAACTTGAGAATGATAGGACTATCCACAAAAATAAGTCTGGTTCAGGAGCTGTCCTTACATTTCCCAAGGATATTAATAACAGATCTAGACAGTTTTATGAATTGCTTTACACTTCTGAGGTTGATTCTGTGGGAGAAACAATGCAGACATTTTTAGATAAATGTGATCACTGAGTCATTACATGTAAAGAGCTATTAGCAACCATTAGTTCAATGAAAAATGGTAAAAGTCTCGGCCCTGATGGACTCAGTAATGAGATTTATAAGACGTTTGGGGGATTGCTGGTTCCTTATCTGCGTAAAATGTATATTCAATCGTACGAGGATGGTATATTGCCCTAGACGCTGACCAAAGCCATTATCACCGTCCTTCCCAAAAAAGGGAAGAAGTGGGTTCTTACAGGCCAATCTCGTTATTAAATTCGGATTAAAAAATTTCTAGCCAAGACACTGGCCAGAAGACTTAATGTATTTATGTGCAAGCTGATTCGCCCAGACCAAACTGGGTTTGTTTCATGCGTTTCATAGCCGCACTCTACAGCCCCATCCTTAGCCTGGAGAGCGCATCAGGATTTTTACAGCCTCATGCTTTGCTCTGGAGTATCTCCAGTGGTTGTATAAAAAAGCCATCTTGTTCTGCGAAAAGCCGAGTGTTGAGTGTTCATCTGAGGCTGAGACTTGGCTGCAGACTCTGCCGTCACAGATTTACACATTAATGAGGTTGCCATAGTAAACCTCTGTTCAGTCCTGGAACGGCTGGATGCTGTGGAGCCTTAAATGGGATGAGGACAACCAACCGTCAACATCCGTTCAGTCCATTGAAAATTATTTATTAAATGGTTTGAAAATAAAGGAAATAGCGGAGCTGTTCGGCGTAGCCACCAGACAATCTGTCGGAGGATGCAAAGCAACGGATTGATGTAGCAGACTCCTTATTACTATTATTTGTAAAGGGACCGTGTTCACAACTAAACATATTTGTTGCCATTTGATGCTTTGTGCCAAAGTTATAACCTGATCATTGTTGATGGGACTGTCACTAAAAATAACTTTTATAACGTAGATCAGCGGCTCCCAAACTAAACGATCAGTGGCTCCCTTCTATGTCCCAACCGGGTTGACCCACCCTCAATCCCCCAGACATTAAGAAACTGGGCGGACGGTTATGTCTGCTCTTCATTCATGGAATGGGAGTTTACGTCCACTGCTATGTCAGACCTCACGGAATTCTGTTTTCTGATGGTCTGAGACCCATGCCCATATTAATGTGACGGGTGGGCCTGCATCTTGGCACAAAGCTCTCCGATGTTTGGCGCAATCAAAGAGCCTCAAATCTTTCTCAACAGCATCCAGTCTTTGCCAATGTTTAGTCTTAACTGCTGTCAGAGCAGAGAAATGAGCCTCGCATAGATCAGTTACATTTACATTTAGTCATTTAGCAGACGCTTTTATCCAAAGTGACTGACAGAAAAAGGGAACAATCAAGGTATAGTGTGAAAAGAGGCGTTAGTGATGTTATGTATTATTCTTACACACAGCTCTCTTCAATACTCGATTAAGAATGAAACCGTTCCCCTGTTGAGACTTGGGAGTTATTTCAATAATCATGGCTCACTATACTGTATCCCTTATGACGTCACAGTGAGTTGTTTATGCTGTGATCTACTTCAGGGATTCCCAAAGTGTTTTGCTAGGGGGTGCGCAAGATGAAAAATGCAATGGCGATCCGATAATTACACAATTACAGTGTTTTTACCCACACGATTATGAAATGATTTATGATTATGAAATGATTATGATTATGATTACAATGAACTTTACACATGTTTTGTTTTCAATCGCTATTTGGGTATAATATAGTACAGCACAATATATAGCTATAAACAAACAGTACTGTGTACTTGGTGAGGTTTAGGAAACGTTATGTTGTGGATTTAAAAATGGACCCTTATATCACTTTAATATCCAATGTTTTACCCCAGTTAGTACAGTGTCAGGCTGTTTTGTCCTTTGGCATAATACAATGCAAACATCTCCACAATATGAGGTAGTAAGAAGAAACATAGGTCAACAGAAAAGAATATGAAACAGCAGGCACCCAGTCTAAAAAGATGTGACAGAAATTTGGTCACAAAAAATTATCTATCAATTCGTGTCCACTTTTTAGGTCTCTTTAAAATATGATGGACGCAATATTTACGTTTTTTTCATGCCAGTGCTCTTGGCAATAATTCCTTAGGGTAAAGCAGTATTATAGAATTTGGCCAAATGGTCATGAACAACAGGTGCTTTATTTGTTGAAATACAGTAAAAAGCTCCAAACCACCCAACAGCTTCCGTTTATTCAGCAGCTGCAGGCAGGCAACTAGTGCCATCAAAGTGCGGAGAAGAACGAAGGTGAATGCGGGTGGGGGCAGAAAAATCTTATGAACGGAACCAAAGCTAGTGACGTCAATGGGCACCGCTTGACGCTTGTATCACGTGGACCTGGATGGTGGACGGCTAACCCGGAGCTGCTGTCCATAGTCCTGAAAACAGGCATTCAAGAGCAGGATCCCGGGAGAAGACAGCAATAGAGTGACAAACTCCGAGGACATCATCAGACAACAACCACTCTTCACACATAACAACAAGCACGCGGTGCATACTCTGTGCTCGAGAGCAGGGATTCCAGCCGTGGACGTGACGAGGAAAGGAAGCTGGAATCCCCTGCAACTCCCACACACCTGCAAGTAAGTGGCAACAAACATCAGCATCATTAACGTCATCTCGGCTCACCTCTCGTTCTCCAAAGAAAGAGGTTTGTTCGTGCTGACTGTTAAAGCTCAGGGATTCCACCATCAGACTGAGGACTGAAGCAGCGGTTCAGCAGAGAACAATGCCAAGAAGGAGACGCTGCGTGCCGTGTGTGCTGATACAGAGAGGCTTTTACAGCCAAAGCAGGAAAGTTTAAATTTCCACAGATGACATGCAGACCTGTCCATCTCATTCACTCCTCTAAATTAAACACCAGCTGTACAGTCAACTGTACAGTCACGGTGCGTGTTCAGCGACACCAAGCCTTGCATTTAGCTGACCCGCAGCTGCTGTTTCTAATGTATTTACACTGTTTATAGTAATCTATTTATAGTTCTCTTTCTCCTCTTCATCGTCATCTAACTTTTCGTCATTCCTTACCATACTGAAGCTTATTCTTGATTTTCTCTTTTGCCTGAATGAGAGAGAGTGAAGTTGACAGTGAATGGGAAGACACAAAAAAGGGAATGTTTGTTAGTACGAGCTCAATGAATGTAGTTGGGGATCAAATCACTCCCGCATATATGCGCTCCACTTGCATCACATGAGCCTGGGCTCTGTACATGAAAGTTCCATCTGTTCGTGTTTCTTTGTAATAGTAAAGCCCAAATGTTTTGTAATTCAGCGGAGCTGTTGTGACATCAGAGACAGGGACGGTGCCTTCGGCCCGCATTTCTGGATGACGTCCTCAGGTTTGTGAGGTTTAGTCAGAACGCGCGCTGGAGGTTACTCCTGTGGACAACAGTCTGGATTTTTCATTTTTTCCTTGTGTTTTTAGAGACTGATTGTGGTTCCTTTCGCTGTAGTGGCGCGACCTGCTGTGGCCAGAAGACACATGCACCAGTCTGACTTTTTATTTATTCATTAGTGTACATGGAGAATGCGATCAGTCATTTGTGAAAGCAGTCATTAACTATGAGCCTCACACCACGCCTCTCCGTTAATACCATGCAGAATTCTGCTCTGCTTGCTGGCCCCTGTGTTTTGTAGTTATGCATTAATGAAAAATAACTGGCTGAGTCTTTGCTGTAGGTCTTAGCAGCTGTCTCTACTATTGTCCAATGTACATTTTAACGCGCTGTGTCATAACACTTTTAATCTGTTATCTTTCTATACAGTAAGACTTACTGCAGAAAACTCTGTAACATGGTATGTGACATCGTGGTCACCATCTAAAACTCTTGACTGTTTAAGAAATCTGCTGTTGTCTTTTTTCCTTCACGAGATCGAGTGGTAGACAAACCTATTGCCTTGACATGACACGGTGCAGTTGTGTCTTAGTTTGACGGCTTTGATGTTCAAGATGAAGCACACATTTCCATTGTACCTTTTTCCATTAGTGTTGATCATTTCAGCACCAAGGACAGTAGGGAGGCCTCTCCCCAGTAGGTACCAGGAGCTGTCCTAAAATGCTGACCTTAAATCAGTAATATCACCAGCAAGGCACCAAGAGAAGACGAGGAATTACCTAAATATGATGTCAGTACAGCTAATGAATGTACCCTGAAAGGGTAGACTTAAATTTTATTTGGTGGTATTCGCATACAATTTACATAATGCCAACTAACAGCAAAATCAGATCTCAGGACCCACTTCATAAAGAGACTCAGCAATTCCATTCAAGCAAGCACTTGATGACAGTCGGAAGAAAAAAAACGTTAGGAAGAGACCTCCAGCAGGGCCAGACAGGACAGGGCATCTGCCTCGGTGTGTGTTTTTTCTTTTTTTAAATTTTTTTGTACAAAACATGGGCAGCATCAATGCACTGAGTAATATCATATGATAAAGTATTTCAAATGCAAGCCATGTAGTGTCCTTATTATTGCAAAACAACAACAATAAAAAAAAAATGTCAAAAAGGAAAGGAAAAAAAACAAAAAAAACCACACATATGTTAGCGTTCCTAGACACATGCCTGCACATGTTCATTTAGACCATATGTCCAGATAACGGTAAACATATTCATATGTACAAACTTGCACACGCACGTATGCTTCCCATTCAGAGAACCATGGGATTACAAGTTGTTTGTCACTGATTGCAACAATATGGCCTTTTGGGTTTTTTCTTAACCAAAATATGTATAAACATTAAGGGAGGTTACCATCTCTTCTTGTGATGTAAGTGCTCCTTTTTTTTCCAGAGGGCATCACCTTTGTCCCTTTGTAATCTAAGACTAAAAGTCAGTAGTTCCAAAGTTTGGATGTCCTGAGTTATGGCTTCTCACTGATTAATCGTGGGAGGTTCTGTATTAAGCCATCTTCTTCTTATGGCTTTTTTGCTCATTTTAAGGAGATATCTGTCTTTTTTTGGGTGGATCTATGTCCACATGACCCAGGTAGAATGATCAACAGGTGAAATTATACAGCAATACTTTATATACTTATACTTTAATAACTTTAATAATCTATACTTTAATAACACTTTGAACTCCTTCCCAAAAGGGTTTAAGAATGGGACATCTCCAGAATGTGTGTATGATCTGCCATACTATGTCCACATCCTCTCCAGCATATGGGTTGTAGTCCTGTCTATTTAGACTTTTGCTTTGGCGTTATAAAGAATCTGATAAGTTCCTCCACGGACTGCTCAGTGGTGTGGTGGTTAGCACCATCACCTCACAGCAAGAGGGTTCCGGGTTTGATCCCCACCTGGGGCCTTTCTGTGTGGAGTCTGCATGTTCTCCCCGTGTATGCGTGGGTTCTCTCCGGGTACTCTGGCTTCCTCCCACCATCCAAAAACATGCATGTCAGGTTAATTGGTGACTCTAAAATTGTTCTTAGGAGTGAGTGTGAGCATGAGTGTGGTTGTGTGTCTCTATGTGGCCCTGTGATGAACTGGCGACCTGTCCAGGGTGAACCCCACCTTTCGCCCAATGACTGCTGGGATAGGCTCCAGCCCACCCATTACCCAACCAACGATTAGACGGGTATAGAAAATGGATGGATGGAAGTTCTTCCACAGTTGTGAGGCCGTAGTAGTAATTTGTGTGTTAATTATATTTGTCCAGTCTTCAGAGGTGATTACAATTCCCAGTTCTTTTTCCAATTTCGCCTTAATATAGTTTTTTGACTGACCTCTTAATTCAGCTGTATGTCTATATAGTTCGCCAATAATCTTTCTGGACAGTTTTGTTTTATAGGCTTTGATAAACATTTTGGTAATACCTGATCAATTTTCCTGCAAAAGTCCTTTAATGTTCTTATCAAATTGATGTCAGAATTGGGGGTATCTGTAAAAATCCTGCCGAGCAAGACCACATCTATCTGAAATGGTCTTAAGGTCTCTGGTGTTCAACTAGTAGGCATAATGTGGAGAGTACTTTTCTACTTTTCTCGCCCATTGAGTGAAGCCTGCATCATTCATATCTGGTTTGAAATCAGGATCATAGGTTGGCCACATTAAAATTAAATATTCATATTTCTTTTTTAATGATGAGTTGTTTCACCAGGCCCAACCAGACTTCTATAGAAAATGTAACCCACCGGTTCTGGATATTATATTGTTTAGCTGCCATTGAGTTTAGTTTCCTAATACACTTTGTATAGACCTGTCTGGCAGTGATAACTCCACATCTTTCCATTTTGCAAAGTAGTCTTTATTGCACCAGAGCAACATGGTCTTATTTGAGCTGCTAAATAATAATCTGAGAGTCTTGGCAAGCCCACCCCCCCACTGTACTTAGGCCCCTGTAGAGTTTTATATCTTACTCTGGAAGCTTTACCATTCCAGATGAAACTGGATATCATCTTATCCCATTCTCTACATTGACTATCAGGGACACAAATAGGTAAGGACTGATAAACAGATAAAGTAATCTAGGTAAAATATTTGTTTTTATTGTCATAATTCTGTTGCCAAGATCAAAAGGCAGGGAGGCCCATTGGTCTAAATTTTCCTTTATCGGTGAATTAATACTTACATAGTTTTCAAAGAATAACTGTGTTATGTCCTTCGTTAATTTAACATAGTATTTAATGGAAGTAGAGTCCCAGTTGAACTGATCTAATGATGGTGTAAAATTGAATGCAAGGCTTGTGTTTTATTAACATTAAGGGTGTAGCCTGGCAGAAAATCCATTAATCTTGGGATTCCTGACTCTAGATTCTTTATGCTGACCAAGACGACATCCACATTAAGACATATTTTGTATTCTATACCTTTTTGTTGTGATGCCCTCCAGGTCAGGATTCTGTCTTACAGCTTGAACAAGAGGTTCAATTAAAAAAAAAGAAAAAGCCCTGGGCTGACTGGGCAGCCCTGACGACAGTCACGTTGCAGGTTCCTGACAGACCTCCGTTTACCTTAATTCTGGCTATGGGGGACATGTACAGTGTTTTGATGCCTTTAATGAACTTCTCATGGTAGCCAAATTATTCCATGTCTGCATCAAGAAATTCCCACCCCACCGAATCAAATGCTTTTTCTGCATCCATACTGAGTATGATAGCTCCAAGTTTTTCCTTTTTTATATGTTCAACAATGTGGCGGGTTCTCCTTATATTGTCCTGAGTTTGTCTACGTTTAATAAACCTAGTTTGATCTTCGTCAATCAGAAAAGATAACACTTTCTCCATTCTTAAGTTAAAATAGTTACATATAATTTATAATCTTGATTTAAAACACTCAGTGCGGTTACATGCGTGCCATCGGATCGGATTAATGGCTAAATTACAATAAGATTGAGTTATTCAGTTCATGTAGACACCTTAAGAAACACCTGACAAGAAATCGAATCGGATCGGGTTACTTGCAATCAAATGAAGACCCTGAGATAACTTGATCCAAATGCCCACTGAATGTGCATTTAGACAACAGTGGATCGGATCGAGTGTTCTTCGCATGTTCTAAATTTTTTCCTGCGATCCTCACCTGGAAGTTGAAGGAGACGATATTATTGTTGTCCTTGCCGCCGTCAGAAAGAAATAAACAACGCAATGGAGAATGCACCGTTGTGTATCTCGTTTGTGTCATTTTTAAAAAAAAATTTTTATTAACCTTTATTTATACAGGTAAAATCTCATTGAGACCCAGGGTCTCATTTGCAAGAGAGACCTGTTTTAGGGAGGCAGCAGCAAAACACAAAGTTACAGATTAACTGAACGTACAAGAGACAAAAACAAAACAGGAACATATGACAATTAATAATAATAAAATTAAAGAAAAAAGGAACTAGTTAAGTACAGTACATGTGCAGACCCCCACTGACTGTCTCACCAGCCTTCCTACAAGTAATTTGAAGTCCTCTAATGAAATAAAAGTGGACAGCTTCAGCTTCTGTTGGAGCCTGTTCCATGTTACAGGCGCAGCATAGGAGAACGCCTTTTTGCCACGTTCAGTATGGACTGAGGGGATGGCAAATGTGATGTAATCCAGGGACCGGAGGCTATGATCAGACTGTTTCCGTGTCAAGTATGTGGACAAATAGGAGGGGAGTAGTCCAATGATGGATTTGTAGATAAATAGATACCAGTGGGTGGTTCTGCGCATGGAAAGTGAAGACCAGTCAGTGAGAGAGTACAAAGTGCAGTGATGTGTAAGGGGTTTACAACCAGTTATGAATCTCAAAGATACGTGATATGCAGCATCCAGTAGATGTAGGGAGTGAGCAGAGGCATTCATATAAACAACATCACCATAATCCAGGAGTGGCAAGAAAGTGGCTGCAACAATACGTTTTCTTACATTAAAAGAAAAACAGGCTCTATTTCTAAAGAAAAACCCCAGTTTTAATTTAAGTTTCTTCAGTAATTGGTCAATATGGCATTTAAAAGAAAGGCTATCGTCCAATGTTATGCCAAGGTATTTATAAGTGGCCACAGACTCAATATGGGTACCCTGAGCAGACATAATACAGGGTAAAACAGCAGGCACCTTCTTTTTATTTGAAAAGAACATAGACTTAGTTTGACCTGCATTTAGAACTAGCCTGAGATGAGACAATTGTGCCTGAATGGTGTCAAAAGCAGACTGCAGTTCTTTTAACACCTGGGCAACAGAAGATGCACAACAATAGACAAGGGTATCATCAGCATAAAGATGTACAGATGTATTTATGTTTTGGCCTACCCCATTCACATAAATAACAAAAAGAGTGGGTCCTAAGACGGAACCTTGCGGCACACCATTTAAAGTGTTTAGGAACCCAGAGCTAAGACCATCGGACTGCACACACTGCTTGCGGCCGGAAAGGTAGTTGGAGAACCAGCCAACAGCATGGTCTGACATTCCAATGGTAGACAGTCGCTGACATAAAATACTCTGATCGACCGTATCAAATGCCTTAGAAAGATCAATAAAAAGTGCAGTGCAGTATTTCTTGGCATCCATGGCTTCCACAATATCATTTATCACCTTAATGGCAGCAGTTACTGTACTATGCCGCTTCCTAAAACCTGACTGAAAGGGAGATAAAATATTGTTCAGGCTCAGGTAGTCCTTGACCTGGTCATTCACCAGCCTTTCAAGAACTTTTGCTAAAATCGAGAGCTTGGAGATGGGTCTATAATTATTCAATAAAGTGGGGTCACCCCCTTTCAGGAGAGGGAGGACATGAGCAGTTTTCCACACATCTGGAATGACGTTGCTCTGGATAGAAAGATTAAAAATGTGAGCTACAGGCTGAGCTATAATACGTGCAGCCAAACGTAAAAAGTAAGGGGGAAGATTATCAGGGCCTGCTGATTTTCAAGGGTCTAGGTCTCTTAAGGCTGTAAGAACCTCTTTAACAGAGAAGGGGGTGTAAGAGAAATTTTGGTTACCTGTGGCTGGGCTGACAAGGGGGAGAGTGGGTGAGTTACCATCACATGAAGAGTCAAACAAGGAGCTGGAGGCTATAAAATGTTTGTTAAAACAGCATCTCAGATTTATCTGATCTAGGGGTGGAATCGACAACAATGTTAGGCGGCAGCTCTGAAGAGCAAGTATTGGCTGAGAGGGATTTTATGGTATGCCAGAATTTCCTAGGATCATTTAAGTTGTTGGTGGTCTGCAATAAGTAATACTCCCGTTTAGCTTCCCTAATAGCGGTAGTGCAGCTATTCCGAGCTTGGCGAAAAGTAGCCAATCAGCCGTAAGGCCTGACTTCCTTGCATTGGCCCAGAGCTGATTTCTCTTATGTAGGAGATTAGTCAGTTCAGCAGTGAACCAGGGGCTCTCTCGTCCCTTCACCCTGAACCGACGAAGAGGAGCATGTTTGTCCATAAAATAGCTAAAACTGTCATGAAAATATTCCCAAGCAAGATTTAAATCATCAATTAATAAAATACTGTCCCAGTTAAAATGGGAAAGATCATGAAGGAAAGCTTGTTCAACAAAGTGCTTAAGACTTCTTTTATGAACAATACAAGGCTTAGTGCGAGGGATTTTAATGTCTCCAACTGCACCGATCACACAATGATCACTCAGATCATTAGCAAAAACTGCTGTGGCAGAATATTTATGTGGCATGTTAGTTATTAAAAGATCGATAAGAGAAGATTTGCTTAGGCATTTGGGGTTAAGACGAGTGGGGCTTTCAATAATTTGAGTGAGGTTAAGAGCCAGACACTGGGCCTTAAAAGGATCAGATACTTGTAAATGCCAGTCCCAATTAAAATCACCTACCAGAACAATTTCCTTGAATTGTTGAGCTAACAGCTGCATTAAAGAGGATAATGCCTCTGCATTAGTGGAAGGGGGCCTATAGCAACCAACAAGAGTTAGGTGTTGACCACCAGACAAGACAATACTTAAAGCTAAGAATTCAAACTGTTTTGAACAAAAGACTTGGAAAGCAAGACCTGTGTGGCAAGACTGGATCTGACATAGATCGCCACGCCACCGGCCTTTTTAGGGCGATCAGAGTGGAAAATATTGAAACCCTCAATTGATACATCTTTGTCTAAAACAGATTTTGAGAGCCTGGTCTCAGAGATGACAATTACATCTGCACCGGTCGACTCAACCCAATTTTTTAGCATATCCATTTTCATGTTAGAAAGCAGACTGCGAGCATTTACATGTGTGGTATGCAAACCAGACATATTTTTAAAATCAGATGGTGTGCTACATGTAACTGGGGGACCAGGATTTGGGTGAATACCAGTCAGCAGAAGAAGCATAAAGACAAAACATTTCCGCTTAATGCTCAATACAGTCGAACCCTTACAAGAATAAATATTACCTCGTATGGCACCTGTGTGGTTCATCAGAGAAAACGCATTAGGAAAACAGTAAATATCCAACTCACACGGACATGGGAGCGAGACAGATCGAGCAACATCTACGTCCAGTGGCCAGTTTGCTGGCTCAGGTCTTAGTGAAGAAGTTGCACCACTTTTGATGGTCAGTCGCGGGCATAAAGAGTCTGGATTTCCGACCATAGAGCCGCCAAGATGCCCTGCCATGGCAAAGAGCCAAGGAAACAACCACCATGACTGCAGCCAGGGGTGTGACGAGTGAGTGTTGATCCCCAGGCAGAAGCAAAAACGAGGAGTGCAGGTTCTCCAACCCAGACCGTTTTGGGCCTGGGTCGGACTGGAGGATGGATGGATGGACTGCCGCTCGGATGAACGCCGCGACTCCCGGCGGCCCGACCTGCGGCTCCTCGGTGGTCCGGAACAGAGCGGACATGATCGGGGAGTGTTGCAGCCCTTCCACCACCATGGCTCTGTCCGAATTTCTGCTCAGACTTTTCAAACTGCTAACAACTCAACTAGCAGAAATGATGACACTCTTGAGTATAAAAATGTGGACACTTACACTTCAACACCGATACACAACATGTGTGAAAGAACTATACACATTCTCAGGCAGGTGAGTGCATTTGTCCTCTAAGATTTAGATTCAGATTTTGCCAACTGTTATGTTCCAGCCTCAGCTCAATTCATTTGAATGCTTTTGGGGGGGATCTTGTTAACGGACTTCATCCAGTTCTTAAGCTGCAAAATGTCTCAACATAAGAGACTGAAAACATTCAGTCACTGATGCATCAGATTTTCTGTTCATGTCTGAATGTCTGTCCTCTGTAGGTCATAACCATGCTCATCACAAACTAAATGAAGAGGGATATAGTTTCATCTTGTTCTTCATTCACCTTTCTCAAATGCCTTAGTGTTGTTGATGTTGTTGTTGGTGGTGGTGAAGACGTCAACAGGAAGTGGCTCTATTACCGATAGTTGAAATGGGTACAGCGCCACCTATCGTACCGGGGTATGACATGCTTTGTGCCAGTGATTCAATTCATTCACCACCATGTATCCAAGGATAATTACCCTCAGATAGGGAGCATAACCCAATTATAGCTATAATCGAGTTAATCTCATCATGTAGACCCACTGACTGATAGGTCTATAAGATCCACGTTCTTTCGGGTCCTTGTCCTCTTTTGAGATCACCGAGATAGGGAGCAATTAATACCAATATTAGATAGAAGCTTCAATTACATCCTGAAGGAGGGAGTCCTCCCCCCATTTTCAATTAAATTCAATTCAACTCAGTTTTATTTATAGAGCGCCAAATTACAACAATTGTCATCTCAAGGCACTTAAGTAATATAGTCCAATTCAAGCCAATTGGAATTCGATTCATTCACATAGAGCCAATTGATAAAATAATATCCTAGCTAAGGAAACCAACAGATTGCACCAAAACTTGTCTTCAGTCCAATCTCCCGTCCTGAGCGTTCCTGAGGCAACTGTGGAAAGGAACGACTCCCTTTTAACAGGATGAAACCTCTGGCAGGACCAGACTCAGGAAGGGTGGCCATCCGACTCGACCAGCTGGGGTTTGAGAAGACAGAAAAGAGGGAAAAGAAGGGGGAAAAACACCATAACACCATTCAAAGGATACCTGTTGGAACAGGGAAACACAAGTTAATCACCACAATAATGTCACATGTACATAAAATCCATCCATCCATTTTCTATGCCGACAGTCCATTAATCGGGTAGCGGGTGGGCTGGAGCCTATCCCAGCAGTCATCGGGCGAAAGGCGGGGTACACCCTGGACAGGTCGCCAGTCCATCACAGGGCATGTACATAAAATCATTTGAGAAATTAAACAGGTAACGCTCAATGCCAAGTTCCTTTGGACCGATGCCCTTACCCAGTTCAGTTTGAATGAGGTTCTCAACGAAGCAAATCATTGAGGTGCCCTTGGCTCCTTATTTCATACCATAGATCTGTATGTTATTGCGACGGGAATGCCCTTTCAGTTTGGTTAGTTCAGGTTGAGTTCTCTGCATCTGGTTCAAGTTTCCATTCTGAATGTCTCAACCTCTCCTACCCATTGCTCGGCTTCCCCCAGTCTCTGCGACACCATTTCAATTTTGTTTACGGCCTCCTCCATCTTCAGATTGATATCCAATCTCATTGTTTTTTTAATACTCTCTTGATTGTTGAGAACTTTTTAGAGATGTTATTCTCCAGTTGACATGTAGCATTAGCCATAACTTCATTACGGATGGAAGCTAAGGAGACTGTCCGTGTCTATTTCCTTTTTTTTGCTTCTTAACGGCATACTGAGGCCACATTAGTCTCCCCCCAACATTAGTTTATACTACTGAACTAGTACAAGGTAAAACTCTGTATAATATGGGGGTTTTACGTGGCCATCACCACACTCGTGCTACCGGAAGTCTCTGCCTCGGTGTGTTCTGAAATAGAGAACAGGACCGATGTATAAATAAAACAAAACACAAACCTGCAACGGGAAACAACAAAATAAAAAATATATTTTCACACATACATGGGTGATGGAAAGTAAAGAAAACGAGTCAGAAAAGGTGTGTGCCTGTTGAACTCGATATGAGTTGGTTTTACAGGAGAAGAGCCTTGGAAATGTTCTGTGAACACCTGCAACACATGCTGAGAGGTGTGAAAGGGAATTTCTGTTCGTCATATCGGTGGCTGAATAATAAAAGCCATCTACTGCCATGTTCAAGAAAGATCCCAACCCCTGACTGCCACTGCAGTCTCAAACCACTACAACTCTTCCACTTCTTATTTCCAGGATTCTGTGGTTGCTTTGAGCCAGCCTTACAGTCAGCAGTAAACTTTAGCCAGTCTTCCTCTTTTCAAAACTGAGTATTTGTGACTCCATAATCAGAAACGGTAATTGTTCAAATCAGTCACACACTCTATTACCTGCTAATAGAGGAGAATAAGAATTACATTAGACTTTTTTTCAGCACTGTGACCAGGCTTACTAAGAACTATAGCAAACCCTCATTGCTTAGTAGCAATGATTTTATTTCTTTGCTAGTTTTTTTCTGAAAAATTCAATTCAGTTTTATTTATATAGTGCCACAACAAATGAGAAACGTCAGAAACTGATAGCTGGAGGGGTGTCAGTCCTTGTCACGGTCGAGGCACCATACGCCCATGCTCCACGGGCGCTGTGAATGGCTTCCCAGGCTCCAGGGTATTGCATCTGTCTCTCTAAGTGTCTGATTCTGTGCATGTGTGTCAACAGGTGCCAACCAGAGGGGTGTTCCACGAAGCTGGATTAAGGGAAAGTCTGTCTTATCTTGATAATTCTGACGCATTTAAGAGAGAGTTCCATTCCACCAACGTGGCTTATTTGAATGCCAGCTGAGTAACCATGGTAGTTTATGCCGCTGAACAAGCCTCTTGGGCAGGCTAACTTTCAATTAGCTCAGCTGTGTCTCAAAGAATGTCCGACCGGCCGAAACAGATTCCCGAAAGAAAGTTCCACCTGTTAGAATTCCGCTAACACAACTCACGACCTGTATAAAAATAAAAAAATAAAAAAATTGTGGTTATCATATCACCACTTTCACTGTCTCAAAAAATCAATCTGTGAGGAAGTGCTAACCTTCTCACTGTATGCTGGGTCGGATTGTAGGTGTGGAGCGGTGTGGTTTGTCACCTGGTCTCTCCAGTCCTGTTTGCATCTGGGCATGGGCTCAAAGAGGGAGCTCGCCTCTATAGGTCTTCCTTTATGGAGACCAGAAAGAGGTGGGGATTGTTGTGATTGGTAGACAAAATGGGTGGAAATATTTTCAGTTAATTAAGTTGGATTATTTATGTTGTACATTTTGTGGATTAGTTTTGAATGCACTATATTTTCTTTCTTTATTTTGCAGGAGTTCATTTGTATTTGTTGGCACAAACAAATTAAGAATTGTATGATTTCATTGTTAATGATGTCTGTCCTCTTATCCCCAGATCTGCTCTGATAGACTCGTTTGAACTGGAGAGGAGGCCTATCAGAGTAGATATGTCTGTTGGGATTTGTTCTGTCAGGTTGGAAGGGGGTATGTTTTATGTGCTATGGGAAGAGTAACACCCCATTTTCCCTTTGTTAAAAGGCTACGTTGGATGACTTAATAAAAGTCAACTTGTACTCTGTACCTCCTGACCAGCGTGATGCTTGTGGGGCCCTGCATCTCTCACTTTACTACACAATCAGTCAGTGCAACTAAAGAAATGCAACTATACAAGTACTGAACATGAAATGAAATGAAAAAGAACATGATATTCATTTAAACTAATTGATACCTTATTACATCTCTGTCCCACATTTCACAAACACCCGACCTACACCCACCCAGGACCAGACTCAGAAACATAGGGGACAGACCCTTTCAGGCTACTGCTTCACATTTACAACAGCCGATAATGTAAAATAACCCACTGGCTGACATATTTGCATTAAGTTCATCATCTCCGTCAGGCTTCCCCAATGTTATTGGTGCAGTAGACTGTACCCATGTATGCATCCAGGCCCCTGCTGGACCTGTGGAGGCTGACTACGTAAACTGAAAATTTTTCCATAGCCTAAATGTACAGGTATGTATTGGGCATAATTGTCCATAGACTCTGAACTGGATTTCTCATTTGGAAAAACACCACATCAACCCCTTAGAGTAATGCTAAGCAATATTACATTAATGCCCTGTGAAACCAAGTACCTCATCACTGACTCCTATCCTCCATGCATCCACCAAAATTTCTCTTATTCTGCAGCAGAGTTCAGTGCTGTCCTGCTTGGGGACAGAGGCTATGCATGCTGGCCGTACCTCCTCACGCCATATCCTGATCCAGGAACAAGGGCAGAGAGGGCATTCAAACATGCTAAAACAAGGGCACGGATATAAATGACCTTTGGCCAAATTAAATCCAGATTCATTGCTTAAAGTTCTCAGGTACCATGGCTGACGTCTGACAGAGCCATCTTAAATTAATAGCATACTTCATATTTTGTACATTTTGTCTTGCTTGATTCCCTGCAGGTTCCAGTGCCTTAAAGGACTCAGTTTCTCCTGACGCAGTGAGGGACCAATACTGGGACACATATTTCCTTTGATCCTTATTGTTGTGACCTTTGAGTTAGAACTTATTTTGATAATTCAGCATTGACACAGTAGCAGGCTAAATGAACAGAGATAATTTGTCATTTTCCAAACGTTAGGTCATAGAATAGAAATAGAAAAATACTTTATTCATCCCTCAGTGGGGGAAATTCAGGCACCCCACTGTGAATATAAATGTAGAAACAAATTTGTAACACTTTGCATGAACCGTACAATAATGACAAGTTTCAAGTTCAAGTTGTGTTGAATTGTTTAATTATTCATGTTTTTCAAGCTGTGGGGAGAAAACAGAATTAAATACAGTTCACACCATGACCTTCTCCTTTGTCAGAGTTTATACTTACATCCCTCTCCAGTTTCATGTATTCCATATCTAGTTTGGTGCTTTCTATACCCAACAAGTTTCCGTTTGTTCAGAGTTCAACATCCTGTGATAGAGGAAATGTTTCTGTGAGTAACGAAGTAGGCAGTGACAGTAATGTGAAGAGTTACTTCACTTTTTGCTGCTGGAGTTTGTGTTCCTGTTGCAACCTGCAGTAAAGAGTACTGGTGATAATTACTCTGAAACATGTTCTTGTACGTTACTTTCACCTGCTGCCAGGTTCGCTTTTGGCTGTTAAGATTGCTGCTAAGGAGGGGTGTGATGCTGTAGTGTCGCGAGATTGTGTGAGACTATCGGCAGATTCAAACAAGGCGCGCCTCAAATAGAGCAAACAATATAGTAAGATTATAATTACGCCAATAACTACTGTTTAAATAAATATATTATCGGGTGAAACAAAAACAAAACACTGGAGTACAGTGAAGAAAGCCTGGAGAGCCTCACGGATTTCATCGACGAGTGTTTTGACAGGATCGTCATGGGGAAAACCAACCAAACCCCATCTGCTCGCAGCAAGGCTTCAACTTCAAAGAGAAGTCGCAATGAAGAGTCACCCGGAGCGACTTCTCCAGCTGGTAATGATTCGACGGACATTTTAACATCGATCGATAACAAATTATCCAGCTTCGACGCCCGTATGTCTCTGTTAGAAATTCTACACAGAGAGTTCCAGGCATTACGGGAGTCGTTGGAGTTCAGCCAGCAACAGGTGCAGACGCTGGCTGCAGAAAACGCAGCCCTCAGAGGATCGGTGAAAACACTCACCGAGGGAATGAGCCGGATCTCTGACGAGAACAAGAGGATGAAAGAATCAATTATTGATCTCCAGGCTCGTAGTATGAGGGACAATCTGGTGTTTTCTGAAATCCCGGAGCAGGCAGACGAGGATCCTGAACTCGCAGTAAAAAACTTCATTCAAAATCAGCTGAAACTTCCAGGAGATGTCGTGAAAAACATTACTTTTCACCGAGTCCACCGCCTGGGAGGGAAGAGACCTGATGCCCGCCGACCGAGACCGATTGTGGCCAAGTTCGAGCATTTCCAACAGAAGGTCCAGGTGAGGGGCCGCGGCAGGGAGCTGAGAGGAACGGACTTCAGCGTCAACGACCAGTTTCCCAAAGAAATCCTGGAAAGACGCAGGGTTCTGTTCCCCATCCGGAGAAAGTTCATGGAAGGAGGCTCCCGAGCTGTCATCGCGGTGGATAAGTTATTCATCAACGGGCAGCTGTACCGCGACCAGGAAACCACTCCTTGGCTCTTCTAAACTCCAGGTGATCTGTATTCATTAACTTGTATAAATCATATCACCATAGATGGTACATAAGTATCTCTGAAATAGTCTATCCAATTCACAGTTATCTATCAAGGCAAAATATATAGCTCACTGCCAGTCTCACCAGCATAGGATGTATGCAGTTCATATTTGTTTATTTGGGTATGTTTTTTTGTTTTTGTTTTTCCTTTTTCTATCTCACACTTCCACTCTTTTGCACTGTTTTTCTATTCTGTCTTTCTTCCCCAACCCGCTGCGTTTCCACCTTAATAAGTAATGTTAACAAGCACGGCGCACATAGAGTTTTGAGCAGAGCACATAATCAAGTTCCACACAGCATCGACAGCGCAAGTACATATTGTAGCAAGCTCATACTGACAACTGAAACACCAACAATGGCATGTTCACGGAAGCATATATGCACACACACGCACGGGATGCTTTTAGCAAGCATCCAGCACTCACTGCGTTAGTCTGAGCATGTCCACACTGAGGTTTATCTCATGGAATGTGCATGGAGCTGGGTCCAGGGAGAAGAGATTAAAAATCTCCAATAAATTGAAGGATTTGCAGGCGGACATTGTTTTATTACAGGAGATTCATTTATCAAAGACTGTAGCTGATGTTCTCACCACAGCACAGTTTCCTCATGTGTACTCAGCCTGTTACAACTCCAGACAAAGAGGTGTAGCCATTCTGATAAATAGAAGAGTAAATTTCACCGTAAACAACACAGTTATAGATCCAGAAGGTAGATTTCTAATAGTTAATTTATCTGTTCAAAATATGAATTTATGCATTGCAAATATATATGGTCCAAATGTGGATGACACCTCATTTTTTCACTCCTTTTTCACTTCACTCTCTGATCACTCAGATAACACACTCATCATAGGAGGGGACTTTAACATGGTATTAGACTCAGGAGTAGACAGACTCAGTACTTCAGGAAGTCAGCGGAACTGGCAGTCCACGAATATTGTTAAACAGTATATGAAAGATTTTGGTCTTTGTGATGCTTGGCGCTCCCACCACCCCACTCTTAGAGAATACACCTTCTTCTCACCGGTACACCACTCATACTCAAGAATAGATTATTTGTTAGTTAGCAGTTCCTTGTTGAGGGATATTTCAGACACCAAAATCCACCCCATCACTATCAGTGATCACGCTCCAGTTTCACACTCCAGTTTCACACTGAAGAATAACAGAGTTACACCACCAGCTAGGAATTGGAGATTTAATACATCATTACTAAAAGACCCTGATTTTATTAATTATTTCAAAAGGAAATGGTCTGTATATTTAGAAAATAATGACCTGCCAGGAATGTCAGCTTGTACTCTTTGGGAAGCCGGAAAAGCAGTTATGAGAGGCAAAATAATCTCTTTTTCATCAAATAAGAAAAAGAGGGAAAGTTCAAGGAAATCAGATTTAGAACTCAGGATTAAATCATTAGAAATTGTCTACAGTACCTCCAAAGAGGAACACACACCGAATGAATAAAGAAAAGCTAAACTTGAATTAAACAAAATTATTGATAAACAAACACAGTTTCTCATACAAAGACTTCGCTTGGAGAACTTTGAGCACGGCAATAAATCTGGAAGGTTCCTAGCTAACCAACTAAAGAGAAACAAAGAGAAAACAACAATCACTTCTGTTAAAGACTCAAAAGGAAATGTCACCCATGACCCCGATGTAATCAACAATGCTTTTAGGGACTTCTATAAAACCTTATATTCATCACAAAATGATCCATCAGACAGTAACATAGATCAGTTTCTTAGTAATATCAACCTTCCAAAATTACAAACCGAACAGGCAATGGCTCTGGATTCACCTCTTTCAATAGGAGAACTCCATGAAGCCCTTCAACATATGCCTAGTAACAAAGCCCCGGGACCAGATGGTTTTCCAGCAGAGTTCTACAAAGAATTTTGGACTGTTTTGGCACCTGCATTTCACAAAATGGTATTACAAGTTAAGCAGAATGGCAGATTATCCCCACACATGAACTCTGCTAACATTATCTTGCTACAGAAACCAGGAAAAGACCCCATACTTCCATCCAGCTACCGCCCAATATCTCTAATAAATGCAGACCTCAAAATAATTTGTAAAGCCCTCGCCAAAAGAATAGAAAAAATAACTCCACTTATAATACATCCTGACCAGACAGGTTTCATAAAGGGTAGACACTCATCCACTAACACTCGCAGGCTAATTAATCTCATAGACTATTCTAACATCAACAACCTGGAAACCACAATAGTCTCTCTAGATGCAGAAAAAGCATTTGATCGAGTGAACTGGAAATTTTTATTCGCAGCATTAAACAAATTTGGGTTTGGGTCACACTTCATCAACTGGATAAGGATATTATATAGCTCCCCAAATGCGTGTGTTAGGACAAATGATCAAACCTCTCCAAACTTCAGTCTGCAGAGAGGTACAAGACAGGGTTGCCCACTTTCTCCCTCACTTTTTGCTATTTTCATCGAACCTTTAGCAGCTGCTATCAGACAAGAAAGAAATATTAAAGGCATCCAACCCCAAAATATTGAGCATAAAATAAGTCTTTATGCTGATGATGTTTTACTTTTCCTTCAGAACTCTCAAACGTCTCTCACTCACACGATCACACTCATAAATAAATTCTCAGCACTTTCTGACTACTCTATCAATTGGTCTAAGACCACAGTTCTGCCCATTAACTGCAGAGTCCAGAATATACCTGCAATCACTTTACAGTCAGGAAATATCAGATATTTAGGCATAAACATTTCCTCCAGGCTCTCAGAGCTAACAAAGCTAAATTATGTGCAATTATTAAAGACAGTAGAGGACGATCTCTCTCGTTGGAAGTCCTTACCTATATCACTTATGGGGAGAGTTACAACCATTAAAATGATGATACTACCAAAAGTTAATTATTTGTTCTCAATGATCCCCATAAAACCATCTGCTACTTGGTTTAAGTCACTAGATTCTTGCATCTCCAAATTTCTGTGGAAAAACAAACCACCACGTATTAGTTTAAAAACCCTACTGAAGACCAAGGACTGTGGTGGATTAGATTTACCTCATTTTCAGCACTATTCCTTAGCCAATAGGTTACAGTATATATCAAAATGGTTTAAACCTAGCCCAATAGATGAACCATGGATAAATGTAGAACAAGCATTGTGTGATAATCTGGAAATCTCTGACCTGCCACATATTAGTCAAAACGTAAAACATCACAAATGTTTCAAAAGCATTAACATCAGCACCTCTCTGACAGCCTGGTGGGAATTTCTTAAAATAACAAAGTCTTCAATTGTTCCATGTAAGCTTACACCCATCTGGAACAATCCTGACATACTGCAAAACAAAAAAATGCTAAACTTTACTCTGTGGAAGATCAAAGGAATCAAACATCTGGAACATATAATCCAAAATGGAAATTTTATTTCATTTGATGAGCTCATATCACAACACGAGATAGGCAGCAATAAATTCCTAGAATATCAACAACTTAAGTCTATAATAACAAAGAAATATATCCTCCAACAACCAGACTTACAACTCCCGACTAGGGTAGCAGAATTTCTAAGCATCTGCACCCCAAAACTACTATCAAAAATATATAAATTATTGTCTAAAATAGATGACACAATGTCTCTTCCATCCTCAAAATGGGAGGCAGATTTATCCATCAGTTCTAGTCATAGCTTCTGGCCACAAATATGTTTGAACACCTTCAGAATGACTCAGAATTCTAATTTACAGCTCATACAATACAAAATCCTTCATAGAACACACTATACAGGACAAAGGATGTTCAGGATGGGTCTGACACACTCAAACATCTGCTCACATTGCACAGATAACACGCCTGATGATTATGCACACGCTTTGTGGTTCTGTGCGCCTGTCCAGAAGTTCTGGTTTGAAGTCTGTGAGGACCTATCAACATGGCTAAAGTGTAGCATCCCTGCATGCCCCACACTGTGCATACTGGGTGACTTAGACAACATCAACATGGAAATTAACTCAGCACACATGGTTCTCACAGTGTTATGTATCGCAAAGAAAACTATTCTCATGAACTGGAAAGCGAAGAACAATCTGTGTATTAACCAGTTTAGAAATTTTCTTTTAGATTATATTAGCATGGAAACAATGTCTGCCTCCTCAAAACATCAATTGGCTGAATTTAATTCTCTCTGGTTCCCGCTGATTAGCTTTATCACATAGTGGTGGTGGTGGGTTGCTGTCCCGTCGCTCTGGGCGGTTGGGTGTGTGCTGGGGGGGGCTGTGTGGCTTCGGGCGTCTGGTGGTCTCTCGGGTCGTGGGGACCGGGTTGGTCATTGCTGGGGGGGACTGTGTGTCGGGCTTGGAGGGCAGTTTTGGGGGCTTGCGGGTGGGACTGTCTTGCGGTGTGGGGCGGGGTCCCTTAGAGGCCTTGGTGCGACTGGTGTGACCGGGTGGTTTGTTTTTGTTTTTTGTTGTTTTTGTTTTTTGTTGTTTTTGTTGTTGTTTTTTGTTGTTGTTTGTTTGTTGTTTGTAGAGGTCCTCCGGGGTGGGGTGGGGCGGGATGGGTACCTTCTGGGGGTACAGTAGCTCCCGCAATATGGTCGCTGCAGGCCCCGAGCCTGGTGGACATCAGCCCCTCCTGCCCTGTGTTGGCTCCCAGGTAGCGGGGATGCCTATTGCAGCCAGTCCCTGGCTGCCTTCTCCGGGGGAGAGTAGCTGCCCCGGTGTATATCCCCATACCCCTCTCCCTTCTGGCTCCTGTACACAGCACACACTCACACATGAAGGGTTTTGGGGGCGTGTGTGTTCGGTGGGGTGTAGTGGATGGGGCCACGTAGGTGGTCCCCTTTGGTTGCACTCTGCAGTTCCCCGCCCCTGTTTTAATTACACCTTAGACATTACTACTTATAAAACACACACTCACACACACACTAGGTCTTGGGGGGTGGTTACACTGAATGGCATCTGGTGGGCGGGGCTCTTTGGGTATGTAGGCTGCCCAGAGGGCCGCGCTCCCAGTCCTACAGGTTTGGCTGCCCCTCAATTTTAATCGCTCACTATTAGAAAATATTGAAGAGCCAGAAGGGTGAGGGGAGGGGTCTTCTTCCCACACCCCTGCTTCCTGGTTGCTGCTCGGGGCGGGAGGGGCCAAGAGGATTAATTAATTGTTCTGCTGGTTCGGGGTCTGTGGTGGCTGGGGGGCTGCTGGCCCCCTGGTGTGCCCGCTGCGCTACACCCCAGCGGAGTTGAGGGAGGGAGGACGTGTGGATGTATGGGACGTGAAAGTGTGTGTGGTAATGATTGGGCCTGGATCTGGGACTTGCTGTCGCCTGGCCTGCCTGTGCTTCTCCCGATGGGGGGGCGGCGTTGCCTCTCCCCGCTGCTCGCGACTTCACCCACCTGTGGGCACGTCTTGACTCCCAGGGCACTTGGCCAGGGGCGCTGGGGCAGGCGCTGACCCACTGCGTGGCTGTCTGGGGCGCTTGGCCCTCCTGGGTATTGGGTGGGGCCTCTGCCGGGGGGTTTGGGGGCGCTCGGGCTCCCGGGGCCCGGGTCCAGTGCACGGCCCATGTCTGGGCGGCTGGGACCTGGCGGGGTCGGTGGGCTGTTGCCCCGGGCTCTCTGAGGGCCTCTGCCCTATGCTTATGGGGGCTCTGTCCGGGGGCTTCCTCTGCAGTCTTCTGGGTGGATGCGTGGTCGTCCCTGCGGTGGGCTGCCTGGGTTCTGTGCTCCGTGGGGGCTGCTGGTGGCCTGGGTCTTGTGGCCCTCTCTGCTTGCTTCTGATTGCTGGGGGGGGGCTGTGGATTGTGGCCCTGTACACTTATACACTCATAACTAACCACGGTTACCATGTAGATCCTGTGCCATGGGTGTTGCATGTTCTCACACACACACACACACACATGCATTAGCCCAGTAGCATGGTCGCTAAGCAGTTGATGTATTATCATGTCGTCTCAGGTCATCTATATCCACAGCTGTGTTGTATGCGATTGCCGCTTCTTGTGCTTGTTTTTGTTTGTTTGTGTGTTTGTTTTTTCTCTGCTTGTCTGCTTTCAGGTGCTCCTGGTGGCGCTAAGGCTGGATTCCCCTCAGAGGCCATGGATTGTTGTCTGTTTTGTTTTTTACAGGTGTAGCAGCTGGTTGTCTGGTTTTTGTTTCTATTTTTGTTCTGTTTCCTCTTCTTTCCTGTTCTTCTTTCCTTGTCCACCGGTCCGGTTCAGTTCTATTACATGTTATATATTGTAAACAAAAATAAATAAATGGGCATCAAGGGGAGCTTTACATTTATAAAACTTCCCTTGGCAAAGCAAATCTTTTTGGCATCAAAGGTATTCAGACTACAATTCTGCTGCCATAATGCTGAACAGGACAAGGGGGGAAAAAAAAATAATAAAAAAAAAAAGATTGCTGCTGTTGAGATGTAATAGTGAGGAGTTACTATGTGGGTCACACACTCATGATAATATAGTCACAAAGTATGATGATGCGTGCTGATTATTGGGTTATTAATAAACTGATCAGAGCCAGTATATTTGTGCAGTACATCTCATACAGGGACAATTCAGCATGCTTTATGTAAAAAAATTAGAACACAAAGAGGGGAACATAAATACATGAGGACAGTGAAACAAACATGTAACAATTGACAATGCTCCATCAGCATTCTTTGTTCAGCTGCAGAGGAAAGTACAGCTCTTATCTTGCTTTCCTTTTCTTCCATCTCCTTTTTCCACCATCCAGTCGTCAGGGCTTCCTACGTTCCTCGAGCACTCGCACAAAGCCAGGCTTTTAAGCCTGTCTTGAATCAGCCTCACTTAGATGCAGCTGATATGTCTGAGTGGAACGACTTGAGGCTTAATTGGGAGATAGTGTTCGTCTAAGTGATGCTTTCCAGATACAGCCTGGCTTTCTTTAGCTACGTTCGTGAAACACCCCTCAGGATGGGTTAAAAGCGGAGTACAAATTTTGTGCGTACGCATGACAATAAATCTGATCTTAATCTTAATCTTGTTAAGCTAGATTTATACTCTTCCAGAACGTCGACGTCTTCATTGAGCTTTCGAAGTTCTGCGTCGAGGGAACACGTTGCTCTGCAATTCACCACTATGCCAGTAGGGGGTGTGGCTGTGTGTTTGTGTGGTTTCAGGTTAGAGCAGAATCCTTGCTTTTTCTTCCGGTCACAGTTAACAACAGTAACCAATGGCAACCGAGTTGGAGCAGCTGTATTTGCAGTTGGAGCTCATCAATATTGAAGAACAAATGCTTAAATTGCAAATGTTGAAGCACAAGCGACAGAGAGGACGTTCGCGGGGGTGGTCTGTACGACCGGCCGAGGCTGGGAATGGGTGAATTTACAACCTGGATGAACAAATTCACTTTATATCATTTCGAATGTCAACGAGCTTCTTTATGGCTGTATACAGCCATTGAGACCGGAAAAGGCAACTACCGGAAATTACGTTCTGAGTGGACCAATCACAGCCCTTACAGCCCGCGTCTACGCGATGTGTAGTTAGAATTTTTCTGGAGGTGCACGTCAGGCTACGGCGGAGGGGTCCACGTCGACATGACATTAAAACATAAACTACGACTTACTTTAGCACCACACATAACAAAACAAAACCCGCGAAAAGTAAGGAGAAGAAAACAACACCACCATGAAACCCCCCATTGGGGTCGCAATATGATTTCTGGGTGTCCCCAAATCATTTTGGAAAAATATAAATGCACAAAATTAATGTAGCTTCCGACTGGACATTAGAAGGACGACAAGCGGTTGGTCTTAAACAGGCATTTTATTACTCAAAACCCATTACTGTCGGTCGTAACGAGGCCACACCAAAACAACAACAACCTGTCCACTAGTCTCATGTCTGCCGTTGTCATTCACACATCAGAGCAAAGAAATGTTTTTTCTCCCCGGTCTGCTGTCAGCAGAACAAAGAAATCTTTTTTTTTTTTTTTTTAAAACAGGGCGACAGGCGCGTTGTTGTTTTAGCCACATCTGCAGCAACGTTGCTATCTGGAGTGATGACTTAAAAGAAAACGTGTTACAGACAGTCTGCAGCAGCAGGGGTCCCAAGATCAGCCACCAGAACCACCACCAGAGAAAAGAAGGGCACTGATCGGGCTGACACCGGCGGCTGATAAAGGTTCGAGGCTCCGTAAATATCAGCCCGACTTTTTGAAATATGGCTTTTCCTGCACCACAAAAAACAGCGTTGACTACCCACAATGTGTCATTTGCTCTGAGGTGCTGGCACACGAGAGCCTGAAGACGGTAAAACTTAAGAGACATTTAGAGTCAAAACACAGCAGCTTAATTCGTAACCAATTGACTTTTTTTCAGCGCAGAGAGCAAGAACTAAAAATGCAAAAATGTCCCTGCAAAAGCCCTGGCAGCTTTATATGAGGTGGCCCAATCGAAAAAGGCTCACACGATCGCGGAGAGTCTCATCCGTCCCGCAGCTGTGGCGATGACAAGAGCAATGCATGGGGAAAAAATATCTAACAGTCTTTCTACCATTCCCCTGTCAAATGATACCATGGGGAGCCGCATTCAGGACACAGCCAATGACATTAAAGATCACCTCACTGACAGAGTGAGGAAGAGTGGAGGACTTTCCCTGCAACTTGATGAGTGCACAGATGTGTCAGGAGATGTGCAGCTGCTGGCCTTTGTGAGCAGGGCCCAAAAAATACTGAGGTCATGAGTCAGAACTTCTAGTCGGGTTCAGGGGCATGCTCTTTTTAATTTTAAATTCCGTTATTTAAACCTGGCCATTTTCAGTCTTAAGGAGCAAAAAGAACACCATAATGACTTTTAGGCTTATTTGTTTTGTTTGTTATCAGAGAACATCACCCTCATCCTAAATGATTTGCAAATGAGTTACATTGAAAAACTGGAGAATGAATTTCATCAAGTCATGGATTAGGAATAAAAAGGAATGAACTGTCCTGGGACAGAGGGATAATATATACAAATGCTTCATATTTCCTTTAGTATTTAAAATAGATACCCAAGCCCTATTACACTATCATGTTGATGATAGAGTCTAATCTGTTCACTCTTGTTAAGGAAAGCCAGCTTTTGAACACATATCTATTATAATCTTACACAATACTTCAATTATCATGCATTATACATCTGACTTTTAAAACGTATACAGTTCTGTTATAGTCTCTTCCTTTTATAGTACCTGCTCTCCCTCTATCACTGCTCCTCTTCTTGCTGCTTGGCCCAAAGAGGAGCTTGGTTTGGCTCAGGCTTTTCCTCCCTATCCCGTTTTCCCTTTTGTGAAGAATATAAACACAGTCAAATACTAAACTGATGCAAATAAAAACAATACTCCATTTCAACATCATGTTTTCAGATGTGTCAGAAATCTTAAAAAACCTTGAGTGCGGTGCGGAGCTTTTGAAATTTGAGGTTAAAATGGGGACGGAGGAGTCAGATCAAGTCCCTCTGACCTGCTCCACTTTTGGAGAAAGCTGAGGAATTTCCGAAGCCAATTCATATCACGCCAAATTGTAAGTATTTGGGAAGAGTTTTTGGAGGAAATTTTATTGCATAGTCCAGTGTTAACAAGTCAACTAAATACTAAAGCAAACTTGTGTTAATAACGTTAATATGCTAATGTTTTTCTGGTGGTTCACTTTATAGCTGTTGCGCTCTGCAATGTAATGGTAAAAATAATTTGAGAAAACTGAATTGTGTATTAAAAATTAAACTGTGGATGTTTTAAAGTAGTGTTAACTACATCTAGTGGACCGAAGAGCGTGTAAAGCAATTATTACGACCGGTCTGGTAGCAACACGTTTGCTAAAAGTTAGCTAAAGACCGGAGCAGTCTTAAGCTAACTTAAGCTTAAGGCCGGAGCAGTCTTAAACTAACTTAAGCTTAAGGCCGGAGCAGTCTTAAACTAACTTAAGCTTAAGGCCGGAGCAGTCTTAAACTAACTTAAGCTTAAGGCCGGAGCAGTCTTAAACTAACCTAAGCTTAAGGCCGGAGCAGTCTTAAACTAACCTAAGCTTAAGGCCGGAGCAGTCTTAAGCTAACTTAAGCTTAAGGCCGGAGCAGTCTTAAACTAACTTTAGCTTAAGGCCGGAGCAGTCTTAAAACTAACCTAAGCTTAAGGCCGGAGCAGTCTTAAGCTAACTTAAGCTTAAGACCGGAGCAGTCTTAAGCTAACTTAAGCTTAAGGCCGGAGCAGTCTTAAGCTAACCTAAGCTTAAGGCCGGAGCAGTCTTAAACTAACTTCAGCTTAAGGCCGGAGCAGTCTTAAACTAACCTAAGCTTAAGGCCGGAGCAGTCTTAAGCTAACCTAAGCTTAAGGCCGGAGCAGTCTTAAACTCACCTAAGCTTAAGGCCGGAGCAGTCTTAAGCTAACCTAAGCTTAAGGCCGGAGCAGTCTTAAGATAACGTATCTATTTTTAGAAGTCCTTAGACAAATTCCTAAAGTCCTAACAAATTCCGACAGAGGGATATTTCTCCATTCTGTTTAAAATAGGAGACGTCCCTTTAACATATCATGCATTCATTGTGTCCCAGAGCACTGTTTCTGTGCACTAATGGTTTGTTGAAACTACAAAAAGTGCAGATAACTAAAGAATTCATACAACAGCCCGCGTAAATTCAAACCTTTCATCACGTTAATTAATATGGACATTAGACGATAAGTTGGGATATTTTGATGTATAGCATATTAAAAAATATAGTATATGCTCTGGTGAACTTGGTCCATAGTCTTAAAGGGTTAATGTAATGTGTGTTTGCACACATGCTTGTGGCTAATGGTTGCTAATCTGAAGATTCAAAATACAGTGGTAACTTAGTGAACTTTTAATATTACTGTATTATTAGTAATTATTAGCACAGCAGCAACTGAGACATTGAACTAACAGGTTTCTTATTTTCTTTTTTTCAGGTTCTTGTGATGCTGCAGTGGAAGTGGAAACATTGTGAGTTTATATCTGATAAAAGGGGACACCTTTACGATAAAGCCTGTATTGTTGTTTTACTCCTCAAAAGACTACAGAGCCAACTGACATTCGGACACTTGTGCTCAGAGGGCTTCCTCTTATCCTTGGAGACAACCCTACAGACTTCTACAAACCAGCCTTTGTAAGTTACCTCGTCCTTTTTCAAAAAGTATCTAGAGCAGGAGTGTCAAACTCATTTCATTAAAGGGCCACATACAGCCTAATTTGATCTCATGTGGGCCAGACCAATAAACATTTGGAAGGAAGGAAGGATGAGAGGAAGGAAGAAAGGAAGGAGGGAAAAGAAGACAAGAAGGAAGGACAGATGGAAAGAGGGGAGGAAAAGAAGACATGAAGGAAGGACAGAAGAAAGAAAGAGAGGAAGGGTGATGAGAGAGGGAAGAGAGGGAGGACTGAGGGAAGAAAGGAAGGAAAGGGGCCAGTTCTGGCTTGTGGGTCGGCCACATGTTTGACACCCCTGATCTAAAGGGACTCAATCTTTCATTTCACCAGTATTTGTTAGTTTATTTTTGATAAACCTTAGTTTTATACAGAATTATAAAATACCGTTCCACTTATCAATAGTACAATCTGCCCATCCAGTTTCTATGTAATAAGCAATCAACACCTTTCCTCTTGTGTCTGCCTCTCTGATTAGGCTACAAGTATTTTATGTGAAATGTCCTTATTGTGCTTTTATGTTTTTTTTATTAAGGACTCTTCTGATGAGGACTCATTCCGGCACATGGACTTGGGGATCCTCTTCATTGAGAGGGAAGGTGATGCCACGTCATCCTCTGTGCATCTAAGTCCAGCCTCATTGAAGATGGTCATTGAGGGAGAAATTGTCGTGGATGACATCAAAGACCTGCCAAAAGCTATGTGCATTCTGTTTGGACTCACATACGCACTTCATCTCAACTACCCAAAGTCTATGAAGCTCACATTCCAATTCATCCAGCAGGTACTTCTCGGGTTGGGCCACAGTGAACTAAAACCAAAGTTACAAACATTGAAAAGTCAGCTAGCATTGTAAAGGAATACTTTGCCAATGTACAGTTAGGGCATGTACATTGATCATGTATGGGATTGTCTCAAAGGAGACCGCACATGCAAAATCTGCAAGTGCTGCCATGTAAAAAATGTTTTTGGTTTAGCTAAGCCTGTTTTGTGTCTGCATCGGTCCAAGGGCAAATATTTGTAGTTGTATGTTAGCACTGTATGTTCAGAATGTGCATTTACATAATGTTTAGATGTAGAGACACATTAACCTTGAGATTTGTGAGCACACGAGGAGCAGATGTTAAAACGCCAGCATTTGTGACTGCGCTCTTTAGTTGCTAATATCTGTAGCCTCTAATGACATGGTTATCCTATAGGGAAGATATTATTTTGGGTTTGAGTTTTTAAGTTGAATCAAATACAATACTTAAGTGTCACATGGTGGTGTTCCCTTTGTCTTCAGGGATACTTGTTAGAATTGTTAACAAGCAGCTTTGATGCTTATTTTCATTTGTCTTTTGATTGACAAGCTATTACTGCAGTTTTAATAAAAGTTTTTAACTTGTCTTTGTTGGGCAAGCGTTTTGTTATTGCTGCAATGACATATTTGTGTTAATTGTTCAGTTTTTTCTGAAATAAAATAACTTGAGCAATTTCAATATCTTCTTTCACATAACAATTTTCTTTAAACAATGTATTTTATGCAATCTCTAAATCAAAACAGTATAATTCATGAATAATTCATTCATTAACAAATGATTTTAAGTAGTGTTTTTATATATTTAGGTGCATTTGACCTAAAATTGTTGGTTAGACCTCAGAAAAGAGATAACTTATGTGAACTAATGGTTTTGAGTAAAGACTACTAGTGTAAACTTAAATATGTCTAAGTTATCTATGTCAATACAACTTAAATGATTTAGTTTCATGCTTTGTAAAAACCTACGGGATAAAGCAACGGGTTTCCACGCGATTTTCTAGTAAAGTCAAGTAGTCACCGCCTGTCATCAGAGCTGCAGGACAGCCTGCTAGATCTCTCCTCTGATCGCACATTACAGATTGCTTTCTCTGCATGTGCACCGGAAGAGTTCTGGTTGTCAGTAGCAACAGCGTACGCAGCACTGTCAAAAGCTGCAGCTGATGTCCTGTGTCCATTTGCATCCACATATCTGTGCGAAAAGACATTTTCTGCGCTGACACATGAAAAACAAATAGAGATGACGACTCTTCGCGTGTCTAACATAAAGCCAAGAATGCAGCTGCTCTGTTCAAACAAGCAGGCCCAGCCATCACATTAAGTCGTTGCAGAAAAACGTCTGCTTTGACCAAGACGTCGTTAGTTTTCATGTTTAAGCTCTCAGAAACATGGCTGTTTAAAATTAAACATGGGCTGTTTTTCTACTGTGTTTTCCTTATTTATTTAGGTACATTTTAACCACAAAATGATCGGCCTGTTACTCGGAAAGTTGGCCTCTTGATGCTGCTTCATGCATTTGAAAGTAAAATCACAAAGAAACTAAAAGCTGAAGTGAGTTCACATCGTAAGTGCTTGTCTGATTATGTAAATGCGACGTATAAGGCGTATTGATCGGGTATTGTTTCAGCGTCGCTGACAGAGATTTATCCATCATCCACTGCCCCAGTTCTTGTATGTCCGAATGCGTGTAAAAACGCCCCCATTCCTGAAAAGTTATAGGAACTGCAAAAGGTTCTACAGTACCGAAGTCAGTCACACTGCAAAACGTTTCAAGTCAGTTAAACTTGCACATGAAAGTTCACCTGCTGCCTTAAAAACACGTCAACTCAACTTGAGGTTTATCGTTGTTTCAACCCAGAAATTAGGATTGTACTACATTATTGTAGTTAACTCAACTTTGTATTATAAGTTGCCAAAATTGATTCAACGTTTTATCACTTGCTGTCTCAACTTAATACTTTGAGTTAACCTTCCACGTCATCAGAAAACTGGTAATTACTTGTTGTTTCCACTTAATAATGCGAGTTAAAACAAATGAACATTAAACATCAGCGCTACAAGAACTTTCCCTCGCCAGCTGAACAAACACATTTCTGCATTATTGTAACTTACAGTTTTGAGTTAAAATAACTTACTATGTTTATACAACTTAAGAGGATGTAAATTTGTTATAACCTTTATGGTACATGATAGAGCAGTAAAATACAACATTTATTAATAAATGTTGTATTTTTGGACAAATTAAAGACTTCTGTGTGTGTGTGTATATATATATATATATATATATATATATATATATATATATATATATATATATATATACACACACACAGAGAAACAGACAGAGACAGGCAGACAGACAGAGAGAGAGTACAATAAGCAGATGTGAGACATGTTATACGATGACACAATCTGTGACAACAGGTTCATTAAAACCTCAACATGAAGAAAAAATGCTGCACACTGAACATCCACAACACGTGTTAACTGAACACACTTTTCACCTCTTTTTGTTCACAGACGATATCTAAGCATTTTGTTTCTAAGTCCATGCTGAGCATTGGTCTGGTTTAATGCTCATGATGACCTTCTGAAGGAACTCAAATGTGTGCTTCATATTTCGCGGGTACTCAACATTAAGGCAGTAGATGTCTCCAAGTAGCATAGCAAAGGCAGTGGACACATCTCTGATGTCATGTAGGATGATCTCCTCCTCTGCTACCACAGCCTCATTAAAGACACCCAAAGGAAATGCATCCTGTAGAGGACCTTCATGCCCAATCAGTAGTCCAACTTCCATTCCTGCCATTATCACATCGAGCCATGAGCCTGAAGACAAACACACACACATCTTAACCTACATGTCCAAGTTTAAAACATCATGGCCCTTCTAATAAATAAAAGGCTATAACTGTCTAGTGAGTGAGTGAGAAAATAATGGGACTGAAAGGCTGTGATATCAACCAATGATGAGGAAAATAACTCCTGCAAATGTGTAAAAGAAATAATAATAATAAATAAAACCCAATAATGTCAGAACTTAACTAATAATGTAATAAAATGTCCTGGCTGATACCGTAATAGCGGTAGGATCCAAACAAGTAATACCGTCTGACAGTGTTACAGTTTGTGTTTTAGGAATTAAATGTTATATACACTGGATTTGAAATGAAAGAGCATTGCTTGCTTTGGGTATGGTAAAACCTCTTATGAACAAGACAAATGTGCCTTAGCCACATTTAAAACTAAATCTAAAGGGTGTACTATAAAATGTGTGAATATCGTGTCTTACATCACACATCCTGATGATGTTGGAGGAATCATCTGAAAGGTAGTGTGGGAGACCAAGTAGGGCAGCTGATCTTTGGTTTGTCCTAAAAAAAAAAGTAATAGCAGGTGAATGCAATACACAAGATACAATCCTAATCTCTTAGTACTCTTTGATAGGAAATATTCATCTGCACAGTACATACCTCCTTTTGAAGAGCATTCAGAATGCTGCTCAGGGCCAACCTCCTGCCCGATGCAGCAGCTGCTTTGAACAGCTGTAGAAGACTGGGCACCAACGCATCCACACCACCCAGAAAGGACTCCAGCAGGTCTTTGGCAACAATTCTGCGGAACTCTGTGATTAACTGAAACAGAAAGGGGCATGAGTGAGGGAAAAATGAGAGCAGTAGGAATAAAAACAAAGAAATAAAGAAATATTACAACAAAGAGAACATGCTTTACGACTACATCACGGCTGGAATAACAAATTATGCACCATGCTGTACCCATACTCAAGAATGACCCGTCTGTCACAGAGCAATGCAGGCCATCTGTCCATGACAGCAGAGATGAGCGCTTCATCCCCAATTATCTCGTCTTGGCTGTGAGAACGTCGCAGTCATCAGTTCATCCAAGCCCTGTAAATCTGGAGCCCTCTTCTGCACCTCTGGAAGCACAGTCTCACGATCCTTCTCTGATTTAACTGCAGTTTATCCCTCAGGTGGCTGTGGCAAGTAGAGGATCTCTCCCTTTTTTTACTTTTTGACTGGCTTGCTCTTTCCTTTTCCTCTTTTTCTTTTATTTACAAGAACTTGAGGGCATCCAGCTGCCATCATCCTCTGACGGTACTTGCCCATCTTGAATACTAAGCTGAATTTCCAGCAATACCATCCTTGACCCGATCCTGGCTCCCCGAAGCAAGGGTGCTTGACAACAATAGCTTTGGCTACGCTTTCTACATTGTTTTTAGTTGGATAGGAAGTGATTTTGCTTATGCACTCAGCCAGTATTTCACTCTTCACACTCTTTGAGACGACCATCACAGTTCCATGCACAGTGCATAAGCATCATTTGCTGCCCTCAGCTGAAACTCAACATCATGGGAGAAATCTGGAATAACAAATGCATCAGGCCATTCTGTTAAATCACCACTACTGGGGTGTAGTACTACTGCTGGACAGACTCTGGGAACTACGGCTTGCAGTATCCAATGTGGAGTCAGAAAGCAGATCAGGAAACGTGCACAGAACTTTCAGTGTGGCTCGTTTGGTTGGCAGGTCAAATTGCAGAGCTCGCTCCCAAAGTCTGGATCTTCAAACTGTAAAAGGAAGTTCCCTCGGCCCAGAGTGTTGCGCAGTACTGTACACAGCTCATCAACTGATGGGGGGAGGGTGACACGTCTGATTTCCTGAGGTGACACAATGACTCGGCACCAGCAATTGAAACACAGAACAAACAAGAAAACATTTTTTTACATGTTCTTTCAAATGGTTTTTAAGTTCAGCTTGGGTTTGAAATGTGTTCAAACAGTCTTCATAAATACAGACAAGGCCTGAACACCTCCGATGATGCCCTGACGCTCTTTATTATGCTGGAGTATTCTTCCTTTCCCACTGGAGGAGAACGCACAAAACTTACATTCCCGCCTCATGAAATGGACATCCTGACTTCTGTGAACAGCAAAAATAAAACTAAACTGCATGTTCAAAATAATTAAACCAAAGTACTGATATATTTACTTCCTAAATGGTTGAATCTTTCAAAATGTTAACTGTGAATGGTTGCACTAAGTGCACTTGCAAACAGGAGTTTGGTCAGAATGTGTAACATTATGCATGGTCTGACATGATGCAATTTATTTTTTCTATCATGAATTTTAAGTGTTGACTTAAGCGTTGTTAATAATTTGGACTAAACAATAATAAAACTACATCAACTAGAGTAATTAATTACAAACTTTGATTTCGCACACTCAGTGTTAGCTAAAACTTTACATTTATTTTCATTTGACGATGGTCTTCAGTTAATTCGCTCCGGATGTCTGTGCAAAGCATGCTGGAGTTGACTGGAGGGAGCAGGCTCTGTTGCCGGTTTAACAGGAGTTCTTTGTCTCTGAATAAACTTTGTCACTCCTTACATTAACATATTATTTTAACATGACCAAGTCCGCCTCTGCTCTGATATCGGTGTGATCGTTAACTCATCAGTGCCACAAATGTAGCTTTTCCAGGCTATTAAAAAGCACAACCTACATAGTTACATTACTGCACCTACGATTAATGGAAAATTTTTTTTAATATAGATGAACTCACGGCTCCGCCCACCTAACGGTCTCCTCCATGCAAAGTAAAGTGTTGTATTGCTCCGCCTCCGTTAAAAGGCCGTGAACAGGCTGACATAGTCTCGTTCCGCTGGTGGAAGTAGTCCTTTTTTGTTTGCTGCAAAATGTGTACATTTTGAATGGAATTTGATGGAAGCTGCAGTGTTTAAATTATTATTCCCATGCTTAAACCTTGCCTTGGTTTTACGGAAGACATTCTAACTAAAAAGTCAGAGCAAATAGATCGTTCTGTGTCACTCCCGCTTTTTTCCTCCCCCCATCTGATGACTTACAAACCCAAGTTCAATCAACACATACAAATCTGACAACATTCTCAAAGACTCAACACAATGAATAACTGAAGGTTTTACTTTCTAAAACTTGGAAAGTTGCGTTCAAAATCCAAAACTTGTAAGAGCTCTTTGTGTTAAAGAGAGGTAGAAAGTGGACATAACTAAACGAGGCTGCAGTGTTTTACAGTGCATCTGTTCAGTCTGACAAGATTTTTTTTTTTAAAAACTGACTTCCAGCAGGTGAACACAACACAGCAGAAACCTCAGCGTACAGCCCTGTTTTCATCATCCCACTCCCGCTGAGTTTCTGACCATTACCGCCCGCTCCCGTCCAGAAAGGAGAAAACATGTAATTCTATAGGCTATAATTAAAGAGATTCATGGACAATTGAGAAACTTCTCCAAATGTCAGACTTGCCTTGCTTTGTCTTTGTGCTGTAAAAACCTTCTTGGAGATTAGTGATGTGTCGTTCGCGAACGATTCGTTCAATAGTAACTAATCGTTTATATGACTAGGGAGTAACGAGTAGTTTCAGTGAGTGATGCGTTCGTTTTCACGCAGTACCCTTCCTCCCCATATGACAGGCGTCTGCTGCATGAACTCAGTCAGCACGACAGGAAACATAAATGATTAATTAATTTCCATGCAGTACCCTCTGTCGCCACATGGCAGGCGGCAGCTGCATAAACTCAGTCAGCAGGACAGGAAACAGTTTTGATTCGTACCTCGCACAGGAAACAGTTTTGATTCGTTCACAACTCAACTGCTGGCGGCTGGCGGCTAAAAACACTGTGAGATCGGGATGTAGCCTAGCGACAGGATGTCAATAAATGATGTGGAAAGGAAGCTCAAAGAATGTCTTTACAGCACAAAGACAAAGCAAGGCAACTGTGATATTTGGAGAAGTTTCTCAATTGTCCGTGAATCTCTTTATTAATAGCCTATAAAATTACGTGTTTTCTCCTGCGGGACGGGAGAAGACACCAAATCAATGCATTTCTGTTATCGTGCGGGCATAAATTCTCAAAGTTTTGCGGCTGCGGCCGGGAGTGTAACACACACGTTGCGGTGGTAATGATCAGAAATTCAGCGGGAGCAGGGTGAAGAAAACAGTCCCGCACAGGACTCTACTGTAGACTGAGAAAGAAGGAGGAAATTAATGATGTCTGATATGTGATGTTCATTCATTTGTCATGAAATCATAATTAATTAGTGGTCTTCGGTTCTTGTAGATATGTATAGTGATGTGTGTAAATAGATAAATGATAATGTAATAATGTGAATAGATACTTTTGAAAATTATATCAACATATTGATTTTGTGTTATACTCTACCATAAAATAATAATAATAATAAGACACAATAAATGCACTATTTAACATTTTAGGGAACTTATTGTTACTTTTTTTCTCAGTTAATTGTGTTACTAATTGTCAAAATCAATGTGAGTTTTACATTCACTTGTTCTCTACCTGTCACGTGACAGGGCTGAACGGATCATTCTCGTTCGTTAATTTGTCACTGACAGTCACTGTTGTGCTTTAAACAACAATGGCAGGGAGGATACAGACACGAGTCACCTTATTGTGTATTTGCTTTCCCAGGTTTTCACATGGTTTGAATTGTTTGTGGCCTTTTGTGTATTGTATTTTGTTAGCTCAGCTGAAGCAAACTATGTTTCCTTCAGTGTTAAGTGTTTAGAACCGTGGCCGTTTTGTGCAACGCCCACAGTAGGGCTACAGCGCCACCTGCTGGAAAAATGAACGAAATGATTCGTTCAAAGATTCGTTCAATTTACTGTTCGGGAGTAAATGATCCGATTCAGCCAAAAGAGTCAAAGTTCCCAACACTATTGGAGATAGCTCGATAGCTCCCGATCCGCAGTGGGTTGTTTTAGCTCCCGCGAGATTTGAACTGCGGGATCTCAATGCAGCCCTGTAACAGGTTGCCATAAATTAAACAGAATGCAAGAAATAAAGATTACAGTGCATTGTTATAGATTACTGAAATGCAGCAGTAAATAAAAAGGTTTTCAATCTTGACTTAAAGCAATTGAGAGTTTCAGCAACCCTAATGCATTCTGGGAGTTTGTTCCACAGGTGTGGAGCATAAAAGCTGAATGCTGCCTCACCATGTTTGGTTCTAACTCTGGGTACAGAAGGTAGGCATTACCCTGACGACCTTAAGTTTCTGGTTGGCTCTTAATGGGCCAGGAGTTCAGAGATGTATTTTGGATCCACTTTCTCTGCTTTCCCATGACAAAGGCTAGAAAACAATCATGGTTAGGTTGAAATACATTCTTTTTTACAATATGACTGTTTCTCTCATGGACACAATTTTGTTAATTGCACTGGTCACATGTGAACACACGTGACAATGAAATGTTGTCACTTTCTGATGCTCTGGTGACAAAGTTAAGTTTGCAGGTGATGTCATCATGCAAATAGTTTGTTTTCAAGAACTTATTAAGGTATACAAGTGTAAGCAACTCAGATGACTGCCATTCCTCAGACCCACATCTTGATAAGATTATAAATCTGACCCACCATTAACTACCATTTTGTTGTTTATATCAAATCTTTGATGACTTATTGCTATTTCTACTGTTGCAATACATAGATCAACAAACTATAACTCAATCCAAAAAATCTCTATGAATGCTTGCTACTGTATGCAAGCATTTTTATATCCATATGTGTCCTCAATTAATAAGAGATACACTCATCCCTGCATTGTTTCTAAGCAACAATGTCTCAAGATGTAAAATGATCTGATTATGACTAAATGAAATTCATGTAACATGTGCTGTGAGTTTGTTCAAAGAAACACATCTATTTAAACTGAAAAAACTGATTTTGTTTTTGTTTTTCCTCTAGGAATTTTTTGATTTCCCTCAGCACTCACTTCAGTCCCTGCTCTCTGTGTGACCATGACAAGATATTACCACAACTCAAGTGGACTTTGCCTCCTGGTCCTCACATCATTGTCCTTTCTCTATTTATCCAAACCCAATCTTCTCAGTACCCTTGGACATGCTGATAACCCACACAGAGGTGTTCCCCCAGGGCTTGCAGTGTCTTAAAACATGGAGAGAAGGCCAAAAGTTAAACCATCAATTGAGAAAAAACAAACTGAAGAAGAAGAAGAGCTCTTTAAATATGTTAATCCCCAAAAGTTAGCAGCTGCTTTATTAGAGGCAATTAATCACTCACAAGTGGTGAGAGGAAGGGAGGAGGAGGAGCACAATGGAATGGAAAAAGAAACTAAGACAGAGAGAGGAAGGGTAAAAAAAGAAGAAGCATACAGGGAGGCGACAGACAAAAACAGAGATGGGCGACATGAGTTACAGCTACTGACTGCTTCAAATAGGATGGAGCATGAAATTGACAAGGAAGAGCAAAGGAGGAAAGCTTTGGAAGAAGAAAAATTAACTGAGAAGGTGACCAGTCGTACAACAAGCCAGATGATCCAGAACCAAATCAGCACAGTAGTTCAGATGAAAGAGAAGAGAATGGGCACAGTGCTGCTCCCCAGCAGGAATCAGCCAACCATGACCAAAGAAGCAGTGAAGAAGAGCAGCTCAGTCCTGAGGAGCTGAAGAGTCTCGAGACCATGATGAAAGAGTTTCCTCATTTGAACACAGCCACTAAAAGGGCGGAAGACTTAGAGAAAATGCTGAAGAAGAGCAGTGGTTTCAGCAGAAACAATGAAATCCTGCCATTACATAGACATAGTGACCTCGACATGTCTAAGAAAAAAACTGAAATGGCAAGAAGAGACACAGAAAGCTCTGCACTTCCCACAATTTAGAGCCAATTCTATAGATGAATTTGAGAATAGTAATTATGGTAGTAATACAGTACAGCTTGGGCCTCCAGCAGAGCAGGAGGTGATGGAAGATTACAAGCCAGAGGAGGACGAAGTGTTAAGTCCAGAGGAGGAGGAAGCTCGAGCCAGAGTGGAGCAGAAGGAGATGATGAGGCAAGCAGAGGAGGCACAAAGAGCCAAGCTGGAGGAGGAGAAGTTAGCCGACATGGCCTCAGATATGTTGCTGCGCTACGTGATCAAACAAAATAATGATCACAAGAAGTATAGCTCATCTCTGTCCAACACTGCAGAGGACAAAAGATCTGATGAGGAACAGGACATGACAGAGGAGGACAATATTGATCCTGAGACTATTGACAAGCTGATTGAGATTTCCAGCAAGCTACACCTTCCTGCTGATGATGTAGTGGACATAATCACTGATGTTGAGAAGAAGAAGAAGAAGAAGAAGAAGAAGAAGAAAGATGTGCCGCCTGAGATGACATCATATTGGCAACATCCTCTGTCACCCCTGTCTCCCTCATTTTTTTCTAGATGGCATGTTTCAACCAATGAAGATAAATTTCCAGTCTCTAAGCAGCCATCTTCAGCTGCTAATCTCCTCACAACTTGGTTTCAGGAGAAAAACCATCTAATTTCAGAGGATTTCCAGAGAAAACTATCAAAACCTTTACAAGCCAATCATAAATTTTGGTCTAAACCTGTGAAGCCGCTGTTTGTCCAACAGAATCGCTGGCTCAAATCCTCCAAGTCTGTTTGGACTGGCAACACTTACTATTCGTACCACTCGAGGAATCCCTTCCCAGACTACTATCCCATCTATTTTTCTATTCTCTCAAGACCTAATCCTTATTACTACATTCCTAAACCTGCTTTCAACCGCAACAACTTCCCAGGTAATTCTGTGGATGAAGCCTATACTTTCACACCCACAAGTCGTTACCGAAGTTGGGTTCGACCTCGACTGAAGAAACCTCCCACAGGCGTTCAGCCGAAGTCTTACTTCACCAGCTATTCCCCTATAGTCTACCCCCGGAAATTTCAACGGGTACTTATACCCAAAGCCTGCCCCTTTTCCAAAACTTCTATGATGCCGCCTCGACAGTTTTATAATTCAGCTCTGGGACCTGAAGTGACAAAAAACAAAGATTACTATGAGATCAGAAAGCAGCCAGACAGAAGCAGCCTTGACGATCCGGAGAAATACATACAGCAGACACTCAAGAAGAGACCACAGATGTTGGACTGAACGAGAGATCTGAGAAGCGACGCAGTTTGGGGAAAATTTAAAAAAGTGTCCATGAACAGAAAATGATATGTCTTCATGACTTATTTTTGGTAGTTAGTTTAACACAAGTTCAGATTTTGTTTATCATTTACACATGGCAATTACAGAGGCCTTTGTGCCCAAGATGTTGTTTTGACAAAACACCATTGATTGCATTGATATTAGTCATGATTGTGGTCTATTGGGAGGCATGTTGCATTCAAATTTGCATCATGCTATGACATCACAATGACATTCAAAGATGATGCTTAAATATAGCAGAGAATCAGAGAGTCAGAGACAATGAATTAGATTAATCATATACTGCAATGGATGCTGGAAATATATATGAAACAGCAATATTTGCGGTATTGTCTCAGGCAGGGACATGTGAAATATGTGGTCTACAGTATGTGGGTGTCCAACATTCTGGCTGGATGATATTAAAGAAAGTCTGGATCTTTGTGTTGCAGTGTTAATCATCATGCTTGTGCAGCAACCATGACTCCTCTGCTTTATGTCAGACGTCTGTTCAGTCAACACACAGTTTGTTTCACACCAAAATGGGAAGATTTTCTTTATGGAACTGGCTCGACACTAAAATGTGTTGAAATATGAAGGTGGTCAACGGACTGTCCACACAAAGCTGGAGAACAAGTATTGTTTAAGTGTTTACATTTGTCTAATTGGAACAATAAATGGAGTTTCACCTGAACCAGAAGAAAGAGCCACAAAAGGCACATAAGCTTCTTACCTCATAGTGTATCAGCTCTCTTGCTATCACATCAACATAATCTGGAAATGAGCTAGATCTAAAGTTAGCTTGTATTTAAAAATTACATGAAAAATTGCAACTTCTCGTGATAAATAGCCCACGTGTCCAACAAAGCTCTTTATTATTAAATTTGATACACTGAAACTTTAATGTCACATAATTGCTTGGGTGACTCATTCCTTTGCATGACTTCCAGGACCTTGTTGCCTTGGTGACAAACCCAGGCCAAATTCTGTATGGCATTATTTTACAGCTGATGCCTTCAGATAGAGATGCAGCTGTGAAAGTGTGCATCAAGGGTTGCTATGATTCTGCATTTGGTCATTGTCAACAAGTTCCAGCTTGAAAATATACACTTCTTTTGAAGCTACTGAACACTGCATTTTCAAGTATACAAAGACAAGGAAAGATTTGTCTGTATCAAACTTACTGTTGATTATACAGAACGTCTTAACTAAAAACACAGCACTTATTGTTCTTTGGCTTTTCATGTGGGAATGTTGATAACAGAATAGAAAAAGATTCTCCATCAAAGAAAACCTACATAGCCTTGTAAAAGCATCAATGCTTTTCTGTCATCATAATCAACTCTATTACTATTTTGTAGTTTTAATTACTGTCTACCATCAGCAATGTGTTTTGTTTGTTGGAAGTATTTCTAAATCCTGAGCAGAATTATGCTGTTTTAATGTCACTGTGACATTGATCTTGTCCATGTCTTTGGTATTTTTGATCGCTTTCATGTATAAGAGCTGTGATCCAAACTGTATTAGCAGCAGACAGAAGAACAAACAGTGCAGACAGTTTTCTCATATTCATACGTTAATGTCACCATTTTTAAAAGCACAAGGACAGTACAGCTTTTTCCCTCTCTCTTCTCAAATAGATGCTAATAATCAGTTATCAATGAAAATGTACTCTGTCATGTTCCTGTTTCAGACAGATGTTTGGTCTGTTGGTGTCACTGACCTTTAAAGCCATCTGTTGACGAGCAACCCTCAGCATCTCCGTTGCCAAACCAAATCATATCATTACACAGACAGTCTCATAAAATGAAAAGAAAGCCAACATGGGGCCAGTTGTCAACACAGAAAGTGTACTGAATGGAAGAGATGGCGCTTAAAGTCAGCTTTAATGCATCTTTTAATAGTTTGTTGATTTGTTATGAACATAAAAAGGAAGCTACAAAGCAGAGATAAAGGCACGGTATCTGCATGTTTTTCTATACTTACATAAAAAAACTGCTTATTTGGAGATGTACAAGCACTAGTTTAAAAAGTATAAAAAAAATTCTTAGGATTAAAGAAAGAGTGCTGGTATACCTAAAAAGCATTGTTTGAGTTATGTATGCAGTGAGTGTTGTTCATGGTCTTTCAGATGTAAGTTGTTGTAACGATTGTAATGAACATGCGTTGGATTGCTGCACAAAAAGAAAGAAATAAAGTCTTAAACTACTTTATTCCAAGAAAGTTTTTCTTTGCAGACCCAGAGGTTGTTTAAGTGAGAGTGAGATGAGACCACTTAGGTCCAACACAGGTTGGATGGCTTCAGATTAAATGTCAGGGAAAATATCTGCAGGGAGATTCTGCTGGGTCAGGTTTGAAAAGGAAAAATTAGAATTCCAAACAAGTTTTTGATAAACTATAGAAACTGTGTGCTGTCCTCCTCTTTCTAGTCTCAGACGGTTCGACATTTATTGTTAGCACTGAGGATGTCAGCAGAGTGCTTCAAGGTATTAACCCAAGGAAAGCTACTGGTCCTTATGGACCTTCAGGGAGGGCACTTAGAAATGGCGCTGATCATCTGGCAGAGATATTTAGCAATATCTTTAAATCTCTCACTGTCTACATGCACTGTTACATCCCAAGACTAGTCCAGAGGAAAGAAAGCAGTAACATAAGACAGGGAACGCATGGAGACAGCCATAGCAGTTTACCTTTTATTATTTTCTTTTCAGCTCATAGATTAAAAACAGAAAAGGCACCATCTCTTCGGGGAGAGTTAAGGCCAACACAACAAACAAAACAATCTAAACTAGAAATAAAGAACATTACTGACTAAACCAGGGATGTCCAAAGTTGGTCCTCGAGGGCCGCTGTCCTGCAGGGTTTAGATGTTTCCCTGCTTCAGCACACCTGATTCAGATTAAATAGATCTCTTCTAAGGATTGTTAATCTCTGCACAAGCCTGATAATGATGCATTGATAGCGCCAAATTACAACAAATGTCATTGCAAGGCACTTAAATAATATAGTCCAATTCAAGCCAATTGGAATTCAATTCATTGTAATCATACTCCAAGTCATTCATATAGAGCCAATTCAAAAAATAATATCCTAGCTAAGGAAACCAACAGATTGCACCAAAACTTGTCTTCAGTCCAATCTCCCGTCCTGAGCGTGCCTGTGGCGACCGTGGAAAGGAACGACTCCCTTTTAACAGGAAGAAACCTCTGGCAGAACCAGAACCAGGAAGAAACCTCTGGCAGAACCAGACTCAGGAAGAAACCTCTGGCAGAACCAGACTCAGGAAGGCTGGCTGTCACGATTTAGGTTTTCTTCATGTCTTGTCTCGTCATTTCCTGTTTTATTTTGAAAAATCACTGACCGTCTCCTCTCGATTCAGGTATCTTGCCCTTCCTCCCGTGTCAGGCGTCTGATCGTCTTCCCTGATTCCCAAAGTGTTTCCACCTGTTCCCCTTGGTCCCTCATGTGTTCAAATAGTCTGCGTCTCCCCTGTCTTGTGCCAGTGTGTTGTTTCTCGTCATGAGCTTCATTCTAGTGTTCTTTTCCAGAGTTATCCACAGAATCCTTGCGCTTGCAGTGCAGCGATCCTCCTGCAGAGCGCATCCTTTATTTATTGATAATTCATTCTTTAGACCTAGTTTAGTCACGGTAAATTTTCATAGCCTGTTTTGTTCCTCCCGATTGGAGAGGTTTTGATTAGTTAACGTTTCATAGAAACCTCCGTAAGTGGAGCGAGTTGTGTTCTGTCACGCCTCCGTGAAAGGAGTGCTCAGGTTAATGTTAAAATTTCATAGTGCCTCTGTTTTCTAAAGAGCGTCTTGTTTAAGTCCGCCTCAGTAAGAGAGTCTGAGTTTAATTTGTAATCTTTAATAGCCTTTGTTTTCCTCCCAGAGTGGAGAGGGTTTTGGTTGTTAATTTTCATAGCTGCACTCTCAACAAGCGTAGTTACTGAGGAGAGCGCGTTAGTTTCACAGCCTGATTGCTTTGCTCTGTCTGGAGATCCTCCTGCTGATTGTTAAAAATAAAACCTCTTGCTTTTGAACTGAACCGGAGTCTGAGGCCTTGACAGGTGCCATCCGCCTCGACCAGCTGAGGTTTGAGAGGACAAAAAAAACACTTCTCTGCGGCTTTCCCACCTGATGCTGATTAGTAACCCTGATCTGAAGACAGCTGCCACTCCTCCTCCTCTGCCTGTGGTTGGAGGAAAGTGAACATTTAAATAGTCAGAGGGAGTTGATTCATTAATGCTAACATGATCCTCCTGCTGTAGCCAGATTTCTGTAAGACAAAATATATCAATATGATGATCACAGATCAAATCATTCACTAACAGAGACTTCAAAAGGAGAGATCTAATATTCAGCAAACCACATTTAATAGTTTGATGTTTTTGTTCAGTTAAAGTTTTTCATCAGGTGGAAAGCCGCAGAGAAGTGTGTTAGACTACAACTCTACATCCTGGTCTCAACCCTGGGTTGTCATGTTTTTGGATGACTAATAAATTCGTCCATATTTCTAGAAATGAGAGCCGCTCCTTCCAAAGTGGGATGGATGCCACTGACCCTGTGACCACTAATAAATACATCGTTTAACTTGTGCTTTTCCCAGCTTATTCTTAGGCTTCCAATGAAATAATCGGGCTAACAGGTCACAGGTTATTGAGGTCTCGCTATCTTGCCGCTCTTGGTCTGACAAAGAGAAAATTAGTACTTTTTTGTCTGTCTCGATCCACACTCCCTGCCGGGTGGTGGCGCAGTAATGTACCACGGTGAAAGCAGAAGAAGAAGCGGCGGAGGAAGAAGAAGAAGAAGAAAATGGTCGCTTCGCTGTTAACATTAAACACTCGCTTAACGATTTTCAGCTCATAGTACTGAAGAATCAAATGAGTTTGAGTTAATCGATCAGTTTGAGGAGATCAAACTTCGAAAAAGGCCTTTGCAGTGGGACGTCCTGGTATCAGCTGCAGCGGTCAGGATGAAGCCTCCCCCTCGGACTCGCAGTAAACCAGACCGCGGCGCGTGTTCTGAAGCGGCCCCGCTGCGGAAAGTGGCCTGGAAGTGGGGGCGAGTCGAGCAGAGAAAGCTGCTGAACGGCCTCAAAACCCTCAGCAGGACCGCCGGACACCAGGCAGATGTCGACTGCACTCTGCTCAGGAAACGCGTGCCGACTCGCTCCATTTCAGAGGTGAGCTTGTTGAAACGTCTGCTTTGGAGGAAAAAAGAAAAATAGGTGGCATCACAGCAGACTTTACGAAGAGCCTTTGCTTTTGGCTGTATTCTTGTTCGTTTTTGCCAAGCTGTGTTGGAGAAAAGATTGAGCTTGGAGGCTCAAGGGGTGACAGTTTTAGAGGAGTAGCACAAAGAAAAAGTACGTTTTCATTTCAGGTGTGTTGGAATGAATGTACGTTACAAACTGGTGTCTGTTCCTCTGCTCTTTAACTTCAGACTACTTCTCCTGGCGAAACAAAATGGTTCTCTGTGTCAACACAAGTACATGAAAATGTGTGACCTGTCCCCCATCAGATCTGCGCTGTGGTGGACTCTCTGAAGAACAAAGTGATATCATGTGCCAACTTCAAGCTGCAGATGAGGATGATGGAGGAGAAGAAGGCCAGAAAGCCCATTGATGAGTGGACTCACATGGCTTCTACCCTGACTGGAACTGTTGAAGAGGTGCTGTCTGCTGCTTTCTCTCAGGTACCCCCCCCCCCCCTTGAGATGGCAGAGTGCGGTGGAGCTGAGAGCGGGATGTTTGAAGTGTGTGTGAGGTTCTTTTCTTGTTGGTCTTTCACTGATTGTTAATGTCGTGTAGTTTGGTGTGTGTGGGAGGGAGTTTTTGGGTGCTGACTCGGCACCGTGCCGCTGTCTGGGGCTGCAGCGGCTGACTTTGAGCATTTAAATCGCCGTCATGCTGGTGCCCTCTGTGCCCTGCAGTCCAGAGGAGGCCAGTGTGGTGGGGTATGAGTGTGTGAAGTCAGCCTCGAGCATGAACCATTGTGTTGCTTCTGGAATCTACGGCTAAGGTGAGCGAGGTGGTAGAGAGAGGTGTGGTGATTCAGGGCACCTTCACTCCTGTTCTCCCTCTCGTTAGCCCAGCAACCAGGGTGGTTTTTTCTAACGCTCCACCGTTTAATAAAAACGAAAGTCTGACAAAGGAACTGTCTCGGTATGGTCAGATAGTCTCACTGGTAAAGCTGGTGTCGCTGGGCTGTAAATCAGTGAGCCACCGCAGGCAGGTGGACGTGATCCTGAAGGACGCCACCTGTGATCTCAACCTGTCGTTCTCATTTAAAGTAGATGGTTACACTTGCATTGTTTTTGCAACATCAGAAAGAATTAAATGTTTCAGCTGTGGAGCAGAGGGTCATCCAATCCGATCCTGGCCAGAGAGAAGCAGAGCGAGGCAGGCACCGGCTGTCACCTCCACCCGGAGCAGCACGGTCTGAGGGGACCACTGACGGAGAAACGCCTCACAGGCTGGAAGCCTGGAGTTGAGTGACCCCGGGGAAGCCCCCCTCATTTGTTTTCAGAGGACAGGCACTGGGGGAAGTTCAGGAGCGGGTGGGTCTAAAGCGAGTGAAAGTGTAAACACTGATCAGGTGACAGAACAGCTTGAATCAGTGATGATGACCTAAAAGCTTTCCAGAAAAGAGAGAGCAGCGGCACTAAAGTGAGCAGGAGAGTACTGATTCAGTCAGGATGGAGAGCTGACTTTGTCCTGTCGCAGGAGCCACAGTCTCTACACTGGTAGTGAAATAAATAAATAGGTTCTGAGAGCGATCCAAGGGCCAGAGACTCATAACAGAGGTGGGGTTTTCCCTGATCTGAGACAGTTCCTGAGATCAGTTAAACTTTTCATTAAAAGTCTGGGACGATGTCTGATCAGGACATTTACAGGTTAAAAAGCACGTCGTTGAAGATAAAGGCCAACTAGGGCAAGTTTATTTGTAGATAGGGCTGCAACTAACGACTATTTGAATAGTAGACTAGTCATCGATTATTGAAACGATTAATCGGATAATAAATCAAACAATTAAAGGCTCTATTTCCCTTTTTAAATTTAGCTTGAGGTTGTTTAAGGTATATGCTAACTAAAAACGAAGACAATAAAACTTCAAAAATGTCTTTTAAAACACTGCTGGTCAGGTTACTCCTGATATAAATGATAATAAAAAAGAAAAAAAAAACGTTTGAAAACTTTCCCATAACAAAAATAAAATAAAAGCGCGTTTGCCACAAACAGCCACAACATTCTGTGGTATTGAAGTGTCTATTCGAGTAAAAAAGAATACAGCCTGGTTGTAACTTTGGACTGTGAAGTTGAATGATACAATTTTAATGTTAAGACAACTTATTTAGCTAGCAGACTATGCTAAATATCTAATTGGTGAGTCCGCGTCTCCCAGAGCGCCAACGTGCTTCATCTTCAAATGTTCATGCAAGACACACGTGCTTCCTTGATACGTGAGGTCGGCTTTACAAAACTTGCAGGTCATCTTTTTTTTTTTTCTGGGTCTCGAGGGTGAAATGCTCCCAGACCCTGGACACTTTTGGACGAGAGGACAACAATTCATCCGCAGCCATTTCACTGTTTATACAGGTATTTTCCCGCTATTATTTACCGTAACGCGCATGCATCTGGAAGCAGAGATAGGTAGGAAGTGAGATGACCCACTCTGTACGAAAAATTATATTCAGCCCGACAGCGTGAAAAAGACGTGTGTTGATGTAACCGACAATTATCGACAATTAAATACGTCGGTGACCAATTATGTTATCGATTTTTGTTGACCAATCGTTGCACCCTAATTCATAGAGCACAATTAGTATACAAGACAATTCAAAGTGCTTTACAGTTACATAAAATCAGAAGAAGGCAAATAAAATCATTACATAAATATAAAAAATAATCATTAATTAATTTAAAACGAAGAGTGCAGATAAAATATCTTCAGTTGTCATATGCACAGCTGAATAGAACTGTTTTCAGCCTGGATTTAAACATTGTCAGAATTGAGGCCTGTCTCGCATCTTCTGGAAGACTTCCAGATTTTAGGAGCATAAAGCTGAAACGCAGCCTCAGCTTGTTTAGTCCTGACTGTGGGCACCAGCAGGAGACCCCTCCCTGAGGTTCTCGAGTCCCAGTTGGTTCATATGGCTCTAACATGTCAGAGATGTACTTTGGTGCTAGACCATGAAAAGACTTGTACACAAGCTGTTTTAAAGTCTATTCTCTGAGTGACAGGAAGCCAGTGCAGAGACCTGAGCACTGGACTAATATGGTCGTATTTCCTGGTTCTAGTCAGGACTCGAGCAGCAGCATTCTGGATGTACTGCAGCTGTCTTACAGCCCATTTAGAGCCCAGTCAGCAGGCCGTTACAGAAGTCTAACCTGCTGGAGACAAACGCATGGATTAGTCTTTCTAAGTCTGGTTTAGACACTATTCCTTTTGATTCTGGCAATGTTTTTTTAGATGGTAAAAAGCTGCTGATATTATTGATTTAATGTGGCTGTTAAAGTTCAGGTCTGAGTCCAATATTAACCTGAGATTTCTAACCTGATTATTAGGTTTTAGAGAGTCTCAAGGTGACTGATAACACTTTCTCTGTGTTTCTGTGGGCCACAGACAGTGATTTCAGTTTTGTCTGAGTTTAGCTGGAGAAAATATTTCATCATCTGTTAGATGCAGTGACACAATGTAGCTACAGGCCCGTGTTCTCCTGCCGTCAATGACACGTAGATCTGAGTGTCATCTGCATAGTTGTGGTAGGACACATTATATCTGCGTATTAGCTGGCCGAATGGGAGCATGTACATATTGAACAATAGGGGTCCCAGGATGGACCCCTGGGGAACCCCACAGGTCATAGCTATTTGGTCTGAGACATAGTTGCCAATTACAACAAAATACTTCCTGTCCTTGGGATAGGACTTGAACCAGTTTAAAGCACTACCAGAGATTCCCACCCAGTCTTCTAATCTCTGTTATAAGATCACATGGTCAACTGTGTCACAGGCAGCACTCAGGTCCAGCAGAACTAAGACTGAGACTTTGCCTGCGTCTGTGTTCAGGTGGATATCGTTTGTCACCTTGATCAGAGCTGTCTCAGTGCTGTGGTGGGGCCTAAAGCCTGATTGGAAAGTATCAAAAGCATTGTTAGACAGGAGAAAGTCAGAAAGCTGTTGGTATACAACTTTTTCTAGGACTTTGCCTAAGAACGGCAGGTTTGATATGGGCCGGTAGTTGTTCAGTACTGTGGCATCAGGACGGCTCTTCTTTAGAAGAGGCTTAATTACAGCAGTTTTTAAGGCCTTTGGAAATGTTCCAGTCTGGAGTGAGATGTTGACTAGATGAGCGAGTTGTGGTAACAAACTGCTCAGCACAGACTTGAGAAATCTAGTGGGCAACTCATCAAAGCAGCATGTCGATGAACTCAGACTGCAGATGATCTCTTTGACTGTTTTGTCAGTGACAGGTGTGAAATGTGTCAGCTCTAGGTGTCTAGCTGGCTGCAGAGTAGTTGTTTTTGTTGTGGAAATTATTGCATTTTTAATGCCTTGAACTTTGTCATTAAAGAATATTGCAAACTCATTACACTTAGATGTAGAAATGAGTTCTAAAGGCAGTGAAACTGGAGGGTTTGTTAATCTGTTTACTGTAGCAAACAGGACACAAGTTATTACTGCAGTTTTTTTTATGATTTCAGAAAAATAACTCTCCCTTGTTCTATGCAAAGTCTAGTTGAACACACATAGTTTTTCTCCGTAAACCTCATAATGAACCTGGAGCTTTGACTCACGTCATTTCCATTTGGCTCTCCGGCACTCTCTTTTCTGTGCCCTGACCGACTCTTCTTTTCTCCATGGCGCCCTTTGCCCACTTTTAACCTTTCTAACCTTGACAGGAGCAATGGTATCCAAAACATTTAAGAGACTTGATGTGTAAGAATTCAACAGATCATCAACATTAGAACACGGGGTGTTCTCAAACCTAATAATTTCCATAAACTCTGTCCCTGTTCTGTCAATAATGAGTCTTCCCCGAACAACTGCAGACCCAACTGCTGGTTTGAGTGTGACAGACGGGCCGAAGAAAGGACAAAAATGATCAGATAAAGCAACATCGACGACATCCACATTTGAGATAACAACACCCATTGAAATGAGCACATCCAGAGTGTGCTCTCTGCTGTGGGGGCAAGAACAGCAGCAAGTTCTTTAGCGTGCTTATCTTGGGCTACATCCTTGTGCACATTCAAGTTCCCTGTTATGACTAAACAGTCAAAAACATTGCACACAATTGAAAGTAATTCAGTAAAATCATCAATAAAACAATTCTGTGGTGGTTTGTAAATGGTGATATAAAGTATGGAAGATTGTCTCCATTTGGAATGGCACACACTCAAATGATGAAAAAACCCCAAAAGGCCATTTGTGGGTGGGTATATTGTCCCTGAACATGGCACAAACAACCCCACCCCTCTAGTTTTCTCGTGTTTCAGACTTAAAATTGAAGTGAGGTTGAGTAAGGCTGAGGAGGGAGAGGGGCTTGATGCTTCTTTGAGGATATAATTCTTGATCTTGCCATGTTTGGCGTGAGAGGAACCATTTTAATCCCTGATTTCACCAAGCTTTCAAGTTGATCAGGAAGTCTCACGGGTGATGTTGGAGAAGAGAACGATAGAGAAACATTTCTGGACGGTGTAGATGCAGCAGGTGGGTCCCAGGCCTGTGGTGAAAGCGATGGAGGAGCTGCTGAATCCTGTGTTCAGGATGCTGGAGGTGCTGCAGTGGTTGAATCCTTTTTTGGGTCCTTGGGTGGCGAGGCAGGAGCTCTTCTTTCGCTCCTCTTCTCTCTCTGTGGCAGCACAGGACCCGGTCCTGGCCCATTGTGATGCCTCAGAGCATGGAGGAGATTATCTGTCAGTCGTCTCACTCCATCTCTGTTCAGATGTGGGCCTTTTCCTTTTAACAGATCATCTTTTTGCCAGAAAAGATTAAAGTTCTCAATGAAATGCAGTCAACTGAAGCAGCCGGCTGAATTGTTTTATCTTCCTGTCGATGTTTGGGAGAGGTCCTCTAATGAGCGTTGGTATCGCCACTTTGTCAAGACTCTCAAATAGTTTCTTTTTTTTTTTTTTCCCAGATTTCAGACTGATTCTCTCCGATGTCCACTGCACCCACGTGCACAATCGGCTGTTTCACCCCTTGGCTAGCTGCTGCCTCCCCTGCGGTGCCGGTGCCGCCGGGCCCCTCGCTGTTTGGCTCTCAGCATACTGTTTGGGATGCTTCCTCTTTAAGTGATTGAATAGGTTCGTTGTGTTGACACCCGAACTGATTCTGCAAATTACATTTGCTTGCGCTTGATCAGTTGCGGAAAATCCAAACCAATTCCATATAATGGAGGTGGAATTTGTTTTAGCGACCAACTCCTCCGTTTGGCTTTCAGCCATGGCTCTACATGCGGCTACACACACAAACAAGGAGGCGGGTAAGAGAGTAATTCGCTGTGATTGGTCGGTCAGGTTGATGACGTAATACGTTTGGTGCGTCGGTACATCAGCATAGAACTGCAATTTATAGAATGTGCCCAAGACGATCCCACGACCTCTGCAGTTTGACAGATCGTCTTCACGTTGTAATCCTTCACAATCTAATATCATCATATCGCCCACCCCTAGTATCTGTGAAAGATTTTGGAATCTGGTGCACACATAAGGCGCACTGGATTATATGGTGCACGGCCGTTTTTTGTGAAAATTTAAGGCTTTTAGGTGCGCCTTATGGTGTGGAAAATACGTCACCCGCTCTGGCCCCTGGAATACATTTGGCTATGGTCGCTGGTATCGCTAATGCCACTTTTCTGACTATAGAGCTTCTCCCCACGCTAACTCTGCATGTACAGCTCTGGCAGTCACAACAAACATAATTTTTACCATTCCCCTTGAATGCACTGCTAAGGCCAGCCAACCACAAACTTTATTTCATGCTAGCTGTGGATCGACAGCTGAAGCCAACCAATGACAAACATATGAGGGCGGGAGTGAGGGAGACGGAGGCTGGCGCACACACAGCCTACATACACAGCAGGGAAATTAAAAAGAACGAAAAAGAAGTGACATGAGTGCTGAAGATAATGCGGCCGGTGCAGAATCTGATTTGGTGCCAAAAACATAAGTCATCCTCCATTATTTGGCGGTACTTCGGATTTAAAAGGATGATATAAACCAGAGCAAGGTGTTGTGCAGGTTGTGCTTGGCAAAAATTGCGATGATGCAAGGTAGCACAACAAACATGTTTCACCACTTGAAACAACACCATCACGTGCTGCACAAAGAGTGTATTGCAATGAGAGAAACACTGGGACTTCTCAGTCATCCCAAAAGAAGCCCAAGCTAAGTTTGATTGCCGGTGCATTCAGTAGCGTCACACCGTACGAGTCGACGTCCACCAGACATAACGACATTACAGACGCTATAACCTACCACATTGCAAAAGACACGGTACCCGTGTACACAGTCTCGAAATAGGGCTTTAAAAAAATGTTTCAGGCGCTGGACAAGCGTTACAAAATACCATCTCGAACACATTTTAATCAAATGGCCATTCTGAAACTCTATAATGACTGTAAGATGAATGTTGAATTCGAGCTCCATGAAATCGATCTTTTCCCCACAACCACGGACCTGTGGTTTTCACCAAACCCGTAGTCCTATTGTATCGATATCAAGATGTCTCTCCTGTTCCTGTGTGTGTGGAGCTGACCAGGTCCAGGGTCAGGCTGGACTTCAGCTTCTATAAGATCTCAGGAGACTTAGACTCATTTAGGAACATGAAGTGTGTGCTGTGTCAGGTGGAAGATGATGACCTGTTGTTTGAGGATGTGATGAGGTTATGTATGTGTGCATGTACGCGCATGTGTTTATAGTGTGTGTATATTTTATTTATTGAACAAGGAGTTTTTTAGAAAACAAACACAAAGTGAAGCAGTTTAGGAACACCAAATGAAGTTGTTTGAAATAAAGATCATCGTCCTTTGTCTGTTACTTAGATGCTGATTGTGGCATCCACAGAGCCCTGCACTCTGAGGAACTGTGACCCTCCCCAGGTCCACAGACCACCCACGGATAACAATCCTGTTGGACGCACTGTTCCTTTAAGACCAATGCCTCATCTGCCAATTCAAGGTATGAATTCAATTCAATTCATTTTTATTTATATAGCGCCAAATTACAACAAATGTCATCTAAAGGCACTTAAATGATATAGTCCAATTTAAGCCAATTGGAATTCAATTAATTGTAATCATAATCCAATTAAATCCATTCAATTAATTTCAAAATAATCCAATTAATTCATATAGAGCCAATTCAAAAAATAATATCCTAGCTAAGGAAACCAACAGATTGCACCGAAACGTGTCTTCAGTCCAATCTCCCGTCCTGAGTGTGCCTGTGGCGACTGTGGAAAGGAACGACTCCCTTTTAACAGGAAGAAACCTCTGGCAGAACCAGAACCAGGAAGAAACCTCTGGGAGAACCAGAACCAGGAAGAAACCTCTGGCAGAACCAGAACCAGGAAGAAACCTTTGGCAGAACCAGAACCAGGAAGAAACCTCTGGCAGAACCAGACTCAGGAAGGGTGGCGATCCGCCTCGACCAGCTGGGGTTTGAGAAGACAGAAAAGAGGGGAAAAAACACCATAACACAATTCAAAGGATACCTGTTGGAACAGTTAACAAGTTAATAACCACAATAATGTCACATGTACATAATATCATTTGAGAAATTAAACAGGGGGAAAAGAGAGCAAAGTGAGGAAAGGTGTGACAGATGAGGTCCCCCAGCAGTCTAAGCCTATAGCAGCTTAACTATGGGATGTTTCAGGATTACCTGAGCCATCCCTGACTATAAGCTTTATCAAAAAGGAAAGTTTTAAGCCTAATCTTAAAAGTGGAAAGGGTGTCTGCTTCCCGGACATTTACTGGCAGCTTATTCCACAAGAGAGGGGCCTGATAACTGAAGGCTCTGCCTCCCATTCTACTTTTAGAAACTCTGGGAACAACAAGTAAACCTGCAGTTTGGGAGCGAAGTGCTCTGTTAGGAAAATATCTTACAATGAGATCTTTAAGATATGATGGAGCTAGGTCATTAAGAGCTTTATATGTGAGGAGAAGAATCTTAAATTCTATTCGGAATTTAACAGGGAGCCAATGAAGAGGAGCTAAAACTGGAGAAACATGATCTCTCCTGTTATTTCTCATCAGAACTCTGGATGCAGCATTTTGGATCAGCTGGAGGCTTTTCAGAGAATATGTGGGACAGCCCAATAATAAGGAATTACAGTAGTCCAATCTTGAAGTAACAAATGCATGAACTAGTTTCTCTGCATCACCCTGAGACAGCATGTTCCTGATTTTAGCAATATTACGAAGGTGAAAGAAGGCAGTCCTAGAAACCAGTTTTATATGTGCGTCAAATGATAAATTCTGGTCAAAAATAAGCAATTTTTAAAAGTCTGAGGTACATATCCTGTCAACAAAGACAGATTGATCAAATCCAATATGGAAGTGTCAATTAAGGGGAAAACCTCGAACCATGAACAGTCTGGTTGGGATCGGGTCTAAAATACAAGTTGATGGTTTAGAACAGACTATTGCTGTTGTTAGCTCAGAAAGATCAACTGGGCAGAAGCCGTCTAAATACAAATCAGGTTCTAAAGATACTTCTAAAGCTGCTCTACTTGATGATACATCAGTGATAATAGTGGGAAGGATTCCATTAATCTTCTCTCTGATAGAAACAATTTTATTGATGAAGAATCTCATGAAATCATCACTGCTGAGAGTTAAAGGAATACATGGCTCAACAGAGCTCGGACTCTTTGTCAGCCTGGCAACAGCGCTGAAAAGAAACCTGGGATTATTCTTATTCTCTTCTATCAATGATGAATAATAAGCAGTTCTAGCTTTACGAAGGGCTTTCTTATACGTTATTAAACTATCTTTCCAGACTAATTGAGACTCTTCTAAATTAGAGGAACGCCACTGTCTCTCCAGCTTTCGTGCAGTCTGCTTTAAAGCAGCTGTGAATTATACCAAGGAGCCAACCTCTTCTGACTGATGACCTTCCTTTTCAGAGGGGCAACATTGTCCAGTGTTGTACGCATTGAAACTATAGTGCTGTCAACAAGAGTCAATTTCTACTGGAGTAACATTTAGGTAGCCGTCCTCTGTCATATCTGCACATGGCAGTGAAGAAAAGGATGATGAAATCAACTCTTTAAATCTGGTTACAGCATTCTCTGACAGACACCTTCTATATGTAGAATTCTTCTCAGAATTAGTAATGTAAATTCAAAAGTTATTAAAAACTATAATGGTCAGACAAGACAGGGTTATGAGGGAACACTGTTAACTGTTCACTCTCAATGCCATAAGTCAGCCCAAGGTCAAGGGTATGATTAAGGCAGTGAGTAGGTCTGTGAACACTTTGAGAAAATCCAATAGAGTCTAATATAGAATTAAAGTTAATATTTAGGCTGTCATTTTCAACATCTACATGAATATTAAAGTCACCCACTACAATGACTTTATCTGTACTCTTTTTATTTGGAAAATAATTTAAATACATGTTGGTACCGGTATTGATCTTCCTGCTCTAAACAAAGGCGGTAGTATTTCTCTTCCTTTTCCCTTCCCTGCTTTTCTTCACGTCTTGTCCTGTCCTGTCCTGTCCCAAACTTTGGTGCCTCTCTCCGCATTGCTCTCAAAATTTAAATCATGGAATTGGTCAACTGGTCTCTCAACGCAATTGATAGAATTTTCTTGATGAGAAGCTCGGGTCCAGTGGAACCTACCTGCCCTGATGGAACGTTCGCCACTGGTTACATGAGGGACTCCAGGGAGCAGTGGAGGAACGTGTTTCTGGTGATTCTTTCCGTTGAGGACGTCGAGGATCTTTAAATATTCTGAACCATGATAACGGGCTATCTGCTGGTTGGATTAGGCATTGCCCTGGTGTATTGGAGAAGTCGGAGACAGTGGTCCGAGGCCCCAGGCTGCCCGACATGTTTGAAGCAGTGGGCAGAGCTGATGACGCTCAGACTGTGGTCATTAACCACAACATGGAAGTCGTGTCCATTGAAATACGACTACTCGCCCTAACCCAACAATCATAATCTTGGCCAAGGCCGCTGCTGTAACAACAAGATCGCTGCTGTGAGATGCTCTGAATTCCTTTTTCCTCCCTCCCTTCCTTCACGGACACCTGTTGTTTGTTGACTACGTCTGGGACCCCAATCAAGGACTTCTGCATGGCAACCTGCTGCGTTATCGCGATGACACCATGTACACTGGGACACTGATTGTGTGCTTGACGAAGCAACTCTCTGGTCTTATGGACACACACGCATCTACTGACATGCAGATATGCAGCACACCCCCCTCCATCCCACCCTTAGAGTTGTTTTGCGTTTTTATGTGTGAAGCAAGCAAATGTTTGCTTATGTTTTGAGTTCTATATTGGATGGTGAGCTTTGGTTTCCTCTTCTTGATGTTTTTTTCCTGGTCTCACATTGTACTCCCCAAGGAGCGTAGTCTGGATGCTGTGTCAGCTGGTCACAAAATGCGTCATTTCCATCCTCCTTCTCGGTCTGGATCCTTTTCTGTCTGTGTATCTGTCAAACTGCAGGATTTCTTCACCAAGTGGCGACAAACATTGAGAGTTGGCACCGTCACTCTGAATACCAGGGTCCCCCAAGGACGTGTGCTCAGCCCTCTGCTCTTCACCCTCCTGACACATGACTGCATATCAAGGTTCAGCACCAACCATTTCATCACGTTTGCAAAGAATGCCCCCCCTGGATACTAGCCCTTGCGAGTGGTGGTTGCGTCTGTCTGTGCTATCAGCTGCTTCTGTTTGTGAACGTCATGCAGTCTGTCCATTCCTGTTACTCAAGACTCTAGCACGAAGCAAGGGCCCAGCTCGAAGCATCCCAGCGCCACCTCAAGAGGTACGAGAGCCTCAGGACCCTCTTATGAAAACAAAGAAGAAAGGGAAGCTGAAACTGAAAAAGGAAAAAACGATCAAAAGAAAAGGATATTGCTGGACTAAAGAAGATGTCTGCAAAATACTAATCCACTGTTGAAAAGCTTGCAAACATCCAGTCTTTTCTGAAGGTTACTAGCTTGGTCAGGTTTGATAGATTACAACAGACACCTGGCACTGCGACACACCACCGCTCTGCTGTCATAAAATCAAACCAAAATTTATTTATTTATTTTTTTTTTTTAAATTAACCGCTGCCTGTAAACTGGAACAGGAATGACAGTTCTGTTAAACTGAGCTGTAACTCTAACTCAATTCAACTGTGCACGGACATGTTGAGTGAGTCCTCTGGCACAGACGTCCAGAGGCCATCATCCACATAAATGCTACTTTGATAATGTAAGTTTATTTTAAGTCTTTTGTGGTGGAAGTTGTTTGATGCATGTTCATTTCTTCAGTTATCTTGTGGTTAAAAATACAACTATGCACATCCAAGATTATTATTATTGTTTTTTTTTTTTGTTTTTTTTTTGTAACCTAGGCGAGGTTCCTGGTGCAGTCTGTCCACTCCTGTTACTCGAGACTCCAGCACGAAGCAAGGGCCCAGCCAGAAGCTTTCCAGCGCCATCTCAAGTGGCACGAGAACCAAACTGCAAAATCTGTCCACCTCTGCAGCAGCCCTTTGCTACAGCTGGACCCTCGCCTCTAACTACTGCTCAGACTACTACTCCGTTCTACCAGCAGGATGCATTGCCACAGACCGTTTCAGTGAATGTGAGGCCACTTACAGGACAGGTCACACTCAGACAAAGCCCTGTAGCACCTGCAACACTTCAGACAATCCAGCCGCTCTCAGAGCAGTATCCCTCCCTCATATCCACCACCTCTACATCCATGTGTCTCTGTTCTCAGACCCCCCCCTCTTCACCTGCGACCAGTCTCACCTCTGCACCATCTGCTGTGACAACATCCTGTTCAGCCATCTCCAGCTGTTCCTCTAACCACCCCACACTCCCACTCTCCACCCCCACTACTAGGTTTGGGCGAACCAGCAAATATGCTACAAAAGACAGTCCCAGGACTTTTGGAGTCAAATGTGTAGTGGATTTTGAGAGGATCTACAGTTTCTTAAGTGTAATCCAAAAGCCCGATGAGGACTGTTATCTTACCCCAATGGGTGAGTCTGAGATCTACTGTCTGTTTAGACCCTGTTTATACCATCTAATCACAAATGGCAGCGAAGTGTAATTGTAAGCAATCCCAAAAATGAATAAGACTGGATTGCTCGGACCAACCCTATCAATGCAGTCAATTGAATGTTGTTTAGAGCTCTTATTCTCAAAGATGGTGATCGTCCGTCTGGAGCGTCTGTTTCGGTTCTTTTCAGTTCAGTTCTTTTCAGCAGCCGCCGCCGCCGCCATAACAGCTGGATTTTGCTGTCAGTTTAGTGTGTAAGAGCCTTTAAAAGAAATGAATGCCAATAACAAAGTTGTAGTTTAGAGAAGGTTGGCACCTGAACACAGAATTCAGGTCACGCGCTTATGAACCCCAGACAACCAAGTCTCTGTTGGCCACAGGCCAGAGTTGCTAATTAACAGGAACCGTAGCCTCCCTGCTCTTTATTTCAGAGCAGATCTGAGGAAACAAAACGACAGATTCCAATAACAGAGTGAAATGGGCACAGTGCTAATGTGTGAAAGCTGTGTTTTCCCTAAACTCTGCTGTACCTCATATTATTTACTGTACTCAGTTACTTTTCAAAATCCGATTTGACAGAAAGAATATGTAGTGCTTATAAACTATTGTGCTGATTCGAAATGGTGAAATTCAATCTTATTTTCTTTCACCTTATAAAATCATGTGAAAAGTTTTTTTTTTAAATCTTTTTATTTGGCACTTCTGCAGCTCCATAAGTGCACACACATGCTTTGAATTTGAATTGTAATGGCCTCAGTTGGCACACTTGTGTCTCTATGGGAATGGATTTCTTTTTCAAATGAACAGCATCGAGTACAGTCAACAGAGCAGCTCTCTTAAAGGAAAAGTTCAACCATTTCTGTAACGTTCTCCAGATGACTGTAAATAATTAGCATACAATCGCACTCAGCGGTGATCTGAGACCCTTGCGGCCACATCTTTCTAGCAGTGTGAACCAGCTGCTCATCCATTCTACACATTGAGGTTTCCACTAAGGTTTGTTTCTAGCTTTTCCAAGGGCCACAATGAATTGACTGCAGGAATATTCTTTTTTTTTTTTTTTTTTGCTGAAGTGGGTTTGTGTGCATTTCTCTGTCTTCTCTGCAGTAAGCTGCTGTGGAGGTAAACTGGCATGCCTTATATGGTGGAGTAACACATTAAATATTCATGAGTACTCGTAAAAGTCCACTATTGAAAAGAAACAGAATATTACCTTTATCTGACTCAATATTATCACTTTACCAGATTGATGAAGTCATTAATGTTAGATTTCTTATGTCTGAAAAGGGCTTTATTGTGCTTTCTTTTTTTTTCTCTGATTTTGGAACAGTATTAATGTTATTTTTATTGCCTTTGTCATACAGAGAGTGCTATAGTGTTGGACCTATTGATGTCCCTCCCAGAGGAGCTTCCTCTGCTGGACTGCAACTACTTGCACAACCATCTGATCCAGGTACAGCCTGCTCCAAAAGCCAACTGAGGAGTCTCCCCATGCTTAGTTGTGTTAGGTCTCCTGTTAAAAGGACATTTGAACAGTGGAAAAACGAACACAAAAATAGATTCTTGGAGTTGGAAAAGTATGAAAAGTTTTTTTGTTTTTTTAAATTTGCAGGTAAGGTTGTCTTAGTGCGCTTTTTATCTCCCAAAGTTTTAGGGCATCTTCAAAATGAAACCCAAGCTTTTTGGTAATATTTATTTATTTTTTGGTAAATCATCCATATACTTATTATGAAGCACCAGAAGAGAGTACGAATCAGTGTGTGTGTGTTTCTATGTAACTGAGAGACCAGAGTTGACTTCAGCTTGTCTCATTCAGTGTGTCTCCATGATGAGATTAACTGGATTACAGCTACAGTTGGGTTCTGCTCCTTATCTGAGGGTAATTATCCTTGGATATATGGCGGTGAATGAATGGAATCACTGGCACAAATCATGTCATACCCTGGTACGATAGGTGGCGCTGTTCCCATTTCAGCTATCGCTAATAGAGCCACTTCCTGTTGACGTCTTCACCACCAACAACAACAAACTCAGGCAAATTCATTCCACCATTACCATTCAGAAAGATGGCGAACGCAGAGCGAGATGAAGCTGCGTCCCTCTACATTTAGTTTGTGATGAGCATGGTGATGGCACAAACGCGATGCACAACAGCGCTCTTGGTTGCGATGATTATGGAGTAAATGGTAAATGGACTTGTACTTGTATAGCGCTTTTCTAGTCTAGCTGACCACTCAAAGCGCTTCACTACATGCCGCATTCACCCCACTCACACACATTCATACAGCACGTCTTAGGATATAACTACGTGCTTTCTAAGCATTCACACACATTCATACCAATGATACACTGGGGGAGCAACGTGGGGTTCGAGGGGTTCGAGCGTCCAAGGACGCTTCGACATGTATCCTGGGGAAGCCAGAGTCGAACCACCGACCTTCCGATTGGTGGGCGACTGCTCTTCCTCCTGAGTTACAGCCGCTCAGGAAAGAAGCCGCTGTCGCCGATCATCTCCTTCGACTTTCTGGGTCACGACCCCGAACAAAAATCTCGAGCATGCGCAGAACGCAAAGTTAATTCACCGTCTTCATGCACGTTTAGTACGACTATCAACCGAGTTATCTCAGGGTCTTAAGCCGACTGCGAGGAACCTGATCCGGTCCAATTTGTTTGTCAAACTAAGGTGTATACATGAACTTAATAACTCAATCTTATTGTCATTTAGTCATTAATTAGAATCTTTACAGTGCTATGGAACCCCACTGACAGTCACCATAACACCAAAGGTGGAAACAATTGAAACTGCGCAGCTCCTCATCTACATGAATCTGTCTGGTAAGCAGCTTGTAGTCCTCTCACTACACTTGGCATTCGTTTTTTTTAAAGAAACAGACATTCAGAACCTCCTGTGACATGACATCCCTGAGTTAGTACTGGTTCTTCTTGGCAGTACTCCTTCTGACATGAAACTGCCTCTCAGTTTGTGAGGTAAAGATACGAAAGGAGGAGAGCTGTGTGTTTGAACAACCGCAACTGTTGTGGTTCAACAAATCAGGTTGTTTGCTGAGCACCAAAAGGACAGTTCTTCTACCTCAGCCATGTATGCCATCAGCATTTGCGGGACAATTTCCTGACTTGAGACGTTTTTTAAGGTAACAACAGCAAAAAGCATAAACCACACTGGTGAGCTGCAAAAGTGTGTACTTCAAGTTTATTTAAGGAGTGCTCCTTGTTGTGCAGCTGCTCCTATTTTCAGTTTAAAGCACCAAAGCTGCAAGTTTCCTCAGCTGTGGAGCCAGTGTACCACACACTCAGACTGTATATGAGTGCACTTTCCATAGAGAAGTGATAGAAGGACCAGCAGCAGCTTCTTGTCCAGGTTGTTTTTCCCGAGGGCGGCTGGAAGTGCAAGTGTGGTCTTGTCTGTGCTTCCTGAAGTCCATGGTAAGTAATTTTTTTTTATGGACATTCAGAATCAGTTCGTTTGCTGAGCACCAGAAGGACAGTTCCTCTACCTCAGCCATGTATGTCATCTTATCCGTCAGAAATGATTCTCACCATGGTGGTTCATCAGTATATTTGATGATAGCGTTGGTTGGTTAGGTTGAAGTACAGGTATAGAGGTATCCAGGGTGTACAGTAGGGGGCTCAGCACACAGCCCTGGAGGGGACCAACTGCTGAGTGTAATTGGGGAGGAGAGGTGGGGCCCGACTCTGACAGTCTGTGGGCAGTATGGGAGGAAGTGTTTTATCCTGATTGAGGTAGGGCGTGAGATCTGTAGATGGACCACTTTGTTAGTTAAGATGTCCAGAATGATTGTATTGAGCTGTAGTCCACAAAGCATCCTGACGTAGCTCTGCCGGTTCTCCAACTGCTTTGTGCAGGGTTATGGCGACAGCGTCCGCCGTGGATCGGTTCGCTCTGTAGGTTTTGAAAATTTGTATACTTGGGTTTGTTTGTCTTCTGAAGGGGGTATAGGCCGGTATGAGGAGCACAGGGAGATGACCTAATTTTCTAAGGTGTGGGAGATGTGTCCTTCTATAAGCATGCTTAATATTGGAATTGGCATGAACAAGTGTCTTATCCCCGTGGTAGGACACTTAAAATGCTGGTGTAATTTGGGGAGTAGAGTTCGTAAGCATGATTTGTTGAAATCACCTGTGACTATGTGGATGCCATTAGGATGGGCCCTGTATTGTTTGGTTGTAATGTGGTGAAGATGGCTTAGCGCCGAGCTAACATTAGCGTCCGGTGGAATGTAAAAATCAATGACGATAACCACCATTAGCTCCAGAGGCAGATGGAACCACCTGCACTGAACAGATATGGCCTCTAGGTCCAGTGAGCAGTGATTGTCTATTATTCTGGTGTTCGGACAACAGAGGCCCCCTCACCTGTTCTTACCGGAGGCTTTGTTGCTGTCTTGGCGGTGAATGATTCGGCCTGCAAGCTCCACAGTAGCGTCATGGATTTGCAGGTGCAGCCAGGATTCTATTACAGTCAGCAGACAACACTCACACCAACTTAAAACAAATGTCATCTCAAGGCACTTAAATAATATAGTCTAATTCAAGCTAATTGGAATTTAATTCATTGTAATCATAATCTAATGGAATCCAATTAATTAATTTCAAAATAATCCAATTCATTCATATAGAGCCAATTTTTTAAAAAAAACCAATATCCTACTTAAGGAAACCAACAGTCCAACAGTTCCCTGTTGGAAAAGGGAAACACAAGCTAATAACCACAACAATGTCCTATGTACATGATATAATTTCAGAAATTAAATGGGGAAAGAGAGCAAAGTGAAGAAAGGTGCGACAGATGAGGTTCCCCAGCAGGCTAAGCCTATAGCATTGTTTTGGCAATATTACACAATTATAGTGACCTCCGATTGGTGTAACCGGGTGTTACCATTACCACCGACGTGAATAACTGTTTTACCGTATTTACGCTTATCCTTAGCCAGCAGTTTTAAATAGGATTCTATGTCGCCCGCTCTGGCCCCTGGAATACATTTGACTATGGTCACTGGTGCCTCTAATGCCACGTTTCTGACTTTAGAGCTGCCCATTACCAGGGTTTTGTCCTCAGCGGGTGTGTCGCTGAGTGGGGAAAATCTATTTGAAACTTGGACAGGTTGATGGTGAACCACAGGCTTGACTTTAGGACTATGACTCCTCTTCATGAAAGTCACCCAGCCAGTTTGGGGTCCCGGGTGCTTGGGTTCTGCTAAAGGGTGGCTAATGGGGCTAGCTACGCCAGTTTTGTTCAGTGGCTCCACACTCGGTGGATCTACATGAAGAGATTAACTCGATTATAGCTATAGTTGGGTTATGCTCCTTATCTGAGCAAGTGTAATTATCCTTGGATATATGGCATATATATACAGTAAATGCATCGAATCACTGGTACAAAGCGTGTCATACCCTAGTACTGTTAGCCTTTTCTTTATCATTACACATGTCCACATGTACATCCTAAGCTGTTTATGCTGAATCTGTATAAATGGTCAGTTTTTTTCTTTTGCTGAATGGCATGCTTCTGTTATTGAGCATGTGTGATGTTGGGAAGAGGTGTCTTATCTTTTAGTGTAGTAGGATGTGTCCCTGGAAAAGATGACGTTGTGTCTGGCACATGCTGTGTTAGTTGTGCAGAGGACTGCGTCTGAATAGAGAATTTAACAAACACAGTCTGCAAGAAATGTTACTGGGTTTTTTTTCTTCTTTTTCTGCTCTTGCTCTCTGCAATAAACCTGCCTCCTTTAGCTTTGCTGTAGCTTGATTCCTACTGCCTGTTGCTTGTTTTGAAAACATAAATAAATCACTCAGTTGCGGTGGAGCACTTTCACACCCTCCAAACATTCCTTTCCCTTGCATTTCTCTCGTCCAGTTTACAAATCTATCTGTCCCTCTTTTTTCGTCTTCTCTTGGAACTTTTTTCTGCCATCTAGTCAACGTGTCAAATAATACCGACCCCAATGAGCCGGGTTTACATGTTTTCCACTTATCAACAAAGGTTTGTGACATATTCAGGTATTTCACGTGTTAATCAGAATGGGTGAATGGCGCCATACCCGAGTGTTGGACCCGACCAAGAAGCTTCTACACAGAATCTTTTACTCTGTGCGCTTGTTCGCTGGGGGTTCTCCCAGTCTCTTCACTCGTTTTAATTCACCAATATCTGTAACACCCTAACTAAATTCCCCTTTATTTTCTAGTCCAATGCCCCCTTTTACAGAACCACTTGAGATCTGTGTCAGTGTAGGAATTCTCGATCAGTCTCGACTGCTCGATACACTTCCACCAACACAGTAAAATATCAACCAAGTAGCAAACCACCCCACATTTTCATGAAAAATAACAAACTTAGCCCTGTGTCCTTATGCAGAGATAAACTCTTAGTGTATCGCCTGTTCACAACAACTGCAGAACCACCGCCGATTGCGGAGAGAAAAAAAACAGACACACCGCCGATTGCGGATTTTACAGTCCAAACGCTGATTGCACAGAAATTACTCACACCGCGATAGCGGACAAACAGACCCAAGCGCTAATTGCCTTATCTACTTCCTATCCAGTTTAGAAGACAACCCTCAAGGGGTTATTCATTTATCTTATTAATTTTATGTCTTTTATTTGACCAAATTGTACTAAACTAGGACACATATTACTCTCCCTATGTGAGACTGTGTTTATACTTTACATGTGACCACCCAGTAAACCTGCAGACAGTAATTTTGTGCTGTTGATTTAGTGATCGGAGGACATCCTAATTCAGACAGTTTAATTTAGCATGACCAATGTGCAGAAATTTCCTGTTTATATCCTGATACAAGAGGTTTTCTGCTCACCTTGTGCTTTAGGCACCTTGAATTGTCTGAAGAAGGGTCCCCTCCACTTAGCTCCGGAAGTCCTCGATCGGACACGGTTTCAGAATCAGCCAATCCAGGTCACGGCACCAATTGTTAGCCCGATTTTTTTTTTTTTTTTTTTTTTTTTTTTTTTTCATTGGAAGCCCAAGAACAAGCTGGAGAAATCGTTTATTAAACAAAGTATTTATTAGTGGTCACATAGTAAAGTATATTGCAGCGCTGGATTCGGAGTGCCAGAGCTCCTGCAGGAAATCCGTCAGGCCGAGCCCCGATATCTGGAAACATTTCATATTTATATTCAGCTTTATCTCACAGAGGTTGTACTCACACTTGTCAGAGTATAATTGGCCAGTTTTTAGTGGCATGAGCAGGCCAGCCACTGTCCTTGTTGTGTTCTTTGGATGTGATAAACAGTGTGTGTGTGTGTGAGTGCTGTTTTAGGCGTTGATCTAATGTACCAGACCTATCTACTCCAATAGAGATGTTTTGTCTAACCCAGTTGTTTATGTCATTCTAAGGTCTTGGACCATTTTAAGGTCATCGATTGTGCAGTATGAGCAGAGTGGAAAAGTACCAGCTAGGACCATAGGTTATTTAGTAAAATACTGAATATGAATACATAATGTATAAGAACAAAGCCAATTATAACAGTACGATAGGTGGCGCTGTACCAATTTCAACTATCGCTAATAGAGCCTCTTCCTGTTGACCACTTCACCAACAACAACAAACTCAGGTATTTGAGAAAGATGGCGAACGAAGAGCGAGATGAAGCTGCGTCCCCCGACATTTAGTTTATGATGAGCATGCTTATGACACAAACGCTATTCTCCATCGGGTTGTTTATTTCTTTCCGACAGTGGTGACAACAACAGTAATATCGTCTCCCTCGACTTCCGGGTGACGATCCCGGGAAAAAATCTCGAGCATGTGCAGAACGCTCAATCCAATCCACAATGTCCTTCTGCCGTCTGCATGCACGTTTGGTGTATGTTTGGATTGAATTATCTCGGGGTCTTAATCCGATCGTGAGTAATCCGATCCGTTTTTTGGTCAGATTAAGGTGTCTACATGAACTGAATAACTCAGTTTTATTGGAATTTAGCCATTAATCCGATCCGGTGGCACTCATTTAACCCCACTGACTGATTAAAGGGGCCTGGCTCGCTATCGGGTGGTTTTCAACAGTGCAGATCTGAGGTTCGAATTCAGATAACCTCGCCTCCAAAACTACAAAAAGACTACATTTGTTACATGTACCATTATCCCTAAAGGAGGCAGAGGAGTATCTAAACATCTGACACATGGAGCAGGTGAAAGCAGGAGATGGAGGAAGAGAACTGGTAGCCATGCTAAGCTAGAGAACCAGACACACCGCTAAAAAGTGAAAAATAAAGACTAAAGATCTGTAGAATTGATTGTTCGAATAGTTGGAAAGAAAAATATGCGCTAGAGTTAACTATTCAATGTGTAACTTGTAAGGAGAAATAAAGTGATTATTAATGGTCCAAAAGGAGCAAGAAATTCCACAGAACACAATCAAGTTAACAGGAAGTGATGTAATATGTCTTACTGCAAAGCGTTATTTCAGGACTCGGAGTTTAAAAAAATAAAAATAAATTTGAATTGAACAGATCACCAGAATTTATTTTTACACTGCTTGCCTTCTAAAGGGTGGAGAAAAAGTTAATTTAGTGAGATTTAGAATTTTTTAAAAATCTTTTTTTTATTATTTAGCTTTTATAGGCTTTTTAGGAAAGGAAAAAAAAACTGTACTTTTCTTCACTTGCCTCTTTGGGCTTCTGTATGAGACAGGTGCTCAGTTTTATAGTAATTAGCATGTGTTATTAGCATATGGTTACAGACAGCCATTACCAGTTTATTTCTCAAAATTTATAGTTAAATTTACAATCATTGATAATACACAGCTCATATTTTCTTCATATGAATAAAACAACTGTAACTCACCAAAAAAAGAATCAGTTGAATACAGTAGCTTTAAAGAATAATTATTATTCTCAATATTCTCAGCATATTCCAGTCAGGTGGGTTATAAACAGTGCTACATTCTGTGACATTATAGCAGAAAATCCCGTGTTCAGTATCATTGTGGTATTTAGTATGATATGCCTTTGCCATGGTATACACTAGGGCAGTGTTCTTCAACTCTGGTCCTCATGACCCACTGCCCTGCACGTTTTCAATGTTTCCCTCCTCCACCACACCTGATTGAAATGATCAGCGCCTCATCAAGCTCTGCAGTGGCCTGATAAGGAGCCATTCATTTGAATCGGTTGTGTTGGAGGAGGGAAACATACTGTAAAACCCTGTACTAGGATATATGGCACCCAGCACAGTGGTTGGGAACTCCTGGCTTACTCAACAATAAAATGAAAGGAATTGGAGGATTTGGCAGATTTTCTTTGCTTCTCCCACTGCAGTTGTGGGATGTAACACCATTGCTATAGAAATAAATATTTGTGTGAGCCCTGCACATGTACAGCCATATTCATGGATTTGTTGTCACGTTAAAAAGGCCACAAAGATGCCATCAGGCCACAAAAATGTCCGTAAACGGATGATGTGGTGCAGGGCAGCAGATTAAAAGTCGTGAACCGAGGTATCTTACCCCCATACTTAATTTTCGTGTCAAGCAGCTCTCAGGGAAATGCTTTAATTTGATTGCATCAGTATAGTTATATTTTTAACTTGGTGTGTTGTGTAGCTTTTATTCTAATTCTTATTGAATCAAATGTGATTTTATTATATACCATAAGAAAAAAATAGATTTTACTCCTCAGGTTTTTAAGCTCAATAACCAGGAATAAAAGATCATGGTTGCCGTGTTGTGAAAGAGTGGTCTGATGCAAGAGGTTGTATATCAGGTTAATTGGTCACTAAATTGTCCCTAGGAATGCATGGCTGTGTGTCTCGTTTGTCTCTGTGTGGCCCTGTGATGGACTGGTGACCTGTCCAGGGTGTATTCTGCCTCTCACCCAATGACAGCTGGGATAGGAGTCATTGGGAAAAATACCCTCAGGGCATGGGAGGTATGTAGCCTTCACCAGCAATGGGTTTGTGCTCGTCTTCCTCCTTAAATTACTCATACAGTGAATCTTGTGCCTTGTTACTAGGGAGAAAATTGGTGGCGCATAGCATCTTGAAGCTCCTGTGGAGCATGTTTATCAAATGGGTGCATTTCTATACAGTCTTTGGTGTGCGTTCTTCCTCATATTTGACTACCGCTGCTGCTTTCTTCGAATATTGCTGCCTCTTCTGATGCTGCATTACCTTCTTTCTCTTGTTTTAACACGTGAAGACTTGCCTCTATTGAATCCTTTTCTTTCATCATGGCTGCCTCCTTTTCTGAAGATAAGGATACCCTAATTTTTGCTGCTTCTGCCTAGAGCAAGCCCAGGGCTAGAGCTTGTTGCTTGTTGCAGCAGCACTGACTGATTGAAGCTCTGGAGGACTTGTGGGAAGCTGAGGCTATTACTATTCTGTCTTGGCTGACAAACAAAATGAGAGAACCAGTAGATTTAACTGAGGTGGCTTTACTGAATCTTCTGTTGTATTTTGTAAAAGGTTGATTCCACTCCAAGGCTAAGACAACCAACTTTCTGTGGTGGAGCACTTGTAGCATATGCATGAACACTGGAAGGGCTTGGTAATTAATGCAGCAATAACTCAAAACCACCACCAGGGGAAACGTAACATTTTTCAAGTCACTGCCAGGAGTCAGAACAGACGCCCTGTTGCATTATAGGTACTAATTATTGATGTTCTGTCTTGTGTTGGCCAGTGTCAGCCCTTCATATATGGTGCATTTGCGTCTTTCCTACTCTCAATAAATCATAAAAAGATTTTTCAATAAAGCCATTGCAGTTTCCATGTTTTTCTGTAGTAAGTAATTACTGTTCAGGTATAGTGACTGAGCAACTGCGTTGTCAAAATTATACTCGGCGTACTATTACAATACAAAATGGAACCATCAACTCGACTCAGCCTTACTGCACTGCTGCAGACAGACAGATGAGCAGCTGATCACTGTTCAGTTCAAAGCTCAGAGCTGCTGCTTTCGCCACTGTAAAAATATTGATCTCCTGTTTTTAAAGTACAGAAAGATTTGAATGTTTGGTATTTCATCTAGCACTACCATTATAGCCAAAAATTTCTGGAAATAACTAGTTTGTTAACATGACTATAAACTTTGATCATCTCCACAGAAACAGTCGCAACGACGAACTAACAAAGGTACACCCAACCATGTAAAGGAGGAGCAGCCATTCTCTACATTTGTCACATTTCAGAGCTTAAGTGAATATCGTATTGTCAGAAATGATAGTTTGTATGGTGCTCATTGGAAGTGACTTGTGTGTCAACCATATAACCTTGTTCACAGTGCAGCTTCACATATTTATTCACTCCACCTTAATAAATGTTTTGGTAATGAACAGTTTACCCAGCAAAAACACCAAACTTCTGTCTATTAAGGAATTAATATTGAGGTGTTTATTTATCTATTTGGTCTCTGTTTAAACTAATAGTTTATTATTTTACTCTTTCACTGTTAAATTTTAGATTAAACTCAACTGAGCAAAACGAACAAGCAATCGTTTCCAACAGTGTCCTCTGACAGAATTCTGCTGCATTGATTTTAGCTGCTGTGTTTCCATTTGAAATGTCGGCTGAGCTGTGCTCTCAGGCTGCTGCAGAGGCAATGTGACTTCTCCTGTTCATGGGTTTGTTTTAAAGTTGACCACATTTTATTTTTCCAAAATACATAATAATATCACTAGCTAAATGAGCTCCTCATTAGTCTTCCTTCTAAAAGGTTCCATCGTGAAATAGATGTTAGACCCGAAAGTTGCACATTTTTGTTCAATCAGATTTCAGCTACCAGTCCTTAACTCCACCCTCTTATCCAAATCTACTCATTTCTGGCTCCCAAACCAAGGTGATGGTTTTCAAATCCCAAACTCAAGGCTTGAGAAGAGCAAATTACAAACTACTAGGCGACGTTACAGTGGTTACAACATGTGTTGCAACATCACAGTAGTTACGTCACTGGGGTAAGAAAGTTACAATGGTCACAACGTGTTACAACGTCAGTGTTCACATGTTACAGTGGTTCCAACGTGTTCCAACGTCACAGCGGTTACAACGTTACAGTGGTTACAACATGTGTTCCAACGCTACAGTGGTTACAACGTTACAGTGGTTACAACATGTGTTACAACGTCACAGCGGTTACAACGTTACAGTGGTTACAACATGTGTTACAACGTTACAGTGGTCACAACATGTGGTTACAACATTACAGTGGTTACAACATGTGTTCCAACGTCACAGCGGTTACAACGTTACAGTGGTCACAACATGTGTTCCAACGCTACAGTGGTTACAACGTTACAGTGGTTACAACATGTGTTCCAACGTCACAGCGGTTACAACGTTACAGTGGTTACAACATGTGTTCCAACGCTACAGCGGTTACAACGTTACAGTGGTTACAACATGTGTTCCAACGTCACAGCGGTTACAACGTTACAGTGGTTACAACATGTGTTCCAAGGTTACAGTGGTTACAACATGTGTTCCAACGTCACAGCGGTTACAACGTCAGTGTTCACATGTTACAGTGGTTACAACATGTGTTCCAACGTCACAGCGGTTACAACATCACAGTGTTCACATGTTACAGTGGTTACAACATGTGTTCCAACGTTACAGCGGTTACAATGTTACAGTGGTCAACACATGTGTTCCAACGTCACAGTGGTTCCAACGTTACAGTGGTTCCAACGTTAGTGGTCACAACATGTGTTCCTATGTCACAGTGTTCACATAGTACAGTGGTTACAACAAGTGTTCCAACGTTACAGTGGTTACAGCGTCACAACGGTTACAACATTACAGTGATTCCAACATGTGTTCCAACGCTACAGTGGTCACAACATGTGTTACAAGGCCACAGCGGTTCCAACGCTACAGTGGTTACAACGTTACAGTGGTTCCAACGTTAGTAGTCACAACATGTGTTCCAACGTCACAGCGGTTACGTTACAGTGGTTAAAACATGTGTTACAACGTCACAGCGGTTACAACGTTACAGTGGTTACATGTGCTACAACGTCACAGCGGTTACAACGTTACAGTGGTTACATGTGTTACAACGTCACAGCGGTTACAAGATGTGTTCCAATGCTACAGCGGTTACAACATTACAGTGGTTACAACATGTGTTCCAATGCTACAGCGTTTACAATGTTACAGTGGTTACAAGTGTTAAAACGTGACAGCGGTTACAACGTTACAGTGGTTACAACGTTACAGTGGTCACAACGTGTTCCAACGCTACAGTGGTTAAAACATGTGTTCCAATGCTACAGCAGTTAAAACGTTACAGTGGTTACAACATGTGTTCCAATGCTACAGCGGTTACAACGTTACAGCGGTTACATGCGTTACAACGCTACAGCGGTTACAACGTTACAGTGGTCACAACATGTGTTCCAACGTTACAGCGGTGACGTTACAGTGGTTAAAACGTTACAGTGGTTACATGTGTTCCAATGGTACCGCGGTTACAGTGGTTACAACATGTGTTACAACGCTACAGCGGTTACGTTACAGTGGTTAAAACGTGTTAAAACGTCACAGCGGTTACAACATGTGTTCCAATGCTACAGCGTTTACAATGTTACAGTGGTTACAAGTGTTAAAACGTCACAGCGGTTGCAACGTTTCAGTGGTTAAAACATATGTTCCAATGCTACAGCGGTTACGTTTCAGTGGTCACAACATGTGTTCGAATGCTACAGCAGTTACAACGTTACAGTGGTTAAAACATGTGTTCCAATGCTACAGCGGTTACGTTTCAGTGGTCACAACATGTGTTCGAATGCTACAGCAGTTACAACGTTAGTGGTTAAAACATGTGTTCCAATGCTACAGCGGTTACAACGTTACAGTGGTTGCATGTGTTCCAACGTCACAGCGGTTACAACGTTACAGTGGTTACATGTGTTCAAATGCTACCGCGGTTACAGTGGTTACATGTTACAACGTTACAGTGGTTACAACATGTTACAACGTTACAGCGGTTACAACGTCACAGCGGTTACAAGATGTGTTCCAATGCTACTGCGGTTACGTTACAGTGGTTAAAACGTGTTACAACGTCACAGCGGTTACATGTTTTCCAATGCTACAGCGGTTACGACGTTACAGTGGTTACAACATGTGTTCCAACATCACAGCGGTTACAACGTTACAGTGGTTACAACATGTTTTCCAATGCTACAGCGGTTACGACGTTACAGTGGTTACAACATGTGTTCCAACATCACAGCGGTTACAAGATGTGTTCCAATGCTACAGCGGTTACAACATTACAGTGGTTACAACATTACAGTGGTCACAACATGTGTTCCAACGCTACAGTAGTTACAACGTTACAGTGGTTACAACATGTGTTCCAATGCTAAAGCAGTTACAACGTTACAGTGGTTACAACATGTGTTCCAATGCTACAGCGTTTACAATGTTACAGTGGTTACAAGTGTTAAAACGTCACAGCGGTTACAACGTTACAGTGGTTACAACGTGTTCCAACGCTACAGTGGTTACAACATGTGTTCCAATGCTACAGCAGTTACAACGTTACAGTGGTTACAACATGTGTTCCAATGCTACAGCGGTTACAACGTTACAGCGGTTACAACATGTGTTACAACGCTACAGCGGTTACGTTACAGTGGTCACAAAATGTGTTCCAACGCTACAGCGGTTACGTTACAGTGGTTACAAGTGTTAAAACGTGACAGCGGTTACAACGTTACAGTGGTCACAACGTGTTCCAACGCTACAGTGGTTAAAACATGTGTTCCAATGCTACAGCAGTTAAAACGTTACAGTGGTTACATGTTTTACAACGCTACAGCGGTTACAACGTTACAGTGGTCACAACATGTGTTCCAATGCTACAGCGGTTACAACGTTACAGCGGTTACAACATGTGTTCCAACGTCACAGCGGTTACAACGTTACAGTGGTTACAACATGTGTTACAACGTCACAGCCGTTACAAGATGTGTTCCAATGCTACAGCGGTTACAGTGGTTACATGTGTTACAACGTCAAAGCGGTTACAACGTTACAGTGGTTACAACATGTGTTCCAATGCTACTGCGGTTACAGTGGTTACATGTGTTACAACGTTACAGTGGTTACAACGTTGCAGTGGTCACAAAATGTGTTCCAACGCTACAGTGGTCACAACATGTGTTACAATGTCACAGCGGTTACAACGCTACAGCGGTTACAACGTCACAGCGGTTACAACATGTGTTCCAATGCTACAGCAGTTACAACGTTACAGTGGTTACAACATTTGTTCCAATGCTACAGTGGTTACAACGTTACAGTGGTTACATGTGCTACAACGTCACAGCGGTTACAACGTTACAGTGGTTACAACATGTGTTCCAATGCTACAGCGTTTACAATGTTACAGTGGTTACGAGTGTTAAAACGTCACAGCGGTTACAACGTTACAGTGGTCACAACGTGTTCCAACGCTACAGTGGTTACAACATGTGTTCCAATGCTACAGCAGTTACAACGTTACAGTGGTTACGAGTGTTAAAACGTCACAGCGGTTACAACGTTACAGTGGTCACAACGTGTTCCAACGCTACAGTGGTTACAACATGTGTTCCAATGCTACAGCAGTTACAACGTTACAGTGGTTACAACATGTGTTCCATTTCTACAGCGGTTACTACGTTACAGTGGTTACAACGTTAGTGGTTACAACATGTGTTACAATGCTATAGCGGTTACAACGTCAAAGCGGTTACAACGTTAGTGGTTACAACATGTGTTCCAATGCTATTGCGGTTACAGTGGTTACATGTGTTACAACGTTACAGTGATTACAACGTTGCAGTGGTCACAAAATGTGTTCCAACGCTACAGTGGTCACAACATGTGTTACAATATCACAGCGGTTCCAACGCTACAGCGGTTACGTTACAGTGGTTCCAACGTTAGTAGTCACAACATGTGTTCCAACGTCACAGCGGTTACGTTACAGTGGTTAAAACATGTGTTACAACGTCACAGCGGTTACAACGTTACAGTGGTTACATGTGCTACAACGTCACAGCGGTTACAACGTTACAGTGGTTACATGTGTTACAACGTCACAGCGGTTACAAGATTTGTTCCAATGCTACAGCGGTTACAACATTACAGTGGTTACAACATGTGTTCCAATGCTACAGCGTTTACAATGTTACAGTGGTTACAAGTGTTAAAACGTGACAGCGGTTACAACGTTACAGTGGTCACAACGTGTTCCAACGCTACAGTGGTTAAAACATGTGTTCCAATGCTACAGCAGTTAAAACGTTACAGTGGTTACAACATGTGTTCCAATGCTACAGCGGTTACAACGTTACAGCGGTTACATGTGTTACAACGCTACAGCGGTTACAACGTTACAGTGGTCACAACATGTGTTCCAACGTTACAGCGGTGACGTTACAGTGGTTAAAACGTGTTACAACGTCACAGCGGTTACAACGTTACAGTGGTTACAACATGTGTTCCAATGCTACAGCGGTTACAACGTTACAGCGGTTACAACATGTGTTCCAACGTCACAGCGGTTACAACGTTACAGTGGTTACAACATTTGTTACAACGTCACAGCCGTTACAAGATGTGTTCCAATGCTACAGCGGTTACAACGTTAGTGTTTACAACATGTGTTACAATGCTACAGCAGTTACAACGTTACAGTGGTTACATGTGTTACAACGTCACAGCTGTTACAACATTACAGTGGTTACAACATGTGTTACAACGTCACAGCGGTTACAACGTTACAGTGGTTACAACATGTGTTCCAATGCTACTGCGGTTACAGTGGTTACATGTGTTACAACGTTACAGTGGTTACAACGTTGCAGTGGTTACAATATGTGTTCCAATGCTACAGTGGTTACAACGTTAGTGGTTACAACATGTGTTACAATGCTATAGCGGTTACAACGTTACAGTGGTTACAACATGTGTTCCAATGCTACTGCGGTTACAGTGGTTACATGTGTTACAACGTTACAGTGGTTACAACGTTGCAGTGGTCACAAAATGTGTTCCAACGCTACAGTGGTCACAACATGTTACAATGTCACAGCGGTTACAACGCTACAGCGGTTACAACGTCACAGCGGTTACAATGTTACAGTGGTTACAACATGTGTTCCAATGCTACAGCAGTTACAACGTTACAGTGGTTACAACATTTGTTCCAATGCTACAGTGGTTACAACGTTACAGTGGTTACATGTGCTACAACGTCACAGCGGTTACAACGTTACAGTGGTTACAACATGTGTTCCAATGCTACAGCGTTTACAATGTTACAGTGGTTACGAGTGTTAAAACGTCACAGCGGTTACAACGTTACAGTGGTCACAACGTGTTCCAACGCTACAATGGTTACAACATGTGTTCCAATGCTACAGCAGTTACAACGTTACAGTGGTTACAACATGTGTTCCATTTCTACAGCGGTTACTACGTTACAGTGGTTACAACGTTAGTGGTTACAACATGTGTTACAATGCTATAGCGGTTACAACGTCAAAGCGGTTACAACGTTAGTGGCTACAACATGTGTTCCAATGCTACTGCGGTTACAGTGGTTACATGTGTTACAACGTTACAGTGATTACAACGTTGCAGTGGTCACAAAATGTGTTCCAACGCTACAGTGGTCACAACATGTGTTACAATATCACAGCGGTTCCAACGCTACAGCGGTTACGTTACAGTGGTTCCAACGTTAGTAGTCACAACATGTGTTCCAACGTCACAGCGGTTACAACGTTACAGTGGTTACAACATGTGTTATAACACTACAGCGGTTACAACGTTACAGTGGTCACATGTGTTCCAACGTTACAGCGGTTAAAACATGTGTTACAACGTCACAGCGGTTACAACGTTACAGTGGTTACAACATGTGTTCAATGCTACAGCAGTTACAACGTTACAGTGGTTACAACATTTGTTCCAATGCTACAGTGGTTACAACGTTACAGTGGTTACATGTGCTACAACGTCACAGCGGTTACAACGTTACAGTGGTTACAACATGTGTTCCAATGCTACAGCAGTTACAACGTTACAGTGGTTACAACATGTGTTCCATTGCTACAGCGGTTACTACGTTACAGCGGTTACAACATGCGTTACAACGCTACAGTGGTCATAACATGTGTTCCAACGTTACAGCGGTTACGTTACAGTGGTTAAAACATGTCACAACGTCATAGCGGTTACAACGTTACAGTGGTTACAATATGTGTTCCAATGCTACAGCAGTTACAACGTTACAGTGGTTACATGTGTTACAACGTCACAGCTGTTACATTACAGTGGTTACGACATGTGTTACAACGTCACAGCGGTTACAACGTTACAGTGGTTACAACATGTGTTCTAATGCTACTGCGGTTACAGTGGTTACATGTGTTACAACGTTACAATGGTTACAACGTTGCAGTGGTTACAATATGTGTTCCAATGCTACAGTGGTTACAACGTTAATGGTTACAACATGTGTTACAATGCTATAGCGGTTACAACGTTACAGTGGTTACAACATGTGTTCCAACTTAACAGCGGTTACAACGTTACAGTGCTTACAACGTTACAGTGGTCACAACATGTGTTCCAACGCTACAGTGGTTACAACGTTACAGTGGTTACAACATGTGTTCCAACTTAACAGCGGTTACAACGTTACAGTGCTTACAACGTTACAGTGGTCACAACATGTGTTCCAACGCTACAGTGGTTACAACGTTACAGTGGTTACAACATGTGTTACAACGCTACAGCGGTTACAACGTTACAGTGTTTACAACATGTGTTCCAATGCTACAGCGTTTACAATGTTACAGTGGTTACAAGTGTTAAAACGTGACAGCGGTTACAACGTTACAGTGGTCACAACGTGTTCCAACGCTACAGTGGTTAAAACATGTGTTCCAATGCTATAGCGGTTACAACGTTACAGTGGTTACAACGTTACAGTGGTCACAACGTGTTCCAACGCTACAGTGGTTAAAACATGTGTTCCAATGCTATAGCGGTTACAACGTTACAGTGGTTACAACGTTACAGTGGTCACATGTGTTCCAGCGCTACAGTGGTTACAACGTTACAGTGGTTACAACGTTACAGTGGTTACAACATGTGTTACAACGCTACAGCGGTTACAACGTTACAGTGTTTACAACATGTGTTCCAATGCTACAGCAGTTACAATGTTACAGTGGTTACATGTGTTACAACGTCACAGCTGTTACAACATTACAGTGGTTACAACATGTGTTACAATGCTACTGCGGTTACAGTGGTTACAACGTTGCAGTGGTTACAACATGTGTTCCAATGCTACAATGGTTACAACGTTAGTGGTTACAACATGTGTTACAATGCTATAGTGTTACAACGTTACAGTGGTTACAACATGTGTTCCAACGTCAAAGCGGTTACAACGTTACAGTGGTTACAACATGTGTTCCAATTCTATAGTGGTTACAACATGTGTTCTAATGCTACAGTGGTTACAACGTTACAGTGGTTACAACATGTGTTCCAATGCTACTGCGGTTACAGTGGTTACAACGTGTTCCAATGCTACAGCGTTTACAATGTCACAGCGGTTAAAAGATGTGTTCCAATGCTACTGCGGTTACGTTACAGTGGTTAAAACGTGTTACAACGTCACAGCGGTTACAACGTTACAGTGGTTACAACATGTTTTCCAATGCTACAGCGGTTACGACGTTACAGTGGTTACAACATGTGTTCCAACATCACAGCGGTTACAACGTTACAGTGGTTACAACATGTGTTACAACGTCACAGCGGTTACAAGATGTGTTCCAATGCTACAGCGGTTACAAGATTACAGTGGTTACAACATTACAGTGGTCACAACATGTGTTCCAACGCTACAGTGGTTACAACGTTAGAGTGGTTACAACATGTGTTCCATTTCTACAGCGGTTACTACGTTACAGTGGTTACAACGTTAGTGGTTACAACATGTGTTACAATGCTATAGCGGTTACAACGTCAAAGCGGTTACAACGTTAGTGGCTACAACATGTGTTCCAATGCTACTGCGGTTACAGTGGTTACATGTGTTACAACGTTACAGTGATTACAACGTTGCAGTGGTCACAAAATGTGTTCCAACGCTACAGTGGTCACAACATGTGTTACAATATCACAGCGGTTCCAACGCTACAGCGGTTACGTTACAGTGGTTCCAACGTTAGTAGTCACAACATGTGTTCCAACGTCACAGCGGTTACAACGTTACAGTGGTTACAACATGTGTTACAACACTACAGCGGTTACAACGTTACAGTGGTCACATGTGTTCCAACGTTACAGCGGTTAAAACATGTGTTACAACGTCACAGCGGTTACAACGTTACAGTGGTTACAACATGTGTTCAATGCTACAGCAGTTACAACGTTACAGTGGTTACAACATTTGTTCCAATGCTACAGTGGTTACAACGTTACAGTGGTTACATGTGCTACAACGTCACAGCGGTTACAACGTTACAGTGGTTACAACATGTGTTCCAATGCTACAGCGTTTACAATGTTACAGTGGTTACGAGTGTTAAAACGTCACAGCGGTTACAACGTTACAGTGGTTACAACGTGTGTTCCAATGCTACAGCAGTTACAACGTTACAGCGGTTACAACATGCGTTACAACGCTACAGTGGTCATAACATGTGTTCCAACGTTACAGCGGTTACGTTACAGTGGTTAAAACATGTCACAACGTCATAGCGGTTACAACGTTACAGTGGTTACAATATGTGTTCCAATGCTACAGCAGTTACAACGTTACAGTGGTTACATGTGTTACAACGTCACAGCTGTTACAACATTACAGTGGTTACGACATGTGTTACAACGTCACAGCGGTTACAACGTTACAGTGGTTACAACATGTGTTCTAATGCTACTGCGGTTACAGTGGTTACATGTGTTACAACGTTACAATGGTTACAACGGTTACAATATGTGTTCCAATGCTACAGTGGTTACAACGTTAATGGTTACAACATGTGTTACAATGCTATAGCGGTTACAACGTTACAGTGGTTACAACATGTGTTCCAACTTAACAGCGGTTACAACGTTACAGTGGTCACAACATGTGTTCCAACGCTACAGTGGTTACAACGTTACAGTGGTTACAACATGTGTTCCAACTTAACAGCGGTTACAACGTTACAGTGCTTACAACGTTACAGTGGTCACAACATGTGTTCCAACGCTACAGTGGTTACAACGTTACAGTGGTTACAACATGTGTTACAACGCTACAGCGGTTACAACGTTACAGTGTTTACAACATGTGTTCCAATGCTACAGCGTTTACAATGTTACAGTGGTTACAAGTGTTAAAACGTGACAGCGGTTACAACGTTACAGTGGTTACAACGTTACAGTGGTCACAACGTGTTCCAACGCTACAGTGGTTAAAACATGTGTTCCAATGCTATAGCGGTTACAACGTTACAGTGGTTACAACGTTACAGTGGTCACATGTGTTCCAGCGCTACAGTGGTTACAACGTTACAGTGGTTACAACGTTACAGTGGTTACAACATGTGTTACAACGCTACAGCGGTTACAACGTTACAGTGTTTACAACATGTGTTCCAATGCTACAGCAGTTACAATGTTACAGTGGTTACATGTGTTACAACGTCACAGCTGTTACAACATTACAGTGGTTACAACATGTGTTACAATGCTACTGCGGTTACAGTGGTTACAACGTTGCAGTGGTTACAACATGTGTTCCAATGCTACAATTGTTACAACGTTAGTGGTTACAACATGTGTTACAATGCTATAGCGGTTACAACGTTACAGTGGTTACAACATGTGTTCCAACGTCAAAGCGGTTACAACGTTACAGTGGTTACAACATGTGTTCCAATTCTATAGTGGTTACAACATGTGTTCTAATGCTACAGTGGTTACAACGTTACAGTGGTTACAACATGTGTTCCAATGCTACAGCAGTTACAACGTTACAGTGGTTACATGTGTTCCAATGGTACCGCGGTTACAGTGGTTACAACATGTGTTACAACGTTACAGTGGTTACAACATGTGTTACAACGCTACAGCGGTTACAACGTTACAGCGGTTACAACCTGTTAAAACGTCACAGCGGTTACAACGTTACAGTTGTTACATGTGTTCCAATGCTACAGCAGTTACAACGTTAAAGTGGTTACAACATGTGTTCCAATGCTACAGCGGTTACAACGTTACAGTGGTTACATGTGTTACAACGTCACAGCGGTTACGTTACAGTGGTTACAACATGTGTTACGTTACAGTGGTTACATGTGCTACAACGTCACAGCGGTTACAACGTCACAGCGGTTACAACGTTACAGTGGTGACAACATGTGTTACAACTTCACAGCGGTTACAAGATGTGTTCCAATGCTATAGCGGTTACAACATTACAGTGGTTACAAGATGTGTTCCAATGCTATAGCGGTTACAACGTTACAGTGGTCACAACATGTGTTCAAACGCTACAGTGGTTACAACGTTACAGTGGTTACAACATGTGTTACAACGCTACAGCGGTTACGTTTCAGTGGTCACAACATGTGTTCCAATGCTACAGCAGTTACAACGTTAGTGGTTAAAACATGTGTTCCAATGCTACAGCGGTTACAACGTTAAAGTGGTTACAACATGTGTTCCAATGCTACAGCGGTTACAACGTTACAGTGGTTGCATGTGTTACAACGTCACAGCTGTTACGTTACAGTGGTTACAACGTTACAGTGGTTACATGTGTTCAAATGCTACCGCGGTTACAGTGGTTACATGTTACAACGTTACAGTGGTTACAACATGTTACAACGCTACAGCGGTTACAAGATGTGTTCCAATGCTACTGCGGTTACGTTACAGTGGTTAAAACGTGTTACAACGTCACGGCGGTTACAACATGTTTTCCAACGCTACAGCGGTTACGACGTTACAGTGGTTACAACATGTGTTCCAACATCACAGCGGTTACAACGTTACATTGGTTACAACATGTGTTACAACGTCACAGCGGTTACAAGATGTGTTCCAATGCTACAGCGGTTACAACATTACAGTGGTTACAACATTACAGTGGTCACAACATGTGTTCCAACGCTACAGTAGTTACAACGTTACAGTGGTTACAACATGTGTTCCAATGCTAAAGCAGTTACAACGTTACAGTTGTTACAACATGTGTTCCAACGTTACAGCGGTTACATGTGTTCCAATGGTACCGCGGTTACAGTGGTTACAACATGTGTTACAACGTTACAGTGGTCACAACATGTGTTCCAACGTTACAGCGGGTACGTTACAGTGGTTAAAACGTGTTAAAACGTCACAGCGGTTACAACATGTGTTCCAATGCTACAGCGTTTACAATGTTACAGTGGTTACAAGTGTTCAAACGTCACAGCGGTTGCAACGTTTCAGTGGTCACAACATGTGTTCCAATACTACAGCAGTTACAACGTTACAGTGGTTAAAACATGTGTTCCAATGCTACAGCGGTTACAACGTTTCAGTGGTCACAACATGTGTTCCAATGCTACAGCAGTTACGTTTCAGTGGTCACAACATGTGTTCCAATGCTACAGCAGTTACAACGTTACAGTGGTTAAAACATGTGTTCCAATGCTACAGCGGTTACAACGTTACAGTGGTTACATGTGTTACAACGTCACAGCTGTTACGTTACAGTGGTTACAACATGTGTTCCAACGTCACAGCGGTTACAACGTTACAGTGGTTACAACATGTGTTCAAATGCTACCGTGGTTACAGTGGTTACATGTTACAACGTTACAGTGGTTACAACATGTTACAACGCTACAGTGGTTACAACGTCACAGCGGTTACAAGATGTGTTCCAATGCTACTGCGGTTACGTTACAGTGGTTAAAACGTGTTACAACGTCACAGCGGTTACAACGTTACAGTGGTTACAACATGTTTTCCAATGCTACAGCGGATACGACGTTACAGTGGTTACAACATGTGTTCCAACGTCACAGCGGTTACAACGGTACAGTGGTTACAACATGCGTTCAAATGCTACCGCGGTTACAGTGGTTACATATTACAACGTTACAGTGGTTACAACATGTTACAACGCTACAGCGGTTACAACGTCACAGCGGTTACAAGATGTGTTCCAATGCTACTGCGGTTACGTTACAGTGGTTAAAACGTGTTACAACGTCACAGCGGTTACAACATGTTTTCCATTGCTACAGCGGTTACGACGTTACAGTGGTTACAACATGTGTTCCAACATCACAGCGGTTACAACGTTACAGTGGTTACAACATGTGTTACAACGTCACAGCGGTTACAAGATGTGTTCCAATGCTACAGCGGTTACAACATTACAGTGGTTACAACATGTGTTACAATGCTACAGCGGTTACGTTACAACATGTGTTCCAATGCTACAGCAGGTACAACGTTACAGTGGTTACAACCTGTGTTCCATTGCTACAGTGGTTACAACGTTACAGTGGTCACATGTGTTACAACGTCACAGCTGTTACATTACAGTGGTTACAACATGTGTTCCAACGTCACAGCGGTTACAACGTTACAGTGGTTACAACATGTGTTCCAATGCTACTGCGGTTACAGTGGTTACGTGTGTTCCAATGCTACAGCAGTTACAACGTTACAGTGGTTACAACATGTGTTCCAATGCTACAGCGGTTACAACGTTACAGTGGTTACATGTGTTACAACGTCACAGCTGTTACATTACAGTGGTTACAACATGTGTTCCAACGTCACAGCGGTTACAACGTTACAGTGGTTACAACATGTGTTCCAATGCTACCGCGGTTACAGTGGTTACATTTGTTACAACGTTACAGTGGTTACAACATGCGTTACAACGTTACAGTGGTTACAACATGTGTTACAACGCTACAGCGGTTACATGTGTTACAACGTTACAGTGGTTACAACATGTGTTACAACGCTACAGCGGTTACAACGTTACAGTGGTCACAACATGTGTTCCAACGTTACGGCGGTTACAATACAGTGGTTACAACATGTGTTCCAATGCTACAGCGTTTACAATGTTACAGTGGTTACAAGTGTTAAAACGTCACAGCGGTTACAACGTTACAGTGGTTACAACATTACAGTGGTCACAACATGTGTTCCAACGCTACAGTGGTTACAACATTACAGTGGTTACAACATGTGTTACAATGCTACAGCGGTTACGTTACAACATGTGTTCCAATGCTACAACAGGTACAACGTTACAGTGGTTACAACATGTGTTCCAATGCTACAGCGGTTACAACGTTACAGTGGTTACATGTGTTACAACATCACAGCTGTTACGTTACAGTGGCTACAACATGTGTTCCAACGTCACAGCGGTTACAACGTTACAGTGGTTACAACATGTGTTCCAATGCTACTGCGGTTACAGTGGTTACGTGTGTTCCAATGCTACAGCAGTTACAACGTTACAGTGGTTACAACATGTGTTCCAATGCTACAGCGGTTACAGTGGTTACAAGATGTGTTCCAACGTCACAGCGGTTACAACGTTACAGTGGTTACAACATGTGTTCCAATGCTACAGCGGTTACAACGTTACAGTGGTCACATGTGTTACAACGTCACAGCTGTTACGTTACAGTGGTTACAACATGTGTTCCAACGTCACAGCGGTTACAACGTTACAGTGGTTACAACATGTGTTCCAATGCTACCGCGGTTACAGTGGTTACATTTGTTACAACGTTACAGTGGTTACAACATGCGTTAGAACGTTACAGTGGTTACAACATGTGTTCCAACGTCACAGCGGTTACAACGTTACAGTGGTTACAACATGTGTTCCAATGCTACTGCGGTTACAGTGGTTACGTGTGTTCCAATGCTACAGCAGTTACAACGTTACAGTGGTTACAACATGTGTTCCAATGCTACAGCGGTTACAACGTTACAGTGGTTACATGTGTTACAACGTCACAGCTGTTACATTACAGTGGTTACAACATGTGTTCCAACGTCACAGCGGTTACAACGGTACAGTGGTTACAACATGCGTTCAAATGCTACCGCGGTTACAGTGGTTACATATTACAACGTTACAGTGGTTACAACATGTTACAACGCTACAGCGGTTACAACGTCACAGCGGTTACAAGATGTGTTCCAATGCTACTGCGGTTACGTTACAGTGGTTAAAACGTGTTACAACGTCACAGCGGTTACAACATGTTTTCCATTGCTACAGCGGTTACGACGTTACAGTGGTTACAACATGTGTTCCAACATCACAGCGGTTACAACGTTACAGTGGTTACAACATGTGTTACAACGTCACAGCGGTTACAAGATGTGTTCCAATGCTACAGCGGTTACAACATTACAGTGGTTACAACATGTGTTACAATGCTACAGCGGTTACGTTACAACATGTGTTCCAATGCTACAGCAGGTACAACGTTACAGTGGTTACAACCTGTGTTCCATTGCTACAGTGGTTACAACGTTACAGTGGTCACATGTGTTACAACGTCACAGCTGTTACATTACAGTGGTTACAACATGTGTTCCAACGTCACAGCGGTTACAACGTTACAGTGGTTACAACATGTGTTCCAATGCTACTGCGGTTACAGTGGTTACGTGTGTTCCAATGCTACAGCAGTTACAACGTTACAGTGGTTACAACATGTGTTCCAATGCTACAGCGGTTACAACGTTACAGTGGTTACATGTGTTACAACGTCACAGCTGTTACATTACAGTGGTTACAACATGTGTTCCAACGTCACAGCGGTTACAACGTTACAGTGGTTACAACATGTGTTCCAATGCTACCGCGGTTACAGTGGTTACATTTGTTACAACGTTACAGTGGTTACAACATGCGTTACAACGTTACAGTGGTTACAACATGTGTTACAACGCTACAGCGGTTACATGTGTTACAACGTTACAGTGGTTACAACATGTGTTACAACGCTACAGCGGTTACAACGTTACAGTGGTCACAACATGTGTTCCAACGTTACGGCGGTTACAATACAGTGGTTACAACATGTGTTCCAATGCTACAGCGTTTACAATGTTACAGTGGTTACAAGTGTTAAAACGTCACAGCGGTTACAACGTTACAGTGGTTACAACATTACAGTGGTCACAACATGTGTTCCAACGCTACAGTGGTTACAACATTACAGTGGTTACAACATGTGTTACAATGCTACAGCGGTTACGTTACAACATGTGTTCCAATGCTACAACAGGTACAACGTTACAGTGGTTACAACATGTGTTCCAATGCTACAGCGGTTACAACGTTACAGTGGTTACATGTGTTACAACATCACAGCTGTTACGTTACAGTGGCTACAACATGTGTTCCAACGTCACAGCGGTTACAACGTTACAGTGGTTACAACATGTGTTCCAATGCTACTGCGGTTACAGTGGTTACGTGTGTTCCAATGCTACAGCAGTTACAACGTTACAGTGGTTACAACATGTGTTCCAATGCTACAGCGGTTACAGTGGTTACAAGATGTGTTCCAACGTCACAGCGGTTACAACGTTACAGTGGTTACAACATGTGTTCCAATGCTACAGCGGTTACAACGTTACAGTGGTCACATGTGTTACAACGTCACAGCTGTTACGTTACAGTGGTTACAACATGTGTTCCAACGTCACAGCGGTTACAACGTTACAGTGGTTACAACATGTGTTCCAATGCTACCGCGGTTACAGTGGTTACATTTGTTACAACGTTACAGTGGTTACAACATGCGTTAGAACGTTACAGTGGTTACAACATGTGTTACAACGCTACAGCGGTTACATGTGTTACAACGTTACAGTGGTTACAACATGTGTTACAACGCTACAGCAGTTACAACGTTACAGTGGTTACAACATGTGTTCCAATGCTACCGCGGTTACAGTGGTTACATTTGTTACAACGTTACAGTGGTTACAACATGCGTTAGAACGTTACAGTGGTTACAACATGTGTTACAACGCTACAGCGGTTACATGTGTTACAACGTTACAGTGGTTACAACATGTGTTACAACGCTACAGCAGTTACAACGTTACAGTGGTCACAACATGTGTTCCAACGTTACGGCGGTTACATTACAGTGGTTACAACATGTGTTCCAATGCTACAGCGTTTACAATGTTACAGTGGTTACAAGTGTTAAAACGTCACAGCGGTTACAACGTTACAGTGGTTACAACATTACAGTGGTTACAACATGTGTTACAATGCTACAGTGGTTACGTTACAACATGTGTTCCAATGCTACAACAGGTACAACGTTACAGTGGTTACAACATGTGTTCCAATGCTACAGCGGTTACAACATTACAGTGGTTACAACATGTGTTACAATGCTACAGTGGTTACGTTACAACATGTGTTCCAATGCTACAACAGGTACAACGTTACAGTGGTTACAACATGTGTTCCAATGCTACAGCGGTTACAACGTTACAGTGGTTACATGTGTTACAACATCACAGCTGTTACGTTACAGTGGTTACAACATGTGTTCCAACGTCACAGCGGTTACAACGTTACAGTGGTTACAACATGTGTTCCAATGCTACTGCGGTTACAGTGGTTACGTGTGTTCCAATGCTACAGCAGTTACAACGTTACAGTGGTTACAACATGTGTTCCAATGCTACAGCGGTTACAACGTTACAGTGGTTACATGTGTTACAACGTCACAGCTGTTACGTTACAGTGGTTACAAGATGTGTTCCAACGTCACAGCGGTTACAACGTTACAGTGGTTACAACATGTGTTCCAATGCTACAGCGGTTCCAACGTTACAGTGGTCACATGTGTTACAACGTCACAGCTGTTACGTTACAGTGGTTACAACATGTGTTCCAACGTCACAGCGGTTACAACGTTACAGTGGTTACAACATATGTTCCAATGCTACTGCGGTTACAGTGGTTACAACGTGTTCCAATGCTACAGCGTTTACAATGTCACAGCGGTTACAAGATGTGTTCCAATGCTACTGCGGTTACGTTACAGTGGTTAAAACGTGTTACAACGTCACAGCGGTTACAACGTTACAGTGGTTACAACATGTTTTCCAATGCTACAGCGGTTACGACGTTACAGTGGTTACAACATGTGTTCCAACATCACAGCGGTTACAACGTTACAGTGGTTACAACATGTGTTACAACGTCACAGCGGTTACAAGATGTGTTCCAATGCTACAGCGGTTACAAGATTACAGTGGTTACAACATTACAGTGGTCACAACATGTGTTCCAACGCTACAGTGGTTACAACGTTAGAGTGGTTACAACATGTGTTCCATTTCTACAGCGGTTACTACGTTACAGTGGTTACAACGTTAGTGGTTACAACATGTGTTACAATGCTATAGCGGTTACAACGTCAAAGCGGTTACAACGTTAGTGGCTACAACATGTGTTCCAATGCTACTGCGGTTACAGTGGTTACATGTGTTACAACGTTACAGTGATTACAACGTTGCAGTGGTCACAAAATGTGTTCCAACGCTACAGTGGTCACAACATGTGTTACAATATCACAGCGGTTCCAACGCTACAGCGGTTACGTTACAGTGGTTCCAACGTTAGTAGTCACAACATGTGTTCCAACGTCACAGCGGTTACAACGTTACAGTGGTTACAACATGTGTTACAACACTACAGCGGTTACAACGTTACAGTGGTCACATGTGTTCCAACGTTACAGCGGTTAAAACATGTGTTACAACGTCACAGCGGTTACAACGTTACAGTGGTTACAACATGTGTTCAATGCTACAGCAGTTACAACGTTACAGTGGTTACAACATTTGTTCCAATGCTACAGTGGTTACAACGTTACAGTGGTTACATGTGCTACAACGTCACAGCGGTTACAACGTTACAGTGGTTACAACATGTGTTCCAATGCTACAGCGTTTACAATGTTACAGTGGTTACGAGTGTTAAAACGTCACAGCGGTTACAACGTTACAGTGGTTACAACGTGTGTTCCAATGCTACAGCAGTTACAACGTTACAGCGGTTACAACATGCGTTACAACGCTACAGTGGTCATAACATGTGTTCCAACGTTACAGCGGTTACGTTACAGTGGTTAAAACATGTCACAACGTCATAGCGGTTACAACGTTACAGTGGTTACAATATGTGTTCCAATGCTACAGCAGTTACAACGTTACAGTGGTTACATGTGTTACAACGTCACAGCTGTTACAACATTACAGTGGTTACGACATGTGTTACAACGTCACAGCGGTTACAACGTTACAGTGGTTACAACATGTGTTCTAATGCTACTGCGGTTACAGTGGTTACATGTGTTACAACGTTACAATGGTTACAACGGTTACAATATGTGTTCCAATGCTACAGTGGTTACAACGTTAATGGTTACAACATGTGTTACAATGCTATAGCGGTTACAACGTTACAGTGGTTACAACATGTGTTCCAACTTAACAGCGGTTACAACGTTACAGTGGTCACAACATGTGTTCCAACGCTACAGTGGTTACAACATGTGTTCCAACTTAACAGCGGTTACAACGTTACAGTGCTTACAACGTTACAGTGGTCACAACATGTGTTCCAACGCTACAGTGGTTACAACGTTACAGTGGTTACAACATGTGTTACAACGCTACAGCGGTTACAACGTTACAGTGTTTACAACATGTGTTCCAATGCTACAGCGTTTACAATGTTACAGTGGTTACAAGTGTTAAAACGTGACAGCGGTTACAACGTTACAGTGGTTACAACGTTACAGTGGTCACAACGTGTTCCAACGCTACAGTGGTTAAAACATGTGTTCCAATGCTATAGCGGTTACAACGTTACAGTGGTTACAACGTTACAGTGGTCACATGTGTTCCAGCGCTACAGTGGTTACAACGTTACAGTGGTTACAACGTTACAGTGGTTACAACATGTGTTACAACGCTACAGCGGTTACAACGTTACAGTGTTTACAACATGTGTTCCAATGCTACAGCAGTTACAATGTTACAGTGGTTACATGTGTTACAACGTCACAGCTGTTACAACATTACAGTGGTTACAACATGTGTTACAATGCTACTGCGGTTACAGTGGTTACAACGTTGCAGTGGTTACAACATGTGTTCCAATGCTACAATTGTTACAACGTTAGTGGTTACAACATGTGTTACAATGCTATAGCGGTTACAACGTTACAGTGGTTACAACATGTGTTCCAACGTCAAAGCGGTTACAACGTTACAGTGGTTACAACATGTGTTCCAATTCTATAGTGGTTACAACATGTGTTCTAATGCTACAGTGGTTACAACGTTACAGTGGTTACAACATGTGTTCCAATGCTACAGCAGTTACAACGTTACAGTGGTTACATGTGTTCCAATGGTACCGCGGTTACAGTGGTTACAACATGTGTTACAACGTTACAGTGGTTACAACATGTGTTACAACGCTACAGCGGTTACAACGTTACAGCGGTTACAACCTGTTAAAACGTCACAGCGGTTACAACGTTACAGTTGTTACATGTGTTCCAATGCTACAGCAGTTACAACGTTAAAGTGGTTACAACATGTGTTCCAATGCTACAGCGGTTACAACGTTACAGTGGTTACATGTGTTACAACGTCACAGCGGTTACGTTACAGTGGTTACAACATGTGTTACGTTACAGTGGTTACATGTGCTACAACGTCACAGCGGTTACAACGTCACAGCGGTTACAACGTTACAGTGGTGACAACATGTGTTACAACTTCACAGCGGTTACAAGATGTGTTCCAATGCTATAGCGGTTACAACATTACAGTGGTTACAAGATGTGTTCCAATGCTATAGCGGTTACAACGTTACAGTGGTCACAACATGTGTTCAAACGCTACAGTGGTTACAACGTTACAGTGGTTACAACATGTGTTACAACGCTACAGCGGTTACGTTTCAGTGGTCACAACATGTGTTCCAATGCTACAGCAGTTACAACGTTAGTGGTTAAAACATGTGTTCCAATGCTACAGCGGTTACAACGTTAAAGTGGTTACAACATGTGTTCCAATGCTACAGCGGTTACAACGTTACAGTGGTTGCATGTGTTACAACGTCACAGCTGTTACGTTACAGTGGTTACAACGTTACAGTGGTTACATGTGTTCAAATGCTACCGCGGTTACAGTGGTTACATGTTACAACGTTACAGTGGTTACAACATGTTACAACGCTACAGCGGTTACAAGATGTGTTCCAATGCTACTGCGGTTACGTTACAGTGGTTAAAACGTGTTACAACGTCACGGCGGTTACAACATGTTTTCCAATGCTACAGCGGTTACGACGTTACAGTGGTTACAACATGTGTTCCAACATCACAGCGGTTACAACGTTACATTGGTTACAACATGTGTTACAACGTCACAGCGGTTACAAGATGTGTTCCAATGCTACAGCGGTTACAACATTACAGTGGTTACAACATTACAGTGGTCACAACATGTGTTCCAACGCTACAGTAGTTACAACGTTACAGTGGTTACAACATGTGTTCCAATGCTAAAGCAGTTACAACGTTACAGTTGTTACAACATGTGTTCCAACGTTACAGCGGTTACATGTGTTCCAATGGTACCGCGGTTACAGTGGTTACAACATGTGTTACAACGTTACAGTGGTCACAACATGTGTTCCAACGTTACAGCGGGTACGTTACAGTGGTTAAAACGTGTTAAAACGTCACAGCGGTTACAACATGTGTTCCAATGCTACAGCGTTTACAATGTTACAGTGGTTACAAGTGTTCAAACGTCACAGCGGTTGCAACGTTTCAGTGGTCACAACATGTGTTCCAATACTACAGCAGTTACAACGTTACAGTGGTTAAAACATGTGTTCCAATGCTACAGCGGTTACAACGTTTCAGTGGTCACAACATGTGTTCCAATGCTACAGCAGTTACGTTTCAGTGGTCACAACATGTGTTCCAATGCTACAGCAGTTACAACGTTACAGTGGTTAAAACATGTGTTCCAATGCTACAGCGGTTACAACGTTACAGTGGTTACATGTGTTACAACGTCACAGCTGTTACGTTACAGTGGTTACAACATGTGTTCCAACGTCACAGCGGTTACAACGTTACAGTGGTTACAACATGTGTTCAAATGCTACCGTGGTTACAGTGGTTACATGTTACAACGTTACAGTGGTTACAACATGTTACAACGCTACAGTGGTTACAACGTCACAGCGGTTACAAGATGTGTTCCAATGCTACTGCGGTTACGTTACAGTGGTTAAAACGTGTTACAACGTCACAGCGGTTACAACGTTACAGTGGTTACAACATGTTTTCCAATGCTACAGCGGATACGACGTTACAGTGGTTACAACATGTGTTCCAACATCACAGAGGTTACAACCTTACAGTGGTTACAACATGTGTTACAACGTCACAGCGGTTACAAGATGTTCCAATGCTACAGCGGTTAAAACATTACAGTGGTTACAAAATTACAGTGGTCACAACATGTGTTCCAACGCTACAGTGGTTACAACGTTACAGTGGTTACAACGTTACAGTGGTTACAACATGTGTTCCAATGCTAAAGCAGTTACAACGTTACAGTTGTAACCACTAACGTAACCGCTGTAGCGTTGGAACACATGTTGTAACATGTTTTACAACGTCACAGCTGTTACGTTACAGTGGTTACAACATGTGTTCCAACGTCACAGCGGTTACAACGTTACAGCGGTTACATGTGTTCCAATGGTACCGCGGTTACAGTGGTTACAACATGTTACAACGCTACAGCGGTTACAACGTTACAGTGGTCACAACATGTGTTCCAACGTTACAGCGTTTACAACATGTGTTCCAATGCTACAGCGTTTACAATGTTACAGTGGTTACAAGTGTTAAAACGTCACAGCGGTTGCAACGTTTCAGTGGTCACAACATGTGTTCCAATGCTACAGCAGTTACAACGTTACAGTGGTTAAAACATGTGTTCCAATGCTACAGCGGTTACAACGTTTCAGTGGTCACAACATGTGTTCCAATGCTACAGCAGTTACAACGTTACAGTGGTTAAAACATATGTTCCAATGCTACAGCGGTTACAACGTTACAGTGGTTACATGTGTTACAACGTCACAGCTGTTACGTTACAGTGGTTACAACATGTGTTCCAACGTCACAGCGGTTACAACGTTAGTGGTTACAACATGTGTTCAAATGCTACCGCGGTTACAGTGGTTACATGTTACAACGTTACAGTGGTTACAACATGCGTTACAACGTTACAGTGGTTACAACATGCGTTACAACGCTACATCGGTTACATGTGTTACAACGTTACAGTGGTTACAACATGTGTTACAACGCTACAGCGGTTACAACGTTACAGTGGTCACAACATGTGTTCCAACGTTACGGCGGTTACATTACAGTGGTTACAACATGTGTTCCAATGCTACAGCGTTTACAATGTCACAGCGGTTACAAGATGTGTTCCAATGCTACTGCGGTTACGTTACAGTGGTTAAAACGTGTTACAACGTCACAGCGGTTACAACGTTACAGTGGTTACAACATGTTTTCCAATGCTACAGCGGTTACGACGTTACAGTGGTTACAACATGTGTTCCAACATCACAGCGGTTACAACGTTACAGTGGTTACAACATGTGTTACAACGTCACAGCGGTTACAAGATGTGTTCCAATGCTACAGCGGTTACAAGATTACAGTGGTTACAACATTACAGTGGTCACAACATGTGTTCCAACGCTACAGTGGTTACAACGTTACAGTGGTTACGTTACAGTGGTTACAACATGTGTTCCAATGCTAAAGCAGTTACAACGTTACAGTTGTTACAACATGTGTTTCAACGCTACAGCGGTTACGTTAGTGGTTACATGTGTTACAACGTCACAGCTGTTACGTTACAGTGGTTACAAGATGTGTTCCAACGTCACAGCGGTTACAACGTTACAGTGGTTACAACATGTGTTCCAACGTCACAGCGGTTACAACGTTACAGTGGTTACAAGATGTGTTCCAATGCTACAGCGGTTACAACGTTACAGTGGTTACATGTGTTACAACGTCACAGCTGTTACGTTACAGTGGTTACAACATGTGTTCCAACGTCACAGCGGTTACAACGGTACAGTGGTTACAACATGTGTTCCAACGTCACAGCGGTTACAGTGGTTACAACATGTGTTCCAACGTCACAGCGGTTACAACGGTACAGTGGTTACAACATGTGTTCAAATGCTACCGCGGTTACAGTGGTTACATATTACAACGTTACAGTGGTTACAACATGTTACAACGCTACAGCGGTTACAACGTCACAGCGGTTACAAGATGTGTTCCAATGCTACTGCGGTTACGTTACAGTGGTTAAAACGTGTTACAACGTCACAGCGGTTACATGTTTTCCAATGCTACAGCGGTTACGACGTTACAGTGGTTACAACATGTGTTCCAACATCACAGCGGTTACAACGTTACAGTGGTTACAACATGTGTTACAACGTCACAGCGGTTACAAGATGTGTTCCAATGCTACAGCGGTTACAACATTACAGTGGTTACAACATGTGTTACAATGCTACAGCGGTTACGTTACAACATGTGTTCCAATGCTACAGCAGGTACAACGTTACAGTGGTTACAACCTGTGTTCCAATGCTACAGCGGTTACAACGTTACAGTGGTCACATGTGTTACAACGTCACAGCTGTTACGTTACAGTGGTTACAACATGTGTTCCAACGTCACAGCGGTTACAACGTTACAGTGGTTACAACATGTGTTCCAATGCTACTGCGGTTACAGTGGTTACGTGTGTTCCAATGCTACAGCAGTTACAACGTTACAGTGGTTACAACATGTGTTCCAATGCTACAGCGGTTACAACGTTACAGTGGTTACATGTGTTACAACGTCACAGCTGTTACGTTACAGTGGTTACAACATGTGTTCCAACGTCACAGCGGTTACAACGTTACAGTGGTTACAACATGTGTTCCAATGCTACCGCGGTTACAGTGGTTACATTTGTTACAACGTTACAGTGGTTACAACATGCGTTACAACGTTACAGTGGTTACAACATGTGTTACAACGCTACAGCGGTTACAACGTTACAGTGATCACAACATGTGTTCCAACGTTACGGCGGTTACATTACAGTGGTTACAACATGTGTTCCAATGCTACAGCGTTTACAATGTTACAGTGGTTACAAGTGTTAAAACGTCACAGCGGTTACAATGTTACAGTGGTTACAAGTGTTAAAACGTCACAGCGGTTACAACGTTACAGTGGTTACAACATTACAGTGGTCACAACATGTGTTCCAACGCTACAGTGGTTACAACATTACAGTGGTTACAACATGTGTTACAATGCTACAGCGGTTACGTTACAACATGTGTTCCAATGCTACAACAGGTACAACGTTACAGTGGTTACAACATGTGTTCCAATGCTACAGCGGTTACAACGTTACAGTGGTTACATGTGTTACAACATCACAGCTGTTACGTTACAGTGGTTACAACATGTGTTCCAACGTCACAGCGGTTACAACGTTACAGTGGTTACAACATGTGTTCCAATGCTACTGCGGTTACAGTGGTTACGTGTGTTCCAATGCTACAGCAGTTACAACGTTACAGTGGTTACAACATGTGTTCCAATGCTACAGCGGTTACAACGTTACAGTGGTTACATGTGTTACAACGTCACAGCTGTTACGTTACAGTGGTTACAAGATGTGTTCCAACGTCACAGCGGTTACAACGTTACAGTGGTTACAACATGTGTTCCAATGCTACAGCGGTTACAACGTTACAGTGGTCACATGTGTTACAACGTCACAGCTGTTACGTTACAGTGGTTACAACATGTGTTCCAACGTCACAGCGGTTACAACGTTACAGTGGTTACAACATGTGTTCCAATGCTACTGCGGTTACAGTGGTTACGTGTGTTCCAATGCTACAGCAGTTACAACGTTACAGTGGTTACAACATGTGTTCCAATGCTACAGCGGTTACAGTGGTTACATGTGTTACAACGTCACAGCTGTTACGTTACAGTGGTTACAACATGTGTTCCAACGTCACAGCGGTTACAACGTTACAGTGGTTACAACATGTGTTCCAATGCTACCGCGGTTACAGTGGTTACATTTGTTACAACGTTACAGTGGTTACAACATGCGTTACAACGTTACAGTGGTTACAACATGTGTTACAACGCTACAGCGGTTACATGTGTTACAACGTTACAGTGGTTACAACATGCGTTACAACGCTACAGTGGTTACAACATGTGTTACAACGCTACAGCGGTTACATGTGTTACAACGTTACAGTGGTCACAACATGTGTTCCAACGTTACGGCGGTTACATTACAGTGGTTACAACATGTGTTCCAATGCTACAGCGTTTACAATGTCACAGCGGTTACCAGATGTGTTCCAATGCTACTGCGGTTACGTTACAGTGGTTAAACCGTGTTACAACGTCACAGCGGTTACAACGTTACAGTGGTTACAACATGTTTTCCAATGCTACAGCGGTTACGACGTTACAGTGGTTACAACATGTGTTCCAACATCACAGCGGTTACAACGTTACAGTGGTTACAACATGTGTTACAACGTCACAGCGGTTACAAGATGTGTTCCAATGCTACAGCGGTTACAAGATTACAGTGGTTACAACATTACAGTGGTCACAACATGTGTTCCAACGCTAAAGTGGTTACAACGTTACAGTGGTTACGTTAGTGGTTACAACATGTGTGCCAATGCTAAAGCAGTTACAACGTTACAGTTGTTACAACATGTGTTTCAACGCTACAGCGGTTACGTTAGTGGTTACATGTGTTACAACGTCAAAGCTGTTACGTTACAGTGGTTACAAGATGTGTTCCAACGTCACAGCGGTTACAACGTTACAGTGGTTACAACATGTGTTCCAACGTCACAGCGGTTACAACGTTACAGTGGTTACAACATGTGTTCCAACGTCACAGCGGTTACAACGTTACAGTGGTTACATGTGTTCCAATGGTACCGCGGTTACAGTGGTTACAACGCTACAGTGGTCACAACATGTGTTCCAACGTTACAGCGGTTACAACATGTGTTCCAATGCTACAGCGTTTACAATGTTACAGTGGTTACAAGTGTTAAAACGTCACAGCGGTTGCAACGTTTCAGTGGTCACAACATGTGTTCCAATGCTACAGCAGTTACAACGTTACAGTGGTTAAAACATGTGTTCCAATGCTACAGCAGTTACAACGTTACAGTGGTTAAAACATGTGTTCCAACGTCACAGCGGTTACAACGGTACAGTGGTTACAACATGCGTTCAAATGCTACCGCGGTTACAGTGGTTACATATTACAACGTTACAGTGGTTACAACATGTTACAACGCTACAGCGGTTACAACGTCACAGCGGTTACAAGATGTGTTCCAATGCTACTGCGGTTACGTTACAGTGGTTAAAACGTGTTACAACGTCACAGCGGTTACAACATGTTTTCCATTGCTACAGCGGTTACGACGTTACAGTGGTTACAACATGTGTTCCAACATCACAGCGGTTACAACGTTACAGTGGTTACAACATGTGTTACAACGTCACAGCGGTTACAAGATGTGTTCCAATGCTACAGCGGTTACAACATTACAGTGGTTACAACAATACAGTGGTTACAACATGTGTTACAATGCTACAGCGGTTACGTTACAACATGTGTTCCAATGCTACAGCAGGTACAACGTTACAGTGGTTACAACCTGTGTTCCATTGCTACAGTGGTTACAACGTTACAGTGGTCACATGTGTTACAACGTCACAGCTGTTACGTTACAGTGGTTACAACATGTGTTCCAACGTCACAGCGGTTACAACGTTACAGTGGTTACAACATGTGTTCCAATGCTACTGCGGTTACAGTGGTTACGTGTGTTCCAATGCTACAGCAGTTACAACGTTACAGTGGTTACAACATGTGTTCCAATGCTACAGCGGTTACAACGTTACAGTGGTTACATGTGTTACAACGTCACAGCTGTTACATTACAGTGGTTACAACATGTGTTCCAACGTCACAGCGGTTACAACGGTACAGTGGTTACAACATGCGTTCAAATGCTACCGCGGTTACAGTGGTTACATATTACAACGTTACAGTGGTTACAACATGTTACAACGCTACAGCGGTTACAACGTCACAGCGGTTACAAGATGTGTTCCAATGCTACTGCGGTTACGTTACAGTGGTTAAAACGTGTTACAACGTCACAGCGGTTACAACATGTTTTCCATTGCTACAGCGGTTACGACGTTACAGTGGTTACAACATGTGTTCCAACATCACAGCGGTTACAACGTTACAGTGGTTACAACATGTGTTACAACGTCACAGCGGTTACAAGATGTGTTCCAATGCTACAGCGGTTACAACATTACAGTGGTTACAACATTACAGTGGTTACAACATGTGTTACAATGCTACAGCGGTTACGTTACAACATGTGTTCCAATGCTACAGCAGGTACAACGTTACAGTGGTTACAACCTGTGTTCCATTGCTACAGTGGTTACAACGTTACAGTGGTCACATGTGTTACAACGTCACAGCTGTTACGTTACAGTGGTTACAACATGTGTTCCAACGTCACAGCGGTTACAACGTTACAGTGGTTACAACATGTGTTCCAATGCTACTGCGGTTACAGTGGTTACGTGTGTTCCAATGCTACAGCAGTTACAACGTTACAGTGGTTACAACATGTGTTCCAATGCTACAGCGGTTACAACGTTACAGTGGTTACATGTGTTACAACGTCACAGCTGTTACATTACAGTGGTTACAACATGTGTTCCAACGTCACAGCGGTTACAACGTTACAGTGGTTACAACATGTGTTCCAATGCTACCGCGGTTACAGTGGTTACATTTGTTACAACGTTACAGTGGTTACAACATGCGTTACAACGTTACAGTGGTTACAACATGTGTTACAACGCTACAGCGGTTACATGTGTTACAACGTTACAGTGGTTACAACATGTGTTACAACGCTACAGCGGTTACAACGTTACAGTGGTCACAACATGTGTTCCAACGTTACGGCGGTTACAATACAGTGGTTACAACATGTGTTCCAATGCTACAGCGTTTACAATGTTACAGTGGTTACAAGTGTTAAAACGTCACAGCGGTTACAACGTTACAGTGGTTACAACATTACAGTGGTCACAACATGTGTTCCAACGCTACAGTGGTTACAACATTACAGTGGTTACAACATGTGTTACAATGCTACAGCGGTTACGTTACAACATGTGTTCCAATGCTACAACAGGTACAACGTTACAGTGGTTACAACATGTGTTCCAATGCTACAGCGGTTACAACGTTACAGTGGTTACATGTGTTACAACATCACAGCTGTTACGTTACAGTGGCTACAACATGTGTTCCAACGTCACAGCGGTTACAACGTTACAGTGGTTACAACATGTGTTCCAATGCTACTGCGGTTACAGTGGTTACGTGTGTTCCAATGCTACAGCAGTTACAACGTTACAGTGGTTACAACATGTGTTCCAATGCTACAGCGGTTACAGTGGTTACAAGATGTGTTCCAACGTCACAGCGGTTACAACGTTACAGTGGTTACAACATGTGTTCCAATGCTACAGCGGTTACAACGTTACAGTGGTCACATGTGTTACAACGTCACAGCTGTTACGTTACAGTGGTTACAACATGTGTTCCAACGTCACAGCGGTTACAACGTTACAGTGGTTACAACATGTGTTCCAATGCTACCGCGGTTACAGTGGTTACATTTGTTACAACGTTACAGTGGTTACAACATGCGTTAGAACGTTACAGTGGTTACAACATGTGTTACAACGCTACAGCGGTTACATGTGTTACAACGTTACAGTGGTTACAACATGTGTTACAACGCTACAGCAGTTACAACGTTACAGTGGTCACAACATGTGTTCCAACGTTACGGCGGTTACATTACAGTGGTTACAACATGTGTTCCAATGCTACAGCGTTTACAATGTTACAGTGGTTACAAGTGTTAAAACGTCACAGCGGTTACAACGTTACAGTGGTTACAACATTACAGTGGTTACAACATGTGTTACAATGCTACAGTGGTTACGTTACAACATGTGTTCCAATGCTACAACAGGTACAACGTTACAGTGGTTACAACATGTGTTCCAATGCTACAGCGGTTACAACATTACAGTGGTTACAACATGTGTTACAATGCTACAGTGGTTACGTTACAACATGTGTTCCAATGCTACAACAGGTACAACGTTACAGTGGTTACAACATGTGTTCCAATGCTACAGCGGTTACAACGTTACAGTGGTTACATGTGTTACAACATCACAGCTGTTACGTTACAGTGGTTACAACATGTGTTCCAACGTCACAGCGGTTACAACGTTACAGTGGTTACAACATGTGTTCCAATGCTACTGCGGTTACAGTGGTTACGTGTGTTCCAATGCTACAGCAGTTACAACGTTACAGTGGTTACAACATGTGTTCCAATGCTACAGCGGTTACAACGTTACAGTGGTTACATGTGTTACAACGTCACAGCTGTTACGTTACAGTGGTTACAAGATGTGTTCCAACGTCACAGCGGTTACAACGTTACAGTGGTTACAACATGTGTTCCAATGCTACAGCGGTTACAACGTTACAGTGGTCACATGTGTTACAACGTCACAGCTGTTACGTTACAGTGGTTACAACATGTGTTCCAACGTCACAGCGGTTACAACGTTACAGTGGTTACAACATATGTTCCAATGCTACTGCGGTTACAGTGGTTACGTGTGTTCCAATGCTACAGCAGTTACAACGTTACAGTGGTTACAACATGTGTTCCAATGCTACAGCGGTTACAACGTTACAGTGGTTACATGTGTTACAACGTCACAGCTGTTACGTTACAGTGGTTACAAGATGTGTTCCAACGTCACAACGGTTACAACGTTACAGTGGTTACAACATGTGTTCCAATGCTACCGCGGTTACAGTGGTTACATTTGTTACAACGTTACAGTTGTTACAACATGCGTTACAACGTTACAGTGGTTACACCATGTGTTACAACGCTACAGCGGTTACATGTGTTACAACGTTACAGTGGTTACAACATGTGTTACAACGCTACAGCGGTTACAACGTTACAGTGGTCACAACATGTGTTCCAACGTTACGGCGGTTACATTACAGTGGTTACAACATGTGTTCCAATGCTACAGCGTTTACAATGTTACAGTGGTTACAAGTGTTAAAACGTCACAGCGGTTACAACGTTACAGTGGTTACAACATTACAGTGGTCACAACATGTGTTCCAACGCTACAGTGGTTACAACATTACAGTGGTTACAACATGTGTTCCAATGCTACAGCAGGTACAACGTTACAGTGGTTACAACATGTGTTCCAATGCTACAGCGGTTACAACGTTACAGTGGTTACATGTGTTACAACATCACAGCTGTTACGTTACAGTGGTTACAACATGTGTTCCAACGTCACAGCGGTTACAACGTTACAGTGGTTACAACATGTGTTCCAATGCTACTGCGGTTACAGTGGTTACGTGTGTTCCAATGCTACAGCAGTTACAACGTTACAGTGGTTACAACATGTGTTCCAACGTCACAGCGGTTACAACGTTACAGTGGTTACATGTGTTACAACGTCACAGCTGTTACGTTACAGTGGTTACAAGATGTGTTCCAACGTCACAGCGGTTACAACGTTACAGTGGTTACAACATGTGTTCCAATGCTACCGTGGTTACATTTGTTACGTTACAGTGCTTACAACATGCGTTACAACGTTACAATGGTTACAACATGTGTTACAACGCTACAGCGGTTGCATGTGTTACAACGCTACAGCGGTTGCATGTGTTACAACGCTACAGCGGTTGCATGTGTTACAACGCTACAGCGGTTGCATGTGTTACAACGCTACAGCGGTTGCATGTGTTACAACGCTACAGCGGTTGCATGTGTTACAACGTTACAGTGGTTACAACATGTGTTACAACGCTACAGCGGTTACAACGTTACCATGGTCACAACATGTGTTCCAACGTTACGGCGGTTACGACGTTACAGTGGTTACAACATGTGTTACAACGTCACAGCGGTTACAAGATGTGTTCCAATGCTACAGCGGTTACAACATTACAGTGGTTACAACATGTGTTCCAATGCTACAGCGTTTACAATGTTACAGTGGTAACAAGTGTTAAAACGTCACAGCGGTTACAACGTTGCAGGGGTTACAACATTACAGTGGTCACAACATGTGTTCCAACGCTACAGTGGTTACAACGTTACAGTGGTTACAACATGTGTTACAATGCTACAGCGGTTACGTTACAACATGTGTTCCAATGCTACAGCAGGTACAACGTTACAGTGGTTACAACATGTGTTCCAATGCTACAGCGGTTACAACGTTACAGTGGTTACATGTGTTACAAAGTCACAGCTGTTACGTTACAGTGGTTACAACGTGTTCCAACGTCACAGCGGTTACAACGTTACAGTGGTTACAACATGTGTTCCAATGCTACTGCGGTTACAGTGGTTACGTGTGTTCCAATGCTACAGCAGTTACAACGTTACAGTGGTTACAACATGTGTTCCAATGCTACAGCGGTTACAACGTTACAGTGGTTACATGTGTTGCAACGTCACAGCTGTTACGTTACAGTGGTTACAACATGTGTTCCAATGCTACCGCGGTTACAGTGGTTACATTTGTTACAACGTTACAGTGGTTACAACATGCGTTACAACGTTACAGTGGTTACAACATGCGTTACAACGTTACAGTGGTTACAACATGTGTTACAACGCTACAGCGGTTACATGTGTTACAACGTTACAGTGGTTACAACATGTGTTCCAACGTTACAGCGGTTACATTACAGTGGTTACAACATGTGTTCCAATGCTACAGCGGTTACAACGTTACAGTGGTTACATGTGTTAAAACGTCACAGTGGTTACAACATTACAGTGGCTACAACACGTGTTATAAAGTCGCCGTGGTCACATATGTTACAACATTGCAGTGGTTGTAATGTTACAGCTCTACTTTTTCCATTATATATTTAAACATGACTGTCAAAAGCAACATAAAAATTATTTGACACACGAGAAAACTGTAGAAACATAAGGCAGAACCCATGAACAAGACCTTATAGATGCATAGAAGTTCAGTATTACAGATACATGAGGGTTCATTTAATTATTTTTTCTGCAATACTATGCTTCAACCTGACAGGCCTCTCCTTCTCTCCATGTTTTAGGTGTATCAGTGTGTCTCAGCCCCAGCAGACTCTAGGATGGCAAGAGAAACACTGGCAGAGCTGAGGGAAGGACTCTCTGCTCAGACAGACGCACACAGAGAGGCTGCTGACAGTGGAAGGAAGAGCCTGAAGCTACATAAAGCTGAAAGCCAATCATCAGCGAGGCACAGCTCTTCCAGCCAATCAGGGGATGTGTTGGAATTCTGCCCCCCACTTAATCCCTTCATGGTGCCACTGAAACTGTTAATGCGCAGATAGGTACAGCTGATAGGGAATGAAAGAAATGTGCAGTGTTACTTCAGCCCCTCTGTGTCCGCACTATATAAATGTACATTGTTGTTGTGTGAATTCTAAAGCTCAGCCATAGTGTTTGTTTGAAGTTTCATGGCTGGCTGTCAAAATCTTGTTCTCTTCCACAGTCCTTCAAGTATTTGATATTGTCATAAAATGTTTTCTTGCATTTACCTCCCTTGTTTGCTTATTCTTTGACCACAAGTTGAGACGGTTTTATTTTGGTTTAAGTTGTTTGCTTCTTAAAGAAAAAATAATTAAAGTGAAACAGAGCTTTTGAGAAGTTTAGCATATTCTGTTAAATTAAAGGACTTCTGCAACTAACTGAGTTTCATATTTGACAGATTATGTATGACTGTCATGGCTCCCTGCATTGGGATGTTGTGTTGCTAAGATCTGCTTGTTTTACTCGGGCAGACTTTCTGAAATCACATGTAAGTGCTGCTGTTAATCTCCCACCAAACAACTCAGCTCAGAGCCGAGCATATCTTTCTTTGTATCACCTTAAGTTTTTCTTTTTTCTTTTCTTTTTTTTTGTTTGCCGTTTGTTTTGAAAGGTACTGTATTGGATGCTGTGTGTTTAAATGAAAGAACAGTGTGAGCTTTAAACTAACCAAACTAATGCCCAGAGTAAGACCTCAGGTCGATCTGTCAATGTTTTTTAATTTGAAGAAATGAAGGTCATTGGAAACAAAGTAAAAATAATCTTGGTTAATGTTGGTGGGCTCCTGAATCGAATTAAACTGTTTAGGTTCTAAGATTCTAAGCAAAATGAAAGAAGAACAAGCTCATATAATGAATATATCTGAAGGAAAATCATTTGCATGTTATTGATTGTATGTAGATTATATAGATAAACATGCTCAACTAAGGAGAATGAGCTGAAAAAATCTTTTTATTTTCATATAAATATTGAAAATAAATTCTCATTTATTTACTTCCTGTTATGTAGGGGAGATCAAATTATACAGTTAAAACCAAAGCTGGACTCTGCATGTGGAAAAACCATGGAACAAAGCCTCTACATAAGAAAGTTGACACACTCTCCAAAGGGATCAGCCCAACAGATGTGTGAAAAGAGATTGTACTAATAAGGGGTTATTAGCTTTATAAAAGAATAGATTATCTGATAACATTTGGGAAAGACAAAGATCTGCGGAACTGTTACAATGGATGTTGTGACCACACACCTGAGAGACACTTACACACAAGTTTTGACAGAAAAGGCTTTGGAAGAAGTGTTGTGGTTTTGATCCCAAATTGAATGATAAACTTGCAGATGTTTAACAAAGTAAAAGGACTGTGCTTGTATAGAACTTTTATATATTATTGAAATGCCTCGAGATGACAATTGTTGTAATTTGGCGCTATATAAATGAAATTGAATTGAATTGTTTCCATGGCTCTTTGCCATGGCAGGGGATCTTGGCGGCTCTATTGTCGGAAATCCAGACTCTTTATGCCCGCGGCTGACCTTCAAAAGCGGTGCAACTTCTTCACTAAGACCTGAGCAAACTGCAAACTGGCCACTGGACGTAAATGTTGCTCGATCTGTCTCGCTCCCATGTCCGTGTGAGTTGGAAATTTACTGTTTTCCTAATGCGTTTTCTCTGATGAACCACACAGGTGCCATACGAGGTAATATTTATTCTTGTAAGGGTTCGACAGTATTGAGCATTAAGCGGAAATGTTTTGTCTTTATGCTTCTTCTGCTGACTGGTATTCACCCAAATCCTGGTCCCCCAGTTACATGTAGCACGCCATCTGATTTTAAAAATATGTCTGGTTTGCATATCACACATGTAAATGCTCGCAGTCTGCTTTCTAACATGAAAATGGATATGCTAAAAATTTGGGTTGAGTCGACCGGTGCAGATGTAATTGTCATCTCTGAGACCTGGCTCTCAACATATGTTTTGGACAAAAATGTATCAATTGGCGATCTATGTCAGATCCAGTCTTGCCACACAGGTCTTGCTTTCCAAGTCTTTTGTTCAAAACAGTTTGAATTCTTAGCTTTAAGTATTGTCTTGTCTGGTGGTCAACACCTAACTCTTGTTGGTTGCTATAGGCCCCCTTCCACTAATGCAGAGGCATTATCCTCTTTAATGCAGCTGTTGGCTCAACTGAAATTCAAGGAAATTGTTCTGGTAGGTGATTTTAATTGGGACTGGCTTTTACAAGTATCTGATCCTTTTAAGGCCCAGTGTCTGGCTCTTAACCTCACTCAAATTATTGAAAACCCCACTCGTCTTGACCCAAAATGCCTAAGCAAATCTTCTCTTATCGATCTTTTAATAACTAACATGCCACATAAATATTCTGCCACAGCAGTTTTTGCTAATGATCTGAGTGATCATTGTGTGATCGGTGCAGTTGGAGACATTAAAATCCCTCGCACTAATTCAATTCAATTCAATTTTATTTATATAGCGCCAGATTACAACAATTGTCATCTCAAGGCACTTAAGTAATATAGTCCAATTCAAGCCAATTGGAATTCATTTCATTGTAATCATAATCTAATTCATTCATATAGAGCCAAATCAAAAATTAATATCTTAGCTAAGGAAACCAACAGATTGCACCGAGACTTGTCTTCAGTCCAATCTCCCGTCCTGAGCGTGCCTGTGGCGACTGTGGAAAGGAACGACTCCCTTTTAACAGGAAAAAACCTCTGGCAGAACCAGAACCAGGAAGGGTGGCCATCCGCCTCGACCAGCTGGGGTTTGAGAAAAGAAAAGAGGGAAAAGAGGGGGGAAAAACACCATAACGCCATTCAAAGGATATCTGTTGGAACAGGGAAACGCAAGTTAATAACCACAATAATGTCACATGTACATAAAATCATTTGAGAAATTAAACGGGGAGGAAAAAAGAGCAAAGTGAGGAAAGGTGTGACAGAAGAGGTCCCCCAGCAGTCTAAGCCTATAGCAGCTTAACTATGGGATGTTTCAGGATCACCTGAGCCATCCCTAACTATAAGCTTTATCAAAAAGGAAAGTTTTAAGCCTAATCTTAAAAGTGGAAAGGGTGTCTGCTTCCTGGGCATTTACTGGCAGCTGGTTCCACAAGAGAGGGGCCTGATAATTGAAGGCTCTACCTCCCATTCTACTTTTAGAATCTCTGGGAACAACAAGTAAACCTGCTGTTTGGGAGCGAAGTGCTCTGTTAGGAAAATATCTTACAATGAGATCTTTAAGATATGATGGAGCTCGGTCATTAAGAGCTTTATATGTGAGGAGAAGAATCTTAAATTCTATTCTCCTGTTAGTTCTCATCAGAACTCTGGCTGCAGCATTTTGGATCAGCTGGAGGCTTTTCAGAGAATATGTGGGACAGCCCAATAATAAGGAATTACAGTAGTCCAATCTTGAAGTAACAAATGCATGAACTAGTTTCTCTGCATCACCCTGAGACAGGATGTTCCTGATTTTAGCAATATTACGAAGGTGAAATAAGGCAGTCCTAGAAACCAGTTTTATATGTGCGTCAAATGATAAATTCTGGTCAAAAATAACTCCAAGGTTCCTCACTGTAGAACTAGAAGCCAAGGAAATACCATCTAGAGTAACTATATAACTAGACAATTTCTCCCTGAAGCACTCAGGTCCAAAGAGTACAACTTCAGTTTTGTCTGAATTTAAAAGCAGACAGTTCTGAGTCATCCATGTATTTATGTCTTTAAGACAGGCTTGTAGTCTGACCACCCTATTTGTTTAATCTGGTTTCATAGATAAAGACTAAGCCTCGTATTGTTCATAAAAGAAGTCTTAAGCACTTTGTTGAACAAGCTTTCCGTCGTGATCGTTCCCATTTTAACTGGGACAGTATTTTATTAATTGATGATTTAAATCTTGCTTGGGAATATTTTCATGACAGTTTTAGCTATTTTATGGACAAACATGCTCCTCTTCGTCGGTTCAGGGTGAAGGGACGAGAGAGCCCCTGGTTCACTGCTGAACTGACTAATCTCCTACATAAGAGAAATCAGCTCTGGGCCTAACCCTCTCAGCCAATACTTGCTCTTCAGAGCTGCCGCCTAACATTGTTGTCGATTCCACCCCTATATCAGATAAATCTGAGATGCTAAACTGTTTTAACAAACATTTTATAGCCTCCAGCTCCTTGTTTGACTCTTCATGTGATGGTAACTCACCCACTCTCCCCCTTGTCAGCCCAGCCACAGGTAACCAAAATTTCTCTTTCATCCCCTTCTCTGTTAAAGAGGTTCTTACAGCCTTAAGAGACCTAGACCCTCGAAATCAGCAGGCCCTGATAATCTTCCCCCTTACTTTTTACGTTTGGCCGCACGTATTATAGCTCAGCCTGTAGCTCACATTTTTAATCTTTCTATCCAGAGCAAAGCATTCCAGATGTGTGGAAAACTGCTCATGTCCTCCCTCTCCTGAAAGGCGGTGACCCCACTTTATTGAATAATTATAAACCCATCTCCAAGCTCTCGATTTTAGCAAAAATTCTTGAAAGGCTGGTGAATGACCAGGTCAAGGACTATCTGAGCCTGAACAATATTTTATCTCCCTTTCAGTCAGGTTTTAGGAAGCGGCATAGTAAAGCAACTGCTGCCATTAAGATGATAAATGATATTGTGGAAGCCGTGGATGCCAAGAAATACTGCACTGCCCTTTTTATTGATCTTTCTAAGGCATTTGATACAGTTGATCAGAGTATTTTATGTCAGCGACTGTCTACCATTGGAATGTCAGACCATGCTGGTGGCTGGTTCTCCAACTACCTTTCCGGCCACAAGCAGTGTGTGCAGTCCGATGGTCTTAGCTCTGGGTTCCTAAACACTTTAAATGGTGTGCCGCAAGGTTCCGTCTTAGGACCCACTCTTTTTATTATTTATGTGAATGGTTTAGGCCAAAACATAAATACATCTGTACATCTTTATGCTGATGATACCCTTGTCTATTGTTGTGCATCTTCTGTTGCCCAGGTGTTCAAAGAACTGCAGTCTGCTTTTGACACCATTCAGGCACAATTGTCTCATCTCAGGCTAGTTCTAAATGCAGGTCAAACTAAGTCTATGTTCTTTTCAAATAAAAAGAAGGTGACTGCTGTTTTACCCTGTATTATGTCTGCTCAGGGTACCCATAGTGAGTCTGTGGCCACTTATAAATACCTTGGCATAACATTGGACGATAGCCTTTCTTTTAAATGCCATATTGACCAATTACTGAAGAAACTTAAATTAAAACTGGGGTTTTTCTTTAGAAATAGAGCCTGTTTTTCTTTTAATGCAAGAAAACATATTGTTGCAGCCACTTTCTTGCCACTCCTGGATTATGGTGATGTTGTTTATATGAATGCCTCTCCCTACATCTACTGGATGCTGCATATCACGTATCTTTGAGATTCATAACTGGTTGTAAACCCCTTACACATCACTGCACTTTGTACTCTCTCACTGACTGGTCTTCACTTTCCATGCGCAGAACCACTCACTGGTATCTATTTATCTACAAATCCATCATTGGACTACTCCCCTCCTATTTGTCCACTTACTTGACACGGAAACAGTCTGATCATAGCCTCCGGTCCCTGGATTACATTACATTTGCCATCCCCTCAGTCCGTACTGAACTTGGCAAAAAGGCGTTGTCCTCTGCTGCGCCTGTAACATGGAACAGGCTCCAACAGAAGCTGAAGCTGTCCACTTTTATTTCACTAGAGGACTTCAAATTACTTATAGGAAGGCTGGTGAGACAGTCAGTGGGGGTCTGCACATGTACTGTACTTAACTAGTTCATTTTTTCTTTAATTTTATTATCATATGTTCCTGTTTTGTTTTTGTCTCTTGTACATTCAGTTAATATGTAACTTTGTGTTTTGCTGCTGCCTCCCTAAAACAGGTCTCTCTTGCAAATGAGACCCTGGGTCTCAATGAGATTTTACCTGTATAAATAAAGGTAAATAAAAAAAGTGAATAAATAAAAAATTTGGGACGAATATTCAGATGGATTATACCTAATCCAGAACTTTCCTAGAACTCAGGGGGAGTGCTACAAGTAGCAGTATCTGGGATTTGGCTGTAAACCAGAAATCAGTTTCGTTTCAAATCCATTATGGTTACTGGGGGTTACCTTTTTTGAGTGTAACATAGCTTCAAATATGAATATTTTTCTGACAGGACGAAGTTTCGCTCTAGAACAGAGATGCAAACAAGACACAACCATTTGGCATACTTAAAACAATTCATGTAAGAAAGAGATGGTGCTTGCACAGTTGGACCACTGAGCATAGCAAACGTTTGAGGGTTTGGAATGATCAGGGGGTAGTACACCTTCCCTGGTGTGCACAACCTTTGGGAGCCGGTGAGGTCTCAGAGAGTCACAGCAGCAACAAGCAAAGCAAGGGGGAAATGCATTGTCTCTGTGTAGACTTCACTGCAGAGGGAGAGAATAACACATTAAAGTCAGTATGACCAGCAAAGAGAAAGTTGCAGTTGCACAGCTGGGCTGGGCTGATTGAGCCCAACTGCTGCAAGGCCAGTGGGTGCTGGTCTGGAAGAAGCCAGCAAGCTGTTGCAGAGCTGGAGGCTCGTAGCCTGGTGGAGGCTAGCTGTTATGGAGCCGGAGGCTGGTAGCCTGATGGAGGCTAGCTGTTACAGAGCTGGAGGCTGATGGCCTGGTGGAAGCCAGATAGGTGTTGCATAGCTGGAGGCTGGTAGCCTGGTGGAGGCTGGTAGCTTGGTGGAGGCTGGCTGTTGCAGAGCTGGAGGCTAGTAGCATGGTGGAGGCTAACTTCTTCAGGGCTTTTGGCTGATGACTAGCTGTTGCAGAGCTAATGGATGGTAGCTACTGTAAGTAGATCTCAAAAAGGCCAAGGCTTCAAACAATTCAAAGGCAAATTAGGCCTTAAACAGCCCTGAGACAACTGGCACAAATATGTCTCAAAATTGTGTCCCATATTCAAACCTATGTATGATTGATACTGACTTAAAACACGATTAAAAACATTAAATTCACAGACCTCACAAACAAGGAGTTCAGGTAGCTACCATCCTGGATTAGTTGTAAGCAAAGGTGAGAGATTTCAAAGCATCAGGCCATCTGTGGTTAGCTTTAGGTGTCAGGGCATAAATCATATTCCTCAGTGTCCTATTTATCCTCTCACAAGAGCCATTGCCCATAGGGTGATAGGGTGTTGGATGGGAGTTTTGAACACCCACCAATGCCAAAAGCACAGCAAACAGGGCACTCTTAAAACTGGCCCCGTGGTCAGAGTGAACCCATTTGGGAGTTCCATAGATGTAGAAATAGTTGTGCCACAGCTGATGTTTACAGACTGATTTGAACACAAGAAGGCATGGGTCATCTTGGTAAAGTGGTCTGTGATAACAAGCACATCCAAATGTTCTATTTGCTGAATCTTCAGCTGTCTAAAAGACAATGCACACCAGTTCAAGAGGCTCTGATGTTTTTATATTCTGTAAAGGCACCCTGACTTCAGGCTCTTGTGACTTGCTAACAACACACTTGTCTGCAGCACCTCACATACTCCATCACATATTTACTCTGACCAATGAAACCTCTGCTTTGCCACATCTAACCTTCAAAGAACACGTTACCTTAATTTGCTCGTTCATGTCGCTTTGCACTACTAAACATAAGAAAGATCAGACCATACCTAACCCAACATGCCACCCATCTCCTGGTGCAGGCCATGGTCATCTCCCGCCTTGACTACTGCAATGCTCTCCTGACTGGTCTCCCAGCCTGTGCTGTGAAACCTCTGCAGATGGTCCAGAACGCGGTGGCGTGTCTGGTCTTCGATCAGCCTAAAAGAACACACGTCACCCCTCTGTTCATTGAACTCCACTGGCTGCCCTTAGCCGCCCGCATCAAATTAAAGTCACTGATGTTAGCCTACAAAGTGCTTAATGGAACGGTTCCCATCTACTTGAATGCTCTTGCAAAAGCTTATGTCACAACTCGGTCCCTCCGTTTGTCCCAGGATTGTCGTCTAGCAGCTCCTACACCATGCCTAAGACAATCCAAACTCTTTTCATGTGTCGTCCCACGATGGTGGAATGACCTACCGAGCGCTACCAGAACAGGGGCGTCCCTGTCTATCTTCAAGAAGCTCTTGAAAACCCTGCTCTTCAGAGAGCACTTCCTATCCTAGCACTTACCTCGTACTTCCCTACCCCCTCTATCTCAGCACTTTATCTTTCTGCACTTCCTTCTATGCCTGCACCCTATCTCTACTCTGTCACCTCTGACAGAGTCGGACTATTGGGTTTCTTCTATGTAGTTTATTGTTAGCTTTTTGTATAGCTTGTTATATCTTGATTTGTAAGTCACTTTGGATAAAAGCGTCTGCTAAATACATAAACATAAACACATACAACATCTGTCGTTGTCACAACATTGTTTGGAACAGAGTACAGCACACTTCACATGATTCCTTCCAACGTCCTCTCCAAGATGATCTACTCTGAGACTACTCTGCTCAGGACATTGTTATTTTGCTGCCTATCCAAGAGCACATCATGTGAAAGCATGACCGGATTCACATGAGAATGTAACTGCACAGTCTCAGGAAAATGAGGCAAAGAGAGCATGTGGACACCTGGATTCCATCAGTATGTGTGCATGGATGACAGCAGTCACCTCCTCAGAGAGCTGGTGGTGGAAAGGTAGACTGGAAACGGCAGTGACCAGAATGTACTCATTCAGCAGTCACCTCTTCTGAGGTCAGGGCTCCAGTTTTGGCAACAGTGGCACACTGCAAGATTATCAGACAGTCCTAAATCTTGTAACAGTGATTTATTTTTTTATCAAACCAATTTTAATTAAAATTCTCATTTATTTTTGTTTCAATCTATATGTTTAATTCATTTATTTATTTTTTGCTTAAAGAGCTATTTATTGTTTTCAAAATGCTGATCCAAAACGCTGCGGATACAGTTGTTATAAGAATTAGCAGGAGAGATATTTTTCCAGTTGTAGATTGTCTTCATTAGTTCCCTGTTAAATTCAGAATAATATTGAAATTCATCTTTTGTTAGATTCAATCCTGCATCCTGAGTATGCACTAGGTGACAGTAGAGAGGAAAACTCCCTTTTATCAGGAAGAAACCTCTATCTGAACCAGAACCAAGAAGGGCGTCCATCCGCCTCCACCAGCTAGGGGTTGAAGACAGGAAAGATGGGACAACGAGCACCATACCACCAGGCCAGGGATACCTGCTGAGAGAGAGAAATACAAATTAAAGACAACAATGATGTCATATGTACATGGAGAGTAAAGAGAGCGTAGGGAGGAGAGGTGTTACAAGTTGCACTCGTTTCTTTTTTTTTTAAATAATATAATAATGTTATCATGAAGCAATAAATGCTTTCCAAGCACGAGGGTAATTGTATCACAAACCATTCAATCATTCACTCTAAAAGGAGCTCTGTGCAGAGGACTGTGATATGTTGTTAGTAACATGAAAGGTAATATCCAACAATACTCAGATAGTGCTATAGCAGCACAATACTCTGTATAATCATTATCTGAATATGGGGCAATAAAATACCAACATCTCTTATGCAACACTTACTGGTTAACTTGTGGGTTTACAGTTTTCATACGCAACAGGAGTGCATGCAGTGGTTATATCCTTTTCTTACATGTCATTATGAGTTAAAAAAAATACGCAATAACTAACTTTTGTAACTTCCCAAAACTTGTCTTAAGGCCCTATGTTGGAAACATAAAGATATTATCCTTGAAATCCTTTATAACAATGAACCAAAAGATCATTCTGAACAGTTAAGTTTTATAAATCTTGTTTTATAAGAACAAGACTACAAGCAAGATTAGATTTGATTATCCTTAAACAATGAAGTTTTGATTGATGAAAATAAAAGATGTAGCCTCTCTGATCATTTCTTTTTTCTTGATTTTATGAACTATTTCACTTTAGTTCAGTTTTATTCATAAAGCGCCAAATCACAACAAATGTAATCCCAAAGTACATAAAGATACAGTCCAATTCAAGCCAATTACAATCAAACTGACTGCAATATACTCATAATCTAATCAAATTAAAATAATTGAATTCCAACTTTAAAAAGTTGCCAAGCTAAAGAAATCAACCGATTGCATCAAAACTTTACTTTGATCAAACCCGCATTCTGAGTGTGTATAAGACAACGGTACAAAGAAAAAAAACTCCCTTTTAACAGGAAGAAACTTCCATCAGAACCAGAGCCAGGAAGGGCGGCCATCTGCTTCGACCAGCTGGGTGTTGAGAGGACAGGAAAGAGGAGGACAACAAGCACCATGACACCAGGCCAGGGATACCTGTTGAGAGAGAGAAACACAAGTTAATGACAGCAATGATGTCATATGGTAACGTATTCTCATGAAAGAATTCGTATGGAAATGTACGAAAAGTTATGTACAGATTTTTGTGCATCGAAAATCCAATGACACGAGTGACCGCACGTGCAATTGCCTGCAATGAAAAATGTCTTCCATTCGTTTCAGCTATTGAACACACCCCTTTCCTTCGGAGAAACAGAGTGGCATTAATCACGTCTAAATCAGCATATTTTTATGTTTTCATAACATAGCTTTTCTCACGACATAACCTTACATGTTAGGGTTATACTTTTTCAGTTGAAGAATGCGCAGATATATGTTTTTTAAACCCTAATTTCGCAACCCTGACCCTAACTCGGAAGCACGATATAAAATCTACAATATGTACGAAATTGCTGTACACAGTGGCGGGCAGCACCATATGTTTTGTAGTTCGAATGTGTTTCCTCTAATATGTGAAATTGTGGGCAGGAAACTTTCAGACGTATTATAGGTTTTGGGGCTGGGAAGCACATCTGTTTGGTCAGATTTAATATTGCTTATAGTTAAAGGAATGAAATCACGTTTTTTCTGGGTTTTGACCCTACTTAGTGGCGCCCCCTACAGGTGTCCCATAGGTGATGGTAGTATAGGTCAAGAGATTTCCAAAGCTGTTTACAACTTGTTTGTAGACTATTTTGTTGCTGCTCTGTAAGCCTTCAAAAGTGTCTCAGGTTCAAGGTTCATAGGTCATCTCTGAGGAGCAGCTCCTGCCCACAATTTTCATACAGACATGTGTTACTCCCAAGGTCAACACCTTTCCAATGATGTCTTCACTTTTGTCCTACACCTCACCCCTTTGAGGTGTGCTTTCTCAGACCCTTATTAAGTCCAAGCTGGATGAAATAATATAAACGGGTTTTAAGGGGTAGTTAGTGGCCACATGTGTTCAAAATATTGACGTCTGCTTAATACACTGTCAGACTTTTAAATTTGGACCAGTTTAGACCTGGTTTTCCCCATAATTTACAGTGAGTTTCACTTTCCTTTCCCCAGGCTGGTCCTAGATGACCAAGACTGCAGTATATTGTAGTGCCAATACCTATCTGGATATACAGTTTTAACTTTTGCAAACGTAGCTTTACAAATGTTTATTAGCAATGATGTGAAGATGATGAAGGATTTCCGTAGACTTACAGTGTTTCTTAGCACTTGGATCTTGCAGTAAATTCAGCCAGCCTGGGTGTCATTTTATTGGCTCCACCCTGTCCAAACTCTTAGTTTTAGCTCAGAACAGAACTGCTACCAGTGTGTGGTCTCTGTCGCTGTTTATTTCTTAGAGCACCAATTTAATGATCATTTTTATTCTCTTTTATCCCTGACCATTTTAAGCTGTTTGATTTATTTATCCATGTTTCCTTATTTATTGTTGAAATTAACTGCACTGATCTCCAAATGGTGGATGTCTGAAACACAGTTTTGTTTTTATGTGACGCATAAGAATGACAAATAAAATCTTTATTTTCTTTCTTTATATATTAGCTGTCCGTGAATACTTCCTCCTGTAAATAGAATTATTCCGTCTCTCTCTCTATTCGCCTCGGCGCTCTGATTCGATGCAGAAGATGTCAGTGGGCAGTGATCTTTCAGGTGTTGTTCATGTATTATAATGTCGAAACTATTTTTAAATGTTTATCTTCCTCTGTGGACAAAAGGCACGTCAGCCCTGACTTTGAGGCTTTGAGCAGGCGCGCTGGCTGCTTGTGTTGATGGATATTTGAAGGATTATGCACGAAAATCATTGCATTACTTTTCGTACGTTTTCAAACAAACTGTGGGTGAGAGCAGTCTACATATATACATATGTACATGGAGAGTAAAGAAAGCAGAGGGAGGAGAGGTGCACCATGGGAGGTCCCCCAGCAGTCTAGGCCTACAGCAGCTTAACCTGAGCCATCCCTAACTATAAGCTTTATCAGAAAGGAAAGTTTCAGCTTGATCTTAAAGGTAGAGAGGGTATCTGCTTCCTGAAGCCAAACTGGCAGCTGGTTCCACAGAGAGGGGCCTGATAACTGAAGGCTCTGCCTCCCATTCTACTTTCAGAAACTCTGGGAACAACAAGTAAACCTGTAGTCTGAGAGCAAAGTGCTCTGTTAGGGAAATATCCAACTATGAGATCTTTAAGATATGATGGATCTCGGTCATTAAGAGCTTTATATGTGAGGAGAAGAATCTTAAATCCGAGAAAACCGAGATTCTTCCGTGAAAAGAAAAACATGCCAGATGCCATCGACTGTGAGCATTTGCCCACTCAAGTCGGTTACGACGATGAACTGCAGTCAGGTTGAGACCCCGATGGGGATGATGAGCATGAGATTCCCTGAGATGGTTTCTGACAGTTTGTGCAGATATTCTTTGGTTCTGCAAACCGATTGTTTCAGCAGCTGTCCTGGTGGCTGGTCTCAGATGTGAAGGTCCTGGGCTGGTGTGATTACAATTGGTCTGTGGTTATGAGGCCGGTTGAATGTACTGCCAGATTCTCTGAAACGCCTTTGGAGATGGCTTATGGTAGAGAAATGAACATTCACTTAACGGGCAACAGGTCTGGTGGACATTCCTGCAGTCAGCAAGCCAATTGCATGCTCCCTCAAAACCTACGACATCTGTGGCATGTTGCTGTGTAATCAAACTGCACATTTCAGAGTGTCCTTTTATTGTGGCCAGCCTAAGGCTGTCTAATCAGCAATTTGACTTGCCAAACCTGGGATAGATTATCTCGGCAAAGGAGAAGTGCTCACCAACACAGATTTAGACAGATCTGTGAACAACATTTGATAAAAATAGATCTATTGTGTATGTAGAAGATGTTTCAGATCTTTGAGTTCAGAACATGAAAAATGGGAGCAAAAACAAAAGTGTTGCGTTTATATTTTTTTTCAGTGTATACAACTAGACAATTTCTCCCTGAAGCGCTTAGGTCCAAGAATACTAACTTCAGTTTTGTCTGAATTTAAAAGCAGATAGTTCTGAGTAATCCAGGTCTTTATGTCTTTAAGACAGGCTTGTAGTCTGACCAACCTATTGGTTTCATCTGGTTTCATAGATAAGTACAGCTGAGTATCATCAGCATAACAATGGAAATGTATGCCATGCTGTCTAATGATGTTACCTAATGGAAGCATGTACAAAATAAAAAGAATTGGTCCAAGCACAGAACCCTGAGGAACTCCATGACTTACTCCAACGTGTGAGGAAGATTCTTCATTTACAAGAACAAACTGGAATCTATCAGATAAATAGGACTTAAACCAGCCTAATGCAGTTCCTTTAATCCCAATAACATGTTCAAGTCTCTGTAACAGAATGCTGTGATCGATCGTATCAAATGCAGCACTGAGATCCAACAGGACAAGCACAGAAACAAGTCCGCTATCAGAGGCTAAGAGGAGATCATTGGTAACTTTCACCAGTGCTGTTTCTGTGCTATGATGCACTCTGAATCCTGACTGAAACTCTTCAAACAGATTATTTCTATGTAAATGATCGCAAAGTTGAACTGCAACTATTTTTTCAAGAACTTTAGACAAAAAAGGGAGATTGGATGTAGGTCGATAATTAGCCAACACTTCTGAATCAAGAGTAGGTTATTTAAGTAAAGGTTTAATTACAGCAACCTTAAAAGTCTGAATCCAATAGTCCTGTCAATATGGAAGTATTGATTAAGGGGAAAACTTGATGGTTTAGAAGAGACCTTTGCTTTTGTCAGAGCCATTACTACCTACATGAATCATCTGTTTACTCAGGGACCTGATTAAAGCTGATTTACAGCAGGAGCAAAGCATGACACAGTTTAGCAGAAACCTGGAAGGAAGGTCCTCCAGCATCTCCTGTCAGCTGCCACCTTACAGTATTCACCTTCTTCACTCCCCCAACTGAACACTCCATACTTATCGTATCATTGTTAAATGTACAGTATTTGATCAGTTTGAACACTTCATGGACATTACACATCTGAAGGCTAATTAAGAAGTATGCAAGAAGTTGAAGCTTCCTTGGGCAAGACATTGAACCCCATGTTGCCTACTGATGCATCCATCTGTCTATGAATGTGTGTGAATGATGAGAACAAAAAACACTGTGTACATATATATATATATATATATAGAACTGTCTTCGTCTATATATATATAGACCAAGACATAAAGTCTGAGTGAATGTGGCATGTAATGTTAAAGTGCTTTGAGTGATCAGCTAGACCAGAAAAGTTCTATACAAGCACAGTCCATTTACTTTGTTAAACATCTGCAAGTTTATCATTCAATTTGGGATCAAAACCACAAAACTTCTTCCAAAGCCTTTTCTGTCAAAACTTGTGTGTGTAAGTGTCTCTCAGGTGTGTGGTCACAACATCCATTGTAACAGTTCCGCAGATCTTTGTCTTTCCCAAATGTTATCAGATAATCTATTCTTTTATAAAGCTAATAACCCCTTATTAGTACAATCTCTTTTCACACATCTGTTGGGCTGATCCCTTTGGAGAGTGTGTCAACTTTCTTATGTAGAGGCTTTGTTCCATGGTTTTTCCACATGCAGAGTCCAGCTTTGGTTTTAACTGTATAATTTGATCTCCCCTACATAACAGGAAGTAAATAAATGAGAATTTATTTTCAATATTTATATGAAAATAAAAAGATTTTTTCAGCTCATTCTCCTTAGTTGAGCATGTTTATCTATATAATCTACATACAATCAATAACATGCAAATGATTTTCCTTCAGATATATTCATTATATGAGCTTGTTCTTCCTTCATTTTGCTTAGAACCTTAGAACCTAAACTGTTTAATTCGATTCAGGAGCCCACCGACATTAACCAAGATTATTTTTACTTTGTTTCCAATGACCTTCATTTCTTCAAATTAAAAAGTGTGGTGGTTAGCACCGTCACCTCACAGCAAGAGGGTTCCAGGTTCAATCCCTGCCTGGGGCCTTTCTGTGTGGAGTTTGCATGTTCTCCCCGTGTATGTGTGGGTTCTCTCCGGGTACTCTGGCTTCCTCCCACCATCCAAACATTGGTAACTCCAAATTGTCCGTAGGAGTGAGTGTGAGCGTGCATGGTTGTTTGTCTCTATGTGGCCCTGTGATGGACTGTGTGTGGTGTACCCTGCCTTTCGCCCGATGACTGCTGGGATAGGCTCCAGCCCACCCACTACCCGATTAACGGACTGTCGGTATAGAAAATGGATGGATGGATAATGCTCTGGGCATTAGTTTGGTTAGTTTAAAGCTCACACTGTTCTTTCATTTAAACACACAGCATCCAATACAGTACCTTTCAAAACAAACGGCAAACAAAAAAGAAAAAAGAAAAACTTAAGGTGATACAAAGAAAGATATGCTCGGCTCTGAGCTGAGTTGTTTGGTGCCATACTGTATGCAGGTTGCGGATGTGAGGGAGATTAACAGCAGCACTTACATGTGATTTCAGAAAGTCTGCCCGAGTAAAACAAGCAGATCTTAGCAACACAACATCCCAATGCAGGCAGCCATGACAGTCATACATAATCTGTCAAATATGAAACTCAGTTAGTTGCAGAAGTCCTTTAATTTAACAGAATATGCTAAACTTCTCAAAAGCTCTGTTTCACTTTAATTATTTTTTCTTTAAGAAGCAAACAACTTAAACCAAAATAAAACCGTCTCAACTTGTGGTCAAAGAATAAGCAAACAAGGGAGGTAAATGCAAGACAACATTTTATGACAATATCAAATACTTGAAGGACTGTGGAAGAGAACAAGATTTTGACAGCCAGCCATGAAACTTCAAACAAACACTATGGCTGAGCTTTAGAATTCACACAACAACAATGTACATTTATATAGTGCGGACACAGAGGGGCTGAAGTAACACTGCACATTTCTTTCCTTCCCTATCAGCTGTACCTATCTGCGCATTAACAGTTTCAGTGGCACCATGAAGGGATTAAGTGGGGGGCAGAATTCCTGTGCCTGTGCCTGCGGGGGCTGGGTTGCCCTGGACGCGCCACAGTATGGGTGGGTTGGTGCAGGTCCTGGTGCCGGGCTTGTTGCTCTGGGACCTCCAAGGTGTCCGCAGAAGGTTGTTTTTTTTTTCAGGGTGTTGGGGTGTGCGGTGGGGGGGGGGTGCTTTTCCCCTGTTGGGGGGGGCCTGGGGGGCCTGGGTGATGGTGGGTCTCAGGCCCGGGCTGCTGCGACTGGTGTGACCGGGTGGTTTGTTTGTTTGTTTTTTGTTGTTGTTTGTTTGTTTTTTGTAGAGGTCATCCGGGGTGGGGTGGGGCGGGATGGGTACCTTCTGGTACAGTAGCTCCCGGAATATGGTCGCTGCAGGCCCCGAGCCTGGTGGACATCAGCCCCTCCTGCTCTGGGTTGGCTCCCAGGTAGCGGGGATGCCTATTGCAGCCAGTCCCTGGCTGCCCTCTCCAGGGGAGAGGAGCCGGTGTATATCCCCATACCCCTCTCCCTTCTGGCTCCTGTACACAGCACACACTCACACATGAAGGGTTTTGGGGGCGTGTGTGTTCGGTGGGGTGTAGTGGATGGGGCCACGTAGGTGGTCCCCTTGGCTGCACTCTGCAGTTCCCCGCCCCTGTTTTAATTACACTTTAGACATTACTACTTATCAAACACACTCACACACACACATTAGGTCTTGGGGGGTGGTTACACTGAGTGGCATCTGGTGGGCGGGGCTCTTTGGGTATGTAGGCTGCCCAGATGGCCGCGCTCCCAGTTCTACAAGTTTGGCTGCCCCTCAATTTTAATCGCTCACTATTAGAAAATATTGAAGAGCCAGAAGGGTGAGGGGAGGGGTCTTCTTCCCACACCCCTGCTTCCTGGTTGCTGCTCGGGGCGGGAGGGGCCAAGAGGATTAATTAATTGTTCTGCTGGTTCGGGGTCTGTGGTGGCTGGGGGGCTGCTGGCCCCCTGGTGTGCCCGCTGCGCTACACCCCAGCGGAGTTGAGGGAGGGAGGACGTGTGGATGTATGGGACGTGAAAGTGTGTGTGGTGATGATTGGGCCTGGATCTGGGACTTGCTGTCACCTGGCCTGCTTGTGCTTCTCCCGATGGGGGGGCGGCGTTGCCTCTCCCCGCTGCTCGCGACTTCACCCACCTGTGGGCACGTCTTGACTCCCAGGGCACTTGGCCAGGGGCGCTGGGGCAGGCGCTGACCCACTGTGTGGCTGTCTGGGGCGCTTGGCCCTCCTGGGTATTGGGTGGGGCCTCTGCCGGGGGGGTTGGAGGCGCTCGGGCTCCCGGGGCCCGGGTCCAGTGCACGGTCCATGCCTGGGCGGCTGGGGCCTGGCGGGGTCGGTGGGCTGTTGCCCCTGGCTCCCGGAGGGCCTCTGCCCTATGCTTATGGGGGCTCTGTCCGGGGGCTTCCTCTGCAGTCTTCTGGGTGGATGCGTGGTGGTCCCTGTTGTGGGCTTCCTGGGTTCTGTGCTCCGTGGGGGCTGCTGGTGGCCTGGGTCTTGTGGCCCTCTCTGCCTGCTTCTGATTGCTGTGGGGGGGCTGTGGATTGTGGCCCTGTACACTTATACACTCATTACTAAGCACGGTTACCATGTAGGTCCTGTGCCATGGGTGTTGCATGTTCTCACACACACATACACACACATTTATTAGCCCAGTAGCATGCTCGCTAAGCAGTTGATGTATTATCATGTCGTCTCAGGTCATCTATATCCACAGCTGTGTTGTATGCGATTGCCGCTTCTTGTGCTTGTTTTTGTTTGTTTGTGTGTTTGTTTTTTCTCTGCTTGTCTGCTTTCAGGTGCTCCTGGTGGCGCTAAGGCTGTATTCCCCTTAGAGGCCATGGATTGTTGTCTGTTTTGTTTTTTTACAGGTGTAGCAGCCGGTTGTCTGGTTTTTGTTTCTATTTTTGTTCTGTTTCCTCTTCTTTCCTCTTCTTCTTTCCTTATCCCCCGGTCCGGTTCAGTTCTATTACATGTCATATATTGTCAACAGAAATAAATAAATTGGCATCAAGGGGAGCTTTACATTTATAAAACTTCCCTTGGCAAAGCAAATCTGTTTGGCATCAAAGGTATTCAGACTACAATTCTGCTGCCATAATGCTGAATAGGACAAGGGGAGGAAAAAAAAAAGAAAAGAAAAAAAAAAAAAAAAAAAGAAATATGATGATCACAGATCAAATCATTCACTAACAGAGACTTAGAAAGGAGAGATCTACTATTCAGCATATAGTAATTTGTTCAGTGTGTTCCCCCATTAGCAAGGGGACAGGTTCTGTGATGTGCGTAATTGTGAACAGTTCTCGGCCATTCAGGGAGCTAGCTTTAATGGGACTATCTAAGATCTGGGTCCCCAGCCCCAGCTTCTGTGCCAAACCCCAATCCAGCAGACTCTCGTCTGCTCCGGAGTCAATGAGGGCTTCCAAGGATAGTTGACCGGTGTTGTGCTTTACCTGAATTTGGATTAGCCCCCGAGCTGGGTTCGAGGGGGCTGTGAATGGTCTGTCTGCCCCTGTGGATTTCTCGGGGCAGGGGGCCACAAGATGTCCGGCTTCCCCACAGTAGAAGCACAGTCCTCCCCTCACGCGGCGCTGTTGCTCTGCCGATGGGAGGCGGGCTCGCCCCATCTGCATGGGTTCCTCCGTGTCCGGTGTCGAGGCGGCCCGGCGAGGCTGCTGGTGCAATTACCTTGGATGAGGGGTTCAGGGGACAGCAGACTGCGGTTGGCTGAAGTGGGTGGTCAGTGAGCGCTCCCGCTGGAGCGCCTTGAATTCCTCTAGTCGATTGTCCGTTCTCATGGCCAAGGCGATTAATGAGTGCAGGTCAGGAGGAAGATCTAGGGGTAAGAGTCTCTCGAAGATAGGGTGAGCCAAGCCTTTCAGAAACGCAGAAACGCCAGAGTATGGAAATGTATGGCATACTCACAGACGTTCATGCGTTTCCCCTGGGTCAGTCCGCACAACTGTTGAGCGACTTCCCAGTCGGTTTCTACTGGGTCGAAGGTTCTCTGCATGGCCTCCTGGAAGTTGTGGATGGAGGTACAGACCCTGGAGTCGCGTCCCCACTCTGCCTTCGCCCATGCTCTTGCTCTCCCGCCCAGGTTAGTCAGCATGAATTCCACTTTGGCTCGATCTACGTGGAACTGCTGGGGAAAGAGTTCGTAGTGCAGGTTGCACTCCATAATGAACGACTTACAGGGCCTCGGTCCCCCCAAGTAACGCTCGGGAGGGGGTAGCCAAAGTTCAGACGGGACATGGGCGAGAGTGGGGACGGGAGCTGGCTCTGGTGCGGGGTCTTCTGGCTGCTCTGCCTGCGTAGCTCCAACAAGCTGCTGGATCTGACCGAGGTTTGCCATTCCTTGGCTGAGGGAAGACAGCTGATCTTCCTGCATTGTGAGGCAAGCTGCCTGTGAGCCGAGCGCTATGGCAAGGCGTTCTGACCCTGCTGTGTCCATACTGGCCAGTGTGTACTGTCACGGCCCAGTTGAACACAGGACACAGATGCTGGAAATTTTCCGAACAAGGTGGTTTATTATGACACCAACCACTGGAGATTATCCAGAACAGAGCGAAAACAAGGGGCTATGAAAATCCTGGAGCACTCTCCTCACTAACTATCGATGAGGAGGGTGCAGCTATGAAACGTACCAAAGCAAAAGCTCTCTCCACTCCAGGAAAAAACAGAAGGGGCTATAAAAGATTACAAGTAAACATTCACGCTCTCCTGATGAGGCGGAATAAAACAAAGGGCGCTCTCCCGGTAATGGGGCAAAAATACTCGAGAACATAAATCATTCCACGAAGAGAGGTGTAATAAAACTTAAAAATTACTCTAATTGAAAAACTGCCTGAACAAAAGATGTTCTACAAATTGAGACTTTATGATTTCCACCTGAAGCAGGTCTGAGACCGGACAGTCAGACCATATGACATATTAGAAAATATCAGGATTTAACAGCAAGGTCAGACAGATAGGTGTCAGACAGTTTCTTACCATCTTAAAGCATTAAAAGGTTAACCTTTATTGTGTTAGAGATCACAGTAACAGGACTTTTAATTTAGCTGATCTAAATACTTCTCCTCTGCTTATTTTCACCAATTCTGAGTTAATATTCATCATCAGTATTTATATTTGATCTCATTAAACCATTTAACTATTTAACTGCAGCAGATCTATGAATCAATGGATCTGTTATCTTAACAGAGCAGCAAAGTGCTTTACAGAAAGGTTCAAAGTGAGTTAGATTATTAGGAAATTAACAAAAGCACGGCAATAAAAGGCACAACGAGAGTCAGATATCACCAATGAGCTTCTTAAAGAAGAAAACTCTTAAAAGAAATTTAAAGACAGCTGCGCTGCAGTAAGTCTGACTAATAACAAGTCAAAACAGCCACAGCAACTAGAGAGCTATACAGCTGAACAATATATTAATACTATTAGCAAATTCTAACTCTGCAGATAAATATTAATTAATCTAACAATAAACATTGAATAAATTAGTGAAATAAAAACAAAAACAGTGTTTACAGTTAAAGACATGCCTCTATACCAGACATGTGTCACTGGAAAAGGAAAGGCTTTGTGACCTCAGCACCCCGGTTAAACACTTGAATCAATTACTCGAACTATATTATGCCATACTTGAACCAAAACAAGTTGCTATATTCAAGTGCAGAGGACATCAAAAGGGAGATGGGAGAGTAGCGAGAGGCAACAGTGCGGCAGATAAGGTAGCAAAAACAAAAGCAAGGTATACTGCATTTAACCAGATGTCTCAGAAAACATTGGAGGAAAAATCACAACGAGAATTATGTTTAGAAAACATTAAAGAACTTCACGAAGCAGCGGCACCATCTGGAAAGCAAGCATGGAACGAAAAAAATAAAAAAGGATTCCACAAGACTCTGGAGGAATCATGAAGGCAAAATAGTAGCTCCAACTGGACTACTAAATTTGCTATGTCAAGAAGCACACAGTAGAGCACACTGTACTAGCTCAAAAGTAACAGCGCTAATTTCACAACACCGGTGGCACCCCCACCTAAAAGACACAATAAAATATCTTGTGCAATCTTGTGAAATTTGCAAGCTGTTCAATCTCAAAGCAGGACTAGGTAGTTTCCCAGTACCTGATGCCCCTTGGAAACAGATAGTAATTGAGTTTACTGACATGGGAGCAGCGAACAGGACTGAAGGTAAACTATTTCTTCTAGTGTGTGTAGCTCCCTTTTCTAGATGGGTAGAAGCCACACCTACTAAAACCGAAAAAGGAAAAGAAGTCATTAAATGGCTTACAAGAGAAATTATTCCAAGATTTGGGGTACCAGAAGTGATAAGATCAGACAATGGTACTCACTCACTTTTCTAATGAAGAACTAAGAGAAGTAGAAAAGATGTTTGGAATTACACATAAGCTCGGTGCAGTCTCTCACCCAGCTTTACAAGGACTAGTGAAAAGAGCAAATAGAACCATCAAAAAGGCCAAACAGAAGTCTGTGCAGACACACAGTTAACCTGGGCTGAAGCTCTACGTATTGTGTTAGCCTAAGATTTACTCCAAATGTCACCATGAATGTTGTCATGTTGTCCCACATGAGGTCATGACAGGGAGGAAACACTCTGTCCATTTACAACTGCACCAACAGGCTCACCCCTTGTTGTACTACAGTATGGAAACTTGTGTGAATGTGAAACAACTGAATAACACGGTGATGAGGATATCTCAACAGGTTACATAAATACTCACCAAGGAACAGGACCAGGAAAGTGAACAAACTTAACTGGTCCTCTCCTATATGGACAGGACGCAGAAGCTACAACACATTGTGTAAAGGTATGGTTGACCGAGAATAGACTGAGTAACTGGATCCACAAGGATCACTGTACTCAGGCTCAAGATCCTGCCGAAAGAACATTAACTGAGGTCCGGACTGACATAGGAACCTCACCTACTGACAAAGACTAGACCACGGGGACTAAAACTCTATCAGAGACTGAACGGACCACTGACAATGAAACCAAAGGAAAACACTACTGTGGAGACTAGACTGTAGAACCACAGTAGCAGAAACAATAAAGGTTACAATAACTAATTTTCACACCTCTCCGGTGTGCAAGTCAGACATTAAAAGCTCAAGTGACAAAGAACTACAACAATAATCTGGACACACCCTCTCTTCCCACCACTTCACACCAGGTGACTAAAAGATCAACAATCCACTTCAATTGCAATTTATTGAGAAACAATATGTACAATCCGATCTGTGCTCAGTCATGACATGTTGGTCGAAAGAAAAGGATATGAATGGGATGAATAAAGTGTTCTGTGAGAACAGTTTTAATCATGTGCTCTGGTCCATTCGAGAAATTACACGGGAGATGACCCAAGTTGTTTAATCTGGTGCACTTAATCAATCAATCAATCAAACTTTATTTTCATAACACTTTTCATACAAGAAAATGTAACACAAAGTGCTTCACAAGATAGAAGAAAATAAAACAAAACAGTGAAACCCAAGGCCACATACAGACACACACACACACACACATCTATACGCACACACACACCCACATACATCCACACATACTGGAAGAAAGAAGTAAAGATTAAGTAAAACATAATAAACTGAGGCAGAGCTGCTCTATGTAAGGTAAAGCACAGAGCTTTGAACTGCACGATTAAAGGTCTAATTCATGTCAAGAAAAAACAAGAAGGATCCTGAACAATTTAGCTAACATTCCAAAACTGCTACGAGCAAAGAAAAATATTACAAAATAATATCAAGAATCTGGGCCCTTAGGTCAAAGCATGGATGCAAGGTAACAATGATCAATAACCAACCAAAGATCTGATGTCTGACAACACAAGCACGATGCTGTGGCACTGCTAAGGAAAAAGTTAGCAGCACAAGGCCACATGGCTCATCTAAAAAATAAATAAATGAGGAATTAAGACAAATAGAAAAATAGAATAAACCTTTGTCTTTGATTCTAATTTGTATGGAAATATGTTATTGTATCATGTGATGTTATAAGAAACTCTGATGTCACACTGTTGGTACCCCATGAATTGTTTCTAATTCAAATGGAAAAAAAAATAAAATTAAAAATTAAAAATTAAAAATTAAAAATTAATGCTGATCCTGAACTGTCTGTGGATGGCTCAGCATCACGAAACACAGCCACTGGTAAGAATTAAATAGAATTTAGTATAAAGTAACTAGTGAGAATTAAGCAGATCATGCTGAAATTTTATCAAAAGCACTCTGAGTTGAATTAAGAGGACAGACAATATTTATCCCAAAAAGGTTAATCAGTTACTCATTGAGAAGAAATGGCTGCTTTCTTGATGCTGTGCTGCTCCCAAAATGAAATCTAACCACAAACATTTCTGTCCTGCAGCAGCAACACAGGAGCAGAAACTGCAGTGGAAGAGTTCAGCAGAACTAACATACGGAGGAGACTAAGTCTCATCGGGGGGGTGGAGACACAACAATTAATCATAGTTTACTAACACTTCTCAAGTTTTTCCCAAAATTCTGTGAGTCTTGTCTTCCTTTTGTCTTTTGTTCTATGTTGTCTTGTGTTTTGTCTTTGTCTTGCTGTTTTCTCTAAATGGTTTCAAGTTTTTCCACAGAAAAAGTTGATGGTACTGGATTTCTCATTAATGCTGTACAGCAGGTTGGTGAGTCTAAAGGTACTGTCCTAAAACATGGTTTCTATCAACTGGCCAGTTGTTTTGTTTTTCATTTAATTTATTTTTATTTTATTTTATTTTATTTTTTTTTCGGTTTATTTATTTCATTCATACATACGTCCATTGCCATTGGTGTGAATCGGCTGTTCGGAGCGGGACCTTAGGCACTGAAAGGTAATTAAGTGGTCGGTCGCCAAGGGGGAATGGGGCCATAGGAGAATTTTCCCAGATATCAGCCATCGGGTTTTTCGCTCCTATTCGCTGTGAACAGTGGATGATCCTGATGGTAATGTTAATTGCCTTAAGCACGTGTTGAGTGTCAATATTTTATAAATTGTTGTAGCTTAGTTAATTATCGTTATGTGTTGTAATGGTACTTATGGGTGAGCAGGGTCTTGCCACTGCTTAAACCACATATAGTTTTGGACCAAAATGAACTAAGATTCTACACAGAGATTGGGTTAGGGGCCACATACACAAACTAATTTTAAGACATATTGAAACATTGATTGATTTATTCCTTGCATACACGTACAGGCGTGATACTTATAGCTTTTAAGAAATGTGCTCATTGCAGAGTTATGATCAGTTGAGTAATGAAGGTTGAACTATTCTGGGAAAGAGGTTCTGTTCCCAGCATCATGATAAACACTCCTGATACAGAAAGGTTTAGCTAACGCATTACAATTATTTTACACATGCATATGCAATGAAAACTTGCTTGCTGCTGATAATCGCAAAGAAGAACAGCTTACACATAACAGCTCACATAATGAAGTTATATCAAAAGGGGGATAACAAGAATCTCCTGTCTGGTTGTGCTGCACCTCAAGGTAGTTGGCCACTTGCAGTTTGGGGATCTGCTAAGTTGGCTGCCGCTAACAGGTGTTACACAATACAGAATATAACAGTCCTACCTCATTTAGTTGACATGATTAAATCATGTCAAAAGGGGGAGTTGTTATAATTGGCTTTGATCTTAGACATTATAAATTCATATTCTGTATTTTCCTAAATAACCTATGTTCCTAGCTGGTACTTTTCCACTTTGCTCATACTGCACAACAGATGACCTTAAATGGTCCAAGACCTTAGAAGGACATAAACAACTGGGTCAGACAAAATATCTCTATTAGGGCAGATAGGTCTGGTACATTAGATCCACGCCTAAAACAGCACTCACACACACACACATTGTTTATCACATCCAAAGAACACAACAAGGACAGGAGCTGGCCTGAGCATGTCACCCAAAACTGGCCAATTATACTCTGACAAGTGTGAAAACAACTTCTGTGAGATAAAGCTGAATACAAATATAACATGTTTCCGGATATCGGGGCTCGGCCTGACGGATTTCCTGCGGGAGCTCTGGCACTCCGAGTCCAGCGCTGCAATATACTTTACTTGTGACCACTAATAAATACTTTTTTAATAAACGATTTCTCCAGCTTGTTCTTGAGCTTCCAATGAAAAAATCGGGCTAACAGTATCAAGAATTCAGGAGGAAGAGGTCATATGAGGGACTGTGCCATCTATTTTAGGATGGGAAATCAGTTTAAACTCTTAAGAGGCAGAATTCACATAAATTGACATTTGATTCTAAAGGGCATGGTGTCTTACTTAATGTTTGTTGGCGTTCCACTGACTTAATATTTTCAACAGTCTTTTGAGGGCGCAAGAGTGATCATTGATCTACAGTATCTATCTATCTTATCTATCTGGCCTAGGAACTGTGCACAATAACAACAACAAATCTTATAATGACCTCATCCCAAAAATATGTGTTTTGGGACTATATGCAAAATAACCACAGGTGGCGGTTGTATAAAAAGTGTTGCTGAGTGATTGTCCTCAGCACTGATGGGAATAATTGCATTAAAATAAATGTCATTACAAACAATGTTTGTATGTACATTCTTTCCGGTTTCCATCCAAACAAAGCCGTAACCGTTTCTGACAATAAAATGTAGTGCATGGAATTATTAAGCTTATTTGGCAAGGCTCTCTCAGCCACAGGAGCTGCAAAGCTAGATGCAGCGAGGGGGAGGGAAGAGGAGAAAACAACCGCATAATGTATGATGACTGGCAAAGGAAGGGTAAAGTTTCATTGTAAGCTAATCAGAGGCAGAGTTTGGCGGGTGTTTACACACAAACACACAGTTGCACACAAAAATGACCAAGAGACACAAGCAGCTGATGGGGGAGGCCCACCATGCGGAAAGACATTTTCTAAATACATAGACACAAAGCATGCCAAAATGCTATATGCTAAAATAGTTACTTTCACTGGTAAATAGTTACTTTTATAATGCTGTAACTCTGTTACTACTACTTTTTGGGAGAAGTAACAAGGGACAATATAAAATCACTTTTTCAAATAACGTGCCAACACTGGTCCTAAGTGGTCAAAGGTACGTGTTTATCTGAATTTTATGACTGCCATATTAGGGCGGAGGCACTAAATTTATATATATAGAACACAGTGCACTTCCTCAAGTTTTATAGCAGAGATGATAATAAAATTAAAATAATTGTAAATGAACATTTAATATATACTCCAAATACTCACTTGTGTCATATCAGATAAAACATGTTAGCTAATAATGAGATATAATATCTATATTAATTTAGGCCAGTTCAATTTCTGTTATTGCATTCCAGACAAAACAACAGAAGTGCATTTTCACTACACTAGCTTTATTTGTCATAATCACAAACTACTCTTGTTGTGGAAGAGATTAAAAAACAGAAAACTCAACAAACAAATAAACCATCCACCTGTTTAGAATGAAATTATGAGCTCTCATCTTTATTATCACCTGTAGTAGTAGTAATTTCTCCATCTCTCTCTTTTTTGTTTTGCCTTACATTAGACAAAACTACAGAGCCATTATGATCTGTTTCAAGCATAACTTAGTTAACTTCATGGTACAGATTGAAGTATTTTACACCAAATATTAAAATTCATTAAAACAAAGTGTATGAGCACACAATGTTAAGAAAAACAAATAAAGACAAATAAATTGAGTAATATGTACAATGCAGTGAAAGTTATTAAAGTCCTTCAATAAAATCAATTAAATGTTGTGGCAAACAGGAAAACCTTAAGATTTGCAGCGTATATTTAATTCCCTGGAGGTTTGATCTACATGGAAGATGCATAAAAACCGACAGCAATTTATATATTTTATTCTAACTCTGAAAAAAGACCAAGGTGAGCAGGCCTGGAAGACTCATAACATATCAAATGATATTAACTGTAGTTTGGTCCCAAGCCATTTAAAGCTTTTCAAACCAAAAGACGTATTTTAAAGGATATAAGAGGAAACCATTTTAGTTGAATGCTCTTATTTTTGAACAAATGTATGTATGAATGAATGTGCTGCACCACGTTGCTGCAGGTCTGATCTCATCCTGTGTATAGAAAACCTGTGTTTCCATTTAACCATTTATTTACATAATTTAGGATATGTCACTGTGAGGGAGCTTATACCCTGGGAATTTAATTGTTAGCTTTGAGTTTACATCCATATTATCTACCAAGAGATTTCATATGTGTTCATATGCTTTTTTCTCTTTTATGCTGAATCGCTCCAACAGAGTTTCTCTCTCTATCTCTCTTTCTATCTATGTGTTATTCTGGTAGTGGTTTATATAATAGCTGCAGTCACTGCAGACTCAGTCTGTGACGTTATGAGCTCAGTCATTGCCAGGCTAAAAACACAACATCACCACACATTCATGGAAATTCCTGGAGATTTCAGCCACACTTCCCTTTCTGCTACACTTCTCAAAAAATTATCAATTCCTCCACAAGAGAAAATACTATTAAATATACACCCATTGTTAATTGGGAACCTGTGACCATACAGACTTTACAGACTTTAAGGATGTTGTGTCAGAAAGCTAAAAAAGTTATTTGGGGATGCTTTCAGTCCACAGACAAGAATGCACTCTGTGACCCACATGGAGACAATATCAATTGACTCAGAATTGTCTGCTTTTAAATACATTATTGTGGTTATTAACTTGTGTTTCCCTGTTCCAACAGGTATCCTTTGAATGGTGTTATGGTGTTTTTCCCCCCTCTTTTCCCTCTTTTCTGTCTTCTCAAACCCCAGCTGGTCGAGGCGGTTGGCCACCCTTCCTGAGCATGGTTCTGCCAGAGGTTTCTTCCTGGTTCTGGTTCTGCCAGAGGTTTCTTCCTGGTTCTGGTTCTGCCAGAGGTTTCTTCCTGGTTCTGGTTCTGCCAGAGGTTTCTTCCTGTTAAAAGGGAGTCGTTCCTTTCCACAGTCGCCACAGGCACGCTCAGGACGGGAGATTGGACTGAAGACAAGTTTCGGTGCAATCTGTTGGTTTCCTTAGCTAGGATATTATTTTTTGAATTGGCTCTATATGAATGAATTGGATTATGATTACAATGAATTGAATTCCAATTGGCTTGAATTGGACTATATTATTTAAGTGCCTTGAGATGACAATTGTTGTAATTTGGCGCTATGTAAATAAAATTGAATTGAATTACAAGATGGTAACTGTCACAGTTTATGTTTTGATAACCATGTTTTCAGGTCATTTGTTATGTTTTCTGTCATGTTCTTGTCGTGTTTCTCCCCTGCCATCAGCTTCACTCATGTCACCTGCTTCATTGTCATCAGCTGCACTCATTCAGTAATCACTCCGTCCTCAGTATTTAGTTTCCTGGTTTACTCATGTTCATTGCAAAAATCCTCACAACCCTTCAGGCTTGCCACCGAAGTTAAGTCTGGTTTCCTGCCTCATAGTCTTGTTTCCAAGTTATTTATTCATAGTCTGGTCTCGTTTTCATGGTATTGTTTATCGTTAATTCACAGTTTAGGTATTTTTGAATCCGGCTCTGCCGTGCTTTATGTTTTTGCCTTGCTCCCTGTTTTTGTTTTTCTAGAATAAACCTTTTGTAACCTGACAGTAACTTAGCTGCATGGAATGAATTACTTGCAGTAAATCAGATGTGGTAATACATCTGGAAAGGTGTGAAGGTGCAATAAACGTATGTTTATATGCTTGCTGCTCTTATCTCTGTCAGTCTATCTATGACGTTGCTCTGCACCCTGACACTGGGTGTATACATTTTGAAAGAGCTAATCCACTGAAGTCTTGAACATTACAAAACCTAAGAGGTGCCCTGTGACAGACACGCGTGTGGATATTTTGTGTTCTCATCATCAAAATTTGAGTATTTTTGTCATTCATCTCTGGCATTCACCACTGCCTGGAATATACTGTGAACATGTATTTTTCTTTGCATTTGCTGATTATCTCAGCTTTGCTCATCTGCCTATGTTCTTCTGATGGTAAGTTTAATAAGTCATTTCCACTTACTCATCTAAACTATGTTTTGGACCAAGGCAACAACTGGAGATTTCACAAGTTTGTTCATGAACTAATATTGAACTTTTTTGCTGATTTTTAGGTCAGCTGACGTTTTGATGCAGTCCTAACTTTATAGAAAAACAACGAGCAGAGAAGACCGTAAAGTCTACCTACAAATCAGACCTCTTAGTTTACTTGCAAAAGTAGCAAATGGTTTTGTGACTTTATCTGGAGTCTTTTAAAATTTAGTCTATATGGTTGTAACTGTCTTCAAGTGACCGTGTCATTGTCATGTTGTATGGTCAATCTTACTGGGAAGTGGTTTTCTTGTTGAGATTTTGGTTTTTGAAGTGGTTGGTGTGACCATAAAAAGTTTAGGACTTTGACTCCACAGGCAAGAGTTTGAATTGAGAAACATAAATGTGCATCTGCAGTTGTTTTTTTTGTTTTTTTTGTTAAACTTCTATGTATAACTTGTAAAATACTGACTTTTTGCTTCCTTCTGAAGAGTAAACATCAGATAAGATACAAATGAGATGGGCACATGTCCGACATACATTCTCAAGAAATTTGCTTCACTCATTTCTACATGTAGCTTTTTCCTTTAACATTTTTAAAGGAAATAAATTGAAGAAACATACAAATATTGATTGCTCCATTCAAAGGATATCTATGAGACAGGGAAACACAAGTTAATAACCACAATAATGTCACATGTACATAATATCATTTGAGAAATTAAACAGGGGTAAAAGAGAGCAAAGTGAGGAAAGGTGTGACAGATGAGGTCCCCCAGCAGTCTAAGCCTATAGCAGCTTAACTATGGGATGTTTCAGGATCACCTAAGCCATCCCTGACTATAAGCTTTATCAGAAAGGAAAGTTTTAAGCCTAATCTTAAAAGTGGAAAGGGTGTCTGCTTCCTGGACATTTACTGGCAGCTTATTCCACAAGAGAGGGGCCTGATAACTGAAGGCTCTACCTCCCATTCTGCTTTTAGAAACTCTGGGAACAAGTAAACCTGCAGTTTGTGAGCAAAGTGCTCTGTTGGGAAAATATCTTACAATGAGATCTTTAAGATATGATGGAGAAGAATCTTAAATTCTATTCTGAATTTAACAGGGAGCCAATGAAGAGAAGCTAAAACTGGAGAAACATGATCTCTGCTTTTAGATCTCATCAGAACTCTGGTTCAAACCCACTTTCAGTTGGATCTGTGTTTGAAAAGTGCTATATAAATAAGAGACACAAAGGTTGGGCTGTGGAAAGCTCAATCATTTGCTCAAACCTTTACACTTAAACTCCTTTTGGCAAGGTTATTCATGATACATGATTATCTTAAAAATAATATGTATTGTGATGAATCAGACACATATTTTAATAAATGCAACATTCTTCATTTCTTCCAGGAAAATGTGGTAATCTGGAAAAAAGTATATTGTATATTAGGAATTTATGAAATGATAAGCAATACTGTCAAATCATTTTTTTTCTTTAAAGTCCCAATTCACTTTCCTTTGAATCCACAGGTATAAGTCAACGAACCTCTCCGCCCTCTCAGTCTAAAGCCACCACTGGAACAAAAAGTGTTAAGACTCCTGATACCACCTTAACAAATGCACAAACCTCTCCGCCCTCTCAGTCTACAGCCACCACTGGAACAGAAAGTGTTAAGACTCCTGATACCACCTTAACGACTGCACAAACCTCTCCGCCCTCTCAGTCTACAGCCACCACTGGAACAGAAAGTGTCCAGACTCCTCATACCACCTTAACAACTGCACAAACCTCTCCGCCCTCTCAGTCTACAGCCACCACTGGAACAGAGAGTGTTAAGACTCCTGATACCACCTTAACGACTGCACAAACCTCTCCGCCCTCTCAGTCTACAGTCACCACTGGAACAGAGAGTGTTAAGACTCCTGATACCACCTTAACGACTGCACAAACCTCTCCACCCTCTCAGTCTACAGTCACCACTGGAACAGAAAGTGTCCAGACTCCTCATACCACCTTAACAACTGCACAAACCTCTCCGCCCTCTCAGTCTACAGTCACCACTGGAACAGAGAGTGTCCAGACTCCTCATACCACCTTAACGACTGCACAAACCTCTCCGCCCTCTCAGTCTACAGTCACCACTGGAACAGAAAGTGTCCAGACTCCTCATACCACCTTAACAACTGCACAAACCTCTCCGCCCTCTCAGTCTACAGTCACCACTGGAACAGAAGGTGTTAAGACTCCTGATACCACCTTAACAACTGCACAAACCTCTCCGCCCTCTGTCTACAGTCACCACTGGAACAGAAAGTGTCCAGACTCCTCATACCACCTTAACGACTGCACAAACCTCTCCGCCCTCTCAGTCTACAGTCACCACTGGAACAGAAAGTGTCCAGACTCCTCATACCACCTTAACGACTGCACAAACCTCTCCGCCCTCTCAGTCTACAGTCACCACTGGAACAGAGAGTGTTAAGACTCCTGATACCACCTTAACGACTGCACAAACCTCTCCGCCCTCTCAGTCTACAGCCACCACTGGAACGGAGAGTGTTAAGACTCCTGATACCACCTTAACGACTGCACAAACCTCTCCGCCCTCTCAGTCTACAGCCACCACTGGAACAGAGAGTGTTAAGACTCCTGATACCACCTTAACAACTGCACAAAGCTCTCCGCCCTCTCAGTCTACAGCCACCACTGGAACAGAGATTGTTAAGACTCCTGATACCACCTTAACAACTGCACAAAGCTCTCCGCCCTCTCAGTCTACAGCCACCACTGGAACAGAGAGTGTTAAGACTCCTGATACCACCTTAACAACTGCACAAAGCTCTCCGCCCTCTCAGTCTACAGCCACCACTGGAACAGAGAGTGTTAAGACTCCTGATACCACCTTAACAACTGCACAAACCTCTCCGCCCTCTCAGTCTACAGCCACCACTGGAACAGAGAGTGTTAAGACTCCTGATACCACCTTAACAACTGCACAAAGCTCTCCGCCCTCTCAGTCTACAGCCACCACTGGAACAGAGAGTGTTAAGACTCCTGATACCACCTTAACAACTGCACAAAGCTCTCCGCCCTCTCAGTCTACAGCCACCACTGGAACAGAAAGTGTCCAGACTCCTCATACCACCTTAACAACTGCACAAACCTCTCCGCCCTCTCAGTCTACAGTCACCACTGGAACAGAAGGTGTTAAGACTCCTGATACCACCTTAACGACTGCACAAACCTCTCCGCCCTCTCAGTCTACAGCCACCACTGGAACAGAGAGTGTTAAGACTCCTGATACCACCTTAACAACTGCACAAACCTCTCCGCCCTCTCAGTCTACAGCCACCACTGGAACAGAGAGTGTTAAGACTCCTGATACCACCTTCACAACTGCACAAACATCTCCGCCCTCTCAGTCTACAGCCACCACTGGAACAGAGAGTGTTAAGACTCCTGATACCACCTTAACAACTGCACAAAGCTCTCCGTCCTCTCAGTCTACAGTCACCACTGGAACAGAGAGTGTTAAGACTCCTGATACCACCTTAACAACTGCACAAACATCTCCGCCCTCTCAGTCTACAGCCACCACTGGAACAGAGAGTGTTAAGACTCCTGATACCACCTTAACAACTCAACCGTCTAGTCCATCACCTTCAACCTGTATTCCTACAGTCACTGTTGGAACATCTGAGACCACTCATACATCTGAACTTACAACAATAGTAGAACCTCTCAATTGCATAAATGGTGGTTTTTTTCAATGGATTCAACTGCACGTGTCCCCCTGGATTCAGCGGGACAATATGCGAGTCCTCAGCAACCATTACGCCAGGTACTCTTATCCTGAAAATGTGTCATGTTCCTCACTATGTTTCATTGAACACAGATATAACAAGTTGCTTTCCTGAACTGCCCTCATTTGATCTTCACTGTCTGATTTATTTTTTATTTTTTTCTGGCAGCTACATTCAACCGAACAGTGGCAGTTAAGGTCATGATCAATGAAATCTACGATGAGGCATATGGTGATCCAGGATCCTCTAAATACAGAGAGTTTGTTGGGAATTTCACCGAACAGGTAAGTTATATGAACACACCTGAAATAAGTGATCATGGAATATGGAAACCTCAAGACTTTTTTTCTATTTGTGTAGCAATCGGATTAAAAGGAGAGTATCGAATATGAATTTACCAAAAATGGCAGTCATATTTCAAATCTGAGCTCTAACAGGAGAGATCATGTTTCTCCAGTTTTGGCTTCTCTTCATTGGCTCCCTGTTAAATCCAGAATAGAATTTAAGATTCTTCTCCTCACATATAAAGCTCTTAATGACCGAGCTCCATCATATCTTAAAGATCTCATTGTAAGATATTTTCCTAACAGAGCACTTCGCTCCCAAACTGCAGGTTTACTTGTTGTTCCCAGAGTTTCTAAAAGTAGAATGGGAGGCAGAGCCTTCAGTTATCAGGCCCCTCTCTTGTGGAATAAGCTGCCAGTAAATGTCCAGGAAGCAGACACCCTTTCCACTTTTAAGATTAGGCTTAAAACTTTCCTTTTTGATAAAGCTTATAGTTAGGGATGGCTCAGGTAATCCTGAAACATCCCATAGTTAAGCTGCTATAGGCTTAGACTGCTGGGGGACCTCATCTGTCACACCTTTCCTCACTTTGCTCTCTTTTCCCCCTGTTTAATTTCTCAAATTATATTATGTACATGTGACATTATTGTGGTTATTAATTTGTGTTTCCCTGTTCCAACAGGTATCCTTTGAATGGTGTTATGGTGTTTTTCCCCCCTCTTTTCCCTCTTTTCTGTCTTCTCAAACCCCAGCTGGTCGAGGCGGATGGCCACCCTTCCTGAGTCTGGTTCTGCCAGAGGTTTCTTCCTGTTCAAAGGGAGTCGTTCCTTTCCACAGTCGCCTCAGGCATGCTTAGGACGGGAGATTGGACTGAAGACAAGTTTCGGTGCAATCTGCTGGTTTCCTTAGCTAGGATATTGTTTTGAATTGGCTCTATATGAATGATATGGATTATTTTGAAATCAATTCATTGGATTTAATTCAATTATGATTGCAATGAATTGAATTCCAATTGGCTTGAATTGGACTATATTATTTAAGTGCCTTGAGATGACAATTGTTGTAATTTGGCACTATATAAATAAAATTGAGTTGAATTGAATTGAAATCCCATCCATCATCTGCCGCTTATCCGGGGGTCGGGTCGTGGGGGCAGCAGCTTTAACAGAGAAACCCAGATGTCCCTATCCCCGGCCAGTTCCTCCAGCTCTTCCGGGGGGAACCCGAGGCGTTCCCAGGCCAGCCGAGAGACATAGTCTCTCCAACGTGTCCTGGGTCTTCCCCGGGGTCTCCTCCCAGTGGGACGTGCCCGGAACACCTCATCAGGGAGGCGTCCAGGGGGCATCCTAACCAGATGCCCCAGATCCACCTCATCTGACTCCTGTCAATGCGGAGGAGCAGCGGTTCTACTCCGAGCCCCTCCCGGATGACTGAGCTTCTCACCCTATCTCTAAGGGAGAGCCCAGACACTCTGCAGAGGAAACCCATTTCGACCGCTTGTATTCACAATCTCGTTCTTTTGGTCACTACCCACAACTCATGACCATAGGTGAGGATGGGAACGTAGATTGACCAGTAAATGGAGAGCTTCGCCTTCTGGCTCAGCTCCTTCTTCACAACGACGGGTCGGTGCAGAGCCCGCAACACTGCAGACGCTGCACCGATCCGCCCGTCAATCTCACGCTCCATTCGTCCCTCACTCGTGAACAAGACCCCGAGATACTTAAACTCCTCCACTTGGGAAGGATCTCATTCCCGACCTGGAGAGAGCGTTCCACCCTCCTCCGGCTGAGAACCATAGTCTTGGACTTGGAGGTGCTGATTCTCATCCCAGCCGCTTCACACTTGGCTGCGAATCGCTCCAGTGAGAGCTGAAGGTCACGGCCTGATGACAATAACAGAACCACATCATCCGCAAAAAGCAGAGACCCGATTCTGAGGTCGCCAAATCAGACACCCTCAACGCCCTGGCTCCGCCTAGAAATTCTCCCAAACTCCCATGCACCCTCCAGGATCCTGCCGAGGGTATAGGGCTGGTCCACTGTTCCACGGCCAGGACGAAAACCACAGTGCACCTCCTGAATCCGAGGCTCGACTACCCGACGGATCCTCCTCTCCGGTACCCCCAAATAGACCTTACCAGGAAGGCTGAGGAGTGTGATACCCCTATAGTTGGAACACACCCTCCAGTCCCCCTTTTTAAAAAGGGGGACCACCACCCCGATCTGCCAGTCCAGAGGCAATGTCCCTGATGTCCACGCGATGCTGCAGAGGCGTGTTAGCCCTACAACATCCAGAGCCCGGAGAAACTCAGGACAGACCTCATCCACCCCCGGGGCCTTGCCACCGAGGAGCTTTTTGACCACCTCGGCAACCTCAACCCCAGAAATGGGAGTTTGGGCCTGCCAGGTCTGATAGGCATCCTCTCCCACCAGCGGAGCCAACTCACCACCAGGTGGTGATCAGTTGACAGCTCCGCCCCTCTCTTCACCCAAGTGTCCAGGACATACGGCCGCAAGTCTGACGATACAACCACAAAGTCGATCATCGAACTGCGGCCAAGGGTGTCCTGGTGCCAAGTGCACATATGGACACCCTTATGCCTGAACATGGTGTTCGTTATGGACAGTCCATGACTGGCACAGAAGTCCAACAACATAACACCACTCTGATTTAGATCGGGGGGGTCGTTCCTCCCAATCACACCCCTCCAGGTCTCACTGTCATTGCCCACGTGAGCATTGAATTCCCCCAGCAGAACGAGGGAGTCTCCGGTAGGAGCATTCTCTAGTGCCTCCCCCAGGGACTCCAAAAAGGGTGGGTACTCTGAACTGTTGTTTGGCGCATAGGCACAAACAACAGTCAGGACCCGTCCCCCTACCCGAAGGCGGAGGGAGGCTACCCTCTCGTCCACTGGGGTAAACCCCAATGTACTGGCAGACAGCCGGGCCTCTCACCATGGGCAACTCCAGACAGGAGTTGAACTAGCTTCAGTAGCGGAGGATCAGACCGCAAAGGCCTCCGCCTTCAGCTGCTACCCATCTCATATGGCACCCGACCCCCTTGGCCCCCCCCATGGGTGATGAGCCCGTTGGAAGGGGGACCCACGTCATGTGCCCCACCCCCGGGCATGGATGACGTTGTCCAAATTTATTTTTCATTATAAGGAGTCTTTTGAGCTGTTCTTTGTCTGGTCCCTCATCTAGGATCTGTTTGCCTTGGGTGACCCTACCAGGGGCTTGAAGCCCCGGGCAACATAGCTCCCAGACTCATTGGGGCACGCAAACTCCCCCACCATATAAGGTGACAGCTCATGGGAGAGTATTGAAATCTCACTTTGGTATAAGTGCTTTCTACATCATGGACAGATCACTCTAATATTTTACTCACAGTGGGTCCGTTTTACAATTCTGTAATCTTTTTAGCAGATGTACTGATTCCAGCAAGCTTATTTGACACGAATCATTTTGTTTATGGGAAAAAGAATGCACTTGGTCTCCAAGTCTTGGTACTTTTTAAACTGACAAGAGACTTGGCTGTGTGTGAGTGAGTGAGTCACTGTAAAAAAGAACCCACATATGGCTCGTAAAGACTGCTTCGGAGTGAAAAACTGTAGAAATATATTGATAAATTATAGCTTCAAAAAGCTGTCAACATACTGAGAACGGCATTTGTGGAAAATACCCCTGTGGCCATGACCAACAGTAAAACAAGCAACACAAGCCAGCACAGTTGTGCTCGGTGCCAGTGAAAATGAAAATGGATGGACATTGGGTCATTCAGTACAACACAACCTTGACTTGGCAGCAGGACCTTGAATGTAGCATTGCACCTGCAGCTGACAGGAAAAAATGCCTGACGGTTCTATCTTTGGCACTTTGGCTGCCATATTTGAATCGTGCTGGATCAAAGCAAGGAGCAAATACTTCTTTTTTCATTTTAGTGTGTGATTCAGGATTCAGGAAAAAAATTAACATGCAGATTTATTTTTAATATCATACATCCAGAAATACACATATATACACAGTGTTGAAAGGAATGTAGCTTTTGCCTGTCGTCATGAGCCAATCTTGTACAAATAGAACATAAAAGCAAAAGAGAAATAGCTTGACGCCACATTTAATCACATACTACATCAATTTTAAAAAGAATGAAATCAAAACCCTTTATTCGTCTCAAAGGTGTTTTCATTAAATGTTGCAGTGTGCTTTTTTTTTTTTTTTTTATAAAACCTCTGCTGAGACTTACCAAATGATGAGTGACTTTTATAACAAGCAGTGGCTGTGGCTGTTGGGATAACATTTGAACCTGTAATTACAACACATGAACACTGAGCTGTGCTTGGTCCGTGGTGAGACCTGCACGTGTCGTAAAGATGAAGATAATGTGTGCAGCTCTTGGTAGATTTGGTCATAACTGAACTGAGGCGGGTTCTTCTGTTTACCAGGTGTTACGCAGCCACTTGCATTATATTCTTTACCGTTTCTTTACAGTTTCTCAGTTTTAGTATTCTGTGGCCTTGACACTAATAGATCCCCACAGAAGATGTTTTGAAAACAGAAATGATCATGATATTTTTGAGCTGAGACTTTTTAGTAATAAATTCTGACCACAATCTGTTTTCAGATTTCATGGAGTCTGTATCTGACAGAAATGACATGTTCCGCACTGATCAGATCAGTCTGGACTCTGATTCATCCCTGTATGAAAGCATCAAAAGGTTGACTGATGATTTCTGCATCATTGATGCAAATTTAAAGTTTCATAAAAAACAACTGAAATGATAGCTTATTAAATGGTAAATAGAATGTACTCATACTGCACTGATATTGTCAAGTGGACCACCCAAAGTTAAGGTGACCAGATTTCTGAAATGAAAATCGGTGCGACGGTGAAAAATCTGCCAAAAAAACAAAACAAAAAAAAAAAACGTCCAGTTCACACAAAATAAATAAGTTAATACACAACATACCGTTTATCGTGGCCGCTGGTCTCCTTTTTCTGTCCTTTTTGTGGCCTCTTGATTGTTGTTGTTGACGTCGTCTCTGGTGATGCGTTAAATGGCTACCGTAAAAACTGGTGTTGCTTTGAATCTGTGCACATTTCACCCCATTCAGTGTCAAAATCGGGGACATTTTCAGGGACAGCTTTGACCAGGGACAGGTCACCCAAAACGGGGACTGTCCCCGGAAATCGGGGATGTCTGGTCACCTTATCCAAAGTGCTTTGACACACACACACACACACATGGTGGTGTGGTAGTGAGCATTGTCACCTCACAGCAAGAAGGTTACTAGTTCCGCTGGGTTCTTTCTGTGTGGATTTTGCATGTTAAGACCGTGCATGAGTGGGCTCTTGTGCAGTACTTCGGCTTCCTCCCACAGTCCAAAAACTGTAGGAGTGAGTATGCATGGTGTTTGTCTCTGTGTGGCCCTGTGATGGACTGGGGATCCGTCCATGTACCCTGCCTCTTGACAAATGATACTCCCATGACCCTGAGTTGGACTTAGCAGGTGCAGAAAATGGATGGATAGATGGACACATTAGTGGCAATGTGGAGTTCAGTGTTTTGCCCATTGACACTTTGGTTGTGGGAAGCTGGGAATCGCACCGCTGATCTTTCAATTGGCAGACAACTGCTCTTCTGCCTGAGCCAAAGCTGCCCCAGTCATTAATTTAGTAGTTTTAGTAACAGCACTGTACCAGGCTGACATTGGTAAAAGGTCCCTCTAGAGAAAAAGTTCATTCACATAGGTCACATAGATCAACATCTTATGTGATCAGTGGTGCTCCTCCTTTCAGGAATTTTGCTTTTGAAACATCATTGTGTTCTTGTTCCAGATGGGGAGACTCTATCAGACGGTAGAACACTTCAGAGCAGTTGTAGTGACAAGCGTGAGGTAAAACTTCATTAACATTGGGTTTGATATGCTGGATCGTGTAAACACAGATATGGTCATTCTTGTAGCTACTATTAAGAAAGAACACGTTGATGTTTGAACAAGATGTTTTTGTTTAGATTTTCTTTCTTCTTCTTTTTCTTAAATAATATTTTGTCCTTCTCTTACTCTTAGCCCCGGAGGCTCTTTGCTCAGATTATCAGATGACACCATGGGGGAGGTAAAGCAGTTTTCAGGGAGCCATTTAAGGTGAGGAGATTATCAGGTGAAGTCATGACTAATTCCATCATAAAGCAAAAACAAAGGTAATTGATGCAAAGAGATATCAGAGAATATTTCACTGAGAAAGTTTGCCACTTTAACAATTCAATTCAATGTATTTCTCATGCAGAGCAATGATGAGCTAAATCCATACATATTCTTTTACGGGACAAAAACCGATCACCCTGTATATATGTGGTTATTAGGATGAAATGTTCAAGTCAAACTGACAAATGATCAGAGAAGATGAAACAGAAAGTTGGAGCGAGATCAGATCCATGAATTCAAATGAAAAGTGTAATGTCTTGTTTTGTGTAAATGACAAAAGAAATTCTAGTTATACCACAGTTATACCGTATAGTTGGAGTAAATGGACAGTAGATTATTATACTTATTATCATCTGAGTCTTCCAAAACTTTCCATAGATTTTTGGAAATGAGCCAGAGGTGTTTTACTCTCAGTAAAAAAATAATAATAGTATGAAAATATCAAGGAAGGAATTCAGTTCCATTACATATCTTTAATAGCAAAATGATGCATTTATCAGCACTGACATGTATTCACTTACTTCTGCCTCAGTGTGAGTGTCACACATGATGTGGTTTTGGAAATTCCTAACAACAACTCTGATGAGCTGTATAATGCTGATGCTGAGGCTATTGTTAATGAGCTCCATAACTGCATAACAGGTGAGACAAATGATTGTAACAATTGTTTTTAACAAAAACTACAATATCACTTGTAAACTTGAATTACGGGTTCTTATATGAAAACCGTAAGTAGCAGACTTTGCATTCTAACCATGTCTTTTCAAACTTACTGTTGTAAATGAGCTGTTGCTGCATCATTTTCTCTTCTAAATTTTCAGATTGTCCTTACGATATCATAGACAAAAATGTCACTAAAACAGTGCTAGATCTGAAAGGTAAGTATTACTACACTGTGCGTTTCTGAATGTGTGTAACTTCACTACATAAAGATTTATAATTAACACTCACAAATTTCTGCTTTGAAACTCCCTCAAAAGCTAATGAAAAGACCTTAAAGGAATGCTTTAAAAACTAGAAAAGGAAGACTTAAAAACCTTAAGTCTATAGAAAGCTTTGAAACAGAGTCTTCCTGTACAGAATGGTAACTTTAGATACAGAGAAGGTTACAATTATTGTAAGGTGGATATTATAATTTTAAGGTACCTCAAATGAGTGAAAGAAACTTTAACTCCACAGTGTTGGTAAAATACAAGCATAGGTGAAACAGTCACTTTCTATAGACTATGTGGATTTATAAGAGATTTTTAGAAAAGTTTTGTATGAGTTATCAGACTTTTTTGGTTACCACATAGGTACGTACTAGAAAAAGTGAAATATTCATTCTTGTGTATTTCTAATTGTAAGGATAGCAATCACTGAGCTAATTATCAGAAATTGGTAAATGAATTTAGTTTGGAAAGATCTTTTAAAATTGCATCTGTCACAGATAAACACTGACCATGAGAATTTAAAATCAGTGGCATGTTTTTGAAGAAAAATGGGGAAAATTAAAGAGCTGTACAATATGGGATTTTCATAGATTCGTAAATAGTTAAATGTTTTTCCTCTGAGCTGTCTTTCTTTTTCTCAGGTTATTGCTCCTATCTTCATGTAAAAGGACTGTGTCAGCTTATTTTGAAAGCTAATTTTTCCATGAATTGATGCAGATGTTTTGGGTTATTTTGTGGAATATTTTCTAATATATTGATCAATTTAGGTTTTAGTAATTTTAGAGTTTTTTTTCTTTATCTTATATTTGTTTTTTCTCCCACTGTATGAAGAAATATTTTCAAATTCAAATCTACAGTGGATTAAGAATCCTCAGTTCACATAAACTCCCAGTTTAGCATGTCTTTGGATTGTGGGAGGAAGCCATTATTGGTCCTCTTGTACCTTATAAGTGTGATAAGACTTATTTGGCTAACTTAAAAAGAATGAGTTACAATTATTTTCTGAAAAATTAACTTTTAAATGCAGTCATTATTTGAATCATTCTAGTAATTTGTTATTTTGGTTAAAAATAAAGAAGAAAAATAATAAAAGGTTCAGTAGAGCTACATAACTAACAGCAAACCTCAAATGATGCAAAGTTCTTTCAAAATTATGTTGTTTTTTTTTTTTCATTTTTCTGGAGGCACGAAGAGCCTTTTAATTGGTAGATGTACCGCTGAGTTATGTTTACTGAGGTTTAAGTTGACAGTGATCCTACAGAACTTTTCATCTCTTTATTTGTCTAGCTCTATGTGACAGTCTTTTCGAAGATCCAGCTGTTGCTCAGCACTACAGCGCTAAGCTTCTTGGTGAAAACTACACATGTCTCACTAAATGTGATGCTCATCATGACCATCACAAAACATGCAACAGAAGGGGAAACTGCACAGTGTACAGAGATACTGGACCAGTTTGCGAGTAAGCTGATATTTTAAAAGACGTTTAAAGCATTGCTTTATTGTTACAAACAGTGGCGTAATTTTCCCAGTTTGCTGAATTGAATGCATCTACTGCTGAGGAGAACAAACTTAAGCCTGTTCTGCTGAGTCATATGAAAGTGTTATTCTAATCAGCGCTAGAAAATGTAGAGTGTTGTGTGTAACAGTTTAAAGTGTATTTAAGCGGAAAGTCAAGATAGTTTTTCTCAGGAATATCTAAAACCACCATCAGCTATATGCAGTCTAACCACTGCAACCCAAGCCCTGAACAGAGCTAGAAAAAGCCGTTCCAGTGAAACAGCAGTGAGAGTGCTGATAAGCTGAACAAGGAAGATGCCAAAGAAGCTTAAAAGATTTTGGAGAAAAATGACTCAAGCATGTCCAAATGTTGCCATGGAAAAATTCAGTGTAAAATATAATCAAAATAGGGAATAATAACTAAAATATCAGGCCAGAACAAACCTTAACAGGGCAAAGACACACAAACAGTAGCAATAGATTTAAACTTTTACCAGTTACTTGTATTTTGTTTTCATTAATTACCTTTAGATATAATTTCAGTTTTGTTCTCAAAATGAATTGTAACATGTAAGTTCCCAAAAAAGGATCTGATTGCTGTTCTGATGCTCTTTTAATGCTGTTCTGATGCTCTTTTTCTCAGGTGTCACAATGTTGATTCTATTTGGTACTTGGGGAAGGAATGTAATTTGCCAATACAGCGGACTGCTTTCTATGCAGGCCTGAGTGTAACCCTTGGTCTCCTTTTAGTGACTGTGGGAGCTCTGGCAACATATACGTCGGTCAACAAACAGAAACAAACACAGTAAGCTGTACTCTGACTATATTAATTATTATTTATTGGCAAATAGTTTTTGTGTTTTTACCTTGACATGTTTTGACTGCCTATATATAAGAAACTGATCGCAAAATGATCTTTAAGGAAAGTCAAATTAGTCTGTTCAGAATATCTTAACTCTTAGTCATAACCATGGTTTTAGGAAGTACAGTGGAAGAGCACCAAAAGCTGTAATCCTGAGAAAATGAAATGTGACAAATTGATGAAAACGCTTCACATTAGCAAGATGTGTTTTAAGGCATGAAGTGATACATTAACACTTTTAGGTTTTTGCACGAGGAGTGCATGGTGCTTTGGATTGGAAATAAAACAATAAATCAGTACAAAAATATGGCCATTCACTCTGAGAAGTTATAAATAAGTCAGACCACGTTCCTGCTGTGTAGTATAAATCTACGTTGGCCCTGAGGTTCAAAACACAACTTTTCAGAAGAAGCGGCAACATTTCAGAAAACACAATGATATTTCAGAAAAAAAAGACACTTCAGAAAACACGACAACATTTCAGAAAAAAACAATTCAGAAAACACAAAAGCTTTTCAGAAAACACAGACGTTCGTGCTGTCTAGTATAAATCTATGTTGGCCCTGAGGTTCAAAGCACAACAACTTTTCAGAAGACGCGGCAACATTTCAGAAAACACAGACATTTAAAGAAAACGTGAAGACATTTCAGAAAACCCAAAGACACTTCAGAATACGCGACACTTCAAGACACACAAACTTTTCAGAAAATGCAACATTTCAGAAAAAAACATTTCACAAAACCCAAAAGACACTTCAGAAAACACGACAACATTTCACAAAACGCGACATTTCAGAAAACCCAAAGACACTTCAGAAAATGCAAAGAAATTTGAGAAAACACAGACATTTCAGAAAACACAACAACATTGCAGAAAACCCAAAGACACTTCAGAAAACAGAAACATTTCAGAAAATGCCACATTTCAGAAAAAGTGACGATATTTCAGAAAACGCAACACTTCAGAAAACCCAAAGACACTTCAGAAAACACAACAACATTTCAGAAAGCACAACGACATTTCAAGTCAATTCAGTTTTATTTATATAGCGCCAAATTACAACAACATATAAAAAGAATATAGTCCAATTCAAGCCAATTGGAATTCAATTAATTAGTTGTCAGCCTGGCAACAGTGCTGAAAAGAAACCTGGGATTATTCTTATTCTCTTCTATCAATGATGAATAATAAGCAGTTCTAGCTTTACGACGGGCTTTCTTATATGTTATTAAACTATCTTTCCAGACTAATTGAGACTCTTCTAAATTAGAGGAACGCCACAGTCTCTCCAGCTTTCTTGCAGTCTGCTTTAGCGCACGCAGCTGTGAACTATACCAAGGAGCCAACCTCTTCTGCCTGATGACCTTCCTTTTCAGAGGGGCAACATTGTCCAGTGTTGTACGCATTGAAACTATAGTGCTGTCAACAAGAGAGTCAAGTTCTACTGGAGTAACATTTAGGTAGCCATCCTCTGTCATATCTGCACATGGCAGTGAAGGAAAGGATGATGAAATCAACTCTTTAAATCTGGTTACAGCATTCTCTGACAGACACCTTCTATATGTAGATTTCTTCTCAGAAGCCGTATAGTCAAGTAATGTAAATTCAAAAGTTATTAAAAAATGGTCAGACAAGACAGGGTTATGAGGGAACACTGTTAACTGTTCACTCTCAATGCCATAAGTCAGCACAAGGTCAAGGGTATGATTAAGGCAGTGAGTATGTTTGTGAACACTTTGAGAAAATCCAATAGTCTAATATAGAATTAAAGTTAATATTTAGGCTGTCATTTTCAACATCTACATGAATATTAAAGTCACCCACTACAATGACTTTATCTGTACTCAGCACTAACTGGGATAAAAACTCTGAGAATTCAGACAGAAACTCAGAATAAGGGCCAGGTGGACGATACACAACAACAAACACAAGAGGTTTTTGTGATTTCCACTTTGGCTGGGAAAAACTGAGAATCAGAGATTCAAAAGAGCTAAAAATGATCTTGGGTCTCGGACTGATTAGTAACCCTGATCTGAAGAAAGCTGCTACTCCTCCTCCTCTGCCTGTGGTTCGAGGAACGTGAACATTTAAATAGACGGAGAAAACATTTCAGCAACATTTCTGAAATTTCAGCATTTCAGAAAACACAATGACATTTCAGAAAACAGAAAAACATTTAAGATTATGGAAAAGGTAGGGACCATGGGGACAACACTTCTTGTTGATTGGATGAACCCAAGTCTGGCGACATGTCTTTTCCTGTACTCTCAGCAGCATCTTTGTGGGGATTTTGAACCCAGTTTGAAAGGATGGAAAAGGAGCTTTAATTTAGAAAAGAGTACTTCAACAAAGCACATACATATGATGTAATTCGCGATATGCTCTCAACCCATCATGACATTAAAATATCCTGTGAGACCTTGAAGGCACAGCTGAAAAATTTAGGACTGAGGACATGGGGCGGCTACTCATCGCCAACCGAAGTCAGAAGGGTCATTATATCAGAGTTGCGCAGACCTGGAAAACTGTTTGGGTACAGAACAATGTGGCTTAAAGAAACATGGCCTGTGTCAAAAGGGAGACGGTAATGCGGATGCTTTGCAAAGTCAATCCATGCGGAACCTTCATCGTCAGATGCACGTACCATTCCATGGGTCCCAATTATGTGTGGCATGTAGACTGATATGATTCATTTAAACCGTTTGGCATGGCAACCTCAAGTGGGCATTTTCTATTGAAAGTAGGCTATTTGCTTTTACCGGTTGTGGAGGAAGTATTTAGATCCAAAAGTAACGATTCCAGACTGAAATTTTTACGTTAGTCATATTTTGATAAAGTTACAAAAGTAACATAAAAATAAGCAAAATATATATGTAGGCTTGTAGCAGCCAATAATGTTATGACAAAAAAATAGCAAATGTTATTGGTTGGTATGTTGGTAATAACATTTGCTATTGCGTTGTTGGCATGTCATTAAATTATTGGACTTTATTACATTATTGGTTGGTTATATTTTGCTTATTTTGATGTTACTTTTGTAACATTTTATGTTATCTTTTTTATGTTAACATGTTACCTGTAATAGTGAATCTTAATACTTATTAGTTATGTTTTCCAACGTTGTCTGTAATGCATATACAGTTTTTGGTGCAGAAGATTATAGCCAATAATGTTACTGTTAATCCAAACCCAGGTCTGTTTCTAAGCTTTCCAGCTTTAAGGAAATGGTTAGGGTAATTTCTCTGCATGTTTTGTAATGGAATTTGAAATGAGTAAAGTTGTCTGTCTCTGCAGAAAGAAAGACATCAAAGAAAAACTGGTGAACCAGTGGCTTGATGACGACTTTGAGTGGTCCCGACCTAACACGCCAGCAGAAGCATTTAAAGCAAGTAAGTCTATCATAAATAAAAATATATATTCTTAATTACACAGTGGGGGATGTAGCCAAAAACAGATAGCTTTTGTTGAAATACCAGGATTTAAAGTTGAACAAGAAGTTTCCCTAATAGAAGCTATTTTCCTATTTAAATTCCCTATATTCCCTATTTAAATCAAAACAGGGAAGTCCTATATATATATATATATATATATATATATATTTGTATTTGTGTTTTGTATATACACATATATATATATATATATATTTGTATAGATTTGTGGAGAAATAGAGCTGTGTGTCATCTGCGTAGCATGTTTGGAATGTTTGGTGTAAGATGTTTGGAAAATATTGCCACATATGAAATTAGTTTAATGACGAAAAGAAGGGGCATCAGCAAAGAGCCCCGGGGGACACCTCTGGTAACATGGGGGCTAGGAAGTGAATGATGTGAGTTGGATGAACTGAGTGGGACCTGAGAGGTAAGATTTAAAAGTTTGAGTTGACACCAGGTTTTTTCAGAATTGGTGTAATAGAGGTGGTTTTGTATAGAGTAGGAACAGGAATGATAGCCAAGATGAGGGGGAGTAGAGAAGGGGGGCAGGCTTTAACTACAACTGTGGGAGAGATATCTTACAGGTTGAAGGCTTTGACTCACAGATGAGAGTTGGAATATCTAAGGCAGTAGAGAGTTGGGAAACAGAGAATCAATTTGATGGAAGATGAGTATTAGACGAAGAGCCGAGGGAGTGGTTTGAACCAAGGTGCTGATGGATCTTGTGTATTTTCTCACTGAAAAAAAAAAGATTTTAAGGAGTCCAAAAAAAAGACAAAAAAAGAAAATACTGTTTTTCATTGGGAATATATTGGTTTATGAGGTTTGCATATCACTGCAATTTAATGGAAGACAAAATCCTACACTCTGAACATGTATGTAAAGCTAAATGTTTGCCACATCCTTTGCTCTAATAAAGCTTTGATGAAGTAGCCACTACAATGCACCCTAAGATTCTGTGTTTCTGCATTCATACACTGTCAGCTCAGTTCAGGTTCTGTTTCTTGTGGTCTGGCCCACCTGGGTGTGTAACTCTCTGTTACGCACATACAACCCCATGGTTTCTTTCTTAAATGAGGAATCCAGAGCTGTTGCTCCAGAGCACAGAGGGGAGATGTGGAAATAAGAAATGGAAGTATGACAAGAGATTACAGAATTCAAATATACTAACAGAATGAGAAACAGAAAGGGAACCACAGGAGACAGCAGTTCTGGCATCGCTTGACATACGTTAACTGAAATTCATTCTGGTTAAATGTGTTGTGAATCTCAAATAACCTTTATTTTTCTACTTGTAGGAGATTACAGAAACCCTTCATTCACACCTGAAAAATCTGCTGTCAACAAAGACAAATATGATATCAGGCAATCAGTGCCTCTCCAGCAGCTGACTCAACCATCTTCACATACTGACCTCAGACAGCTGAGCCCATCATTAGGCACCCCCCCACTACACGCGATGCACAGACATGCTACATCATTTTCTTCTCCTGGATACTGAAAAACTATCAGATCAGACCTGGTAAACAAAGACTTCCCAACCAACCAGTTGGTCAATACACACCAACAGGTAAAAAGTAAAGATTTGTGCTTATTTTTTTTTATACTGACAGCACTTTGTTTCTCTCTTTTCACAGATGAGGATCTGCTGGCAAAGGGACAGGGCACCCAATGTCAAAGCAGTGCATTGAAACCTTTTTTAAAATGATAACAAGTTAGAACTTAATTTAAATCATTCTACTTCCTTTATAAAGTATTTATCTCTGCTGGATGTTCATGTATTTACAATTGTCAGCTTTATTTAGAGGGTTTCTTAAACTGGGTAGTTAAAAAAGTGTTGTTTGAAAATAGAAACACAGTTATGTAAGTATTAGTCTTTATTTTTACATTTTATTGATTCTAATAATATAAAAAAGTTCCTCTTCCATTTGTGAGCGTGGGAACAACAAATGCAAATGTAATCTAGATAGCCTCTCTTTGTAAGTCACTTTGGATAAGAGCGTCTGCCAAATGCATAAACATAAACATGATAACTTCTATGTAAATTTCAAACACACGCTAATTGAAAAATATCTAATCAAATCTAAATTAATCAGATCAGTCAGATTTCCACTGATCCAGCCATTCAGTGTGCTGGCCCAAAAAATTGTTTTTTCATTATGGATCACCTTCAGGAATGGTTTCTTTGCAACAATTCCACCATGAATTCATTTGAATACATCTTACACATCAAGTCTCTTAAATGTTTTGGATACAGGTCAGAATGGTTAAAAGTAGGCAAAGGGCGCCATGGAGAAAAGAAGAGTCGGTCAGGGCACAGAAAAGGGAGTGCTGGAGAGCCAAATGGAAATGGCGCGAGTCAAAGCTCCAGGTTCATGAGGTTACAAAGAAAAGCTATGTGTGTTCAACTAGACTTTGCGTAGAACGAGGGAGAGTTATTTTTCTGAAATCATAAAAAACTGCAGTAATAACTCTCGTGTCCTGTTTGCTACAGTAAACAGATTAACAAACCCTCCAGTTTCACTGCCTTTAGAACTCATTTCTACATCTGTGTAATGAGTTTGCAATATTTTTTTCATGACAACGTTCAAGGCATTAAAAATGCAATAATTTCCACAACAAAAACAACTACTCTGCAGCCAGCTAGACACCTGTCACTGACACTTTTCACACCTGTCACTGACAAAACAGTCGAAGAGATCATCTGCAGTCTGAGTTCATCGACACGCTGCCTTGATGAGTTGCCCACTAGATTTCTAAAGTCTGTGCTTAGCAGTTTGTTACCACAACTCGCTCATCTAGTCAACATCTCACTCCAGACTGGAACATTTCCAAAGGCCTTAAAAACTGCTGTCATTAAGCCTTTTCTAAAGAAGAGCCGTCCTGATGCCACAGTACTGAACAACTACCCACCCATATCAAACCTGCCGTTCTTAGGCAAAGTCCTAGAAAAAGTTGTATACCAACAGCTTTCTGACTTTGTTAGACTTCCTGTCTAACAATGCTTTTGATACTTTCCAATCAGGCTTTAGGCCCCACCACAGCACTGAGACAGCTCTGATCAAGGTGACAAACTATATCCACCTGAACACAGACGCAGGCAAAGTCTCAATCTTAGTTCTGCTGGACCTGAGTGCTGCCTGTGACACAGTTGACCATGTGATCTTATAACAGAGATTAGAAGACTGGGTGGGAATCTCTGGTAGTGCTTTAAACTGGTTCAAGTCCTATCCCAAGGACAGGAAGTATTTTGTTGGAATTCGTAACTGCGTCTCAGACCAAATAGCTATGACCTGTGGGGTTCCCCACGGGTCCATCCTGGGACCCCTATTGTTCAATATGTACATGCTCCCATACGCAGCTATAATGTGTCCTACCACAACTATGCAGATGACACTCAGATCTACGTGTCACTGACGGCAGGACAACACGGGCCTGTAGATACATTGTGTCACTGCATCTAACAGATGATAAAAGATTTTCTCCAGCTAAACTCAGACAAAACTGAAATCATTGTCTGTGGCCCACAGAAACAAAGAGAAAGTGTTATCAGTCACCTTGAGACTGTCTCTCTAAAACCTAATAATCAAGTTAGAAATCCAGGGGTAACACTGGACTCAGACCTGAACTTTAACAGCCACATTAAATCAATAATATCAGCAGCTTTTTACCATCTGAAAAAACATTGCCAGAATCAAAGGAATAGTGTCTAAACCAGACTCGGAAAGACTAATCCATGCGTTTGTCTCCAGCAGGTTAGACTTCTGTAACGGCCTGCTCACTGGGCTCTAAACGGGCTGTAAGACAGCTGCAGTACATCCAGAATGCTGCTGCTCGAGTCCTGACTAGAACCAGGAAATACGACCATATTAGTCCAGTGCTCAGGTCTCTGCACTGACTTCCTGTCGCTCAGAGAATGAACTTTTTTTTTTTTTCTTTTCCCCTTGTCCTGTTCAGCATTATGGCAGCAGAATTGTAGTCTGAATACCTTTGATGCCAAACAGATTTTCTTTGCCAAGGGAAGTTTTATAAATGTAAAGCTCCCCTTGATGCCCATTTATTTATTTCTGTTGACAATATATGACATGTAATAGAACTGAACCGGACCAGGGGACAAGGAAAGAAGAACAGGAAAGAAGAGGAAACAGAACAAAAATAGAAACAAAAACCAGACAACCAGCTGCTACACCTGTAAAAAACAGGTTAGTTATAAGTGTAAAAGCGTACAGGGCCACAATCCACTGCCCCCCCAAGCAATCAGACCCAGGCCACCAGCAGCCCCCACGGAGCACAGAACCCAGGAAGCCCACCACAGGGACAACCACGCATCCACCCAGAAGACTGCAGAGGAAGCCCCCGGACAGAGCCCCCATAAGCATAGGGCAGAGGCCCTCCGAGAGCCAGGGGCAACAGCCCACCGACCCCGCCAGGCCCCAGCCGCCCAGACACGGGACCGTGCACTGGACCCGGGCCCCAGGAGCCCGAGCGCCCCCAAACCCCCCGGCAGAGGCCCCACCCAATACCCAGGAGGGCCAAGTGCCCCAGACAGCCACGCAGTGGGTCAGCGCCTGCCCCAGCGCCCCTGGCCAAGTGCCCTGGGAGTCAAGACGTGCCCACAGGTGGGTAAAGTCGTGAGCAGCGGGGAGAGGCAACGCCGCCCCCCCATCGGGAGAAGCACAGGCAGGCCGGGCGACAGCAAGTCCCAGATCCAGGCCCAATCATTACCACACACACTTTCACGTCCCATACATCCACACGTCCTCCCTCCCTCGACTCCGCTGGGGTGTAGTGCAGCGGGCACACCAGGGGGCCAGCAGCCCCCCAGCCACCACAGACCCCGAACCAGCAGAACAATTAATTAATCCTCTTGGCCCCTCCCGCCCCGAGCAGCAACCAGGAAGCAGGGGTGTGGGAAGAAGACCCCTTCCCTCACCCTTCTGGCTCTTAAATATTTTCTAATAGTGAGCGATTAAAATTGAGGGGCAGCCAAACTTGTAGAACTGGGAGCGCGGCCCTCTGGGCAGCCTACATGCCCAAAGAGCCCCGCCCACCAGATGCCACTCAGTGTAACCACCCCCCAAGACCTAATGTGTGTGTGTGTGAGTGTGTTTGATAAGTAGTAATGTCTAAGGTGTAATTAAAACAGGGGCGGGGAACTGCAGAGAACTGCAGACCACCTACGTGGCCCCATCCACTACACCCCACCGAACACACACGCCCCCAAAACCCTTCATGTGTGAGTGTGTGCTGTGTACAGGAGCCAGAAGGGAGAGGGGTATGGGGATATACACCGGGGGAGCTACTCTCCCCCGGAGAGGGCAGCCAGGGACTGGCTGCAATAGGCATCCCCGCTACCTGGGAGCCAACCCAGGGCAGGAGGGGCTGATGTCCACCAGGCTCGGGGCCTGCAGCGACCATATTCCAGGAGCTACTGTACCCCCAGAAGGTACCCATCCCTCCCCACCCCACCCTGGAGGACCTCTACAAAAAACAAACAAACCACCCGGTCACACCAGTCGCAACAGCCCGGGCCTGAGACCCACCATCACCCAGGCCCCCCATGCCCCCCCAAACAGGGGAAAAGCACCGCCCCCCCCCCACCGCACGCCCCAACACCCATCTGCGGACACCTTGGAGGTCCCAGAGCAACAAGCCCGGCACCAGGACCTGCACCAACCCACCCATACTGTGGCGCGTCCAGGGCAACCCAGCCCCCCCAGGCACAGGCAGGGCCCCCCCCCCCCCCGGGCGCAAGGCAGCGCCCAGCCACCAGGGCTCAGGCCCAGCACCACCACCCACGCCACCCGGCATAGAGCCAGCAGCCACCACCCCCAACGCCCCTAAGGGACCCCGCCCCACACCGCAAGACAGCCCCACCAGCAAACCCCCAAAACTGCCCTCGAAGCCTGACACACAGTCCCCCCCAGTAATGACCAACCCGGTCCCCACGACCCGCGAGACCACCAGACGCCCGAAGCTACACAGCCCCCCCCAGCACACACCCAACCGCCCAGAGCGACGGGACAGCAACCCACCACCACCACTATGTGATAAAGCTAATCAGAGGGGACCAGAGAGAATTAAATTCAGCCAATTGATGTTTTGAGGAGGCAGACATTGTTTCCATGCTAATATAGTCTAAAAGAAAATTTCTAAACTGGTTAATACACAGATTGTTCTTCGTTTTCCAGTTCATGAGAATAGTTTTCTTTGCGATACATAACACTGTGAGAACCATGTGTGCTGAGTTAATTTCCATGTTGATGTTGTCTAAGTCACCCAGTATGCACAGTGTGGGGCATGCAGGGATGCTACACTTTAGCCATGTTGATAGGTCCTCACAGACTTCAAGCCAGAACTTCTGGACAGGCGCACAGAACCACAAAGCGTGTGCATAATCATCAGGTGTGTTATCTGTGCAATGTGAGCAGATGTTTGAGTGTGTTAGACCCATCCTGAACATCCTTTGTCCTGTATAGTGTGTTCTATGAAGGATTTTGTATTGTATGAGCTGTAAATTAGAATTCTGAGTCATTCTGAAGGTGTTCAAACATATTTGTGGCCAGAAGCTATGACTAGAACTGATGGATAAATCTGCCTCCCATTTTGAGGATGGAAGAGACATTGTGTCATCTATTTTAGACAATAATTTCTATATTTTTGATAGTAGTTTTAGGGTGCAGATGCTTAGAAATTCTGCTACCCTAGTCGGGAGTTGTAAGTCTGGTTGGTGGAGGATATATTTCTTTGTTATTATAGACTTAAGTTGTTGATATTCTAGGAATTTATTCCTGCCTATCTCGTGTTGTGATATGAGCTCATCAAATGAAATAAAATTTCCATTTTGGATTATATGTTCCAGATGTTTGATTCCTTTGATCTTCCACAGAGTAAAGTTTAGCATTTTTTTGTTTTGCAGTATGTCAGGATTGTTCCAGATGGGTGTAAGCTTACATGGGACAGTTGAAGACTTTGTTATTTTAAGAAATTCCCACCAGGCTGTCAGAGAGGTGCTGATGTTAATGCTTTTGAAACATTTGTGATTTTTTACGTTTTGACTAATAAGTGGCAGGTCAGAGATTTCCAGATTATCACACAATGCTTGTTCTATATTTATCCATGGTTCATCTATTGGGCTAGGTTTAAACCATTTTGATATATACTGTAACCTATTGGCTAAGGAATAGTGCTGAAAATTAGGTAAATCTAATCCACCACAGTCCTTGGTCTTCTTTAGGGGTTTTAAACTAATACGTGGTGGTTTGTTTTTCCACAGAAATTTGGAGATGCAAGAATCTAGTGACTTAAACCAAGTAGCAGATGGTTTTATGGGGATCATTGAGAACAAATAATTAACTTTTGGTAGTATCATCATTTTAATGGTTGTAACTCTCCCCATAAGTGATATAGGTAAGGACTTCCAACGAGAGAGATTGTCCTCTACTGTCTTTTAATAATTGCACATAATTTAGCTCTGAGAGCCTGGAGGAAATGTTTATGCCTAAATATCTGATATTTCCTGACTGTAAAGTGATTACAGGTATATTCTGGACCCTACAGTTAATGGGCAGAACTGTGGTCTTAGACCAATTGATAGAGTAGTCAGAAAGTGCTGAGAACTTATTTATGAGTGTGATCGTGTGAGTGAGAGACGTTTGAGAGTTCTGAAGGAAAAGTAAAACATCATCAGCATAAAGACTTATTTTATGCTCAATATTTTGGGGTTGGATGCCTTTAATATTTCTATCTTGTTTGATAGCAGCTGCTAAAGGTTCGATGAAAATAGCAAAAAGTGAGGGAGAAAGTGGGCAACCCTGTCTTGTACCTCTCTGCAGACTGAAGCTTGGAGAGGTTTGATCATTTGTCCTGACACACGCATTTGGGGAACTATATAATATCCGTATCCAGTTGATGAAGTGTGACCCAAACCCAAATTTGTTTAATGCTGCGAATGAAAATTTCCAGTTCACTCGATCAAATGCTTTTTCTGCATCTAGAGAGACTATTGTGGTTTCCAGGTTGTTGATGGTAGAATAGTCTATGAGATTAATTAGCCTGCGAGTGTTAGTGGATGAGTGTCTACCCTTTATAAAACCTGTCTGGTGAGGATGTATTATAAGTGGAGTTATTTTTTCCATTCTTTTGGCAAGGGCTTTACAAATTATTTTGAGGTCTGTTTTTATTAGAGATATTGGGCTGTAGCTGGATGGAAGTATGGGGTCTTTTCCTGGTTTCTGTAGCAAGATAATGTTAGCAGAGTTCATGTGTGGGGATAATCTGCCATTCTGCTTAACTTGTAATACCATTTTGTGAAATGCAGGTGCCAAAACAGTCCAAAATTCTTTGTAGAACTCTGCTGGAAAACCATCTGGTCCCGGGGCTTTGTTACTAGGCATATGTTGAAGGGCTTCATGGAGTTCTCCTATTGAAAGAGGTGAATCCAGAGCCATTGCCTGTTCGGTTTGTAATTTTGGAAGGTTGATATTACTAAGAAACTGATCTATGTTACTGTCTGATGGATCATTTTGTGATGAATATAAGGTTTTATAGAAGTCCCTAAAAGCATTGTTGATTACATCGGGGTCATGGGTGACATTTCCTTTTGAGTCTTTAACAGAAGTGATTGTTGTTTTCTCTTTGTTTCTCTTTAGTTGGTTAGCTAGGAACCTTCCAGATTTATTGCCGTGCTCAAAGTTCTCCAAGCGAAGTCTTTGTATCAGAAACTGTGTTTGTTTATCAATAATTTTGTTTAATTCAAGTTTAGCTTTTCTTAGTTCATTCAGTGTGTGTTCCTCTTTGGAGGTACTGTAGACAATTTCTAATGATTTAATCCTGAGTTCTAAATCTGATATCCTTGAACTTTCCCTCTTTTTCTTATTTGATGAAAAAGAGATTATTTTGCCTCTCATAACTGCTTTTCCGGCTTCCCAAAGAGTACAAGCTGACATTCCTGGCAGGTCATTATTTTCTAAATATACAGACCATTCCCTTTTGAAATAATTAATAAAATCAGGGTCTTTTAGTAATGATGTATTAAATCTCCAATTCCTAGCTGGTGGTGTAACTCTGTTATTCTTCAGTGTGATAGAAACTGGAGCGTGATCACTGATAGTGATGGGGTGGATTTTGGTGTCTGAAATATCCCTCATCAAGGAACTGCTAACTAAGAGATAATCTATTCTTGAATATGAGTGGTGTACCGGTGAGAAGAAGGTGTATTCTCTAAGAGTGGGGTGGTGGGAGCGCCAAGCATCACAAAGACCAAAATCTTTCATATACTGTTTAACAATATTCGTGGACTGCCAGTTCCGCTGACTTCCTGAAGTACTGAGTCTGTCTACTCCTGAGTCTAATACCATGTTAAAGTCCCCTCCTATGATGAGTGTGTCATCCAAATAAACAAATATGAACTTTAAAACAGTTCTGCTTGTGTACAAGTCTTTTCATGGTCTAGTGCCAAAGTACATCTCTGACATGTTAGAGCCATATGAACCAACTGGGACTCTGAACCCTGCTGGTGCCCAGAGTCAGGACTAAACAAGGTGAGGCTGTGTTTCACCTTTATGCTCCGAAAATCTGGAACAGTCTTCCAGAAGATGTGAGACAGGCCTCAACTTTGACAATGTTTAAATCCAGGCTGAAAACAGTTCTATTCAGCTGTGCATATGACAACTGAAAGTATTTCATCTGCTCTCTTCACTTTTAATTTAATTAATTAATGATTATATTTTATATTTATGGAATGATTGTATTTGTCTTCTTGTCATTTTATGTAGCTGTAAAGTACTTTGAATTGCCTTGTGTACAAATTGTGCTCTACAAATAAACTTGCCTTGCCTTGAATAGTTGAAGTTAAGATGTGTCTGCTATTTAACTCTGTTAATCATTGATGTGGCCTTTAACTGAGGGAATATTAATGGTTTGTTTCTGAGGCTGGTACGGGTCCCCAGGATGGGGACCGCAGTGACAGATACGTTACCTGTAAAAGCAGGTGAAGAGCGGAGTAATGAAGACACGATGCGTCTCCGTTTTCCTCCAGAATGTGTCTGAGTCTGATTTATTTTACACAAAATCAAGCTATGTAAACTCTAAACATGAGTCTTCACTGCACAATTCAGTTGGTTCTATGTTCACATCACTTACATTCAACTATTCACACCCTCAATGAAATCTGTTCTTCTTAAGCCATTTCAGTCTCTAATCATCACATATCTTTTCATACACAGTTATATCCAATAGACAGTATCAGTAAATACATCACGTTTGTCTCATTCAGTAAATTATTGGTAGAAATCACTACTCAGTGTATCATGAAATCCAGCATGTGGATCAACCCTAAAGTGCATCTGTTAGCTATACAGAACTGCTCAGAGCGCTCGTGCTACATATGCTAATCAGCTCACTTTTAAATATACTGTAAGTGTTCACATCTCAACAAAACACGTTTTAACAGGAAAGATACAAAAACAAACCGTGGTTTCAACGTGTATATGGCTCTCATTAACAAGCTCTTGACCTAAACGACCTTGGCTCGTAATGGCGGCTGTGCGGGAAATTTCTCCCGTTTCTAGCACGTTTCTAGCCTCCAGTATGGATAAAAGGTGAAATAGCATAAAAGCATAAAACAATATTTTTTTCCGGTTCCCTCACCATTTACTGACCTGTAAAAGCAGGTTATGGGAAGAGTGGAGTAATGAAGACGCGAGGCGTCTCCGTTTTCCTCCAGAATGTGTGTGAGGGAATAGCGGAAGGTGGAGCTCCTTTACCGTTCCCCCGAAAACCTGGAGTGACCATAAACATTCCGCTCCACTGCTTTTCAAAATCAAAAGACCCTCTTTTGTATGGTTCTCTATTTTTAAATAAAATGAAAATACATGTAAAAAGTGTCCCAAAAACACAAATGTTCTACAAGAAATAAAATTAATGTGGCCATTCCCTCTCAGGGGTGCCACACTACAAGTGGGCTCTCTTGAAAGCAACTTGCTCTCTGTGCTAAAGCTTATCTACAGATCTCAAAGGAGTGCAACCCAGCGTAACACTGGTTAAAATATGACCTTTGACATGCAAAGCCACAAGTATCATTCAAAATAACATGAAAAGGCATATGATCTCAAAAAGATACTTGATGAACATACCCTTGAAATGCACAGCATTCGCTGTATGAGTCAGCAAGTGCCTCTGAATGACAGGACAGGACAGCCAAACACAGACGGTGACACAGTCGTGTGTTTCAGCCTGTCACCTTCCTGAATTACAAAAGGGTGCATCTGGAATAAAAGGATATATATATATATCCTTATATATATATATATATATATATACACATGAATCAAGCGGATAAACAGCCTTCATAATACATGCCACTCTGATTCTTCGATGCATCACATTTGTAAACAGAACAAAAATAACATCTCAAGGATGATAATTAAAATACTATTTCTCTTATCGTTCTCTCGCTCTCTGTTCATAACACTCGGTATGGAGTTAGGTATGGCCGAATCAGCAATACATCACATGAAGAAGACTTCCGCTTGGGACTTCCAGTATAGATTGGATATATGGCGGCGCACTTGTCAACAATCTAGCTTGCAGATGGGTGCCTCTCAGTGTACTACCTCATGTTGCTCAGAGATACCACAACTTATGTGTAAAACAATATAGGACATTAATTATTATTAATATTGATTTATTTCTCGCTGACCATGTTGTAAACAAATGCACGTGGCCTGCAAACGGACTTGAACAGTTTCCCTTTGGTTCACATCAAATAGCTCATTTTTAGAGACAGTTTTGAGTTGTGAGAGAAAGAAAAATAAAATAAAATAAAACTTACGTTCGTGTCCGGTTCCAAATATGTCCAGTATATTTCCCCATTGCTGTTTGGAGTGGTTGCCATGGCAGCTATGGCCGTGACTTGGTGGCATAGTTGTCTCTGGCCGACGTCATTTATTTCTGCGATCAGACCGTGAATGTATTAGATCCATGGTCAAAGCTAGACCAAAGACCATCTTTGCCTAGGTGTGTAAAATATATTTATTTTCTTAATTTCTTATTTGGCTGGGGAAGATTCTGAGGAGGACTGGGCCCCTTGGACCATTTCATGCCAGTCATCATAGATCTGTGCACATATTAGGACACAGCACTGCTGGGCTGACACTGAAAGACCCAGAATCCTGTGAAATGTGCCACATGTGATGGGCCCCTGTGCTTTTGTGCCAGGTCGAGATTGCTACAATGATCAGCATGTTGCCAACACCAAGTCATATAAAACATTTAAACAACAATTGTAAGTAGTATGCAGTGTTATTTGTTATGCAATTGTTTTTTAATAAAATAAATGCATTTTAGACTATACTATTTGTTTGGACTGTTTTTATTGTATGCACAAAGCTTTGTTTATAGGGAAAATGTGTTTATGCCTCAGTTATTCTTTGTCAGTAATACTGATAGTGAATCTGGACGTGGGATAGGACAGTCCCAAGTGTAACCTCTCATTAGAGCTGTCAGAAAAATTCTCTCAAAATTAGGCTCACAGTCGCTGGATACAATTAACACAAAACATTTATTTCTTGCAAGAAAGAGACAAGTCCGCACAACCTGTCAGGAAGCTGGCTCAGAGTTGTCTCACTCACAAAATAATACTATTGCTTTTTCAAAACTCGATGACATTTTTCTAACATTTCCCTCCTGTTTATGCTATGAGAAAATAAGGATTAAATACTGTAAAAGCTCATCATCTCGTACAAATAATATTGAATTATTTTAAATCTTTGACATTAAAATAATTCACTGTTAGCAGTGCATAGGAGCGAAAAACCCATTTGCTGTAGCTCATGTTCTTATTTACGGGAAAATAGCGGAAGGTGGAGCTCCTTTACCGTTCCCCCGAAAACCTGGAGTGACCATAAACATTCCGCTCCACTGCTTTTCAAAATCAAAAGACCCTCTTTTGTATGGTTCTCTATTTTTAAATAAAATGAAAATACATGTAAAAAGTGTCCCAAAAACACAAATGTTCTACAAGAAATAAAATTAATGTGGCCATTCCCTCTCAGGGGTGCCACACTACAAGTGGGCTCTCTTGAAAGCAACTTGCTCTCTGTGCTAAAGCTTATCTACAGATCTCAAAGGAGTGCAACCCAGCGTAACACTGGTTAAAATATGACCTTTGACATGCAAAGCCACAAGTATCATTCAAAATAACATGAAAAGGCATATGATCTCAAAAAGATACTTGATGAACATACCCTTGAAATGCACAGCATTCGCTGTATGAGTCAGCAAGTGCCTCTGAATGACAGGACAGGACAGCCAAACACAGACGGTGACACAGTCGTGTGTTTCAGCCTGTCACCTTCCTGAATTACAAAAGGGTGCATCTGGAATAAAAGGATATATATATATATCCTTATATATATATATATATATATATATATACACATGAATCAAGCGGATAAACAGCCTTCATAATACATGCCACTCTGATTCTTCGATGCATCACATTTGTAAACAGAACAAAAATAACATCTCAAGGATGATAATTAAAATACTATTTCTCTTATCGTTCTCTCGCTCTCTGTTCATAACACTCGGTATGGAGTTAGGTATGGCCGAATCAGCAATACATCACATGAAGAAGACTTCCGCTTGGGACTTCCAGTATAGATTGGATATATGGCGGCGCACTTGTCAACAATCTAGCTTGCAGATGGGTGCCTCTCAGTGTACTACCTCATGTTGCTCAGAGATACCACAACTTATGTGTAAAACAATATAGGACATTAATTATTATTAATATTGATTTATTTCTCGCTGACCATGTTGTAAACAAATGCACGTGGCCTGCAAACGGACTTGAACAGTTTCCCTTTGGTTCACATCAAATAGCTCATTTTTAGAGACAGTTTTGAGTTGTGAGAGAAAGAAAAATAAAATAAAATAAAACTTACGTTCGTGTCCGGTTCCAAATATGTCCAGTATATTTCCCCATTGCTGTTTGGAGTGGTTGCCATGGCAGCTATGGCCGTGACTTGGTGGCATAGTTGTCTCTGGCCGACGTCATTTATTTCTGCGATCAGACCGTGAATGTATTAGATCCATGGTCAAAGCTAGACCAAAGACCATCTTTGCCTAGGTGTGTAAAATATATTTATTTTCTTAATTTCTTATTTGGCTGGGGAAGATTCTGAGGAGGACTGGGCCCCTTGGACCATTTCATGCCAGTCATCATAGATCTGTGCACATATTAGGACACAGCACTGCTGGGCTGACACTGAAAGACCCAGAATCCTGTGAAATGTGCCACATGTGATGGGCCCCTGTGCTTTTGTGCCAGGTCGAGATTGCTACAATGATCAGCATGTTGCCAACACCAAGTCATATAAAACATTTAAACAACAATTGTAAGTAGTATGCAGTGTTATTTGTTATGCAATTGTTTTTTAATAAAATAAATGCATTTTAGACTATACTATTTGTTTGGACTGTTTTTATTGTATGCACAAAGCTTTGTTTATAGGGAAAATGTGTTTATGCCTCAGTTATTCTTTGTCAGTAATACTGATAGTGAATCTGGACGTGGGATAGGACAGTCCCAAGTGTAACCTCTCATTAGAGCTGTCAGAAAAATTCTCTCAAAATTAGGCTCACAGTCGCTGGATACAATTAACACAAAACATTTATTTCTTGCAAGAAAGAGACAAGTCCGCACAACCTGTCAGGAAGCTGGCTCAGAGTTGTCTCACTCACAAAATAATACTATTGCTTTTTCAAAACTCGATGACATTTTTCTAACATTTCCCTCCTGTTTATGCTATGAGAAAATAAGGATTAAATACTGTAAAAGCTCATCATCTCGTACAAATAATATTGAATTATTTTAAATCTTTGACATTAAAATAATTCACTGTTAGCAGTGCATAGGAGCGAAAAACCCATTTGCTGTAGCTCATGTTCTTATTTACGGGAAAATTCGACCACTTAATTACTCACTCAGTATCAAAGGTTGCGCTCCGAACAGTTGATTCAGATGAATGGCGATGGACATATGTGTGATTAATAAACACAAAATGAATACACTGTCACGATTTACGTTCTGTTTCATGTCTTGTCTCGTCATTTCCTGTTTTATTTTGAAAAAAATCACTAACTTTCCACTCTCGTTTCAGGTATCTTGCCCTTCCTCCCGTGTCAAGCGTCTTCCCTGATTCCCAAGTGTTTCCACCTGTTCCCCTTGGTCCCTCATGTGTTCAAATAGTCTGCGTTTCCCTGTGTCTTGTGCCAGTATGTTGTCTCTGTCCATGAGCTTCATTACCAGCCATCTCCACAGTCATAGTCATAGTCACAATCTTGCCTCGAGCCTGCAGTCGAGCGACTCTCCTGCAGAGCATATCTATTTGTAATTTATCCATAGCCATAGTTTAAGTATTTATTAACCCACGTGAAGTTCTCATCGCAATCACTATTTTCCTCACACTCTGTCCACTTACACCCAACTCCCTCAACAATGAGACAACAGACTTTGCAACAAATCCTCTACATCCTGCTTCCACTCGACAGATCCTAACTTTCCATCCTCGCTGCTCTGCTTCTGCCCCCAACTCCACATACCTAAGTTTTTTCCTTTCATATGCTTCTGCTACTAATTCCTCCCAAGGAACAGTCAGCTCAATGAAATAGACTCTCATTCTACTCCTAGACCACAAGACTAAATCAGGCCTTAAGCTTGTAGAGGCCATTTCCTAGGGAACAAGCTATTCTCCTAAATCTACCTGCATCTTCCAATCACATCCTCCAAGCTGCCTTGCCTCCTTATTGTCTTATCAACTTTCTCACCCTCTTGAACAAACTGAATTGCCACTCTCTTCATCTAAGACCCTCCTAAATTGATCTGCCTTCGTTCATCTTTAATACCTATAGCTAAGCTTCTTAATACTTGGTTATGTCGACCACATATACCGGCCTTGTGACAGACTAACCTTACAGCCTGACAAAATATGCCTTAGAGTTGCAGTACCTGAACATAACAAACATAGCGGGTCTCCATTTACCCAGAGTTTTAGGTTCTGGGGAGTTGGCAATGCATCATATGTTGCCCCTATCAAAAATCTAATACTCCTTTTCTCCATACTCCACAGCTCTTTCCAATTAAGACTTTTCTTCTCTACACCTTCCCAATTCAACCACTGTCCCTGCTTAGCCTGAGCCAATGCCTTTGTACCCCTTAACATTTCCTCCCCTCTACGAACCTGCTCAAATCACCAGCTTTCTCTTCTCCTTGGGACCTGCTCTGCTCCACACCGGTTTGCCTGGGTCAAGTCCCAAGCCCCACTGGCTTATTTGAGCATTATCCACAATCTCTGTATGTCTAAGAGTTGCTTCTGCCTCATGAGCTGGCATTCTTGGATTCTATTTCCTCCCTTGGTTGGGTTTGGAACCACCTTACTAACTATCACATCTTTACTCAAGCTAACAAGAGCTCTGTCTTAACTTTAGTACATTTAAACTCCTCTACTAGACTAGATACTGGGAGCTGGAGTATGCCTTTCCCATAAAGTGCCACAGTACTTAAGCATCTAGGAACACCTAGCTACTTCCTAATGTAAAAGCTAACTAATCTTTCCATTTTTTCTGCAACAGATAGTGGAATCTCATACACAGACAGTGGCCACATCAACCGAGGAAACAATCCAAAGCTACCACAGCTTCAACTTTCCTGGAAGCCCTGATTTATCCATTCTATCAGCAACATCTTTCCGAAAATGCACTGCCTGCTCTCCATCATTTAAATCTGCCTGATACCACCAACATAAACCCTTTACTGCCTTTTCCCTAATTATTGGAATTTTTTCTATCTATTACAAACTTTCTATCACTTAATTTCCCTATACTTATTGAGATACTTCTAGACTTAGTAGGTTCGATTTTCATACCAGCCCACTTTAGATTTTTATTAAGTCTCAAATATTCTCCTTATACATGTCACTGTTGGTAAATGGTAAATGGACTTGTACTTGTATAGCGCTTTTCTAGTCTAACTGACCACTCAAAGCGCTTCACTACATGCTGCATTCACCCCACTCACACAGCACGTCTTACGATACATAACTACGTGCTTTTCTAATCACTCATACACACATTCATACCCCAATGATACACTGGGAGGCAACGTGGGGTTCAGTGTCTTGCCCAAGGACGCTTCGACATGTAGCCGGGGAGGCCAGAGTCGAACCACCTTCCGATTGGTGGGCGACTGCTCTTCCTCCTGAGCTACAGCCGCCAGTCAACCATCTACGTTGTAGTCACCAACGTCATATCATCCATGTAGGCCCTAATTGCTTTAAGGCACATGCCATCCTGACGTCTTGCTCCACCTACAACCCACTTGGAAGCTCTAATAATTATCTCCATCGCCATTGTAAATGCTAATGGAGAAATCGTACAACCTGTCATTATTTCTAGCCTCTGCCAACCTGTTGTGAAACCTGCTGTACAGACACAGTCTAATATCCTGAAAATATTCTCTTATCAAGTTAACAACTACTGCAGGCACTCTAAAATAATCAAACACTTTCCAAATAAGTCTGTGTGGCACTGAACCAAATGCATTTTCTAGGTCCAGAAATATAACATGCAAGTCTTTTTTCTCACTCTTGGCTGAATCTGATGCCAAATCATGCTAGTGTGCTCTAAACACCCTGCAAAACCTGGTATTCCTGCCTTCTGCACAGTAGTATCTATTTATCTATTCCTTCCTAAATAACGAGCTAATCTCTATGCAACTACACTAAAGAAAATCTTCCCCTCTACATTTAGGAGAAAGATCATCCGGAACTGACTCAGGTCCGAGGACTCTTTCTTCTTTGGAATAAGAACACCTCCTGTCCTACGCCATGCTCTAGGAATAAACTGTTTCTCTCAAACTATTTTTCTTTGCCTCCACAAAAACTTTAGGATATCAGGTGCACTTTTATGAACCCAGTAGGGGACTCCATTTGGCCCTGGGGCCGACACAACCTTTGCACACCTGACTACCTTCTCAACCTCTTTCCACCTAGGTGATCTAACATCAATCTTATGAGCTATCTCTCCTAATGGTGGCATGTCAGGTGGAAGGCCTACTACTCTACACTGCTGAAGATCTGATTATGCATTTCTTAGATACTCTTCCACCTCTGACTTTGTTGTTTTAAGCTGCCCTCCCTTTTCCTGATTAAACAACCCTTTAACAAACTTGAATGGGTCCCTGTAAAACGCAGTTCTTACATATTCTTTCTTATTTCTCTTTTTCCTACCCTGTTTCTCAATTCTTCCTGCAAAACATTAATTCCCTCCCTCTCTTCCTCTGTAGCGCTTTTCCACTGCTTTAAGTTTCTTTTTTCCATAACCAATTTTTCCATCTCTCTTTGCCGTCTAGACTTAACTAAATGTACTCTTTCAACCCTCTTTCTATCTTGCAACCAAATCTTTCTACAACATAGGAGTAAATTATATCTCCAACCTTCTCAAGCCTATCACTTGAATTTCCTCCTGACCTACCTAATATTATTGACAAATCTTTATTGACTGCCTCCCATTCTTTGTTGCTATTTGCCCTAGGCCACCTAACTCTAGCTTTCTGCTCCATATTTCTCTCTCTCACTGGCCTATTCACCTCAGTATCAGCTGTATCCCTTCTTAGAACCTCCTCCTCCTCCTCCATAGCCGTGTTATCGATATCCTTCGGACTGTGGTTTTCTACCTCCCGCTGGTCTTCAGACTTACTCGATTGACTTCTTAAAAAGTACTGGTCGATGCGGCCACACTGCCCTTCTTTTACCACGCATCTCTTTCTTCCCTGACACATTTTAAGGCCTGTAACTAACGTTACCTTCTGCCAGCCACTAAGAGAAACGTGGAGCTTATTTCCCTCTAGCTTAACACTTTTATTTTCTCCGGCTACGCCGTCTTTGCTCTGGGAAGTATTTAGCCCAGTTCTAGCCCTAGAGAATATGTCTGTGCCCCTATCCTTCACTGAGTTACATCTCCACCTCATAGCCCATGCTCTCTCGCTAACCCTAGGGGAATTTCTTTCTAAATTTGCTTGTAGCTTATGCTGGTTTTAACAAAGCTCCACGGCCTCGCTACTGCTACCATGAATTGCTAGCCCATGGCAGCACCTTTGGGGTCTTTGCCTCCTGGCAGCTGTCTTTCCAATCCATCACATGGTCTTTCCCTTGTTGCCAGCTGCCCTATTCACTAGGGCTGTCGCAGTTGAGGAATTCCCCCTGCAGTGAGTCAGGGCAGCTCAATATCGCAATATTATTGCACTATGTTTTCTTTTTTTTTTAATCCATCTATCTCGAAAATTCGTTTGTTATTTACTAAAATACTGAACTCATTGCAATATTTCCTCTGAAACCTGGCACTTACACATTTAAAACAGGTTGTAAAAAAAAGATGGCAATTTATAACACTTTTTATTTTACTGGTAGGCGTTTATGTGTGTCACTGTCTCTGCAGTACTTGCCGACTCCAAGCTGTCGGCTGACACCGACAGGAGCTCCTCCGCGACTGTGTGGCAGGAGGCGGCGGTAGCCGCACCTCAATAGCTGCATGGTAGCTTGCTAGGTGAGCTCTTAAATTAAATTTGTTGCATTTGCTCGTTTTACTTGAACCGTTTTGCTGCAGATTGTACAGATTGCCTCATTTAAATTGGCTGTAACCGGCTGAAAACCGAAATGCTCCCAAAAGGACGAAGTAACATTTGGTTTTGATACCAGTGCAACTGCCATTGTCTCCTTCTCAACATGTGTTATGGCGAGATCAGGTCACGTGCAGTGATGGCGGTGGCCCTGGGCAGTGAGCAGTGGGCTTTTGCGGTTACCGCGACAGCCCTACTATTCACAGCAGTCACAGCTAGGCAAGATCTGAATTCAAGGTAAACACAAGAAACTTCTGCTAAAGGACAAAAAAAAAAAGAACCAGACTCAGTGAATAATCCGTATAATCCCTTTATAGACCGGTGAGCAGTGCTGACCAACATGTCATTGGGGTCATCAGGTGGGAACTATTAACTATGGAAAGCATATTTAAGCCAGGAGTAAACCATGCTGTTTTTCAGCTTATGGGGCTTTCATTCACTGTCATTATATAAACACATTTCCAAAAACACAAACGCTAGTATGGTTATCTACTTCATGGTATCTCACCAGTGTTGTTGCAAAAAAAGTATAAGTGATACTTCACAGGAACATTTATGCTGATGGTGTGTCAGACGGGAGCAGCATATATCATATTGGCAGTGCAGAGAGGGGACGTACCAGTAATGATATGCTGCTAGAGCCTGACATACTGCAGGCTTCTATATAGATCAACTCACAAACAAACAAGTACCCTGCTGTGTTCCACTGAAAATTGTCAGGCAAACACTCCTGTACACCTAGGTACTTTTCAAAACTTTTGGGCTGTAGATCGCAATGACAACATCATTTGGAGGTTTCTATCAGTCGTGTTAAAGTAACCACAGAACTAGGCACTTTGTTTCAGCTTTGCCTGCATTTTTTCTTTTTAGTTACAAAAAAAATCATCACAAATTTATCTCCTCATTTCACAATACAAATATTCCTGCATGCAGGCAAGACATAAATTAACACTGACCACGTGCACTACAAGCTAGAATCATACAGTCAACAAGTCTCATTGAATACCTTCAGATATATAAACAAAACTTCTCTTTCAATGTTCACAAGAGCAAAGCTTACCATACACCCCGAGGGAGCGGTGTACTACTATGACTAAACTCACACATTGTTCCTAAATTTTGTTTTAATTGTGTTAAAGTAAAGGACTTTTCTTTCCTTGAGAATCCCTCAGAGAGCCTGAGCCTGTTCAGTTCAGCCTCCCCAGTCACTTTGGCGCCGTATGGCAGGTATAATTCACACATGGAGGCTCTGACATTACCACCATCTGAAAGTTGGACAGGTGCTCGTCCTGACTGAATCAGACAGTCTTCTACAGGGTTTCACTGGACGAGGAAATTTTTGGATTCATTTGAGCTAAAACAAAGTTTTTCCAAACTATAAGTCACACTTTTGTTCACAGTTTTGCTGGTCCTGCGACTTATATATGAAAATATATATAATTGAACATGTTTTTAAATGTTAATTCATACTGACTGACATGAACCAAGGAGTAAACATTGCTATCTACAGCCATCAGAGGATACTGTCGGCTTGTGACAATATGCTTCAAATTTAACTTAGAGACAACTGAGAAAGAAAATCCGATTCTGCAGATTAAAAACTGTCGGTGGCAAAATAAGAGGCTGAAAACGGTAATTGAGCGCTGCAAAGAAAGTTTAGAGTAAGTGAGAAAGTTGTGAGGGATTGGAGGAAAGCAGAGGCTAATCTTACTGCGATGAAGAAAACAAAGAAAGCTAATCGCGGGCTGAAAGCAAGATGGCTAGAGCTGGAGGAACGAGTCCACAGGTGGGTGCTGGAACGACGTCCTGGAACGAGACAGGCCTCAACTTTGACAATGTTTAAATCCAGGCTGAAAACAGTTCTATTCAGCTGTGCATATGACAACTGAAAGTATTTCATCTGCTCTCTTCACTTTTAATTTAATTAATTAATGATTATTTTTTATATTTATGGAATGATTGTATTTGTCTTCTTGTCATTTTATGTAGCTGTAAAGTACTTTGAATTGCCTTGTGTACAAATTGTGCTCTACAAATAAACTTGCCTTGCCTTGAATAGTTGAAGTTAAGATGTGTCTGCTATTTAACTCTGTTAATCATTGATGTGGCCTTTAACTGAGGGAATATTAATGGTTTGTTTCTGAGGCTGGTACGGGTCCCCAGGATGGGGACCGCAGTGACAGATACGTTACCTGTAAAAGCAGGTGAAGAGCGGAGTAATGAAGACACGATGCGTCTCCGTTTTCCTCCAGAATGTGTCTGAGTCTGATTTATTTTACACAAAATCAAGCTATGTAAACTCTAAACATGAGTCTTCACTGCACAATTCAGTTGGTTCTATGTTCACATCACTTACATTCAACTATTCACACCCTCAATGAAATCTGTTCTTCTTAAGCCATTTCAGTCTCTAATCATCACATATCTTTTCATACACAGTTATATCCAATAGACAGTATCAGTAAATACATCACGTTTGTCTCATTCAGTAAATTATTGGTAGAAATCACTACTCAGTGTATCATGAAATCCAGCATGTGGATCAACCCTAAAGTGCATCTGTTAGCTATACAGAACTGCTCAGAGCGCTCGTGCTACATATGCTAATCAGCTCACTTTTAAATATACTGTAAGTGTTCACATCTCAACAAAACACGTTTTAACAGGAAAGATACAAAAACAAACCGTGGTTTCAACGTGTATATGGCTCTCATTAACAAGCTCTTGACCTAAACGACCTTGGCTCGTAATGGCGGCTGTGCGGGAAATTTCTCCCGTTTCTAGCACGTTTCTAGCCTCCAGTATGGATAAAAGGTGAAATAGCATAAAAGCATAAAACAATATTTTTTTCCGGTTCCCTCACCATTTACTGACCTGTAAAAGCAGGTTATGGGAAGAGTGGAGTAATGAAGACGCGAGGCGTCTCCGTTTTCCTCCAGAATGTGTGTGAGGGAATAGCGGAAGGTGGAGCTCCTTTACCGTTCCCCCGAAAACCTGGAGTGACCATAAACATTCCGCTCCACTGCTTTTCAAAATCAAAAGACCCTCTTTTGTATGGTTCTCTATTTTTAAATAAAATGAAAATACATGTAAAAAGTGTCCCAAAAACACAAATGTTCTACAAGAAATAAAATTAATGTGGCCATTCCCTCTCAGGGGTGCCACACTACAAGTGGGCTCTCTTGAAAGCAACTTGCTCTCTGTGCTAAAGCTTATCTACAGATCTCAAAGGAGTGCAACCCAGCGTAACACTGGTTAAAATATGACCTTTGACATGCAAAGCCACAAGTATCATTCAAAATAACATGAAAAGGCATATGATCTCAAAAAGATACTTGATGAACATACCCTTGAAATGCACAGCATTCGCTGTATGAGTCAGCAAGTGCCTCTGAATGACAGGACAGGACAGCCAAACACAGACGGTGACACAGTCGTGTGTTTCAGCCTGTCACCTTCCTGAATTACAAAAGGGTGCATCTGGAATAAAAGGATATATATATATATCCTTATATATATATATATATATATATACACATGAATCAAGCGGATAAACAGCCTTCATAATACATGCCACTCTGATTCTTCGATGCATCACATTTGTAAACAGAACAAAAATAACATCTCAAGGATGATAATTAAAATACTATTTCTCTTATCGTTCTCTCGCTCTCTGTTCATAACACTCGGTATGGAGTTAGGTATGGCCGAATCAGCAATACATCACATGAAGAAGACTTCCGCTTGGGACTTCCAGTATAGATTGGATATATGGCGGCGCACTTGTCAACAATCTAGCTTGCAGATGGGTGCCTCTCAGTGTACTACCTCATGTTGCTCAGAGATACCACAACTTATGTGTAAAACAATATAGGACATTAATTATTATTAATATTGATTTATTTCTCGCTGACCATGTTGTAAACAAATGCACGTGGCCTGCAAACGGACTTGAACAGTTTCCCTTTGGTTCACATCAAATAGCTCATTTTTAGAGACAGTTTTGAGTTGTGAGAGAAAGAAAAATAAAATAAAATAAAACTTACGTTCGTGTCCGGTTCCAAATATGTCCAGTATATTTCCCCATTGCTGTTTGGAGTGGTTGCCATGGCAGCTATGGCCGTGACTTGGTGGCATAGTTGTCTCTGGCCGACGTCATTTATTTCTGCGATCAGACCGTGAATGTATTAGATCCATGGTCAAAGCTAGACCAAAGACCATCTTTGCCTAGGTGTGTAAAATATATTTATTTTCTTAATTTCTTATTTGGCTGGGGAAGATTCTGAGGAGGACTGGGCCCCTTGGACCATTTCATGCCAGTCATCATAGATCTGTGCACATATTAGGACACAGCACTGCTGGGCTGACACTGAAAGACCCAGAATCCTGTGAAATGTGCCACATGTGATGGGCCCCTGTGCTTTTGTGCCAGGTCGAGATTGCTACAATGATCAGCATGTTGCCAACACCAAGTCATATAAAACATTTAAACAACAATTGTAAGTAGTATGCAGTGTTATTTGTTATGCAATTGTTTTTTAATAAAATAAATGCATTTTAGACTATACTATTTGTTTGGACTGTTTTTATTGTATGCACAAAGCTTTGTTTATAGGGAAAATGTGTTTATGCCTCAGTTATTCTTTGTCAGTAATACTGATAGTGAATCTGGACGTGGGATAGGACAGTCCCAAGTGTAACCTCTCATTAGAGCTGTCAGAAAAATTCTCTCAAAATTAGGCTCACAGTCGCTGGATACAATTAACACAAAACATTTATTTCTTGCAAGAAAGAGACAAGTCCGCACAACCTGTCAGGAAGCTGGCTCAGAGTTGTCTCACTCACAAAATAATACTATTGCTTTTTCAAAACTCGATGACATTTTTCTAACATTTCCCTCCTGTTTATGCTATGAGAAAATAAGGATTAAATACTGTAAAAGCTCATCATCTCGTACAAATAATATTGAATTATTTTAAATCTTTGACATTAAAATAATTCACTGTTAGCAGTGCATAGGAGCGAAAAACCCATTTGCTGTAGCTCATGTTCTTATTTACGGGAAAATAGCGGAAGGTGGAGCTCCTTTACCGTTCCCCCGAAAACCTGGAGTGACCATAAACATTCCGCTCCACTGCTTTTCAAAATCAAAAGACCCTCTTTTGTATGGTTCTCTATTTTTAAATAAAATGAAAATACATGTAAAAAGTGTCCCAAAAACACAAATGTTCTACAAGAAATAAAATTAATGTGGCCATTCCCTCTCAGGGGTGCCACACTACAAGTGGGCTCTCTTGAAAGCAACTTGCTCTCTGTGCTAAAGCTTATCTACAGATCTCAAAGGAGTGCAACCCAGCGTAACACTGGTTAAAATATGACCTTTGACATGCAAAGCCACAAGTATCATTCAAAATAACATGAAAAGGCATATGATCTCAAAAAGATACTTGATGAACATACCCTTGAAATGCACAGCATTCGCTGTATGAGTCAGCAAGTGCCTCTGAATGACAGGACAGGACAGCCAAACACAGACGGTGACACAGTCGTGTGTTTCAGCCTGTCACCTTCCTGAATTACAAAAGGGTGCATCTGGAATAAAAGGATATATATATATATCCTTATATATATATATATATATATATACACATGAATCAAGCGGATAAACAGCCTTCATAATACATGCCACTCTGATTCTTCGATGCATCACATTTGTAAACAGAACAAAAATAACATCTCAAGGATGATAATTAAAATACTATTTCTCTTATCGTTCTCTCGCTCTCTGTTCATAACACTCGGTATGGAGTTAGGTATGGCCGAATCAGCAATACATCACATGAAGAAGACTTCCGCTTGGGACTTCCAGTATAGATTGGATATATGGCGGCGCACTTGTCAACAATCTAGCTTGCAGATGGGTGCCTCTCAGTGTACTACCTCATGTTGCTCAGAGATACCACAACTTATGTGTAAAACAATATAGGACATTAATTATTATTAATATTGATTTATTTCTCGCTGACCATGTTGTAAACAAATGCACGTGGCCTGCAAACGGACTTGAACAGTTTCCCTTTGGTTCACATCAAATAGCTCATTTTTAGAGACAGTTTTGAGTTGTGAGAGAAAGAAAAATAAAATAAAATAAAACTTACGTTCGTGTCCGGTTCCAAATATGTCCAGTATATTTCCCCATTGCTGTTTGGAGTGGTTGCCATGGCAGCTATGGCCGTGACTTGGTGGCATAGTTGTCTCTGGCCGACGTCATTTATTTCTGCGATCAGACCGTGAATGTATTAGATCCATGGTCAAAGCTAGACCAAAGACCATCTTTGCCTAGGTGTGTAAAATATATTTATTTTCTTAATTTCTTATTTGGCTGGGGAAGATTCTGAGGAGGACTGGGCCCCTTGGACCATTTCATGCCAGTCATCATAGATCTGTGCACATATTAGGACACAGCACTGCTGGGCTGACACTGAAAGACCCAGAATCCTGTGAAATGTGCCACATGTGATGGGCCCCTGTGCTTTTGTGCCAGGTCGAGATTGCTACAATGATCAGCATGTTGCCAACACCAAGTCATATAAAACATTTAAACAACAATTGTAAGTAGTATGCAGTGTTATTTGTTATGCAATTGTTTTTTAATAAAATAAATGCATTTTAGACTATACTATTTGTTTGGACTGTTTTTATTGTATGCACAAAGCTTTGTTTATAGGGAAAATGTGTTTATGCCTCAGTTATTCTTTGTCAGTAATACTGATAGTGAATCTGGACGTGGGATAGGACAGTCCCAAGTGTAACCTCTCATTAGAGCTGTCAGAAAAATTCTCTCAAAATTAGGCTCACAGTCGCTGGATACAATTAACACAAAACATTTATTTCTTGCAAGAAAGAGACAAGTCCGCACAACCTGTCAGGAAGCTGGCTCAGAGTTGTCTCACTCACAAAATAATACTATTGCTTTTTCAAAACTCGATGACATTTTTCTAACATTTCCCTCCTGTTTATGCTATGAGAAAATAAGGATTAAATACTGTAAAAGCTCATCATCTCGTACAAATAATATTGAATTATTTTAAATCTTTGACATTAAAATAATTCACTGTTAGCAGTGCATAGGAGCGAAAAACCCATTTGCTGTAGCTCATGTTCTTATTTACGGGAAAATAGCGGAAGGTGGAGCTCCTTTACCGTTCCCCCGAAAACCTGGAGTGACCATAAACATTCCGCTCCACTGCTTTTCAAAATCAAAAGACCCTCTTTTGTATGGTTCTCTATTTTTAAATAAAATGAAAATACATGTAAAAAGTGTCCCAAAAACACAAATGTTCTACAAGAAATAAAATTAATGTGGCCATTCCCTCTCAGGGGTGCCACACTACAAGTGGGCTCTCTTGAAAGCAACTTGCTCTCTGTGCTAAAGCTTATCTACAGATCTCAAAGGAGTGCAACCCAGCGTAACACTGGTTAAAATATGACCTTTGACATGCAAAGCCACAAGTATCATTCAAAATAACATGAAAAGGCATATGATCTCAAAAAGATACTTGATGAACATACCCTTGAAATGCACAGCATTCGCTGTATGAGTCAGCAAGTGCCTCTGAATGACAGGACAGGACAGCCAAACACAGACGGTGACACAGTCGTGTGTTTCAGCCTGTCACCTTCCTGAATTACAAAAGGGTGCATCTGGAATAAAAGGATATATATATATATCCTTATATATATATATATATATATATACACATGAATCAAGCGGATAAACAGCCTTCATAATACATGCCACTCTGATTCTTCGATGCATCACATTTGTAAACAGAACAAAAATAACATCTCAAGGATGATAATTAAAATACTATTTCTCTTATCGTTCTCTCGCTCTCTGTTCATAACACTCGGTATGGAGTTAGGTATGGCCGAATCAGCAATACATCACATGAAGAAGACTTCCGCTTGGGACTTCCAGTATAGATTGGATATATGGCGGCGCACTTGTCAACAATCTAGCTTGCAGATGGGTGCCTCTCAGTGTACTACCTCATGTTGCTCAGAGATACCACAACTTATGTGTAAAACAATATAGGACATTAATTATTATTAATATTGATTTATTTCTCGCTGACCATGTTGTAAACAAATGCACGTGGCCTGCAAACGGACTTGAACAGTTTCCCTTTGGTTCACATCAAATAGCTCATTTTTAGAGACAGTTTTGAGTTGTGAGAGAAAGAAAAATAAAATAAAATAAAACTTACGTTCGTGTCCGGTTCCAAATATGTCCAGTATATTTCCCCATTGCTGTTTGGAGTGGTTGCCATGGCAGCTATGGCCGTGACTTGGTGGCATAGTTGTCTCTGGCCGACGTCATTTATTTCTGCGATCAGACCGTGAATGTATTAGATCCATGGTCAAAGCTAGACCAAAGACCATCTTTGCCTAGGTGTGTAAAATATATTTATTTTCTTAATTTCTTATTTGGCTGGGGAAGATTCTGAGGAGGACTGGGCCCCTTGGACCATTTCATGCCAGTCATCATAGATCTGTGCACATATTAGGACACAGCACTGCTGGGCTGACACTGAAAGACCCAGAATCCTGTGAAATGTGCCACATGTGATGGGCCCCTGTGCTTTTGTGCCAGGTCGAGATTGCTACAATGATCAGCATGTTGCCAACACCAAGTCATATAAAACATTTAAACAACAATTGTAAGTAGTATGCAGTGTTATTTGTTATGCAATTGTTTTTTAATAAAATAAATGCATTTTAGACTATACTATTTGTTTGGACTGTTTTTATTGTATGCACAAAGCTTTGTTTATAGGGAAAATGTGTTTATGCCTCAGTTATTCTTTGTCAGTAATACTGATAGTGAATCTGGACGTGGGATAGGACAGTCCCAAGTGTAACCTCTCATTAGAGCTGTCAGAAAAATTCTCTCAAAATTAGGCTCACAGTCGCTGGATACAATTAACACAAAACATTTATTTCTTGCAAGAAAGAGACAAGTCCGCACAACCTGTCAGGAAGCTGGCTCAGAGTTGTCTCACTCACAAAATAATACTATTGCTTTTTCAAAACTCGATGACATTTTTCTAACATTTCCCTCCTGTTTATGCTATGAGAAAATAAGGATTAAATACTGTAAAAGCTCATCATCTCGTACAAATAATATTGAATTATTTTAAATCTTTGACATTAAAATAATTCACTGTTAGCAGTGCATAGGAGCGAAAAACCCATTTGCTGTAGCTCATGTTCTTATTTACGGGAAAATTCGACCACTTAATTACTCACTCAGTATCAAAGGTTGCGCTCCGAACAGTTGATTCAGATGAATGGCGATGGACATATGTGTGATTAATAAACACAAAATGAATACACTGTCACGATTTACGTTCTGTTTCATGTCTTGTCTCGTCATTTCCTGTTTTATTTTGAAAAAAATCACTAACTTTCCACTCTCGTTTCAGGTATCTTGCCCTTCCTCCCGTGTCAAGCGTCTTCCCTGATTCCCAAGTGTTTCCACCTGTTCCCCTTGGTCCCTCATGTGTTCAAATAGTCTGCGTTTCCCTGTGTCTTGTGCCAGTATGTTGTCTCTGTCCATGAGCTTCATTACCAGCCATCTCCACAGTCATAGTCATAGTCACAATCTTGCCTCGAGCCTGCAGTCGAGCGACTCTCCTGCAGAGCATATCTATTTGTAATTTATCCATAGCCATAGTTTAAGTATTTATTAACCCACGTGAAGTTCTCATCGCAATCACTATTTTCCTCACACTCTGTCCACTTACACCCAACTCCCTCAACAATGAGACAACAGACTTTGCAACAAATCCTCTACATCCTGCTTCCACTCGACAGATCCTAACTTTCCATCCTCGCTGCTCTGCTTCTGCCCCCAACTCCACATACCTAAGTTTTTTCCTTTCATATGCTTCTGCTACTAATTCCTCCCAAGGAACAGTCAGCTCAATGAAATAGACTCTCATTCTACTCCTAGACCACAAGACTAAATCAGGCCTTAAGCTTGTAGAGGCCATTTCCTAGGGAACAAGCTATTCTCCTAAATCTACCTGCATCTTCCAATCACATCCTCCAAGCTGCCTTGCCTCCTTATTGTCTTATCAACTTTCTCACCCTCTTGAACAAACTGAATTGCCACTCTCTTCATCTAAGACCCTCCTAAATTGATCTGCCTTCGTTCATCTTTAATACCTGTAGCTAAGCTTCTTAATACTTGGTTATGTCGACCACATATACCGGCCTTGTGACAGACTAACCTTACAGCCTGACAAAATATGCCTTTGTTGCAGTACCTGAACATAACAAACATAGCGGGTCTCCATTTACCCAGAGTTTTAGGTTCTGGGGAGTTGGCAATGCATCATATGTTGCCCCTATCAAAAATCTAATACTCCTTTTCTCCATACTCCACAGCTCTTTCCAATTAAGACTTTTCTTCTCTACACCTTCCCAATTCAACCACTGTCCCTGCTTAGCCTGAGCCAATGCCTTTGTACCCCTTAACATTTCCTCCCCTCTACGAACCTGCTCAAATCACCAGCTTTCTCTTCTCCTTGGGACCTGCTCTGCTCCACACCGGTTTGCCTGGGTCAAGTCCCAAGCCCCACTGGCCTATTTGAGCATTATCCACAATCTCTGTATGTCTAAGAGTTGCTTCTGCCTCATGAGCTGGCATTCTTGGATTCTATTTCCTCCCTTGGTTGGGTTTGGAACCACCTTACTAACTATCACATCTTTACTCAAGCTAACAAGAGCTCTGTCTTAACTTTAGTACATTTAAACTCCTCTACTAGACTAGATACTGGGAGCTGGAGTATGCCTTTCCCATAAAGTGCCACAGTACTTAAGCATCTAGGAACACCTAGCTACTTCCTAATGTAAAAGCTAACTAATCTTTCCATTTTTTCTGCAACAGATAGTGGAATCTCATACACAGACAGTGGCCACATCAACCGAGGAAACAATCCAAAGCTACCACAGCTTCAACTTTCCTGGAAGCCCTGATTTATCCATTCTATCAGCAACATCTTTCCGAAAATGCACTGCCTGCTCTCCATCATTTAAATCTGCCTGATACCACCAACATAAACCCTTTACTGCCTTTTCCCTAATTATTGGAATTTTTTCTATCTATTACAAACTTTCTATCACTTAATTTCCCTATACTTATTGAGATACTTCTAGACTTAGTAGGTTCGATTTTCATACCAGCCCACTTTAGATTTTTATTAAGTCTCAAATATTCTCCTTATACATGTCACTGTTGGTAAATGGTAAATGGACTTGTACTTGTATAGCGCTTTTCTAGTCTAACTGACCACTCAAAGCGCTTCACTACATGCCGCATTCACCCCACTCACACAGCACGTCTTACGATACATAACTACGTGCTTTTCTAATCACTCATACACACATTCATACCCCAATGATACACTGGGAGGCAACGTGGGGTTCAGTGTCTTGCCCAAGGACGCTTCGACATGTAGCCGGGGAAGCCAGAGTCGAACCACCTTCCGATTGGTGGGCGACTGCTCTTCCTCCTGAGCTACAGCCGCCAGTCAACCATCTACGTTGTAGTCACCAACGTCATATCCTCCATGTAGGCCCTAATTGCTTTAAGGCACATGCCATCCTGACGTCTTGCTCCACCTACAACCCACTTGGAAGCTCTAATAATTATCTCCATCGCCATTGTAAATGCTAATGGAGAAATCGTACAACCTGTCATTATTTCTAGCCTCTGCCAACCTGTTGTGAAACCTGCTGTACAGACACAGTCTAATATCCTGAAAATATTCTCTTATCAAGTTAACAACTACTGCAGGCACTCTAAAATAATCAAACACTTTCCAAATAAGTCTGTGTGGCACTGAACCAAATGCATTTTCTAGGTCCAGAAATATAACATGCAAGTCTTTTTTCTCACTCTTGGCTGAATCTGATGCCAAATCATGCTAGTGTGCTCTAAACACCCTGCAAAACCTGGTATTCCTGCCTTCTGCACAGTAGTATCTATTTATCTATTCCTTCCTAAATAACGAGCTAATCTCTATGCAACTACACTAAAGAAAATCTTCCCCTCTACATTTAGGAGAAAGATCATCCGGAACTGACTCAGGTCCGAGGACTCTTTCTTCTTTGGAATAAGAACACCTCCTGTCCTACGCCATGCTCTAGGAATAAACTGTTTCTCTCAAACTATTTTTCTTTGCCTCCACAAAAACTTTAGGATATCAGGTGCACTTTTATGAACCCAGTAGGGGACTCCATTTGGCCCTGGGGCCGACACAACCTTTGCACACCTGACTACCTTCTCAACCTCTTTCCACCTAGGTGATCTAACATCAATCTTATGAGCTATCTCTCCTAATGGTGGCATGTCAGGTGGAAGGCCTACTACTCTACACTGCTGAAGATCTGATTATGCATTTCTTAGATACTCTTCCACCTCTGACTTTGTTGTTTTAAGCTGCCCTCCCTTTTCCTGATTAAACAACCCTTTAACAAACTTGAATGGGTCCCTGTAAAACGCAGTTCTTACATATTCTTTCTTATTTCTCTTTTTCCTACCCTGTTTCTCAATTCTCCACAATATGCTTCAAATTTAACTTAGAGACAACTGAGAAAGAAAATCCGATTCTGCAGATTAAAAACTGTCGGTGGCAAAATAAGAGGCTGAAAACGGTAATTGAGCGCCGCAAAGAAAGTTTAGAGTGAGTGAGAAAGTTGTGAGGGATTGGAGGAAAGCAGAGGCTAATCTTACTGCGATGAAGAAAACAAAGAAAGCTAATCGCGGGCTGAAAGCAAGATGGCTAGAGCTGGAGGAACGAGTCCACAGGTGGGTGCTGGAACGACGTCCTGCCGGGAGAGGCTCATCAACGGAGCAGTTACGTCTCCACGCTCTGGTAGTTACCAAGGATATGAATATAAATTACTTTGCAGGCGGGCCTTCTTGGTGTAACCGCTTCATGCAACGCAACCGCCTCTCTATCAGAGCACGGACATCTGTGTGTGAGAATCTGCCGGCAGACTTCCAAGCCAGAAATAAATGCGAATTACAGTCTGGAAAATACGGTAAGTGTATTAAGTTCTGAGCTGCAAATTTGGTTTGATCCTTAAAATCCTCTGCGATGACCAAAGGGACAATGCCATTTTTGGATATATACAGTCACTTTGGGGAAATTTTGCAGGTATAAATCACACATAGAGGCACTGACATTACCACCATCTGAAAGTTGCACAGGTTGCAAGAATTCTACACCTGTCAAATACATTAGGAACAATGGACCTGCTGTAAAGATGTCATTTCTTTGTACCTCCCAAATGAATAACAGACCAGTAATAAAAACAGTCCTCACCAGTATGCTGACTGTGGTAAAGTCATCAGTCAGCAACAACACACTACACATCTTGTTTGATAGTTAGATCAACTTTTCTGTGAGAGGAGAAAGTTTAGACCACAGTATTTGATTTGTTTGTTCACAGTAAATTTGACACAGTTATTAGTCCATCCCATCATATCTGTGGCATCAAAATGAAATACTGCCTCACACAAATGTTAAAGACATTATTCAAATTTTAATCTTGTTCAGCCCTTGCATATCAGCCACAGGCACGAACAGTGAGCTGCCACTGAGCTTTTACCTCCCAGCTGTTCAGTTATTACTGGTGAGGACAGCTAATGGGGTGAACATGAGCTCCCTGTCGCAGCACCGGTCCTAAAGTCAGTCACTAATTCCACCACATAGACCCCAACATAAAGAAGAAAAAAAGCTTTTCTTCTGATACCAACTAAAAACTCATTCTTATCATTATATTTCACAGTGCTGATCTATATAACCTGAAGTGGGGTAGTGTGCGGAGTCCTCTGGCACAGCAGAGCCTATACGCTTTGCATCAATGGTGACAGTGCTGCTGGATGAAACGGATGACAAATGGTGGATGAAATACACTTCTGTTAAAAAAAGAGCAGCCCGCTGAGTTTGTGCTCACTGTTGTGAAAGGTGACAACAGAACAACATAAGAGCTGTCAGTGACGGAGCGGAGAAGCCTCACAGGGTGTGAACACACGCCAGCTGCTGCAGCTACAGAGGAGGCACCGAGAACCCCAGAGCTCGCAGAGGCAGCACACAATGATTCGGAGTGATTCAAACCGTATCTGCAAAACATGATGTGCTGCTACAGCGCACGCTGGACACACTGAGCTCCACTACATCACACTCACTGGCACCAGCTGTGTCAAGGAAAACAAGAGTGTGTCAAACACGAGCTCCAAGCTCCACTTCATCATCCTCACCGTCTAAACGCTGCATGCTGCTTTTTAAGCAGCAATTAACGACATTGAGAACAACCACGTCTAACATTTAGTGAGGTCACGGGAAGGGAACATTCTATAAAAAAGTGAATGTTAACGTGTGGTTAATTGGTTAGATCCTGACAAGTTCATTTTTATCTCACGATATTCTAACTCGCCCTGAAATGTAGTGAAAATAAGACATTGTACCAGAATAAAGCATATTATTGAAATGAAATGACTTGTTGGCCGGAGCACCTGCTCAGAACCAGCAGAACGTCACCATGATGCAGTCACGTGAGCACTGCATCTACACATGGTGACAGAGAGGATCTCCATACTGACAGATCCACGTGGCTTTCAGTCTGCCAAAGATGTCTGTAATGCTTACAAGTCATTTTTAGAAGTCTGAGGTAAAATTACAAAGAGCTCCAGAAAGTGATTTAGGAGGGCTGAAGTTTGAAGCTGTCCTGTGACAACTGCCACATACAAGACGTGGAGAGAGCAGGATTCATTTTATGACCTTAACAAATAACATCAACATGTTACCGGAAGTCAAAGTGGCCATGTGAAAAGCATCAGGAGGCAGCATCTCACCTGCACGCCTGCGCCGGCTCCCACAGCAAACACTGCAACAGGAAGACATGAGTTAGCTTGGACCAAGATCCACACTTATGCCACAGTGTATTATTTGGGCTCATCTCTGAATCTAGGCTGAGGTGAAAGGCAGCTCTGTGGTCTGAGGAAAGAGACTGACTAAACTGGGACATCAAATTGAGAAAAGGCATTAAAACAATGAACAACTCAACGTGAACACGAGGAGAATCCTCTGCACTCTCATCGCTACAAAGGTTGTGAAGCTGAACCCACCAGCAGCCGCAGAGCTGCTCCACTGTGATTCAAGCAATCTGACATGACATGTTCACTGTTCAGCTGCTTTCATACCATCAGCCTGCTCAAGCCTTTCAGCTCTGCTGCACATAGAAACAACCAGAATACTTCATCTGCCTGGTAAAAATGTGCCAGCAATTACAAAGTCCAAATATATTCAGTCAACGAAAAAAATCCAAAATCATCTAAATGCATTTCATTGCATACATGCAAGCATGCCTGGGGAAAAGTGACAGTCGTAAATGCTGATTGTCACTTTAAGCAGGTGGCGGTGGTGTAAACCTCGAAACATATCTTCAGATAAAAGTTCTGTTCCAGTCCAAGTCTGGACACACCAGCCTGTTCATTTTGAGCATGAAGAGCTTTGGCTTAACAGATAAAGCACACACAGAGCGCCAACAACTGAGAAAAATGGAAAAGCAACAAATCCAAACAATGGACATGTGGGATGGGAAGGAAGCGCCTCACACTAGATTCTACTTTCAGAAAAGTTGGTGAAAAACCGAAGGAAAAAGAGAAAGGCTGCGACTCCTGCCTGATGTCACACTCAGTGGGGTTCCATGGCACTGTAAAGAATCAAATGAATGGCTAAATGACGAGAAGACTGAGTTGTTAAGTTCATGTATACATAGGGCTGGGTTCTTTTAAGGCACTGAATTGCTTCGGTAGCACCGAGTATCAAAACATGCCTCGTCTTTCGGTGCCAAGTTTCGGTACCCGGAGATTAATCACATGATCAAGAACTGATCATGCGACCCTGGATTGGCTGTATTAACGTTACACTGGGTCGCATGCAGGAAAATGTGGTTACGCCCACAGACGGGTTCATATGCATCTGCGTTGGGAACTGTAGTTCAGTGCGTGTCGTCCAACCGGTTAAACGATGCCACCGAGGTCAAAAGCGTGGCAGCCATCCTCCTCTCAGCATTCAAGTCAGCCTGTGGACGCCACAGAGCCCGAGCAGCATAATTCAAAGTCTCCACCACTGGACTCGGCTTAATCTAAGAGCACCGAGGACGGCGCAGTGTGTGGGATTATAACAGGAAAATTAATGTTCAGTGAAATCAAATTCTGCATGGAAATCATGCAGAAATCTTAATGTTACTACAGCTTAATACGTGCAGAAAGCAGCGAGTTAAACTGGGATCCATGTAACGCTAACTGTTAACTAACAATAATCAGATATTAGTGTGTAGCTTTAGTTCATGGCTAACTTGTGTTTTGTACTGGAAATTATTTGTTGTTCATTTTTTCTGGAAGAGAACTGCTTGCATTGGAACAATACTGAGCTGACAAATAAAACTGAAGATTTGTACTGTTATGTGTAATGGAATTTCCTTTTTGTTAGAATTGATGTTATAAAATTGGTATCGAAAAAAGTATCGTTCATGAACCGGTATCGAAGTGAAGGTATTGGTATCAATATCAAAATTTTTTGATTGATACCCAGCCCTATGTATACACCGTAGTTTGACTAAAAATTGGAACAGATCGGCTTCCTCGCCGTTGGATTAAGACCCCGAGATAACTCAGTTGATAGTCACACTAAATGTGCTTGAAGACGGTGAAGCACGTGGTGAATTGGACTTTACGTTCTGTTCGAGATTTTTTCCCGGGATTGTCACCCGCAAGTCGAAGTAGATGATGGCTGTGTCTGAAATCACTCCCTAACCACTACATAGTCCACTATATAGTGACCATGCCACTTTGTAGTGGTGTCTGAATGTTTAATGATTATTGATGTTCACTACATAGTGCACCGAATGTATCCCACAATTCATTGCGAAATGTAGTGAACATCTGATGATCACTAACCGGAGCAAGATATCCCATCATGCAACGTTTCGCCTTCGCAGCCAGATGGGAGTGAGTAAAAGTTTTTGTTGGGTTTTTTTCCAGTGAATTGCTCGTAGTCGGCTGTTGGATGACAGGCGCGAGACAAACTCATGAGCTGTGGAGCAGTACAACAGTCACGAAGCCAGTTCATTCCATGGTTTATTTTATTACACACTTCAAAACAAGGCAGTTTAAATGGCTTCGTACATTTATTTTTAAAATCTCCAAATTTCTGTGGAAAAACAAACCACCACGTATTAGTTTAAAAACCCTACAGAAGACCAAGGACTGTGGTGGATTAGATTTACCTCATTTTCAGCACTATTCCTTAACCAATAGGTTACAGTATATATCAAAATGGTTTAAACCTAGCCCAATAGAAGAACCATGGATAAATATAGAACAAGCATTGTGTGATAATCTGGAAATCTCTGACCTGCCACTTATTAGTCAAAACGTAAAAAATCACAAATGTTTCAAAAGCATTAACATCAGCACCTTTCTGACAGCCTGAATTTCTTAAAATAACAAAGTCTTCAATTGTCCCATGTAAGCTTACACCCATCTGGAACAATCCTGACATATTGCAAAACAAAAAAATGCTAAACTTTACTCTGTGGAAGATCAAAGGAATCAAACATCTGGAACATATAATCCAAAATGGAAATTTTATTTCATTTGATGAGCTCATATCACAACACGAGATAGGCAGCAATAAATTCCTAGAATATCAACAACTTAAGTCTATAATAACAAAGAAATATATCCTCCACCAACCAGACTTACAACTCCCGACTAGGGTAGCAGAATTTCTAAGCATCTGCACCCTAAAACTACTATCAAAAATATAGAAATTATTGTCTAAAATAGATGACACAATGTCTCTTCCATCCTCAAAATGGGAGGCAGATTTATCCATCTGTTCTAGTCATAGCTTCTGGCCACAAATATGTTTGAACACCTTCAGAATGACTCAGAATTCTAATTTACAGCTCATACAATACAAAATCCTTCATAGAACACACTATACAGGACAAAGGATGTTCAGGATGGGTCTAACACACTCAAACATCTGCTCACATTGCACAGATAACACACCTGATGATTATGCACACGCTTTGTGGTTCTGTGCACCTGTCCAGAAGTTCTGGCTTGAAGTCTGTGCGGACCTATCAACATGGCTAAAGTGTAGCATCCCTGCATGCCCCACACTGTGCATACAGGGTGACTTAGACAACATCAACATGGAAATTAACTCAGCACATATGGTTCTCACAGTGTTATGTATCGCAAAGAAAACTATTCTCATGAACTGGAAAGCGAAGAACAATCTGTGTATTAACCAGTTTAGAAATGTTCTTTTAGACTATATTAGCATGGAAACAATGTCTGCCTCCTCAAAACATCAATTGGCTGAATTTAATTCTCTCTGGTCCCCTCTGATTAGCTTTATCACATAGTGGTGGTGGTGGGTTGCTGTCCCGTCGCTCTGGGCGGTTGGGTGTGTGCTGGGGGGGGGGGGGGGGGGGGCGGCTTCGGGTGTCTGGTGGTCTCGGGTTGTGGGGACCGGGTTGGCCATTGCTGGGGGGGACTGTGTGTCGGGCTTGGAGGGCAATTTTGGGGGTTTGCGGGTGGGGCTGTCTTGCGGTGTGGGGCGGGGTCCCTTAGGGGCCTTGGGGTGGTGGCTGCTGGCTCTATGCCGGATGGCCGGGCCGCTCTGGCGTGGGTGGTGGTGCTGGGCCTGGGCCCTGGTGGCTGGGCGCTGCCTTGCGCCAGGGGGGGGGCAATGTCTGTGCCTGGGGGGGCTGGGTTGCCCTGGACGCGCCACAGTATGGGTGGGTTGGTGCAGGTCCTGGTGCCGGGCTTTTCCCCTGTTGGGGGGGCCTGGGTGATGGTGGGTCTCAGGCCCGGGCTGCTGCGACTGGTGTGACCGGGTGGTTTGTTTGTTTGTTTTTTGTTGTTGTTTGTTTGTTTTTTGTAGAGGTCCTCCGGGGTGGGGTGGGGCGGGGCGGGATGGGTACCTTCTGGGGGTACAGTAGCTCCCGGAATATGGTCGCTGCAGGCCCTCGCCTGGTGGACATCAGCCCCTCCTGCCCTGGGTTGGCTCCCAGGTAGCGGGGATGCCTATTGCAGCCAGTCCCTGGCTGCCCTCTCCGGGGGAGAGTAGCTCCGGTGTATATCCCCATACCCCTCTCCCTTCTGGCTCCTGTACACAGCGCACACTCACACATGAAGGGTTTTGGGGGCGTGTGTGTTCGGTGGGGTGTAGTGGATGGGGCCACGTAGGTGGTCCCCTTTGGTTGCACTCTGCAGTTCCCTGCCCCCGTTTTAATTACACCTTAGACATTACTACTTATCAAACACACTCACACACACACATTAGGTCTTGGGGGGTAGTTACACTGAGCATCTGGTGGGCGGGGCTCTTTGGGTATGTAGGCTGCCCAGGGGGCCGCGCTCCCAGTTCTACAAGTTTGGCTGCCCCTCAATTTTAATCGCTCACTATTAGAAAATATTGAAGAGCCAGAAGGGTGAGGGGAGGGGTCTTCTTCCCACACCCCTGCTTCCTGGTTGCTGCTCGGGGCAGGAGGGGCCAAGAGGATTGATTAATTGTTCTGCTGGTTCGGGGTCTGTGGTGGCTGGGGGGCTGCTGGCCCCCTGGTGTGCCCGCTGCGCTACACCCCAGCGGAGTCGAGGGAGGGAGGACGTGTGGATGTGTGGATGTATGGGACGTGAAAGTGTGTGTGGCAATGATTGGGCCTGGATCTGGGACTTGCTGTCGCCTGGCCTGCCTGTGCTTCTCCCGATGGGGGGGCGGCGTTGCCTCTCCCCGCTGCTCGCGACTTCACCCACCTGTGGGCACGTCTTGACTCCCAGGGCACTTGGCCAGGGGCGCTGGGGCAGGCGCTGACCCACTTTGTGGCTGTCTGGGGCGCTTGGCCCTCCTGGGTATTGGGTGGGGCCTCTGCCGGGGGGTTTGGGGGCGCTCGGGCTCCTGGGGCCCGGGTCCAGTGCACGGTCCCGTGTCTGGGCGGCTGGGGCCTGGCGGGGTCGGTGGGCTGTTGCCCCTGGCTCTCGGAGGGCCTCTGCCCTATGCTTATGGGGGCTCTGTCCGGGGGCTTCCTCTGCAGTCTTCTGGGTGGACACGTGGTTGTCCCTGTGGTGGGCTTCCTGGGTTCTGTGCTCCGTGGGGGCTGCTGGTGGCCTGGGTCTTGTGGCCCTCTCTGCCTGCTTCTGATTGCTGGGGCTGTGGATTGTGGCCCTGTACACTTATACACTCATAACTAAGCACGGTTATCATGTAGGTCCTGTGCCATGGGTGTTGCATGTTCTCACACACACACACACACACACACACATTTATTAGCCCAGTAGCATGCTCGCTAAGCAGTTGATGTATTATCATGTCGTCTCAGGTCATCTATATCCACAGCTGTGTTGTATGCGATTACCGCTTCTTGTGCTTGTTTTTGTTTGTTTGTTTGTTTTTTCTCTGCTTGTCTGCTTTCAGGTGCTCCTGGTGGCGCTAAGGCTGGATTCCCCTCAGAGGCCATGGATTGTTGTCTGTTTTGTTTTTTTACAGGTGTAGCAGCTGGTTGTCTGGTTTTTGTTTCTATTTTTGTTCTGTTTCCTCTTCTTTCCTCTTCTTCTTTCCTTGTCCCCCGGTCCGGTTCAGTTCTATTACATGTCATATATTGTAAACAGAAATAAATAAATGGGCATCAAGGGGAGCTTTACATTTATAAAACTTCCCTTGGCAAAGCAAATCTGTTTGGCACCAAAGGTATTCAGACTACAATTCTGCTGCCATAATGCTGAACAGGACAAGGGGAAAAAAAAACAAAAAAAAAAAACATTTATGATTAAAAAAACGAACAGCATGTAATCAAACATTCCAGCAGGTTACACTGTAACTTACAGTTACTAAAGAGGCAAGAGAATAAAATATGAAAATATGCTGAAATAGAAAACACAATCCAAAAATAAAAATGAAAGAAAAGTAATCAGAATCCTCTAATTTAACAAAAATGCTGACAAGTATCGTGTGAGATGACGTTAATGTGGTACGTTTTAATTGTACAACAGTGATGACGTAATTACCGGAAAGATTTTTTGTTGAGCTCACTATATAGTCCACTACATTTATTTCCCTATGTAGGGAGTAGGGAATGAGTGAGTGATTTCGGACACAACCGATATTACTGTTGTTGTCGCCGCCGTCAGAAAGAACAAACAAACAACGTGATGGAGAATGCGCCGTTGTGCATCATCTGTGCCATAACCAGCTCATCACAGATGTAGAGGGACGCAGCTTCATCTCGCTCTGCGTTCGCCATCTCTCTGAATGCCTGAGTTTGTTGGTGGTGGTGAAGACGTCAACAGGAAGTGGCTCTATTAGCGATAGCTGTAATGGGTACAGTGCCACCTATCGTACCGGGGTATGACATGCTTTGTGCCAGTGATTCCATTCATTCACCGCCATATATCCAAGGATAATTACCCTCAGATAAGCAGCAGAACCCAACTATAGCTACAGTATAATGGAGTAGACCCACTCACAGAGGCCATCTTAACACTACAGAGAAAAAAAGGTTCCCTTACCATCTGCTGCTCGCTTCTGCAGCACACATGCCAACCCTGACAGCTCTGCCCGCTGTGTGTGTGGCTTCACAGTACCACCCCAGCAGCTGGAAACATGAATGGAATACACACACACACACACGCTGCATGTAGGCTGCAGAAAGAAGAGCTTATTGAAGTAAAAATGAAAGCAGACAAGACATAAAATGACACGACACACACTCCATTCAAACACACATCACAGGGGATAAAGCCAGACAGCAGGGAAGGCCCCCCCTGGTAGGAGGAGGGTGTCAGGGGGTGCTGAAGAGCACTGAGCCCCCACACCAGAAAATATCACCCTAAAACTATCCCCACTGATGCCTCACTGCTACACACACCGACACGGAGAGGAGGCTCCACAGGCAGAAACAGCCTTTTTCCCTGCAGTCACTTTCCACCATGCAAACTGACACATTTAGTGTGGAAAAAAACTTTGACACCCCCCAATGTGTGCAGGACAGGTGAGACGCTGCCACTGAAAGCGAGCTGCGGGGGCCACGTACAGCAGCCTCCAAACAGCTCGTGCATCTTGTTCTGTGAGTTTGGTGGTGCTGAAAGTGCTGCTCTCAAACATTCTGCTTTACCAGGACGTGGGCCCTGCCCGTCCACCCTCTCTGTTCCACACGCATGTGAACACACTCAGAAGAAAGCCCAGGGCTCTGCACAGGATACATGATGTAGTTTTATGTGTATGACAAGAAGTCAGTTCTGTGTGAGATCTGTGCTGTCAGGTGCCAGCTGGAAGAGAATACATAATGAAATCTATCAATCCATGTCAACCTGTTCTGCGATCTCCAACTGCGAAATATCACAACATGTGTACAATGTGGTATTCCACTGGGGGGGGGGGGGTGCAGTTATTGTCAGCCCCAACTGGCTCACACACTGAGTGTCCTCTCTGCTCCAATTGTTCAGTAAAACGGCAGTATTTTGCTGGAAAAATCCATTCCACAACATATTTAGAGCGCTCGCTGCACGCTGTAAGATCCACGTGTGGATATTCATTTGAAATCCAATCATAAGAGGTCAGTTCTGTAGCTGAACCCACAGACCACCCGGCAGAAGCGCCTGGTGGTCCCCTGTGAGCTGTGGACAACAACTGCTGCTTCTAATCATATGGCAGGCTGACCTGAAACAGAGGATGATTTTAATGCCACAAAAGTAGTCGCATTTCAGTACCACGAGCAGCCGAAAGTGGGCTGGGGTCTGTGAGGAGGGGGCTGTGGCTGGGGGAGTGTCTACTTCCTCAACTTAATCACTTATCTGTTCAACTCTTTCATATCGTTCCGATTTTCGAACAAGCGATAGGATGTAAACATTGAAAAAGCGCTCCATGTCCGGTGTTCCTGAACGCATCGCGACCTGCCGGCCAGCAGCCACAGACTCGTGTTCTTTCACAAAGACAGGCAGCTGCTTAACTGTTACCACAAATGTAAAGAACGTGAAGACTAAATAGTCTGTCAAAACCGTGTAACGAACACATGCTTACCTTCGAAGGAGAGGAAGTCCAAATGATAAATGGTGTAAGAAGAGCCCTCATGATCGAATTAGTATGAGAAAAGGAATGTGTTTGAAGCCGGACTCTCATTCTGAGCCACTGGAGGGTTTGAAAGTGGCGCCAACTGCCGCGTCTGCTCACTACGCAGCTGTCACACACACAGACACCTCCAACAAAATGTGACAATGGACCAGCACAATCCATCCATGCCACTAGTTTTAATTCTAAGCGTTTTCATTTATTTTTCATGTTAAATGAAAAAAGGCAAGGGCTTTTCAAGACCGCGGTGCATGACGGGAGATCAGCGAGGTGGTTGTGTTTTGAATTGTAACCGCTCAGAGCACAGTGGGAGGTGGGGGAGGCAGGTCAGGGTGGGAACAGGCACGCATGAAAAAAAGCGCGTAGGTGCGCGCGTGCGTGTACATTTTAAATGTGTGAGTATGTAAGTATAGCTATAAGACACAAAAATATGCATTTCCTTTAGTGAAGACAGATTCTTAAATAATTAAGGTTCTGATGCCTGAATAAGGCTGTTGGATCATTCTGAAGCCTTATTGATTTTAAGCCTTTTTATTTAGCTTTGTTCCTTACATTCATTTCATATCAACACTTTCACATTTTTCATGCAAAACTGACATCATATGTTCTAAATATACACATTTAAATTAAATGTTTAACTTGACTATGTTGGGCTTATCCCAGCTGTCAGTGAGTCAGAGGCAGGCAGAGTACACCCTGGACCAGCCATTCTCAACCTTGGGGTCCCGACCCCAATTGGGGTCGCGAGATGATTTCTGGGGGTCGCCAAATCATTTTGGAAAAATATAAAAGCACAAAATTAATGTAGCTTCCGACTGGACGTTAGAAGGACGACAAGCGGTTGGTCTTAAACAGGCATTTTATTACTCAAAACCAGTTACTGTTGGTCGTAACTAGGCTACACCAAAACAACAACAAAGAACCTGTCCACTAGTCTCATGTCTGCCGTTGTCATTCACACATCAGAGCAAAGACATTTTTTTCTCCTCGGTCTGCTGTCAGCAGGAGCGGCGGCTGCAGAAAGCGTTCATAGACGGTCTGAAATCGCAGAACGTAAACTTAAACATTACGCTACTTAAACATTATAAAAGTAAGCGTTGTTACATTCATATTAAATTACATAATTTCAAACAGAGAGTTGTTTTCTGCTTCATTGTTTGTCCAAAATTCATTGTATCAACGCAGCGTTTGTATGCGATTCTGATCTGTGCGGGTCAGATTCTGGTTAGTGAAGCACTCTATGGTGAAGTGGTGGGGGGAGAACGAAGAAAAAGTTTTTTTTTTTTTTAAAAACAGGCGCGTTGTTGTTGTTTTAGCCTCATCTGCAGCAACTTTGCTAGCTGGAAAAATGGAGCGATGGCTTAAAAGAAAAAGTGTTCCAGACAGTCAGCAGCAGCAGGGGTCCCAAGATCAGCCACCAGAACCACCACCAGAGAAAAGAAGGGCACTGACCGGGTCGACACCGGCGGCCGAAGGTTCGAGGCTCCGTAAATATCAGCCCGACTTTTTGAAATATGGCTTTTCCTGCACAACAAAAAAACAACGTTGACTACCCACAATGTGTCATTTGCTCTGAGGTGCTGGTACACGAGAGCTTGAAGCCGGTAAAACTTAAGAGACATTTAGAGTCAAAACACAGCAGCTTAATTCATAAACCAATTGATTTTTTTCAGTGCAGAGAGCAAGAACTAAAAATGCAAAAAACAGTGGTGAGTGAATGTACTACTGTCCCTGCAAAAGCCCTGGCAGCTTCATATGAGCTGGCATATCTAGTGGCCCAATCGAAAAAGGCTCACACGATCGCGGAGAGTCTCATCCGTCTCGCAGCTGTAGCGATCACGACTCCTCAGAGTTGAGAGTGATCTTCGCGTGTCTAACATAAAGCCATGTTTAAGCTCTCAGAAACATAGGTGTTTAAAATTAAGCATGGGCTGTTTTTCTACTGTGTTTTGTTAAAGTTTAGCACGCGCGGTTATCGTTTTATTTCATTAAAAAGAAAATAAAGTTTTCGTTATTTGTTTAGGTACATTTTAACCACAAAATGATGGGATGTTGCGACCACTGTCGGTCCGTTACTCGGAAAGTTAGCCTCTTGATGCTACTTTGCTACTTCATGTTTTTCCAAAAATCCCAATGTGTTTCAAAATAAAATGATAAAGAAACTAATAGCTGAAGTGAGTTCATATCAGAAGTGCTTGTCTGATTATGTAAATGCAACGTATAAGGCGTATTGATCGGGCATTGTTTAGTGTAGTGTGCATGCGTGTGTGTGTATGTGTGTGTGTGTGTGTGTGTGTGGGGGGGGGGGGGGGGGGGGGGTCGCGTACAGCAATGCATGTTAAATTGGGGGTCGCGACTCAAAGAGGTTGAGAACCACTGGCAATTAGAAATGGAAGCTCACTGTTGAGACACAGTTACCAGGTGGTGGTCTTGAATCTGCCACTTTGTTCTCGATAGTCTATCAAATTAACCACTAAACTATACTTGCTAACTGACTGCTATGTGTACTTCATGTACACATGGATCATTCCTTCCAGAAAAACTTTTTTTTTTTTTTTTAACTGTACATGTGTATACAGTGTAAGAAAGTGTGACACAGGTAGCACTTTTGAGGAAAAGGATTTGCTTCACTATGTGTGCAGCCAAGCTCTAGCAGGAGGTTTCAATGTACATAATACAGCCTGCTGAGGTCTTATACTTCCTCAAAAGTTACTCAGAACTGCTACTGGGAGGTACAAGTATTTACACAAATCCCAAACATAGCAATCAGCTTGTGGGCATAGTCTGGTGCTTCAGTGATTTACAAGTTCAAAGCTACAGGTTAAAGACTAGAATTTGGGGGTGCTGTTTTAACTTCTAAGATTAGCACACAGAGCAGGGACAAAGTGAAACCCATTTTGATCAGGAAAAGCAAAAATATGTCTATTTAATAGCAAAAACCATACCAAAATTGTTAAATCAAAAGATAATATAAAACAAAAGCAATAAATAGGCTAAATAGAAACAAAAAAGTAAATTCTATAAATCTGTCACAGGATTGTCATGTAGCAGTGCCTACACCACACTTAAGACAATCCAGACTCTTTTCATGTGTCGTTCCACGATGGTGGAATGACTTCCCAAGTACCAGATCAGGGATGTCCCTGTCCATCTTCAAGAAACTCTTGAAGACCCAGCTGTTCAGAGAACATCTCTTATCTGTCACGGGGTGACCACCAAAACACAGGTAGGACTAAATTGCAGGATTAGAACAATTGAAGATTTTATTTTGACACAAGTGGGATTTTGACAGAAACGTTAAATCCGTGTCCTGGGAAAATGCTGGTGAGTCTGTGTCCTGGAAAAAAACAACAAAAAAACACAGGAAAGTGCAAGGGGCCCAGGGCTGCTGGAGCAACTGGACGTAGACAGGTTAGTCAGCGTGGAAGTTCCAGTGGATAAATGTTCCAGTGATGTATAGAAAGGTTGCCTTACTGTGGTCTGGTGAAAACATGGTTGGAGGGAGAGGTAGCGACTGACTGGCTGGAGGGTGTTATCCAGAGTAGCGGCGGTTGAGCAGGCAGGTGAAAGGGCAGATCCAGACTAGGCCGAGAGGAATGAAGGATGTGAAGAGTAGCCAGCAGATCTGTCAGGCTTAGAAGAAACAAGGCAGTACTGGGGCTGGAACGAGGAGACAAGGTAAGAGCAAACCACTTTTTCTTAGAACTCAATACACTCTGGTGAGCACTTGCCAAGTTACCACAAACGTGGCAAAATGATCTGGTGAAGACTGGTGCTCCTGCTGCTCCTTTAGAAGGGCTCTTGATGACAGTAGATGCACAACAGGTGTGCCAGCAGGCAGCCACCAGACTGCGCCCAGGTAACCGGGGAAATCTGCTCACCCAGCCTGAAATTCCAAACACACCTCCAAACCAAGTCGTCAGATCATGACACAAGCCTAGCTATAAATAATCCAATAATAATAGCTAATCCAATAATAAGCAGTGTAAATGAAAATAAAATGAAGTGAAATAAAATAAAATAAAGCAAAATAATTATAAAATAAAAATAACTTGACTTTTACTGCATTGGTACAGTCATGGCAGGTCTCCATCTGTTAATAAATATGTACCTTTGAAGCCTCAAGGAATAAGGAATATTTGTTCCATATGATAGATTTCCCATACCTTTTCAATCCACATATTGTATGTTGGAGGTTCGGCTTTTAACCATGTAACTGTAATACATTTAAGAGTTGCAATCAGTAATATTTGTAAAAGGTATTTTTTCCCTCTTTCAATTATATAATTTGGTATTAGTCCAAGCATTACCATCTGGGGATCTTTATTAAAAATTTTCTGAAATACTTTTCCAAGTGCCTCAAAGTCCTCATCCCAAAATGTTTTCAGTTTGGGACATGTCCAAAGTATGTTACCAATGTGTGACCCACAGCTTCTCCAGCATTTATCTGAGTGTGTGGGCCCCATTTTGGATATGATTGCTGGTGTCCTATAGAATCTTATTATTATCTTCCACCTGAATTCCTGCCATATGTTAGAGTTAGTTACTTGATGACCCTTAGGTCATCTGGAAAGGGACTGCTAACGGTTTATAGTCCTAAGACAAAACATGGTAAAGCATCATTCAGACATTGTGCTGCTTATTTCTGGAACAAACTCCCTGAAACACTGAGATTTGCCCCAAATGTTGCTACTTTTAAATCAAGGCTCAAAACTTTCTTGTTTTGTCAGGCCTTTGAAATGTGATGATGGGTGCCAATGGTTAGAGTTACAGATACTCTTGAGTGTCTATTATCTCCTTTTTACTTGTCTTATCCTTTTTTTTCTTACCAAAGCATTTTATTAATTCTATCTTGCACTATGTCTGGTTCCAGCTGTTACAGAAGGTTTTATTGTCTTGCTTTGTTTTACGTGTCTTTGCACGTTTTTATCTTTTCATCCTTTTATTCTGTTGTTTGTACTGCTTTGTAAAGCACATTGAGTTGCACTTGTGTATGAAATGCGCTATACAAATAAAATTGTCTTGCCTTGATGTGCTACTGTACATATTTCCTCCCATCCGTCTTGCTGTATGCCTATGTTCATCTCATTTTCCCATTTTTCTTCAATCTGAAGAGTTTCATTGGGATTCATATCTATAAACAGTTTGCAAAAGTGGCTGATATTTTTTTCATTTCTGCTACCAATTTGTAATTTTATCAAAAATTCTTCAATCGGGATAGGCTCTAGGATTTTAGTCCACTCTCTATGTTTTGTCACAAAGTTCCTTAGTTGTAAGTACCTGAAAAAGTCTGTATTGGGAAGTGTAAATTCCAATCTTAACTGTTCAAATGATTTAAAACACCCATATTTATGAAGTTGGTGTAGGTTTGTGAGTCCATGCTCAGACCACTTTCTAAAAGCTCAGTCCATCTGAGAAGGGACAAAACCATTTATAAAACCAATGTTGGTTAATGCTGAGATTGCTTTAGGCAGCCCATAAAATAATTTTATTTTCCTCCAAATCTTCAATGTGGTCCTAGTCCACTCATTCATTTGAGTCTCACCAAGCGAGACATCTAAGAAATGCAGAGTCTGTAAAGGCTGTTGGCATGTGCTTTTCTCAACGTCTAGCCACCTTGTACATACAGAGTCTTGCAGCCATGCTGTTAGGAGTCTCAACAGCGCAGCCCAGAAATACAACCTGAAGTTTGGGAGTTTGAGACCCCCCTGTGATTTGAATTGCTGAAGTATTTTTAGTCTGACCCTAGGGCTTTTTGATTGCCATATACATTTTTAAATCAGCTGGTCTAGTTTATCAAATGTAGATGTCTACAGGCAGCATCTAGAATGGGGTAGAATAGTTTAGGTAGAACATTCATTCGTATACACTCGATGCGACCTGCCATGGATAAGGGAAGTGTCGACCATCTGTCAAACTCCTTACTAATATTTTGTATTATGGTTTTGTAATTCATGTGAAACAAGTTTTCTAACTGTGGGGGAATTTTGATACTGTTGTGACTTTTGTGGAGTTCAATTTACCTATCATGCTATACTCAGTAGTTAAATATGAGAAGTCACGAAGTATCAAGGATGAGACAGATTCAGCTGGTTCGCGGTCCAATGATGGTTTATTGCAGAGTTACAATTCGACCATACATGAGAAGTAGCCCGGGCTAAGTCTGAAAACTCTTCTGAAAGTTCCCCTCTTTTATACAAGTTGGGCCTGTGGATGCTCCTCCCCGGGGCCCCTCCTTTCATAAGGTGTGTTTTCCCTAATCTTCCACCGTTATGTCTTAATTACTTAGTTTACCCGTGGCAGGGCCCTTTGTCCTGTCTTTTTTAAAACCTTTATTCATGTAATAGTCCTTCCCACTACTCCTGACCTCCCCTCTACATCCATATCTCCTGTTTACTATCTTTATAACACATACATTTTATTACTGCTTGACGTGGCCATACCTTGGTACCTTCCATGGCATTAATGCGTGACTCGACACTACACAGAGCTAACCTTTGGTACTTTCCATGGCCTCATTTTGTGTTTTTCCAGCCTTTACTTTCGTAAGCCTTTTTTCCTATTCTATTACTTTTAGGGCCCGGTGAACTTACACCACATTTCCCCCTTGTGGTCCTGGAAGGACCACACATCAAAGAAAACCACGTTTCAGTAGATATCGTGCACACACAGACTAATGAAGTACAGCACACTGATTATAGAGGTAAAAACACCACACCAATAGTAAGTTGTCAGCATATATGCATCCCACAGTGAGGATCACTAGAAGATGAAGTATCAGCTGTAAAGACAGCTGTATGACTTCACCTTAAAATCCATCCTGGGACTGGCCCATCCAGATGGCTCTCGTGATCGTCCCTGACGGGCTCCTAGCTGAACCCTGCATACATGGCCAGGGAAACATCCTCTCACATGTAGATTGTGAGAGGTAAAGCCCTCGCCAGGTGGCAAAGTCAGCAGTACAACATGTCAACATTAAACTAAACGTACCATAAAAATCACATGTGAACATGCAGGGTAAATATACTTGTGAAATAATAAGAGTTGCAACAGCACACACCAAACCATGTCCATTTCTGCTCATGCAGCTAGTTACCTTTGGTTTGTTCAAAGGGCGAACCCTTGGCACACTTATGAGGGTCAATCCTCTTAAACTTGTTTTATAGAACGATTTTTGATTATTGTTTTCTCTAAATTCATTGCCACTAGGACAATGCTTAAATTGTACCAATTTAAAGTCACTCATCAGGCCTGTGCTTACAACAGAGGGTTCACACCCTCGCTACCTCAGCATGTATATTGCTATATAGCAACACAACATAGTGCTATGCAGCAATATACTTACTCACGGTGCTTATGCACTCGTGAATACATAATTGAACCATGCCTACATAGAAAGGTTACTAATTTACTGATATTAATCATTATCCCCTTTATCCATAAACAAGCACTAATTATATATCCGCACTTACTACCATTGCATTAATTACTTTCATCCCTTTAATCCATCGTAATATGTTATACATCCTCTCTCTGATAGTCCCATTTCTATTGTCTTAATCCTCCAGTAGGTCCTTCCTGCGGTGCGGTGGGTTCCCCCACCCCCCTTCTCAGTATGGCTTCCATTCCATTGACTGCAGTGGTTTGTCGCCGCAGTCTGTTTTGACAAAATGTGAGAAGTGAGGCGTTGGCTTGTCGCAGTTGTGTTAGGGTTTGCTGAGTCCGATCATAGTCAGCCTGTGTCCGATCCACCTGCCTCTGCAGAGTGTTGGCTGTCTGTTGGGCAAGGACTAATTGCTGAGTCAGTCGCTCTTCCTCCGCTCTCGCCCGAGTTAGGTTCTGTTTGCGGGCCATAGGGGTGAGACCTGCTCGCAGCGCAGAGTAGACTGTTTTTGTCATGGTCCCAATCTCACCCCGAAGATCACTGAGTTGTATGTACTGATCGAAAGGCCGGGCCAGGAATGCTGAGATATAAGCTCTATCACCTGGGCGGACTTGAAGATAGGTCGGTCTGACAGACGGAGGTCTTGCCATCGGTTGGATTGCAACTGCTGGTTGGCCGATGTGGATCTCCGAAGGATGTCCTCGATCCTCTGGATCGTCTGGACTTTGCGGGTTGGACGGAGGTCTGTGGAAAGCTGCTGGCCACTGGATCTCGGACAGATCTGCTGGTGGTCTCGCTGGATTCCCCCTTGGTGGTGTCTGGGACTGGCTCCACTCAGGCCCCCCTGACGGCGGGTCGAAGGGTCTTTCGTCCTGCTGGGAGTCACCAAGGTGCCTATTTGGAACAAATGGGTTGGCAGCCACGTACCTTGTGGGGAGCAGGCGGCGACCATTTACCTTCCTACCTATTTTCCTACATTTCATACAGCCCTATGCGCTCTTCCACGTCTGGGTGATTTTGCATCAACACTACAGGGAATTGTCCAGTTATGCTAGCACAAAGACGTGATATTAGGAGACGGAGCAAAGGTATGACACAGCAGATCACCAGCAATACCACCAACACAATTCCAGCCAGCACTATTCCAGCCATTTTTAGATATTATAGCCATCCCAATTTACCTAGCCAGTCCCAAAAGCTTGTAATTTGCGTATTCCAATTGGAATTTTTCACATGTTCATCTCGCAGCCGCTTCATTTCTTTCAGGACTCCCGTCAAACTACCGTTGGCGCCTGTGTGCATTGGGATCAAGGTGCAGCATTCTTCCCCAATTACGTCACAAATTCCCTGATCCTCTGCCATGCGTGTTTCTATCACAAATCAATTTTGTAAGGTCATTAATGACGTTGCATGTAACTGTTCCCGCACTAGTGCCACCCCTTTTACAGTAAAATTCATAAATCTTTGCTGATTAAACCAAAGGAGATTAACCCACCAACTGTTTCTAGCTATGTATTGGGCGTTTGCGACAGTTCCTAGAAACGGAGCTGATCCTAATCCCCTCCCAGTCTCTATCCAGGTGTCTCCTATAGCAGTGTTATCATCAGGAACACCCAAGGGGACCTGATCCCAGGTAATATAAACTTTATTGGATGCTCTCCAATCCCATGCTTTCCAATCATCCCAGTCCTTATCTGGGTTGGAGACAGGAGCACTTCGTTTGCTCCTAAGGTGTATTTTAGTTTAATTTGATTCTTGTGTAATTAAGGATAAATGTCCTGTTAACATTATTGGAGCACATATGCTCGTCCAATTGGCCGGTAGGTGTGGCAACATGGTGGTGTTACTCTCACAAGTCCAAAAGATATCTCCCAATGGTTCTGTTCCCTTTCCCAAATCCAGCAGTCTGTACTGGGCTATATAGGACGAATTTTGTTCATAAATCACGTGTCCCCCATTTGGTACTATTTGCTTACATTGTATTCGGGCTTTCGGACTGGTCTCACATATTTTGATGGTTCCTGTGGCATTTCCTGTGGTTAGTTTCGGGTACCATGTTAATCTGCTGCATCTCACCAATCCCTCCGCATCCGTCATCACTGCAGATGCTCTCTGCGTAACCTTCTCCAATTCTTCTCCTCGTGCTATGCAGAAAGGAAAGATAAGGTCGTCAGGCTTGCGCACCACTGGGGGAAGTACTGTCAGTGTGTCATAATCATCAAAAGAAAGCTTTATGGGGAAGACCTTCTTGTTTACACTCCACCCCGACAGTCGCCCTGCCATGTGCATTGTACAGTGGGGAAAACATTTGGAAATGTCTGGACAATCCCCTTACTCCCCTTATCAATCTTACTCCCTGGTAATATTTGAACTTGGGGCAGTTTTTCAGCATTATAGCAGGCAATGCAGTCTCGTTTTTCCTGCTTTCTTGCTGCAAACATATCGCTTATTGAATACTGTATCCATTGTTGGAACAAATTTGTGTCTCAATATGCTGTTCTTAACTTGTTCAAATCCCTTCTTTGTCTTTTATTCATCAATCTTATGTTGATTCTGGCTTCTTCTACTGACATGCTCTGTCCTGTTTGTGTGTTTTGACACATTGTCTTAGTGCATCTTACCTGAATGGTCACCGTCCCCTCCCCACTGCAGTCCGCGTTTTGGGGATATCCCAGCCAATGCTTACCCATTGACTCGGCCCTGTTATTTCTTCTGTTAACACATAATCATATATATCTGCTTTGACATGCATTATGTATTTAATTTCCCCATTATCACTATCTATTATCCCTCTGTTAGTGGCTAATGTGGTCATTGCCAAAGCGCATGTGTCTAATGTGTGTCGCGGGGTGACTGTGTGAGGATTAGCAGTGGTGGTCACTATAAGTTCCCCCGTTGTTAACTCACAAAGGGTTAACACCATCATGCAGCTAATCTAAATCAGAGGTAAACCAGTCCCCCCCCCCCCCCCCCCCCCCCCCGGCGTGGGCTGATATGTGAAAGTTTGTGGGTCAGACGGGCCTGGTACTTCCTCTTGCGGTGAAAGTGGTGATGGGCATGCATGTGAAGGGCCATCTGATGAACGTGCCACACCGCCATCAGAACCCTGTGTGTGTTGCGAATCGTGCTCTTCAGGTGCTGGTGGGCCGTCTTGAGGCACCACCTGACTTGCAGGAGCACCTGCGTCAGTAAGAGGGTCACTGGGCCTGTCAGGCGTCTCAGCAGCATGTGAATGCTCCGAGTCGCTGGATTGCAGTCTGTGCCGACGGGCTGACAAACGGGCTGACCTCCTCTGACCATGTGGTGACAGGGATTCAGAACTTGAGGAGGTCGGTGACGGACTGGAACTGGTGTCCTGAGGGAGGCTGTGCGCTGCCCTTTCAGCACGCTCAGACCCCGACGGTTCTATGGCAGGTGCAGTGATTCTTATGGAACCAGAAGGGCTTACCTTCGGCCTTCAATGCAGTGGGAGTAGTGAGCACAACCTTAAAGGGTCCCTCCCTACGTGGTTCGTTCCACTGACGCCTAAACACCCGTATGAACACCAGGTCACCAATTTGGACGTCGCGAACGTCAACGGGAATGTGCGTCTCGTCTTTGCTGTGGGCTTCTTTCACCTGTTGGAACACAAGTCTGTAGATTTGAGTTAATGCACGCAAATAATCACTCAACTCACGTTCCAGCTGAGCCATGGCAGGCCCCTCCAGTGGTCCTCTAGTTTCTGGGAGAGGCATAGGACGCCCTGTAAGCATCTCATGAGGAGTTAGATGGGTTAGTCGATTAGTTTGGGGGCGCATTGCCATCAATGCCAGGTGTAGTGCGTCTACCCATGTTAGTTTGCCATTGCAATCAGCCATGATTTTAGCGATCTTGGTTTTCAAGACACCATTGGCTCGCTCCACAGACCCCTGAGACTGTGGGTGATAAACACATCCATACTTCTGCTTGATACCGAGGATTTTGAACATTTCCTGTATCACCTCTGAAACAAAATGTGGACCATTATCAGATGAGATGGTGTCTGGCATGCCAAACCTGGGAAACACCTCTCTACACAGAAATTTTGCTGCAGCCTTGTGATCAGCCTTGGATGTGGGGCAGGCCTCAATCCACCTGCTGAACCTGCAAACAACAACCAGCATGTATCTTTTACCTTGTACCCGGTCAATCATGTCCACATAATCCATAACCAGATGTCGAAAAGGACCATCTGGCATGGGAATGTGAGCCAAAGGCTGGGTGAACATTTTGCGGACATTGTACTTTGGACAGTGAGGACACATGGCAAGTTCTCTATCAACCATCGTGTCATGTATGGCGACCACCACACAGCTTGCAGTTTTCTGATAACTTGGGCCCTAGAACAATGATCAGGTTCATGCATCTTTTTAATAGCAATCAGCAGCAGAGATAGTGGCAAAACAAAATGCCCGCGGAAACCCCGCCACAACCCTAGATGGGGGTGTGATGTTCGAACAGCTCCCCTTTGAGCCCATAGGCGTTTTTCTGCCTCTGAGACCTTGTTTTGTGCTTCTATCAATGATGCTAGGTTTGTTATAGGTGCACAATCTTCTTCAAACAGAATTGGTCCCTGCACTACCTGGCCTGTCGCTTCTTTTGCTGCCTCGTCTGCCAAATTGTTGCCTACCCCAATGGGTGAGGTGTTGTTTTGATGCGCTGCACATTTGACTATGGCTAACGAGGTTGGAAGTTGTATAGCCCGTATTAGTTCGATCACTGCTTGTCCATGTGCCACAGGGGTGACATCAGTATGCACAAACTCTCTTTGCTTCCAGATACTGGCATTTATATGGCACACTCCATAGCCATACCCACTATCTGTGTAGATTATTGCCCTTTTGTTAGCTGCTAATGTACAAACTGCTGTCAGTGCTTTAATCTCAGCTAATTGGGCAGAACAAGGCTGGTCCTGACTCACTGATAGTAGTTTAGAGAAAGAGCCGTCTGGATTAAGTTGGACAATTCCATATCCAGCCTTGTTCCCTGTCTCGCCCCTGACACATGAGCCATCAACGAACAAGGTCAGGTCGGACGGAATAGGGTGATTGAATAAATCATCCCTGACTTTCATGAAGGTGTCCGTCTCCTTGAGACAATCATGGGGCTCACCTTCTGTTGGCAATACCGTTCTCGTGGCCGGGTTTATGGTAGTGCATCTCAGTACCGTCAGGTCAGGTCCTGAAAGCAGGATCTCATAACCTGTTCGTCGTGCTTGGGTTATCACAAAGCGTGGGCTTGTGAGCATTGCATGCAGTTGATGTGAAGTGTACAAGAATATTGGATGGCCCATAGTGATTACAGAGGCCTTCTTATATGCAAAAGCGGCCGCTGCTAGCCCCTGGTAACAGGGTGGCAGCCCTTCTTCCACACCATCTAACTTTGTGCTGTAGTACGAAATTGGTTGTTTACCTGTTGGGGTTTCTTGCATCAATACTGCGCATGCATACCCTTGCTTTTCTGCCACATACAGATGGAATGGTTTGCCATAGTCTGGATTGGCTAGAGCTGGGGCAGTCTGGAGATCATTTTTCAGCAGCTGGAAAGCCCCTTCTGCCTCATCAGTCCATTGCAGCAGGGTCGACTGTTGTCCTTGTCCTGCTGCACGGATCAAAGCTCTCAATGGTGCCGTTTTGAGAGCGTAATCACAAATCCAGGGCCTGCTGTAGCCTGCCATACCAAGAAAAGACAACATGTGACCAACAGTTTGAGGTTTAGGCGTTTTACTGATGGCTTCAAGCTGGGACGGTGCAATTTGTCTTTTGTCCCCACTTAGCTGTCTGCCCAAATACTGTACCGTTGTTTGGGAGAACTGCAGCTTTTTCTTACTCACTTTGTGTCCTCCTTCAGCCAGAGCTGTCAATACAGCGATGGAATCTTTCTCGCACTGTTCTTTTGAGTCAGAGCAAATCAAAATGTCATCCACATACATTAAGGCGGTGGACTGTATGTCCAAGTGACTGAGATCATGTGCAAGAACGCGATTGAAGATGGAGGGAGAGTGTCCACAAATCCTTGTGACAAGCGAGTGTATGTGTATTGTTGACCCTTGAACGTGAAAGCAAACAAATGTTGTGAATCTGGATGCACTGGTACACTGAAGAATGCAGAGCACAGATCTATCACTGTGAACCATTTTGTGCCTGGTGGTATGTTGGACAACAATGTGTATGGATCAGGCACGATGGGCACTTCTTCGGCGACTATAGAATTGATTAGCCATAAATCATCAACATTCATCACCATTTGGTTTCTTTATGGGAAAGATGGGGGTATTGCATGCACTATTCGTTTTTATCAGGACCCCTGCCTCTACTAATCCTGTTACGATGGGATTTATACCTTCTATGGCTTCCTGTCTGAGGGGATATTGCTTTTGATATGGCAATCTGATGCCTGGTTTTAAGTGGAATCGTTGTGGTTCGGCCGATTTCACTAGCCCTACATCTGTCTTGTGTTGGGACCATACTTGAGATGGGACTTGTTCTAATAATGTCAAGTGCTCTTCAGTTGTCACCATAAGCCCAACTCTTTCTCTGGATACCTTAACCCTTTCTGCTATTACCTCATCTGCATGTGTGAAAGCGATTTTGAAAAATAGTCCATCTGTGGAGACACTAATCTGGTGGCAGTCTGTGGGAGTCCAATCTTTGACTTGTCTTGCATTTTGAACCATGGGGCCCAAGTCATGTGATTCATACTCGTCCGCAATCAAAAGAGTGACGTGAGGTGTGGAGTTGGGGACTTGAAACCAGTCACTGACATCTTTTCCTGCAAATTTCACAGCTGCAGCTGCTCCTTGAGGTCCTACTATGATGTCTTCGTACTGGACAATCAGTGCTTTGTTGTTTGTTTTCATCCCAACTTTTCTCATAGTCTTCGTGAACTTGGTCTTTGTCATAAAGCATGGTGCAGTGGAGTGGGAGTGTTGGCTCTTTAGCCATGTCATAGTGATTCATTACCAGTGGTCTCCATGCTTCCCATTCATGACGAAGAAAAGAGCCCGGTGTTGTCAGCTTCATCCAGAAAACTTGGGCCTTGGTTGGGTTGTTAGTTGACATCTGTGGAGATCCTGTAGGAGTTGTTAGTGGCATCATAGGAACAGACATGTTATCAGATTTATCAGACTGGTCGTCTGTCACCTCAAAATAGATACCATCAGGGGTACATTTGATTTTTGCATTAAGCTTGTACAACACATCTCTTCCCAGGAGATTAATTGGTGTATCTGCTGAATATAAAAGAGAAGAATAAATTGTCTTTTCTCCTATCTTCAACGGAACCGGTTCCGTCATTGGTATTATTTGTGTTTTCCCAGAGAAACCTACTGTTCGTTTCTTCGAAGCTGAGAGGGGAAGGCTGGCTCCGTCTTTTCCTATACAGGAGTATGTGGCTCCTGTGTCTATCATGAACTGGTGATGCTGGTTATATACAGTTACATCTATTGTGGGCTCAGCATGTGGTCGTTGTGTTAAGATTGATAAAATCACCCCCCCTTCAGGTTTCTCTGGGCCTCCCTATTGCCAATGTGTGGCTGGACCCATCCATGGTCCATTGTACTGAGGATTAGGACCCGTTCCAGCATTTCGGGGTCCTGAACCAGGTTGTTGGGGCTCTGGCCATGGGTTGATCGGGCAGTTCCTCTGCATGTGTCCCGTCTGTCCGCACCCCCAGCACTGCAGTCTTGATTGGAATGAGGGTGCTGTTGAGGCTGCCTGTGGCTGTGGTTGATATTGCCCGGGTGGGGGTCCCCCAGACGGTCCTTGGGGCCTCCTCCATCTTCCCCGCATGGGAGGGCCACCACGTCCTCTTCCTGCTGCATGCTGCTGGATGCCTCCCCCTTGGTTGAGGTGCACATGGATTGGAGGGATCTGCTGATTCTGGAGTTGACTTGCAGGTGGAGCTGTGGGGTAAACATTAGGCACAGCAGATGTTTGTTGAATGACATGGTGGGTGTAATAACGGGTGCCTGCATTACCCCTCCTTCTGTTGGTCCTCCCTCCACTGGAGCGGCCACACTTACAGCTGCTTGAGGCTTTGGTCTCTCCCTCTCCTTCTTCTGCTTTGCCAATTCACCTATTTGCAGCTGAGTTAGTTTATTAGCCAGCATCTTACTCTGATCGTCCAGGGCCTGCTTCTCAGCCCTGTGTGCCTTCACATAGTGTATTATATGCTCAGAGAAAACTGGCCAGTCCATTTTCATCAACCCCACCACCGCATTCAATTTATCTTGTACTTCTTTTGGGATGGCATTTTTCACATACAACATAAACAGAGCTTTTGTTGATTCATTACTGTCCCACTCACTCCCAGTCTCGTCCTTCCACATTCTCTGATAATTGTGCAAAAACTGTGAGGGGCTGTCACTGTCCTTCAAACATTCTCTTTCCAGTTTGGCTGGATCCATGCGTGAGGGGTACTTCTCTCTTAGGGCCACTTGTCAGCTTAATTCCTCCGGTGATTTCTTCGTGGTTCTCGATCCATTTGTCGGCTCCATCTGTCAAAGGAGTTAATTTACTTGCAAGTGTTATCATATCCATGAATGACCAAGGCACGTACCGGTAGTCGTTGTCGGGTCCTTTGGCCAGCAGAGGGTATACTCCAGAAGCTGGCTTTGGTTGTAAGTTCTTCTGGCACAGAACTCTCTTTACCATCTTTCGATTGCGCAGCCGCATCCCTTCCTCCTTCTTTCCCGTTTCCATCTGTATTTTAAGATCATAGGTTGCCCCAAGTGTGGTTTTGGAGCGTGAGATTGGTGTATACTCTCTCTCGCGCATCTGCTGATCTTTCAGGCTTACATATTCCTCTCCGCCTTCCTCGCCATCCAGCTGTCCGTTATCCTCTGCTGAGCTCTCTTCTAGTGCATCTACATATCCTTCTGACCTTCCTTCTTCTTCACTCTCCCTGTCCTCATCATCATCTTTACCACTTAGATAATCTAATCCCCCTTTCCTCATCTGTTCTCCTGTCTTTCTTTGCAGCAACCGAAATGTGCATTGTTCACTAGCCTCCTTCAGGCACTCGTACGCTTCTTGCTCTTTTTGTAGTCTTGTTTTTATTCTCTCTTTCCTTTTTTCACTGTGACTCCTAGATTCTATCTTTTCACATACTTTTTCAGGCGTTTCTTCCTGTGTTGCCCTCTTATGTGTTCTCTCTGACTCTAGACTGGTAAGTTACATGTATCCCTCTGTCTGTGTGACTCATCTTCGTGATAATGAGATGATGAGTCACATGTATCACTCTGTCTGCATGAGTCCTCTTCTACATCTTCCTCTTCCTCGTTTACTATAATTTTTATCCTTCCTGTAATTACTCCACCTGCTCTATTCTGCTCTAGCTAAACAAATTGTCCCACTCTACCAGGGTTGTAAGGTGGTGGTCTGGGGCCTGTGTTTTTATTCATCATGGGGTTTCTGCTGGCTTCTACTCTGAAATACTGCAGGATGTCTCTCTGCTCAGCATTCTTCTGTTTTTTCTTCATGTGTGTTACATCATACTTTTTGTCTTTATTTCTTAACTCTTCCTCCACTTCATCACAGCATCTTGGATCAAAGCTGCCTTCGAGAGTCCATCGATTTTTACCAGATGTTATCCTGTGCCAACTCTTCATACATCGGAGAATTTTGTGCCCGTTTGTTGGATGGGTGACCATGACTAATTTTGCAGGCGTTATCTCATTTTTCTGCTTACTTTTGTTGGCTCCCATGTTTTATGGCAGTTCACAGCAATCCTCGGGGTAGTGTGGTTACTTATTAACTTTTTCTTTTAACACCTGCTTTCTTACACCTGCTTTCTTTCTCACTGCCCCCACTCTACTGAATGCAGAGCTGATATCTGCACTTTGGTATTTCCCAATTTTTGTTACAGTTTTTGTTACAGTTTTTGTTACTACTAATAATTATTTTGATTGTTTTATGCTTAATTGAAATTTTTAGAGATGATATTACTTATCGTATGTCAATTCGTTACACTACAACGTTTCTAGTGACCATATCTTATTTTATTTATGCTTGTGCACTATGCTTACAACATAGACACCTTTCATCTATATTATATGCCTTGTTTGCACCTTTAATGACTATCCCGATTATACTTTAGCTTTTGTTAATTAATTACACATTAACGACAACACAGGTACATTTTACAGCACTTTTTTAAAGGTATCAATCCTTTTGTTAACTGCAAGTCTCTTCCTTCAACAGTTACTTCTTTGTACTCGCTGTACTTTACTGTTTTCTACAGTATTTTTCCCTGCCTTGGACCACCCCTTGAGAAGGCGCGGTGGTTGACGTCTCCACAGGCGGTACTTTATGCTTTACCTTAGCATTTTAATCACCAATAAAAATATTTCATCAATAACATAGACAAAAACAGGATTATCCTACAAAGTTTCAACTCAGCTTCTTGTTGCTTTCTATACTGACTTACTGTGACCTTCTTGATCAGACAGCCAGTGGGGCTGTCTGATTAAACCTTCCTTCTTCACACTTCATATACCTTACCAGCACATAACTTACAACTCCAAGACCTGTAAGTGACATAACAACCCACAGACAAATCAGTAGGTTAAATATGCATTGTTGGAGCTTATCCATCCCATATTTGTCATATTTTCACACAATCATTCACACGTGGACCGATCACCAGCTGTTACTCTGCTCGTATACACATTCAATGTTGCTAGGTTGTTTAGGATAGTGTATTAGTACCTTCTGACCACTGGATCTTAGGTGGAGGCTGGATCCCCATAAATTTGGAAAAAATAAAAAGGATTTGGTATCTCACCTGTTTTTGGTGGATATGTGGGCCCTTTGGGGTTCCTGGCCTCCAACCAGCGCCTGTGGCCTTCCGGTGTTGTCACTTCCTCCTGAAAAGCTGGCTCGCCAATTGTTGTGACATTTGTGGAGTTCAATTTACCTATTATGCTATACTCAGTAGTTAAAGATGAGAAGTCACGAAGTATCAAGGATGAGACAGATTCAGCTGGTTCGCGGTCCAATGATGGTTTATTGCAGAGTTACAATTCGACCATACATGAGAAGTAGCCCGGGCTAAGTCTGAAAACTCTTCTGAAAGTTCCCCTCTTTTATACAAGTTGGGCCTGTGGATGCTCCTCCCCGGGCCCCTCGTTTCATATGGCGTGTTCCACCGTTATGTCTTAATTCTTGAATAATCTTCCACCGTTATGTCTTAATTACTTAGTTTACCCGTGGCAGGGCCCTTTGTCCTGTCTTTTTTAAAACCTTTATTCATGTAATAGTCTCCTGTTTACTATCTTTATAACACATACATTTTATTACTGCTTGATGTGGCCATACCTTGGTACCTTCCATGGCATTAATGCGTGACTCGACACTACACAGAGCTAACCTTTGGTACTCTCCATGGCACTAATGCCTGACTCGACATTACACAGAGCTAAACTTTGGTACTTTCCATGGCCTCATTTTGTGTTTTTCCAGCCTTTACTTTCGTAAGCCTTTTTTCCTATTCTATTACTTTAAAGGTCCGGTGAACTTACACCACAATACCAAGATATTTAATCCCATCTTTGGGCCATTTAAACCCACTCTGGGCCTTGACTGTTTGGGAGATTGTATTACCTATATCCTTGGCCATCGTTTTGTCTATATTAACTTTATATCCTGAAAAATACCCAAATGTGCAGATAATGTCCTTTAAACGTGGGATTGTTATTGTAGGTTCAGTGAGATACAGGAGCACGTCATCTGCGTATAATGATAATTTATGTTGTTCCCCGTTTATTGTCAGTCCCTTTATGTTATTATCGTCCCTTATAAGCTGTGCTAATGGTTTGATACTTAAATCAAACAATATAATCCTTGCTCCAGGGCAAATCGGTCTGATAGGAACCCGTTCACTTTCACAGCAGCTTGTGGATTGGAATATAAGATTTGTATCCACTTAATGAATTCAGGGCCAAATTGGAACCATTTCAATGTTTGAAAAATGTATTGCCAAGATACTCTTTTGAATGCTTTCTGGTCATCCAGTGATAGTAACATTGTTTCCTTCCGTTTAGTCTCTGAATGGGTCATCAAATTTAACAATCTTCTAATATTGTCGACGTATTATCTTCTAGTGATGAACAATGTTTGTTATAATTTTATTAACATGCCTTGCTAATGTGGATGTTAATATACGTAGGTCTGTATTCAACAAGGATATTGGCCTATTTGATTCACATTTGGTAGGATCCTTTCCTTCTTTATGTATTACAACTATTTTCGCTTCCCTCCAAGAGTGTGCCAGGGTTCCAGATTGCAATGCATAATGGTAGGCTTTTAACAGCAAAGGTGCCATTAAATTTTTAAAAATGTTTTGTAGAATTCATTGATATAGTCATCTGGTCCAGGGCTTTTACCATTTCTAAATGTAATGGCCTGTAGTATTTCCGATTCTTTGATAGGTTAATCTAGTTCCTTTGCCACCAGCTCAGATAACTGTTTTAAGTTAATATCTTTCAAAAAGGGTGGAATGCTCTCTCCGGGTCGGGAATGAGATCCTTCTCAAGTGGAAGTGGAGGAGTTCAAGTATCTTGGGGTCTTGTTCACGAGTGAGGGATGAATGGAGCGTGAGATTGACGGGCAGATCGGTGCGGCGTCTGCAGTGTTGCGGGCTCTGCACCGACCTGTCGTTGTGAAGAAGGAGCTGAGCCAGAAGGCGAAGCTCTCTATTTACTGGTCAATCTACTTTCTCATCCTCACCTATGGTCACAAGTTGTGGGTAGTGACCGAAAGAACGAGATCGCGAATACAAGCGGCCGAAATGGGTTTCCTCCGCAGGGTGTCTGGGCTCTCCCTTAGAGTTAGGGTGAGAAGCTCAGTCATCCGGGAGGGGCTCGGAGTAGAACCACTGCTCCTCCGCATTGAGAGGAGTCAGATGAGGTGGCTCGGGCATCTGGTTAGGATGCCCCCTGGACGCCTCCCTGGTGAGGTGTTCCGGGCACGTCCCACTGGGAGGAGACCCCGGGGAAGACCCAGGACACATTGGAGAGACTATGTCTCTCGGCTGGCCTGGGAACGCCTTGGGGTCTCCCCGGAAGAGTTGGAGGAAGTGGCCGGGGACAGGGACGTCTGAGTTTCTCTGTTAAAGCTGCTGCCCCCGCAACCCGACCCCCAGATAAGCAGTAGATGATGGATGGATGGATCTTTCAAAAATTGTGCCAATTCTTTATCATCAGTGCAGGTGTCAGTATTTGTGTATAAGGATTTGTAAAATTCAGCAAAAGACCCTGCAATTTCGATTGTTGAATTCCTAGATTTTAATTTGTGTACTGTATTAGAGGATTGTTGTTTTTTAAGTCTTAAAGCCAATAGTCTACTTGCTCTGTTGCCATATTCATATTATTTCTGCTTAGTGAACCTCAAATTACCTTTTTCTGTAATCAGACTGTTTAAATCTCTCCGTGCTTGTATGAGCAAATTCGGAGTTAGTGTTCTTTTATGTTGTCGTTCCAATCGTACTATTTTATGTTCCAATTCTGTTCCAATTCCAATTCAGCAGTGGACGTAAACTCCCATTCCATAAATAAAGAGCGGACGTAACCGCCCGCCCAGTTTCTTAATGTCTGGGGGATTGAGGGTGGGTCAACCCGGTTGGGACATAGAAGGGAGCCACTGATCGTTTAGTTTGGGAGCCGCTGATCTACGTTATAAAAGTTATTTTTAGTGACAGTCACATCAACAATGATCAGGTTATAACTTTGGCACAAAGCATCAAATGGCAACAAATATGTTTAGTTGTGAACACGGTCCCTTTACAAATAATAGTAATAAGGAGTCTGCTACATAAATCCTTTGCTTTGCATCCTCCGACTGATTGTCTGGTGAACAGCTAAAGGAAAGGAAACAGCTCCGCTATTTCCTTTATCTTTAAACCATTTAATAAATAGCAGAGAGAAAAAAGGATCCCTTCGATCAAACTCTTTTTGACAGGTGACCCTTGACCTCTTATCGATCAATCAAATTAATATGACAGGTGACCTTTGTTTGACATCCGTTTGCTGACATCTGGGGATATGACTTTTGACCTCTTATCGATCGATCAAGCTATTTTGACTTGTGACCTTTGTTTGACATAGATCAGCCATCTGTTGAGGAGGCCTTTGACATCTAAGGAAGGGGGAGTTTATGGCTAGGGTTAAGAATGATTACAGCTAAGGTCAGGAGGTTGTGAGAAATATATTAGTTGAATGTTTAAATAAGAGAAAGGGTTAGGGTTAATAGAAAAGGTTAAGTTGTAGAAGCGGTCAACTTTTTAACAGCTTCAAAGACCGGTCCCTGTAAGGTAAAGATGAGAAAATAATTAGATGTGTGGGGGGTCGCAAGAATGCAGCACTGCAAGGATTTGGGTGTGGGTGGGGGGTAACAGACATTTGGCTCTCTCTGACCGATCAACTCATACCATGAGACTGAACGTGTGAGGGGGGGTCACAAGAATGCACCATACTGTGACACTGAACGGAGGATGGGGTGTTTATAGCAAATAGAGGTAGGTTTAAATTACACAAAAAGGTTTCCCTCTTAGTTTGCACACATGGTGCGCATGGTATCAAGGGTTGATCTTCAGTGAATTCACTAATAGACGAGGTTGCCCATAAAGTTTACATCTGGTTCTCTCTGACTGATCAACTCATACCATGAGACTCAACTGCAGGGGGTCGCAAGAATGCATTATACTGTGGCACTGAACAGTAGGAACAAATGGCCAGGGGTCATAAGAATGGAAAGTACAGTGTGGGAAACAGACAACATTTTAAGTCTCGTATGAGTATGGCTCAGGGTGCCGGAAAGTCCTCCTTTTGCCAGGTGTTGCCAGCACTACAAGGATTAGGGTGGGGTGGGGGGTAACAGACATTTGGCTTTCTCTGACCGATCAACTCATACCATGAGACTGAACGTGTGAGGGGGGTCACAAAAATGCAACATACTGTGACACTGAATGGAGGATGGGGTGTTTATAGCAAATAGAGGTAGGTTTAAATTACACAAAAAGGTTTCCCTCTAAGTTTGGTGCAACTCATACCATGAGACTGAACTGCAGGGGGTCGCAAGAATGCACCATACTGGGTGAGAAACAGCCTGTGTCTCAGTCCACAAGTAAACAGTTTCAATACATCTGTTTCTAACCGTAGGATGGGTGTAGACTAAGTGTGAAGAACAAATTAGTTGAAATTACCACTTCAAGAAATTTTTAAAACACTCCCTTATTTCTATGGAGGGGGATGTAAGACTATATAAAATGGTTCAGGCATTTACCTCGGGACAAGGTTGACATCCATACACAACCATCCGGCGGTTCTTTGGGATTTGAAATAAAATTGGACAGCCCCGAACCCCTCGATAATAAGCCTGATCTGCGGGGTAAGTTAAAAAAAAAACCCTCATCATTCTTTGTTTTTGTTTTCTCACGTGTGCGCGTAAGCGTCATACGGCATCAACACGGATGTGACGCATAGGGAGAGAGTGAGGGTGGGAGGGGTAGTGGTTAAAAGAGCGCAGCCTTTTTCAGTAGAAGTCATGTGAAGTGCCTGTAAAACAAGCCAGTTGATATATTATTACTGCTCTGTCCACTTTTCCATGCTGCTTTCAACGGGAGCATTACATGGTAACATCTATGCAAATTTCACATAGTGTATACTTAAGCAAGGTTTTTTATTTATTTATCTATTTTTATGCTATTAAACTGTGTTTCAATTTGACAGTTCCTGTGACAGTTCCTGTGAGGTCCGTGGTAAAGAATCAACGGAGCATTAGAGTGCGCTCAAGGCTCTCGCTTGTCCAAGGGTTAATCAGAGGTGCAGTTTCTTTCTCTACTTTTTAAAAAAAATGTATTATTATTTATTTATTTATTTTTTAAACATTCACAATCACAGAACCAGGTGTATTTAAAATGCTTTTATGGTTATTTCTCCTTCATCCACAGAGGCCGACCTGTCAGTGGAACGGATAAGTCCTACAATCTGGCCAGACCCTTGTCTGTGGAGGAAAAGAAATGCCACCATCCGACGTGAAAAATCAAGAGCTCGGGCATTCATGAGAAGTAGCATGATTCTTATACAGAAAATTAATCGTGACTTGAAGGTGATTTCGAAGTAAAGTAAATGTGTATATATATATATAAGTAAATATCTTATCCCCTCTTAGCCATTCTCAATTCTATGTAAAGATGGATAATCAAGCAGGCAGAGCTGTGCCGGCTGAAATATGGCTGTGGAAAATTTGGAAAACATTCCCATACCGGTTCATGTGTGGAATTACTTTACACCGCTGGAGTATGCGCTCCTTAATGTCGATTATCAGTCATCTCCTACGAATATTGAAGAAGAGGAAAATGATGAAATTGGCGTGTTACACGAATTAGAATCATCAATCCTGAATTTAAACGGGCCTCCGCCACCCGCCCTGAGTTTGCAAAACGAGTCACCGAATATTGTCTCACCAAATCCAGCTCCTTGTGTCACATCACTAGATACAGCCTCAGCGAATAGTGCTTCTCAAACTTCAGCATCAGATACTGTCTCACCAAATCTTATTTCTTTACCTTCTCCAGCTGCAGCAGAACAAACGCGGAAGCATGGTAGGGGCTTGAATCAGGAGAATGTAGCCGTCCCTGAACAGAATCAGAGAGATACACCTCCACTGATTGGGGGCTTGAATCAGGAGAATGTAGCCGTCCTTGAACAGAATCAGAGAGATACACCTCCACCGATTGAGCGTGAACGTTTCAATTGTCTTGAAATAAGACATCCCGTCACAATACCGCGTCCGTGCCCTGATATAATGCCCAACATCGCTGAGTTCACTTCAGCTATTATGAGCAATCTTATTGAAGTGGCAGAAACAGCGCGATCACTCGCCAGATGTAATGATGTCGTCCAGCTAGAATTAGTAGGTGAGAGTATTTCTCAACACATTACCATTTCTGTCACAGATGAGTCTGATGTAATCCTGAAAGCCTTTCTGGACTTTTTAGACGAGTTAACTCAATCGAACGCAGAGATTGCCTCTGATACTAAACTGGAGTTAGTCCTCCAGGTAGTAAGTCCTCCAGGTGGTTCACAGAACCAAGGGTGATCGAGCTCTGTGTAAATTTGAGACTGATTTCAGAGATCGCCAAACGGAAGGCTTCAAAAACCTTAGAATGCGAATTAATCCATAAGAAAAAACGTCACTTGTACATTACAGATAATTGTGACAATCAGCTCTGCTTCACCATCAGTCTCACGCACGTCTCCGGCTCTAAATTTACCGATAGTCAGGCTTTGGCCCAGGCGAGAGAGTGGCAGCGTCTGGCAGGGCTGACTGATCAGACACTTGTATCTTTCAGTGATGTTGGAAAATTTGAAAAAAAACAGAAAAATTGTGGTGTTTCACAGAACCAAGGGTGATCGAGCTCTGTGTAAATTTGAGACTGATTTCAGAGATCGATCAAGCCCTCTCTTTCTGTAATGACTCCAAAACCATTACTATGGAATAAAAAACCTCATACAAGGATTTATAGGGTCGAGGTACATTTGCGAGCACTGCTACACCAGTTATAATGAGCCACACTCACACTACTGTCCTTGTTACTGTCCTGTGTGTTGCGACTCGTCATGTACAAATCAAGAGCTCAGTCCTGTATTTTGTGGCGATTGCAACAGAAGCTGTCGTAACTCGTCGTGCTTCAACAGACACAAAGAACCTTGTGAGAGACCCCGAGCCAGAATGCAAGTGAGTGATTATGATCTGATTAAAAGGTGTCCGACGTGTAAGAGATTTTATTGCGTTGCGATGACTAAGGTAAAAACCCTCCACGTGTGTGAAGGTTTAAACTGACCCCCGGCTCTACAGCAACTCTCAGTGGACACCAGTGCTACATTCAGCCTAGCAGCGCTGACGAACGGCTTGACGAAAAACTGATCTTTTATGATTTTGAATCCTTAGTCGGTCAGAACGATGTGCATGTCCCCTTTCTGGTCTGTGCAAAAACGCTGAAAGGTGTCGAGTGGTCTGCCTACGGATTGGATTGTGTCAGGAAATTTCTCCTCCATTTCAGGAGACCACGCTACCGTGGATACACGTTTATTGCTCACAACGGACGAGGGTATGATAGCTATCTTATCCTTAACGTCATGGTGCAACTAGGTATGAAGCCCTCTCTCATCACACAGGAGAGTAAAATTCTCTGTTTTACAGACTGTGATTATGGTTTGAGATTCATCGATAGTCTGTCATTCCTGGCTATGAAACTGAGTATGATGCCGAAAGCATTAGATTTCAGTGATCATACCAAAGGTTTCTTTCCCCACAGATTCTCTTCAGAACAGAATTTGAAATATGTGGGGCCTTTTCCTTCACCGAGTTTACTACTCTGTAGAACTCATGAGCCCCAGTGAGCAGGGAGAGTTCTACAGATGGTACGGTGGAGTGTGTAAAGGCACCTTTAACTTTCGTGAACAGAGCATGCTTTACTGCAAAAATGATGTAGACATACTCTTCAAGGGGTGCGTCAAATTCCGCGGGCAATTCTTTAACGAGACGCGCGTGGACCGCGTGTGAAATGCATCACGATCGCGTCGGCCTGTATGAAGGTTTTTACCGCCAACTTTCTGCAGCCTAAAACCCTGGTTATACTTTCACCCGTTGATTACAGTCAGCAGAGTAAGACCCTCTCAAACGCATCCATCCAGTGGTTGGAGTGGTTAGCGTTTAGCAGAGGGATTGAGATTAGCTACGCGTTAAACACAGGGGAAAAGGGAATCGGTCCTTATCACGTAGATGGGTATGTGGAAATTGACGGTGTGAGGGTAACTTTTGAGTTTTACGGCTGTTTCTTTCACGGCTGCCCCGTCTGCCATCTGCCTCAGGACGCATGTCCGCTGAGGAAGGCGCCATTTGAACAGTTCTATGCAGAGACCCGTGAGCGAGAGAGAGTGCTTCAGTCAGTGTATGGTCTTTGTCTGCATATCATGTGGGAGCACGAGTGGACTGAGATGAAAAAGTCCCATCCGGAGGTGATTGAATTTCTCAAGAGCTTTAACGCCCCTGAACCTCTCTCCCAGACAAGCACTGTACAGTGGTCGGACCTGCGCACTCAGGTTGAGGTACAGTGCGGGGGTAGATGAAACTGTGCACTACGCTGACTTTACATCTCTTTACCCCTATGTAAATTGCAGCTTTCCTTACCCTCTCGGCCATCCCAGAATTAGTTGCAAAGATTTTGATGACCCTGACAGCTACTTTGGTTTCATAAGAGCTGTTGTTTATCCTCCGCGCGGGCTGTTCTTCCCAGTTTTACCTTACAAGTCATCTCACGGAAAACTTGTATTCACTCTCTGTCGCACCTGTGCTGAAATGAATAACCAGGCAGGTGCATGCAACCACAGCGATGAGGAGAGAGCACTAACAGGTGTGTGGGTGAGTGTGGAGTTTAGCAAGGCGTTAAAGCTTGGTTATCATTTTGCTAAAATCACTGAGGTGTGGCACTTTGACAGGACCAGTAGCTCAATCTTTGTAGACTACATACACACATTTCTTAAGGGTAAACAAGAGGCTTCAGGATATCCCGCAGATGCACTTGATGAGGAGAGTAAGTTGAGGTACGTCAGAGATTACAAACTCCATCAAGGTATTCAGCTGGATACCAGCAAAATAGAGGTGAACCCTGCTAAAAGACAGGTGGCTAAACTGTGTCTGAAAAGTTTCTGGGGGAAATTTGCGCAGAGGAACGACCTCCATCAGACCACCATCGTCACAGACCCGAATGAATTTTTTAATTTCATGTTCTCGGGTAAATACAAGATAGCCTACTTCCAATTTCTAAACCGTGACATGTGCATGGTGCCACTGCACCATTACAACAAACGGTGCATCGCTCCTCCCAACAAAGTAAACAATGTATTCTTTGCAGCATTTACCACCGCATATGCACGTTTAAAACAGTACAGCTGTCTGGAAGTAATGCAGGACAAAATAGATCAGACAGTCTGATCTATGTGGTGAAAAAAGGTGAGACTCCTCTGAAACTGGGAATCTATCTGGGGGATTTGACCGATGAGCTGGGGGGTGACACAATTCAGGAATTTGTTGCAGCAGGACCCAAGAGTTACGCCTACCAGACCAGAAATCAGAAAAAAGTATCGATGCGCGTTAAAGTCATCACTCAGACGCATGAATGCAGCGAGAAGGTCAACTTTGACAGCGTCAAAGAGTTATTGGAGGGATACTTGGCTGGCTCCAGAGAAACGTTGATCGAGACCCCTCAGCGTACCATCAGAAGAGATAAAAAGGGGTTTCTGTTAAAAAATGTGACATTCCTGAAAAAGTTCCGGGTGGTGTATGACAAGAGACGCCTTTTTCCTGACGGTACAACTCTGCCTTTCGGTTATTAAGGTATTAAGGTGATTAAGAGGGAAAAAAATGTCACAATTTTCTGATATGAAGGAGATTGATTTTGACCCCAGACTAAAGACTCCTTTTTCATGTCTGGTTGTGGGGCCCAGCGGATGTGGGAAATCGTTTTTTGTTAAAAGTGTTTTAAAAAACTGTAACCATGTGATGGATGATGTACCTGATAATATTGTTTGGATTTATACCTCTTTCCAACCATTGTACGCTGAACTGCAGCGGCTGAATAAAAACATCAAATTTGTGGAAGGATTGCCTCATTCTTTTGAAGATGAAAATCCTTTCCCTCCGGATCGTAAGCACTTATTCTGGACGACGTTATTTTTCAGGCTTCAGACCATCCTGAAGTGTTAAAAAATTTTCACACAGTACAGACATCACAGAAATATGAGTGTCATGATGTTGACTCAAAATGTATTTCATCAAGGGAAATACAGTCACACCATCAGCCTGAACAGTAACTACCTGGTGCTGTTTAAGAATTCCAGATACAGATTGCAGGTGAATATACTAGCCCGTCAAATCTTCCCCTCAGAGAAAGCTATCTTCCTGGAGAGCTTTGAGGACGCCACCAGAGAGCCGCACGGGTATTTAATCGTCGACCTGACCCACTCATGCCCAGAACAATACAGACTGAGAACAGGTTTACTTCCTAGTCAGTGGTCTGTTGTCTATGTTCCGAAAGCATAGTAATTTATCATGTCAGCCCGTATAAAAAGGAATGCTCCGTTACTCAGAGCTCTGTACCACGCCACACCTCAGAAACGTAAGGACATTCTCGACCATTGTTCACCCGACTTTCTTAAAGCTTTGTGTGAGATTGCTCTGAATATTTTAAAGGGTAACATTAAGCTATCCCCTCCCCAGTATCGGAGTTTGAAAAAGCAAAAGAAAGTTATCAGACTGCTGGCTGATAAGAGAACCGGTTTAAAACGTAAGCAGTTGGCTCTCAAAAGTCAAGGAGGTGGGTTTATTCTCCCCATCCTAACGGCTCTTGCACCCGTAATTAGGGATCTAGTGGCCTGAATCGTTAGAAGATAAGAACAACAGAAGATAAGAACCATGTCGCTCAGGACGGCACAAAAGATGTTTCTCATCTCACCTCATAAGTTCAAACACTTGAGTCAGTCAGAGACTTCTATCAGACAGATGGCGGAGGATGATTTGGATAATAAAATGAGAGCGATACTCGACGAGTCAGGAATGACCTCTTATGAAAAAATTAAGAAATACGACGCCCTGCTGCAAAGATACCTCACCCTAATCAAGCAAGGTCAGATGGAGGAGCCACGGATGACTGTGACTCTTCAGCGAAACAGTCTTAATGATCTAATACCTGAATCAGATTCCCGTGAGACGGACCATGTTCACGAGCCTGATCAGCTAGAATTGGATGCAACGGCGAGTGAGGTATTAAAAATCCTTCCAAAGCGCGATCGCAGAAATGGTGAATACATCTTGAGGAAATTATCTGAGAGAAATGGCTGGACCACCAGAGGAGAATTTGTTTATCAGGGGCAGGTTGTGAGAGGATTACATTTGGTTGATTTACTTAAAAACCTTCTGCTCCCTTTTAAAAGAAAAGCCCAAACCATGCAACCAACAGGCTGGACAAGTTTTCTCAATGTCCTGAATGAACTGAACATACCTTTATCCTCTGTGAATAATCCACAAGCCCGTGAACAATACCGTCGTCTCAAAACAGAGCCGAGCGGAATGGAGAAAATACCATCTGTAAAACCGAAGAAGAAGATAACCCTCTCCCCACATTTTTTAAGATCTGGACATGGTAAGCGAGACGAGGCTGCAGATGAACATAGTTTGCATAAAAAGATAAAGCCTCTGCGCTGGGTTACCTTTTCACCATAAATTTCTGTAAGAAATTAATAAAATGATACCGTCATTTGTTCTCAATAAAAATTTTTATTGATTCCAATTTTCAGAGTCTACAGAGTCATCACTTTCATGCATTCACAATTTGTAGCACTCTTTGAACATCTGTAAAGAACAGGCTCCGTGATGAAATGAGGTAGCACTGTGCTTTCTGATGCATCTCTGATATTTTTTAATAATATGATAAGTTAGATACCATCACATCATTTTTAAGAACATCGTCACTATAGGAGGATAATACTTGTTGCAGAGACATTCCGCACGCCCGGTGGCAGAGGTAATAAACGCACTGCTGACCGCACACGGGGGACAAGGTGTTCTGAAGTTGGCGATTATGGTACGTTATCTTCAGGGATCGGTCTTTCAGAAATGACACAATGTCTGAGGGGTAGTGAGAAAAATCTGGCGGTAGCCCGTAAGAGTCGAAAAAGGTGGCTTGACCGTTCTCCTCCAGAGTCAGAGCTAGCCAGTGCTCCCCAGGCATGTGAGAAGGATGTGTGTTCACAATAAAGTAAGCCGGCTTTGTAAACGTTTGTGTGAGCAAGGGGAGTTGGTCACTAGCCCACACGCCACAAAATAGGTCTCCCAGTAGATGGTGCAACAGGCTCTCCAGTTGGTGGTTATTCATGCTTACTCTTTTAATAATAGTCCACCAGCACCTGTCTTCTCGAGTTGATCTCCAAAATGGAATCATAACATGCGTAGACAATGAGGGTTGTGGTGTGAGGTAGCGGTACTCTAAACCTCATCTCCAGTCTTAAATTCCCATTAGAAACAGGTGACAAGGCGTCGCTATCCTCACCAGGATTGAGATTAAAGATAAACAGCGAGTAACCGTTGTTAAATTCTTCACGTGTGATACTCAGAGGGAGATCTTTTAAATGACGACCGGTCGCTGTAAACAAATTGTAAAATTCCCGGACTGAAATGCCTTGGTTGAACTGAGGCTGGAACGCCTTGGCGGGAACTTGTTTACCATCCTGACAAAGAGCTAGATACTCTATATCCATATGTTTAAAGTTGAAGGGTGACAAGTCACTTCTTCCCGTGAATGCCTCGTGGTGCACCATACCTAAAACAATATATTTAGGCATCGCTCCTAAAAAGAGATTCTCCTGATTACATATCCTCGAATTTTCAGGGATGGAGTATGTTTTTACATTCACTCGTGACAGTGGGTAGAGAGCGTTTCCTCTCATTAAGGCCGATGTTTGGCCTAAACGAACAGCGGGGGAGACGGAAACTTTTTTGATAAAAAGAGAGGCGGTTAATATCATTAATCGGAAAGTCGAGTCTCTGGTTCCCATGAGATAGAAAGCCTCACTGGCTCTGGTTAGTTTAACTCTCATATCCACAGAGTTCAGCAGGAGCCGTTCGCAGAAAAAAATATCCCCATGGAGGGGGCCCATTAGGTGTACTTCTCTGGAATTAGCTGTACAGAGAGCCCTCTGGTTTAGCCCTCTGTTCGGCCCATTATTGGATACTATAGAGTCTATGGCGCCGGCTGTATCTTTATAATAAAGACCAGCGCTGAACTGACTCTTTAACGTGTCTTCAGAAAAGTTTAGCAGAGTCTCGATCATAGCTCTATATGGGTGGGTGGCACTAGACTGTGAAATTAATCTATCACCCAGAGTAACATCGCATTGACTGAATAGTGTATTGAGAGGATAATTGATGAGACCCACAGGTGCGTCGTTCGCCAAGTTTGTGCCGTCTGCATTGGTGATCTTCACGCGTAGATGTAACAAGGTATCGTTGAGATCCAGATACTTTTCACCGTCTCCCGGTATAAAAAACTCAATTGGACCATTCTCAGTAATAGCGGATAGAGGCATAATTTCCGTGTAGATCTTATCCTCGATAGAAAGCTGTGTCATAGGGACTGAAAATAAGTCCAGTTCTGCCAGGGTGCACTCAGGGGATTTGTGATGCAAAAGAGCCATATTTTACTCTCTTTCTCTCTCTATTTATGATTCAGTGAAATATATCCCTGCTCCGTGCAGACTTCCTCCCTTTAGGCTTGATCCTTCCAACTGACTTCTTTCTTTTGAGCGGCCTCACTATTTGTACCCCCTCACACGTTCACCCGGCGGCCGCTTTCTTGGTCTTCGTGACAGAACCATAATACCTGATCCTTCTTGTCCTCCCGTCTCTGCAGGACCAGAGATCCTTCTCATGGTTTTGCCTATGACATCTGAGGCAATGTTTGTAGCTGCTGTTTTCAGATGAGGCTTAGCTATAGCAAAACCTTTTTTAACTAGGGGGGCTACGAAGCGAAATAATTTTGAAAATATAGAGCCTATTCTGCGACCGTACATTACAGGTGCTCCATAAAAACCAGGCAGGGTACCTCCGACCTGGTTCTGGTAATAGTTTACGAAGCGGTGAGGATCATCCCTCATGTTTATCTGAACCATGTTGCTTTGTTTTGTTATCCTCCTCCTGACACAGACACAGACACTGAGGTGACCTCTGACTGAACGTTTTCTTGATAGTGACTAATGAGTCTGTGATCAACCCGTTTATATATATATATATATATATATATACATATATATATTTACTTCTGATCAGAGCTTATCGAGAGAGATAGAATCACAATTCCCTCTTACTCTCTCTGTGATATCAGAGTGAATGACCATCATTTCATTACGCGTTGTGATATCACAGGTCGGAAGTGTAGTCTCACAACGGTTTTAACCGGAGTGTTTTGATCCGTTTTAATCTCTATGTGGATGTTTTCAATATGCCTCTTTGCTACAAGTAGATAGTTGACTGGGTTAAAAGTATGCGTAATTATATAGCCAAACTTACCCTCTACTCTAACTGTTCGCAAGAGCGGGGCATAAGCATCGACGACTATCTGAGGAGCAACCACATCGCTGTAACAGTAAAGCTGGTAGAAACCTACTTTTAAATCCATCGGGTAAGGGGCACTCCTTTTATCAAATACGATCCATTTGCCAGGCTCCACACATAGCATGTAGTGGATAAAAACGCAGGTGGTACTGGGCACCTGCCTGATACATGAGTCTATTTTCCACCGTGTTCACGACTAAATAAATATCAGAACCTATTTTTCTAAGGTGGCCCTCAATCTTGGCTTTGAGCTGATTCAAATCATTGAAATGTCCGCATCCTATATTCTGGCGGTAGAACTTTTCCAGCCCCGCTTTCCTCCATTCAAAAAAAGCCTGGTCCCTGGGGGCATTATGCCATGTGTACGGATAAGAAATCTCCGTCAAGGCAACCTGCCACGAACCTTCCAAATCGATATGCTGGGCTAAATCCACACGGAAACTGGAACTGGTATTATTCTTAAAGACGTTGAGACTAGCGTTGGAGGGCAGGGTGATATAAAACCCCTCATCCTCTACCGTTCGGTTCATGGCGTAATGTAGCGGGTTAGGAGTAGCGATGGCTCCTTTATACCCCGTGAAGGTCACTGGCTCTGACCCAGCTGTTGAATTTCACAATCTATTTTTCACCGTGTTCACGACTAAATAAATATCAGAACCTATTTTTCTAAGGTGGCCCTCAATCTCGGCTTTGAGCTGATTCAAATCCTTGAAATGTCCGCATCCTATATTCTGGCGGTAGAACTTTTCCAGCCCCGCTTTCCTCCATTCAAAAAAAGCCTGGTCCCTGGGGGCATTATGCCATGTGTACGGATAAGAAATCTCCGTCAAGGCAACTTGCCACAAACCTTCCAAATCGATATGCTGGGTTAAATCCACACGGAAACTGGAACTGGTATTATTCTTAAAGACGTTGAGACTAGCGTTGGAGGGCAGGGTGATATAAAACCCCTCATCCTCTACCGTTCGGTTCATGGCGTAATGTAGCGGGTTAGGAGTAGCGATGGCTCCTTTATACCCCGTGAAGGTCACTGGCTCTGACCCAGCTGTTGAATTTCTCAGGCCAGTTTTTCCAACGGACAAAAACCTGTTTTACACCCCTGATGCTGTGTCGTTTTAATATCTTCTCCACTTGATACATCTTGTCTTTATTCAGTTTAACTTTTTGAAGCTCCTCCGCGTAAAAGGAACCTTCAATAGTTTCTCCATCAAAATCTTTGAGTTTGTACACAGGGGGAGATCGTGCAAGCTGCTCGGTCACTGTAAACACTTCATCTGTAAAACTTTGTTAATATTTCTTGTCAAACACGCCTCGCAGTTTAGATATTCTTACAAGATCTCCTTTTTTAAACTTTATCCTTGAGTCCTTGCAGCGTCGATCGCGTGCAGAGCCGTACAGGTTCTGAAAAACTTTAAAGGTGTTTTCTAGAGTCACCTCTACAGGCTTCAATTTGATGCTCGTGTGGTAACTGTGGTTGTAACTTTCCACGAGATCCTGCAGGACGCCGAGGTATCGACGTGTGTTATTAGCAGTAAAATATCTCCACATCCTGGTTTTTAACGTGCGTAAAACTCGGCGTAGCAAAATGCACAACTCCGTGGTTCTCCAATAATGCCTTAAATTTTTTGTTAAAAAATTCTTTCCCCGCATCAGTTTGAAGTTTTTTAGGGGTCTCGCTTTCTCTAAAACCAGATTCAAAAGCCTTTACCACCTCTGCGGCTGTTTTTCTCTTCATAGTGCGAACGTAAGCCTTTTTTAAAAACACGTCAATGACGGTTAACAGATAATTATACCCGTCATTGTACTCAGCCAAGGCCTGCATGTCGCAGAGATCTGCTTGGAATTGATTTAAAGGGCTGGTGACAAAAACTCTGTTTCTCGGAAAATGTATTCTTGCAGGTTTATGTAGAGTATATGCATCTTGCTCTGATAAGAAGTCTTGCACTTTTTCGCACGCGACTTTCTTACCCGTTTCGTCCTGTACAGCTTTACGCAACCTCTCTACTCCCCCAAAACTACCTGGGTGGATAGGATTGTAGAGAACCTTTTTCATTAATCTCGTTTCAGCCATCTCACCTTATACAAACTCCGGCTTGTAATGACAGAAAACACAAAACGCAAGTATATTTCAACCTTTCATTTTTTCTCTAATGTGTGATAATACACACACACACACACACACACATGATCACGAAAAGCAGGAATGCTAGTAATATAGGATTTAAGAAAAGTTAAATGTTATAACAACATCACATGATTACAATATTAGTCTAAACACATCCAGCTGATGGAAAGAAGGAATGTTACACCCTTCTTTTAACCCTCCCAGAACTTTGTCATGGTTTGAAGCTGCTGCAATTTCTTTACATTTTCTCCAATCAACTGCTCGTACATATCGTGTATAGAAGTGTGGATTTGTTTCACCAGAGTTAGTTCGTACAAGTAAGCTTCTGCCACAGCCCTGACTCTGGCATCATCTTCACAAATGTTACGCGCAGTGAGAAGATGTTGAATGGAAGCAATGAATCATTGATTATAAAGTTTCCGCATCAGAGTGTAGTAATGGTCATGAAAAAAGTCGTCCTCGAGGACATCCTTGCACTGATGTTGGCGTAAACTAGGGTGATCGACACTACACCCGTAGCATGATTCAATCATACATTTTTTGATGGTCTCATTCAAGAGGTGTATCACTGCAGTTTTCACTTTGATAAAACCTGAGGGGACCCATCCATCAAATTCGTCCTCGCCCTCTCCTCCCCCATCCTGAGTGTCTGCAGGGGGCCCCTGGCCTGGTGGAAGCTGAGAGTCCTCCATTTCGTTACATTTAGCTTCCTCCGTTGTTACGGCCACGGTGGATCCTATTGGGTAGAGCGTTAAGCAGCGGTCATCAGGCGCCGAATTTGAGAACTCCTCTTTGAGAAGAGGAGGAGTTGGAGGAGAAGAAAGACTCAGACGAAGTCGCTGGTGAAGGAGGGTGATACTGCTCCAGGTAGTATCTGTCGCTGTCTGGTGATCCAAACTGCGGTGATGTGGATGTTGCAGAAGGGCTCCCTGTATGCATCAATAGCGATGGAGAAGCATTCTCCAGATCGCTGTCAGTGATCTCCTTGCACAATGTCTTCTGGACGCTAGTTCTCATCCTGTTCCTCGTGTTGATCGGTGTATGACCTGTGCTGGAGTGTGTCCTTATAAACCTGAAGGGGGTGTGGTTATTGAGGTTGAGGAGGAGGGTGCTCAGTGGAGGGAGGTCTACACGGCCAGGGTTTTCTTGACTGCTAGAATCTCACCCCAGTTCTGGCAACTGCGGAACAGCATGGAAACTCGATCCGCTATATCATTCATCTTCTCCACCCAGGCTGCATGAGGTATTGCTAACAGCGTCCTAAACACACCACAGTCAGAGTTATAGCACTCAAGAACAAGAAGATCCCCCTCTTCATTCTCATTAGATTTCCGGTGGCTTGCACGGAAGAACCAACGGCCTGTAACGCCTGTTTTCGATTGCCACACAGAAGTGAAAACCATCCTTGTTTTGGCCAGCTCAGCATCATCCAGAGGACTCTTCAGTCTCGGACTCTCCAGTCTCGGACGTTTGGCTGCAGACGCTACTGGGATTTCTTCGGGTTCTTCTTTCACTGTTAACACCTCCTCAGCCGAGTCCTTACCTCCTTCTATATGACACAGTATCGCTAGTTTCAACACTCCCCAGTCGTTGGAAGTTAGCATACCCACAGTGATCAGAGGTCCCGGCTTCTCACCACCCTCTTCAAGCTGATACAGACAGAGGTCACCTGTTTCATACATGAACACATAGCCCCATCTTCCCCGCAGTCCATAAGGCTCCAGTGACCATTCTTCCTGTAGAGACACGGGCGGCGGTTGCTGCGTTCTGCACAGAAACACCATCCTTTTCTTGGGAGCATTTGGTATCAAGGGCTGATCTTCAAATATCGTTACCGGAGTCTCAGAAATGAGAGACCGCAGAGCACACGTCCTCTCCGGTGCCTGCGTAGATTTCTCCTCTACACTCACTCTGCTTCTTGTCCTGGGCATCTTGAATCAGCTATCTTTCACCCCAAAGTCGTTCTCTACACACTAACTGTCTCAGGGTTTTTATCCTTTACTCGAAACCCTTCCCCTGTCCACCCATTGGCCCTCAAACCTGGGATCGAACAATACCCCCCACACATCTAATTATTTTCTCATCTTTACCTTACAGGGACCGGTCTTTGAAGCTGTTAAAATGTTGACCGCTTCTACAACTTAACCTTTTCTATTAACCCTAACCCTTTCTCTTATTTAAACATTCAACTAATATATTTCTCACAACCTCCTGACCTTAGCTGTAATCATTCTTAACCCTAGCCATAAACTCCCCCTTCCTTAGATGTCAAAGGCCTCCTCAACAGATGGCTGATCTATGTCAAACAAAGGTCACACGTCAAAATAGCTTGATCGATCGATAAGAGGTCAAAAGTCATATCCCCAGATGTCAGCAAACGGATGTCAAACAAAGGGTACCTGTCATATTAATTTGATTGATCGATAAGAGGTCAAGGGTCACCTGTCCAAAAGAGTTTGATCGAAGGGATCCTATTTTCTCTCTAATAGCTTTCAATGGACTCGAACAGATGTTGACGGTTGGTTGTCCTCGTCCCATTTAAGGCTCCACAGCATCCAGCCGTTCCAGGACTGAACAGAGGTTTACTATGGCAACCTCATTAATGTGTAAATCTGTGACGGCAGAGCATGCAGCCAAGCTCTCTGACTTGTTCTACTCGGCCACGGGCATCAGACCCAGATATATTATTAGATTCTACCTGCTCAGCTAATTCTAACAGTGTTTGCACAGTTTGAGGGAGCGCCATGATTTATGAAGGCCCGGCAATTCAATCAATTTCCCGGCACATTTGCAATGTAATGCAATGCAGATGTACATGCCGCCCCCTACTGAACAAGATGGGTAGCTCGGTCAATCTCGGAGGAGAATCATGGACAGCACTTTGCGGGCAGACCATGAAATGAAAATGCAATAATGTGCAGTCTTGAAGAAGAAAATGCAAATGCAAATGAAATGATTGATTACTAATTTTAGTTATGAATCCAATAATGCAGCCACATTCTTAAAATGAAAAAGCATTTCTGCAAATGCATTTTAATTTTCAAATTTTAAATTTCAAATTGAATTTTGGTATCAATTTGCTGGGGCATATTTTGAAAATTCAATCTCAAATGTCTATTTCTTTTTCATTATAATTAAGTGAAAGATTGAACACTCTTGAAGAAAAAAATTTGAATGCAAATAGGATGATTGATAACTAATTTAATTTCTGAGTCAAATAATGCAGCCACATTCTTAAAATGAAAAAGCATTTCTGCTAATGCATTTTAATTTGAATTATGGTTACGATTCACTTTCATACTCCAAGTCCTCACACTTTTCTCTTAAATCACCCACCAGCTTTTTGTCACTATTTAAGTTTTGATTCATGTCTTGTCTCGTCATTTCCTGTTTTATTTTGAAAATCACTAACTAACCTCTCGTTTCAGGTATCTTGCCCTTCCTCTTGTGTCAAGTGTCTGGTTGTCTTCCCTGGTTCCCAAAGTGTTTCCACCTGTTCCCCTTGGTTCCTCATGTGCTCAAATAGTCTGCGTCTCCCTTGTGCTATTGTGTTGCCTCATGTCATGAGCCTTATCCTAGTGGCGCTTTCCACAGAAATCCACAGCCACAGATCCCTTGAGCCTGCAGTGAGCGATCCTCCTGCAGAGCATATCCTTTGTTTGATAATGTATTCTTTAGTCCTAGTTTAACAACGGTAGGTCCTATAGCCTATAGCCTGTTTCTGTTCCTCCGTTTTGAGTGATTTTTGTGTTTTATATTTCAGTGAACCTGTTGTGCCTCCGTTAAAGGAGTTTTTTGAGCGAGTGTCTTTTGTTTAAGTCCGTCTCATTTGGAGAGCGTTGAGTTTATTTGTTATCTTTTGTAGCCTTTCTGTTTTCCTCCTAGAGTGGAGAGTTTTGTAATTGATAACTTTCATAGCTGCACTCTCCTCATCCATAGTTACTGAAGAGATTGCTCAGGAGTTTCACAGCCTCTTTTGCTCTGCCTGGAGATCCTCAACCTGCTGTTTATATGAATAAACACTCTTGACTGTGAAAACAACCCTGCATCTGTGTCCTGTGTAATCGAGGCCTTGACACTTCTCGAGATCTTTCATTGTGCGTTGTGTTGACACAACCTTGTCCGTCCATGTTGATAGGACCCCCTTGACAGCTCCGACGTTAGCCATCACATCCTCGAGCTCAGCGTGGATAGCCATAGCATTGTTAGCTATTTCAGATGTCACTGATAGATATAGATTCAAAGTCGTCTGCCAAGGCACTCTTCAATTCCTCTCTTACTACCACCAATATATCTCTTCTCAGTGAGGAGAGGATATCCGTCTTTATTGACATGATGTCCATGGTTGGTGTGTTCCTGGGTTTGGGCGTGGCTGAGGTGGGGCTACCTGACCTTTTACCCGAGGAGGTAATGGGTGTTGTGGTGGACGTGCCCTCAAATTTACATTTTTGGAGATTAGATGCCATCGGCTTCACTTGGGCTCTCTTCGGGTCTTCCTTCAATACATAAAGTTTTTGTAGGGTGGCGCATGTAATTTGTCAGTTTATTCAATTATGCGTCTTACTCCATCAGTCGCTCGCTAGCGCCCCATATTTATGTATTTTGTGTTTTTGATTATGGGTCAGAAAAAGGGATTTTTGTATTTAAAAAATGCGGCTAAAAATGCTGAAAAGCCTTTTTTGAAAGCCATGCTACAACTGAATGTAAACGGCTGCAGTTCCTCCCCCCTGTAATGGTCTTTTAATTGGACTTCCCAAAAAGAGCTTTAAACATCTGCAGCTCATCCAGAACGCTACTGCTAGAAATTTAACCAGGACTAAGAGATCTGAACACATCACACCAGTTTTAAAATCTTTACACTGGCTTCCAGTCAGTCACAGAATAAATTTTAAAAGCCTACTGATGGTTTACAAATCCCAGAACGGTTTAGGCCCAAAATACATCTCTGATATGTTCAGAGAATATAAACCCAGCAGAGCTCTTAGATCCAAGTCAAAGTCAGATTTATTTGTAATTTAAAGTGCTTTACATAAAATGGCATTGCTGCAGGGAGCAGAAAAAGAATAAAGAATATGTAAAAGAATATAAATAGAAATAAAATGAATATAAACAAGCAACAGTGTCTAAGTTAAAAGATACTGTGAAGACACACGAGGAAAAAAAAAGTTTTTAACCTTGATTTAAAAATGTCTACATTTGGTGACAGTTTAATCTCCTCTGGCAGTTTGTTCCACTTCTTTGCAGCATAACAGCTAAATGCTGCTTCTCCATGTTTAGTCTGGACTCTGTTTTTGTTCACAGCTGCACTCCATCAATCACCTCCCTTAGTATTTAGTTTCCAGGTGTTTTGACTCTTTTGTTTTCAGGTTATTTGTTATGTTGCAGGTTCTAATCATGCTTTCAGGTTCTTAGTTTTGTTTTCAGATTTTCAGGCTTCTTGTCATGTTTGTTTTCCCCTGTCACTTAGCTTCACTCAGGTCACCTGTTTTCTGTTTGACAGCTGCACCTCATCGAGAATCACCTCCCCACAGTATATTGTTTCCAAGTTACCGTCACTCATTGCAAAATCCTCACTTTACCTTCCACGCTTATGCCACAAACGCTAAGTCTGGTTTTTGCCTCATAGCCTTGTTAAATCATAGCTCCATAATCTTGTTAAATCATAGCTCCATAGTCTTGCTTATTCATAGTCCTGTTTATTTATCCACAGTCTCGTTTCGCTTGTTTCAGTCTTGTTTTATTAGTTAAGTGTTAAGTGTTTATGATAACCGGCTCAGCCGCATCTTCTGTTTTTGCCCTTTGTGCGTTTTGGAATAAACCTTTCTGCTTTTTTGAGAAGTCTGCATCTGGGTCCTCCCTTCCTGCACCATAGAACCTGACAATTGTCCCTGAACATGGCACAAACACTCCGACCTCTCTGGTTTTCTCATGTTTCAGACTTAAAATTGAAGTGAGGTGGACTAGACTCAATCAGGACTGCATTAGCTGTGTTTTTATCAAGCCATGTCTCAGTTAAAGACTAGACAAGATTGTGAGAGGAAATAAAACTATTAATCAAGAATTATTTGTTACTTAAAGATCCGACATTGAGTACTGCGTGTTTGAGATTAGAGAGAAGACTCCCTGGACCTCTGGTTAGATGGGGTTCACCAGCACAGGGGCCCTTGCCGTCCTAGACAACAGCATTGACGCTGTTGGGGGGGGGGGGGGGGGGGTAAGGCTGAGGAGGGAGAGGGGCTGATGCTTCTTTGAGGATATAATTCTTGATCTTGCCATGTTTGGCGTGAGAGGAACCATTTTAATCCCTGATTTCACCAAGCTTTCAAGTTGATCAGGAAGTCTCACGGGTGATGTTGGAGAAGAGAACGATAGAGAAACATTTCTGGAGGGTGTAGATGCAGCAGGTGGGTCCCAGGCCTGTGGTGAAAGCGATGGAGGAGCTGCTGAATCCTGTGTTCAGGATGCTGGAGGTGCTGCAGTGGTTGAATCCTTTTTTTGGGTCCTTGGGTGGCGAGGCAGGAGCTCTTCTTTCGCTCCTCTTCTCTCTCTGCGGCAGCACAGGACCCGGTCCTGGCCCATTCTGATGCCTCAGAGCGTGGAGGAGATTATCTGTCGTCTCACTCCACCTCTGTTCAGGTGTGGGCCTTTTCCTTTTAACAGATCATCTTTTTGCCAGAAAAGATTAAAGTTCTCAATGAAATGCAGTCCTCTGGACTCAGACTTTGGACAGCCATGTGTTCAACTGAAGCAGCCGGCTGAATTGTTTTATCCTCCTGTCGATGTTTGGGAGAGGTCCACTAATGAGCGTTGGTATCGCCACTTTGTCAAGACTCTCAAATAGTTTCTCAAAGTCTTTTTTTTTTTCAGATTTCAGACTGATTCTCTCCGATGTCCACTGCACCCACGTGCACAATCGGCTGTTTCACCCCTTGGTGTTTTGCCAGTACCTCAGGTGGTAGTTTTGTGATGTCAGGGACAGTGGCACTTGGATAGCTGCATCTAACTACTCTGTTTATGTTAATATGAGATATAGCTCCATCTCCAAGCACAAGAGTATCTTTGACCTTGACACATGGCCCAGTTTTTCTGTCCATCTGCTGCTTTGTACTGTCTCTCTGTTTGTTACACTCGCATTTGGCTCTGACAGTGGTCAAAATCTGTTTGTTAACTTTATTCCGGGTGATGTTACATCCTCCGTTGATACCAACAGTTGGACGTTTTTCGGCTTAGCACCAAGTCCATTCTAAGTGTCTTTGCAGAGTCTTGGAAAAGACACAGTATCATTTATCATTTAGCTTTGAGTTGTAATGCAGTTTTTTCACCCTTTCTATTGGAAGTAAATGTGGACTTCTTACCACTGGATTCCGTTGGTTCTTTTTCAGTTTCTAAGGCAAAAATCCTTTCTTGTAGCGCACAGCTTTCTTGTTGATATATCCGACAGGTTTCACAGGGCATGTTGACAGGATTGTAGTCGCTGGCTCATCAGATAAGTTGTAAAAAAAGAATAAAAATTATTTTAAAAGTCTTTGTTCACTTAAAAGAAAAAGAATAAAATTATATCCAAGACTTGTGGAAAGAAGTAAAATTATTTGAAAGCAAATAAAGCACTAAGCAGCAGGAGGAAGCAGAGACATGTTTGCCCTCTGCAGAGGCAGGAAGCAGTACCTCTGTATACCTACTGTATGTACATACAGTATCTCATAAAAGCAAGTACACCCCTGACATGTTTGCAAATTTATTATATCTTTTCAGGCGACAACATTGAAAAGATATAATTAAATATTTGGAAACCGAACAACGTTAACTACTGTTTTAATGTATGCAGTAAAGACATGACCACAAAGCCTCCCCTATGTGGAAGGGCCATGCACTTTTTTTTGTTGATAATTCTGACACTTTGGCACACTTGATTTGGCTTGATGGATGAGAGACACGCAATATATTTAGAATGTCAGACCTGAATGGTGATGGTAAGAAGAGTGACCATTCCGAGAAGACCTTGTATACAATGTATATTCCATCAGTGCACTTAACAATGTTTTTAATTGTTTTTAATTGGACAAACCTCCAATAAAAAAGATGTTCCCTGTTGAGATTTTCATTGTACATCTGTCAGTATGTAACTGACTGCACTGTCCTTTCCCATCAAGTCTTTCTGGAATTGGTCCATCAAAGTGCTGTTTTTTTAAAGATCTTGATGACACACCAGATGCCCCAAATATGTTTGTTCCGACAGTCTTTGAAAAATCTGGGCAAAAGGACAATCTGGTTTTCTTACAAGTCTTACAAGTCTTTTTATTTATTTTTTAAGTAGTTTTCATAGGGAAATGCTGAAATGTGATCCAGACAACCAAACTGCTGTACATCCATTGGAAGATTAACTAAACCATGCACATTATACCCAATCACATCTTTTCCATATATTTCAAGAAAATGTGATACAAAAGTTTTAAGTAGTGTATATTTGACAATAGGACAATGAGGGGTCTGCATTGCTCAAAATAGCAATGGCAGTGGACAGTAACATGAAGTTGTTGTAAATATTACTTGGCCAAAAAAGAGGACAGAAGGACAATGGAAATTGTGACAACATGCCAACATTTTGGTCCATTTTGCTGATCCCCATAAATCTGCTGTGCAAAAGATTCATCAGTCCTTCCTATCAGTTAATGGAAAAGTCATCCGTTTGTTTACTTAAAGTCCTCCTTGCACACATTTGCCACAACCGTAATATCCATTATGTGGCTTTATGTTCTTTACAAATGCTTTTGCAGGTGCATCAGTTATTACCGTCCAGCCCAGCCTGAAAAACAACACTGTTCTTTACAAATGCTTTCAGGTACAAACATAACTTAAAGAAGGCAACAAAGGTAAGAATCACCTAAGCAGTTCCTTTAATCCCAATAACATGTTCAAGTCTCTGTAACAGAATGCTGTGATCGATCGTATCAAATGCAGCACTGAGATCCAACAGGACAAGCACAGAAACAAGTCCGCTATCAGAGGCTAAGAGGAGATCATTGGTAACTTTCACCAGTGCTGTTTTTGTGCTATGATGCACTCTGAATCCTGACTGAAACTCTTCAAACAGATTATTTCTATGTAAATTATCACAAAGTTGAGCAGCAACTATTTTTTCAAGAACTTTAGACAAAAAAGGGAGATTGGATATAGGTCGATAATTAGCCAACACTTCTGAATCAAGTGTAGGTTTTTTAAGTAAAGGTTTAATTACAGCAAACTTAAAAGTCTGAGGTACATATCCTGTCAACAAAGACAGATTGATCAAATCCAATATGGAAGTGTCAATTAAGGGGAAAACCTCGAACCTTGAACAGTCTGGTTGGGATTGGGTCTAACATACAAGTTGATGGTTTAGAAGAGACTATTGCTGTTGTTAGCTCAGAAAGATCAGCTGGGCAGAAGCCATCTAAATACAAATCAGGTTCTAAAGATACTTCTAAAGCTGCTCTACTTGATGATACATCAGTGATAATAGTGGGAAGGATTCCATTAATCTTCTCTCTGATAGAAACTATTTTATTGATAAAGAATGAAAATCATCACTGCTGAGAGTTAAAGGAATACATGGCTCAACAGAGCTCGGACTCTTTGTCAGCCTGGCTACAGTGCTGAAAAGAAACCTGGGATTGTTCTTATTCTCTTCTATCAATGATGAATAATAAGCAGTTCTAGCTTTACGAAGGGCTTTCTTATACTTATATACTTATAATGGTCAGACAAGACAGGGTTATGAGGGAATACTGTTAACTGTTCACTCTCAATGCCATAAGTCAGCACAAGGTCAATGGTATGATTAAGGCAGTGAGTAGGTCTGTGAACACTTTGAGAAAATCCAATAGAGTCTAATACAGAATTAAAGTTAATATTTAGGCTGTCATTTTCAACATCTACATGAATATTAAAGTCACCTACTACAATGACTTTATCTGTACTCAGCACTAACTGGGACAAAAACTCTGAGAATTCAGACAGAAACTCAGAATAAGGGTCAGGTGGACGATACACAACAACAAACACAAGAGGTTTTTGTGATTTCCACTTTGGGTGGGAAAAACTGAGAATCAGAGATTCAAAAGAGCTAAAACTAATCTTGGGTCTCTGACTGATTAGTAACCCTGAGCTGAAGATAGCTGCCACTCCTCCTCCTCTGCCTGTGGTTGGAGGAACGTGAACATTTAAATAGTCAGAGGGAGTTGATTCATTAATGCTAACATGATCCTCCTGCTGCAGCCAGGTTTCTGTAAGACAAAATATATCAATATGATGATCACAAATCAAATCATTCACTAACAGAGACTTCGAAGGGTTTCGATGTTTTTGTTTTAAATTATTTTTGCACAAGAGGATTTGCTCCTTTTGTGTTTTTTGATTGGGGGGAGAGGGGGGAGCATCAGGTGGGAAACTGCAGAGAAGTGTGTAAGACTACAACTCTGCATCCTGGTCTCAACCCTGGGTTGTCATGTTTTTGGATGACTAATATAATAATATAGATGACTAATATAACAAGCTAACAATAAACTACATAGAAGGAAGCCACTAGTCTGACTCTGTCAGAGGTGACAGCGCAGAGATAGGGTGCATGCATAGAGGAAAGTACAGAAAGATAAAGTGCAGAGATAGAGGGGGTACGGAAAGTACAAGGTAAGTGCTAGAATAGGAGATGCTCTCTGAGGCGCTGGGTTTTCAAGAGTGAAGATAGACAGGGACGCCCCTGTCCTGGTAGCGCTCGGTAGGTCATTCCACCATCGTGGGACGACGCATGAAAAGAGTTTGGGTTGTCTTAGGCGTGGTGTAGGAGCTGCTAGACAACAATCCTGGGACGAACGGAGGGACCGAGTTGTGACATAAGCCTTTGCAAGAGCATTCAAGTAGATGGGAGCCGTTCCATTAAGCACTTTGTAGGCTAACATCAGTGACTTGAACCTGATGCGGGCGGATAAGGGTAGCCAGTGGAGTTCAATGAACAGAGGGGTGACGTGTGCTCTTTTAGGCTGATCGAAGACCAGACGCGCCGCCGCATTCTGGACCATCTGCAGAGGTTTCATAGTACAGGCTGGGAGACCAGTTAGGAGAGCATTGCAGTAATCAAGGCGGGAGATGACCATGGCCTGCACCAGGAGTTGGGTGGCATGTTGGGTTAGGTATGGTCTGATCTTTCTTATGTTTAGTAATGCAAAGTGGCATGAACGAGCAACTGAGGCAATGTGATCTTTGAAGGTTAGTTGGTCATTAATCATGACACCCAAGTTTCTAGCTACCTTTGATGGAGCAAGAGATAGGGATTCAGTTTGGATGCAGATGCTGTGGTGTATGGCTGGTTTGGCTGGGAAGACAAGCAGTTCAGTTTTTGGGAGGTTAAGTTGGAGGTGATGAGCTTTCATCCATGTTGATATGTCAGAGAGACAGTCTGAGATTCGTGCTGAGACAGTGTGGTCATCAGGTGGGAATGACAGATAGACCTGGGTATCATCAGCATAACATTGGTATGAGAAGCCATGTGGTCGGATGATCTGTCCCAGTGAGTTGGTGTAAATGGCAAAGAGAAGAGGTCCCAGTACTGAACCTTGTGGGACCCCTGTGGCGATGTGGTGCGCTGCAGAAGTGTGACCAAGCCAGGATACTTTGAAAGAGCGACCAGTGAGGTATGATTCAAACCAGGAGTGTGCTCTCCCTGTGATGCCCATGCTAGAGAGTATGTACAAAAGGATACTGTGGTTGACAGTATCAAATGCAGCTGATAAGTCGAGCAGGATAAGTATAGAGGACTTAGCTGTCGCTCTGGCTTCTTTTAAGGCTTCTGTCACAGCTAACAGAGCCGTTTCGGTGGAGTGTCCACTTTTAAACCCAGATTGGCTTGGGTTAAGGAGGTTGTTATGTGAGAGGTAATCAGTGACCTGCTTAAAAACCGCCCTTTCAATGATTTTAGACAGAAACGGGAGGAGAGACCGGCCGATAATTCTCCACATGAGTTGGAGGGAGGGAAGATTTCTTGAACAGCGGTGTAACCTGAGCTTAATTGAATGTGGTAGGAAATGTGCCCGATGACAGTGAACCATTAATCACATGCGTGACTGCTGCAGTTACAGTAGGAGCAATGGATTGGAGAAGATTAGTAGGAACGGGGTCCAGCGAGCATGTAGTAGGACGGCTACATGTGAGAAGTTTAGAGACACTGCTTTGAGCGAGAGGGGTAAATGAGGAAAATGATGCAGTAGGACTTCTGCATGCCGATTTTGTGGTACAAGGTTTGGTAAACTGTTTGCTTATAGCTGCCACTTTGTCAGTAAAAAATTAGGCAAAGGTGTCTGCTGTCAGATTGGTAGCAGGTGGTGGAGGCGGAGGATTAAGTAGAGTTTTGAAGGTGGAAAAAAGTTTCCGGGTGACCTCCGATTGGCGTAACGGGGTGCCATTACCGCCGATGTGAATCACTGTTTTACTGTATTTACGCTTATCCTTAGCCAGCAGTTTTAAATAAAAACTCTCTGTTGACCGCTCTGGCCTCTGGAATACATTTGACTGTGGTCGCTGGTGTCGCTAATTGTTAGAAAAATTCACTCACTGACAACGGCATGAGACCAAGAAATCCCTCAGAGGCCTCAGTATTTTACTTGCAAGGGGAGAACAACACACAAACCTTCTCTCTCTAGCTTCGCAAGAGTTCTCCAGTGAGTGGTTGCCTCCCTTTTATTTGGGCACACACACGTGCACACACACACACACACATACACAATCTTCTACTTGCTTTCATGTGCACCTGGTATATCTCCTGAGTCAACTTATTTGGGCAGCATAAAGATAACGATCACAGTGGAGATAACATTCCTCTTTAAAACACAGTTCTCTTTGTCTCCCCTCTTCTCCTTGGAAAGTTTTGATATATAATGGCCTCTCTGGCCATGACATTTATATACTGATAATAATTAAACTTTTCAGACATTTCCCTTCTGTTTTCCATTGATAAATGTCAACCTTCATGTCAGTCCTTTCAGCTTTCTGTAAGAACATCATTTGTATGACAACCTTATCAATTTACACTCAAAAGGTTCTTAATTTTATTTTTGTCTAAACACAATCATCGTCAGTTTCTTGGCCATTGTGCGACATTGGATATAGGTCCGGATGATATTCTTCATCTAGTTCGTCCTTCTGGAGAAGCAACGCTCTGAACTCAGAAGGGCGTCCCTCTATGGTCTGGACCACCAACCTGGTGCATAGCGAATGGAGACAAGGCACACAACAGCACCCGCACACTACCAATACTGCAGTAAATACTGAGCGTTATCATGAGCGATAGAATCATGGCACGATATCTCCCAAACATATTCATCAAGTGAGACCATATAAAAGCGTCAACTCCTGAGTGTTCCTTCAATTATTCAAACATGGTTCTTAATTTGGACAACACAACACAAAGATCCGTCTGGTGCTGTGTTCTTAGGTATCAGAGTACAACAAGACGTTAGAACACACTCCTCCTTTTTCAGCCAGGAAAGAAGGACACAGACAGTTGAAAAGTTAAAGATTCTCCTGATGATTCTCCTGATGACACAGTAGTTTCGAAGGTATACACCTTCCCTACTTCACAACTTCCTTTGCTGCTTAACAGGGCCCTGATGGACCTGTTTTGTTTTTTCAATCTCTCGTAGGTCTCCCAACCTAAAATAGGCAGAAACACAAAGAGACTTATGACCAGTCCAGCTGCCAACAACCACTTTGAACCTTCCATTTTTTGTTCTTTTTCTCTCTTCTCTGGTTCTCTCTGCCCCTTGCCCTGCTAAGTGCTAGAGAGATGTCTCTGCTTCACCAGCATTGAGTTTACCAGGATCTATACACCTGGTCCACTTTGTAGCTGGACTTCCGTCTTCAGCAGTCAGGGGAAATGGCTCCTGTGTATCCAAGTATCATGTCCATCGATCTTGACAGTGGTTATCAGAATCTGGAATGGGCCTTCCCAACTGGGTTTGTTCCACGGCTTCCTCTTTATCACCTCCGTGAAGACCCAGTCTCCGACATTAAGCTCTGCTCCAACCTGTAATGGCAAAGTCTCATTCGGAACATTATTATATTGACTTATTTCTTTTGTTTCGAACATCCTTTTCATAAAACTTGCAAGAGTGTTGTTGGGGAAATTTAGTAATGTCAGTTTCAGTTATTTTCTTCTGAGGAGATAAGAGGCTTTTGTAATAATACATTGCAAGAGAGAACAACACAGTACAAAATACAGAGTTGCTCTGACAACTGAAGCAAAAACACAGTTATATCGCCCTCTTATCACGTCATCTCTCTTTGGGTATAGTTGATTGTTCTTCCATCTTTCCTCCCCAACCATCAGTTGAGGTTACCCAGACACAGTCGTAAATACCAACCTAACCCTGTCCCTCTTAAAGTGCAGCTAACTCATTACAACAAGTCCTCCATTTTAAAGGGGAATTTAAGAAAAACAGGGCAGGGTGGTACCTTGCAACTCGGCCATTTGCAGGTCATGCACAGTAACACTCAATACAATGCATATAAGAATTAATTTTCCATTACAGTGTCATCATCCTCATACCGGTAGCATGCAATTTTAGCTAGGTCTGAGAGAGAATATGGTCTTCCATACATTATTTCGAATGGAGTTAAAGATTGACCTTGTGTGGGAGTTATCCGCATGCTTAGCTGAACTAAGTCTATGCAATCAGACTATTTCTCCCTGTTTCTTCCATTGCTTTCCTCAGTTTCAGCTTAATTGTTCCATCAGTTCTTTCCACTAGCCCTGCACTCTGGGGGTGATAACCATAATGTTTTTTAAGTTTATACAGAAGTGATCTCCTATCTTTTGGATCACTTCATTCACAAAATGACTTCCATTATCACTCCTGATAATTTGTGGAATCCCAAAAGTAGGTATTATAAGGCTTTTCTACGATCAGGGCATCTGCTGAATGACATGGAAATATTTCTACCCATTTAGAAATTATTACCAAACAGTACTTCTGGTTGTTACATTTGTTTAGTTTGATAAAATCCATGTGTACTTCTTGGAAAGGATACTCTGGTTTAGGGAATTGACCTCTTTGTGGTCTCATATTTTACTGTGGATTATCCATCCATTTTCTATACCGACAGTCCGTTAATCGGGTAGCGGGTGGGCTGGAGCCTATCCCAGCAGTCATTGGGCGAAAGGCGGGGTACACCCTGGACAGGTCGCCAGTCCATCGCAGGGTCACATAGAGACAAACGAGACAAACAACCATGCATGCTCACACTCACTCCTACGGACAATTTGGAGTCACCAATTAACCTGACATGCATGTTTTTGGATGGTGGCCAGAGTACCTGGAGAGAACCCACGCATACACGGGGAGAACATGCAAACTCCACACAGAAAGGCCCCAGGCAGGGATCGAACATGGAACCCTCTTGCTGGGAGGTGACGGTGCTAACCACCACACCACCGCGCAGCCTCCCTGTGGATTATGTTTTATGCAAATCTGACATTCTGCACAAATTTTTTTTTGAATAAGTAGTAAAACCATAATGTGTATAATATTGTTCTATTATACTGTTCATCCCTCCTATTGACACATGGCAAGGCCCATGTGCCACAATTGCTGCCCATTTATACATTGACTTTGGCAGGATCCGTTTTCCTAGTGGTCAGGTGTAGATGTCAACTTTCAAAACTGCTCCTTTGTTGCACCACATAGTTATTTCACTGTCTGGTGCTTGTTGTTGTATGTCTTTTAAAACATAATTTTCAACAGTATCTTTTTCCTTCAAAAGTAAATGCAAACCAATACTGAGAGTCTGGATGAATTGGGATGGAAAAGAAAGCATTACTCAACTCTATAACAGAGAAATGAGTTGACTCTGGTCACAACTGGTTTAACAGTGTGTGTGGGTCTGGTTAAACAGGTTTGTCTTCATTTATTTGGATGACATCATAATGATCATAACCAGCATTTTCAGCAGGTACTGCAACGACTCTTGGAAAACAGATTGTTTGTAAAAGTGGAAAAGTGTGAATTTCATGTCTCTTCTATTATTTTCCTTGGCTACATCATAGAGAGTGGACAGATTAAAACAGACCCTGAAAGAGCCATTGTTGAGTGGCCTCGCCCATCCAACCACAAGCAGTTTCAGAGATTCCTTAGATTTGCTCATTTTTACAGAAAATTACAGGACTACAGCAGGAGGATGGCACCATTAACCCAACTCACCTCCGTCAAAAGACCCTTTTCTTGGAACCCCACAGCTGAAAAGGCTTTCATCACACTAAAAAGAAAATTCACCACAGCTCCAGTCCTTGCTCAACCAGACCCCACCCGGCAGTTGACAACCCAGCAATGATAACCAACCTGACAAAAATAGGCACGGATCCGTGCATAAGACCCAGGACGATCCAGATGCTGCAGGATTTAGCGCAGAGCCATGTTGATTGCATCGTCCACTGATCCGTTTGCCCGGTATGCAAACTGCAGGGCGTCAAGCAGGTCCCTTGTAATGGACTTCAGATGGGCCAACAGCAGGCATTCAAAGGACTTCATAACAACAGATGTCAGAACGACAGGTCTGTAGTCATTTGGTTCTGTGATGGAGGATTTCTTGGGAACCAGAATGATGGTGGAGCGTTTGAGGGGGGTGGAGGTGTGAAGTGGGTGCGGCAGCAGGGGATGGGTGGTGGGTGAGGGAGGGCAGGAAGAGAAGCTTCAGAAAATAGAGAGACGGGTGTGAAGTGGTCCCTCTGAAACCTGCAGTAAAAAGTGTTGAGGTCATTTGTTGGCTTCAGTAGTCAAAGTCAGATTTATTTGTATAGCACATTTAATGTACAAAACAATTCAAAGAGCTTTACATAAAATAAAAGCATTGCAGCAGGGAGCAGAAAAAGGATTAAAAATATGTAAAAGAATATAAATAGAAAGAAATAAAATAATTAAAATTAATATAAACAAGCAACAGTGTCGATAAGTTAAAAGACATCCTGCAGATTTCATGCATAGACACATGAGAAAAGAAATGTTTTTAACCTGCATTTAAAAATGTCTACATTTGGTGACAGTTTAATCTCCTCTGGCAGTTTGTTCCACTTGTTTGCAGCATAACAGCTAAATGCTGCTTCTCCATGTTTAGTCTGGACTCTGGACTGGACCAGCTGACCTGAGTCCTTGGATCTAAGAGCTCTGCTGGGTTTATATTCTCTGAACATATCACAGATGCATTTTGGGCCTAAACCGTTCTGGGATTTGTAAACCATCAATAGGCTTTTAAAATCTATTCTGTGACTGACTGGAAGCCAGAGTAAAGATTTTAAAACTGGTGTGATGTGTTCAGATCTCTTAGTCCTGGTTAAAACTCTAGCCACAGCGTTCTGGATGAGCTGCAGATGTTTAATGCTCTTTTTGGGAAGTCCAGTTAAAAGACCATTAGTGGGGGCAGGGCATTAGCTCCGCCACGCAGTCCGAACACAGCGCCCGCTTGCTTCCCTCATCTGTGTCTCCTCCATATCCCGCACAGAGCTGCTGCACTGCCAGCCAAAAGTTCAGAAAAACTTCTTGGGTGAAAAGTAGGAATGGATGTGAACTGTCCAACACGTGGAGAAAGGACATTAGAATTGTTCAATGCCAACGTAAAGGAGGCTTACAGGGCAGTGTCTCTTCCACCACTGGTGGAGCTGAATGATTGCAGACCAGTGGTTTTGACATCTCTGATCATGAAGACCTTGGAGAGACTCCTTGTTCGTCGCATGAAATTGCAGGTTGGTGAGGATCTTGACCCCCTCCAGTTAACCTAGCAGAAACACATAGGAGTGGAAGATGCAATTCTGTACTGCTGCAACGGGCATATGCTTATCTGGATGTGTCTGGTTCATATGTGAGAATCAAGTTCTTTGACTTCTCCAGTGCCTTCAACATGATACAGCCTCCCATACTGAAAGACAAGCTTCTAGGTATGGCTGTGGTCCCATCCCTGACATTGTGGATTATAGACTATCTGACTGCCAGACCACAGTATGTCAGGATGGGGAGATGTGTTTCTGGAACACTGGAATGCAGTATTGGGGCTCTGCGGGGTACCGTTTTAGCTCCTTTTCTTTTCACCCTGTACACATCAGACTTCAGGTACAACTCAGAGTCCAGACACACAGAATTATTCTGATGGTACGGCTGTTGTGGCATGTGTGTGAATGAACTGTTTGCTCCTGAACACTACCAAAACCAAAGAGATGCTGGTGGACTTCAGGAGATCTAAAACTCCATACCAGTCAGTCTGCATTCATGGAGGGGAGATAGAGACTGTTCAGACCTGCAAATACCAGGGGGTGGTGCTGGATAATTAACTGGAGTGGTCTGCCAACATAGAAGCAGTGTACAGGGGGGGGGCAGAGCTCAGGTCCTTCAATGTCTGCAGTGACATGATGTGAATGCTTTATCATTGAGAGTGCACTGTTCTATGCTGTTGTCTGCTGGGGGAGTTGCACTACAGACAAAAACTGTAGGTGCCTGAACAAACTGGTGAAAAAGGCCAGTTCTGTAGCAGGCAGAAGGCCTCTCAGTGAGAGGCTCATCTCACTGCACTGCAGAACAGAGGTTCAGGAGGTCCTTTGTCCCCACCGCCATGAGGCTTTTTTTTTTTTTTTCCCTGGTCCTGTTCAGCATTATGGCAGCAGAATTGTAGTCTGAATACCTTTGATGCCAAACAGATTTGCTTTGCCAAGGGAAGTTTTATAAATGTAAAGCTCCCCTTGATGCCCATTTATTTATTTCTGTTTACAATATATGACATGTAATGGAACTGAACCGGACCGGGGGACAAGGAAAGAAGAAGAGGAAAGAAGGGGAAACAGAACAAAAATAGAAACAAAAACCAGACAACCAACTGCTACACCTGTAAAAAACAAAACAGACAACAATCCATGGCCTCTGAGGGGAATCCAGCCTTAGCGCCACCAGGAGCACCTGAAAGCAGACAAGCAGAGAAAAAACAAACACACAACCAAACAAAAACAAGCACAAGAAGCGGCAATCGCATACAACACAGCTGTGAATATAGATGACCTGCGACATCAACATACATCAACTGCTTAGCGACCATGCTACTGGGCTAATAAATGTGTGTGTGTGTGTGTGTGAGAACATGCAACACCCATGGCACAGGACCTACATGGTAACCGTGCTTAGTTATGAGTGTATAAGTGTACAGAGCCACAATCCACAGCACCCCCCCAGCAATCAGAAGCAGGCAGAGAGGGCCACAAGACCCAGGCCACCAGCAGCCCCCACAGAGCACAGAACCCAGGAAGCCCACCACAGGGACAACCACGCATCCACCCAGAAGACTGCAGAGGAAGCCCCCGGACAGAGCCCCCATAAGCATAGGGCAGAGGCCCTCCGGGAGCCAGGGGCAACAGCCCACCGACCCCGCCAGGCCCCAGCCGCCCAGACATGGGCCGTGCACTGGACCCGGGCCCCGGGAGCCCGAGCGCCCCCAAACCCCCCGGCAGAGGCCCCACCCAATACCCAGGAGGGCCAAGCGCCCCAGACAGCCACACAGTGGGTCAGCGCCTGCCCCAGCGCCCCTGGCCAAGTGCCCTGGGAGTCAAGACGTGCCCACAGGTGGGTGAAGTCGCGAGCAGCAGGGAGAGGCAACGCCGCCCCCCCATCGGGAGAAGCACAAGCAGGCCAGGCGACAGCAAGTCCCAGATCCAGGCCCAATCATCACCACACACACTTTCACGTCCCATACATCCTCACGTCCTCCCTCCCTCAACTCCGCTGGGGTGTAACGCAGCGGGCACACCAGGGGGCCAGCAGCCCCCCAGCCACCACAGACCCCGAACCAGCAGAACAATTAATTAATCCTCTTGGCCCCTCCCGCCCCGAGCAGCAACCAGGAAGCAGGGGTGTGGGAAGAAGACCCCTCCCCTCACCCTTCTGGCTCTTCAATATTTTCTAATAGTGAGCGATTAAAATTGAGGGGCAGCCAAACTTGTAGAACTGGGAGCGCGGCCCTCCGGGCAGCCTACATACCCAAAGAGCCCCGCCCACCAGATGCTACTCAGTGTAACCACCCCCCAAGACCTAATGTGTGTGTGTGAGTGTGTTTGATAAGTAGTAATGTCTAAGGTGTAATTAAAACAGGGGCGGGGAACTGCAGAATGCAACCAAAGGGGACCACCTACGTGGCCCCATCCACTACACCCCACCGAACACACACGCCCCCAAAACCCTTGTGTGTGCTGTGTACAGGAGCCAGAAGGGAGAGGGGTATGGGGATATACACCGGGGGAGCTACTCTACCCCGGAGAGGGAAGCCAGGGACTACTTGTTATATTCTAACGCTCACTCTTACAGATCTTTAGTTTTTATTTTTCACTTTTTAGCAGTGTGTCTGGTTCTCTAGCATGGCTACCAGTTCTCTTCCTCTATCTCCTGCTTTCACCTGCTCCGTGTGTCAGATGTTTAGTTACTCCTCTGCCTCCTTTAGTGGTAATGGTACATGTAACAAATGTAGTTTTTTGTAGTTTTGGAGGCAAGGTTATCTGAATTGGAAGCTCGGCTCTGCACTGTTGAAAACCACCCGATAGCGAGCCAGGCCCCTTTAGTCAGTGCGGAGCCACCTAGCGTAGCTCGCTGTGTTAGTTGTCCCCTAGCAGATCCGAGCAGCCAGGACTTAAGAGTGGCTGGGTGACTGTCAGGAAGAGGAGTCATAGTCCTAAAGTCAAGCCCGTGGTTCACCATCAACCTGTCCACGTTTCAAATAGATTTTCCCCACTCAGCGACACACCCGCTGAGGACAAAACCCTGGTAACTGGCAGCTCTATAGTCAGAAACGTGGCATTAGCGACACCAGCGACCATAGTCAAATGTATTCCAGGGGCCAGAGCGGGCGACATAGAATCCTATTTAAAACTGCTGGCTAAGGATCAGCGTAAATACAGTAAAATAGTTATTCACGTCGGTGGTAATGACACCCGGTTACGCCAATCGGAGGTCACTAAAATTAATGTTGCATCGGTGTGTAATTTTGCCAAAACAATGTCGGACTCCGTAGTTTTCTCTGGACCCCTGCCAAATCTGACCAGTGATGACATATTTAGCCGCATGTCCTCATTCAATCACTGGTTGTCTAGATGGTGTCCAGCAAACAACGTGGGCTACATAGATAATTGGAAATCTTTCTGGAGAAAACCTGGTCTGATGAGGAGAGACGGCATCCATCCCACTTTGGAAGGAGCGGCACTCATTTCTAGAAATATGGACGAATTTATTAGTCATCCAAAAACATGACAACCCAGGGTTGAGATCAGGATGTAGAGTTGTAGTCTAACACACTTCTCTGTGGCTTCCCACCTGATGCTGCCCCCCCCTAAATCAAAAAACACAAAATGAGCAAATCCTCTTGTGCAAAAAAAATTTAAAACAAAAACTTTAACTGAACAAAAACATCAAACTATTAAATGTGGTTTGCTGAATATTAGATCTCTACTTTGGAAGTCTCTGTTAGTGAATGATTTGATCTGTGATCATCATATTGATATATTTTGTTTTACAGAAACCTGGCTGCAGCAGGAGGATCATGTTAGCATTAATGAATCAACTCCCTCTGACTATTTAAATGTTCACGTTCCTCCAACCACAGGCAGAGGAGGAATGGCAGCTATCTTCAGATCAGGGTTACTAATCAGTCCTAGACCCAAGATTAGTTTTAGCTCTTTTGAATCTCTGATTCTCAGTTTTTCCCACCCAAAGTGGAAATCACAAAAACCTCTTGTGTTTGTTGTTGTGTATCGTCCACCTGGCCCTTATTCTGAGTTTCTGTCTGAATTCTCAGAGTTTTTATCCCAGTTAGTGCTGAGTACAGATAAAGTCATTGTAGTGGGTGACTTTAATATTCATGTAGATGTTGAAAATGACAGCCTAAATATTAACTTTAATTCTATATTAGACTCTATTGGATTTTCTTAAAGTGTTCACAGACCTACTCACTGCCTTAATCACACCCTTGACCTTGTGCTGACTTATGGCATTGAGAGTGAACAGTTAACAGTGTTCCCTCATAATCCTGTCTTGTCTGACCATTTTTAAATAACTTTTGAATTTACATTACTTGACTATACAGTTTCTGAGAAGAATTCTACATATAGAAGGTGTCTATCAGAGAATGCTGTAACCAGATTTAAAGAGTTGATTTCATCATCCTTTTCTTCACTGACATGTGCTGATATGACAGAGGACGGCTACCTAAACTTTACTCCAGTAGAACTTGACTCTCTTGTTGACAGCACTATAGTTTCAATGCGTACAACACTGGACAATGTTGCCCCTCTGAAAAGGAAGGTAATCAGTCAGAAGAGGTTGGCTCCTTGGTATAATTCACAGCTGTTTTAAAGCAGACTGCAAGAAAGCTGGAGAGACAGTGGTGTTCCTCTAATTTAGAAGAGTCTCAATTAGTCTGGAAAGATAGTTTAATAACATAAAAGAAAGCCCTACGTAAAGCTAGAACTGCTTATTATTCATCATTGATAGAAGAGAATAAGAACAATCCCAGGTTTCTTTTCAGCACTGTAGCCAGGCTGACAAAGAGTCCGAGATCTGTTGAGCCATGTATTCCTTTAACTCTCAGCAGTGATGATTTCATGAGATTCTTCATCAATAAAATAGTTTATATCACAGATAAGATTAATGGAATCCTTCCCACTATTATCACTGAGGTATCATCAAGTAGAGCAGCTTTAGAAGTATCTTTCGAACCTGATTTGTATTTAGACGGCTTCTGCCCAGTTCTCTCTGTATCTCTCTGAGCTAACAACAGCAATAGTCTCTTCTAAACCATCAACAAGTATGTTAGACCCAATCCTGTTGGGTTCTGACTGTTCAAGGAGGTTTTTCCCCTTAATTGACACTTCCATATTGGATTTGGTCAATCGGTCTTTGTTGACAGGATATGTACCTCAGACTTTTAAGGTTGCTGTAATTAAACCTTTACTTAAAAAACCTACTCTTGATTCAGAAGTGTTGGCTAATTATCGACCTATATCCAAACTCCCTATTTTCTATAAAGTTCTTGAAAAAATTGTTGCAGCTCAACTTAGTGATCATTTACATAGAAATAATCTGTTTGAAGAGTTTCAGTCAGGATTCAGAGTGCATCATAGCACAGAAACAGCACTGGTGAAAGTTACCAATGATCTCCTCTTAGCCTCTGATAGCGGACTTGTTTCTGTGCTTGTCCTGTTGGATCTCAGTGCTGCATTTGATACGATCGATCACAGCATTCTGTTCCAGAGACTTGAACATGTTATTGGGATTAAAGGAACTGCATTAAGCTGGTTTAAGTCATATTTATCTGATAGATTCCAGTTTGTTCTTGTAAATGAAGAATCTTCCTCACACATTGGAGTAAGTCATGGAGTTCCTCAGGGTTCTGTGCTTGGACCAATTCTTTTTACTTTGTACATGCTTCCATTAGGTAACATTATTAGACAGCATGGCATAAATTTCCATTGCTATGCTGATGATACTCAGCTGTACTTATCTATGAAACCAGATGAAACCAATAGGTTGGTCAGACTACAAGCCTGTCTTAAAGACATAAAGACCTGGATGACTCAGAATTGACTGCTTTTAAATTCAGACAAAACTGAAGTTGTTCTCCCTGGACCTGAGCGCAGGGAGAAATTGTCTAGTTATATAGTTACTCTAGATGGTATTTCCTTGGCTTCTAGTTCTACAGTGAGGAACCTTGGAGTTATCTTTGAGCAGAATTTATCATTTGACGCACATATAAAACTGGTTTCTAGAACTGCCTTCTTTCACCTTAACCGTAATATTGCTAAAATCAGGAACATCCTGTCTCAGGGTGATGCAGAGAAACTAGTTCATGCATTTGTTACTTCAAGATTGGACTACTGTAGTTCCTTATTATTGGGCTATCCCACATATTCTCTGAAAAGCCTCCAGCTGAACCAAAATGCTGCAGCCAGAGTTCTGATGAAAACTAACAGGAGAGATCATGTTTCTCCAGTTTTAGCGTCTCTTCATTGGCTACCTGTTAGATTCAGAATAGAATTTAAGATTCTTCTCCTCACATATAAAGCTCTTAATGACCGAGCTCCATCATATCTTAAAGATCTCATTGTAACATATTTTCCTAACAGAGCACTTTGCTCCCAAACTGCAGGTTTACTTGTTGTTCCCAGAGTTTCTAAAAGTAGAATGGGAGGTAGAGCCTTCAGTTATCAGGGCCCTCTCTTGTGGAATAAGCTGCCAGTAAATGTCCGGGAAGCAGACATCCTTTCCACTTTTAAGAGTCGGCTTAAAACTTTCCTTTTTGATAAAGGTTATAGTTGGGGATGGCTCAGGTAATCCTGAAACATCCCATAGTTAAGCTGCTATAGGCTTAGACTGCTGGGGGACCTCATCTGTCACACCTTTCCTCACTTTGCTCTCTTTTTCCCCCTGTTTAATTTCTCAAATGATATTATGTACATGTGACATTACTGTGGTCATTAACTTGTGTTTCCCTGTTCCAACAGGTATCCTTTGAATGGTGTTATGGTGAATTAATTGTATTATGATTACAATGAATTGAATTCCAATTGGCTTGAATTGGACTATATTACTTAAGTGCCTTGAGATGACAATTGTTGTAATCTTATAAATAAAATTGAATTGAATTGAATTGAATTGTGCCACATGCCCCCACAGTACCAGATCCACACAGTCTGTTAAATTATTTATCACCGAAGACCTTTTGTCTTCTCTGTTGTTGATATTAGTAATGCTTGCGTTTCTGTACCTGTGCACCCAGATAGTCAATCTTAGTTTGCTTTTACCTACAGAATGAAAAGTTACACTTATACCAGTCTTCCACAAGGATATTGTGAATCACCAACAATATTCTCCCAAGCAATGTCAGCTAACATAGCCAAGTTCAGTCCTGCAAATGGCAGCCAGATATTGTTATATGTGGATGACATTCTTTTGGCTTCACCGACAGAGGACGGGCCTCATGTACAAAGGTGTATACGCACAACGAAGTTCCGTACACATTTTTTCATTTCATGTCATCGATCAGATCAAGAGCGAAATGGTCGTGGAAATGTGCAGTGCCTCACGCCAACTTTAAGGCTGGCGTACGCATGTTTCTACAGCTGTTGATTCTTTGGCGACACTTGGAGGTGATGTTGGGAAACTGGGAAAATAAATGTGAACACAATTAGTCCTCAGACTGAGTGATGTGCACTGATGAACAATTAACACACCCATGTGTCTGCAGTGCATACCATTAAAAACAATGGCTGCTTTAGTGATATTGGAAGACACTGCAAATGGTGCAATTGGAAGAGAGCGTGTGTTCAGAGACTGAGAGTATTTGCTGGCACATGAAGGTAACTGGCTCATCAGCTGTTTTGAGGGCAATCCTCCTGGAACTGTGCACAGAGCTGCGGCCGGTGTTGGAACACAACACGGTAAGGAGCCATGCAGTAGCTGCAGAACCCTATTGTTTTAGCTGTTTTTCCTATTATTAGGGGTCTAGCAACGAAGCTGCAGAACCCTATTGTTTTTCTTATTATTAGGGGTCTAGCAGCGAAGCTGCAGAACCCTATTGTTTTACTAGCTTTTCCTATTATTATTATTATTAGGGGTCTAGCAGCGAAGCTGCAGAACCCTATTGTTTTAGTAGTTTTTCTTATTAGGGGTCTAGCAGCGAAGCTGCAGAACCCTATTGTTTTAGTAGCTTTTCTTATTATTAGGGGTCTAGCAGCGAAGCTGCAGAACCCTATTGTTTTAGTAGCTTTTCTTATTAGGGGTCTAGCAGCGAAGCTGCAGAACCCTATTGTTTTACTAGCTTTTCCTATTATTATTATTATTATTAGGGGTCTAGCAGCGAAGCTGCAGAACCCTATTGTTTTAGTAGCTTTTCTTATTATTAGGGGTCTAGCAGCGAAGCTGCAGAACCCTATTGTTTTAGTAGTTAGGGGTCTAGCAGCGAAGCTGCAGAACCCTATTGTTTTAGCTGGTATTCCTATTATTATTGATCTACTTTCCGCTGCAATTGAAGTCTATGGCAGCCCCATTAACGCAATGGTAAAAAGTTGTGAAATTTGGCCCATATTTTTAGGACCATCCCATTAGCAAACTCAACAATTTTGGTGCCCAAAATCTAAACTCTCTAGCGCCCCCAACACGTCAAAGTTTGAAGCACATTCAGCTAAATAACTTTTGACTCATGTGTCCGAATTTCAAAAACAAGGTATCGTTGGAATCCTTGGATCATGACGAGTCCAACGCACCCTATGACGTCATTTTCCGTCTGACTAGATTTTCCGCCATCTTGGATTTTGTTGAAAACCTTAAAAAAATTTTCACAGGTCACAAATTTTGACCAATTCTCATGAAAATTGGCACAGAGTATCTTTGGATCAATCTGCACAAAAGTTGCTCGTTTTCTTCTTCAATTTCGACTTTGTTCACCCAGTACATCCAATCAAAGTTGACGGCGACTACGCCAAAAAGAACGTGAGGCCATATCTCAGCAACAGTTTAATCTTTTGACATCAAACTCATAACACATATTCATAACTCGATTTTGAAGAGGCCCAAGAATTTTGGAGACCTTTGACTTATAGGTGGCGCTATATTTAGAAAAAATGCATTTTTGGTCATATCTTTGGACCCGTTTGTTCAAATTTTCACAAATGAGGTACCGTTGTTATCCGTGGATATAGCCGAGGTCAACGAATCCTATGACGTCATCGCGCCATCTTGGATTGTCTGCCATTTTTAATTATGTCAAAAACCTTCAAAACGCATTACAGGTCACCCAGATTGTCTGATCTCCACGGGACTTGACATATAGAATCTTCAGACCATGCCCCAAAAGAGCTATCATGTGAAATTTTTATATTCACTTCCGTTTGCCCGTAGCAGCTAATCAAACTCAGCAATGACGCGCCAAACAGGACGTGAGGCCATATCTCAGCAACCATTTGATCTTTTGACATCAAACTTCTAACACAGACTCATGACCAAGTCTTTAAGAGGCCCAAGAAGTCTGTTGCACTTCCACCCAGTGGAGGCGCTATAAGTAGACAGACTGCATTTTGCTCATAGCTTTGGAGCCGTCTGTTCAAATTGGACAAATGAGGTACCGTTGGAATCCCTGGATGAAGACGAGTTCATTTCAAACACCAAACTTGGTCTATGGACTCATGATGCCTTCCTGAGCAGCCACCTGCTTACCTGCTGTTCTGCTAGACCCCGTATCGCTGCTTGCAGCTATATTTAGGGGTCTAGCAGCGAAGCTGCAGAACCCTATTGTTTTAGTAGTTTTTCCTATTATTATTATTGATCTACTTTCCGCTGCAATTGAAGTCTATGGCAGCCCCATTAACGCAATGGTAAAAAGTTGTGAAATTTGGCACATCTAATTAGGACAGTCCCATTAGCAAATTCAACAAATTTCGTGTCCAAATTCAAAACTCTCTAGCGCCACCAACATGTCAAAGTTTGAAGCCCATTCAGCTAAATAACTTTTGACTCGTTCATCCAAATTTAAAAACCAAGGTATCGTTGGAATCCTTGGATCATGACGATTCCAACGCACCCTATGACGTCATTTTCCGTCTGACTAGATTTTCCGCCATCTTGGATTTTGTTGAAAACCTTCAAAAATTTTCACAGGTCACAAATTTTGACCAATTCTCATGAAAATTGGCACAGAGTATCTTTGGACCAATCCGCACAAAAGTTGCTCGTTTTTTACTTCAATTTCTACTTTCTTCACTAACTACAACCAATCAAAGTTGGCGGCGACTACGCCAAAAAGAACGTGAGGCCATATCTCAGCAACAGTTTAATCTTTTAACATCAAACTCATAACACATATTCATAACTCGATCTTGAAGAGGCCCAAGAATTTTGGAGACCTTTGACCTATAGGTGGCGCTATATTTAGAAAAAATGCATTTTTGCTCATATCTTTGGACCCGTTTGTCCAAATTTCACAAATGAGGTACCGTTGTAATCCGTGGATATAGCCGAGGTCAACGAATCCTATGACGTCATTCGCGCCATCTTGGATTGTCCGCCATTTTGAATTATGTCAAAAACCTTCAAAACGCATTACAGGTCACCCAGATTGTCTGATCTCCACGGGACTTGACACATAGAATCTTCAGACCATGCCCCACAAGAGCTATCATGTGAAATTTTTATATTCACTTCCGTTTGCCCGTAGCAGCTAATCAAACTCAGCAATGACGCGCCAAACAGGACGTGAGGCCATATCTCAGCAACCATTTGATCTTTTGACATCAAACTTCTAACACAGACTCATGACCAAGTCTGTAAGAGGCCCAAGAAGTCTGTTGCACTTCCACCCAGTGGAGGCGCTATAAGTAGACAAACTGCATTTTGCTCATAGCTTTGGAGCCGTCTGTTCAAATTGGACAAATGAGGTACCGTTGGAATCCCTGGATGAAGACGAGTTCATTTCAAACACCAAACTTGGTCTATGGACTCATGATGCCTTCCTGAGCAGCCGCAGGCTTACCTGCTATTCTGCTAGACCCCGCCATCGCTGCTTGCAGCTATATTTAGGGGTCTAGCAGCGAAGCTGCAGAACCCTATTGTTTTAGTAGCTTTTCTTATTATTATTAGGGGTCTAGCAGCGAAGCTGCAGAACCCTATTGTTTTAGTAGTTTTTCCTATTATTATTATTGATCTACTTTCCGCTGCAATTGAAGTCTATGGCAGCCCCATTAACGCAATGGTAAAAAGTTGTGAAATTTGGCATATCTAATAAGAACAGTCCCATTAGCAAATTCAACAAATTTCGTGCCCAAATTCAAAACTCTCTAGCGCCACCAACATGTCAAAGTTTGAAGCCCATTCAGCTAAATAACTTTTGAATCGTTAATCCAAATTTCAAAAACAAGGCATCGTTGGAATCCTTGGATCATGACGATTCCAACGCACCCTATGACGTCATTTTCCGTCTGACTAGATTTTCCGCCATCTTTGATTTTGTTGAAAACCTTAAAAAATTTTCACAGGTCACAAATTTTGACCAATTCTCATGAAAATTGGCACAGAGTATCTTTAGACCAATCCGCACAAAAGTTGCTCGTTTTTTACTTCAAATTTGACTTTGTTCAACCAGTATCTCCAATCAAAATTGATGGCGACTACGCCAAAAAGGACGTGAGGCCATATCTCAGCAACAGTTTAATCTTTTGACATCAAACTCATAACACATATTCATAACTCGATTTTGAAGAGGCCCAAGAATTTTGGAGACCTTTGACCTATAGGTGGCGCTATATTTAGCAAAAATGCATTTTTGCTCAAAACTTTCGACCCCTTGGTCCAAATTTCACAAATGACGTACAGCTGGAATCCCTGGATATAGCCGAGGTCAACGAATCCTATGACGTCATTCGCGCCATCTTGGATTGTCCGCCATTTTGAATTATGTCAAAAACCTTCAAAACGCATTACAGGTCACCCAGATTGTCTGATCTCCACGGGACTTGACATATAGAATCTTCAGACCAAGCCTCACAACAGCTATCACCTGGAATTTTTTATTTCGTTTCCCTTTGCCCGTAGCAGCCAATCAAACTCAGCGCTGACACGCCAAATAGGACGTGAGGCCATATCTCAGCAACGATTTAATCTTTTGACATCAAACTTATAACCCAGACTCATGACCAAGTCTGTAAGAGGCCCAAGAAGTCTGGGGAACTTCCACCCACAGGGGGCGCTATAAGTAGCAAAACTGCATTTTGCTCATAGCTTTGGAGCCGTTGGTTCAAATTGGACAAATGAGGTACCGTTGGAATCCCTGGATGAAGACGAGTTCATCTCAAACACTAAACTTGGTCTGTGGACACATGATGCCCCTCCTGAGCAGCCGCAGGCTTACCTGCTGTTCTGCTAGACCCCGCAATCGCTGCTTGCAGCTATATTTAGGGGTCTAGCAGCGAAGCTGCAGAACCCTATTGTTTTAGTAGTTTTTCTTATTATTATTCTTCTACTTTCCGCTGCAATTGAAGTCTATGGCAGCCCCATTAACGCAATGGTAAAAAGTTGTGAAATTTGGCACATCTATTTAGCACATTCCCATTAGCAAATTCAACAAATTTCGTGCCCAAATTCAAAACTCTCTAGCGCCACCAATGGGTCAAAATTTGAAGCCCATTCAGCTAAATAACTTTTGACTCGTTGATCCAAATTTAAAAAACAAAGCATCGTTGGAATCCTTGGATCATGACGAGTCCAATGCACCCCATGACGTCATTTTCCGTCTAACTAGATTTTCCGCCATCTTGGATTTTGTTGAAAACCTTCAAAAATTTTCACAGGTCACAAATTTTGACCAATTCTCATGAAAATTGGCACAGAGTATCTTTAGACCAATCCGCACAAAAGTTGCTCGTTTTTTACTTCAAATTTGACTTTGTTCAACCAGTACATCCAATCAAAGTTGATGGCGACTACGCCAAAAAGGACGTGAGGACATTTCTCAGCAACAGTTTAATCTTTTGACATCAAACTCATAACACATATTCATAACTCGATCTTGAAAAGGCCCAATAATTTTGGAGACCTTTGACCTATAGGTGGCGCTATATTTAGAAAAAATTCATTTTTGCTCATATTTTTGGACCCGTTTGTCCAACTTTCAGAAATTAGGTACCCTTAAAGTCCACGGATATAGCCGAGGTCAACCAACCCGATGACGTCATTCGCGCCATCTTGGATTGTCCGCCATTTTGAATTATATCAAAAACCTTCAAAACGCATTACAGGTCACCCAGATTGTCTGATTTCCACGGGACTTGACACATAGAATGTTCAGACCAAGCCTCAAAAGAGCTATCATGTGGATTTTTTTATTTCGTTTCCCTTTTCCCGTAGCAGCCAATCAAACTCAGCGATGACGCGCCAAACAGGACGTGAGGCCATATCTCAGCAACCAATTAATATTTTGACATCAAACTTCTAACACAGACTCATGACCAAGTCTGTAAGAGGCCCAAGAAGTCTGGGGCACTTCCACCCAGAGGGGGCGCTATAAGTAGAAAAACTGCATTTTGCTCATAGCTTTGGAGCCGTTGGTTCAAATTGGACAAATGAGGTACCGTTGGAATCCCTGGATGAAGACGAGTTCATTTCAAACACCAAACTTGGTCTATGGACTCACGATGCCTTTCTGAGCAGCCGCAGGCTTACCTGCTATTCTGCTAGACCCCGTATCGCTGCTTGCAGCTATATTTATTATTCTTCTACTTTCCGCTGCAATTGAAGTCTATGGCAGCCCCATTAACGCAATGGTAAAAAGTTGTGAAATTTGGCACATCTAATTAGGACAGTCCCATTAGCAAATTCAAAAAATTTCGTGCCCAAATTCAAAACTCTCTAGCGCCACCAACATGTCAAAGTTTGAAGCCCATTCAGCTAAATAACTTTTGACTCGTTGATCCAAATTTCAAAAACAAGGTATCGTTGGAATCCTTGGATCATAACGATTCCAACGCACCCTATGACGTCATTTTCCGTCTAACTAGATTTTCCGCCATCTTGGATTCTGTTGAAAACCTTAAAAAATTTTCACAGGTCACAAATTTTGACCAATTCTCATGAAAATTGGCACAGATTATCTTTGGACCAATCCGCACAAAAGTTGCTCGTTTTTTACTTCAATTTCGACTTTGTTCACCCAGTACATCCAATCAAAGTTGACGGCGACTACGCCAAAAAGCACGTGAGACCATATCTCAGCAACCGGTTAATCTTTTGACATCAAACTCATAACACATATTCATAACTTGATCTTGAAGAGGCCCAAGAATTTTGGAGAACTTTGACCTATAGGTGGCGCTATATTTAGCAAAAATGCATTTTTGGTCATAACTTTTGACCCGTTTGTCCAAATTTCACAAATGAGGTAACGTTGTAATTCGTGGATATATCCGAGGTCAACCAACCCTATGACGTCATTCGCACCATCGTGGATTGTCCGCCATTTTGAATTATGTCAAAAACCTTCAAAACGCATTACAGGTCACCCAGATTGTCTGATTTCCACGGGACTTGACATATAGAATGTTCAGACCAAGCCTCACAAGAGCTATTATGTGAAATTTTTAAATTCGCTTCCGTTTGCCCGTAGCAGCCAATCAAACTCAGCAATGACGCGCCAAACAGGACGTGAGGCCATATCTCAGCAACCATTTGATCTTTTGACATCAAACTTATAACACAGACTCATGACCAAGTCTTTAAGAGGCCCAAGAAGTCTGGTAAACGTCCACCCAGTGGGGGCGCTATAAGTAGACAAACTGCATTTTGCTCATAGCTTTGGAGCCGTTGGTTCAAATTGGACAAATGAGGTACCGTTGGAATCCCTGGATGAAGACGAGTTCATTTCAAACACCAAACTTGGTCTATGGACTCATGATGCCCTCCTGAGCAGCCGCAGGCTTACCTGCTGTTCTGCTAGACCCCGCCATCGCTGCTTGCAGCTATATTTAGGGGTCTAGCAGCGAAGCTGCAGAACCCTATTGTTTTAGTAGTTTTTCTTATTATTATTATTATTATTAGGGGTCTAGCAGCGAAGCTGCAGAACCCTATTGTTTTAGCTGGTATTCCTATTATTATTGATCTACTTTCCGCTGCAATTGAAGTCTATGGCAGCCCCATTAACGCAATGGTAAAAAGTTGTGAAATTTGGCCCATATTTTTAGGACCATCCCATTAGCAAACTCAACAATTTTGGTGCCCAAAATCTAAACTCTCTAGCGCCCCCAACACGTCAAAGTTTGAAGCACATTCAGCTAAATAACTTTTGACTCATGTGTCCGAATTTGAAAAACAAGGCATCGTTGGAATCCTTGGATCATGACGATTCCAACGCACCCTATGACGTCATTTTCCGTCTAACTAGATTTTCCGCCATCTTGGATTTTGTTGAAAACCTTAAAAAATTTTCACAGGTCACAAATTTTGACCAATTCTCATGAAAATTGGCACAGAGTATCTTTGGACGAATCCGCACAAAAGTTGCTCGTTTTTTACTTCAAATTTGACTTTTTTCAACCAGTACATCCAATCAAAGTTGATGGCGACTACGCCAAAAAGCACGTGAGGCCATATCTCAGCAACAGTTTAATCTTTTGACATCAAACTCATAACACATATTCATAACTCGATTTTGAAGAGGCCCAAGAATTTTGGAGACCTTTGACTTATAGGTGGCGCTATATTTAGAAAAAATGCATTTTTGGTCATATCTTTGGACCCGTTTGTTCAAATTTTCACAAATGAGGTACCGTTGTTATCCGTGGATATAGCCGAGGTCAACGAATCCTATGACGTCATCGCGCCATCTTGGATTGTCCGCCATTTTGAATTATGTCAAAAACCTTCAAAACGCATTACAGGTCACCCAGATTGTCTGATCTCCACGGGACTTGACATATAGAATCTTCAGACCATGCCCCAAAAGAGCTATCATGTGAAATTTTTATATTCACTTCCGTTTGCCCGTAGCAGCTAATCAAACTCAGCAATGACGCGCCAAACAGGACGTGAGGCCATATCTCAGCAACCATTTGATCTTTTGACATCAAACTTCTAACACAGACTCATGACCAAGTCTTTAAGAGGCCCAAGAAGTCTGTTGCACTTCCACCCAGTGGAGGCGCTATAAGTAGACAGACTGCATTTTGCTCATAGCTTTGGAGCCGTCTGTTCAAATTGGACAAATGAGGTACCGTTGGAATCCCTGGATGAAGACGAGTTCATTTCAAACACCAAACTTGGTCTATGGACTCATGATGCCTTCCTGAGCAGCCGCAGGCTTACCTGCTGTTCTGCTAGACCCCGTATCGCTGCTTGCAGCTATATTTAGGGGTCTAGCAGCGAAGCTGCAGAACCCTATTGTTTTAGTAGTTTTTCTTATTATTATTCTTCTACTTTCCGCTGCAATTGAAGTCTATGGCAGCCCCATTAACGCAATGGTAAAAAGTTGTGAAATTTGGCACATCTATTTAGCACATTCCCATTAGCAAATTCAACAAATTTCGTGCCCAAATTCAAAACTCTCTAGCGCCACCAATGGGTCAAAGTTTGAAGCCCATTCAGCTAATTAACTTTTGAATCGTTAATCCAAATTTAAAAAACAAGGCATCGTTGGAATCCTTGGATAATGACGATTCCAACGCACCCTATGACGTCATTTTCCGTCTGACTAGATTTTCCGCCATCTTTGATTTTGTTGAAAACCTTAAAAAATTTTCACAGGTCACAAATTTTGACCAATTCTCATGAAAATTGGCACAGAGTATCTTTAGACCAATCCGCACAAAAGTTGCTCGTTTTTTACTTCAAATTCGACTTTGTTCACCCAGTACATCCAATCAAATTTGACGATGACTACGCCAAAAAGCACGTGAGACCATATCTCAGTAACCGGTTAATCTTTTGACATCAAACTCATAACACATATTCATAACTCGATCTTGAAGAGGCCCAAGAATTTTGGAGAACTTTGACCTATAGGTGGCGCTATATTTAGCAAAAATGCATTTTTCCTCATAACTTTTGACCCGTTTGTCCAAATTTCACAAATGAGGTACCGTTGTAATCCGTGGATATAGCCGAGGTCAACGAATCCTATGACGTCATTCGCGCCATCTCGGATTATCCGCCATTTTGAATTATGTCAAAAACCTCCAAAACGCATTACAGGTCACCCAGATTGTCTGATATCCACGGGACTTGACATATAGAGTCTTCAGACCATGCCCCACAAGAGCTATCATGTGAAATTTTTAAATTCGCTTCCGTTTGCCCGTAGCAGCCGATCGAACTCAGCAATGACGCGCCAAACAGGACGTGAGGCCATATCTCAGCAACCATTTAATCTTTTGACATCAAACTTATAACACAGACTCAAGACCAAGTCTTTAAGAGGCCCAAGAAGTCTGGTGAACGTCCACCCAGTGGGGGCGCTATAAGTACAAAAACTGCATTTTGCTCATAGCTTTGGAGCCGTTGGTTCAAATTGGACAAATGAGGTACCGTTGGAATCCCTGGATGAAGACGAGTTCATCTCAAACACCAAACTTGGTCTATGGACTCATGATGCCTTCCTGAGCAGCCGCAGGCTTGCCTGCTATTCTGCTAGACCCCGCCATCGCTGCTTGCAGCTATATTTATTATTATTCTACTTTCCGCTGCAATTGAAGTCTATGGCAGCCCCATTAACGCAATGGTAAAAAGTTGTGAAATTTGGCACATCTAATTAGGACAGTCCCATTAGCAAATTCAATAAATTTGGAACCCAAATTCAAAACTCTCTAGCGCCACCAACATGTCAAAGTTTAAAGCCCATTCAGCTAAATAACTTTTGACTAGTTGGTCCAAATTTCAAAAACAAGGTATCGTTGGAATCCTTGGATCATGACGAGTCCAACGCACCCTATGACGTCATTTTCCGTCTGACTAGATTTTCCGCCATCTTGGATTTTGTTGAAAACCTTAAAAAATTTTCACAGGTCACAAATTTTGATCAATTCTCATGAAAATTGGCACAGAGTATCTTTAGACCAATCCGCACAAAAGTTGCTCGTTTTTTACTTCAAATTTGACTTTCTTCAACCAGTACATCCAATCAAAGTTGATGGCGACTACGCCAAAAAGGACGTGAGGACATATCTCAGCAACAGTTTAATCTTTTGACATCAAACTCATAACACATATTCATAACTCAATTTTAAAGAGGCCCAAGAATTTTGGAGACCTTTGACCTATAGGTGGCGCTATATTTAGAAAAAATGCATTTTTGCTCATATCTTTGGACCCGTTTGTCCAAATTTCACAAATGAGGTACCGTTGTAATCCGTGGATATAGCCGAGGTCAACGAATCCTATGACGTCATTCGCGCCATCTTGGATTGTCCGCCATTTTGAATTATGTCAAAAACCTTCAAAACGCATTACATGTCACCCAGATTGTCTGATTTCCACGGGACTTGACATATAGAATTTTCAGACTAAGCCTCACATGAGCTTTCAAGTGGTATTTTTTAATTCGCTACCGTTTGCCCGTAGCAGCCAATCAAACTCAGCGATGACGCGCCAAACAGGACGTGAGGCCATATCTCAGCAACCATTCGCTCTTCTGACATCAAACTTCTAACACAGACTCATGATCAAGTCTGTAAGAAGCCCAAGAAGTCTGGTGAACGTCCACCCAGTGGGGGCGCTATAAGTACAAAAACTGCATTTTGCTCATAGCTTTGGAGCCGTTGGTTCAAATTGGACAAATGAGGTACCGTTGGAATCCCTGGATGAAGACGAGTTCATTTCAAACACCAAACTTGGTCTATGGACTCATGATGCCTTCCTGAGCAGCCGCAGGCTTACCTGCTGTTCTGCTAGACCCCGCCATCGCTGCTTGCAGCTATATTTATTAGGGGTCTAGCAGCGAAGCTGCAGAACCCTATTGTTTTAGTAGCTTTTCTTATTATTCTTCTACTTTCCGCTGCAATTGAAGTCTATGGCAGCCCCATTAACGCAATGGTAAAAAGTTGTGAAATTTGGCACATCTATTTAGCACATTCCCATTAGCAAATTCAACAAATTTCGTGCCCAAATTCAAAACTCTCTAGCGCCACCAACGGGTCAAAGTTTGAAGCCCATTCAGCTAAATAACTTTTGACTCGTTGATCCAAATTTCAAAAACAAGGCATCGTTGGAATCCGTGGATCATGACGAGTCCAACGCACCCTATGACGTCATTTTCCGTCTAACTAGATTTTCCGCCATCTTGGATTTTGTTGAAAACCTTAAAAAATTTTCACAGGTCACAAATTTTGACCAATTCTCATGAAAATTGGCACAGAGTATCTTTGGACCAATCCGCACAAAAGTTGCTTGTTTTTTACTTCAAATTCGACTTTGTTCACCCAGTACATCCAATCAAAGTTGACGGCGACTACGCCAAAAAGGACGTGAGGCCATATCTCAGCAACAGTTTAATCTTTTGACATTAAACTCATAACAAATATTCAAAACTCGATCTTGAAGAGGCCCAAGAATTTTGGAGACCTTTGACCTATAGGTGGCGCTATATTTCGAAAAAATGCATTTTTGCTCATATCTTTGGACACGTTTGTCCAAATTTCAAAAATGACGTACCATTGTAATCCGTGGATATAGCCGAGGTCAACGAATCCTATGACGTCATTCGCGCCATCTTGGATTGTCCGCCATTTTGAATTATGTCAAAAACCTTCAAAACGCATTACAGGTCACCCAGATTGTCTGATTTCCACGGGACTTGACATATAGAATGTTCAGACCGAGCCTCACAAAAGCTATCATGTGGATTTTTTTATTTCGTTTCCCTTTGCCCGTAGCAGCCAATCAAACTCAGCGATGACGCGCCAAACAGGACGTGAGGCCATATCTCAGCAACCATTTAATCTGTTGACATCAAACTTATAACACAGACTCATGATCAAGCCTTTAAGAGGCCCAAGAAGTCTGGTGAACTTCAACTCAGAGGGGGCGCTATAAGTAGCAAACATGCATTTTGCTCATAACTTTGGAGCCGTTGGTTCAAATTGGACAAATGACCAATACCGTTGGAATCCCTGGATGAAGACGAGTTAATCTCAAACACCAAACTTGGTCTATGGACTCATGATGCCTTCCTGAGCATCCGCGGGCTTATCTGCTGTTCTGCTAGACCCCGCCATCGCTGCTTGCAGCTATATTTAGGGGTCTAGCAGCGAAGCTGCAGAACCCTATTGTTTTACTAGCTTTTCTTATTATTATTAGGGGTCTAGCAGCGAAGCTGCAGAACCCTATTGTTTTAGTAGCTTTTCTTATTATTAGGGGTCTAGCAGCGAAGCTGCAGAACCCTATTGTTTTAGCTGGTATTCCTATTATTATTGATCTACTTTCCGCTGCAATTGAAGTCTATGGCAGCCCCATTAACGCAATGGTAAAAAGTTGTGAAATTTGGCCCATATTTTTAGGACCATCCCATTAGCAAACTCAACAATTTTGGTGCCCAAAATCTAAACGCTCTAGCGCCCCCAACACGTCAAAGTTTGAAGCACATTCAGCTAAATAACTTTTGACTCATGTGTCCGAATTTCAAAAACAAGGTATCGTTGGAATCCTTGGATCATGACGAGTCCAACGCACCCTATGACGTCATTTTCCGTCTGACTAGATTTTCCGCCATCTTGGATTTTGTTGAAAACCTTAAAAAATTTTCACAGGTCACAAATTTTGACCAATTCTCATGAAAATTGGCACAGAGTATCTTTGGATCAATCTGCACAAAAGTTGCTCGTTTTCTTCTTCAATTTCGACTTTGTTCACCCAGTACATCCAATCAAAGTTGACGGCGACTACGCCAAAAAGAACGTGAGGCCATATCTCAGCAACAGTTTAATCTTTTGACATCAAACTCATAACACATATTCATATCTCGATCTTGAAGAGGCCCAAGAATTTTGGAGACCTTTGACCTATAGGTGGCGCTATATTTAGAAAAAATGCATTTTTGCTCATATCATTGAACCCGTTTGTCCAAATTTCACAAATGAGATACCGTTGTAATCCGTGGATAAAGCCGAGGTCAACGAATCCTATGACGTCATTCGCACCATCTTGGATTGTCCGCCATTTTGAATTATGTCAAAAACCTTCAAAACGCATTACAGGTCACCCAGATTGTCTGATTTCCACGGGACTTGACATATAGAATCTTCAGACCATGCCTCACAAGAGCTATCATGTGAAATTTTAATATTCACTTCCGTTTGCCCGTAGCAGCCAATCAAACTCAGCAATGACGCGCCAAACAGGACGTGAGGCCATATCTCAGCAACCATTTAATCTTTTGACATCAAACTTATAACACAGACTCATGACCAAGTCTTTAAGAGGCCCAAGAAGTCTGTTGCACTTCCACCGAGTGGAGGCGCTATAAGTAGACAAACTTCATTTTGCTCATAGCTTTGGAGCCGTCTGTTCAAATTGGACAAATGAGGTACCGTTGGAATCCCTGGATGAAGACGAGTTCATTTCAAACACCAAACTTGGTCTATGGACTCATGATGTCTTCCTGAGCAGCCGCAGGCTTACCTGCTATTCTGCTAGACCCCGCCATCGCTGCTTGCAGCTATATTTATTAGGGGTCTAGCAGCGAAGCTGCAGAACCCTATTGTTTTAGTAGTTTTTCCTATTATTATTATTGATCTACTTTCCGCTGCAATTGAAGTCTATGGCAGCCCCATTAACGCAATGGTAAAAAGTTGTGAAATTTGGCACATCTAATTAGGACAGTCCCATTAGCAAATTCAACAAATTTCGTGCCCAAATTCAAAACTGTCTAGCGCCACCAACATGTCAAAGTTTGAAGCCCATTCAGCTAAATAACTTTTGACTCGTTGATCCAAATTTCAAAAACAAGGTATCGTTGGAATCCTTGGATCATGACGATTCCAACGCACCCTATGACGTCATTTTCCGTCTGACTAGATTTTCCGCCATCTTGGATTATGTTGAAAACCTTAAAAAATTTTCACAGGTCACAAATTTTGACCAATTCTCATGAAAATTGGCACAGAGTATCTTTAGACCAATCCGCACAAAAGTTGCTCGTTTTTTACTTCAAATTTGACTTTGTTCAACCGGTATCTCCAGTCAAAATTGATGGCGACTACGCCAAAAAGGACGTGAGGCCATATCTCAGCAACAGTTTAATCTTTTAACATCAAACTCATAACACATATTCAGAACTCGATTTTGAAGAGGCCCAAGAATTTTGGAGACCTTTGACCTATAGGTGGCGCTATATTTAGAAAAAATGCATTTTTGCTCATATCTTTGGACCCGTTTGTCCAAATTTCACAAATGAGGTACCGCTGTAATCCCTGGATATAGCCGAGGTCAACCAATACGATGACGTCATTCGCGCCATCTTGGATTGTCCGCCATTTTGAATTATGTCAAAAACCTTCAAAACGCATTACAGGTCACCCAGATTGTCTGATCTCCACGGGACTTGACATATAGAATCTTCAGACCAAGCCTCACAAGAGCTATCACCTGGAATTTTTTATTTCGTTTCCCTTTGCCCGTAGCAGCCAATCTAACTCAGCACTGACACGCCAAATAGGACGTGAGGCCATATCTCAGCAACGATTTGATCTTTTGACATCAAACTTATAACCCAGACTCATGACCAAGTCTGTAAGAGGCCCAAGAAGTCTGGGGAACTTCCACCCACAGGGGGCGCTATAAGTAGCAAAACTGCATTTTGCTCATAGCTTTGGAGCCGTTGGTTCAAATTGGACAAATGAGGTACCGTTGCAATCCCTGGATGAAGACGAGTTCATCTGAAACACTAAACTTGGTCTGTGGACTCATGATGCCCCTCCTGAGCAGCCGCAGGCTTGCCTGCTGTTCTGCTAGACCCCGCCATCGCTGCTTGCAGCTATATTTATTATTATTCTTCTACTTTCCGCTGCAATTGAAGTCTATGGCAGCCCCATTAACGCAATGGTAAAAAGTTGTGAAATTTGGCACATCTAATTAGGACAGTCCCATTAGCAAATTCAACAAATTTCGTGCCCAAATTCTAAACTCTCTAGCGCCACCAACATGTCAAAGTTTGAAGCCCATTCAGCTAAATAACTTTTGACTCGATGATCCAAATTTCAAAAACAAGGCATCGTTGGAATCCTTGGATCATGACAATTCCAACGCACCCTATGACGTCATTTTCCGTCTAACTAGATTTTCCGCCATCTTGGATTTTGTTGAAAACCTTCAAAAATTTTCACAGGTCACAAATTTTGACCAATTCTCATGAAAATTGGCACAGAGTATCCTTAGGCCAATCCGCACAAAAGTTGCTCGTTTTTTACTTCAAATTTGACTTTGTTCAACCAGTACATCCAATCAAAGTTGATGGCGACTACGCCAAAAAGCACGTGAGGCCATATCTCAGCAACAGTTTAATCTTTTGACATCAAACTCATAACACATATTCATAACTTGATTTTGAAGAGGCCCAAGAATTTTGGAGACCTTTGACCTATAGGTGGCGCTATATTTAGAAAAAATGCATTTTTGCTCATATCTTTGGACCCGTTTGTCCAAATTTCACAAATGACATACCCCTGTAATCCGTGGATATAGCCGAGGTCAACGAATCCTATGACGTTATTCGCGCCATCTTGGATTGTCCGCCATTTTGAATTATGTCAAAAACCTTCAAAACGCATTACAGGTCACCCAGATTGTCTGATCTCCACGGGACTTGACATATAGAATCTTCAGACCATGCCCCACAAGAGCTATCATGTAGAATTTTTATATTCACTTCCGTTTGCCCGTAGCAGCTAATCAAACTCAGCAATGACGCGCCAAACAGGACGTGAGGCCATATCTCAGCAACCATTTGATCTTTTGACATCAATCTTCTAATACAGACTCATGACCAAGTCTTTAAGAGGCCCAAGAAGTCTGGTGCACTTCCACCCAGTGGAGGCGCTATAAGTAGACAAACTGCATTTTGCTCATAGATTTGGAGCAGTCTGTTCAAATTGGACAAATGAGGTACCGTTGGAATCCCTGGATGAAGACGAGTTCATTTCAAACACCAAACTTGGTCTATGGACTCATGATGCCTTCCTGATCAGCCGCAGGCTTACCTGCTATTCTGCTAGACCCCGCCATCGCTGCTTGCAGCTATATTTAGGGGTCTAGCAGCGAAGCTGCAGAACCCTATTGTTTTAGTAGTTTTTCTTATTATTATTCTTCTACTTTCCGCTGCAATTGAAGTCTATGGCAGCCCCATTAACGCAATGGTAAAAAGTTGTGAAATTTGGCACATCTATTTAGCACATTCCCATTAGCAAATTCAACAAATTTCGTGCCCAAATTCTAAACTCTCTAGCGCCACCAACATGTCAAAGTTTGAAGCCCATTCAGCTAAATAACTTTTGACTCGTTGATCCAAATTTCAAAAACAACATATCGTTGGAATCCTTGGATCATGACGATTCCAACGCACCCTATGACGTCATTTTCCGTCTGACTAGATTTTCCGCCATCTTTGATTTTGTTGAAAACCTTAAAAAATTTTCACAGGTCACAAATTTTGACCAATTCTCATGAAAATTGGCACAGAGTATCTTTGGACCAATCCGCACAAAAGTTGCTCGTTTTTTACTTCAAATTTGACTTTGTTCAACCAGTATCTCCAATCAAAATTGATGGCGACTACGCCAAAAAGGACGTGAGGCCATATCTCAGCAACAGTTTAATCTTTTGACATCAAACTCATAACACATATTCATAACTCGATTTTGAAGAGGCCCAAGAATTTTGGAGACCTTTGACCTATAGGTGGCGCTATATTTAGAAAAAATGCATTTTTGCTCATATCTTTGGACCCGTTTGTCCAAATTTCACAAATGAGGTACCGCTGTAATCCCTGGATATAGCCGAGGTCAACGAATCCTATGACGTCATTCGCGCCATCTTGGATTGTCCGCCATTTTGAATCATGTCAAAAACCTTAAAAACGCATTACAGGTCACCCAGATTGTCTGATCTCCACGGGACTTGACATATAGAAAGTTCAGACCAGGCCTCACAACAACTATCATGTGGAATTTTTTATTTCGTTTCCCTTTTCCCGTAGCAGCCAATCTAACTCAGCGCTGACACGCCAAATAGGACGTGAGGCCATATCTCAGCAACGATTTAATCTTTTGACATCAAACTTATAACCCAGACTCATGACCAAGTCTGTAAGAGGCCCAAGAAGTCTGGGGAACTTCCACCAACAGGGGGCGCTATAAGTAGCAAAACTGCATTTTGCTCATAGCTTTGGAGCCGTTGGTTCAAATTGGACAAATGAGGTACCGTTGGAATCCCTGGATGAAGACGAGTTCATTTCAAACACCAAACTTGGTCTATGGACTCATGATGCCCTCCTGAGCAGCCACAGGCTTGCCTGCTGTTCTGCTAGACCCCGTATCGCTGCTTGCAGCTATATTTAGGGGTCTAGCAGCGAAGCTGCAGAACCCTATTGTTTTAGTAGTTTTTCTTATTAGGGGTCTAGCAGCGAAGCTGCAGAACCCTATTGTTTTAGTAGCTTTTCTTATTATTAGGGGTCTAGCAGCGAAGCTGCAGAACCCTATTGTTTTAGTAGTTTTTCCTATTATTATTATTGATCTACTTTCCGCTGCAATTGAAGTCTATGGCAGCCCCATTAACGCAATGGTAAAAAGTTGTGAAATTTGGCACATCTAATTAGGACAGTCCCATTAGCAAATTCAACAAATTTCGTGTCCAAATTCAAAACTCTCTAGCGCCACCAACATGTCAAAGTTTGAAGCCCATTCAGCTAAATAACTTTTGACTCGTTCATCCAAATTTAAAAACCAAGGTATCGTTGGAATCCTTGGATCATGACGATTCCAACGCACCCTATGACGTCATTTTCCGTCTGACTAGATTTTCCGCCATCTTGGATTTTGTTGAAAACCTTCAAAAATTTTCACAGGTCACAAATTTTGACCAATTCTCATGAAAATTGGCACAGAGTATCTTTGGACCAATCCGCACAAAAGTTGCTCGTTTTTTACTTCAATTTCTACTTTCTTCACTAACTACAACCAATCAAAGTTGGCGGCGACTACGCCAAAAAGAACGTGAGGCCATATCTCAGCAACAGTTTAATCTTTTAACATCAAACTCATAACACATATTCATAACTCGATCTTGAAGAGGCCCAAGAATTTTGGAGACCTTTGACCTATAGGTGGCGCTATATTTAGAAAAAATGCATTTTTGCTCATATCTTTGGACCCGTTTGTCCAAATTTCACAAATGAGGTACCGTTGTAATCCGTGGATATAGCCGAGGTCAACGAATCCTATGACGTCATTCGCGCCATCTTGGATTGTCCGCCATTTTGAATTATGTCAAAAACCTTCAAAACGCATTACAGGTCACCCAGATTGTCTGATCTCCACGGGACTTGACACATAGAATCTTCAGACCATGCCCCACAAGAGCTATCATGTGAAATTTTTATATTCACTTCCGTTTGCCCGTAGCAGCTAATCAAACTCAGCAATGACGCGCCAAACAGGACGTGAGGCCATATCTCAGCAACCATTTGATCTTTTGACATCAAACTTCTAACACAGACTCATGACCAAGTCTGTAAGAGGCCCAAGAAGTCTGTTGCACTTCCACCCAGTGGAGGCGCTATAAGTAGACAAACTGCATTTTGCTCATAGCTTTGGAGCCGTCTGTTCAAATTGGACAAATGAGGTACCGTTGGAATCCCTGGATGAAGACGAGTTCATTTCAAACACCAAACTTGGTCTATGGACTCATGATGCCTTCCTGAGCAGCCGCAGGCTTACCTGCTATTCTGCTAGACCCCGCCATCGCTGCTTGCAGCTATATTTAGGGGTCTAGCAGCGAAGCTGCAGAACCCTATTGTTTTAGTAGCTTTTCTTATTATTATTAGGGGTCTAGCAGCGAAGCTGCAGAACCCTATTGTTTTAGTAGTTTTTCCTATTATTATTATTGATCTACTTTCCGCTGCAATTGAAGTCTATGGCAGCCCCATTAACGCAATGGTAAAAAGTTGTGAAATTTGGCATATCTAATTAGAACAGTCCCATTAGCAAATTCAACAAATTTCGTGCCCAAATTCAAAACTCTCTAGCGCCACCAACATGTCAAAGTTTGAAGCCCATTCAGCTAAATAACTTTTGAATCGTTAATCCAAATTTCAAAAACAAGGCATCGTTGGAATCCTTGGATCATGACGATTCCAACGCACCCTATGACGTCATTTTCCGTCTGACTAGATTTTCCGCCATCTTTGATTTTGTTGAAAACCTTAAAAAATTTTCACAGGTCACAAATTTTGACCAATTCTCATGAAAATTGGCACAGAGTATCTTTAGACCAATCCGCACAAAAGTTGCTCGTTTTTTACTTCAAATTTGACTTTGTTCAACCAGTATCTCCAATCAAAATTGATGGCGACTACGCCAAAAAGGACGTGAGGCCATATCTCAGCAACAGTTTAATCTTTTGACATCAAACTCATAACACATATTCATAACTCGATTTTGAAGAGGCCCAAGAATTTTGGAGACCTTTGACCTATAGGTGGCGCTATATTTAGCAAAAATGCATTTTTGCTCAAAACTTTCGACCCCTTGGTCCAAATTTCACAAATGACGTACAGCTGGAATCCCTGGATATAGCCGAGGTCAACGAATCCTATGACGTCATTCGCGCCATCTTGGATTGTCCGCCATTTTGAATTATGTCAAAAACCTTCAAAACGCATTACAGGTCACCCAGATTGTCTGATCTCCACGGGACTTGACATATAGAATCTTCAGACCAAGCCTCACAACAGCTATCACCTGGAATTTTTTATTTCGTTTCCCTTTGCCCGTAGCAGCCAATCAAACTCAGCGCTGACACGCCAAATAGGACGTGAGGCCATATCTCAGCAACGATTTAATCTTTTGACATCAAACTTATAACCCAGACTCATGACCAAGTCTGTAAGAGGCCCAAGAAGTCTGGGGAACTTCCACCCACAGGGGGCGCTATAAGTAGCAAAACTGCATTTTGCTCATAGCTTTGGAGCCGTTGGTTCAAATTGGACAAATGAGGTACCGTTGGAATCCCTGGATGAAGACGAGTTCATCTCAAACACTAAACTTGGTCTGTGGACACATGATGCCCCTCCTGAGCAGCCGCAGGCTTACCTGCTGTTCTGCTAGACCCCGCAATCGCTGCTTGCAGCTATATTTAGGGGTCTAGCAGCGAAGCTGCAGAACCCTATTGTTTTAGTAGTTTTTCTTATTATTATTCTTCTACTTTCCGCCACCATTGAAGTCTATGGCAGCCCCATTAACGCAATGGTAAAAAGTTGTGAAATTTGGCACATCTATTTAGCACATTCCCATTAGCAAATTAAACAAATTTCGTGCCCAAATTCAAAACTCTCTAGCGCCACCAACATGTCAAAGTTTGAAGCCCATTCAGCTAAATAACTTTTGACTCGTTGATCCAAATTTCAAAAACAAGGCATCGTTGGAATCCTTGGATCATGACGATTCCAACGCACCCTATGACGTCATTTTCCGTCTGACTAGATTTTCCGCCATCTTGGATTTTGTTGAAAACCTTCAAAAGGATTCTTCGTTCACACATTTTGACCGATTCTCATGAAAATTAGCACAGAGTATCTGAAGACAAATCCGCACAAAAGTTAGGAAGCGGATTTTTCAATTTCGACTTTGTTCACCCATTATAACCAATCAAAGTTGGCGGCGACTACGCCAAAAAGGACGTGAGGCCATATCTCAGCAACAGTTTAATCTTTTGACATCAATCTCATAACACATATGTATAACTCAATCTTGAAGAGGCCCAAGAATTCTGGAGACCTTTTACCTATAGGTGGCGCTATATTTAGTAAAAATGCATTTTTACTCATATCTCTGGACCCGTTTGTCCAAATTTCACAAATAAGGTACCGTTGTAATCCGTGGATATATCCGAGGTCAACGAATCCCATGACGTCATTTGCGCCATCTTGGATTGTCCGCCATTTTGAATTATGTCAAAAACCTTCAAAACGCATTACAGGTCACCCAGATTGTCTGATTTCCACGGGACTTCACATATAGAATCTTCAGACTAAGCCTCACAAGAGCTATTATGTGGAATTTTTTATTTCGTTTCCCTTTGCCCGTAGCAGCCAATGAAACTCAGCAATGACGCGCCAAACAGGACGTGAGGCCATATCTCAGCAACCAAATAATCTTTTGACATCAAACTTCTAATACAGACTCATGACCAAGTCTGTATGAAGCCCAAGAAGTCAGGTGCACTTCCACCCAGTGGGGGCGCTGTAAGTACAAAAACTGCATTTTGCTCATAGTTTTGGAGCCGTTGGTTCAAATTGGACAAATGAGGTACCGTTGGAATCCCTGGATGAAGACGAGTTCATCTGAAATACCAAACTTGGTCTGTGGACTCATGATGCCCTCCTGAGCAGCCGCAGGCTTACCTGCTGTTCTGCTAGACCCCGCCATCGCTGCTTGCAGCTATATTTAGGGGTCTAGCAGCGAAGCTGCAGAACCCTATTGTTTTAGTAGTTTTTCTTATTATTATTATTCTTCTACTTTCCGCTGCAATTGAAGTCTATGGCAGCCCCATTAACGCAATGGTAAAAAGTTGTGAAATTTTGCACATCTATTTAGCACATTCCCATTAGCAAATTCAACAAATTTCGTGCCCAAATTCAAAACTCTCTAGCGCCACCAACATGTCAAAGTTTGAAGCACATTCAGCTAAATAACTTTTGACTCGTTGATCCAAATTTCAAAAACAAGGTATCGTTGGAATCCTTGGATCATGACGATTCCAACGCACTCTATGACGTCATTTTCCGTCTGACTAGATTTTCCGCCATCTTGGATTTTGTTGAAAACCTTAAAAAATTTTCACAGGTCACAAATTTTGACCAATTCTCATGAAAATTGGGACAGAGTATCTTTAGACCAATCCGCACAAAAGTTGCTCGTTTTTAACTTCAAATTTGACTTTGTTCAACCAGTACATCCAATCAAAGTTGATGGAGACTACGCCAAAAAGGACGTGAGGACATATCTCAGCAACAGTTTAATCTTTTGACATCAAACTCATAATACATATTCATAACTCAATCTTAAAGTGGCCCAAGAATTTTGGAGACCATTGACCTATAGGTGGCGCTATATTTAACAAAAATGCATTTTTGCTCATATCTTTGGACACGTTTGTCCAAATTTCACAAATGATGTATTGTTGTAATCCCTGGACATAGCCGAGGTCAACCAAACCTACGACGTCATTCACGCCATCTTTGATTGTCCGCCATTTTGAATTATGTCAAAATCCTCCAAAACGCATTACAGGTCACCCAGATTGTCTGATCTCCACGGGACTCGACATATAGAATCTTCAGACCATGCCCCACAAGAGCTATCATGTGAAATTTTTATATTCACTTCCGTTTGCCCGTAGCAGCTAATCAAACTCAGCAATGATGCGCCAAACAGGACGTGAGGCCATATCTCAGCAACCATTTGATCTTTTGACATCAAACTTCTAACACAGACTCATGATCAAGTCTGTAAGAAGCCCAATAAGTCTGGTGAACTTCCACCCAGAGGGGGCGCTATAAGTAGAAAACATGCATTTTGCTCATAACTTTGGAGCCGTTGGTTCAAATTGGACAAATGACGTACCGTTGGAATCCCTGGATGAAGACGAGTTCATTTCAAACACCAAACTTGGTCTGTGGACTCGTGATGCCTTGCTGAGCGGCCGCAGGCTTGCCTGCTGTTCTGCTAGACCCCGCCATCGCTGCTTGCAGCTATATTTATTATTCTTCTACTTTCCGCTGCAATTGAAGTCTATGGCAGCCCCATTAACGCAATGGTAAAAAGTTGTGAAATTTGGCACATCTAATTAGGACAGTCCCATTAGCAAATTCAAAAAATTTCGTGCCCAAATTCAAAACTCTCTAGCGCCACCAACATGTCAAAGTTTGAAGCCCATTCAGCTAAATAACTTTTGACTCGTTGATCCAAATTTCAAAAACAAGGTATCGTTGGAATCCTTGGATCATAACGATTCCAACGCACCCTATGACGTCATTTTCCGTCTAACTAGATTTTCCGCCATCTTGGATTCTGTTGAAAACCTTAAAAAATTTTCACAGGTCACAAATTTTGACCAATTCTCATGAAAATTGGCACAGATTATCTTTGGACCAATCCGCACAAAAGTTGCTCGTTTTTTACTTCAATTTCGACTTTGTTCACCCAGTACATCCAATCAAAGTTGACGGCGACTACGCCAAAAAGCACGTGAGACCATATCTCAGCAACCGGTTAATCTTTTGACATCAAACTCATAACACATATTCATAACTTGATCTTGAAGAGGCCCAAGAATTTTGGAGAACTTTGACCTATAGGTGGCGCTATATTTAGCAAAAATGCATTTTTGGTCATAACTTTTGACCCGTTTGTCCAAATTTCACAAATGAGGTAACGTTGTAATTCGTGGATATATCCGAGGTCAACCAACCCTATGACGTCATTCGCACCATCGTGGATTGTCCGCCATTTTGAATTATGTCAAAAACCTTCAAAACGCATTACAGGTCACCCAGATTGTCTGATTTCCACGGGACTTGACATATAGAATGTTCAGACCAAGCCTCACAAGAGCTATTATGTGAAATTTTTAAATTCGCTTCCGTTTGCCCGTAGCAGCCAATCAAACTCAGCAATGACGCGCCAAACAGGACGTGAGGCCATATCTCAGCAACCATTTGATCTTTTGACATCAAACTTATAACACAGACTCATGACCAAGTCTTTAAGAGGCCCAAGAAGTCTGGTAAACGTCCACCCAGTGGGGGCGCTATAAGTAGACAAACTGCATTTTGCTCATAGCTTTGGAGCCGTTGGTTCAAATTGGACAAATGAGGTACCGTTGGAATCCCTGGATGAAGACGAGTTCATTTCAAACACCAAACTTGGTCTATGGACTCATGATGCCCTCCTGAGCAGCCGCAGGCTTACCTGCTGTTCTGCTAGACCCCGCCATCGCTGCTTGCAGCTATATTTATTATTAGGGGTCTAGCAGCGAAGCTGCAGAACCCTATTGTTTTAGTAGTTTTTCTTATTATTATTCTTCTACTTTCCGCTGCAATTGAAGTCTATGGCAGCCCCATTAACGCAATGGTAAAAAGTTGTGAAATTTGGCACATCTATTTAGCACATTCCCATTAGCAAATTCAACAAATTTCGTGCCCAAATTCTAAACTCTCTAGCGCCACCAATGGGTCAAAGTTTGAAGCCCATTCAGCTAAATAACTTTTGACTCGTTGATCCAAATTTAAAAAACAAGGCATCGTTGGAATCCTTGGATCATGACGAGTCCAACGCACCCTATGACGTCATTTTCCGTCTAACTAGATTTTCCGCCATCTTGGATTTTGTTGAAAACCTTAAAAAAATTTCACAGGTCACAAATTTTGACCAATTCTCATGAAAATTGGCACAGAGTATCTTTAGACCAATCCGCACAAAAGTTGCTCGTTTTTTACTTCAAATTTGACTTTGTTCAACCAGTACATCCAATCAAAGTTGATGGCGACTACGCCAAAAAGGACGTGAGGACATATCTCAGCAACAATTTAATCTTTTGACATCAAACTCATAACACATATTCATAACTCGATTTTGAAGAGGCCCAAGAATTTTGGAGACCTTTGACCTATAGGTGGCGCTATATTTAGAATAAATGCATTTTTGCTCATATCTTTGGACCCGTTTGTCCAAATTTCACAAATGAGGTACCGTTGTAATCCGTGGATATAGCCGAGGTCAACGAATCCTATGACGTCATTCGCGCCATCTTGGATTGTCCGCCATTTTGAATTATGTCAAAAACCTTCAAAACGCATTACAGGTCACCCAGATTGTCTGATCTCCACGGGACTTGACATATAGAATCTTCAGACCATGCCCCACAAGAGCTATCATGTGAAATTTTTATATTCACTTCCGTTTGCCCGTAGCAGCTAATCAAACTCAGCAATGACGCGCCAAACAGGACGTGAGGCCATATCTCAGCAACCATTTGATCTTTTGACATCAAACTTCTAACACAGACTCATGACCAAGTCTTTAAGAGGCCCAAGAAGTCTGTTGCACTTCCAACCAGTGGAGGCGCTATAAGTAGACAAACTGCATTTTGCTCATAGCTTTGGAGCCGTCTGTTCAAATTGGACAAATGAGGTACCGTTGGAATACCTGGATGAAGACGAGTTCATCTCAAACACAAAACTTGGTCTATGGACTCATGATGCCTTCCTGAGCAGCCGCAGGCTTACCTGCTGTTCTGCTAGACCCCGCCATCGCTGCTTGCAGCTATATTTATTATTCTTCTACTTTCCGCTGCAATTGAAGTCTATGGCAGCCCCATTAACGCAATGGTAAAAAGTTGTGAAATTTGGCACATCTAATTAGGACAGTCCCATTAGCAAATTCAACAAATTTCGTGCCCAAATTCAAAACTCTCTAGCGCCACCAACATGTCAAAGTTTGAAGCCCATTCAGCTAAATAACTTTTGACTCGTTGATCCAAATTTAAAAAACAAGGTATCGTTGGAATCCTTGGATCATGACGAGTCCAACGCACCCTATGACGTCATTTTCCGTCTAACTAGATTTTCTGCCATCTTGGATTTTGTTGAAAACCTTAAAAAATTTTCACAGGTCACAAATTTTGACCAATTCTCATGAAAATTGACACAAAGTATCTTTGCACCAATCCGCACAAAAGTTGCTCGTTTTTTACTTCAAATTTGACTTTGTTCAACCAGTACATCCAATCAAAGTTGATGGCGACTACGCCAAAAAGGACGTGAGGCCATATCTCAGCAACAGTTTAATCTTTTGACATCAAACTCATAACACATATTTATAACTCGATTTTGAAGAGGCCCAAGAATTTTGGAGACCTTTGACCTATAGGTGGCGCTATTTTTAGAAAAAATGCATTTTTGCTCATATCTTTGGACACGTTTGTCCAAATTTCACAAATGAGGTACCGTTGTAATCCGTGGAAATAGCCGAGGTCAACCAACCCGATGACGTCATTCGCGCCATCTTGGATTGTCCGCCATTTTGAATTATGTCAAAAACCTTCAAAACGCATTACAGGTCACCCAGATTGTCTGATTTCCACGGGACTTGACACATAGAATGTTCAGACCAAGCCTCACAAGAGCTATCATGTGGATTTTTTTATTTCGTTTCCCTTTTCCCGTTGCAGCCAATCAAACTCAGCGATGACGCGCCAAACAGGACGTGAGGCCATATCTCAGCAACCAATTAATATTTTGACATCAAACTTCTAACACAGACTTATGACCAAGTCTTTACGAAGCCCAAGAAGTCTGGTGCACTTCCACCCAGAGGGGGCGCTATAAGTAGAAAAACTGCATTTTGCTCATAGCTTTGGAGCCGTTGGTTCAAATTGGACAAATGAGGTACCGTTGGAATCCCTGGATGAAGACGAGTTCATTTCAAACACCAAACTTGGTCTATGGACTCATGACGCCTTCCTGAGCGGCCGCAGGCTTACCTGCTATTCTGCTAGACCCCGCCATCGCTGCTTGCAGCTATATTTAGGGGTCTAGCAGCGAAGCTGCAGAACCCTATTGTTTTAGTAGTTTTTCTTATTATTATTATTCTTCTACTTTCCGCTGCAATTGAAGTCTATGGCAGCCCCATTAACGCAATGGTAAAAAGTTGTGAAATTTGGCACATCTAATTAGGACAGTCCCATTAGCAAATTCAACAAATTTCGTGCCCAAATTCAAAACTCTCTAGCGCCACCAATATGTCAAAGTTTGAAGCCCATTCAGCTAAATAACTTTTGACTCGTTGATCCAAATTTCAAAAACAAGGCATCGTTGGAATCCGTGGATCATGACGAGTCCAACGCACCCTATGACGTCATTTTCCGTCTAACTAGATTTTCCGCCATCTTGGATTTTGTTGAAAACCTTAAAAAATTTTCACAGGTCACAAATTTTGACCAATTCTCATGAAAATTGGCACAGAGTATCTTTGGACCAATCCGCACAAAAGTTGCTTGTTTTTTACTTCAAATTCAACTTTGTTCACCCAGTACATCCAATCAAAATTGACGGCGACTACGCCAAAAAGGACGTGAGGCCATATCTCAGCAACAGTTTAATCTTTTGACATCAAACTCATAACAAATATTCATAACTCGATCTTGAAGAGGCCCAAGAATTTTGGAGACCTTTGACCTATAGGTGGCGCTATATTTCGAAAAAATGCATTTTTGCTCATATCTTTGGACACGTTTGTCCAAATTTCATAAATGACGTACCATTGTAATCCGTGGATATAGCCGAGGTCAACGAATCCTATGACGTCATTCGCGCCATCTTGGATTGTCCGCCATTTTGAATTATGTCAAAAACCTTCAAAACGCATTACAGGTCACCCAGATTGTCTGATTTCCACGGGACTTGACACATAGAATCTTCAGACCAAGCCTCACAAGAGCTATCATGTGGATTTTATTATTTCGTTTCCTTTTGCCCGTAGCAGCCAATCAAACTCAGCAATGACGCGCCAAACAGGACGTGAGGCCGTATTTCAGCAACCATTTAATCTTTTGACATCAATCTTCTAATACAGACTCATGACCAAGTCTGTATGAAGCCCAAGAAGTCTGGTGCACTTCCACCCAGTGGGGGCGCTATAAGTACAAAAACTGCATTTTATTCATAGCTTTGGAGCCGTTGGTTCAAATTGGACAAATGAGTTACCGTTGGAATCCCTGGATGAAGACGAGTTCATTTCAAACACCAAACTTGGTCTATGGTCTCATGATGCCTTTCTGAGCAGCCGCAGGCTTACCTGCTGTTCTGCTAGACCCCGCCATCGCTGCTTGCAGCTATATTTAGGGGTCTAGCAGCGAAGCTGCAGAACCCTATTGTTTTAGTAGCTTTTCTTATTATTCTTCTACTTTCCGCTGCAATTGAAGTCTATGGCAGCCCCATTAACGCAATGGTAAAAAGTTGTGAAATTTGGCACATCTAATTAGGACAGTCCCATTAGCAAATTCAACAAATTTTGTGCCCAAATTCAAAACTCTCTAGCGCCACCAACACGTCAAAGTTTGAAGCCCATTCAGCTAAATAACTTTTGACTCGTTGATCCAAATTTCAAAAACAAGGTATCGTTGGAATCCTTGGATCATGACGAGTCCAACGCACCCTATGACGTCATTTTCCGTCTAACTAGATTTTCCGCCATCTTGGATTTTGTTGAAAACCTTCAAAAAGTTTCACAGGTCACAAATTTTGACCAATTCTCATGAAAATTGGCACACAGTATCTTTGGACGAATCCGCACAAAGGATACGAAGCGGATTTTTCAATTTCGACTTTGTTCACCCAATACAACCAATCAAAGTTAACGGCGACAACGCCAAAAAGGACGTGAGGCCATATCTCAGCAACCGGTTGGTCTTTTGACATTAAACTTATGACACTGACTCATAACTCGATCCTTAACAGGCCTAAGAATTTTAGTGATCTTTGACCTATAGGTGGCGCTATATTCTGCAAATATGCATTTTTGCTCATAACTTTACACCTGTTTGTCCAAATATCACAAATGAGGTACCATTGGAGTCCCTGGATATAGCCGAGGTCAATCAATCTCATGACGTCATGCGCACCATCTTGGATTGTCCGCCATTTTGAATTCCATCAAAAACCTTCAAAACGCATTACAGGTCACCCAGATTGTCTGCTTTCCACGGGACTTGACATATAGAATGTTCAGACCAAGCCTCACAAGAGCTATCATGTTGATATTTTTATTTCGTTTCCGTTTGCCCGTAGCAGCCAATCTAATTCAGTAATGATGCGCCAAACAGGACGTGAGGCCGTATCTCAGCAACCATTTGCTCTTTTGACATCAAACTTCTAACACAGACTCATGGTCAAGTCTGTAAGAGGCCCAAGAAGTCTGGTGAACGTCCACCCAGAGGGGGCGCTATAAGTAGCAAACATGCATTTTGCTCATAACTTTGGAGCCGTTGGTTCAAATTGGACAAATGAGGTACCGTTGGAATCCCTGGATGAAGACGAGTTCATCTCAAACACCAAACTTGGTCTATGAACTCATGATGCCTTCCTGAGCAGCCGCAGGCTTACATGCTGTTCTGCTAGACCCCGCCATCGCTGCTTGCAGCTATATTTAGGGGTCTAGCAGCGAAGCTGCAGAACCCTATTGTTTTAGTAGTTTTTCCTATTATTAGGGGTCTAGCAGCGAAGCTGCAGAACCCTATTGTTTTAGTAGTTTTTCTTATTATTATTCTTCTACTTTCCGCTGCAATTGAAGTCTATGGCAGCCCCATTAACGCAATGGTAAAAAGTTGTGAAATTTGGCACATCTAATTAGGACAGTCCCATTAGCAAATTCAACAAATTTCGTGCCCAAATTCAAAACTCTCTAGCGCCACCAACATGTCAAAGTTTGAAGCCCATTCAGCTAAATAACTTTTGACTCGTTGATCCAAATTTAAAAAACAAGGTATCGTTGGAATCCTTGGATCATGACGATTCCAACGCACCCTATGACGTCATTTTCCGTCTAACTAGATTTTCCGCCATCTTGGATTTTGTTGAAAACCTTAAAAAATTTTCACAGGTCACAAATTTTGACCAATTCTCATGAAAATTGGCACAGAGTATCTTTGGATCAATCTGCACAAAAGTTGCTCGTTTTCTTCTTCAATTTCGACTTTGTTCACCCAGTACATCCAATCAAAGTTGACGGCGACTACGCCAAAAAGAACGTGAGGCCATATCTCAGCAACAGTTTAATCTTTTGACATCAAACTCATAACACATATTCATATCTCGATCTTGAAGAGGCCCAAGAATTTTGGAGACCTTTGACCTATGGGTGGCGCTATATTTAGAAAAAATGCATTTTTGCTCATATCTTTGAACCCGTTTGTCCAAATTTCACAAATGAGGTACCGTTGTAATCCGTGGATAAAGCCGAGGTCAACGAATCATATGACGTCATTCGCGCCATCTTGGATTGTCCGCCATTTTGAATTATGTCAAAAACCTTCAAAACGCATTACAGGTCACCCAGATTGTCTGATTTCCACGGGACTTGACATATAGAATCTTCAGACCATGCCTCACAAGAGCTATCATGTGAAATTTTAATATTCACTTCCGTTTGCCCGTAGCAGCCAATCAAACTCAGCAATGACGCGCCAAACAGGACGTGAGGCCATATCTCAGCAACCATTTGATCTTTTGACATCAAACTTATAACACAGACTCATGACCAAGTCTTTAAGAGGCCCAAGAAGTCTGTTGCACTTCCACCGAGTGGAGGCGCTATAAGTAGACAAACTGCATTTTGCTCATAGCTTTGGAGCCGTCTGTTCAAATTGGACAAATGAGGTACCGTTGGAATCCCTGGATGAAGACGAGTTCATTTCAAACACCAAATTTGGTCTATGGACTCATGATGCCTTCCTGAGCAGCCGCAGGCTTACCTGCTATTCTGCTAGACCCCGTATCGCTGCTTGCAGCTATATTTATTATTATTCTTCTACTTTCCGCTGCAATTGAAGTCTATGGCAGCCCCATTAACGCAATGGTAAAAAGTTGTGAAATTTGGCACATCTATTTAGCACATTCCCATTAGCAAATTCAACAAATTTCGTGCCCAAATTCAAAACTCTCTAGCGCCACCAACGGGTCAAAGTTTGAAGCCCATTCAGCTAAATAACTTTTGACTCGTTGATCCAAATTTCAAAAACAAGGCATCGTTGGAATCCTTGGATCATGACGAGTCCAACGCACCCTATGACGTCATTTTCCGTCTGACTAGATTTTCCGCCATCTTGGATTTTGTTGAAAACCTTAAAAAATTTTCACAGGTCACAAATTTTGACCAATTCTCATGAAAATTGGCACAGAGTATCTTTAGACCAATCCGCACAAAAGTTGCTCGTTTTTTACTTCAAATTTGACTTTGTTCAACCAGTACATCAGATCAAAGTTGATGGCGACTACGCCAAAAAGGACGTGAGGACATATCTCAGCAACAGTTTAATCTTTTGACATCAAACTCATAACACATATTCATAACTCGATTTTGAAGAGGCCCAAGAATTTTGGAGACCTTTGACCTATAGGTGGCGCTATATTTAGAAAAAATGCATTTTTGCTCATATCTTTGGACCCGTTTGTCCAAATTTCACAAATGAGGTACCGTTGTAATCCGTGGATATAGCCGAGGTCAAAGAATCCTATGACGTCATTCGCGCCATCTTGGATTGTCCGCCATTTTGAATTATGTCAAAAACCTTCAAAACGCATTACAGGTCACCCAGATTGTCTGATCTCCACGGGACTTGACATATAGAATCTTCAGACCATGCCCCACAAGAGCTATCATGTGAAATTTTTATATTCACTTCCATTTGCCCGTAGCAGCTAATCAAATTCAGCAATGACGCGCCAAACAGGACGTGAGGCCATATCTCAGCAACCATTTGATCTTTTGACATCAAACTTCTAACACAGACTCATGACCAAGTCTGTAAGAGGCCCAAGAAGTCTGGGGAACTTCCACCCAGAGGGGGCGCTATAAGTAGAAAAACTGCATTTTGCTCATAGCTTTGGAGCCGTTTGTTCAAATTAGACAAATGAGGTACCGTTGGAATCCCTGGATGAAGACGAGTTCATCTCAAACACCAAACTTGGTGTGTGGACTCATGATGCCTTCCTGAGCAGCCGCAGGCTTACCTGCTGTTCTGCTAGACCCCGCCATCGCTGCTCGCAGCTATATTTAGGGGTCTAGCAGCGAAGCTGCAGAACCCTATTGTTTTAGTAGTTTTTCTTATTATTATTCTTCTACTTTCCGCTGCAATTGAAGTCTATGGCAGCCCCATTAACGCAATGGTAAAAAGTTGTGAAATTTGGCACATCTATTTAGCACATTCCCATTAGCAAATTCAACAAATTTCGTGCCCAAATTCAAAACTCTCTAGCGCCACCAATGGGTCAAAGTTTGAAGCCCATTCAGCTAATTAACTTTTGACTCGTTGATCCAAATTTCAAAAACAAGGCATCGTTGGAATCCTTGGATCATGACGAGTCCAACGCACCCTATGACGTCATTTTCCGTCTAACTAGATTTTCCGCCATCTTGGATTTTGTTGAAAACCTTAAAAAATTTTCACAGGTCACAAATTTTGACCAATTCTCATGAAAATTGGCACAGAGTATCTTTAGACCAATCCGCACAAAAGTTGCTCGTTTTTTACTTCAAATTTGACTTTGTTCAACCAGTATCTCCAATCAAAATTGATGGCGACTACGCCAAAAAGGACGTGAGGCCATATCTCAGCAACAGTTTAATCTTTTGACATCAAACTCATAACACATATTCATAACTCGATTTTGAAGAGGCCCAAGAATTTTGGAGACCTTTGACCTATAGGTGGCGCTATATTTAGAAAAAATGCATTTTTGCTCATATCTTTGGACCCGTTTGTCCAAATTTCACAAATGAGGTACCGTTGTAATCCGTGGATATAGCCGAGGTCAACGAATCCTATGACGTCATTCGCGCCATCTTGGATTGTCCGCCATTTTGAATTATGTCAAAAACCTTCAAAACGCATTACAGGTCACCCAGATTGTCTGATTTCCACGGGACTTGACATATAGAATGTTCAGACTGAGCCTCACAATAGTTATTATCTGGATTTTTTTATTTCGTTTCCATTTGCCCGTAGCAGCCAATCAAACTCAGCGATGACGCACCAAACAGGACGTGAGGCCATATCTCAGCAACCATTTGCTCTTTTGACATCAAACTTCTAACACAGACTCAGAACCACGTCTGTAAGAAGCCCAAGAAGTCTGGTGCACTTCCACCCAGAGGGGGCGCTATAAGTAGAAAAACTGCATAATGCTCATAGCTTTGGAGCCGTTGGTTCAAATTGGACAAATGAGGTACCGTTGGAATCCCTGGATGAAGACGAGTTCATCTCAAACACCAAACATGGTCTATGGACTCATGATGCCTTCCTGAGCAGCCACGGGCTTACCTGCTATTCTGCTAGACCCCGTATCGCTGCTTGCAGCTATATTTAGGGGTCTAGCAGCGAAGCTGCAGAACCCTATTGTTTTAGTAGCTTTTCTTATTATTCTTCTACTTTCCGCTGCAATTGAAGTCTATGGCAGCCCCATTAACGCAATGGTAAAAAGTTGTGAAATTTGGCCCATATCTTCAGGAACATCCCATTAGCAAATTCAACAAATTTCGTGCCCAAATTCTAAACTCTCTAGCGCCACCAACACGTCAAAGTTTGAAGCACATTCAGCTAAATAACTTTTGACTCGTTGATCCAAATTTCAAAAACAATGTATCGTTGGAATCCTTGGATCATGACGAGTCCAACACACCCTATGACGTCATTTTCCGTCTGACTAGATTTTCCGCCATCTTGGATTTTGTTGAAAACCTTAAAAAATTTTCACAGGTCACAAATTTTGACCAATTCTCATGAAAATTGGCACAGAGTATCTTTGGATCAATCTGCACAAAAGTTGCTCGTTTTTTACTTCAAATTCGACTTTGTTCACCCAGTACATCCAATCAAAGTTGACGGCGACTACGCCAAAAAGGACGTGAGGCCATATCTCAGCAACAGTTTAATCTTTTGACATCAAACTCATAACACATATTCATAACTCAATCTTGAAGAGGCCCAAGAATTTTGGAGACCTTTGACCGATAGGTGGCGCTATATTTAGAAAAAATGCATTTTTGCTCATATCTTTGGACACGTTTGTCCAAATTTCATAAATGACGTACCGTTGTAATTTGTGGATATATCCGAGGTCAACCAACCCTATGACGTCATTCGCACCATCGTGGATTGTCCGCCATTTTGAATTATGTCAAAAACCTTCAAAATGCATTACAGGTCACCCAGATTGTCTGAATTCCATGGGACTTGACATATAGAATCTTCAGACTAAGCCTCACAAGAGCTATCACCTTGAATTTTTAAATTCGCTACCGTTTGCCCGTAGCATTCAATCAAACTCAGCGCTGACACGCCAAATAGGACGTGAGGCCATATCTCAGCAACGACTTAATCTTTTGACATCAAACTTATAACCCAGACTCATGACCAAGTCTGTAAGAGGCCCAAGAAGTCTGTTGCACTTCCACCCAGAGGGGGCGCTATAAGTGGCAAAATTGCATTTTGCTCATAGCTTTGGAGCCGTTGTTTCAAATTGGACAAATGAGGTACTGTTGGAATCCCTGGATGATGACGAGTTAATTTCAAACGCCAAACTTGGTCTATGGACTCATGATGCCTTCCTGAGCAGCCGTATGCTTACCTGCTATTCTGCTAGACCCCGTATCGCTGCTTGCAGCTATATTTAGGGGTCTAGCAGCGAAGCTGCAGAACCCTATTGTTTTAGTAGCTTTTCTTATTAGGGGTCTAGCAGCGAAGCTGCAGAACCCTATTGTTTTAGTAGTTTTTCCTATTATTAGGGGTCTAGCAGCGAAGCTGCAGAACCCTATTGTTTTAGTAGTTTTTCCTATTATTATTATTGATCTACTTTCCGCTGCAATTGAAGTCTATGGCAGCCCCATTAACGCAATGGTAAAAAGTTGTGAAATTTGGCACATCTAATTAGGACAGTCCCATTAGCAAATTCAACAAATTTCGTGCCCAAATTCAAAACTCTCTAGCGCCACCAACATGTTAAAGTTTGAAGCCCATTCAGCTAAATAACTTTTGAATCGTTAATCCAAATTTCAAAAACAAGGCATCGTTGGAATCCTTGGATCATGACGATTCCAACGCACCCTATGACGTCATTTTCCGTCTGACTAGATTTTCCGCCATCTTTGATTTTGTTGAAAACCTTAAAAAATTTTCACAGGTCACAAATTTTGACCAATTCTCATGAAAATTGGCACAGAGTATCTTTAGACCAATCCGCACAAAAGTTGCTCGTTTTTTACTTCAAATTTGACTTTGTTCAACCAGTATCTCCAATCAAAATTGATGGCGACTACGCCAAAAAGGACGTGAGGCCATATCTCAGCAACAGTTTAATCTTTTGACATCAAACTCATAACACATATTCATAACTCGATTTTGAAGAGGCCCAAGAATTTTGGAGACCTTTGACCTATAGGTGGCGCTATATTTAGCAAAAATGCATTTTTGCTCAAAACTTTCGACCCCTTGGTCCAAATTTCACAAATGACGTACAGCTGGAATCCCTTGATATAGCCGAGGTCAACGAATCCTATGACGTCATTCGCGCCATCTTGGATTGTCCGCCATTTTGAATTATGTCAAAAACCTTCAAAACGCATTACAGGTCACCCAGATTGTCTGATCTCCACGGGACTTGACATATAGAATCTTCAGACCAAGCCTCACAACAGCTATCACCTGGAATTTTTTATTTCGTTTCCCTTTGCCCGTAGCAGCCAATCAAACTCAGCGCTGACACGCCAAATAGGACGTGAGGCCATATCTCAGCAACGATTTAATCTTTTGACATCAAACTTATAACCCAGACTCATGACCAAGTCTGTAAGAGGCCCAAGAAGTCTGGGGAACTTCCACCCACAGGGGGCGCTATAAGTAGCAAAACTGCATTTTGCTCATAGCTTTGGAGCCGTTGGTTCAAATTGGACAAATGAGGTACCGTTGGAATCCCTGGATGAAGACGAGTTCATCTCAAACACTAAACTTGGTCTGTGGACACATGATGCCCCTCCTGAGCAGCCGCAGGCTTACCTGCTGTTCTGCTAGACCCCGCAATCGCTGCTTGCAGCTATATTTATTATTCTTCTACTTTCCGCTGCAATTGAAGTCTATGGCAGCCCCATTAACGCAATGGTAAAAAGTTGTGAAATTTGGCACATCTATTTAGCACATTCCCATTAGCAAATTCAACAAATTTCGTGCCCAAATTCAAAACTCTCTAGCGCCACCAATGGGTCAAAGTTTGAAGCCCATTCAGCTAATTAACTTTTGACTCGTTGATCCAAATTTAAAAAACAAGGCATCGTTGGAATCCTTGGATCATGACGAGTCCAACGCACCCTATGACGTCATTTTCCGTCTAACTAGATTTTCCGCCATCTTGGATTTTGTTGAAAACCTTAAAAAATTTTCACAGGTCACAAATTTTGACCAATTCTCATGAAAATTGGCACAGAGTATCTTTAGACCAATCCGCACAAAAGTTGCTCGTTTTTTACTTCAAATTTGACTTTGTTCAACCAGTATCTCCAATCAAAATTGATGGCGACTACGCCAAAAAGGACGTGAGGCCATATCTCAGCAACAGTTTAATCTTTTGACATCAAACTCATAACACATATTCATATCTCGATTTTGAAGAGGCCCAAGAATTTTGGAGACCTTTGACCTATAGGTGGCGCTATATTTAGAAAAAATGCATTTTTGCTCATATCTTTGGACCCGTTTGTCCAAATTTCACAAATGAGGTACCGTTGTAATCCGTGGATATAGCCGAGGTCAACGAATCCTATGATGTCATTCGCGCCATCTTGGATTGTCCGCCATTTTGAATTATGTCAAAAACCTTCAAAACGCATTACAGGTCACCCAGATTGTCTGATTTCCACGGGACTTGACATATAGAATGTTCAGACTGAGCCAAACAATAGTTATTATCTGGATTTTTTTATTTCCTTTCCATTTGCCCGTAGCAGCCAATCAAACTCAGCGATGACGCACCAAACAGGACGTGAGGCCATATCTCAGCAACCATTTGCTCTTTTGACATCAAACTTCTAACACAGACTCAGAACCACGTCTGTAAGAAGCCCAAGAAGTCTGGTGCACTTCCACCCAGAGGGGGCGCTATAAGTAGAAAAACTGCATAATGCTCATAGCTTTGGAGCCGTTGGTTCAAATTGGACAAATGAGATACCGTTGGAATCCCTGGATGAAGACGAGTTCATCTCAAACACCAAACATGGTCTATGGACTCATGATGCCTTCCTGAGCAGCCACGGGCTTACCTGCTATTCTGCTAGACCCCGTATCGCTGCTTGCAGCTATATTTATTATTCTTCTACTTTCCGCTGCAATTGAAGTCTATGGCAGCCCCATTAACGCAATGGTAAAAAGTTGTGAAATTTGGCACATCTAATTAGGACAGTCCCATTAGCAAATTCAACAAATTTCGTGCCCAAATTCAAAACTCTCTAGCGCCACCAACATGTCAAAATTTGAAGCCCATTCAGCTAAATAACTTTTGACTCGTTGATCCAAATTTAAAAAACAAGGTATCGTTGGAATCCTTGGATCATGACAATTCCAACGCACCCTATGACGTCATTTTCCGTCTAACTAGATTTTCCGCCATCTTGGATTTTGTTGAAAACCTTAAAAAATTTTCACAGGTCACAAATTTTGACCAATTCTCATGAAAATTGGCACAGATTATCTTTGGACCAATCCGCACAAAAGTTGCTCGTTTTTTACTTCAATTTCGACTTTGTTCACCCAGTACATCCAATCAAAGTTGACGGCGACTACGCCAAAAAGCACGTGAGACCATATCTCAGCAACCGGTTAATCTTTTGACATCAAACTCATAAGACATATTCATAACTCGATTTTGAAGAGGCTCAAGAATTTTGGAGAACTTTGACCTATAGGTGGCGCTATATTTAGCAAAAATGCATTTTTCCTCATAACCTTTGACCCGTTTGTCCAAATTTCACAAATGAGGTACCGTTGTAATCCGTGGATATAGCCGAGGTCAACGAATCCTATGACGTCATTCGCGCCATCTTGGATTGTCCGCCATTTTGAATTATATCAAAAACCTTCAAAACACATTACAGGTCACCCAGATTGTCTGATTTCCACGGGACTTGACATATAGAATGTTCAGACCAAGCCTCACAAGAGCTATTATGTGCATTTTTTTATTTCATTTCCCTTTGCACGTAGCAGCCAATGAAATTCAGCAATGACGCGCCAAACAGGACGTGAGGCCATATCTCAGCAACCATTAGATCTTTTGACATCAAACTTCTAACACAGACTCATGACCAAGTCTGTAAGAGGCCCAATAAGTCTGGGGAACTTCCACCCAGAGGGGGCGCTATAAGTATAAAAACTGCATTTTGCTCATAGCTTTGGAGCCGTTGGTTCAAATTGGACAAATGAGGTACCGTTGGAATCCCTGGATGAAGACGAGTTCATCTCAAACACAAAACTTGGTGTGTGGACTCATGATGCCTTCCTGAGCAGCCGCAGGCTTACCTGCTATTCTGCTAGACCCCGCCATCGCTGCTCGCAGCTATATTTATTATTGATCTACTTTCCGCTGCAATTGAAGTCTATGGCAGCCCCATTAACGCAATGGTAAAAAGTTGTGAAATTTGGCACATCTAATTAGGACAGTCCCATTAGCAAATTCAACAAATTTCGTGCCCAAATTCAAAACTGTCTAGCGCCACCAACATGTCAAAGTTTGAAGCCCATTCAGCTAAATAACTTTTGACTCGTTGATCCAAATTTCAAAAACAAGGTATCGTTGGAATCCTTGGATCATGACGATTCCAACGCACCCTATGACGTCATTTTCCGTCTGACTAGATTTTCCGCCATCTTGGATTATGTTGAAAACCTTAAAAAATTTTCACAGGTCACAAATTTTGACCAATTCTCATGAAAATTGGCACAGAGTATCTTTAGACCAATCCGCACAAAAGTTGCTCGTTTTTTACTTCAAATTTGACTTTGTTCAACCGGTATCTCCAGTCAAAATTGATGGCGACTACGCCAAAAAGGACGTGAGGCCATATCTCAGCAACAGTTTAATCTTTTAACATCAAACTCATAACACATATTCAGAACTCGATTTTGAAGAGGCCCAAGAATTTTGGAGACCTTTGACCTATAGGTGGCGCTATATTTAGAAAAAATGCATTTTTGCTCATATCTTTGGACCCGTTTGTCCAAATTTCACAAATGAGGTACCGCTGTAATCCCTGGATATAGCCGAGGTCAACCAATACGATGACGTCATTCGCGCCATCTTGGATTGTCCGCCATTTTGAATTATGTCAAAAACCTTCAAAACGCATTACAGGTCACCCAGATTGTCTGATCTCCACGGGACTTGACATATAGAATCTTCAGACCAAGCCTCACAAGAGCTATCACCTGGAATTTTTTATTTCGTTTCCCTTTGCCCGTAGCAGCCAATCTAACTCAGCACTGACACGCCAAATAGGACGTGAGGCCATATCTCAGCAACGATTTGATCTTTTGACATCAAACTTATAACCCAGACTCATGACCAAGTCTGTAAGAGGCCCAAGAAGTCTGGGGAACTTCCACCCACAGGGGGCGCTATAAGTAGCAAAACTGCATTTTGCTCATAGCTTTGGAGCCGTTGGTTCAAATTGGACAAATGAGGTACCGTTGCAATCCCTGGATGAAGACGAGTTCATCTGAAACACTAAACTTGGTCTGTGGACTCATGATGCCCCTCCTGAGCAGCCGCAGGCTTGCCTGCTGTTCTGCTAGACCCCGCCATCGCTGCTTGCAGCTATATTTATTATTCTTCTACTTTCCGCTGCAATTGAAGTCTATGGCAGCCCCATTAACGCAATGGTAAAAAGTTGTGAAATTTGGCACATCTATTTAGCACATTCCCATTAGCAAATTCAACAAATTTGGTGCCCAAATTCAAAACTCTCTAGCGCCACCAACGGGTCAAAGTTTGAAGCCCATTCAGCTAAATAACTTTTGACTCGTTGATCCAAATTTCAAAAACAACATATCGTTGGAATCCTTGGATCATGACGATTCCAACGCACCCTATGACGTCATTTTCCGTCTAACTAGATTTTCCGCCATCTTGGATTTTGTTGAAAACCTTAAAAAATTTTCACAGGTCACAAATTTTGACCAATTCTCATGAAAATTGGCACAGAGTATCTTGGGACGAATCCGCACAAAAGTTGCTCGTTTTTTTCTTCAATTTCGACTTTGTTCACTAACTACAACCAATCAAAGTTAGCGGCGACTACGCCAAAAAGAACGTGAGGCTATATCTCATCAACAATTTAATCTTTTTACATCAAACTCATAACACATATTTATAACTTGATTGTAAAAAGGCCCAAGAATTTTGGAAACCTTTGACCTATAGGTGGCGCTATATTTCGAAAAAATGCATTTTTGCTCATATCTTTGGACACGTTTGTCCAAATTTCATGAATGATGTACCATTGTAATCCGTGGATATAGCCGAGGTCAACGAATTCTATGACGTCATTCACGCCATCTTGGATTGTCCGCCATTTTGAATTATGTCAAAAACCTTCAAAACGCATTACAGGTCACCCAGATTGTCTGAATTCCATGGGACTTGACACATAGAATCTTCAGACCAAGCCTCACAAGAGCTATCATGTGGATGTTTTTATTTCATTTCCCTTTGCCCGTAGCAGCCAATCAAACTCAACAATGACGCGCCAAACAGGACGTGAGGCCATATCTCAGCAACAATTTGCTCTTTTGACATCAAACTTCTAACACAGACTCATGATCAAGTCTGTAAGAAGCCGAAGAAGTCTGGTGAACTTCCACCCAGAGGGGGCGCTATAAGTAGCAAACATGCATTTTGCTCATAACTTTGGAGCCGTTGGTTCAAATTGGACAAATGAGGTACCGTTGGAATCCCTGGATGAAGACGAGTTCATCTCAAACACCAAACTTGGTCTATGGACTCATGATGCCCTCCTGAGCAGCCGCAGGCTTGCCTGCTGTTCTGCTAGACCCCGTATCGCTGCTTGCAGCTATATTTATTATTCTTCTACTTTCCGCTGCAATTGAAGTCTATGGCAGCCCCATTAACGCAATGGTAAAAAGTTGTGAAATTTAGCACATCTATTTAGCACATTCCCATTAGCAAATTCAACAAATTTGGTGCCCAAATTCAAAACTCTCTAGCGCCACCAACGGGTCAAAGTTTGAAGCCCATTCAGCTAAATAACTTTTGACTCGTTGATCCAAATTTCAAAAACAACATATCGTTGGAATCCTTGGATCATGACGATTCCAACGCACCCTATGACGTCATTTTCCGTCTAACCAGATTTTCCGCCATCTTGGATTTTGTTGAAAACCTTAAAAAATTTTCACAGGTCACAAATTTTGACCAATTCTCATGAACATTGGCACAGAGTATCTTTGGACCAATCCGCACAAAAGTTGCTCGTTTTTTTCTTCAATTTCGACGTTGTTCACTAACTACAACCAATCAAAGTTGACGGCGACTACGCCAAAAAGCACGTGAGACCATATCTCAGCAACCGGTTAATCTTTTGACATCAAACTCATAACACATATTCATAACTCGATCTTGAAGAGGCCCAAGAATTTTGGAAAACTTTGACCTATAGGCGGCGCTATATTTAGCAAAAATGCATTTTTCCTCATAACGTTTGACCCGTTTGTCCAAATCTCACAAATGAGGTACCGTTGTAATCCGTGGATATAGCCGAGGTCAACGAATTCTATGACGTCATTTGCGCCATCTCGGATTGTCCGCGATTTTGAATTATGTCGAAAACCTCCAAAACGCATTACAGGTCACCCAGATTGTCTGATTTCCACGGGACTTGACACATAAAATATTCAGACCAAGCCTCACAAGAGCTATTATGTGAAATTTTTAAATTCGCTTCCGTTTGCCCGTAGCAGCCAATCGAACTCAGCGATGACGCGCCAAACAGGACGTGAGGCCATATCTCAGCAACCATTTGCTCTTTTGACATCAAACTTCTAACACAGACTCATGACCAAGTCTTTAAGAGGCCCAAGAAGTCTGGTGAACGTCCACCCAGAGGGGGCGCTATAAGTAGAAAAACTGCATTTTGCTCATAGCTTTGGAGCCGTTGGTTCAAATTGGACAAATGAGGTACCGTTGGAATCCCTGGATGAAGACGAGTTCATTTCAAACACCAAACTTGGTCTATGGACTCACGATGCCTTTCTGAGCAGCCGCAGGCTTACCTGCTATTCTGCTAGACCCCGTATCGCTGCTTGCAGCTATATTTAGGGGTCTAGCAGCGAATCTGCAGAACCCTATTGTTTTAGTAGCTTTTCCTATTATTATTATTATTGATCTACTTTCCGCTGCAATTGAAGTCTATGGCAGCCCCATTAACGCAATGGTAAAAAGTTGTGAAATTTGGCACATCTAATTAGGACAGTCCCATTAGCAAATTCAACAAATTTCGTGCCCAAATTCAAAACTCTCTAGCGCCACCAACATGTCAAAGTTCGAAGCCCATTCAGCTAAATAACTTTTGACTCGTTGATCCAAATTTCAAAAACAAGGTATCGTTGGAATCCTTGGATCATGACGATTCCAACGCACCCTATGACGTCATTTTCCGTCTGACTAGATTTTCCGCCATCTTGGATTTTGTTGAAAACCTTAAAAAATTTTCACAGGTCACAAATTTTGACCAATTCTCATGAAAATTGGCACAGATTATCTTTGGACCAATCCGCACAAAAGTTGCTCGTTTATTACTTCAATTTCGACTTTGTTCACCCAGTACATCCAATCAAATTTGACGGCAACTACGCCAAAAAGCACGTGAGACCATATCTCAGCAACCGGTTAATCTTTTGACATCAAACTCATAACACATATTCATAACTCGATCTTGAAGAGGCCCAAGAATTTTGGAGAACTTCGACCTATAGGTGGCGCTATATTTAGCAAAAATGCATTTTTCCTCATAACTTTTGACCCGTTTGTCCAAATTTCACAAATGAGGTACCGTTGTAATCCGTGGATATAGCCGAGGTCAACGAATTGTATGACGTCATTCGCGCCATCTCGGATTGTCCGCCATTTTGAATTATGTCAAAAACCTCCAAAACGCATTACAGGTCACCCAGATTGTCTGATTTCCACGGGACTTGACACATAGAATCTTCAGACCAAGCCTCACAAGAGCTATTATGTGAAATTTTTAAATTCGCTTCCGTTTGCCCATAGCAGCCAATCAAACTCAGTGATGACGCGCCAAACACGACGTGAGGCCATATCTCAGCAACCATTTAATCTTTTTACATCAAACTTCTAAAACAGACTCATGACCAAGTCTGTAAGAAGCCCAAGAAGTCTGGTGAACTTCCAAGCACAGGGGGCGCTATAAGTAGCAAAAATGCATTTTGCTCATAACTTTGGAGCCGCTGTTTCAAATTGGACAAATGAGGTACCGTTGGAATCCCTGGATGAAGACGAGTTCATCTCAAACACCAAACTTGGTCTATGTACTCATAATGCCTTCCTGAGCAGCCGCAGGCTTACCTGCTATTCTGCTAGACCCCGCCATCGCTGCTTGCAGCTATATTTAGGGGTCTAGCAGCGAAGCTGCAGAACCCTATTGTTTTAGTAGCTTTTCTTATTATTATTATTATTATTCTTCTACTTTCCGCTGCAATTGAAGTCTATGGCAGCCCCATTAACGCAATGGTAAAAAGTTTTGAAATTTGGCACATCTAATTAGGACAGTCCCATTAGCAAATTCAACAAATTTCGTGCCCAAATTCTAAACTCTCTAGCGCCACCAACATGTCAAAGTTTGAAGCCCATTCAGCTAAATAACTTTTGACTCGTTGATCCAAATTTCAAAAACAAGGTATCGTTGGAATCCTTGGATCATGACGATTCCAACGCACCCTATGACGTCATTTTCCGTCTAACTAGATTTTCCGCCATCTTGGATTTTGTTGAAAACCTTAAAAAATTTTCACAGGTCACAAATTTTGACCAATTCTCATGAAAATTGGCACAGATTATCTTTGGACCAATCCGCACAAAAGTTGCTCGTTTTTTACTTAAAATTTGACTTTGTTCAACCAGTACATCCAATCAAAGTTGATGGCGACTACGCCAAAAAGGACGTGAGGACATATCTCAGCAACAGTTTAATCTTTTGACATCAAACTCATAACACATATTCATAACTCGATTTTGAAGAGGCCCAAGAATCTTGGAGACCTTTAACCTATAGGTGGCGCTATATTTAGAAAAAATGCATTTTTGGTCATATCTTTGGACCCGTTTGTCCAAATTTCACAAATGAGGTACCGTTGTAATCCGTGGATATAGCCGAGGTCAACGAATCCTATGACGTCATTCGCGCCATCTTGGATTGTCCGCCATTTTGAATTATGTCAAAAACCTTCAAAACGCATTACAGGTCACCCAGATTGTCTGATCTCCACGGGACTTGACAAATAGAATGTTCAGACCATGCCCCACAAGAGCTATCATGTGAAATTTTTATATTCACTTCCGTTTGCCCTTAGCAGCTAATCAAACTCAGCAATGACGCGCCAAACAGGACGTGAGGCCATATCTCAGCAACCATTTCATCTTTTGACATCAAACTTCTAACACAGACTCATGATCAAGTCTGTAAGAGGCCCAAGAAGTCTGGTGAACTTCCACCCAGAGGGGGCGCTATAAGTACAAAAACTGCATTTTGCTCATAGCTTTGGAGCCGTTGGTTCAAATTGGACAAATGAGATACCGTTGGAATCCCTGGATGAAGACGAGTTAATCTCAAACACCAAACTTGGTCTGTGGATTCATGATGCCTTCCTGAGCAGCCGCAGGCTTACCTGCTGTTCTGCTAGACCCCGTATCGCTGCTTGCAGCTATATTTATTATTGATCTACTTTCCGCTGCAATTGAAGTCTATGGCAGCCCCATTAACGCAATGGTAAAAAGTTGTGAAATTTGGCACATCTAATTAGCACATTCCCATTAGCAAATTCAACAAATTTCGTGCCCAAATTCAAAACTCTCTAGCGCCACCAACATGTCAAAGTTTGAAGCCCATTCAGCTAAATAACTTTTGACTCGTTGATCCAAATTTAAAAAACAAGGTATCGTTGGAATCCTTGGATCATGACGATTCCAACGCACCCTATGACGTCATTTTCCGTCTAACTAGATTTTCCGCCATCTTGGATTTTGTTGAAAACCTTAAAAAATTTTCACAGGTCACAAATTTTGACCAATTCTCATGAAAATTGGCACAGATTATCTTTGGACCAATCCGCACAAAAGTTGCTCGTTTTTTACTTCAAATTCGACTTTGTTCACCCAGTACATCCAATCAAAGTTGACGGCGACTACGCCAAAAAGCACGTGAGACCATATCTCAGTAACCGGTTAATCTTTTGACATCAAACTCATAACACATATTCATAACTCGATCTTGAAGAGGCCCAAGAATTTTGGAGAACTTTGACCTATAGGTGGCGCTATATTTAGAAAAAATGCATTTTTGCTCATATCTTTGGACCCGTTTGTCCAAATTTCACAAATGAGGTACCGTTGTAATCCCTGGATATAGCCGAGGTCAACGAATCCTATGACGTCATTCGCGCCATCTTGGATTGTCCGCCATTTTGAATTATGTCAAAAACCTTCAAAACGCATTACAGGTCACCCAGATTGTCTGATCTCCACGGGACTTGACATATAGAATCTTCAGACCAAGCCTCACAAGAGCTATCACCTGGAATTTTTTATTTCGTTTCCCTTTGCCCGTAGCAGCCAATCTAACTCAGCGCTGACACGCCAAATAGGACGTGAGGCCATATCTCAGCAACGATTTGATCTTTTGACATCAAACTTATAACCCAGACTCATGACCAAGTCTGTAAGAAGCCCAAGAAGTCTGGGGAACTTCCACCCAAAGGGGGGCGCTATAAGTAGCAAAACTGCATTTTGCTCATAGCTTTGGAGCCGTTGGTTCAAATTGGACAAATGAGGTACCGTTGCAATCCCTGGATGAAGACGAGTTCATCTGAAACACTAAACTTGGTCTGTGGACTCATGATGCCCCTCCTGAGCAGCCGCAGGCTTGCCTGCTGTTCTGCTAGACCCCGCCATCGCTGCTTGCAGCTATATTTATTAGGGGTCTAGCAGCGAAGCTGCAGAACCCTATTGTTTTAGTAGCTTTTCTTATTATTATTCTTCTACTTTCCGCTGCAATTGAAGTCTATGGCAGCCCCATTAACGCAATGGTAAAAAGTTGTGAAATTTAGCACATCTATTTAGCACATTCCCATTAGCAAATTCAACAAATTTGGTGCCCAAATTCAAAACTCTCTAGCGCCACCAACGGGTCAAAGTTTGAAGCCCATTCAGCTAAATAACTTTTGACTCGTTGATCCAAATTTCAAAAACAAGGCATCGTTGGAATCCTTGGATCATGACGATTCCAACGCACCCTATGACGTCATTTTCCGTCTAACTAGATTTTCCGCCATCTTGGATTTTGTTGAAAACCTTAAAAAATTTTCACAGGTCACAAATTTTGACCAATTCTCATGAAAATTGGCACAGATTATCTTTGGACTAATCCGCACAAAAGTTGCTCGTTTTTTTCTTCAATTTCGACTTTGTTCACTAACTACAACCAATCAAAGTTAGCGGCGACTACGCCAAAAAGAACGTGAGGCTATATCTCATCAACAATTTAATCTTTTTACATCAAACTCATAACATATATTTATTACTTGATTGTAAAAAGGCCCAAGAATTTTGGAAACCTTTGACCTATAGGTGGCGCTATATTTCGAAAAAATGCATTTTTGCTCATATCTTTGGACACGTTTGTCCAAATTTCATGAATGATGTACCATTGTAATCCGTGGATATAGCCGAGGTCAACGAATTCTATGACGTCATTCACGCCATCTTGGATTGTCCGCCATTTTGAATTATGTCAAAAACCTTCAAAACGCATTACAGGTCACCCAGATTGTCTGAATTCCATGGGACTTGACACATAGAATCTTCAGACCAAGCCTCACAAGAGCTATCATGTGGATGTTTTTATTTCGTTTCCCTTTGCCCGTAGCAGCCAATCAAACTCAACAATGACGCGCCAAACAGGACGTGAGGCCATATCTCAGCAACAATTTGCTCTTTTGACATCAAACTTCTAACACAGACTCATGATCAAGTCTGTAAGAAGCCGAAGAAGTCTGGTGAACTTCCACCCAGAGGGGGCGCTATAAGTACAAAAACTGCATTTTGCTCATAGCTTTGGAGCCGTTGGTTCAAATTGGACAAATGAGATACCGTTGGAATCCCTGGATGAAGACGAGTTCATCTCAAACACCAAACTTGGTCTATGGACTCATGATGTCCTCCTGAGCAGCCGCAGGCTTGCCTGCTGTTCTGCTAGACCCCGTATCGCTGCTTGCAGCTATATTTATTATTGATCTACTTTCCGCTGCAATTGAAGTCTATGGCAGCCCCATTAACGCAATGGTAAAAAGTTGTGAAATTTGGCACATCTAATTAGGACAGTCCCATTAGCAAATTCAACAAATTTCGTGCCCAAATTCAAAACTCTCTAGCGCCACCAACATGTCAAAGTTTGAAGCCCATTCAGCTAAATAACTTTTGACTCGTTGATCCAAATTTCAAAAACAAGGTATCGTTGGAATCCTTGGATCATGCCGATTCCAACGCACCCTATGACGTCATTTTCCGTCTAACTAGATTTTCCGCCATCTTGGATTTTGTTGAAAACCTTAGAAAATTTTCACAGGTCACAAATTTTGACCAATTCTCATGAAAATTGGCACAGATTATCTTTGGACCAATCCGCACAAAAGTTGCTCGTTTTTTACTTCAAATTCGACTTTGTTCACCCAGTACATCCAATCAAAGTTGACGGCGACTACGCAAAAAAGCACGTGAGACCATATCTCAGCAACCGGTTAATCTTTTGACATCAAACTCATAACACATATTCATAACTCGATCTTGAACAGGCCCAAGAATTTTGGAGACCTTTGACCTATAGGTGGCGCTATATTTAGCAAAAATGCATTTTTCCTCATAACTTTTGACCCGTTTGTCCAAATTTCACAAATGAGGTACCGTTGTAATCCGTGGATATAGCCGAGGTAAACGAATCCTATGACGTCATTCGCGCCATCTTGGATTGTCCGCCATTTTGAATTATGTCAAAAACCTTCAAAACGCATTACAGGTCACCCAGATTGTCTGATCTCCACGGGACTTGACATATAGAATCTTCAGACCATGCCCCACAAGAGCTATCATGTGAAATTTTTATATTCACTTCCATTTGCCCGTAGCAGCTAATCAAATTCAGCAATGACGCGCCAAACAGGACATGAGGCCATATCTCAGCAACCATTTGATCTTTTGACATCAAAATTCTAACACAGACTCATGACCAAGTCTTTAAGAGGCCCAAGAAGTCTGGGGAACTTCCACCCAGAGGGGGCGCTATAAGTAGAAAAACTGCATTTTGCTCATAGCTTTGGAGCCGTCTGTTCAAATTGGACAAATGAGGTACCGTTGGAATCCCTGGATGAAGACGAGTTCATTTCAAACACCAAACTTGGTCTATGGACTCACGATGCCTTTCTGAGCAGCCGCAGGCTTACCTGCTATTCTGCTAGACCCCGTATCGCTGCTTGCAGCTATATTTATTATTGATCTACTTTCCGCTGCAATTGAAGTCTATGGCAGCCCCATTAACGCAATGGTAAAAAGTTGTGAAATTTGGCACATCTATTTAGCACATTCCCATTAGCAAATTCAACAAATTTCGTGCCCAAATTCTAAACTCTCTAGCGCCACCAACATGTCAAAGTTTGAAGCCCATTTAGCTAAATAACTTTTGACTCGTTAATCCAAATTTAAAAAACAAGGCATCGTTGGAATCCTTGGATGATGACGAGTCCAACGCACCCTATGACGTCATTTTCCGTCTGACTAGATTTTCCGCCATCTTGGATTTTGTTGAAAACCTTAAAAAATTTTCACAGGTCACAAATTTTGACCAATTCTCATGAAAATTGGCACAGATTATCTTTGGACCAATCCGCACAAAAGTTGCTCGTTTTTTACTTCAAATTCGACTTTGTTCACCCAGTACATCCAATCAAAGTTGACGGCGACTATGCCAAAAAGCACGTGAGACCATATCTCAGCAACCGGTTAATCTTTTGACATCAAACTCAAAACACATATTTATAACTCGATCTTGAAGAGGCCCAAGAATTTTGGAGAACTTTGACCTATAGGTGGCGCTATATTTAGCAAAAATGCATTTTTCCTCATAACTTTTGACCCGTTTGTCCAACTTTCACAAATGAGGTACCGTTGTAATTCGTGGATATAGCCGAGGTCAACGAATCCTATGACGTCATTCGCGCCATCTCGGATTGTCCGCCATTTTGAATTATGTCAAAAACCTCCAAAACGCATTACAGGTCACCCAGATTGTCTGATTTCCACGGGACTTGACACATAGAATCTTCAGACCAAGCCTCACAAGAGCTATTATGTGAAATTTTTAAATTCGCTTTCGTTTGCCCGTAGCAGCCAATCAAACTCAGCAATGACGCGCCAAACAGGACGTGAGGCCATATCTCAGCAACCATTTAATCTTTTGACATCAAACTTATAACACAGACTCATGACCAAGTCTTTAAGAGGCCCAAGAAGTCTGGTGAACGTCCACCCAGTGGGGGCGCTATAAGTAGAAAAACTGCATTTTGCTCATAGCTTTGGAGCCGTTGGTTCAAATTGGACAAATGAGGTACCGTTGGAATCCCTGGATGAAGACGAGTTCATTTCAAACACCAAACTTGGTCTGTGTACTCATGATGCCCTCCTGAGCAGCCGCAGGCTTACCTGCTGTTCTGCTAGACCCCGCCATCGCTGCTTGCAGCTATATTTATTATTCTTCTACTTTCCGCTGCAATTGAAGTCTATGGCAGCCCCATTAACGCAATGGTAAAAAGTTGTGAAATTTGGCACATCTATTTAGCACATTCCCATTAGCAAATTCAACAAATTTCGTGCCCAAATTCAAAACTCTCTAGCGCCACCAATGGGTCAAAGTTTGAAGCCCATTCAGCTAAATAACTTTTGACTCGTTGATCCAAATTTCAAAAACAAGGCATCGTTGGAATCCTTGGATCATGACGAGTCCAACGCACCCTATGACGTCATTTTCCGTCTAACTAGATTTTCCGCCATCTTGGATTTTGTTGAAAACCTTAAAAAATTTTCACAGGTCACAAATTTTGACCAATTCTCATGAAAATTGGCAAAGAGTATCTCTAGACCAATCCGCACAAAAGTTGCTCGTTTTTTACTTCAAATTTGACTTTGTTCAACCAGTACATCCAATCAAACTTGATGGCGACTACGCCAAAAAGGACGTGAGGCCATATCTCAGCAACAGTTTAATCTTTTGACATCAAACTCATAACAGATATTCATAACTCGATTTTGAAGAGGCCCAAGAATTTTGGAGACCTTTGACCTATAGGTGGCGCTATATCTAGAAAAAATGCATTTTAGCTCATATCTTTCGACCCCTTGGTCCAAATTTCACAAATGAGGTACCGTTGTAATCCGTGGATATAGCCGAGGTCAACGAATCCTATGACGTCATTCGCGCCATCTTGGATTGTCCGCCATTTTGAATTATGTCAAAAACCTTCAAAACGCATTACAGGTCACCCAGATTGTCTGATCTCCACGGGACTTGACATATAGAATCTTCAGACCATGCCCCACAAGAGCTATCATGTGAAATTTTTATATTCACTTCCATTTGCCCGTAGCAGCTAATCAAATTCAGCAATGACGCGCCAAACAGGACGTGAGGCCATATCTCAGCAACCATTTGATCTTTTGACATCAAACTTATAACACAGACTCATGACCAGGTCTGTAAGGGGCCCAAGAAGTCTGGGGAACTTCCACCCAGAGGGGGCGCTATAAGTAGAAAAACTGCATTTTGCTCATAGCTTTGGAGCCGTTGGTTCAAATTGGACAAATGAGGTACCGTTGGAATCCCTGGATGAAGACGAGTTCATCTCAAACACCAAACTTGGTGTGTGGACTCATGATGCCTTCCTGAGCAGCCGCAGGCTTACCTGCTGTTCTGCTAGACCCCGCCATCGCTGCTCGCAGCTATATTTATTATTATTCTTCTACTTTCCGCTGCAATTGAAGTCTATGGCAGCCCCATTAACGCAATGGTAAAAAGTTGTGAAATTTGGCACATCTAATTAGGACAGTCCCATTAGCAAATTCAACAAATTTCGTGCCCAAATTCAAAACTCTCTAGCGCCACCAACATGTCAAAGTTTGAAGCCCATTCAGCTAAATAACTTTTGACTCGTTGATCCAAATTTCAAAAACAAGGTATCGTTGGAATCCTTGGATCGTGACGATTCCAACGCACCCTATGACGTAATTTTCCGTCTAACTAGATTTTCCGCCATCTTGGATTTTGTTGAAAACCTTAAAAAATTTTCACAGGTCACAAATTTTGACCAATTCTCATGAAAATTGGCACAGATTATCTTTGGACCAATGCGCACAAAAGTTGCTCGTTTTTTACTTCAAATTCGACTTTGTTCACCCAGTACATCCAATCAAAGTTGACGGCGACTACGCCAAAAAGCACGTGAGACCATATCTCAATAACCGGTTAATCTTTTGACATCAAACTCATAACACATATTCATAACTCGATCATGAAGAGGCCCAAGAATTTTGGAGAACTTTGACCTATAGGTGGCGCTATATTTAGCAAAAATGCATTTTTCCTCATAACTTTTGACCCGTTTGTCCAAATTTCACAAATGAGGTACCGTTGTAATCCGTGGATATAGCCGAGGTCAACGAATCCTATGACGTCATTCGCGCCATCTCGGATTGTCCGCCATTTTGAATTATGTCAAAAACCTCCAAAACACATTACAGGTCACCCAGATTGTCTGATTTCCACGGGACTTGATACATAAAATCTTCAGACCATGCCCCACAAGAGCTATTATGTGAAATTTTTAAATTCGCTTCCGTTTGCCCGTAGCAGCCAATCGAACTCAGCAATGACGCGCCAAACAGGACGTGAGGCCATATCTCAGCAACCATTTAATCTTTTGACATCAAACTTCTAACACAGACTCATGACCAAGTCTTTAAGAGGCCCAATAAGTCTGTTGCACTTCCACCTAGTGGAGGCGCTATAAGTAGACAAACTGCATTTTGCTCATAGCTTTGGAGCCGTCTGTTCAAATTGGACAAATGAGGTACCGTTGGAATCCCTGGATGAAGACGAGTTCATTTCAAACGCCAAACTTGGTCTATGGACTCATGATGCCTTCCTGAGCAGCCGCAGGCTTACCTGCTGTTCTGCTAGACCCCGCCATCGCTGCTTGCAGCTATATTTAGGGGTCTAGCAGCGAAGCTGCAGAACCCTATTGTTTTAGTAGCTTTTCTTATTATTAGGGGTCTAGCAGCGAAGCTGCAGAACCCTATTGTTTTAGTAGTTTTTCTTATTATTATTATTCTTCTACTTTCCGCTGCAATTGAAGTCTATGGCAGCCCCATTAACGCAATGGTAAAAAGTTGTGAAATTTGGCACATCTATTTAGCACATTCCCATTAGCAAATTCAACAAATTTCGTGCCCAAATTCAAAACTCTCTAGCGCCACCAACGGGTCAAAGTTTGAAGCCCATTCAGCTAAATAACTTTTGACTCGTTGATCCAAATTTCAAAAACAAGATATCGTTGGAATCCTTGGATCATGTCGATTCCAACGCACCCTATGACGTCATTTTCCGTCTGACTAGATTTTCCGCCATCTTGCATTTTGTTGAAAACCTTAAAAAAGTTTCACAGGTCACAAATTTTGACCAATTCTCATCAAAATAGGCACAGAGTATCTTTCGACCAATCCGCACAAAAGTTGCTCGTTTTTTACTTCAATTTCGACTTTGTTCACTAACTACAACCAATCAAAGCTGGCGGCGACTACGCCAAAAAGAACGTGAGGCCATATCTCAGCAACAGTTTAATCTTTTGACATTAAACTCATAACACATATTTATAATTTGATCTTGAAAAGGCCCAAGAATTTTGGAAACTTTTGACTTATAGGTGGCGCTATAATTAGCAAAAATGCATTTTTGCTCATATCTTTGGACCCGTTTGTCCAAATTTCACAAATGAGGTACCGTTGTAATCCTTGGATATATCCAAGGTCAACCAATCATATGACGTCATGCGCGCCATCTTTGATTGTCCACCATTTTGAATTATATCAAAAACCTTCAAAACGCATTACAGGTCACCCAGATTGTTTGATTTTCACGGGACTTGACACATAGAATGTTCAGACCAAGCTTCATAAAAGCTATTAAGTGGTGTTTTTAAATTCGCTTCCGTTTCCCCGTAGCAGCCAATCAAACTCAGCGCTGATGCGCCAAACAGGACATTAGGCCATATCTCAGCAACCATTTGATCTTTTGACATTAAACTCATAACACAGACTCATGACCAAGGTTTTAAGAGGCCCAAGAAGTCTGGTGAACTTCCACCCAGAGGGGGCGCTATAAGTATCAAAAATGCAATTTGGTCATAACTTTGGAGCCGTTGGTTCAAACTGGACAAATGAGGTACCGTTGGAATCCCTGGATGTAGATGAGGTCAAGGCAACCTCTGACGTCATTTGCGCCATCTTGGATTCTCCGCCATTTTGAATTATATCAAAAACCTTCAAAAAGCATTTCAGGTCACCCAGATTTTCTGACTTCCACGGGACTTGACACATAGATTCTTTAGACTAAGCCTCATAAAAGCTGTCATGTGTATTTTTTAATCTAGCTTCCGTTTACCTGTAGCAGCCAATCAAACGCTAACACCGCTGAACATGAGTGAGGCCATATCTTGGCAACCATTTGATGTTTTCACTTCAAACTTCTGACAAACCCGTGACCACTTTTTTGAGAGACCCAAAAATTTGGGTGACGATTGGAAGATATAGGTATCTTATGTGGGCATATACTGTATCTTAGCAATGATACAAATAAAAAAATGATCAAGAGTATTTTAAACAATTTTTTAATAAGAAAATAAACAAATCAACAAAACTATTTGTAGTTGTACAACATTTGATATGAATGAGATCATCCCAAAGCATGAGTGTAACCACAGAGAATGTTCCCCCTTTTTTTTAAGTGAAAAGGGAATTGAGACAAGGTTTTCGGAGGATTATTTAACTAGATGCAGAATAAGGTCTTACTAAGTCAGTGATAAATTTAGAAGCATACAAGCAATACATTCAATGTTGTTGTTTTTTTTTTTTAATTAAAAGAATTTTAAAATGTATCTTAAATTTCACCGCCAGCGATTGCAGCTTAATAAAAACAAGAGTGAACTATTCCGTGTTTTTGTACTTATGACAGTTGCATCCTGGACACGATGTACTGTGGGTAAAACTGGCTTTACACCGAAAGACATGAAAAAGATTTGTATAAGATTTGTGAAAGACTACTGTGAGATAACAGCTCACTAGTTTGAGATTGTCCAGTCATACTCGCTCAATATGTAACTAGACGAAAGGCAGTGTGCTGTGTTTCTGTCATTACTTCAGATTTCGGCAGGACTTATCAAATCTAATCTCAGACTCTTAAGACTGAAAAAAAGTATAGTGTAAGGCCAGCTTAAGGTGATTTGAGTAAGGTCTGTATAAAGTAAGTTGCAATAATCTAGTTTTGATGTAGTGAAAGCATTAAGTACAGTGCGGAGTTCCCCAGGGACTATGTCGTCAGAGCAAGGACTCTGTGATGAACATAAATTTCAGCTGAGGTTAAATGAAATGATCCTTTAAAACAAATACCTCATTACATACAGACTTTGCAGTATGCACAACCAATTTGACTGCAGGAGCAGTCAGCACCTTCACCGTTTATAAGAGTCACAAAAGCAAGCATGGAGTTGATGTCTTGAATATTTGTAGCTGCAGAAGAAGAAGAGGAGATAGGAGAGTGGTCCAGACAGTCTCAGCAAGTGTCTGCAGCAAACGTTAAGCAGCCAGATCAACTTCAGAGCTGTGTTGATACGTCCACAGATTATATCCATCGGCTCTGAGCAGTCGAGTTGAGAAGATCTTCCATGCTGGTGATCATAGCACAGTGTTGTCCTGTTGTTCCATGGATGTTGTTAAAGCGACATGACCGTCAGTGCACAGGTATTCCTGGCAATGAACAATATGTTGTAAGGAAAAATCGCACAAAACATGCATACTAGATAGGTTGGTACATGTTCCTCATCAGGCCAATCAAACAGAACAAATCACTTCATTCCTAATATTGAACAACATAGAAAAATGACAATTAAAATGTAGTTTGGAACAGTCTGTATACTTACATGTTTTGTCACTGAGAAACATTTCTTGGAATCAGATTTCTGTAGTTCAGAAGGTGTACAGTGAAACACAGCAGTCTTTAGGAATGACCATGGATAGTAAAGGTCGATGACCATCAACAGGTTCTGTGGCTGGTACGAATCATTCAGTGGGCTGCAGATGTAGGACATCCATCTAGTGATGAATAAAACAAAGACATTTACAGCATTGGCAAAAAAAACATAGGTTATACATTTATTTAAAGTAAAAGAATGAATTGATACTCACGGAATTAAATTAAATCAAGGACTATTAACTCAGACTGCTGTCATTTTTTTTCTTCAAATGGGTCTTGGACGGCCAGGGTTCAGTTGGAAATACAGGCATGGACCACGGGTGGAACACTACTGTGAGCAATAAACACAGAACAATGTTTCTTCATTAAATCTTGTGAAAGATACATGAATTTCTAATTGTGGAAGTAGAGATACTCACAAAATTCCCTGTTTCCAATAATCATATTTTCAAGAGGTGTAGTTTCTTTTGAAGTTCCAGGGCACAGATGAAGACATTTCAGCTTTGCAAAGCACCAAGGATGCAAAAGTCAAATGAGTGACAGCTGCTTTGGCAGGTTGTATTGCCGATGTTCAAAAGTCTTTGCCGGTTTCATCATCTGTGTATCCCATGGGAATTTAACCAGGTAGATAGGCAAGGTCCACACAGCTTTTTAAGTTTTGGGAAAACATGATTTGTACAGTTCTTTGACATCAGTAAGCTTACAAACATTTTGTTGTGCACCTTAAAGTGGGAAAAATTCCTTAGTTGGCTTTTGCAAAACAACTGTCCATTTTTAAGTAATCCTTAAGTAATACTTAACTCTATTACAAATGCAAAGTGATGAAATAAAAACAACAAGTAAACCAAAAAAGCCTAAAAACAATTCATCTTCAATGGGACACACAACACAGTTACTGAAAATTAAGGCAAATGTGATAGCCTTGTGTTACTCACTCACGCACACAATTAATGCAGTGAATGGTCCCATAACTGTCAAAACAGAATTTTTACATTAAATTAACCTTATAAAATAGTGTACAATAGAAACATTATTATAAAATAGTACACAGTGTTAAAATACCCTGTTTACAAAACTGGATCACAAGTGAGCAGGACTTTATGTTTAAAATATCTTTATCTTTGTTATTACAAAGATAACCAACAAAAAAAAGATGCTGCATACAAAGTGTAACAGTTTTTTAGAAGGAAGGTGAACATAGTGCTGATTGGACAGCTGAATGACAGAAAAAGACAGAGATTACAGTATAGCCATGCCTGCCCACTTGTGATGATTTGTAAAAACAAAGAAATAAGAATGAAATGAAGTAACACATTTTCCAAAAGAAGGTTGTGTCTCAAACTTTTAATATGTATGGCTTTTTCCTTTAAAAAAATAACTTATGTTTTTAAAAAGAACACACAGTATATTGATCTAAATCTCAAATAAGCCAGGAACTGTAATGGATAAAACACATTTTTAAAAGTCCTTATATTCACTTTATAATTAGATAGGCCTAATGATTCAATGGCTTCAAATGAGCTGACTGAGCATATAATTTATTTATCAAGACAATACATTACATTTTCACCTAGTTTATGTTTAGATATTGTTCTTTTGTGCTTTTATTTGGAGACCAGGGCTAGTTGATGCAAGGATAGTCAATACAGGAGATAAAGTGCAAGTGCAGTGACTATGGGGCAGTGACTAAAAATAAACTAAGAGTAAAATGACTGTAGTCTTGAATGGGCCCACTTGTTAAGATCTGTTAAGATCTTAACAGTAACCCACTCCAAAAGCATGAACATAATTGTGTGCCAACTAATCTGTCAATGATGAACTGAAAGAGAGGGAGAAAGTTACTAAGTATCTGTGATAGCTGGGGTTGCACTTGCGAAGATCACAAAATATCAGACAGACACTCACATTATTTTTTCCTTTGCATGCTAACCAGCCCTGGTCTCCAAAACACAAAACTTCTTTTGGAAAATAGATTACATACCCTCCCACTCCCTGCAAGGAGCCGTCCTGTATATCGCTCCCTCCTTGCGACCCCCCCAAACCCCAAATAGCGGACGGAACATCTACAGTACATATAATGGTGGATAATTCACATTGCAAACACAAATATTACAACAGTGAGATAAGAATTGCTTCATGGAAACTGTAGTATGTCTGTACAACATCGACAACAACATCTCCTACATCTTTACAGTACACATGATCTATTAACGTACCTCTTTCTGTTGTAGCTGCTTGGACATGTTGAGTGTATCCATGTTGTTCCAGGAATTTTGCCACAGTAGACGAAACAAAGACGTCCTCATTGAAGTCTCCCATGATCACCTTCCTCCCTGCATGCTTCTCAAGTTCAAAGACGACCTGTGATAACTGCTGTCGAAACATGTCAATCTTGTAGGAAGTTGGCCTGTACAAAACAACAGCAGTCAAATTTACATGAGATATATGGAAATACAAACATTCCAAGTTGCATCTCGTTGGAATTGACACCTGCACATCAATGTTGTCTGAATAATACAAACCAACTCCTCCTCTTTGCTGATGTTTCAATGCTGTAAAAACTGTGTCAGAGTCATCGTAACAGTTCTGTCTTGGATTGTGATTAAAGACATATCCCGGTAGTTGTGGTTGGTCTTTGCTGTCTGCATTGAGCCATGTTTCTGTTAAGCAAATACAGTCAGCTTTCATGAGGGTTTTGTGGGATCGCATGTCGTCAAAGTGAGCATTCAAACTCTGTACATTGTGGAGTGCAATTGTGCAGACCGGATCAATGTCAGCTGAACCAATACTTTTAAAGTTGAACTTTGGCAAGCTTTTCATGGCTGTGTCTACTTTGTCATCACAAAATATAGCTGCTTCTTTGAAGTCCTCAATAATCAGTCCATCAACAGTTCTCACCCGACTCAATGCAACATACGCTTGCCCTGCAGCAAAGATTTTGTTGAGTGATACAACAGCTCTGTCCACAGTAAGGCCTTGGCACTTATGTACTGTCATTGCCCAAGCCAGGGTGAGAGGAAATTGCCTTCGTATTCCACCAGCATTTGATACTTGATCCTCTTGTACCTCCACAATTGTAGAGCGTTCAGAACTTCTTTTGGATTTTGACCTCTGCATCTTTCCAACATTAGGGTCTTCAAATTCAACATGGATAGCAATAGGAATGTCATCCTCATCTTCACCATTAATAATTTCCACAACCGTACCACACACACCATTGACAAGGCCGTCAGACACGTCTATATTTTTCTTCAACATCACCTTTGCACCAATGCCCAATGACACACACCTTGGCAAGCATGAATTGAAAACCTTTGTATGGAAGCCTAGTTTTGGTTCCATTCTTCCAGTTTTGGGACTCCGTGTAAAATCTTGGGCATCTATGCTGATTGCATCTGGGCAAAGTTCTTGCAATCTAGTAATATTGTATTTATCAACCTCTGCATTTGTAGCATATATGTGAATGTCTGTGGAGCCTTCACCAGTTTCACGTTGCTTTAATGCAAGGACATCACGAGCACTGAGACATTCATTCTTTTTACGAACTCTGAGGCGATTCAGCATCTCTGCAAAATCTGCATTTTCTTGCCTCAAAACTTCAGTAAGCTCCGCAACTTCAAAGTTGTTGTCCCACATGTTGACTTCTGTGTTGTCAGAAAAAAGAGGTGTGCCTTTGACAGGTCTCAACTGAAAGAAGTCACCCACGCAAATCAGGGAAACATTTCCAAACAAAGAATAATCACCAGTCTGTTTGATTTGACGTAGTCTGCCATGAACGTAGGACAAAAGACGGTGGTCAACCATGGACACTTCATCGATGATCAAAATGTGCAAGTTTCGCATTTTCATCCTTAAAGTATTGACCTTCTCATCACCAAGAGGTTGATAAGGCAGTTTAACATTTGCACCAATGGAGAATGTATTGTGAATAGTTGCAGCACCAATGTTATATGCAGCCACACCAGTGGGTGCTGTAAGAAGCACAGTCAGATCCTCTGGATTGTCAGCAATTTGTGACAGCAGTCGTGTAGATTCATAGTGGATGGCTTTGATCAAATGGGATTTACCTGTTCCTGCTCCACCAGTAATGAACAATCGCAACGGTTCAGGATTCTGTCCAAAGAGTATCTGCAGACACCACTGACGAACAGCATAAAATATTGTTGCCTGTTCTTCATTCAATGTTCGCAATAAACCTAGTGCAGCCTCTCGGGGCATTGTCATGTGATTAGTTTCCAAAGTGCATGTTGTCTTTGGGTTTGCTGTCAGGTCAGGAATAAGATCACCAACATCATCACTGCCTTCCTCATCATCTACAGCTTTGTGTTTCATGATATCCAAACAACTGAGACGTTCCCTTTCTGTTTCCGGACATATCTGAGCCCAAGCGTCTTCTAAATCAATGTCGTTATCCAGCAATTCTTTGGCTTTGTCAATCTCATCGCTTTCTTTTTCAAATAAAGCTTTGTTGGAATCCACAATTGATTGCACTTTTTCAATGTCAGTGCCACATTTCACCGCGCCACTTCTGTAAAACTGTTCGTATGTATCAAACTGAGGTGGTCTGAGGTGCAAGTCTTCATAATAGGGCAAAAACAGCTGCAGCAATGAATGAAAGTACTGTTCTGGATTTTTTGTCTGTGAAAACCTGGGATACCTCACAACAGCAGGCTGTGTTCTGGTCCTTTTTCTGATGAAACCACGGTTGTTGTTGAGTTGTATTATGTCATGTGATTCTCTTTGTTGTGAACCCTCAGACTTTGAAATAACTCTGTATTGAGAGCAAAAGCTGGCAAGGCATAACTCCTCCATTTCTGCTGATCGAGGTCTGCTCTTGTACCGTTCCACCACATTAGTCATCCAAATGCTACTCTCATCATCAGACTGTTGGAGCTGAGCTTTAGCTTGGAGCACATGCAAAGGCAAACTCATCCTAACAGGATTTTCACCGACAGGAATAAACTGTACTTCCCGAGAACATTCCTTTAAGTGCATACGTGTCAATCTATACACTGCCTCTTGAGCTGAAACTTCTCTGTTGTGCAAGTAGACACTGCCGAGCTGTTTGAACGCAGCTTTTGCATCAAGATTGCCATTCCTCGCCTCATTCTGTGCACGCTGTAACAGCAAACCCATTTCCTGCTCTGCTTTTGTGATGTATGACAGTATGTAGACCACAACAGAAAAGGCATCGGTGACAAACTGAATGTCCATGTTTCCTTGCCAAGCACGCAGTAAGTCTTTATTGTACTGGTTCACCCAAATTTCAGAAGGATTTCGCTTAAGGACAATGCTTTTCTTTTTGGAACATATGCTGTATGCTCTCTCAAACAGGCCTTGATGTATCCCAAGAGACTCAAAAAAAGCATCAGCTGTATCATAATTCAGGTCAGGATTGTCCAGCGCTGTTTTCACTTTCTTTATGATTGCATTGGCATTGGTATTGTCATCTTTTCCACTCAAGTCCTCTGAGTTCCCACTTCTTGTAAAGAAAGTACGGCTTGATGGAGGTCGTGGGAAATTGAATCGACACACAGTTTTTTTCTTACGGCATGTTTTTGAGTGTTTGGTGCTATGTTTTTGTACACTGTTCACAACCTCATGAAGCTCTGCATCAGACTCTGGTGGAATCTCACATGAAATGTATCTGTCTATGAAAGTTACCACATCGGCATCACTGTCTTTATCAATCTTTGGTGCATTTTCCACCCAAAACAAACAGTGAACATGAGGAGAACCACGCTGTTGGAATTCAACTCGATAGAAGTAGTCCTTTATTTTCCCAATGGGTTCAGCTGGTGACATGATTACATCACGAAGAAAACAATGCCATCGATGATCAAACATTCTTGCTGCAGTAACTGGATTTCTTCCAATCAGCGCACATTTGTCAGACCAGTCAAGATCCTCCACAGGTGTTTCTTTTCCTTCCAACCTCAAAAGAGAACCAAGCATTTCGGGCCATCTCAGATCGGCACTTGACATGCTTATGAAAAACGTTGGAATTGATAGTTGTCGAATCATACTGAACAAATCTTTCTGTACTGACATCCAGTAAGGTGGGGTTCCACGAATTCCTCGCAAGAACTTGTACCCTTCATCATTTCGTAATATTTTACTTAGTGAATCTGAGTTCAACAACAGGTCTGATACTTCTTTCAGAGATGACTTGCCACCACCTTTGCGCATTGCCACTGATACACCAGATATGACTTGATGCACTTCTGACATGTATTGTGCATAAAAAATGTAGTCTGTGTTGCGACCAAAACGTCCATCAGCATTGAGAATGCGACAGTTCAGGTAACGTGACAGAGTTATTTTTGATTCCCTTTCATCATGGAATGTAGGTCCACCCAATGGAAACAGAACAGGAAAACATTTGGCCTCGTTGGTTTTATCAGATAGCAACCGAACAGGACTGTTACCTTCAGCTGGTGCCACGCTCAGTATATCCTGGAAATTCTGATCAATGATCTCTGAACCCAGATTGACAGGTTGCAATGATGTGTCTGACAAGAGGCCACCCTGGTCTTTAATGTAGGTCAGTTCCTCCTCTGCTTGCTCTTCAAGGTTATTTTCATCATCACTGTTAGCTGTCAGCTCTTCGGTGTCCTCATTTGCCTCGCATTCATCACTTCCATTCAGAGTGTTTACCCATTCATCATTAAAAATCACATCATCATACCACTTATTGTTTGTGATCAAATATCTCAGTGCATTCCTTACACGATCAGTGTGAACATACATGTACTCATAATGACCTTTGTATGTCAACTTCCGTTTGAGTTTGACTCTTATCATTTTGTCATCACCCTCATTCCTTGGAAGAATATTTGTCACGCTACTGTTATCAACAGGTACAGAGACACATGGACCATGGCAAGCTCTTTGGCGTCCTCGGGGCAAACACAGCAGCTTCATGAAGGGAATATGACGAGCAATGAGATGTTCCTCCAAAGAGTTCAGACATTTCAGTTCAGGTGGAATTTCATCCAAATACATGTTGTTGGTGACACTCTCTTCTGGTAGTTTTCCTCTAAGCATTTTTTGATGGCAGGAATGGCAAACCCATAATTTGCTAAAAGGACTATCAGACAAATGACATTCCTGCCCACATTCAGTATCACAAACATGTAAATATTGTAATGTTATACACCGCTTTGCCAGTGCAGCAACCTCTGGTCTTTTGCTTTCATAATGACTTCTTTTACACTCAATCACTTGTTTCCTGAAAAGTAAGCGATGACAAACAGAGCATACGTATTCAGGACCACGGCTGACGTCTTGACGAAACTGACCAATGACAAAGTCAATGTCTTGTTGCTTCTTTCTCATATTTGCATAAGTGTCATTGCTAGTCTTAATTTTGTTTTCGCGCATTTCATCATTTTCATGATATTTCATCTTGATATTCTCCTTGACTTTATTTTGAAACACGATATTGCTCTTGTACTTCGTATGACTATAATCACGAACCTTATTTTGAAACACGATGTTGCTTTTGTACTTCGTATGACTATAATCACGAACTTTATTTTGAAAGACGATGTTGCTTTTGTATTTCGTATGACTATAATCACGAACTTTATGTTGGAACGAGATGTTTGTCTTATAAGTGTTTTTTGAGGAATCACACTTTGATTTTTTATAATTTGGATCAGTACCATATTTATTTTTACGCTGTGCAAGTATATGTGCCTTGAACTGCTCTTGGGTCCCATAGTTTGTGTTGAAATAATCACATTTCTTTTTCCGAAACTCAGAATTTTTTCTGTTCTTATGAAAATGTTTACGAGATGTCTCACATTTGGAATTCCTAATGCACTCATATTCATTATATTTTGTCTTTTCAGTCTCAATTTTTCGTTTCTTCACATTGATGTCACTGCATCGTAGACGTTCTTTTTCTGCTTTCTTGTCTGACTCAGTGAACTTTCTCTTCCGCTGGGGTCTTAACTGTCCATAGTCGATAGACTGGCATGTTCCGGCACAAGGACTCTGTGTATTCCTGTTTTTGACACATGTTACAACCTCATAATGATTGGCAGTGTGACTTAAATATATACAGTTCTGAATGCATGGTTGTACAGTAGGTCTGTGCATGTTCCATCTCCCATCATTTAATGTGAAGATAGCAGTTTGGAATAAATCGGCGGCAGCAAATATGTCGATCTCCTTTGCCCAGGTCCCACAGTAGTAAATCCTTGATTTTGTGACATAGTCCTGCACAGATGTATATTCATTTCTTAAATACTGTGCAAATTTACCACTGTTGTTCTGGAGGTGTCGTACAACAGCCCGTCTTATTTTCAAATGTTTCTCCTCATCGTGACAAACACTGAAGGCCAGACAACGAAAAAAACAGTTTCCATCTGGTTTTATGCTTTTAATGTTGCAAGGACACCCCATATCATCCACGTCAGCTATCATTTGGTCTTTGTCAGCTTTTTCTTTTGACAGTCCTAATTTTTTGCACAAGTCATCGCGGTCTTGACGGGTCAGTGGTTTGAAAGGCTGCTTGGCAATTGTCACATTGCTCACAATGACATCAAGATCGGCATTCACGTTAACGGAACTTACTGTTTTATTATTAACATTGTTTACATTCCGAGCAACCTTAGTCGGCCCACCACGAGAGGACTGCTGCTTGCAGACTTTGCGTTCACCTGTTACCACTTTGCTGTACAGGGGGCGGCTGAGTGTTGGACTTGTTGCACCTACGTCACCAGGAGCTGCCTCGTTCATGTGTGATCTCGTCTCTGTTGAACTGTTACAACCATTACCAATAGAGGACTGCTGCTTGCAGACTTTGTGCTCACCTGTTACCACTTTGCTGTACAGCAGGCGACTGTGTGTAGCATTTGTTGTGCTTACGTCACCAGAAGCTGACTCGTTCATGTGTGATCGCGTCTCTGTTGAACTATTACAACCATTACCAACATTTGAAGCGACCTTAGTCAGCTTACCAACAGAGGGCTCCTGCTTGCCGACTTTGTGCTCACCTGTTACCACTTTGCTGTACAGCGGGCGGATGTGTGAAGTAGTTGTCACGCGACCGGACGATGGCTCGGTCATCTGTGCTCGTGTATCAGTACGGATGTTGCTTACCACTTTCACTCCCGTCACTTCAAAGCTCGGCGTCCTTACGTTAAACGATCGTGCATAATCATACACAAAGCTAACCAGAGACTGTACAGAGCTGATGTATACAACACAACTTGCATTCTCACCTTGCTGGTTAATCCTTGCACTTGCATGTGAATCCACAAAGGCAAATCTTCCACCTTCATTAATTATAGCACATGTACTAGCACAAACTGTCAATAAACATGCATCATTACCATACAGTGCTCGCTGTAGTGCTTCATCAAAAGGCATGGCCACATCCTGCAAAGCTTGGTCATAATCATCAATATTGACAAAGCCAGTGTAAGATTCAGCAAAGTTTATTGCAAAATTACAATTCCACATTCGCTGTTGTGTAGGCAGTTCAGACACAGCAATGTAACCACGGCGTGCCACACTATCATTTATTCTTCCCTGTGCACTCATTGACCTGTAAATAACAGTTCCTTTAATCAACACATCATCCAGATCTCTGGAGTTCCAGGTCCACACATTCTTGGTCTTGCTCTTCAGAACTGCTGTCAGACTGATGGCACCACACTGCTTGTTCCGCACGGTTCCAAACCGGGAATGACCTTGATGAAACGACCCCATCAGCACAGATATCTCTGGAAAATCAACTGCACAGTCAGTAGATACAGTTTGAGAATTTGGCTTTTGGTTTTTCAAGGGTTCATTGCACAAGTTTTTGCACAGGTTTTTTGACAAGTTTTTGCACAGGTTTTTTGACAGTTCATTGCACAAGTTTGCCTCAGATGCCTTGATTGGGGATTTTGACATTTGGGGAAGGGGGAATGTTTTGGCTTTTTTTATACGAGGACGCCCAGCCTCGGCACCATCCACCAACCCCTCTTTGGCACAGGGAATCTGCAACACACAGAACAAACAATAAGTTGTAATGTAACACATTTCCTTTATCATCTGATACAGCACCACTAAAATCATTTTATCACTAGTAATCTCCACGTTTTTTTATATAGGAATGCACATATTTCATAACTGCCTAATTTATGTTGTGAAAATAGAAACTTTAATACAAAATAAGGAGGCTCTTTCACAGCTCATTTGAATTGAGCCTTTACTAGTATTTCCAACTACACCCTACCGTAAAGACAGTGCTACAACCTTTGCAAAACACATGGTATGTATTTGCCACAGCTTCTTGTTCATGAGGAATGTTCCTGACTAAGTTGACACTTTTCTCCTTCTTTAACACCATGATGGAAAAATGTTAAAGTTATCTCAATATTCATCACAATGTTCTAAGAATTTGGAAATGTAGTCAAAGAAATGACCAATTCTGAGCACTAAGGGAGAGAAAGTTAAGGTGGAAAACTCCTGCAAAAGTCAGATGTTGGCTGGCATGACTTTTTGATCATTAGCATTCCACAGGATAACATATTTCCCAAACACACACAATCATAATACTTGTGAACCAAAATAGTGATGTTTCTAACCCCCTCAGAGGGCTCCTTGGCTGCAGCAGCACCCCGATTATTTCTGGAGGCCAAAGACCGTTTGCTGGGATGTGGCATCTGGAACACAAAGTTAAAACATATCAGAAATGGAAACTGATGGTTGAGACATGTGCCACTCATTTCCTTCTGTCTCTATATTAATAAACATTAAACAAATGTGAAAATGGCATAATAAAGTTGGAATAGTTTGAAGATCATATTGCCAAAATAAATGCAAAACGAAAAAAAAAAGATGCAACTCATGTAAGCCTGAGTGATACATAATAATAATAATCTTAAACAAGTACTGTCTCATACAAAATAATAGACACACACCAGTAAATTTCCATTTATTCATGTCTGGCAATTTTGATGCAGAAGATCATGTACCAGGATGTAATGTCAAAGACCCCAACTGCTACAAGTCAGTAAGTTTCTATAAAATTCACCCACATTATCATTCATGTGCTTACCTTTCCAACAATCGGTTGCGATTTCAAATCTGGAAAACAAAGAAATATCATGATACAAGTGAAAGCAAAACAACACATAATCTAGAACCCACACATTCAATTCTATTCAGTTTCATTTATATAGCACCAAATTACAAATGTCATCTCAAGGCACTTAAATGATGTGGTTCAATTCAAGCCAATTAAACTTCAATTCATTGTAATCATAATCCAATAAAATCCTATTTAAAAATAATCCAATTGATTCATATAGAGCCAATTCAAAAATAATATCATTGCTAAGGAAACCAACAGATTGCACTGAAACTTGTTTTCAGTCCAATCTCCCGTCCTGAGCCTGAGGGACTGTGGAAAGGAACGACTCCCTTTAACAGGAAGAAACCTCTGGCAGAACCAGACTCAGCAGTTCTGTAAATTTCCATTTATTCATGTCTGGCAACTTTGATGCAGAAGATCATGTACCAGGATGTAATGTCAAAGACCCCAACTGCTATAAGTCAATAAGTTTCTATAAAATACTCCCACATTATCAGTCATGTGCTTACCTCTCCAACAATTGCTTGCAAATTCAAATCTGGAAAACAAAGAAATATCATGATACAAGTGAAAGCAAAATAACACAATCTCGAATCCACACGTTCAATTCTATTCAGTTTAATTTATATAGCACCAAATTACAATCGTCATCTCAAGGTACTAAAATAATGTAGTCCAATTTAAGCCAATTGGAGTTCAATTCATTTTCATCATAAACCAATGAAATCCATTCATTTAAAAATAATCCAATTTATTCACATAGAGCCAATTCAAAAATAATATCCTAGCTAAGGAAACCAACAGATTGCACTGAAACTTGTCTTCAGTCCAATCTCCCGTCCTGAGCGTGCCTGTGGCGACTGTGGAAAGGAACGACTTCCTTTTAACAGGAAGAAACCTCTGGCAGAACCAGACTCAGGAAGAGTGGCCATCCGCCTCAACCAGCTAGGGTTTGAGAAGCCAGAAAAGAGGGGGAAAAAAAACACCATAACACCATTCAAAGGATAACTGTTGGAACAGGGAAACACAAGTTAACAACCACAATAATGTCACATGGACATAAAATTATTTGAGAAATGAAACGGGGGGGGGGGGGGGGGGGGCATCAAAGTGAGGAAAGGTGTGACAGGTCAAAGTCAACTTCATCGTCAATCAAGCTTTTCAACAGTACATTGCAAGCAGACTGAAATTTCGTTTATCTAACTCCAAATGTGCACGAGTTAAAAGTTGACATACAACTAAGACATAACTGTATTGAAACAGCACACTAGAACAAAGTGCAATTGATATCAGATATCGCTAACAGTAAACGGTAACATATAACAAGCAGCAGAACTGTGGGCATACATTCTAGACTGTCAGTGTATCAAGAGTCCTTAAGGTATGTATGTTGCTGGAGTGCAATAGTATTGAGTTACAAAAAGGTGCAATGAGGCAAGCAGCAACATGGAGATGAAAGTTGTAAACTTGATGAAGGGCAGTGCGTATAGAGTGGTGGGTAGGGTCTTTGATGATGTTGATGGCTCTTCTTTGACAATGGTGGCTCTTCTTTGATGAACTCCCCCAGCAGTCTAAGCCTATAGCAGCAGAACTATGGGATGTTTCAGGCTCACCTGAGCCATCCCTAACTATAAGCTTTATGAGAAAGGAAAGATTCAGCCTGATCTTAAAGGTAGAGAGGGTGTCTGCTTCCTGAAGCCAAACTGGCAGCTGGTTCCACAGAGAGGGGCCTGATAACTGAAGGCTCTGCCTCCCATTCTACTTTTAGAAGCTCTGTGAACCACATTATCACATTTATTACACATCTGCATGCACTATCAAAAGTCAGATATACTATTAATATAAATATGATCAAAAGTGTTCCTCCAGATGTATTAATTCAAGTAAGAAAATACTACTTCAACCATTCAAAATATTTCAGAAATACAATTTTCTATAACAATTTTCAACATACATTTAAAATAATAAACATTCATTATCAATTATTTAGTATAATTGATTATCAATTAGCATTCATTATAAAATGGCTCACAACAGTACATTTATGCTACACATCACTTTTTATGATTTCTAAGTGTTTTGTATAATATAATTTTTCATAACAAATTTCACTTTCACTTCTTATGTGATTGTTTTATAATATTACTACATTAGAAGCCAAATCCTTATCAACATGAAAGCAATTAGTTTCTTAGGACAGCCACAATACACTCAAATCAGCTGCCACTGACTTGAGATGCAAACCACTGCTACTTTTATCATCGGTTTTCATTTATACTTTAATACAATGAATAGTGATGACTGTTTTTTAAACTCAATGTAAGTCACATTTGCATCACATGATTATTCCATTAATTGACATGTATTTAATGAATCTCTCAAACGCTGACAATGTGGAGCAGAACCCACTGACATGACAATATACATGTACATGTGTGTGGGTCAAACAAGTGACCAACACATTGTTCATTTAAATACAAAATATTTGCATAGTTGCCTGCTTTCTGTACATTTTACAAATTCTCCATCATTCTCCATCTCCAATCATTGGACACAAATCACATTAAATTATCAGCGTCTACTTTTACATTAATTACAGTGAGTACATTAAGCACATATAAACACCGCCAACATCACACCTCAAACAGACAGAGGGATAATGGTTTCATTAAGTCACATAGCATAATAATAAACCACCACCGGCCTCCACAACGCTTCAATTAATCTGAAAAATAAACAGTTATTCCCCGATTCTTTCAGAGCGGTTGTCTTAAATTAGCGCGATTGTTTCATTCTTGATAAATACATTACAAGCTAGCATTCACCCAATGCATTCATCCCATTACTCTTACGCAAAAAGCACACTAAATCATTAACAATTAGGACTTTTTGACAATAAGTTCTTCAAACATTTTAAAATCGACTGGCCTTCTTTCAACATCCCGAATGCATGCACCACATGCATTTCATTTCACCTCACCACCTCCCTCCCCGCCGAATCTAACAGCTAACCAATTACTTAAATTAATAAATGCTTCGACTGTCAGACAACATATCAGACGTGCTTTTTACCATTTAATTATGAACGCGTACTATCTGCCAGCAGATCATCTTGACTAACGCGGTGAAACACCGCAAATACCATTTGCCCATAATTGCACGGCCGCGTCGGCCATTTTACTTTTCACAAATCAACAGAGGCCACGTTTCGTCGGCCATTTTACTTTTCACGAAGCAACATAGGCCACGTTTCCCAGATTAGCTAATAAGCTCTTAGCGCTGTCAGACAACATATCAGACGTGCCTTTTACCAGTTAATTATGAACGCGTACTATCTGCCAGCAGATCATCTTGACTAACGCGGTTAAACAATGCAAACACGATTTGCCAACATCATAATTGCAAGGCCGCCTCGGCCATTTTACTTTTCACAACCAACAGAGGCCACGTTTCCCAGATTAGCTAAGAAGCTCTTAGTGCTAAAAGCTTCTTTGGAGCACATTCCCAAGCATGTGTTGCAAAACTGCTATCGCACAAACTACAAAAGAAACGGACAAACTCTGCCTCGTTTTATATTACATTACTTTTGGCTTTCTCATTAACAGTATAACTAACACAGTGATAAAATACACACACATCATTTGCAATCACTCGCTTAGCAAAACACCGCAAACAACATTTGCCAACATCATAATTGCAAAGCCGCGTCGGCCATCTTACCTTTCACGAACCAACATACGCCACGTTAATTGCTATCGCACAGACTTCAAAAAGTAACGGTCAAACTCTGCCTTGTTTTATATCATCATATTACTTTTAGCTTTCTCAGGAACAGTATAACTAACACAATGAGATCAAATACACGAACATCATTTGCAATCACTAGCTTAGCAACAATCAAGCCACACGTCTTACCTGTATCGAAGCTCTCGAGACGAATGGCAGGCAGGCCCAGTTTCCCTGAGTGACGCGGTCTACCTCTTCAAAATAAAACTCTTAATTCTGTGATGGCCCTTCAAAATAGTTACGTTTATCCCTGCGAACATACATGTGCACATAAAAACAGCACGTTAAACACATTTTTACATTTGTAATAATCCCTGGATGAAGACGAGTTCATTTCAAACACCAAACTTGGTCTATTGACTCATGATGCCTTCCTGAGCAGCCGTATGCTTACCTGCTAATCTGCTAGACCCCGTATCGCTGCTTGCAGCTATATTTATTATTATTAGGGGTCTAGCAGCGAAGCTGCAGAACCCTATTGTTTTAGTAGCTTTTCCTATTATTATTAGGGGTCTAGCAGCGAAGCTGCAGAACCCTATTGTTTTAGTAGTTTTTCCTATTATTATTATTGATCTACTTTCCGCTGCAATTGAAGTCTATGGCAGCCCCATTAACGCAATGGTAAAAAGTTGTGAAATTTGGCACATCTATTTAGCACATTCCCATTAGCAAATTCAACAAATTTCGTGCCCAAATTCAAAACTCTCTAGCGCCACCAACGGGTCAAAGTTTGAAGCCCATTCAGCTAAATAACTTTTGACTCGTTGATCCAAATTTAAAAAACAAGGCATCGTTGGAATCCTTGGATCATGACGATTCCAACGCACCCTATGACGTCATTTTCCGTCTGACTAGATTTTCCGCCATCTTGGATTTTGTTGAAAACCTTAAAAAATTTTCACAGGTCACAAATTTTGACCAATTCTCATGAAAATTGGCACAGAGTATCTTTAGACCAATCCGCACAAAAGTTGCTCGTTTTTTACTTCAAATTTGACTTTGTTCAACCAGTATATCCAATCAAAGTTGATGGCGACTACGCCAAAAAGGACGTGAGGCCATATCTCAGCAACAGTTTAATCTTTTGACATCAAACTCATAACACATATTCATAACTCGATTTTGAAGAGGCCCAAGAATTTTGGTGATCTTTGACCTATAGGTGGCGCTATATTTAGAAAAAATGCATTTTTGCTCATATCTTTGGACCCGTTTGTCCAAATTTCACAAATGACATACCGTTGTAATCCGTGGATATAGCCGAGGTCAACAAATCCTATGACGTCATTCGCGCCATCTTGGATTGTCCGCCATTTTGAATTATGTCAAAAACCTTCAAAACGCATTACAGGTCACCCAGATTGTCTGATCTCCACGGGACTTGACATATAGAATATTCAGACCATGCCCCACAAGAGCTATTATGTGAAATTTTTATATTCACTTCCGTTTGCCCGTAAAAGCTAATCAAACTCAGCAATGACGCGCCAAACAGGACGTGAGGCCATATCTCAGCAACCATTTGATCTTTCGACATCAATCTTCTAATACAGACTCATGACCAAGTCTTTAAGAGGCCCAAGAAGTCTGGTGCACTTCCACCCAGTGGAGGCGCTATAAGTAGACAAACTGCATTTTGCTCATAGATTTGGAGCAGTCTGTTCAAATTGGACAAATGAGGTACCGTTGGAATCCCTGGATGAAGACGAGTTCATTTCAAACACCAAACTTGGTCTATGGACTCATGATGCCTTCCTGATCAGCCGCAGGCTTACCTGCTATTCTGCTAGACCCCGTATCGCTGCTTGCAGCTATATTTATTATTGATCTACTTTCCGCTGCAATTGAAGTCTATGGCAGCCCCATTAACGCAATGGTAAAAAGTTGTGAAACTTGGCACATCTAATTAGGACAGTCCCATTAGCAAATTCAACAAATTTCGTGCCCAAATTCAAAACTCTCTAGCGCCACCAACGGGTCAAAGTTTGAAGCCCATTCAGCTAAATAACTTTTGACTCGTTGATCCAAATTTAAAAAACAAGGTATCGTTGGAATCCTTGGATCATGCCGATTCCAACGCACCCTATGACGTCATTTTCCGTCTAACTAGATTTTCCGCCATCTTGGATTTTGTTGAAAACCTTAGAAAATTTTCACAGGTCACAAATTTTGACCAATTCTCATGAAAATTGGCACAGATTATCTTTGGACCAATCCGCACAAAAGTTGCTCGTTTTTTACTTCAAATTCGACTTTGTTCACCCAGTACATCCAATCAAAGTTGACGGCGACTACGCAAAAAAGCACGTGAGACCATATCTCAGCAACCGGTTAATCTTTTGACATCAAACTCATAACACATATTCATAACTCGATCTTGAACAGGCCCAAGAATTTTGGAGACCTTTGACCTATAGGTGGCGCTATATTTAGCAAAAATGCATTTTTCCTCATAACTTTTGACCCGTTTGTCCAAATTTCACAAATGAGGTACCGTTGTAATCCGTGGATATAGCCGAGGTAAACGAATCCTATGACGTCATTCGCGCCATCTTGGATTGTCCGCCATTTTGAATTATGTCAAAAACCTTCAAAACGCATTACAGGTCACCCAGATTGTCTGATCTCCACGGGACTTGACATATAGAATCTTCAGACCATGCCCCACAAGAGCTATCATGTGAAATTTTTATATTCACTTCCATTTGCCCGTAGCAGCTAATCAAATTCAGCAATGACGCGCCAAACAGGACGTGAGGCCATATCTCAGCAACCATTTGATCTTTTGACATCAAAATTCTAACACAGACTCATGACCAAGTCTTTAAGAGGCCCAAGAAGTCTGGGGAACTTCCACCCAGAGGGGGCGCTATAAGTAGAAAAACTGCATTTTGCTCATAGCTTTGGAGCCGTTTGTTCAAATTGGACAAATGAGGTACCGTTGGAATCCCTGGATGAAGACGAGTTCATCTCAAACACCAAACTTGGTGTGTGGACTCATGATGCCTTCCTGAGCAGCCGCAGGCTTACCTGCTGTTCTGCTAGACCCCGCCATCGCTGCTCGCAGCTATATTTATTATTATTCTTCTACTTTCCGCTGCAATTGAAGTCTATGGCAGCCCCATTAACGCAATGGTAAAAAGTTGTGAAATTTGGCACATCTATTTAGCACATTCCCATTAGCAAATTCAACAAATTTGGTGCCCAAATTCTAAACTCTCTAGCGCCACCAACATGTCAAAGTTTGAAGCCCATTCAGCTAAATAACTTTTGACTCGTTGATCCAAATTTCAAAAACAAGGCATCGTTGGAATCCTTGGATGATGACGAGTCCATCGCACCCTATGACGTCATTTTCCGTCTAACTAGATTTTCCGCCATCTTGGATTTTGTTGAAAACCTTCAAAAAGTTTCACAGGTCACAAATTTTGACCAATTCTCATGAAAATTGGCACACAGTATCTTTGGACCAATCCGCACAAAAGTTGCTCGTTTTTTACTTCAATTTCGACTTTGTTCACCCAGTACATCCAATCAAAGTTGACGGCGACTACGCCAAAAAGCACGTGAGACCATATCTCAGCAACCGGTTAATCTTTTGACATCAAACTCATAACACATATTCATAACTCGATCTTGAAGAGGCCCAAGAATTTTGGAGAACTTTGACCTATAGGTGGCGCTATATTTAGCAAAAATGCATTTTTGGTCATAACTTTTGACCCGTTTGTCCAAATTTCACAAATGAGGTACCGTTGTAATCCGTGGATATAGCCGAGGTCAACGAATCCTATGACGTCATTCGCGCCATCTCGGATTGTCCGCCATTTTGAATTATGTCAAAAACCTCATAAAATGCATTACAGGTCACCCAGATTGTCTGATTTCCACGGGACTTGACACATAGAATCTTCAGACCAAGCCTCACAAGAGCTATTATGTGAAATTTTTATATTCGCTTCCGTTTGCCTGTAGCAGCCAATCAAACTCAGCAATGACGCGCCAAACAGGACGTGAGGCCATATCTCAGCAACCATTTAATCTTTTGACATCAAACTTCTAATACAGACTCATGACCAAGTCTGTATGAAGCCCAAGAAGTCTGGTGCACTTCCACCCAGTGGGGGCGCTATAAGTAGAAAAACTGCATTTTGCTCATAGCTTTGGAGCCGTTGGTTCAAATTGGACAAATGAGGTACCGTTGGAATCCCTGGATGAAGACGAGTTCATCTGAAATACCAAACCTGGTCTATGGACTCATGATGCCTCCTGAGCAGCCGCAGGCTTACCTGCTGTTCTGCTAGACCCCGCCATCGCTGCTTGCAGCTATATTTAGGGGTCTAGCAGCGAAGCTGCAGAACCCTATTGTTTTAGTAGTTTTTCTTATTAGGGGTCTAGCAGCGAAGCTGCAGAACCCTATTGTTTTAGTAGCTTTTCTTATTATTATTATTATTATTAGGGGTCTAGCAGCGAAGCTGCAGAACCCTATTGTTTTAGTAGTTTTTCCTATTATTATTATTATTGATCTACTTTCCGCTGCAATTGAAGTCTATGGCAGCCCCATTAACGCAATGGTAAAAAGTTGTGAAATTTGGCACATCTATTTAGGACAGTCCCATTAGCAAATTCAACAAATTTCGTGCCCAAATTCAAAACTCTCTAGCGCCACCAACGGGTCAAAGTTTGAAGCCCATTCAGCTAAATAACTTTTGACTCGTTGATCCAAATTTAAAAAACAAGGCATCGCTGGAATCCTTGGATCATGACGAGTCCAACGCACCCTATGACGTCATTTTCCGTCTAACTAGATTTTCCGCCATCTTGGATTTTGTTGAAAACCTTCAAAAAGTTTCACAGGTCACAAATTTTGACCAATTCTCATGAAAATTGGCACACAGTATCTTTGGACGAATCCGCACAAAGGATACGAAGCGGATTTTTCAATTTCGACTTTGTTCACCCATTACAACCAATCAAAGTTAACGGCGACAACGCCAAAAAGGACGTGAGGCCATATCTCAGCAACCGGTTGGTCTTTTGACATCAAACTTATGACACTGACTCATAACTCGATCCTTAACAGGCCTAAGAATTTAAGTGATCTTTGACCTATAGGTGGCGCTATTTTTAGCAAAAATGCATTTTTGCTCATAACTTTACACCTGTTTGTCCAAATATCACAAATGAGGTACCGTTGTAATCCGTAGATATAGCCGAGGTCAAACAATCTAATGACGTCATGCGCGCCATCTTTGATTGTCCGCCATTTTGAATTATATCAAAAACCTTCAAAACAGATTACAGGTCACCCAGATTGTCTGATTTCCACGGGACTTGACATATAGAAGGTTCAGATCAAGCCTCACAAGAGCTATCATGTTGATTTTTTTATTTCGTTTCCGTTGGCCCGTAGCAGCCAATCAAACTCAGCGATGACGCGCCAAACACGACGTGAGGCCATATCTCAGCAACCATTTAATCTTTTGACATCAAACTTCTAATACAGACTCATGACCAAGTCTGTATGAAGCCCAAGAGGTCTGGTGCACTTCCACCCAGTGGGGGCGCTATAAGTAGAAAAACTGCATTTTGCTCATAGCTTTGGAGCCGTTGGTTCAAATTGGACAAATGAGGTACCGTTGGAATCCCTGGATGAAGACGAGTTCATCTGAAATACCAAACTTGGACTATGGACTCATGATGCCCTCCTGAGCAGCCGCAGGCTTACCTGCTGTTCTGCTAGACCCCGCCATCGCTGCTTGCAGCTATATTTAGGGGTCTAGCAGCGAAGCTGCAGAACCCTATTGTTTTACTAGCTTTTCCTATTATTATTATTATTATTATTATTGATCTACTTTCCGCTGCAATTGAAGTCTATGGCAGCCCCATTAACGCAATGGTAAAAAGTTGTGAAATTTGGCACATCTAATTAGGACAGTCCCATTAGCAAATTCAACAAATTTCGTGCCCAAATTCAAAACTCTCTAGCGCCACCAACATGTCAAAGTTTGAAGGCCATTCAGCTAAATAACTTTTGACTCGTTGATCCAAATTTCAAAAACAACGTATCGCTGGAATCCTTGGATCATGACAAGTCCAACGCACCCTATGACGTCATTTTCCGTCTGACTAGATTTTCCGCCATCTTGGATTTTGTTGAAAACCTTCAAAAAGTTTCACAGGTCACAAATTTTGACCAATTCTCATGAAAATTGGCACACAGTATCTTTGGACAAATCCGCACAAAGGATACGAAGCGGATTTTTCAATTTCGACTTTGTTCACCCATTACAACCAATCAAATTTAACGGCGACAACGCCAAAAAGGACGTGAGGCCATATCTCAGCAACCAGTTGGTCTTTTGACATCAAACTTATGACACTGACTCATAACTCGATCCTTAACAGGCCTAAGAATTTTAGTGATCTTTGACATATAGGTGGCGCTATATTTAGCAAAAATGCATTTTTGCTCATAACTTTACACCTGTTTGTCCAAATTTCACAAATCAGGTTCCGTTGGAGTCCCTGGATATAGCCGAGGTCAATCAATCTCATGACGTCATGCGCGCCATCTTGGATTGTCCGCCATTTTGAATTATATCAAAAACCTTCAAAACGCATTACAGGTCACCCAGATTGTCTGCTTTCCACGGGACTTGACATATAGAATGTTCAGACCAAGACTCACAAGAGCTATCATGTTGATTCTTTTATTTCGTTATCGTTTGCCCGTAGCAGCCAATCAAATTCAGCAATGATGCGCCAAACAGGACGTGAGGCCGTATCTCAGCAACCATTTGCTCTTTTGACATCAAACTTCTAACACAGACTCATGATCAAGTCTCTAAGAGGCCCAAGAAGTCTGATGAACGTCCACCCAGAGGGGGCGCTATAAGTAGCAAACATGCATTTTGCTCATAACTTTGGAGCCGTTGGTTCAAATTGGACAAATGAGGTACCGTTGGAATCCCTGGATGAAGACGAGTTCATCTCAAACGCCAAACTTGGTGTGTGGACTCATGATGCCTTCCTGAGCAGCCGCAGGCTTACCTGCTGTTCTGCTAGACCCCGCCATCGCTGCTTGCAGCTATATTTATTATTATTCTACTTTCCGCTGCAATTGAAGTCTATGGCAGCCCCATTAACGCAATGGTAAAAAGTTGTGAAATTTGGCACATCTAATTAGGACAGTCCCATTAGCAAATTCAACAAATTTCGTGCCCAAATTCTAAACTCTCTAGCGCCACCAACATGTCAAAGTTTGAAGCCCATTCAGCTAAATAACTTTTGACTCGTTGATCCAAATTTCAAAAACATGGCATCGTTGGAATCCTTGGATGATGACGAGTCCAACGCACCCTATGACGTCATTTTCCGTCTAACTAGATTTTCCGCCATCTTGGATTTTGTTGAAAACCTTCAAAAAGTTTCAGAGGTCACAAATTTTGACCAATTCTGATTAAAATTAGCACAGAGTATCTTCGGACCAATCTGCACAAAGGATACGAAGCGGATTTTTCAATTTCAACTTTGTTCACCCATTACAACCAATCAAAGTTAACGGCGACAACGCCAAAAAGGACGTGAGGCCATATCTCAGCAACCAGTTGGTCTTTTGACATCAAACTTATGACACTGACTCATAACTCGATCCTTAACAGGCCTAAGAATTTTAGTGATCTTTGACCTATAGGTGGCGCTATATTTAGCAAAAATGCATTTTTGCTCATAACTTTCGACCCCTTTGTCCAAATTTCACAAATGAGGTACCGTTGTAATCCGTGGATATATCCGAGATCAACGAATCCTATGACGTCATTTGCGCCATCTTGGATTGTCCGCCATTTTGAATTATGTCAAAAACCTCCAAAACGCATTACAGGTCACCCAGATTGTCTGATTTCCACGGGACTTGATATATGGAATTTTCAGACCAAGCCTCACAAGAGCTGTGATGTGGATTTTTTTATTTCGTTTCCCTTTGCCCATAGCAACCAATCAAACTCAGCAATGACGCGCCAAACAGGACGTGAGGCCATATCTCAGCAACCATTTGCTCTTTTGACATCAAACTTCTAACACAGACTCATGACCAAGTCTGTATGAAGCCCAAGAAGTCTGGTGCACTTCCACCCAGTGGGGGCGCTAAAAGTACAAAAACTGCATTTTGCTCATAGCTTTGGAGCCTTTGGTTCAAATTGGACAAATGAGATACCGTTGGAATCCCTGGATGAAGACGAGTTCATCTCAAACACCAAACTTGGTCTATGGACTCATGATGTCCTCCTGAGCAGCCGCAGGCTTGCCTGCTGTTCTGCTAGACCCCGTATCGCTGCTTGCAGCTATATTTATTATTCTTCTACTTTCCGCCACCATTGAAGTCTATGGCAGCCCCATTAACGCAATGGTAAAAAGTTGTGAAATTTGGCACATCTATTTAGGACAGTCCCATTAGCAAATTCAACAAATTTGGAACCCAAATTCAAAACTCTCTAGCGCCACCAACATGTCAAAGTTTGAAGCACATTCAGCTAAATAACTTTTGACTCGTTGGTCCAAATTTCAAAAACAAGGTATCGTTGGAATCCTTGGATGATCACGAGTTCAACGCACCCTATGACGTCATTTTCCGTCAAACTAGATTTTCCGCCATCTTGGATTTTGTTGAAAACCTTCAAAAGGAAACTTCGTTCACAAATTTTAACCGATTCTCATGAAAATTAGCAGAGAGTATCTTTGGACGAATCCGCAAAAAAGTTAGGAAGCGGATTTTTCAATTTCGACTTTGTTCACCCACAATAACCAATCAAAGTTGGCGGCGACTACGCCAAAAAGGACGTGAGGCCATATCTCAGCAACCAATTGGTCTATTGACATCAAACTTATATCACAGACTCATAACTCAATCCCTAACAGGCCCAAGAATTGTGGTTATCTTTGACCTATAGGTGGCGCTATATTTAGCAAAAATGCATTTTTGAGCATATCTTTGGACCCGTTTGTCCAAATTTCACATATGAGGTACCGCTGTAATCCCTGGATATATCCAAGGTCAACCAATCCTATGACGTCATGTGCGCCATCTTTAATTGTCCGCCATTTTGAATTATATCAATAACCTTCAAAACGCATTACAGGTCACCCAGATTGTCTGATTTCCACGGGACTTGACATATAGAATTTTCAGACTGAGCCTCACATGAGCTTTCAAGTGGTATTTTTTAATTCGCTACCGTTTGCCCGTAGCAGCCAATCAAACTCAGCAATGATGCGCCAAACAGGACGTGAGGCCATATCTCAGCAACCATTTGCTCTTCTGACATCAAACTTCTAACACAGACTCATGACCAAGTCTGTAAGAAGCCCAAGAAGTCTGGTGAACGTCCACCCAGTGGGGGCGCTATAAGTACAAAAACTGCATTTTGCTCATAGCTTTGGAGCCGTTGGTTCAAATTGGACAAATGAGGTACCGTTGGAATCCCTGGATGAAGACGAGTTCATTTCAAACACCAAACTTGGTCTATGGACTCATGACGCCTTCCTGAGCAGCCGCAGGCTTACCTGCTATTCTGCTAGACCCCGCCATCGCTGCTTGCAGCTATATTTATTATTATTCTTCTACTTTCCGCTGCAATTGAAGTCTATGGCAGCCCCATTAACGCAATGGTAAAAAGTTGTGAAATTTGGCACATCTATTTAGCACATTCCCATTAGCAAATTCAACAAATTTCGTGCCCAAATTCAAAACTCTCTAGCGCCACCAACGGGTCAAAGTTTGAAGCCCATTCACCTAAATAACTTTTGACTCGTTGATCCAAATTTAAAAAACAAGGCACCGTTGGAATCCTTGGATCATGACGAGTCCAACGCACCCTATGACGTCATTTTCCGTCTAACTAGATTTTCCGCCATCTTGGAATTTGTTGAAAACCTTAAAAAATTTTCACAGGTCACAGATTTTGACCAATTCTCATGAAAATTGGCACAGAGTATCTTTGGACCAATCCGCACAAAAGTTGCTCGTTTTTTACTTAAATTTCGACTTTGTTCACTAACTACAACCAATCAAATTTGGCGGCGACTACGCCAAAAAGGACGTGAGGACATATCTCAGCAACAGTTTAATCTTTTGACATCAAACTCATAACACATATTTATAACTCGATTTTGAAGAGGCCTAAGCATTTTGGAGACCTTTGACCTATAGGTGGCGCTATATTTAGAAAAAATGCATTTTTGCTTTTAACTTTTGACCCGTTTGTCCAAATTTCACAAATGAGGTACCGTTGTAATCCCTGGATATAGCCGAGGTCAACACACCCCATGACGTCATTCGCGCCATCTTTGATTGTCCGCCATTTTGAATTATATCAAAAACCTTCAAAACACATTACAGGTCACCCAGATTGTCTGATTTCCACGGGACTTGACATATAGAATGTTCAGATCAAGCCTCACAAGAGCTATCATGTGGATTTTTTTGTTTCGTTTTCCTTTGCCCGTAGCAGCCAATCAAACTCAGCGATGACGTGCCAAACAGGACGTGAGGCCATATCTCAGCAACCAAATAATCTTTTTACATCAAACTTCTAACACAGACTCATGACCAAGTGTGTATGAAGCCCAAGAAGTCTGGTGCACTTGCACCCAGTGGGGGCGCTATAAGTACAAAAACTTCATTTTGCTCATAGCTTTGGAGCCTTTGGTTCAAATTGGACAAATGAGATACCGTTGGAATCCCTGGATGAAGACGAGTTCATCTCAAACACCAAACTTGGTCTATGGACTCATGATGTCCTCCTGAGCAGCCGCAGGCTTGCCTGCTGTTCTGCTAGACCCCGTATCGCTGCTTGCAGCTATATTTATTATTGATCTACTTTCCGCTGCAATTGAAGTCTATGGCAGCCCCATTAACGCAATGGTAAAAAGTTGTGAAATTTGGCACATCTAATTAGGACAGTCCCATTAGCAAATTCAACAAATTTCGTGCCCAAATTCAAAACTCTCTAGCGCCACCAACATGTCAAAGTTTGAAGCCCATTCAGCTAAATAACTTTTGACTCGTTGATCCAAATTTCAAAAACAAGGTATCGTTGGAATCCTTGGATCATGACGATTCCAACGCACCCTATGACGTCATTTTCCGTCTAACTAGATTTTCCGCCATCTTGGATTTTGTTGAAAACCTTAAAAAATTTTCACAGGTCACAAATTTTGACCAATTCTCATGAAAATTGACACAAAGTATCTTTGGACCAATCCGCACAAAAGTTGCTCGTTTTTTACTTCAAATTTGACTTTGTTCAACCAGTATATCCAATCAAAATTGATGGCGACTACGCCAAAAAGGACGTGAGGCCATATCTCAGCAACAGTTTAATCTTTTGACATCAAACTCATAACACATATTCATAACTCGATTTTGAAGAGGCCCAAGAATTTTGGAGACTTTTGACCTATAGGTGGCGCTATATTTAGAAAAAATGCATTTTTGCTCATATCTTTGGACCCGTTTGTCCAAATTTCACAAATGAGGTACGGTTGTAATCCCTGGATATAGCCGAGGTCAACGAATCCTATGACGTCATTCGCGCCATCTTGGATTGTCTGCCATTTTGAATTATGTCAAAAACCTTAAAAACGCATTCCAGGTCACCCAGATTGTCTGATCTCCACGGGACTTGACATATAGAATCTTCAGACCAAGCCTCACAACAGCTATCATGTGGAATTTTTTATTTCGTTTCCCTTTTCCCGTAGCAGCCAATCTAACTCAGCGCTGACACGCCAAATAGGACGTGAGGCCATATCTCAGCAACGATTTAATCTTTTGACATCAAACTTATAACCCAGACTCATGACCAAGTCTGTAAGAGGCCCAAGAAGTCTGGGGAACTTCCACCTACAGGGGGCGCTATAAGTAGCAAAACTGCATTTTGCTCATAGCTTTGGAGCCGTTGGTTCAAATTGGACAAATGAGGTACCGTTGCAATCCCTGGATGAAGACGAGTTCATCTCAAACACTAAACTTGGTCTGTGGACTCATGATGCCCCTCCTGAGCAGCCGCAGGCTTACCTGCTATTCTGCTAGACCCTGTATCGCTGCTTGCAGCTATATTTAGGGGTCTCGCAGCGAAGCTGCAGAACCCTATTGTTTTAGTAGTTTTTCTTATTATTATTCTTCTACTTTCCGCTGCAATTGAAGTCTATGGCAGCCCCATTAACGCAATGGTAAAAAGTTGTGAAATTTGGCACATCTATTTAGCACATTCCCATTAGCAAATTCAACAAATTTCGTGCCCAAATTCAAAACTCTCTAGCGCCACCAATGGGTCAAAGTTTGAAGCCCATTCAGCTAAATAACTTTTGACTCCTTGATCCAAATTTAAAAAACAAGGCATCGTTGGAATCCTTGGATCATGACGATTCCAACGCACCCTATGACGTCATTTTCCGTCTGACTAGATTTTCCGCCATCTTGGATTTTGTTGAAAACCTTAAAAAATTTTCACAGGTCACAAATTTTGACCAATTCTCATGAAAATTGGCACAGAGTATCATTAGACCAATCCGCACAAAAGTTGCTCGTTTTTTTACTTCAAATTCGACTTTGTTCACCCAGTACATCCAATCAAATTTGACGGCGACTACGCCAAAAAGCACGTGAGACCATATCTCAGTAACCGGTTAATCTTTTGACATCAAACTCATAACACATATTCATAACTCGATCTTGAAGAGGCCCAAGAATTTTGGAGAACTTTGACCTATAGGTGGCGCTATATTTAGCAAAAATGCATTTTTCCTCATAACTTTTGACCCGTTTGTCCAAATTTCACAAATGAGGTACCGTTGTAATCCGTGGATATAGCCGAGGTCAACGAATCCTATGACGTCATTCGCGCCATCTCGGATTATCCGCCATTTTGAATTATGTCAAAAACCTCCAAAACGCATTACAGGTCACCCAGATTGTCTGATATCCACGGGACTTGACATATAGAGTCTTCAGACCATGCCCCACAAGAGCTATCATGTGAAATTTTTAAATTCGCTTCCGTTTGCCCGTAGCAGCCGATCGAACTCAGCAATGACGCGCCAAACAGGACGTGAGGCCATATCTCAGCAACCATTTAATCTTTTGACATCAAACTTATAACACAGACTCATGACCAAGTCTTTAAGAGGCCCAAGAAGTCTGGTGAACGTCCACCCAGTGGGGGCGCTATAAGTACAAAAACTGCATTTTGCTCATAGCTTTGGAGCCGTTGGTTCAAATTGGACAAATGAGGTACCGTTGGAATCCCTGGATGAAGACGAGTTCATCTCAAACACCAAACTTGGTCTATGGACTCATGATGCCTTCCTGAGCAGCCGCAGGCTTGCCTGCTATTCTGCTAGACCCCGCCATCGCTGCTTGCAGCTATATTTATTATTCTTCTACTTTCCGCTGCAATTGAAGTCTATGGCAGCCCCATTAACGCAATGGTAAAAAGTTGTGAAATTTGGCACATCTATTTAGCACATTCCCATTAGCAAATTCAACAAATTTGGTGCCCAAATTCTAAACTCTCTAGCGCCACCAACATGTCAAAGTTTGAAGCCCATTCAGCTAAATAACTTTTGACTCGTTGATCCAAATTTCAAAAACAAGGCATCGTTGGAATCCTTGGATGATGACGAGTCCATCGCACCCTATGACGTCATTTTCCGTCTAACTAGATTTTCCGCCATCTTGGATTTTGTTGAAAACCTTCAAAAAGTTTCACAGGTCACAAATTTTGACCAATTCTCATGAAAATTGGCACACAGTATCTTTGGACCAATCCGCACAAAAGTTGCTCGTTTTTTACTTCAATTTCGACTTTGTTCACCCAGTACATCCAATCAAAGTTGACGGCGACTACGCCAAAAAGCACGTGAGACCATATCTCAGCAACCGGTTAATCTTTTGACATCAAACTCATAACACATATTCATAACTCGATCTTGAAGAGGCCCAAGAATTTTGGAGAACTTTGACCTATAGGTGGCGCTATATTTAGCAAAAATGCATTTTTGGTCATAACTTTTGACCCGTTTGTCCAAATTTCACAAATGAGGTACCGTTGTAATCCGTGGATATAGCCGAGGTCAACGAATCCTATGACGTCATTCGCGCCATCTCGGATTGTCCGCCATTTTGAATTATGTCAAAAACCTCATAAAATGCATTACAGGTCACCCAGATTGTCTGATTTCCACGGGACTTGACACATAGAATCTTCAGACCAAGCCTCACAAGAGCTATTATGTGAAATTTTTATATTCGCTTCCGTTTGCCTGTAGCAGCCAATCAAACTCAGCAATGACGCGCCAAACAGGACGTGAGGCCATATCTCAGCAACCATTTAATCTTTTGACATCAAACTTCTAATACAGACTCATGACCAAGTCTGTATGAAGCCCAAGAAGTCTGGTGCACTTCCACCCAGTGGGGGCGCTATAAGTAGAAAAACTGCATTTTGCTCATAGCTTTGGAGCCGTTGGTTCAAATTGGACAAATGAGGTACCGTTGGAATCCCTGGATGAAGACGAGTTCATCTGAAATACCAAACCTGGTCTATGGACTCATGATGCCTCCTGAGCAGCCGCAGGCTTACCTGCTGTTCTGCTAGACCCCGCCATCGCTGCTTGCAGCTATATTTAGGGGTCTAGCAGCGAAGCTGCAGAACCCTATTGTTTTAGTAGTTTTTCTTATTATTATTATTCTTCTACTTTCCGCTGCAATTGAAGTCTATGGCAGCCCCATTAACGCAATGGTAAAAAGTTGTGAAATTTGGCACATCTATTTAGCACATTCCCATTAGCAAATTCAACAAATTTCGTGCCCAAATTCAAAACTCTCTAGCGCCACCAACGGGTCAAAGTTTGAAGCCCATTCACCTAAATAACTTTTGACTCGTTGATCCAAATTTAAAAAACAAGGCACCGTTGGAATCCTTGGATCATGACGAGTCCAACGCACCCTATGACGTCATTTTCCGTCTAACTAGATTTTCCGCCATCTTGGAATTTGTTGAAAACCTTAAAAAATTTTCACAGGTCACAGATTTTGACCAATTCTCATGAAAATTGGCACAGAGTATCTTTGGACCAATCCGCACAAAAGTTGCTCGTTTTTTACTTAAATTTCGACTTTGTTCACTAACTACAACCAATCAAATTTGGCGGCGACTACGCCAAAAAGGACGTGAGGACATATCTCAGCAACAGTTTAATCTTTTGACATCAAACTCATAACACATATTTATAACTCGATTTTGAAGAGGCCTAAGCATTTTGGAGACCTTTGACCTATAGGTGGCGCTATATTTAGAAAAAATGCATTTTTGCTTTTAACTTTTGACCCGTTTGTCCAAATTTCACAAATGAGGTACCGTTGTAATCCCTGGATATAGCCGAGGTCAACACACCCCATGACGTCATTCGCGCCATCTTTGATTGTCCGCCATTTTGAATTATATCAAAAACCTTCAAAACACATTACAGGTCACCCAGATTGTCTGATTTCCACGGGACTTGACATATAGAATGTTCAGATCAAGCCTCACAAGAGCTATCATGTGGATTTTTTTGTTTCGTTTTCCTTTGCCCGTAGCAGCCAATCAAACTCAGCGATGACGTGCCAAACAGGACGTGAGGCCATATCTCAGCAACCAAATAATCTTTTTACATCAAACTTCTAACACAGACTCATGACCAAGTGTGTATGAAGCCCAAGAAGTCTGGTGCACTTGCACCCAGTGGGGGCGCTATAAGTACAAAAACTTCATTTTGCTCATAGCTTTGGAGCCTTTGGTTCAAATTGGACAAATGAGATACCGTTGGAATCCCTGGATGAAGACGAGTTCATCTCAAACACCAAACTTGGTCTATGGACTCATGATGTCCTCCTGAGCAGCCGCAGGCTTGCCTGCTGTTCTGCTAGACCCCGTATCGCTGCTTGCAGCTATATTTATTATTGATCTACTTTCCGCTGCAATTGAAGTCTATGGCAGCCCCATTAACGCAATGGTAAAAAGTTGTGAAATTTGGCACATCTAATTAGGACAGTCCCATTAGCAAATTCAACAAATTTCGTGCCCAAATTCAAAACTCTCTAGCGCCACCAACGGGTCAAAGTTTGAAGCCCATTCAGCTAAATAACTTTTGACTCGTTGATCCAAATTTAAAAAACAAGGTATCGTTGGAATCCTTGGATCATGCCGATTCCAACGCACCCTATGACGTCATTTTCCGTCTAACTAGATTTTCCGCCATCTTGGATTTTGTTGAAAACCTTAGAAAATTTTCACAGGTCACAAATTTTGACCAATTCTCATGAAAATTGACACAAAGTATCTTTGGACCAATCCGCACAAAAGTTGCTCGTTTTTTACTTCAAATTTGACTTTGTTCAACCAGTATATCCAATCAAAATTGATGGCGACTACGCCAAAAAGGACGTGAGGCCATATCTCAGCAACCGGTTAATCTTTTGACATCAAACTCATAACACATATTCATAACTCGATCTTGAAGAGGCCCAAGAATTTTGGAGAACTTTGACCTATAGGTGGCGCTATATTTAGCAAAAATGCATTTTTGGTCATAACTTTTGACCCGTTTGTCCAAATTTCACAAATGAGGTACCGTTGTAATCCGTGGATATAGCCGAGGTCAACGAATCCTATGACGTCATTCGCGCCATCTCGGATTGTCCGCCATTTTGAATTATGTCAAAAACCTCATAAAATGCATTACAGGTCACCCAGATTGTCTGATTTCCACGGGACTTGACACATAGAATCTTCAGACCAAGCCTCACAAGAGCTATTATGTGAAATTTTTATATTCGCTTCCGTTTGCCTGTAGCAGCCAATCAAACTCAGCAATGACGCGCCAAACAGGACGTGAGGCCATATCTCAGCAACCATTTAATCTTTTGACATCAAACTTCTAATACAGACTCATGACCAAGTCTGTATGAAGCCCAAGAAGTCTGGTGCACTTCCACCCAGTGGGGGCGCTATAAGTAGAAAAACTGCATTTTGCTCATAGCTTTGGAGCCGTTGGTTCAAATTGGACAAATGAGGTACCGTTGGAATCCCTGGATGAAGACGAGTTCATCTGAAATACCAAACCTGGTCTATGGACTCATGATGCCTCCTGAGCAGCCGCAGGCTTACCTGCTGTTCTGCTAGACCCCGCCATCGCTGCTTGCAGCTATATTTAGGGGTCTAGCAGCGAAGCTGCAGAACCCTATTGTTTTAGTAGTTTTTCTTATTATTATTATTCTTCTACTTTCCGCTGCAATTGAAGTCTATGGCAGCCCCATTAACGCAATGGTAAAAAGTTGTGAAATTTGGCACATCTATTTAGCACATTCCCATTAGCAAATTCAACAAATTTCGTGCCCAAATTCAAAACTCTCTAGCGCCACCAACGGGTCAAAGTTTGAAGCCCATTCACCTAAATAACTTTTGACTCGTTGATCCAAATTTAAAAAACAAGGCACCGTTGGAATCCTTGGATCATGACGAGTCCAACGCACCCTATGACGTCATTTTCCGTCTAACTAGATTTTCCGCCATCTTGGAATTTGTTGAAAACCTTAAAAAATTTTCACAGGTCACAGATTTTGACCAATTCTCATGAAAATTGGCACAGAGTATCTTTGGACCAATCCGCACAAAAGTTGCTCGTTTTTTACTTAAATTTCGACTTTGTTCACTAACTACAACCAATCAAATTTGGCGGCGACTACGCCAAAAAGGACGTGAGGACATATCTCAGCAACAGTTTAATCTTTTGACATCAAACTCATAACACATATTTATAACTCGATTTTGAAGAGGCCTAAGCATTTTGGAGACCTTTGACCTATAGGTGGCGCTATATTTAGAAAAAATGCATTTTTGCTTTTAACTTTTGACCCGTTTGTCCAAATTTCACAAATGAGGTACCGTTGTAATCCCTGGATATAGCCGAGGTCAACACACCCCATGACGTCATTCGCGCCATCTTTGATTGTCCGCCATTTTGAATTATATCAAAAACCTTCAAAACACATTACAGGTCACCCAGATTGTCTGATTTCCACGGGACTTGACATATAGAATGTTCAGATCAAGCCTCACAAGAGCTATCATGTGGATTTTTTTGTTTCGTTTTCCTTTGCCCGTAGCAGCCAATCAAACTCAGCGATGACGTGCCAAACAGGACGTGAGGCCATATCTCAGCAACCAAATAATCTTTTTACATCAAACTTCTAACACAGACTCATGACCAAGTGTGTATGAAGCCCAAGAAGTCTGGTGCACTTGCACCCAGTGGGGGCGCTATAAGTACAAAAACTTCATTTTGCTCATAGCTTTGGAGCCTTTGGTTCAAATTGGACAAATGAGATACCGTTGGAATCCCTGGATGAAGACGAGTTCATCTCAAACACCAAACTTGGTCTATGGACTCATGATGTCCTCCTGAGCAGCCGCAGGCTTGCCTGCTGTTCTGCTAGACCCCGTATCGCTGCTTGCAGCTATATTTATTATTGATCTACTTTCCGCTGCAATTGAAGTCTATGGCAGCCCCATTAACGCAATGGTAAAAAGTTGTGAAATTTGGCACATCTAATTAGGACAGTCCCATTAGCAAATTCAACAAATTTCGTGCCCAAATTCAAAACTCTCTAGCGCCACCAACATGTCAAAGTTTGAAGCCCATTCAGCTAAATAACTTTTGACTCGTTGATCCAAATTTCAAAAACAAGGTATCGTTGGAATCCTTGGATCATGACGATTCCAACGCACCCTATGACGTCATTTTCCGTCTAACTAGATTTTCCGCCATCTTGGATTTTGTTGAAAACCTTAAAAAATTTTCACAGGTCACAAATTTTGACCAATTCTCATGAAAATTGACACAAAGTATCTTTGGACCAATCCGCACAAAAGTTGCTCGTTTTTTACTTCAAATTTGACTTTGTTCAACCAGTATATCCAATCAAAATTGATGGCGACTACGCCAAAAAGGACGTGAGGCCATATCTCAGCAACAGTTTAATCTTTTGACATCAAACTCATAACACATATTCATAACTCGATTTTGAAGAGGCCCAAGAATTTTGGAGACTTTTGACCTATAGGTGGCGCTATATTTAGAAAAAATGCATTTTTGCTCATATCTTTGGACCCGTTTGTCCAAATTTCACAAATGAGGTACGGTTGTAATCCCTGGATATAGCCGAGGTCAACGAATCCTATGACGTCATTCGCGCCATCTTGGATTGTCTGCCATTTTGAATTATGTCAAAAACCTTAAAAACGCATTCCAGGTCACCCAGATTGTCTGATCTCCACGGGACTTGACATATAGAATCTTCAGACCAAGCCTCACAACAGCTATCATGTGGAATTTTTTATTTCGTTTCCCTTTTCCCGTAGCAGCCAATCTAACTCAGCGCTGACACGCCAAATAGGACGTGAGGCCATATCTCAGCAACGATTTAATCTTTTGACATCAAACTTATAACCCAGACTCATGACCAAGTCTGTAAGAGGCCCAAGAAGTCTGGGGAACTTCCACCTACAGGGGGCGCTATAAGTAGCAAAACTGCATTTTGCTCATAGCTTTGGAGCCGTTGGTTCAAATTGGACAAATGAGGTACCGTTGCAATCCCTGGATGAAGACGAGTTCATCTCAAACACTAAACTTGGTCTGTGGACTCATGATGCCCCTCCTGAGCAGCCGCAGGCTTACCTGCTATTCTGCTAGACCCTGTATCGCTGCTTGCAGCTATATTTAGGGGTCTAGCAGCGAAGCTGCAGAACCCTATTGTTTTAGTAGTTTTTCTTCTTATTATTATTATTATTATTCTTCTACTTTCCGCTGCAATTGAAGTCTATGGCAGCCCCATTAACGCAATGGTAAAAAGTTGTGAAATTTGGCACATCTAATTAGGACAGTCCCATTAGCAAATTCAACAAATCTCGTGCCCAAATTCAAAACTCTCTAGCGCCACCAACATGTCAAAGTTTGAAGCCCATTCAGCTAAATAACTTTTGACTCGTTGATCCAAATTTCAAAAACAAGGCATCGTTGGAATCCTTGGATCATGACGAGTCCAACGCACCCTATGACGTCATTTTCCGTCTGACTAGATTTTCCGCCATCTTGGATTTTGTTGAAAACCTTAAAAAATTTTCACAGGTCACAAATTTTAACCAAATCTCATGAAAATTGGCACATAGTATCTTTAGGCCAATCCGCACAAAAGTTGCTCGTTTTTTACTTCAAATTTGACTTTGTTCAACCAGTACATCCAATCAAATTCGATGGCGACTACGCCAAAAAGGACGTGAGGCCATATCTCAGCAACAGTTTATTCTTTTGACATCAAACTCATAACACATATTCACAACTCGATCTCGAAGAGGCCCAGAAATTTTGGTTACCTTTGACCTATAGGTGGCGCTATATTTAGCAAAAATGCATTTTTGCTCATAACTTTCGACCCCTTGGTCCAAATTTCACAAATGAGGTACCGTTGTAATCCATGGATATAGCCGAGGTCAACCAACCCTATGACGTCATTCACGCCATCTTGGATTGTCCGCCATTTTGAATTATATCAAAAACCTTCAAAACGCATTACAGGTCACCCGGATTGTCTGAGTTCCACGGGACTTGACACATAGAATCTTCAGACCAACCCTCATAAAAGCTATCAAGTGGTATTTTCAAATTCGCTTCCGTTTGCCCGTAGTAGCCAATCAAACTCAGCGCTGACGCGCCAAACAGGACGTGAGGCCATATCTCAATAACCATTTGATCTTTTGACATCAAACTCATAACACAGACTCATGACCAAGGCTTTAAGAGGCCCAAGAAGTCTGGTGAACGTCCACCCAGAGGGGGCGCTATAAGTATCACAAATGCAATTTAGTCATAACTTTGGAGCCGTTGGTTCAAACTGGACAAATGAGGTACCGTTGGAATCCCTGGATGTAGACATGGTCAAGGCAACCTATGACGTCATTTGCGCCATCTTGGGTTCTCCGCCATTTTGAATTATATCAAAAACCTTCAAAAAGCATTTCAGGTCACCCAGATTGTCTGACTTCCACGGGACTTGACACATAGATTCTTTAGACCAAGCCTCATAAAAGCTGTCATGTGTATTTTTTAATCTAGCTTCCGTTTACCTGTAGCAATCAAACGCTAACACTGCTGAACACGAGTGAGGCCATATTTTGGCAACCATTTGATGTTTTGACTTCAAACTTCTAACAGACGTCACCCCAATCGTCACCCAAAAATTTGAGTGATGATTGGTTAGATATAGGTATTTTATGTGGGCATATACTGTATCTTAGCAATGATAATAACAAAAGAAAAAACAAAAATGATCAAGAGTATTTTAAACATTTTTTTAATAACAAAATAAACAAATCAACAAAACTATTTGTAGTAGTACAACATTTGATATGAATGAGATCATCCCAAAGCATGAGAGTAACCACAGAGAAAGTTCCCCCATTTTTTTAAGTGAAAAGGGAATTGAGGAGGATTACTTAACTAGATGCAGAATAAGGTCTTACTAAGTCAGTGATAAATTTAGAAGCATACAAGCAATACATTCAATGTTGTTTTGGGGTTTTTTTTTAATTAAAAGAATTTTAAAATGTATCTTAAACTTCACTGCCAGCGAGTGCAGCTTAATAAAAACAAGAGTGAACTATTCCGTGTTTTTGGACTTGTGACAGTTGCATCCTGGACAGGCTGTACTGTGGGTAAAGCTGGCTTTACACCGAAAGACATGAAAAAGATTTGTATAAGATTTGTGAAAGACTACTGTGAGATAACAGCTCACTAGTTTGAGATTGTCCAGTCATACTCGCTCAATATGTAACTAGTGGAAAGGCAGTGTGCTGTGTTTCTGTCATTACTTCAGATTTCGGCAGGACTTATCAAATCTAATCTCAGACTCTTAAGACTGAAAAAAAGTATAGTGTAAGGCCAGCTTAAGGTGATTTGAGTAAGGTCTGTATAAAGTAAGTTGCAATAATCTAGTTTTGATGTAGTGAAAGCATTAAGTACAGTGCAGAGTTCCCCAAGGACTATGCCGTCAGAGCAAGGACTCTGTGATGAACATAAATTTCAGCTGAGGTAAAATGAAAGGATCCTTTGAAACAAATACCTCATTACATAGAGACTTTGCAGTATGCACAACCAATTTGACTGCAGGAGCAGTCAGCACCTTCACCGTTTATAAGAGTCACAAAAGCAGGCATGGAGTTGATGTCTTGAATATTTGTAGCTGCAGAAGTAGTAGAGGAGATAGGAGAGTGGTCCAGACAGTCTCAGCAAGTGTCTGCAGCAAACGTTAAGCAGCCAGATCAACTTGTAGAACTGTGTTGATACGTCCACAGATTATATCCATCGGCTCTGAGCAGTCGAGTTGAGAAGATCTTCCATGCTAGTGATCATAGCACAGTGTTGTCCTGTTGTTCCATGGATGTTGTTAAAGCGACATGACCCTCAGTGCACATACAATACCTGGCAATGAACAATATGTTGTAAGGAAAAATTGCACAAAACATGCATACTAGATAGGTTGGTACATGTTCCTCAGCAGGCCAATCAAACAGAACAAATCACTTCATTCCTAACATTGAACAACATAGAAAAATGACAATTAAAATGTAGTTTGGAACAGTCTGTATACTTACATGTTTTGTCACTGAGAAACATTTCTTGGAATCAGATTTCTGCAGTTCAGAAGGTGTACAGTGAAACACAGCAGCCTTTAGGAATGACCATGGATAGTAAAGGTTGATGACCATCAGCAGGTTCTGTGGCTGGTATGAATCATTCAGTGGGCTGCAGATGTAGGACATCCATCTAGTGATGAATAAAACAAATAAATTTACAGCATTGGCAAAAAAACATAGGTTACACGTTTATTTAAAGTAAAAGCATGAATTGATACTCACGGAATGAAATTAAATCAAGGACTATTAACTCAGACTGCTGTCATTTTTTTTCTTCAAATGGGTCTTGGACGGCCAGGGTTCAGTTGGAAATACAGGCATGGACCACAGGTGGAACTCGACTGTGAGCAATAAACACAGAACAATGTTAGTTCATTAAATCTTGTGAAAGATACATGAATGTCTAACTCTGGAAGTAGAGATACTCACAAAATTTCCATCATTTCTCGTGTCTGTTTCCAATAATCATATTTTCAAGAGGTGTAGTTTCTTTTGAAGTTCCAGGGCACAGATGAAGACATTTCAGCTTTGCGAAGCACCAAGGATGCAAAAGTCAAATGAGTGACAGCTGCTTTTGCAGGTTGTATAGCTGATGTTCAAAAGTCTTTGCAGGTTTCATCATCTGTGTATCCCATGGGAATTGAACCAGGTAGATAGGCAAGGTCCACACAGCTTTTTAAGTTTTGGGAAAACATTGTACAGTTCTTTGACATCAGTAAGCTTACAAACATTTTGTTGTGCACCTTAAAGTGGGCAAAATTCCTTAGTTGGCTTTTGCAAAACAACTGTCCATTTTTAAGTAATCCTTAAGTAATACTTAACTCTATTACAAATGCACAGTGATTAAATAAAAACAACAAGTAAACCAAAAAAGCAATTCATCTTCAATGGGAAACACAACACAGTTACTGAAAATGAAGGCAAATGTAATAGCCTTGTGTTACTCACTCATGCACACAATTAATGCAGTGAATAGTCCCATAACTGTCAAAACAGAATTTTTACATTAAATTAACCTTATAAAATAGTGTACAATAGAAACATTATTAGAAAATAGTACACAGTGTTAAAATACCCTGTTTACAAAACTGGATCACAAGTGAGCATGACTTTATGCTTAAAATATCTTTATCTTTGTTATTACAAAGATAACCAAAAAAAAAAGATGCTGCATAGAAAGTGTAACAGTTTTTTAGAAGGAAGGTGAACATAGTGCTGATTGGACAGCTGAATGAAAGAAAAAGACAAAGATTACAGTATAGCCATGCCTGCCCACTTGTGATCATTTGTAAAAACAAAGAAACAAGAATGAAATGAAGTAACAAATTTTCCAAAAGAAGTTTGGTTTAAGGTTGTGTCTCAAACTTTTAATATGTATGTCCTTTTCCTTTAAAAAAATTGCTTATGTTTTTAAAAAGAGCACACAGTATATTGATCTAAATCTCAAATAAGCCAGGAACTGTAATGGATAAAACACATTTTTAAAACTCCTTACATTCACTTTATAATTAGATAGGCCTAATGATTCAATGGCTTCAAATGAGCTGACTGAGCATATAATTTATTTATCAAGACAATACATTTCATTTTCACCTAGTTTATGTTTAGATATTGTTCTTTTGGAGACCAGGGCCAGTTGATGCAAGGATAGTCAGTACAGGAGACAAAGTGCAAGTGCAGGGACTATGGGGCAGTGAAAATAAACTAAGAATAAAATGACTGTAGTCTTGAATGGACCCACTTGTTAAGATCTGTTAAGATCTTAACAGTAACCCACTCCAAAAGCATGAACATAATTGTGTGCCAACTAATCTGTCAATGATGAACTGAAAGAGAGGGGGAAAGTTACAAAGTATCTGTGATAGCTTAGGTTGCCCTTGCGACGATCACAAAATATCAGACAGACACTCACATTATTTTTTTCTTTGCATGCTCACCAGCCCTGGTCTCCAAAACACAAAACTTCTTTTGGAAAATAGATTAAATACCCTCCCACTCCCTGCAAGGAGCCGTCCTGTATATCGCTCCCTCCTTGCGACCCCCCCAAACCCCAAATAGCGGACGGAACATCTACAGAACATATAATGGTGGATAATTCACATTGCAAACACAAATATTACAACAGTGAGATAAGAATTGCTTCGTGAAAACTGTAGTATGTCTGTACAACATCGACAACAACATCTCCTACATCTTTACAGTAAACATGATCTATTAACGTACCTCTTTCTGTTGTAGCTGCTTGGACATGTTGAGTGTATCCATGTTGTTCCAGGAATTTTGCCACAGTTGACGAAACAAAGACATCCTCATTGAAGTCTCCCATGATCACCTTCCTCCCTGCATGCTTCTCAAGTTCAAAGACGACCTGTGATAACTGCTGTCGAAACATATTAATCTTATAGGAACTTGGCCTGTACAAAACAACAGCAGTCAAATTTACATGAGATATATGGAAATACAAACATTCCAAGTTGCATCTCTTTGGAATTGACACCTGCACATCAATGTTGTCTGAATAATACAAACCAACTCCTCCTCTTTGCTGATGTTTCAATGCTGTAAAAACTGTGTCAGAGTCATCGTAACAGTTCTCTCTTGGATTGTGATTAAAGACATATCCCGGTAGTTGTGGTTGGTCTTTGCTGTCTGCATTGAGCCACGTTTCTGTTAAGCAAATACAGTCAGCTTTCATGAGGGTTTTGTGGGATCGCATGTCGTCAAAGTGAGCATTTAAACTCTGTACGTTGTGGAGTGCAATCGTGCAGACCGGATCAATGTCAGCGGAACCAATACTTTTAAAGTTGAACTTTGGCAAGCTCTTCATGGCTGTGTCTACTTTGTCATCACAAAATATAGCTGCCTCTTTAAAGTCCTCAATAATCAGTCCATCAAGAGTTCTCACTCGACTCAATGCAACATATGCTTGCCCTGCAGCAAAGATTTTGTTGAGTGATACAACAGCTCTGTCCACAGTAAGGCCTTGGCACTTATGTACTGTCATTGCCCAAGCCAGGGTGAGAGGGAATTGCCTTCGTATTCCACCAGCGTTTGATACTTGATCCTCTTGTACCTCCACAATTGTAGAGCGTTCAGAACTTCTTTTGGATTTTGACCTCTGCATCTTTCCAACATTAGGGTCTTCAAACTCAACATGGATAGCAATAGGAATGTCATCCTCATCTTCACCATTAATAATTTCCACAACCATACCACACACACCATTGACAAGGCCGTCAGACACGTCTATATTTTTCTTCAACATCACCTTTGCACCAATGCCCAATGACACACACCTTGGCAAGCATGAGTTGAACACCTTTGTATGGAAGCCTAATTTTGGTTCCATTCTTCCAGTTTTGGGACTCCGTGTAAAATCTTGGGCATCTATGCTGATTGCATCTGGGCAATGTTCTTGTAATCTGGTGATATTGTATTTATCAACCTCTGCATTTGTAGCATATATGTGAATGTCTGTGGAGCCTTCACCAGTTTCACGTTGCTTTAATGCAAGGACATCACGGGCACTGAGACATTCATTCTTTTTATGAACTCTGAGACGATTCAGCATCTCGGCAAAATCTGCATTTTCTTGCCTCAAAACTTCAGTAAGCTCCGCAACTTCAAAGTTGTTGTCCCACATGTTGACTTCTGTGTTGTCAGAAAAAAGAGGTGTGCCTTTGACAGGTCTCAACTGAAAGAAGTCACCCACGCAAATCAGGGAAACATTTCCAAACAAAGAATAATCACCAGTCTGTTTGATTTGACGTAGTCTGCCATGAACGTAGGCCAAAAGACGGTGGTCAACCATGGACACTTCATCGATGATCAAAATGTGCAAGTTTCGCATTTTCATCCTTAAAGTATTGACCTTCTCATCACCAAGAGGTTGATAAGGCAGTTTTACATTTGCACCAATGGAGAATGTATTGTGAATAGTTGCAGCACCAATGTTATATGCAGCCACACCAGTGGGTGCTGTAAGAAGCACAGTCAGATCCTCTGGATTGTCAGCAATTTGTGACAGCAGTCGTGTAGATTCATAGTGGATGGCTTTGATCAAATGGGATTTACCTGTTCCTGCTCCACCAGTAATGAACAATCGCAACGGTTCAGGATTCTGTCCAAAGAGTATCTGCAGACACCACTGACGAACAGCATAAAATATTGCTGCCTGTTCTTCATTCAGTGTTCGCAATAAACCTAGTGCAGTCTCTCGGGGCATTGTCATGTGATTAGTTTCCACAGTGCATGTTGTCTTTGGGTTTACTGTCAGGTCAGGAATAAGATCACCAACATCATCACTGCCTTCCTCATCATCTACAGCTTTGTGTTTCATGATATCCAAACAACTGAGACGTTCCCTTTCTGTTTCCGGACATATCTGAGCCCAAGCGTCTTCTAAATCAATGTCGTTATCCAGCAATTCTTTGGCTTTGTCAATCTCATCGCTTTCTTTTTCAAATAAAGCTTTGTTGGAGTCCACAATTGATTGCACTTTTTCAATGTCAGTGCCACATTTCACCGCACCACTTCTGTAAAACTGTTCGTATGTATCAAACTGAGGTGGTCTGAGGTGCAAGTCTTCATAAAAGGGCAAAAACAGCTGCAGCAATGAATGAAAGTACTGTTCTGGATTTTTTGTCTGTGAAAACCTGGGATACCTCACGACAGCAGGCTGTGTTCTGGTCCTTTTTCTGATGAAGCCACGGTTGTTGTTGAGTTGGATTATGTCATGTGATTCTCTTTGTTGTAAACCCTCAGACTTTGAAATAACTCTGTATTGAGAGCAAAAGCTGGCAAGGCATAACTCCTCCATTTCTGCTGATCGAGGTCTGCTCTTGTACCGTTCCACCACATTAGTCATCCAAATGCTACTCTCATCATCAGACTGTTGGAGCTGAGCTTTAGCTTGGAGCACATGCAAAGGCAAACTCATCCTAACAGGATTTTCACCGACAGGAATAAACTGTACTTCACGAGAACATTCCTTTAAGTGCATACGTGTCAATCTATACACTGCCTCTTGAGCTGAAACTTCTCTGTTGTGCAGGTAGACACTGCCGAGCTGTTTGAACGCAGCTTTTGCATCAAGATTGCCATTCCTCGCCTCATTCTGTGCACGCTGTAACAGCAAACCCATTTCCTGCTCTGCTTTTGTGATGTATGACAGTATGTAGACCACAACAGAAAAGGCATCGGTGACAAACTGAATGTCCATGTTTCCTTGCCAAGCACGTAGTAAGTCTTTATTGTACTGGTTCACCCAAATTTCAGAAGGATTTCGCTTAAGGACAATGCTTTTCTTTTTGGAACATATACTGTATGCTCTCTCAAACAGGCCTTGATGTATCCCAAGAGACTCAAAAAAACCATCAGCTGTATCATAATTCAGGTCAGGATTATCCAGCGCTGTTTTCACTTTCTTTATGATTGCACAGGCATTGGTATTGTCATCTTTTCCACTCAAGTCCTCTGAGTTCCCACTTCTTGTAAAGAAAGTACGGTTTGATGGAGGTCGTGGGAAATTGAATCGGCACACTGTATTTTTCTTACGGCATGTTTTTGAGTGTTTGGTGCTATGTTTTTGTACACTGTTCACAACCTCATGAAGCTCTGCATCAGACTCTGGTGGAATCTCACATGAAATGTATCTGTCTATGAAAGTTACCACATCGGCATCACTGTCTTTATCAATCTTTGGTGCATTTTCCACCCAAAACAAACAATGAACATGAGGAGAACCACGCTGTTGGAATTCAACTCGATAGAAGTAGTCCTTTATTTTCCCTATTGGTTCAGCTGGTGACATGATTACATCACGAAGAAAACAATGCCATCGATGATCAAACATTCTTGCTGCAGTAACTGGATTTCTTCCAATCAGCGCACATTTGTCAGACCAGTCAAGATCCTCCACAGGTGTTTCTTTTCCTTCCAACCTCAAAAGAGAACTAAGCATTTCGGGCCATCTCAGATCGGCACTTGACATGCTTATGAAAAATGTTGGAATTGACAGTTGTCGAATCATACTGAACAAATCTTTCTGTACTGACATCCAGTAAGGTGGGGTTCCACGAATTCCTCGCAAGAACTTGTACCCTTCATCATTTCGTAATATTTTACTTAGTGAATCTGAGTTCAACAATAGGTCTGATGCTTCTTTCAGAGATGACTTGCCACCACCTTTGCGCATTGCCACTGATACACCAGATATGACTTGATACACTTCTGACATGTACTGTGCATAAAAAATGTAGTCTGTGTTGCGACCAAAACGTCCATCAGCGTTGAGAATGCGACAGTTCAGGTAACGTGACAGAGTTATTTTTGATTCCCTTTCATCGTGGAATGTAGGTCCACCCAATGGAAACAGAACAGGAAAACATTTGGCCTCGTTGGTTTTATCAGATAGCAACCGAACAGGACTGTTGCCTTCAGCTGGTGCCACGCTCAGTATATCCTGGAAATTCTGATCAATGATCTCTGAACCCAGATTGACAGGTTGCAATGATGTGTCTGACAAGAGGCCACCCTGGTCTTTAATGTAGGTCAGTTCCTCCTCTGCTTGCTCTTCAAGGTTATTTTCATCATCACTGTTAGCTGTCAGCTCTTCGGTGTCCTCATTTGCCTCGCATTGATCACTTCCATTCAGAGTGTTTACCCATTCATCATTAAAAATCACATCATCATACCACTTATTGTTTGCGATCAAATACCTCAGTGCATTCCTTACACGATCAGTGTGGACATACATGTACTCATAATGACCTTTGTATGTCAACTTGCGTTTGAGTTTGACTCTTATCATTTTGTCATCACACTCGTTCCTTGGAAGAATATTTGTCACGCTACTGTTATCAACAGGTACAGAGACACATGGACCATGGCAAGCTCTTTGACGTCCTCGGGGCAAACACAGCAGCTTCATGAAGGGAATGTGACGAGCAATGAGATGTTCCTCCAAAGAGTTCAGACATTTCAGCTCAGGTGGAATTTCATCCAAATGCATGTTGTTGGTGACACTCTCTTCTGGTAGTATTCCTTTAAGCATTTTTTTATGGCAGCAGTGGCAAACCCACAATTTGCTAAAAGGACTATCAGACAAATGACATTCCTGCTCACATTCAGTATCACAAACATGTAAATATTGCAATGTTATACACCTCTTAGCCAGTGCAGCAACCTCTGGTCTTTTGCTTTCATAATGACTTCTTTTACACTCAATCACTTGTTTCCTGAAAAGTAAGCGATGACAAACAGAGCATATGTATTCAGGACCACGGCTGACGTCTTGACGAAACTGACAAATGACAAAGTCAATGTCTTGTTGCTTCTTTCTCATATTTGCATAAGTGTCATTGCTAGTCTTAATTTTGTTTTCGCGCATTTCATCATTTTCATGATATTTCATCTTGATATTCTCCTTGACTTTATTTTGAAACACGATATTGCTCTTGTACTTCGTATGACTATAATCACGGACTTTATTTTGAAACACGATGTTGCTTTTGTATTTCGTATGACTATAATCACGGACTTTATTTTGAAACACGATGTTGCTCCTGTATTTCGTATGACTATTATCACGAACTTTATTTTTAAACACGACGTTGCTTTTGTATTTCGTATGACTATAATCACGAACTTTATTTTGAAACACGATGTTGCTTTTGTATTTCGTATGACTATAATCACAAACTTTATTTTGAAACACGATGTTGCTTTTGTATTTCGTATGACTATAATCACGAACTTTATGTTGGAACAATATGTTTGTCTTATAAGTGTTTTTTGAAGATTCACACTTTGATTTTTTATAATTTGGATCAGTACCATATTTATTTTTACGCTGTGCAAGTATATGTGCCTTGAACTGCACTTGAGTTCCATAGTTTTTGTTGAAATAATCACATTTCTTTTTCCGAAACTCAGAATCTTTGCTGATCTTATGAAAACGTTTACGAGATGTCTCACATTTGGAATTCCTAATGCACTCATATTCATGATATTTCGTCTTTTCAGTCTCAATTTTTCGTTTCTTCACATTGATGTCACTGCATCGTTCACGTTCTTTTTCCACTTTCTTGTCTGACTCAGTGAACTTTCTCTTCCGCCGGGGTCTTAGCTGTCCATCACCGATAGACTGGCATGTTCTGGCACAAGGACTCTGTGTATTCCTGTTTTTGACACATGTTACAACCTCATAATGATCGGCAGTGTGACTTAAATATATACAGTTCTGAATGCATGGTTGTACAGTAGGTCTGTGCATGTTCCATCTCCCATCATTTAAGGTGAAGATAGTAGTTTGGAATAAATCGGCGGCAGCAAATATGTCGATCTCCTTTGCCCAGGTCCCACAGTAGTAAATCCTTGATTTTGTGACATAGTCCTGCACAGATGTATATTCATTTCTTAAATACTGTACAAATTTACCACTGTTGTTCTGGAGGTGTCGTACAACAGCCCGTCTTACTTTCAAATGTTTCTCCTCATCGTGACAAACACTGAAGGCCAGACAACGAAAAAAACAGTTTCCATCTGGTTTTATGCTTTTAATGTTGCAAGGACACCCCATATCATCCACGTCAGCTATCATTTGGTCTTTGTCAGCATTTTCATTTGACAGTCCTAATTTTTTGCACAAGTCATCGCGGTCTTGACGGGTCAGTGGTTTGAAAGGTTGCTTGGCAATTGTCACATTGCTCACAATGACATCAAGATCGGCATTCACGTCAACGGAACTTACTTTTTTATTATTAACATTGTTTACATTCCGAGCAACTTTAGTCGGCCCACCACGAGAGGACTGCTGCTTGCAGACTTTGCGTTCACCTGTTACCACTTTGCTGTACAGGGGGCGGCTGAGTGTTGGACTTGTTGCACCTACGTCACCAGGAGCTGCCTCGTTCATGTGTGATCTCGTCTCTGTTGAACTGTTACAACCATTACCAATAGAGGACTGCTGCTTGCAGACTTTGCGTTGACCTGTTACCACTTTGCTGTACAGCAGGCGACTGTGGGTAGCATTTATTGTGCTTACGTCACCAGAAGCTGGCTCGTTCATGTGTGATCTCGTCTCTGTTGAACTGTTACAACCATCACCAACATTTGAAGCGACCTTAGTCAGCTTACCAACAGAGGGCTCCTGCTTGCAGACTTTGTGCTCACCGGTTACCACTTTGCTGTACAGCGGGCGGATATGTGAAGTAGTCATCAGGCGACTGGGCGATGGCTCGGTCATCTGTGCTCGTGTGTCAGTACGGATGTTGCTTACCACTTTCACTCCTGTCACTTCAAAGCTCGGTGTCCTTACGTTAAACGATCGTGCATAATCATACACAAAGCTAACCAGAGACTGTACAGAGCTAATGTATACAACACAACTAGCATTCTCACCTTGCTGGTTAATCCTTGCACTTGCATGTGAATCCACAAAGGCAAATCTTCCACCTTCATTAATTATAGCACATGTACTAGCACAAACTGTCAACAAACATGCATCATTACCATACAGTGCTCGCTGAAGTGCTTCATCAAAAGGCATGGCCACATCCTGCAAAGCATGGTCATAATCATCAATATTGACAAAGCCAGTGTAAGATTCAGAAAAGTTTATTGCAAAATTACAATTCCACATTCTCTGTTGTGTAGGCAGTTCAGACACAGAAATGTAACCACGGCGTGCCACACTATCATTTATTCTTCCCTGTGCACTCATCGACCTGTAAATAACAGTTCCTTTAATCAACACATCATCCAGATCTCTGGTGTTCCAGGTCCACACGCTCTTGGTCTTGCTCTTCAGAACAGCTGTCAGACTGATGGCACCACACTGCTTGTTGCGCACAGTTCCAAACCGGGAATGACCTTGATGAAACGACCCCATCAGCACAGATATCTCTGGAAAATCAACTGCACAGTCAGTAGATACAGTTTGAGAATTTGGCTTTTGGTTTTTCAAGGGTTCATTGCACAGGTTTTTGCACAGGTTTTTGCACAGGTTTTTTGACAGTTCATTGCACAAGTTTGCCTCAGATGCCTTGATTGGGGATTTTGACATTTGGGGAAGGGGGAATGTTTTGGCTTTTTTTATACGAGGACGCCCAGCCTCGGCACCATCCAGCAACCCCTCTTTGGCACAGGGAATCTGCAACACACAGAACAAACAATAAGTTGTAATGTAACACATTTCCTTTATCATCGGATACAGCACCACCGCAATAATTTTATCACTTGTAACAACCACACGTTTTTTTATATAAGAATGCACATATTTCATAACTGCCAACATTATGTTGTCAAAATAGAAACTTTAATACAAAATAAGGAGATTATTTCACAGCTCATTTGAATTGAGCCTTTACTAATATTTCCCACTACACCCTACCGTAAAGACAGTCTGACAACCTTTGCAAAACACATTGTATGTATTGGCCACAGCTTCTTGTTCTTGAGGAATGTCCCTGACTAAGTCAACATTTTACTCCTTCTTTAACGCCATGACGGAAAAATGTTAAAGATATTAATATTCATCACAATGTTCTAAGAATTTGGAAATGTAGTCAAAGAAATGACCAATGCTGAGCACTAAGGGAGAGAAAGTTAAGGAAGGAAACTCCTGCAAAAGTCAGATGTTGGCTGGCATGACTTTTTGATCATTAGCATTCCACAGGATAACATATTTCCCAAACAAACAATCATAATACTTGTGAACCAAAATAGTGATGTTTCTAACCCCCTCAGAGGACTCCTTGGCTGCAGCAGCACCCCGATTATTTCTGGAGGCCAAAGACCGTTTGCTGGGACGTGGCATCTGGAACACAAAGTTAAAACATATCAGTAATGGAAACTGATGGTTGAGACGTGTGCCACTCATTTCCTTCTGTCTCTATATTAATAAACATTAAACAAATGTGAAAATGTCATAATAAAGTTGGAATAGTTTGAAGATCATATTGCCAAAATAAATGCAAAACGAAAAAAAAAGATGCAACTCATGCAAGCCTCAGTGATACATAATAATAATAATCTTAAACAAGTACTGTCTCATGCAAAATAGACACACACCAGTTCTGTAAATTTCCATTTATTCATGTCTGGCAATTTTGATGCAGAAGATCATGTACCAGGATGTAATGTCAAAGACCCCAACTGCTACAAGTCAGTAAGTTTCTATAAAATTCACCCACATTATCATTCATGTGCTTACCTTTCCAACAATCGGTTGCGATTTCAAATCTGGAAAACAAAGAAATATCATGATACAAGTGAAAGCAAAACAACACATAATCTAGAACCCACACATTCAATTCTATTCAGTTTCATTTATATAGCACCAAATTACAAATGTCATCTCAAGGCACTTAAATGATGTGGTTCAATTCAAGCCAATTTGAGTTCAATTCATTGTAATCATAATCCAATAAAATCCAATTAATTCATATAGACCAAATTCAAAAATAATATCATTGCTAAGGAAACCAACAGATTGCACTGAAACTTGTCTTCAGTCCAATCTCCCGTCCTGAGCCTGAGGGACTGTGGAAAGGAACGACTCCCTTTAACAGGAACCAGAACCAGACTCAGGAAGAAACCTCTGGCAGAACCAGACTCAGCAGTTCTGTAAATATCCATTTATTTATGTCTGGCAATTTTGATGCAGAAGATCATGTACCCGGATGTAATGTCAAAGACCCCAACTGCTACAAGTCAATAAGTTGATATAAAATACTCCCACATTATCAATGTGCTTACCTCTCCAACAATTGCTTGCAAATTCAAATCTGGAAAACAAAGAAATATCATGATACAAGTGAAAGCAAAATAACACAATCTCGAACCCACACATTCAATTCTATTCAGTTTAATTTATGTAGCACCAAATTACAAATGTCATCTCAAGGCACTAAAATAATGTAGTCCAATTTAAGCCAATTGGAGTTCAATTCATTGTCATCATAAACCAATGAAATCCATTCATTTAAAAATCCAATTTATTCATGTAGAGCCAATTCAAAAATAATAACCTAGCTAAAGAAACCAACAGATTGCACTGAAACTTGTCTTCAGTCCAATCTCCCGTCCTGAGCGTGCCTGAGGCGACTGTGGAAAGGAACGACTTCCTTTTAACAGGAAGAAACCTCTGGCAGAACCAGACTCAGGAAGGGTGGCCATCCGCCTCGACCAGCTGGGGTTTGAGAAGACAGAAAAGAGGGAAAAAGAGGGGGGAAAAACACCATAATACCATTCAAAGGATACCTGTTGGAACAGGGAAACAACCTGTTAATAAGTTAATAACCACAATGATGTCACATGTACATAAAATAATTTGAGAAATTAAACAGGGGGAGCGGGGACAGCAAAGTGAGGAAAGGTGTAACAGATCAAAGTCAAAGCGAACTTTGTCAATCAAGCTTTACAACAGTACAACAGAACTAAGACATAACTGTTTTGACACACTAGAACATAAAGTGCAATTGATATCAGATATCGCTAACAGTAAACGGTAACATATAACAAGCAGCAGAACTGTGGGCATACATTCTAGACTGTCAGTGTATCAAGAGTCCTTAAGGTATGTATGTTGCTGGAGTGCAATAGTATTGAGTTACAAAAAGGTGCAATGAGGCAAGCAGCAATATGGAGATGAAAGTTGTAAACTTGATGCAGGGCAGTGTGTATAGAGCGGTGGGTAGGGTCTTTGATGATGTTGATGGCTCTTCTTTGACAACGATGGCTCTTCTTTGATGAACTCCCCCAGCAGTCTAAGCCTATAGCAGCAGAACTATGGGATGTTTCAGGATCACCTGAGCCATCCCTAACTATAAGCTTTATGAGAAAGGAAAGTTTCAGCCTGATCTTAAAGGTAGAGAGGGTGTCTGCTTCCTGAAGCCAAACTGGCAGCTGGTTCCACAGAGAGGGGCCTGATAACTGAAGGCTCTGCCTCCCATTCTACTTTTAGAAACTCTGAACCACATTATCACATTTATTACACATCTGCATGCACTATCAAAAGTCAGATATACTATTAATATAAATATGGTCAAAAGTGTTCCTCCAGATGTACTAATGCAAGTAAGAAAATACTACTTCAACCATTCAAAATATTTCAGAAATACAATTTTCTATAACAATTTTCAACATACATTTAAAATAATAAACATTCATTATCAATTATTTAGTATAATTGATTATCAATTAGCATTCATTATAAAATGGCTCACAACAGTACATTTATGCTACACATTACTTTTTATGATTTCTAAGTGTTTTGTATAATATAATTTTTCATAACAAATTTCACTTTCACTTCTTATGTGATTGTTTTATAATATTACTACATTAGAAGCCAAATCCTTATCAACATGAAAGCAATTAGTTTCTTAGGACACCCACAATACACTCATATCAGCTGCCACTGACTTGAGATGCAAACCACTGCTACTTTTATCATCTGTTTTCATTTATACTTTAATACAATGAATAGTGATGACTGTTTTTTAAACTCAATGTAAGTCACATTTGCATCACATGATTATTCCATTAATTGACATATATTTAATGAATCTCTCAAACGCTGACAATGTGGAGCAGAACTGACATGGCAATATACATGTACATGTGTGTGGGTCAAACAAGTGACCAACACATTGTTCATTTAAATACAAAATATTTGCATAGTTGCCTGCTTTCTGTACATTTTACAAATTAAAGCGTTCTCCATCTCCAATCATTGGACACAAATCACATTAAATTATCAGTGTCTGCTTTTACATTAATTACAGTGAGTACATTAAGCACATATAAACACGGCCAACATCACACCTCAAACAGAGAGAGAGGGATAATGGTTTCATTAAGTCACATAGCATAATAATAAACCACCACCGGCCTCCACAACGCTTCAATTAATCTGAAAAATAAACAGTTATTCCCCGATTCTTTCAGAGCGGTTGTCTTAAATTAGCGCGATTGTTTCATTCTTGATAAATACATTAAAAGCTAGCATTCACCCAATGCATTCATCCCATTACTCTTACGCGAAAAGCACACTAAATCATTAACAATTAGGACATTTTGACAATACGTTCTTCAAACAACATTTTAAAATCGACTGGCCTTCTTTCAACATCCCGAATGCATGCACCACAGCTGTACATCACTTAATTTCATTTCACCTCACCACCTCCCTCCCCGCCGAATCTAACAGCTAACCAATTACTTAAATTAATAAATGCTTCGACTGTCAGTGCGTTTTACCATTTAATTATGAACGCGTACTATCTGCCAGCAGATCATCTTGACTAACGCGGTGAAACACCGCAAATACCATTTGCCAACCTCATAATTGCACGGCCGCGTCGGCCATTTTACTTTTCACAAACCAAGAGAGGCCACGTTTCGTCGGCCATTTTACTTTTCACGAAGCAACATAGGCCACGTTTCCCAGATTAGCTAATAAGCTCTTAGCGCTGTCAGACAACATATCAGACGTGCCTTTTACCAGTTAATTATGAACGCGTACTATCTGCCAGCAGATCATCTTGACTAACGCGGTGAAACAATGCAAACACCATTTGCCAACATCATAATTGCAAGGCCGTCTCGGCCATTTTACTTTTCACGAACCAACAGAGGCCACGTTTCCCAGATTAGCTAAGAAGCTCTTAGTGCTAAAAGCTTCTTTGGAGCACATTCCCAAGCATGTGTTGCAAAACTGCTATCGCACAAACGACAAAAGAAACGGACAAACTCTGCCTCGTTTTATATCATATTACTTTTGACTTTCTCATGAACAGTATAACTAACACAGTGATAAAATACACACACATCATTTGCAATCACTCGCTTAGCAAAACACCGCAAACAACATTTGCCAACATCATAATTGCAAGGCCGCGTCGGCCATCTTACCTTTCACGAACCAACATACGCCACGTTAATTGCTATCGCACAGACTTCAAAAAGTAACGGACAAACTCTGCCTTGATTTATATCGTCATATTACTTTTAGCTTTCTCAGGAACAGTATAACTAACACAATGAGATCAAATACACGAACATCATTTGCAATCACTAGCTTAGCAACAATCAAGCCACACGTCTTACCTGTATCGAAGCTCTCGAGACGAATGGCAGGCAGGCCCAGTTTCCCTGAGTGACGCGGTCTACCTCTTCAAAATAAAACTCTTAATTCTGTGATGGCCCTTCAAAATAGTTACGTTTATCCCTGCGAACATACATGTGCACATAAAAACAGCACGTTAAACACATTTTTACATTTGTAATAATCCCTGGATGAAGACGAGTTCATTTCAAACACCAAACTTGGTCTATGGACTCATGACGCCTTCCTGAGCAGCCGCAGGTTTGCCTGCCGTTCTGCTAGACCCCGCCATCGCTGCTTGCAGCTATATTTATTATTCTTCTACTTTCCGCTGCAATTGAAGTCTATGGCAGCCCCATTAACGCAATGGTAAAAAGTTTTGAAATTTGGCACATCTAATTAGGACAGTCCCATTAGCAAATTCAACAAATTTCGTGCCCAAATTCAAAACTCTCTAGCGCCACCAACATGTCAAAGTTTGAAGCCCATTCATCTAAATAACTTTTGACTCGTTGATCCAAATTTCAAAAACAAGGTATCGTTGGAATCCTTGGATCATGACGATTCCAACGCACCCTATGACGTCATTTTCCGTCTAACTAGATTTTCCGCCATCTTGGATTTTGTTGAAAACCTTAAAAAATTTTCACAGGTCACAAATTTTGACCAATTCTCATGAAAATTGGCACAGATTATCTTTGGACCAATCCGCACAAAAGTTGCTCGTTTTTCACTTCAAATTCGACTTTGTTCACCCAGTACATCCAATCAAATTTGACGGCGACTACGCCAAAAAGCACGTGAGACCATATCTCAGTAACCGGTTAATCTTTTGACATCAAACTCATAATACATATTCATAACTCGATCTTGAAGAGGCCCAAGAATTTTGGAGAACTTTGACCTATAGGTGGCGCTATATTTAGCAAAAATGCATTTTTCCTCATAACCTTTGACCCGTTTGTCCAAATTTCACAAATGAGGTACCGTTGTAATCCGTGGATATAGCCGAGGTCAACGAATCCTATGACGTCATTCGCGCCATCTCGGATTGTCCGCCATTTTGAATTATGTTAAAAACCTCCAAAACGCATTACAGGTCACCCAGATTGTCTGATTTCCACGGGACTTGAAACATAATATCTTCAGACCAAGCCTCACAAGAGCTATTATGTGAAATTTTTAAATTCGCTTCCGTTTGCCCGTAGCAGCCAATCAAACTCAGCAATGACGCGCCAAACAGGACGTGAGGCCATATCTCAGCAACCATTTAATCTTTTGACATCAAACTTATAACACAGACTCATGACCAAGTCTTTAAGAGGCCCAAGAAGTCTGGTGAACGTCCACCCAGTGGGGGCGCTATAAGTAGAAAAACTGCATTTTACTCATAGCTTTGGAGCCGTTGGTTCAAATTGGACAAATGAGGTACCGTTGGAATCCCTGGATGAAGACGAGTTCATTTCAAACACCAAACTTGGTCTATGGACTCATGATGCCTTCCTGAGCAGCCGCAGGCTTACCTGCTGTTCTGCTAGACCCCGCCATCGCTGCTTGCAGCTATATTTAGGGGTCTAGCAGCGAAGCTGCAGAACCCTATTGTTTTAGTAGTTTTTCTTATTATTATTATTATTAGGGGTCTAGCAGCGAAGCTGCAGAACCCTATTGTTTTAGTAGTTTTTCTTATTATTATTCTTCTACTTTCCGCTGCAATTGAAGTCTATGGCAGCCCCATTAACGCAATGGTAAAAAGTTGTGAAATTTGGCACATCTATTTAGCACATTCCCATTAGCAAATTCAACAAATTTCGTGCCCAAATTCAAAACTCTCTAGCGCCACCAATGGGTCAAAATTTGAAGCCCATTCAGCTAATTAACTTTTGACTCGTTGATCCAAATTTCAAAAACAAGGCATCGTTGGAATCCTTGGATCATGACGAGTCCAACGCACCCTATGACGTCATTTTCCGTCTAACTAGATTTTCCGCCATCTTGGATTTTGTTGAAAACCTTAAAAAATTTTCACAGGTCACAAATTTTGACCAATTCTCATGAAAATTGGCACAGAGTATCTTTAGACCAATCCGCACAAAAGTTGCTCGTTTTTTACTTCAAATTTGACTTTGTTCAACCAGTACATCCAATCAAAGTTGATGGCGACTACGCCAAAAAGGACGTGAGGACATATCTCAGCAACAGTTTAATCTTTTGACATCAAACTCATAACACATATTCATAACTCGATTTTGAAGAGGCCCAAGAATTTTGGAGACCTTTGACCTATAGGTGGCGCTATATTTAGAATAAATGCATTTTTGCTCATATCTTTGGACCCGTTTGTCCAAATTTCACAAATGAGGTACCGTTGTAATCCGTGGATATAGCCGAGGTCAACGAATCCTATGACGTCATCGCGCCATCTTGGATTGTCCGCCATTTTGAATTATGTCAAAAACCTTCAAAACGCATTACAGGTCACCCAGATTGTCTGATCTCCACGGGACTTGACATATAGAATCTTCAGACCAAGCCTCACAAGAGGTATTATGTGGATTTTTTTATTTCGTTTCCCTTTGCCCGTAGCAGCCAATCAAACTTAGCAATGACGCGCCAAACAGGACGTGAGGCCATATCTCAGCAACCATTTGCTCTTTTGACATCAAACTTCTAACACAGACTCATGATCAGGTCTGTAAGAAGCCCAAGAAGTTCGGTGCACTTCCACCCAGTGGGGGCGCTATAAGTAGAAAAACTGCATTTTGCTCATAGCTTTGGAGCCGTTGGTTCAAATTGGACAAATGAGGTACCGTTGGAATCCCTGGATGAAGACGAGTTCATTTCAAACACCAAACTTGGTCTATGGACTCATGACGCCTTCCTGAGCAGCCGCAGGCTTACCTGCTATTCTGCTAGACCCCGCCATCGCTGCTTGCAGCTATATTTATTAGGGGTCTAGCAGCGAAGCTGCAGAACCCTATTGTTTTAGTAGTTTTTCCTATTATTAGGGGTCTAGCAGCGAAGCTGCAGAACCCTATTGTTTTAGTAGTTTTTCCTATTATTATTATTGATCTACTTTCCGCTGCAATTGAAGTCTATGGCAGCCCCATTAACGCAATGGTAAAAAGTTGTGAAATTTGGCACATCTATTTAGCACATTCCCATTAGCAAATTCAACAAATTTCGTGCCCAAATTCAAAACTCTCTAGCGCCACCAACGGGTCAAAGTTTGAAGCCCATTCAGCTAAATAACTTTTGACTCGTTGATCCAAATTTAAAAAACAAGGCATCGTTGGAATCCTTGGATCATGACGATTCCAACGCACCCTATGACGTCATTTTCCGTCTGACTAGATTTTCCGCCATCTTGGATTTTGTTGAAAACCTTAAAAAATTTTCACAGGTCACAAATTTTGACCAATTCTCATGAAAATTGGCACAGAGTATCTTTAGACCAATCCGCACAAAAGTTGCTCGTTTTTTACTTCAAATTTGACTTTGTTCAACCAGTATATCCAATCAAAGTTGATGGCGACTACGCCAAAAAGGACGTGAGGCCATATCTCAGCAACAGTTTAATCTTTTGACATCAAACTCATAACACATATTCATAACTCGATTTTGAAGAGGCCCAAGAATTTTAGTGATCTTTGACCTATAGGTGGCGCTATATTTAGAAAAAATGCATTTTTGCTCATATCTTTGGACCCGTTTGTCCAAATTTCACAAATGACATACCGTTGTAATCCGTAGATATAGCCGAGGTCAACGAATCCTATGACGTCATTCGCGCCATCTTGGATTGTCCGCCATTTTGAATTATGTCAAAAACCTTCAAAACGCATTACAGGTCACCCAGATTGTCTGATCTCCACGGGACTTGACACATAGAATCTTCAGAATAAGCCTCACAAGAACTTTCACCTGGAATCTTTAAATTCGATTCCGTTTGCCAGTAGCAGTCAATCAAACTCAGCGCTGACACGCCAAATAGGACGTGAGGACATATCTCAGCAACCATTTAATCTTTTGACATCAAACTTATAACCCAGACTCATGACCAAGTCTGTAAGAGGCCCAAGAAGTCTGGTGAACTTCCACCCAGAGGGGGCGCTATAAGTGGCAAAATTGCATTTTGTTCATAGCTTTGGAGCCGTTGGTTCAAATTGGACAAATGAGGTACCGTTGGAATCCCTGGATGAAGACGAGTTCATCTCAAACACCAAACTTGGTCTATGGACTCATGATGCCTTCCTGAGCAGCCGCAGGCTTACCTGCTGTTCTGCTAGACCCCGCCATCGCTGCTTGCAGCTATATTTAGGGGTCTAGCAGCGAAGCTGCAGAACCCTATTGTTTTAGTAGTTTTTCTTATTATTATTATTATTATTATTATTCTTCTACTTTCCGCTGCAATTGAAGTCTATGGCAGCCCCATTAACGCAATGGTAAAAAGTTGTGAAATTTGGCACATCTAATTAGGACAGTCCCATTAGCAAATTCAACAAATTTCGTGCCCAAATTCAAAACTCTCTAGCGCCACCAACATGTCAAAGTTTGAAGCCCATTCAGCTAAATAACTTTTGACTCGTTGATCCAAATTTCAAAAACAAGGCATCCTTGGAATCCTTGGATCATGACGATTCCAACGCACCTTATGACGTCATTTTCCGTCTGACTAGATTTTCCGCCATCTTGGATTTTGTTGAAAACCTTAAAAAAGTTTCACAGGTCACAAATTTTGGCCAATTCTCATGAAAATTGGCACAGAGTATCTTTAGACCAATCCGCACAAAAGTTGCTCTTTTTTTACTTCAAATTTGACTTTGTGCAACCAGTATATCCAATCAAATTTGATGGCGACTACGCCAAAAAAAGACGTGAGGCCATATCTCAGCAACAGTTTAATCTTTTGACATCAAACTCATAACAGATATTCATAACTCGATTTTGAAGAGGCCCAAGAATTTTGGAGACCTTTGACCTATAGGTGGCGCCATATTTAGCAAAAATGTATTTTTGAGAATATCCTTGGACCCGTTTGTCCAAATTTCACATATGAGGTACCATTGTAATCCCTGGATATATTCGAGGTCAACCAACCCTATGACGTCATTCGCGCCATGTTTGATTGTCCGCCATCTTGAATTATATCAAAAACCTTCAAAACACATTACAGGTCACCAAGATTGTCTGATTTCCACGGGACTTGACACATAGAATGTTCAGACCAAGCCTCACAAGAGCTATCATGTGGAATTTTTTATTTCGTTTCCCTTTGCCCGTAGCAGCCAATGAAACTCAGCGATGACGCGCCAAACACGACGTGAGGCCATATCTCAGCAACCATTTAATCTTTTGACATCAAACTTCTAACACAGACTCATGACCAAGCCTTTAAGAGGCCCAAGAAGTCTGGTGCACTTCCACACAGTGGGGGCGCTATATATAGACAAACTGCATTTTGCTCATAGCTTTGGAGCCGTCTGTTCAAATTGGACAAATGAGGTACCGTTGGAATCCCTGGATGAAGACGAGTTCATTTCAAACACCAAACTTGGTCTATGGACTCATGATGCCTTCCTGAGCAGCCGCAGGCTTACCTGCTATTCTGCTAGACCCCGCCATCGCTGCTTGCAGCTATATTTATTATTGATCTACTTTCCGCTGCAATTGAAGTCTATGGCAGCCCCATTAACGCAATGGTAAAAAGTTGTGAAATTTGGCACATCTATTTAGCACATTCCCATTAGCAAATTCAACAAATTTCGTGCCCAAATTCAAAACTCTCTAGCGCCACCAACGGGTCAAAGTTTGAAGCCCATTCAGCTAAATAACTTTTGACTCGTTGATCCAAATTTAAAAAACAAGGCATCGTTGGAATCCTTGGATCATGACGATTCCAACGCACCCTATGACGTCATTTTCCGTCTGACTAGATTTTCCGCCATCTTGGATTTTGTTGAAAACCTTAAAAAATTTTCACAGGTCACAAATTTTGACCAATTCTCATGAAAATTGGCACAGAGTATCTTTAGACCAATCCGCACAAAAGTTGCTCGTTTTTTACTTCAAATTTGACTTTGTTCAACCAGTATATCCAATCAAAGTTGATGGCGACTACGCCAAAAAGGACGTGAGGCCATATCTCAGCAACAGTTTAATCTTTTGACATCAAACTCATAACACATATTCATAACTCGATTTTGAAGAGGCCCAAGAATTTTAGTGATCTTTGACCTATAGGTGGCGCTATATTTAGAAAAAATGCATTTTTGCTCATATCTTTGGACCCGTTTGTCCAAATTTCACAAATGACATACCGTTGTAATCCGTGGATATAGCCGAGGTCAACGAATCCTATGACGTCATTCGCGCCATCTTGGATTGTCCGCCATTTTGAATTATGTCAAAAACCTTCAAAACGCATTACAGGTCACCCAGATTGTCTGATCTCCACGGGACTTGACATATAGAATCTTCAGACCATGCCCCACAAGAGCTATCATGTGAAATTTTTATATTCACTTCCGTTTGCCCGTAGCAGCAAATCAAACTCAGCAATGACGCGCCAAACAGGACGTGAGGCCATATCTCAGCAACCATTTGATCTTTTGACATCAAACTTCTAACACAGACTCATGACCAAGTCTTTAAGAGGCCCAAGAAGTCTGTTGCACTTCCACCCAGTGGAGGCGCTATAAGTAGACAAACTGCATTTTGCTCATAGCTTTGGAGCCGTTGGTTCAAATTGGACAAATGAGGTACCGTTGGAATCCCTGGATGAAGACGAGTTCATCTCAAACACCAAACTTGGTCTATGAACTCATGATGCCTTCCTGAGCAGCCGCAGGCTTACATGCTGTTCTGCTAGACCCCGCCATCGCTGCTTGCAGCTATATTTAGGGGTCTAGCAGCGAAGCTGCAGAACCCTATTGTTTTAGTAGCTTTTCTTATTATTCTTCTACTTTCCGCCACCATTGAAGTCTATGGCAGCCCCATTAACGCAATGGTAAAAAGTTGTGAAATTTGGCCCATATCTTTAGGACAATCCCATTAGCAAATTCAACAAATTTGGTGCCCAAACTCAAAACTCTCTAGCGCCACCAACATGTCAAAGTTTGAAGCCCATTCAGCTAAATAACTTTTGACTCGTTGATCCAAATTTCAAAAACAAGGCATCGTTGGAATCCTTGGATCATGACGAGCCCAACGCACCCTATGACGTCATTTTCCGTCTGACTAGATTTTCCGCCATCTTGGATTTTGTTGAAAACCTTCAAAAGGATTCTTCGTTCACACATTTTAACCGATTCTCATGAAAATTGGCACAGACTATCTTTGGACGAATCCGCACAAAAGTTAGGAAGCGGATTTTTCAATTTCAACTTTGTTCACCCACAATAACCAATCAAAGTTGGCGGCGACTACGCCAAAAAGGACGTGAGGCCATATCTCAGCAACAGTTTAATCTTTTGACATCAAACTCATAACACATATTCATAACTCGATCTTGAAAAGGCCCAACAATTTTGGAAACCTTTGACCTATAGGTGGCGCTGTATTTACCAAAAATGCATTTTTGCTCATAACTTTTGACCCCTTGGTCCAAATTTCACAAATGAGGTACCGTTGTAATCCGTAGATATAGCGGAGGTAAACGATTTCTATGACGTCATTCGCGCCATCTTGGATTGTCCGCCATTTTGAATTATATCAAAAACCTTCAAAACGCATTACAGGTCACCCAGATTGTCTGATTTCCACGGAACTTGACATATAGAATCTTCAGAACAAGCCTTACAAGAGCTATCATGTGAAATTTTTATATTCACTTCCGTTTGCCCGTAGCAACCAATCAAATTCAGCGATGACGCGCCAAACAGGACGTGAGGCCATATCTCAGCAACCATTTAATCTTTTGACATCAAACTTCTAACACAGACTCATGACCAAATCTGTATGAAGCCCAAGAAGTCTGGTGCACTTCCACCCAGTGGGGGCGCTATAAGTACAAAAACTGCATTTTGCTCATAGCTTTGGAGCCTTTGGTTCAAATTGGACAAATGAGATACCGTCAGAATCCCTGGATGAAGACGAGTTCATCTCAAACACCAAACTTGGTGTATGGACTCATGATGTCCTCCTGAGCAGCCGCAGGCTTGCCTGCTGTTCTGCTAGACCCCGCCATCGCTGCTTGCAGCTATATTTATTATTATTCTTCTACTTTCCGCCACCATTGAAGTCTATGGCAGCCCCATTAACGCAATGGTAAAAAGTTGTGAAATTTGGCACATCTAATTAGGACAGTCCCATTAGCAAATTCAACAAATTTCCTGCCCAAATTCAAAACTCTCTAGCGCCACCAACATGTCAAAGTTTGAAGCCCATTCAGCTAAATAACTTTTGACTCGTTGGTCCAAATTTCAAAAACAAGGTATCGTTGGAATCCTTGGATCATGACGATTCCAACACACCCTATGACGTCATTTTCCGTCTGACTAGATTTTCCGCCATCTTGGATTTTGTTGAAAACCTTCAAAAGGATTCTTCGTTCACAAATTTTGACCGATTCTCATGAAAATTAGCACAGACTATCTTTGGACGAATCCGCACAAAAGTTAGGAAGCGGATTTTTCAATTTCGACTTTGTTCACCCACAATAACCAATCAAAGTTGGCAGCGACTACGCCAAAAAGGACGTGAGGTCATATCTCAGCAACCGGTTGGTCTATTGACATCAAACTTATATCACAGACTCATAACTGGATCCTTAACAGGCCCAAGAATTGTGGCTATCTTTGACCTATAGGTGGCGCTATATTTAACAAAAATGCATTTTTGCTCATATCTTTGGACCCGTTTGTCCAAATTTCACAAATGATGTACCGTTGTAATTCCTGAATTTATCCGAGGTCAACCAATACTATGACGTCATTCGCGCCATCTTGGATATACCGCCATTTTGAATTATATCAAAAACCTTCAAAACACATTACAGGTCACCCAGATTGTCTGATTTCCACGGGACTTGACACATAAAATGGTCAGACCAAGCCTCACAAGAGCTATCATGTGGAATTTTTTATTTCGTTTCCGTTTGCCCGTAGCAGCCAATCAAACTCAGCGATGACGCGCCAAACAAGACGTGAGGCTATATCTCAGCAACCATTTAATCTTTTGACATCAAACTTCTAATACAGACTCATGACCAAGTCTGTATTAAGCTCAAGAAGTCTGGTGCACTTCCACCCAGTGGGGGCGCTATAAGTAGAAAAACTGCATTTTGCTCATAGCTTTGGAGCCGTTGGTTCAAATTGGACAAATGAGGTACCGTTGGAATCCCTGGATGAAGACGAGTTCATCTGAAATACCAAACTTGGTCTATGGACTCATGATGCCCTCCTGAGCAGCCGCAGGCTTACCTGCTGTTCTGCTAGACCCCGCCATCGCTGCTTGCAGCTATATTTAGGGGTCTAGCAGCGAAGCTGCAGAACCCTATTGTTTTACTAGCTTTTCTTATTAGGGGTCTAGCAGCGAAGCTGCAGAACCCTATTGTTTTAGTAGTTTTTCTTATTATTATTCTTCTACTTTCCGCCACCATTGAAGTCTATGGCAGCCCCATTAACGCAATGGTAAAAAGTTGTGAAATTTGGCACATCTATTTAGCACATTCCCATTAGCAAATTCAACAAATTTCGTGCCCAAATTCAAAACTCTCTAGCGCCACCAACATGTCAAAGTTTCAAGCTCATTCAGCTAAATAACTTTTGACTCGTTGATCCAAATTTCAAAAACAAGGCATCGTTGGAATCCTTGGATTATGACGAGTCCAACGCACCCTATGACGTCATTTTCCGTCTGACTAGATTTTCCGCCATCTTGGATTTTGTTGAAAACCTTAAAAAATTTTCACAGGTCAGACATTTTGACCAAATCTCATGAAAATTGGCACATAGTATCTTTGGACCAATCCGCACAAAAGTTAGGAGATGGATTTTTCAATTTCGACTTTGTTATTTAGCTACATCAATTCAAAGTTGGCGGCGACTACGCCAAAAAGGACGTGAGGCCATATCTCAGCAAACGTTTAATCTTTTGACATCAAACTTATAACACATATTCATAACTCAATCCCAAACAGTCCCAAGAATTATAGTGATCTTTGACCCATAGGGGGCGCTATATTTAGCAAAAATGCATTTTTGCTCATAACTTTGGACCCGTTTGTCCAAATTTCACATATGATGTACCGTTGTAATCCCTGAATATATCCGAGGTCAACCAATACTATGACGTCATGTGCGCCATCTTTAATTGTCTGCCATTTTGAATTATATCAAAAACATTCAAAACGCATTACAGGTCACCCAGATTGTCTGATTTCCACGGGACTTGACATATAGAATGTTCAGACCAAGCCTCACAAGAGCTATCATGAGGAATTTTTTATTTTGTTTCCCTTTGCCCGTAGCAGCCAATCAAACTCAGAGATGACGCGCCAAACAGGACGTGAGGCCATATCTCAGCAACCATTTGCTCTTTTGACATCAAACTTCTAACACAGACTCATGACCAAGTCTTTAAGAGGCCCAAGAAGTCTGGTGAACGTCCACCCAGTGGGGGCGCTATAAGTAGAAAACCTGCATTTTGCTCATAGCTTTGGAGCCGTTGGTTCAAATTGGACAAATGAGGTACCGTTGGAATCCCTGGAGGAAGACGAGTTCATTTCAAACACCAAACTTGGTCTATGGACTCATGATGCCTTCCTGAGCAGCCGCAGGCTTACCTGCTGTTCTGCTAGACCCCGTATCGCTGCTTGCAGCTATATTTATTATTCTTCTACTTTCCGCTGCAATTGAAGTCTATGGCAGCCCCATTAACGCAATGGTAAAAAGTTGTGAAATTTGGCACATCTATTTAGCACATTCCCATTAGCAAATTCAACAAATTTCGTGCCCAAATTCTAAACTCTCTAGCGCCACCAACATGTCAAAGTTTGAAGCCCATTTAGCTAAATAACTTTTGACTCGTTAATCCAAATTTCAAAAACAAGGCATCGTTGGAATCCTTGGATGATGACGAGTCCAACGCACCCTATGACGTCATTTTCCGTCTGACTAGATTTTCCGCCATCTTGGATTTTGTTGAAAACCTTCAAAAAGTTTCACAGGTCACAAATTTTGACCAATTCTCATGAAAATTGGCACACAGTATCTTTGGACGAATTCGCACAAAGGATACGAAGCGGATTTTTCAATTTCGACTTTGTTCACCCCATACAACCAATCAAAGTTAACGGCGACAACGCCAAAAAGGACGTGAGGCCATATCTCAGCAACATTTTATTCTTTTGACATCAAACTTATGACACAGGCTCATAACTCGATCTTGAAGAGGCCCAAGAATTCTGGAGACCTTTGACCTATAGGTGGCGCTATATTTAGCAAAAATGCATTTTTGGTCATATCTTTGGACCCGTTTGTCCAAATTTCACAAATGAGGTATTGTTGTAATCCCTGGATATAGCCGAGGTCAAGCAACCCTATGACGTCATTCGCGCCATCTTTGATTGTCCGCCATCTTGAATTATATCAAAAACCTTCAAAACACATTACAGGTCACCCAGATTGTCTGATTTCCACGGGACTTGACACATAAAATCTTCAGACCAAGCCTCACAAGAGCTATTATGTAAAATCTTTAAATTCGCTTCCGTTTGCCCGTAGCAGCCAATCGAACTCAGCAATGACGCGCCAAACAGGACGTGAGGCCATATCTCAGCAACCATTTAATCTTTTGACATCAAACTTATAACACAGACTCATGACCAAGTCTTTAAGAGGCCCAAGAAGTCTGTTGCACTTCCACCCAGTGGGGGCGCTATAAGTAGAAAAACTGCATTTTGCTCATAGCTTTGGAGCCGTTGGTTCAAATTGGACAAATGAGGTACCGTTGGAATCCCTGGATGAAGACGAGTTCATCTGAAATACCAAACTTGGTCTATGGACTCATGATGCCCTCCTGAGCAGCCCCAGGCTTACCTGCTGTTCTGCTAGACCCCGCCATCGCTGCTTGCAGCTATATTTATTATTGATCTACTTTCCGCTGCAATTGAAGTCTATGGCAGCCCCATTAACGCAATGGTAAAAAGTTGTGAAATTTGGCACATCTAATTAGGACAGTCCCATTAGCAAATTCAACAAATTTCGTGCCCAAATTCAAAACTCTCTAGCGCCACCAACATGTCAAAGTTTGAAGCCAGTTCAGCTAAATAACTTTTGACTCGTTGATCCAAATTTCAAAAACAACATATCGCTGGAATCCTTGGATCATGACGAGTCCAACGCACCCTATGACGTCATTTTCCGTCTAACTAGATTTTCCGCCATCTTGGATTTTGTTGAAAACCTTCAAAAAGTTTCACAGGTCACAAATTTTGACCAATTCTCATGAAAATTGGCACACAGTATCTTTGGACGAATCCGCACAAAGGATACGAAGCGGATTTTTCAATTTCGACTTTGTTCACCCATTACAACCAATCAAAGTTAACGGCGACTACGCCAAAAAGGACGTGAGGCCATATCTCAGCAACCGGTTGGTCTTTTGACATCAAACTTATGACACTGACTCATACCTCGATCCTTAACAGGCCTAAGAATTTTAGTGATCTTTGACCTATAGGTGGCGCTATATTTAGCAAAAATGCATTTTTGCTCATAACTTTACACCTGTTTGTCCAAATATCACAAATCAGGTACCGTTGGAGTCCCTGGATATAGCCGAGGTCAATAAATCTCATGACGTCATGCGCGCCATCTTGGATTGTCCGCCATTTTGAATTATATCAAAAACCTTCAAAACGCATTACAGGTCACCCAGATTGTCTGCTTTCCACGGGACTTGACATTCAGAATGTTCAGACCAAGCCTCACAAGATCTATCATGTTGATTTTTTTATTTCGTTTCCGTTTGCCCGTAGCAGCCAATCAAATTCAGCGATGATGCGCCAAACAGGACGTGAGGCCGTATCTCAGCAACCATTTGCTCTTTTGACATCAAACTTCTAACACAGACTCATGATCAAGTCTGTAAGAGGCCCAAGAAGTCTGGTGAACGTCCGCCCAGAGGGGGCGCTATAAGTAGCAAAGATGCATTTTGCTCATAACATTGGAGCCGTTGGTTCAAATTGGACAAATGAGGTACCGTTGGAATCCCTGGATGAAGACGAGTTCATTTCAAACACCAAACTTGGTCTATGGACTCATGACGCCTTCCTGAGCGGCCGCAGGCTTACCTGCTATTCTGCTAGACCCCGCCATCGCTGCTTGCAGCTATATTTAGGGGTCTAGCAGCGAAGCTGCAGAACCCTATTGTTTTAGCTGTTTTTCTTATTATTATTATTATTCTTCTACTTTCCGCTGCAATTGAAGTCTATGGCAGCCCCATTAACGCAATGGTAAAAAGTTGTGAAATTTGGCACATCTATTTAGCACATTCCCATTAGCAAATTCAACAAATTACGTGCCCAAATTCAAAACTCTCTAGCGCCACCAACATGTCAAAGTTTGAAGCCCATTCAGCTAAATAACTTTTGACTCGTTGATCCAAATTTCAAAAACATTATATCGCTGGAATCCTTGGATCATGACGAGTCCAACGCATCCTATGACGTCATTTTCCGTCTAACTAGATTTTCCGCCATCTTGGATTTTGTTGAAAACCTTCAAAAAGTTTCACAGGTCACAAATTTTGACCAATTCTCATGAAAATTGGCACACAATATCTTTGGACGAATCCGCACAAAGGATACGAAGCGGATTTTTCAATTTCGACTTTGTTCACCCATTACAACCAATCAAAGTTAACGGCGACAACGCCAAAAAAGACGTGAGGCCATATCTCAGCAACCGGTTGGTCTTTTGACATCAAACTTATGACACTGACTCATAACTCGATCCTTAACAGGCCTAAGAATTTTAGTGATCTTTGACGTATAGGTGGCGCTATATTTAGCAAAAATGCATTTTTGCTCATAACTTTACACCTGTTTGTCCAAATATCACAAATCAAGTACCCTTGGAGTCCCTGGATATAGCCGAGGTCAATCAATCTCATGACATCATGCGCGCCATCTTGGATTGTCCGCCATTTTGAATTATATCAAAAACCTTCAAAACGCATTACAGGTCACCCAGATTGTCTGCTTTCCACGGGACTTGACATATAGAATGTTCAGACCAAGCCTCACAAGAGCTATCATGTTGATTTTTTTATTTCGTTATCGTTTGCCCGTAGCAGCCAATCAAATTCAGCGATGATGCGCCAAACAGGACGTGAGGCCGTATCTCAGCAACCATTTGCTCTTTTGACATCAAACTTCTAACACAGACTCATGATCAAGTCTGTAAGAGGCCCAAGAAGTCTGATGAACGTCCACCCAGAGGGGGCGCTATAAGTAGCAAACATGCATTTTGCTCATAACTTTGGAGCCGTTGGTTCAAATTGGACAAATGAGGTACCGTTGGAATCCCTGGATGAAGACGAGTTCATCTCAAACACCAAACTTGGTGTGTGGACTCATGATGCCTTCCTGAGCAGCCGCAGGCTTACCTGCTGTTCTGCTAGACCCCGCCATCGCTGCTTGCAGCTATATTTAGGGGTCTAGCAGCGAAGCTGCAGAACCCTATTGTTTTAGCTGTTTTTCTTATTATTATTCTTCTACTTTCCGCTGCAATTGAAGTCTATGGCAGCCCCATTAACGCAATGGTAAAAAGTTGTGAAATTTGGCACATCTATTTAGCACATTCCCATTAGCAAATTCAACAAATTTCGTGCCCAAATTCTAAACTCTCTAGCGCCACCAACATGTCAAAGTTTGAAGCCCATTTAGCTAAATAACTTTTGACTCGTTGATCCAAATTTCAAAAACAAGGCATCGTTGGAATCCTTGGATCATGACGAGTCCAACGCACCCTATGACGTCATTTTCCGTCTGACTAGATTTTCCGCCATCTTGGATTTTGTTGAAAACCTTCAAAAAGTTTCACAGGTCACAAATTTTGACCAATTCTCATGAAAATTGGCACACAGTATCTTTGGACGAATCCGCACAAAGGATACGAAGCGGATTTTTCAATTTCGACTTTGTTCACCCATTACAACCAATCAAAGTTAACGGCGACAATGCCAAAAAAGACGTGAGGCCATATCTCAGCAACCGGTTGGTCTTTTGACATCAAACTTATGACACTGACTCATAACTCGATCCTTAACAGGCCTAAGAATTTTAGTGATCTTTGACCTATAGGTGGCGCTATATTTAGCAAAAATGCATTTTTGCTCATAACTTTACACCTGTTTGTCCAAATATCACAAATCAGGTACCGTTGGAGTCCCTGGATATAGCCGAGTTCAATCAATCTCATGACGTCATGCGCGCCATCTTGGATTGTCCGCCATTTTGAATTATATCAAAAACCTTCAAAACGCATTACAGGTCACCCAGATTGTCTGCTTTCCACGGGACTTGAGATATAGAATCTTCAGACCAAGCCTCACAAGAGCTATCATGTTGATTTTTTTATTTCGTTTCCGTTTGCCCGTAGCAACCAATCAAATTCAGCGATGATGCGCCAAACAGGACGTGAGGCCGTATCTCAGCAACCATTTGCTCTTTTGACATCAAACTTCTAACACAGACTCATGATCAAGTCTGTAAGAGGCCCAAGAAGTCTGGTGAACGTCCACCCAGAGGGGGCGCTATAAGTAGCAAACATGCATTTTGCTCATAACTTTGGAGCCGTTGGTTCAAATTGGACAAATGAGGTACCGTTGGAATCCCTGGATGAAGACGAGTTCATCTCAAACACCAAACTTGGTCTGTGTACTCATAATGCCTTCCTGAGCAGCCGCAGGCTTACCTGCTGTTCTGCTAGACCCCGTATCGCTGCTTGCAGCTATATTTAGGGGTCTAGCAGCGAAGCTGCAGAACCCTATTGTTTTACTAGCTTTTCCTATTATTATTATTAGGGGTCTAGCAGCGAAGCTGCAGAACCCTATTGTTTTAGTAGCTTTTCTTATTAGGGGTCTAGCAGCGAAGCTGCAGAACCCTATTGTTTTAGTAGCTTTTCTTATTATTATTCTTCTACTTTCCGCCACCATTGAAGTCTATGGCAGCCCCATTAACGCAATGGTAAAAAGTTGTGAAATTTGGCACATCTATTTAGCACATTCCCATTAGCAAATTCAACAAATTTCGTGCCCAAATTCAAAACTCTCTAGCGCCACCAACATGTCAAAGTTTGAAGCCCATTCAGCTAAATAACTTTTGACTCGTTGATCCAAATTTCAAAAACAAGGCATCGTTGGAATCCTTGGATCATGACGAGTCCAACGCACCCTATGACGTCATTTTCCGTCTGACTAGATTTTCCGCCATCTTGGATTTTGTTGAAAACCTTAAAAAATTTTCACAGGTCACAAATTTTGACCAAATCTCATGAAAATTGGCACATAGTATCTTTGGACCAATCCGCACAAAAGTTAGGAGATGGATTTTTCAATTTCGACTTTGTTAATTAGCTACATCAATTCAAAGTTGGCGGCGACTACGCCAAAAAGGACGTGAGGCCATATCTCAGCAACAGTTTAATCTTTTGACATCAAACTTATAAAACATATTCATAACTCGATCCCAAACAGTCCCAAGAATTATAGTGATCTTTGACCTATAGGGGGCGCTATATTTAGCAAAAATGCATTTTTGCTCATAACTTTGGACCCGTTTTTCCAAATTTCACAAATGAGGTACCGTTGTAATTCGTGGATATATCCGAGGTCAACCAACCCTATGACGTCATTCGCACCATCGTGGATTGTCCGCCATTTTGAATTATGTCAAAAACCTTCAAAATGCATTACAGGTCACCCAGATTGTCTGAATTCCATGGGACTTAACACATAGAATCTTCAGACTAAGCCTCACAAGAGCTATCACCTGGAATTTTTACATTCGATTCCGTTTACCCGTAGCATTCAATCAAACTCAGCGCTGACACGCCAAATAGGACGTGAGGCCATATCTCAGCAACCATTTAATCTTTTGACATCAAACTTATAACCCAGACTCATGACCAAGTCTGTAAGAGGCCCAAGAAGTCTGGTGAACGTCCACCCAGAGGGGGCGCTATAAGTAGAAAAACTGCATTTTGCTCATAGCTTTGGAGCCGTTGGTTCAAATTGGACAAATGAGGTACCGTTGGAATCCCTGGATGAAGACGAGTTCATTTCAAACACCAAACTTGGTCTATGGACTCATGATGCCTTCCTGAGCAGCCACGGGCTTACCTGCTATTCTGCTAGACCCCGTATCGCTGCTTGCAGCTATATTTAGGGGTCTAGCAGCGAAGCTGCAGAACCCTATTGTTTTAGTAGCTTTTCTTATTAGGGGTCTAGCAGCGAAGCTGCAGAACCCTATTGTTTTAGTAGTTTTTCCTATTATTATTATTATTATTATTGATCTACTTTCCGCTGCAATTGAAGTCTATGGCAGCCCCATTAACGCAATGGTAAAAAGTTGTGAAATTTGGCACATCTAATTAGGACAGTCCCATTAGCAAATTCAACAAATTTCGTGCCCAAATTCAAAACTCTCTAGCGCCACCAACATGTCAAAGTTTGAAGCCCATTCAGCTAAATAACTTTTGACTCGTTGATCCAAATTTCAAAAACAACATATCGCTGGAATCCTTGGATCATGACGAGTCCAACGCACCCTATGACGTCATTTTCCGTCTGACTAGATTTTCCGCCATCTTGGATTTTGTTGAAAACCTTCAAAAAGTTTCACAGGTCACAAATTTTGACCAATTCTCATGAAAATTGGCACACAGTATCTTTGGACGAATCCGCACAAAGGATACGAAGCGGATTTTTCAATTTCGACTTTGTTCACCCATTACAACCAATCAAAGTTAACGGCAACAACGCAAAAAAGGACGTGAGGCCATATCTCAGCAACCGGTTGGTCTTTTGACATCAAACTTATTAAACTGACTCATAACTCGATCCTTAATAGGCCTAAGAATTTTAGTGATCTTTGACCTATAGGTGGCGCTATATTTAGCAAAAATGCATTTTTGCTCATAACTTTACACCTGTTTGTCCAAATTTCACAAATCAGGTTCCGTTGGAGTCCCTGGATATAGCCGAGGTCAATCATTCTCATGACGTCATGCGCGCCATCTTGGATTGTCCGCCATTTTGAATTATATCAAAAACCTTCAAAACGCATTACAGGTCACCCAGATTGTCTGCTTTCCACGGGACTTGACATATAGAATGTTCAGACCAAGCCTCACAAGAGCTATCATGTTGATTTTTTTATTTCGTTATCGTTTGCCCGTAGCAGCCAATCAAATTCAGCAATGATGCGCCAAACAGGACGTGAGGCCGTATCTCAGCAACCATTTGCTCTTTTGACATCAAACTTCTAACACAGACTCATGATCAAGTCTGTAAGAGGCCCAAGAAGTCTGATGAACGTCCACCCAGAGGGGGCGCTATAAGTAGCAAACATGCATTTTGCTCATAACTTTGGAGCCGTTGGTTCAAATTGGACAAATGAGGTACCGTTGGAATCCCTGGATGAAGACGAGTTCATCTCAAACACCAAACTTGGTGTGTGGACTCATGATGCCTTCCTGAGCAGCCGCAGGCTTACCTGCTGTTCTGCTAGACCCCGCCATCGCTGCTTGCAGCTATATTTAGGGGTCTAGCAGCGAAGCTGCAGAACCCTATTGTTTTACTAGCTTTTCCTATTATTATTATTATTATTATTGATCTACTTTCCGCTGCAATTGAAGTCTATGGCAGCCCCATTAACGCAATGGTAAAAAGTTGTGAAATTTGGCACATCTATTTAGGACAGTCCCATTAGCAAATTCAACAAATTTCGTGCCCAAATTCAAAACTCTCTAGCGCCACCAACGGGTCAAAGTTTGAAGCCCATTCAGCTAAATAACTTTTGACTCGTTGATCCAAATTTCAAAAACAACATATCGCTGGAATCCTTGGATCATGACAAGTCCAACGCACCCTATGACGTCATTTTCCGTCTAACTAGATTTTCCGCCATCTTGGATTTTGTTGAAAACCTTCAAAAAGTTTCACAGGTCACAAATTTTGACCAATTCTCATGAAAATTGGCACACAGTATCTTTGGACGAATCCGCACAAAGGATACGAAGCGGATTTTTCAATTTCGACTTTGTTCACCCATTACAACCAATCAAAGTTAACGGTGACAACGCCAAAAAAGACGTGAGGCCATATCTCAGCAACCGGTTGGTCTTTTGACATCAAACTCATAACACATATTCATAACTCGATCTTGAAGAGGCCCAAGAATTTTGGAGACCTTTGACCTATAGGTGGCGCTATATTTAGAAAAAATGCATTTTTGCTCATATCTTTGGACCCGTTTGTCCAAATTTCACATATGAGGTACCGTTGTATTCCGTGGATATAGCCGAGGTCAACGAATCCTATGACGTCATTCGTGCCATCTTGGATTGTCCGCCATTTTGAATTATGTCAAAAACCTTCAAAACGCATTACAGGTCACCCAGATTGTCTGATCTCCACGGGACTTGACATATAAAATCTTCAGACCATGCCCCACAAGAGCTATTATGTGAAATTTTTATATTCACTTCCGTTTGCCCGTAGCAGCTAATCAAACTCAGCAATGACGCGCCAAACAGGACGTGAGGCCATATCTCAGCAACCATTTGATCTTTTGACATCAAACTTCTAACACAGACTCATGACCAAGTCTTTAAGAGGCCCAAGAAGTCTGTTGCACTTCCACCCAGTGGAGGCGCTATAAGTAGACATACTGCATTTTGCTCATAGCTTTGGAGCCGTCTGTTCAAATTGGACAAATGAGGTACCGTTGGAATCCCTGGATGAAGACGAGTTCATTTCAAACACCAAACTTGGTCTATGGACTCATGATGCCTTCCTGAGCAGCCGCAGGCTTACCTGCTATTGTGCTAGACCCCGCCATCGCTGCTTGCAGCTATATTTAGGGGTCTAGCAGCGAAGCTGCAGAACCCTATTGTTTTAGTAGCTTTTCTTATTATTCTTCTACTTTCCGCTGCAATTGAAGTCTATGGCAGCCCCATTAACGCAATGGTAAAAAGTTGTGAAATTTGGCACATCTAATTAGGACAGTCCCATTAGCAAATTCAACAAATTTCGTGCCCAAATTCAAAACTCTCTAGCGCCACCAACACGTCAAAGTTTGAAGCCCATTCAGCTAAATAACTTTTGACTCGTTGATCCAAATTTCAAAAACAAGGTATCGTTGGAATCCTTGGATCATGACGAGTCCAACGCACCCTATGACGTCATTTTCCGTCTAACTAGATTTTCCGCCATCTTGGATTTTGTTGAAAACCTTCAAAAAGTTTCACAGGTCACAAATTTTGACCAATTCTCATGAAAATTGGCACACAGTATCTTTGGATGAATCTGCACAAAGGATACGAAGCGGATTTTTCTATTTCGACTTTGTTCACCCAATACAACCAATCAAAGTTAACGGCGACAACGCCAAAAAGGACGTGAGGCCATATCTCAGCAACCGGTTGGTCTTTTGACATTAAACTTATGACACTGACTCATAACTCGATCCTTAACAGGCCTAAGCATTTTAGTGATCTTTGACCTATAGGTGGCGCTATATTTAGCAAATATGCATTTTTGCTCATAACTTTACACCTGTTTGTCCAAATATCACAAATGAGGTACCATTGGAGTCCCTGGATATAGCCGAGGTCAATCAATCTCATGACGTCATGCGCGCCATCTTGGATTGTCCGCCATTGTGAATTCCATCAAAATCCTTCAAAACGCATTACAGGTCACCCAGATTGTCTGATTTCTACGGGACTTGACATATAGAATCTTCAGACTGAGCCTCACATGAGCTTTCAAGTGGTATTTTTTAATTCGCTACCGTTTGCCCGTAGCAGCCAATCAAATTCAGCGATGATGCGCCAAACAGGACGTGAGGCCGTATCTCAGCAACAATTTGCTCTTTTGACATCAAACTTCTAACACAGACTCATGATCAAGTCTGTAAGAGGCCCAAGAAGTCTGGTGAACGTCCACCCAGAGGAGGCGCTATAAGTAGCAAACATGCATTTTGCTCATAACTTTGGAGCCGTTGGTTCAAATTGGACAAATGACCAATACCGTTGGAATCCCTGGATGAAGACGAGTTAATCTCAAACACCAAACTTGGTCTATGGACTCATGATGCCTTCCTGAGCATCCGCAGGCTTATCTGCTGTTCTGCTAGACCCCGCCATCGCTGCTTGCAGCTATATTTATTATTGATCTACTTTCCGCTGCAATTGAAGTCTATGGCAGCCCCATTAACGCAATGGTAAAAAGTTGTGAAATTTGGCACATCTAATTAGGACAGTCCCATTAGCAAATTCAACAAATTTCGTGCCCAAATTCAAAACTCTCTAGCGCCACCAACATGTCAAAGTTTGAAGCACATTCAGCTAAATAACTTTTGACTCGTTGATCCAAATTTCAAAAACAACATATCGCTGGAATCCTTGGATCATGACGAGTCCAACGCACCCTATGACGTCATTTTCCGTCTGACTAGATTTTCCGCCATCTTGGATTTTGTTGAAAACCTTCAAAAAGTTTCACAGGTCACAAATTTTGACCAATTCTCATGAAAATTGGCACACAGTATCTTTGGACGAATCCGCACAAAGGATACGAAGCGGATTTTTCAATTTCGACTTTGTTCACCCATTACAACCAATCAAAGTTAACGGCAACAACGCAAAAAAGGACGTGAGGCCATATCTCAGCAACCGGTTGGTCTTTTGACATCAAACTTATTAAACTGACTCATAACTCGATCCTTAATAGGCCTATGAATTTTAGTGATCTTTGACCTATAGGTGGCGCTATATTTAGCAAAAATGCATTTTTGCTCATAACTTTACACCTGTTTGTCCAAATTTCACAAATCAGGTTCCGTTGGAGTCCCTGGATATAGCCGAGGTCAATCATTCTCATGACGTCATGCGCGCCATCTTGGATTGTCCGCCATTTTGAATTATATCAAAAACCTTCAAAACGCATTACAGGTCACCCAGATTGTCTGCTTTCCACGGGACTTGACATATAGAATGTTCAGACCAAGCCTCACAAGAGCTATCATGTTGATTTTTTTATTTCGTTATCGTTTGCCCGTAGCAGCCAATCAAATTCAGCAATGATGCGCCAAACAGGACGTGAGGCCGTATCTCAGCAACCATTTGCTCTTTTGACATCAAACTTCTAACACAGACTCATGATCAAGTCTGTAAGAGGCCCAAGAAGTCTGATGAACGTCCACCCAGAGGGGGCGCTATAAGTAGCAAACATGCATTTTGCTCATAACTTTGGAGCCGTTGGTTCAAATTGGACAAATGAGGTACCGTTGGAATCCCTGGATGAAGACGAGTTCATCTCAAACACCAAACTTGGTGTGTGGACTCATGATGCCTTCCTGAGCAGCCGCAGGCTTACCTGCTGTTCTGCTAGACCCCGCCATCGCTGCTTGCAGCTATATTTAGGGGTCTAGCAGCGAAGCTGCAGAACCCTATTGTTTTACTAGCTTTTCCTATTATTATTATTATTATTAGGGGTCTAGCAGCGAAGCTGCAGAACCCTATTGTTTTAGTAGCTTTTCTTATTATTCTTCTACTTTCCGCTGCAATTGAAGTCTATGGCAGCCCCATTAACGCAATGGTAAAAAGTTGTGAAATTTGGCACATCTAATTAGGACAGTCCCATTAGCAAATTCAACAAATTTTGTGCCCAAATTCAAAACTCTCTAGCGCCACCAACACGTCAAAGTTTGAAGCCCATTCAGCTAAATAACTTTTGACTCGTTGATCCAAATTTCAAAAACAAGGTATCGTTGGAATCCTTGGATCATGACGAGTCCAACGCACCCTATGACGTCATTTTCCGTCTAACTAGATTTTCCGCCATCTTGGATTTTGTTGAAAACCTTCAAAAAGTTTCACAGGTCACAAATTTTGACCAATTCTCATGAAAATTGGCACACAGTATCTTTGGACGAATCCGCACAAAGGATACGAAGCGGATTTTTCAATTTCGACTTTGTTCACCCAATACAACCAATCAAAGTTAACGGCGACAACGCCAAAAAGGACGTGAGGCCATATCTCAGCAACCGGTTGGTCTTTTGACATTAAACTTATGACACTGACTCATAACTCGATCCTTAACAGGCCTAAGAATTTTAGTGATCTTTGACCTATAGGTGGCGCTATATTTAGCAAATATGCATTTTTGCTCATAACTTTACACCTGTTTGTCCAAATATCACAAATGAGGTACCATTGGAGTCCCTGGATATAGCCGAGGTCAATCAATCTCATGACGTCATGCGCACCATCTTGGATTGTCCGCCATTTTGAATTCCATCAAAAACCTTCAAAACGCATTACAGGTCACCCAGATTGTCTGCTTTCCACGGGACTTGACATATAGAATGTTCAGACCAAGCCTCACAAGATCTATCATGTTGATTTTTTTATTTCGTTTCCGTTTGCCCGTAGCAACCAATCAAATTCAGCGATGATGCGCCAAACAGGACGTGAGGCCGTATCTCAGCAACAATTTGCTCTTTTGACATCAAACTTCTAACACAGACTCATGATCAAGTCTGTAAGAGGCCCAAGAAGTCTGGTGAACGTCCACCCAGAGGGGGCGCTATAAGTAGCAAACATGCATTTTGCTCATAACTTTGGAGCCGTTGGTTCAAATTGGACAAATGAGGTACCGTTGGAATCCCTGGATGAAGACGAGTTCATCTCAAACACCAAACTTGGTCTATGTACTCATAATGCCTTCCTGAGCAGCCGCAGGCTTACCTGCTATTCTGCTAGACCCCGCCATCGCTGCTTGCAGCTATATTTATTATTGATCTACTTTCCGCTGCAATTGAAGTCTATGGCAGCCCCATTAACGCAATGGTAAAAAGTTGTGAAATTTGGCACATCTAATTAGGACAGTCCCATTAGCAAATTCAACAAATTTCGTGCTCAAATTCAAAACTCTCTAGCGCCACCAACATGTCAAAGTTTGAAGCCCATTCAGCTAAATAACTTTTGACTCGTTGATCCAAATTTCAAAAACAACATATCGCTGGAATCCTTGGATCATGACGAGTCCAACGCACCCTATGACGTCATTTTCCGTCTAACTAGATTTTCCGCCATCTTGGATTTTGTTGAAAACCTTCAAAAAGTTTCACAGGTCACAAATTTTGACCAATTCTCATGAAAATTGGCACACAGTATCTTTGGTCGAATCCGCACAAAGGATACGAAGCGGATTTTTCAATTTCAACTTTGTTCACCCATTACAACCAATCAAAGTTAACGGCGACAACGCCAAAAAGGACGGGAGGCCATATCTCAGCAACCGGTTGGTCTTTTGACATCAAACTTATGACACTGACTCATAACTCGATCCTTAACAGGCCTAAGAATTTTAGTGATCTTTGACCTATAGGTGGCGCTATATTTAGCAAAAATGCATTTTTGCTCATAACTTTCGACCCCTTTGTCCAAATTTCACAAATGAGGTACCGTTGTAATCCGTGGATATATCCGAGGTCAACGAATCCTATGACGTCATTTGCGCCATCTTGGATTGTCCGCCATTTTGAATTATGTCAAAAACCTTCAAAATGCATTACAGGTCACCCAAATTGTCTGATTTCCACGGGACTTGACATATAGAATGTTCAGATCAAGCCTCACAAGAGCTATAATGTGGATTTTTTTATTTCGTTTTCCTTTGCCCGTAGCAGCCAATCAAACTCAGCAATGACGCGCCAAACAGGACGTGAGGCCATATCTCAGCAACCATTTGCTCTTTTGACATCAAACTTCCAACACAGACTCATGATCAAGTCTGTAAGAGGCCCAAGAAGTCTGGTGAACGTCCACCCAGAGGGGGCGCTATATGTAGCAAACATGCATTTTGCTCATAACTTTGGAGCCGTTGGTTCAAATTGGACAAATGAGGTACCGTTGGAATCCCTGGATGAAGACGAGTTCATCTCAAACACCAAACTTGGTCTATGGACTCATAATGCCTTCCTGAGCAGCCGCAGGCTTACCTGCTATTCTGCTAGACCCCGCCATCGCTGCTTGCAGCTATATTTATTATTGATCTACTTTCCGCTGCAATTGAAGTCTATGGCAGCCCCATTAACGCAATGGTAAAAAGTTGTGAAATTTGGCACATCTAATTAGGACAGTCCCATTAGCAAATTCAACAAATTTCGTGCCCAAATTCAAAACTCTCTAGCGCCACCAACATGTCAAAGTTTGAAGCCCATTCAGCTAAATAACTTTTGACTCGTTGATCCAAATTTCAAAAACAACATATCGCTGGAATCCTTGGATCATGACGAGTCCAACGCACCCTATGACGTCATTTTCCGTCTGACTAGATTTTCCGCCATCTTGGATTTTGTTGAAAACCTTCAAAAAGTTTCACAGGTCACAAATTTTGACCAATTCTCATGAAAATTGGCACACAGTATCTTTGGACGAATCCGCACAAAGGATACGAAGCGGATTTTTCAATTTCGACTTTGTTCACCCATTACAACCAATCAAAGTTAACGGCGACAACGCCAAAAAGGACGTGAGGCCATATCTCAGCAACCGGTTGGTGTTTTGACATCAAACTTATGACACTGACTCATAACTTAATCCCGAAGAGGCCCAAGAATTATAGTGATCTTTGACCTATAGGTGGCGCTATATTTAGCAAAAATGCATTTTTGCTCATAACTTTACACCTGTTTGTCCAAATATCACAAATCAGGTACCGTTGGAGTCCCTGGATATAGCCGAGGTCAATAAATCTCATGACGTCATGCGCGCCATCTTGGATTGTCCGCCATTTTGAATTATATCAAAAACCTTCAAAACGCATTACAGGTCACCCAGATTGTCTGATTTCCACGGGACTTGACACATAGAATCTTCAGACCAAGCCTCACAAGAGCTATCACGTGGAATTTTTTAATTCGCTTCCGTTTGCCCATAGCAGCCAATCAAACCCAGCGCTGAGGCGCCAAACAGGACGTGAGGCCATATCTCAGGAACCATTTGATATTTTGACATCAAACCTATAACACAGACTCGTGACCAAGTCTTTAAGAGGCCCAAGAAGTCTGGTGAACTTCCACCCAGTGGGGGCGCTATAAGTAGCAAAACTGCATTTTGCTTTGGAGCCGTTGGTTCAAATTGGACAAATGCGGTACCGTTGGAATCCCTGGATGAAGACGAGTTCATCTCAAACACCAAACTTGGTGTATGGACTCATGATGCCTTCCTGAGCAGCCGCAGGCTTACCTGCTGTTCTGCTAGACCCCGCCATCGCTGCTTGCAGCTATATTTTAAAATCTTAATTTTGTATTAAATTCCACACTTGTGTGCTAAAGCCAGACCACATTTAGGAACTACATCATTTAAATGAAGCAATCACTCTGATCCAACTGATTTCCAATGTGCATTACAATTGTAAAATGAATCTTTTGTACCTAACACAAAGCAATGTAAAACTCTCTCTTTGTTGTTCACAGCAGTTAAAAAAAGAGAAGTACTTCCCTCAGCGTTGGCTTATAAGGGTTATGTTTCATCCACAGGGGTACAGGTAAGAAGGTAGGTACACTCATGTAAGAATCCATCAAAGTCACTCAGGACACAGGTAACTACTCTGCATCTTGGTTTCGGAACCAGACTTCAATGTGAGTAGACCTCTGGTGGCTGTGTGGGGACATGAACCTGAGGCCTGTCCTTCCACTGGGAACTGGGAATCATCAGTATTATTTCAGTTATATTTTTCTACTGTAGTTTAAGGTATCAGTGATGTATTGTGTGCATCTTCAGAGATTTTAGCACATTTCAATTAGCATAACAGTATCCAGATTATTTTCCAACTCAAAAAGAAAGTATTTATTTTTATAAGGAATATATCAACAGAAAATTCATTTAGATTTTGCATATCTCACTCTCAAAAATAGATTTTTTATTTTTAAATTACATCACATTTCCACAATGCTCCAGCTTTGTTTTTTTCAAATTCGAACAGGCATAGATTCTTCAAAAACAATTAAACCTCTCAGTTTCTAGTTATATTTGTACTACTTTCAATTAAATATAGGAGTTAAATTATATTTATTCTGTGTTATTTATATTTTACTCCCAACAGTTGTAGAAATAATGTACTTCAAACCAAGTTAGTCATGTCTGGCATTAAGTTGTATCCTCATTTTCTGAAGAAGCTACATGCAAGAATTCAAATGCAGGCATCAATTAAACCAGACCATATTTGTAAAAAAAACTGTAACCATAACAACCAGAGAAAACAAGTAACAGATTACAACCACGACAATGACTAATGAGAAAATAGGAAAATACACGTGCAGGAAATAAAAGGTCCATTAGGCTTATTGCTTCAGTAATCTTCATTCTGTCTGTCTGTCTGTCTGTCTGTCTATGTGTGTGTGTGTGTGTATATATATATATATATATATATCTGCAATTGATTCTTCATGAATGGATCATTCAGATATATATTTAACTTTTGCTCTGTTTGTGTATGATGAACTCTGAAATGGTTTATTGTCCTTATTGTCAGCTTGGATTTCCATTCCTTCATCCCCTGCACCCTCAGCTCTTCCCATCATTCTCAGCGGAAACAGAAGTCCATCATTTTGTTGTGTAGCAGTGTTTACTATTTGGCAGCAGTGAGCTCCCACCTTGTCTTTTGTCAGGAAATAAAGCAGCGCATTGAGCCAGGCGTTACATGAAGCTAAAGGCCTTGTGATTTTATAGCACATTGACACTGTGGTCATGGTGTGACAAGGGACTTTCCTGAAAACTTTCAGCAGCAGAAAGATGGTTCTTGTAACATGGAAGGGGAAGAAACACAGCGCAAAGAGCAGGGTGATGGTGATGATAGTCTTGATAGATTTACGTCTGCGACTGGCATATGGGGACTGAGCACCAAGGAAAACAAAAATCCCCTCATCCTTTCCCACTGCTCTCAACAGGCCATTGCTTCCTCTTTCAACTATTGCAGAGCTCCTTCTGCTCCTTCTCTCCATTCCATCATGACCTCCATCTCGCAGACCTGAGGGTAATGAGGGCTGAGAATGCAGAGTCCTAAATATGGTCAAAACTACATGAGAGTAACACCAAGCAATTACTGAAAAAGGTACAAAAAAGCCCAGCAAATGTAGTGTTATTCCATAGGGTACATAATCAAGGAACTCCTCATCTATGGCATCATCCCAACAGTTCTGGTACTCCTCAATTACCCGTCTCACGTTACCAAAGCTGACATTACCATTTACTGATGATATGTCATGGCTTGGATTATGAGTACTTGTGCTTATATTGCCCCCAAGGCCTGCCAGTCTTGTCACACGGCCAGTCCGAGCAAACCGGAAAATAGGGCAGGTCAAAGCAAACACTATAATCCAAACCAGGACACAAGTATACTTGACAGCTTTCTTGGTCTCCAGTGTGATCACTTTCATTGGGTGGCAGATACCCAGGTATCTGTGCACAGAGATACAAGTGAGGAAGAAGATGGAGCAGTAGAGATTGAAATAGAAGAGAAAACGCACCAGGCGGCACATGAAGTCCCCAAAGACCCAGCGGTCACGCATGATGTAACTGGCCACAAGAAATGGTAGAGACAGGCCGTACATAAAGTCTGTTGAGGCCAGGTTAACCATATATATCAGAGATGCATTCCAGCGCTTGGTCTGACAGAAGGAGCGGTAGAGCACCACAAAGTTAAGAGTGATGCTAAAGATAAATGTAAAAGAATAACAAATGGGGAGGAAGATATACTTGTAAGACTCATCTATGCTGCAAGATGCTGTTGAAGGAATAGAATGGGGAGAGGAAGAGGGAGAGAGGTAGCTCAGAACATCGTGGAGTATGGCCACACTAGCATTTGGAGGATCTCCACTTCTGGATGACATTGTGAGAGATGAAGTTATTTTTATGTGAGAGAGAACTTGAAGAAAGCTGTAACTTGTATATTTTATTTCCGGCAGGGTTCTTTTCTGTCATCCTTGCATCGTGTGATCTCGATTTTAGATGGCCTTGTCCAATGTGCGTTAACCTAGAAATAAAGACATAAATTAGTCAGTTATTCAACATTGTGACTGGAGACATTATTTCTGACGTCTATGATATGGTATAGTGTGTCACATCTGGTTATTATGCATTGTGCTAGGCTGCTGTTTGCTGGATGTCTTAGCTCAACAAATACTGTATTGTACAGACATATTGAGACACCGCTCATTTCTTTATAAACCTCCATAAAAACATGAAATAACTTCAGTGATTTACTGAAACATGTTCAAACATGAATACAAAAACAGAATATGAGGCAGAAACAGAGTTTTTTTATCAGTTCTCAGCAGCTTTAAAGAGAATATCTGGTCTGAGCTCCTTTATTCTCCAACACAGCCTGAACCCTCTGAGACGAGCTTTCTGTCATTTCTTTAAGGAGTCTTCAGGAATAGTTCTCCAGGCTTCTTGAAGGACACCCCAAAGCTCTTCTTTGGATGTTGGCTGCCTTTTGTTCCGTTCTCTGTCAGATGATCCCACACTGCTTCAATAATGTTGAGGTCCGGGCTCTGGGTAGGATTCATCCCTCCATAAGACCTGTTGCCACTGATTTTCAGTCCACTTCTTGTGTCATTTGGCATAGCTCAGCCTTTTCTCCCTGTTTCCCTCCCTTAAGAATGGGCCAACAGTAGATGGATCAGCTGAAGGTCCAGATGCATCTCTCAGGTCCTGTGTCAGGTCTTTACTGGATTTTTTCCTCTTTCTTAAGGACATCACGTTCAGATCCTGTTCATCTGCTGTAGTTTTTTAGGCCTGACACTTCTTCTTTCGTCCTCCACTTGTCCAGTTTCCTCAAATGTTTTAAGGACACACTGCACACCATGCTGAGATATGCCAAGTTTTCAGCTAATAGCTCTTTGGCAATCACCTTGTTGCTGCAGAAATTCTTTTTTCTGTCTGTCAAACTGTTATCTTTGCTGTTTTTCATAGATGCAACTAAAGAAATGGGAACAAATGATGTGTCTTTGTGACAGGCTAGTAACAAAGTGCCTAAAGATCCAATTTAAAATGGCTTCTTTGCTAAGTTGTCTGTTTATGTGTCGACACAACACTGGTTCATCCCTTGAGTTAGGAGCCTTTTTTCTGCCTGAATGGTTCACCAGTCAGTGTTAAGCTGCTTAGAAAAAAAACTTTCCTCTGAAAATCTCAGGTACAAGGACAGAGAGAAAAAACTTGTAATTAGCTCCAGAAAGCCTGGAGAACTAGGCTGCTTGGAGGCCAAATATATTGCCCAGAGCTGTATTACAAAAATGATCTTTATCAGAACAAGAAAATGGAGAATCATATTTGAAAGTGCCGACTAAGGAAACAAAAGACACACTAAGAATGTAATTCCCATTGGCAGAAATGACATCATTGTCTCTATTGGTGAAAACTAAAATTTATGTTGCACTAGTATGTAACTTTTCTAAAATAACATTAACTCTTGAATCATTTAGTCTATCCAGCCTTTCTCTGAGTCATCAGCTTTTTTATGTGAATGCTGGGCACAGAAATCATCAAAGTGATGATTTCACATTCATATTCATATGACAGCCTAAATACTGCTGTCACATCAATGTTAGAGTCAGCTGGCTTTTCTCGCGTGTAGATGCAACCACCTGCTCTCATAAAATCTTGTTCTGTCATGTCTGTTGTTGATCTGACTACTTTTTGAATAATGTCTCAATTTAAATCAACATACCTCACAGCATTTCAGCGAAAGTCATTGTACAATAGGAGTTCATGTAGGGAACTCATTGTTGAATAAACAGACCCAGCAAAAAGTGACACACCAATAACTGTTTTGGATTCATTGACTAACAGGCCTGCACACAACTTTATACATATAACCAGAGGCTTCACTGGCCAGAAACAATAAGATCCACCATTCTTAAAACTGTCCCTTGTAGTCAAGATAACTTCAGAGTTACCACTCTGCTCAACAACTCAATCACAAATCTGTCATGGTAACATTCACACCCTGACACTAGACCTACATAAAAAGACTCTTATTCAATTCAATTCAATTTTATTTATATAGCCCCAAATAATTGTCATCTCAAGGCACTTAGATAATATAGTCCAATTCAAGCCAATTGGAATTCAATTCATTGTAATCATAATCCAATTAATTCATATAGAGCCAATTCAAAAATAATATCCTAGCGAAGGAAACCAACAGATTGCACCGAAACTTGTCTTCAGTCCAATCTCCCGTCCTGAGCGTGCCTGTGGCGACTGTGGAAAGGAATGACTCCCTTTTAACAGGAAGAAACCTCTGGCGGAACCAGACTCAGGAAGGATGGCCATCCGCCTCGACCAGCTGGGGTTTGAGAAGACAGAGAAGAGGGAAGAGGGGGGAAAAACACCATAACACCATTCAAAGGATACCTGTTGGAACAGGGAAACACAAGTTAATAACCACAATAATGTCACATGTACATAAAATCATTTGAGAAATTAAACAGGGGGAAAAAGAGAGCAAAGTGAGGAAAGGTGTGACATATGAGGTCCCCCAGAAGTCTAAGCCTATAGCAGCTTAACGATGGGATGTTTCAGGATCACCTCAGCCATCCCTAACTATCTAACTATCCAATCTGGAAGTAACAAATGCATGAACTAGTTTGTCTGCATCACCTTGAGACAGGATGTTCCTGATTTTAGCAATATTACGAAGGTGAAAGAAGGCAGTTCTAGAAACCAGTTTTATATGTGCGTCAAATGATAAATTCTGCTCAAAAATAACTCCAAGGTTCCTCACTGTAGAAGTAGAAGCCAAGGAAATACCATCTAGAGTAACTATATAACTAGACAATTTCTCCCTGAAGCGCTCAGGTCCAAAGAGAACAACTTCAGTTTTGTCTGAATTTAAAAGCAGAAAGTTCTGAGTCATCCAGGTCTTTATGTCTTTAAGACAGGCTTGTAGTCTGACCAGCCTGTTGCTTTCATCTGGTTTCATAGATAAGTACAGCTGAGTATCATCAGCATAACAATGGAAATTTATGCCATGCTGTCTAATAATGTTACCTAATGGAAGCATGTACAAAGTAAAAAGAATCGGTCCAAGCACAGAACCCTGATGAACTCCATGACTTACTCCAATGTGTGAGGAAGATTCTTCATTTACAAGAACAAACTGGAATCTATCAGATAAATATGACTTAAACCAGCCTAATGCAGTTCCTTTAATCCCAATAACATGTTCAAGTCTCTGGAACAGAATGCTGTGATCGATCGTATCAAATGCAGCACTGAGATCCAACAGGACAAGCACAGAAACAAGTCTGCTATCAGAGGCTAAGAGGAGATCATTGGTAACTTTCACCAGTGCTGTTTCTGTGCTATGATGCACTCTGAATCCTGACTGAAACTCTTCAAACAGATTATTTCCATGTAAATGATCACAAAGTTGAGCTGCAACTATTTTTTCAAGAACTTTAGACAAAAAAGGGAGATTGGATATAGGTCGATAATTAGCCAACACTTCTGAATCAGGGTTTAACTACAGCAACCTTAAAAGTCTGAGGTACATATCCTGTCAACAAAGACAGATTGATCAAATCCAATATGGAAGTGTCAATTAAATCAAACCAGTTATGAATTATGATTAAAATTAATTGAATTCCAATTGGCTTCAATTGGAATTCAATTAATTTTAATCATAATTCAATGAAATCCAAATAATTAATTTCAAAATAATCCAATTAATTCATATAGAGCCAATTCAAAAACAATATCCTAGCTAAGGAAACCAACAGATTGCACTGAAACTTGTTAATGATAAACTAAGATCTAAGTCCTTCAAAAGCCAATTCTAATGTCATCTTGTCCTGTAAAATCTCAGTGCTGCATTTGATACTGTTAATCATAACATTTTATCACAGAGATTAGAACATTTCAAAGGCACAGAACAAAGCTGGTTTAAGTCCAACAAGTCATCCAACTGAAACAGTCGTATAAGTTCATACCCCCTAAATAAGACTTATAATGGGGTCTTGAAATGTCCACTGACTGAAAAGAAATTAAATTAAATCAAATGCAAAACAAAACTTCCATCCATCCATCCATCCATCATCTGCCGCTAATCCGGGGGTCGGGTCGCGGGGGCAGCAGCTTGAGCAGAGAAACCCAGACGTTCCTGTCCCCGGCCACTTCCTCCAGCTCTTCCGGGGGGAAGTGGGGTGTCTGGGCTCTCCCTATCTCTAAGAGAGAGCCCAGACACCCTGCGGAGGAAACCCATTTCGGCCGCTTGTATTCGTGATCTTGTTCTTTCGGTCACTACCCACAACTCGTGACCATAGGTGAGGATGGGAACGTAGATGGACCAGTAAATAGAGAGCTTCGCCTTCTGGCTCAGCTCCTTCTTCACCACGACGGGTCGGTGCAGAGCCCGCAACACTGCAGACGCTGCACCGATCCGCCCGTCAATCTCACGCTCCATTCATCCCTCACTGTGAACAAGACCCCGAGATACTTGAACTCCTCCACTTGGGGAAGGATCTCATTCCCAACCCGGAGAGAGCATTCCACCCTTTTCCGGCTGACAAAACAAAACTTTAATAAGTAAATCAGTTTGGAGAAGCCAGATCTCATGAATGCTTTGTACAACACTGGGTTTTACTTTAGTCATATATATGTTTTTTTTTATCATTTTATTAACCTTTATTTATACAGGTAAAATCTTATTGAGACTCAAGGTCTCATTTACAAAAGAGACCCGTTCCGGATAGGCAGCAGCAAAACAGTTACCGACTAACTGAACATACAAGAGACAAACAAAACACGAAACATGGGATAACTAATACAAGCTACCAAATGTGTGTGTGTAAGCCAGGCTCAAGAAAGTGTGAGAGACCTTTAAGGAGTATCAGAACTACAGGAAATGTGTTATTCTGTACGTACTTTTCGGTATAAAAAGGAACTGGCTTCTTTGTTCTTTGTCTTACATCTTTAGTAAGCAAACTGTATGCAACTATAGACAGTATCAATGAATACTCTCCACTAAAGACGTTTGTCTCCAGCCTCATTGCTTCAGGGCTTCTTGGTTACTTTTGCCTCTTGATATTGAAGACATTAGAGCAACTGCACAAAGAAATCCTACTAATAATTGTTAAGGTATTATTTTCCACAAATCAACTTAAGCTGTCATTGCATATGATTATTTCAGCTGGCAAGAATGACATCCTGTAACAGCTCTGTTACGGTGGAGCTGACGAAGCATCTGACTGAATACACTCCGTTGTTTGATCACTGAGTTGTGCAGAGAACGTGCAGAATTGTCCATGATGTTCATCAACTTTTGAGCAACATTCTTCTTTGCACAAAGTGGTTCCCCAGTTCCATGTAGGTAGTCTCTTGTCTGTTTGTGAGGTAGTCACTAAAGCCCGCAACCGTGGGCGCATCCACCTGTATTTTCAACCACTTTTTTAACAATACAGTAAAAGCTTAATTGTGTTAAAACACTTGAGAAATCAAAGAATACGATCTTCAAATCAAATCAAATTTTATTTATATGGCACCTTTCATACTTTAAAAACAACACAAAGTGCCTCACAGAGGCTAAAAACAACAATGATAGATGTGAATGATCTTCCCAGCACTGACGTTTGTATGCGAGCTGAAGCAAGCAGATGACGTTATCTTCCACCCCAACCCCAGGGCAAAGGAAATCTCATTGTGTTCTGATGTGAGGGGAGATGTTGATGAGGTTGTGTTAAGATCCATAACTGAGGTGGAGGGTGACATTATGGAGGTGTGACAGGGAGGATGTGGGTACAGGAAGGGTGTGAAGTCTGTGTTGCTGGAGGCAGAGGAAGAGCTTGGTAAGTGTTGACCTGAACTGAGCACATCTATTGATGTTCCGTTCATTAGCTCTGTGCATCTGTTCAACTGGAGCTTGCTTTCTAGCTTTTTTTGCACCTGTACTTATTTGCTCTTTATCATGTTATTTTTCAGCTATTTTTGAACAGTCCTCAACAGTCCTCCCTGTATCACTAAAGTCCCCCAGAGTTGTCTCTTGAGACTTCCTTTTTCATGTTCAGCACCTTTTTAAAGTCACAGGTGATCCAGGGTTTGTTTTTGGGGAATCACTTAACTGTCCTAGTGGGAATAATACTCTCCACACAAAAATTTATATATTCTGTAACATACTCAGTCATGGAATTGGTGTCACCCCCATGTGGCTAACAAAGTGCATTTCAGTCTGTGGCCTCAAAGCATACCTGCAGATAATCTTTCGCTTCCTGAGTCAACTTCCTCAATGTCTGTGGGGTCATAGGATGCCGCTGAACACTGCGTATATACTTTGACATGAGGACACTCAGCTTATGATACAGTTTGGCAAATTATTTTTTAATTTTGTTTTATGGAGCAATTTACAGACTGTTGAACAGTTGGAAGTGTAGCTCAGAGAGAAATGTTGCTGAAATCTCCAAAAATTGCCATGAATTCGTTGGGATGTTGTGTTTGTAGCCTTGGAACAGCTGAGCTGATGATATTACAGACAGTGTCAGCAGCAGTGCCAGGTGAAATATTCACTGCTACCAGAATAACACAGTTTAACTCTCTCAGTAGATAATAAGGATTTCAACTCACAGGTAATAGTTCAATGTCCCAGGTACAGATCCTCTTCTTCACAGTGTCCAGAATTACATAATCTGTTGTTAACAGCAACTGCAGTACCTCCACCTTTGTTTTTATTGCGGCTCCTGATGTCTCTGTCTGCCTGTATCACCTGTCAGCAGGGTAGAGTGGAATGTAAATATCAATAGAATCCACAGAAGCAGCATAACGTCCAAGCCAGCATGGAAAAATGTCTCAAAAATCAATGTTCTACAGAAAGAAATGCTCTTCATAAATCTCAAATACACAGAATATTATCAGAGCTATTGTAACTTGTATCTAGTCCTACATCTAGGGCTTTAATGAGTACGCCTCATATGAGCATTTCCACATCAGAGTTGATGTTATTCTTAAGTCTTTTATCTAAAAAGCCACAAAGTCCTCATGAGGAGTAGAGAGATTGTGGATGAACCAGTCAGGCCCTGGGCTTTCAACCATGGAACTTTGTGTAGCGTGTCAACATACAGTCCGTTAATAACACAACAGCCCTTTACTAAAACATTCTTGTCACTCCTAGAAGGGTTTAGGGAATAACAGTACTTGTGTAGGGTTAGAAAACAATCATTATTAGGGCTATAAAACATTTTTATAACACGACCATGGCATCTTAGACACAATTTTTATCGTTTAAATGTAGCTGCTCTCATGACCACTATAGGTCATATATTAATTGAGTTAGTGGCTATATCTGCCTGCATGAACAAATGCCACATTAACATACTTTGGTAAGGACAGTTTCTTTCAGTTATATTTATCCGAGAGATTACTTTATTTGTCTTATTAGTTTTTTTTAATGTCCTGTCTCCAAGAGATGCAGAACATCTGGTTCATATATTTATGAAATGGAAATAAAGATGAAACTGTCCCGTTGTCTATCGAAGCAACAGTAGAACTCGTTCAGGCCGTTGGCTAAGCATTGGTCATTCATGGAGTGGGGGGCTTTAGGCTTGTAGTTGGTGATCTGCCTGAGCCCTTTCCAGACAGATGCAGAGTCGTTGGCTGAGAACTGGTGTTGGATCTTCTCAGAGTATCTGTACTTTGCCTCTTTGAATCTGTATTTGTCCCCACTCCTGAAGGCCTCTTCCTTATCCAACCTTAACTTTCTGAGTTTGGCTGTGAACCAGGATTTGTCGATGTTGTAACTCTGGTGCGTGGTGGAACACAGCAGTCCTCACAGAAGCTGATGTATGATCTCACAGCCTGTGTGGACTCATCCAGACCGTTGGTAGCTATCTTGAACACATCCCAGTCAGTAGAGTCCAAACACTCCTGGAGATCCTCCACAGCCTCTCTGGTCCACTTCCTTGATGTCCTCACTACAGGTTTGCAGAACTTTAGTTTCTGCTTGTAAGCAGGAATCCGGTGAACCATGACGTGGTCGAAGTGGCCCAGTGCAGCACGGGGGACGGCATGATAAGCATCCCTGACTGTGGTGTAACAGTGATCCAGAATATTCTCCTGTCTGGTCGGGCATTTAATAAGCTGTCTATATTTAGGAAGTTCGTGAGTGAGATTTCTTTTGTTAAAGTCACCAAGGACAATAATAAAGAGTCCAGGTTGGTCCACTCCACACACAGTATCTGGTCGGCGCGCATACGCTGTGTCCTGCACAGCATGCGGTGGGATATAAACACCGACCAGAATGAATGAAGCAAACTCACGGGGTGAAGAAAAAGGCTTACAGTTTATGATGAAAAATTCCAGTTCAGAAGAACAGTGCTGCTGGATCACTGTTACATCGTTGCACCAACCGGCGTCAATGTAAAAACAGATTCCTCCACCTTTAGCTTTGGCGGAAAGTTCTGTGTCTCTGTCAGCTCTGTGGAGCTGGAAGCCTGCCAGTGCAGCGCAGAGTCCGGTATTAATCCACACAGCCACGTCTCTTTGAAGCACAAACAGCAGATGAAGAAAATTCCCTGTTTTTTCCCAACAGCTGCAATTCGTCCAGTTTGTTGGACAGGGAATGCACGTTAGAGAGGTTTATTCCCAGTAAGGGTGTGCGTAATCGCACAAGACGCACAAGTGCACCAGCCCGTTTCCCTCCTCCGGCGTTTCACTGCGTGAGTAAATCTGACCGCACCTTTGTTTATGTTTATGCAGTTAGCAGACGCTTTTATCCAAAGCGACTTACACTGGTAGGGTAAGGGGGTCTTAGGCATTGTCACTGCCTAAGGACCCCTACTGGAGGTAGTACCTTTCATGCAGGAAATTTGAACCCAGGTCAACCACATGAAAGTTGACAATCTTACCTCCACACTATCCAGTCCCTTTGACCAAAATGTCCAAAATTTCCAGGGTAGGGAGAAGAAAAGCAGGGGATAAATACTCTTGTGATTTTACCCCGATGTTCATGAGCTCTTCTCTGGTGAAAGAGCTCTGGGTATCATTGCAAAAAACAGAGTTAAAGTGCACACCAACACGCCAAGGCAGCCGTCCACGGCGCCATCTTGAATAGTAATCTAAGTAGAACCAAAAGGCAAAAGTTCAATCAGTGCATGTTTTCCCTGTTCAGGGTATTCCCACATCACACCAAAACTCAGCCAATGTCTTCTGAGCATATGCCATGTCAGGCGATAAATCCATCATATGCTCCTGCAACCTTACAGGAAAGTTGTTGCTGCTCTCATTCACAATGAATGGGTTCTTCACCCAATCCAGTCTTTCTAACTTTTCTTCAAATACTGGCTGAAATCCATGCAGGGTTTGGACAGATGTGCTTGCACCAGTTCGCTCACTGGACCCCTGGCAAGATCAGTGATGGCAAGATGGGCATCAAGTAGCGGGAAACAGCTCACATCTCCCTCATCATATTTCCTCTCCCACAGTTTGAGCTTTTTTGTTAATCATTTAACTTTGTCATACATTATCAGGATGTGTGACTCCTTCCCCTGAAGTGATAGGTTGAGCTTGTTAGGTTTGGTAAACACATTGGCAAGATATGCCAGGCATGCCACCCACTTGGCATCCTCCACAACAGGAGGATGCAGATGCTCTGTCAAAAACTTCACTGCGAAGTTCATAAAGTCTAAGTAGCATTTTCCCACAAGACAGCCAGCGGACATCTGTGTGAAGCAATAACTGTTTGTGCTCTGTGTCGCTCTCATGACAGAGAGCGAAACAGTCTGGGATTCAATGGCCGGGAATAGATTAAATTTATCATCTTCACAGCATCATCCATAACAGCACTTAAATCAGGGCTCACCAAATTTTATTTTCTCTAAATTAGGAGGCCTAAATTTATTTTTACTTTGTAATTATGTTGAAAAAAATCCCCTCAAAACTAAAGTCTAAAAAGTTAAGGCCACCATTATTATAGGAGTTCATTATTACTGATTTTTAATATAGTGTTTTATGTGCCTCCATATAAAGTTTAATAACATCTTGTCAATATCTTTTGAGACCTTTTTGTTAACATCGAGAGATAAAGCAGCATGTAAGACGGGATATTCACATCAAAATATTCTTTAATAGCACCGTGTACATTGTCACTAGCAGCGCTCATATTTTAATAACATGTAAACCATAATCCTTGTGGTTTAAAAGACGGACCACCACCTGTTCAATCAGCGACAATTCATGTCGCCCGAGGGTACCAACCTTTTCCGTTTTGGTTAATGTCGTTGTGTTTTTACACTTCAGGGCCACCGTAATTAACCGACATATCATTGATCCAACCATAGACAATAAAAAGAGTAGACGCCACCATCTTGGACCAGTCAACCTACCCATAGACAGCAAAGTATTTAAGATGCCAGAGCACTGTGTTCTTGTGCAAATCGGCGGACGATTGTGAACAAGGGTCGGTAATTACTTTTCACAAGTAAGAGTCAACATTATCATTGGTTGTATTTTGTGAATAGAATATTATTGTACTGTATTTACGTCCGCCACCGAAACCGTAGCCAGCAAACGTTAAGCTAGGCTAGGTTTATAGCCGGTGTTCACCCGGCTATTAGGCCAACTGAGACTTTATAAATCATATATTATTAACAGGCTTAGACTACAACTGACACAAGAATGCTATTGTACAAATAATGCAAATATTGCTTATATAACAGTGAGCAGCAAATTTTACACAGGTGACACAGGCTGTATTATTCACATGTAATTCTTTCATTCCTAATGTGACCAAGTGATATTAACTGCACAGACCCAGAATAAACTGGAACCAGAGACTGCTATACAAAAAATATAAATTTTATTAACAATATATTTTTTGATAAAATACTAACCTCTAGAGTGAGTAAATTATAAAAGACAAAAAAATACAACCAAACCAAACATGAGATGGTTAAAAAGAAAACAACCCTGGGACTAGACTGCACGATCGGGGGGAGGCTTCTGAAGTTATGCACAGCAAGATAAAACATCACAAACACATGACAATTTATGACTGAAATACCACTACACACTCAATTTACCTATTCACTGCAATCTTAAAGTGACAAACCACACAATAAAGCACACATGCAAATGGCCGCACTGCTACGCAGTCTCCCCCCTTAAAGATGGCAGAAAGCTCCGCAAAAAAATAACCTGCCCAAATGATAAATTAAAAACAAACTCAAATAAACCTGGGAAAAACAGTGGTTGGCTTTTTTAGACACATCTCCATTGAAAACCTTTCACACTGGAATATAAGCCTTCATTCCAGTTGGGCATGCAGGTGACGGGGGCAACATTCAGAGATAATCATGTTAGTTTTGTTGTAGAAAGAATAAAATCTATTTTAAAATATCTCAGCACTGCTTAAGCGTACCTCCTTCTTGGCTGATGTCTTTAAACAACCATTCAATAGATCAGTCCCCTCCCAACACAGAATGCCAACTCAGCTTCAAACAAAGGCCTCAGCTCAGCTGCTCCCAGGTGTGTCAGTGCAGGAAGAAAGGCCCAAATGAGCCTTCCAGCCCCTTTTATTAACTCCACCCCATTTGCCTGCTCTAAGTTCTGGACTTCCTGTTCCTCCCTTCCACATCCTGCCAATATGGCCGATGACTTTCTGAAGTTACCAGTCAATCAGAATTTCCACTAGCCACATTTTTTCCCATGCAAAAAAAGACAGATTATGAAAGCCACTGAATTAATTTGATCATTTTAGTAAATAAAGCTTTAAATTAATCTTAATCTTAATTAATCATCAATAAAATGATACTTAAGTACATACAAAAATTATCCTAACATTTCATTACTCATTAACCCTTACATACTATTCAGGGTCTAATTTGACCAATTTTTTGTACATGGAATATATTAGTTCCTCCATGAAATTATTCGTTTAGCGTTTTTCTTGAGCATACATTCAGCAATCCTGACAGAGCATTACATTGTTTTTGTGATCATACACTCCACTCACGACCAGTTAGTCATTTATAATTAAATTTCCGTTTTCTGGTTTCGCAAGGTCCAATATCCTCCTCCTCCCCTACCTCTTTGGGAGGCATATCCTTTCTCTTCATGGTCGGCTGTCCCAACCATCTCCACATCTTGTTTGTGTTTGTATTTGTACCGGAGTCTATCGTTTTTCCAACCCAAGAGTGACCCACGCCCACTCCCCTAGTACGGCAGCCTCGACGGATGGGTTCCCATAGAAACCGTGCTCAAGCGTCCCGCGAAATAGTTGGTAAAGTTACTTATTTATCAGTGGCCAAGTCGGTAAGTGAGGTTTTTTTAATACACGGCAAAATGAGTTGTCACCCACATTTGGCAGGTTGGCGGGTGTTAATTTAGAGCCATGCTCTCCTGTCTCATACCCACCCCAGTTACTGAAAAACACAGACAACAGAGCATCTGACTGAAGAATAGTTTGCAAACTAGTTTACTTACAATTTCAGCAGCTTTGGTTTATCATCAACAGATATGCCTCAAAATGGGAGTTTTGTTGACCCGAACCCTCTTAAGAAAGAAGGAAGAAAATAAGAAAAAGAAGGAAGAAAATAAGCTTGACCTCCTTTTTAAAATGTTTTTGTGTTGACTTTCTCGAATCTCCCGTTTTTATTTTTTCTTTGTTTCCCAAAGAAAGATATGAGGAAGAAGTGGGAAGTTGCTCTGAGGAGGGAAGGATTCCCTGTAAGCGAGTCATAAGGCTGCACCACATTGCCAAACTCACCTCTGTTGACCTGCAGAAAGGGAGCACGAGAAAGAAGCTCTGCACACAGTCCTCTTTCAGGGCTTTAAGCTCATTTAAACTTTCATGAGCACGTTGTGTAAATATGGTTTGGGGCGGGGGGGTGTCATGTTCTTCTGTTTAACTTGAAAATTTACATTTTCATAGGATTTCTCTATCATCTATCTGTCTATCTTAATTTTTTCTGATATATATAGATTTTCATTTATTTCAGCGAGAGAGAGAGATAGAGAGTAATGAAATAATAATTGATGTAAATTATTCAATGTAATTATTAGGGCTGGGCGATATACCGAAAATTTACCGATACCAAAAGTTACGACTGTAACCGAATTAATTTTGCCCATGACGGTATATTCGGTGTTTAAAAAAAAAAGAACACCGAATGGCGATATGAACTTTGCTCCGGGCGGGAGTGGACGGCTAACAAAAAAAACACTGCGGGATCGGGATGTAGCCTAGAGACAGGATGTCAATAAATGATGTGGAAAGGAAGCTCAAAGAAGGTCTTTACAGCACAAAGACAAAGCAAGGCAAGTCTGACATTTGAAGAAGTTTCTCAATTGTCCATGAATCTCTTTATTAATAGCCCATAAAATGACATGTTTTCTCCTTTCTGGACGGGAGAAGACACAAATCAATGCATTTCTATTATTGTGCGGGCATAAATTCTCAAAGTTTTGCGGGAGCAGGCGGGAGTGGACACACACGTTGCAGGTGCGGGCGGTAATGGTCAGAAATTGAGTGAGAGCGAGATGAAGAAAACAGTCCTGCGCAGGGCTCTATCACGTGACTCCACCCCATCTTTAGCAAGAAGGGGAAGAGACGGTGACGAAATGGAGGACAGTTCTAATATCGAAGCGGCAGCTGCAGCATCAGTGGCGGAGGTAGACCTGCTCGAGGAGGAAGAACAGCAGCTTGTTCTCAAGAAAAATGCGTCGTTAATCGTGTGGTTGTATTCTAATACGCAGATTATCTTATACTTTTAAACTTGTTCAGTTGTGGTTAGTTGTTCAATAAATCTAAACTGAAAGTATTTAATTTGTATCTTAATTTATTTTCAGACACTGTCGGTTTTACAGTCCTTTTTAAGGTGACAAAAATAGTATACAATAATCACAATAGTATCAATTTAACTGGCTGTGGAGAAATTATGCTGTCACAGCCCCATCTAGTGGCTAAACTTTTTTTGCGCAAGGGGTGGTAGTTATCGTCCAATATCGTTATCGAGGTGAACTGCCCAATGTATTGTGATATTGATTTTAGGCCATATCGCTCAGCCCTAGTAATTGTATTATTAGGGCCAGAGCTATGAAACAGTGGAGGCCCTATTGTATCTGAAGGAATTATTATTAGGGCCCCAGCAGTGAACTGCTTAATATTGTTTATGAAACCTCCCCTAACCCTAACCCAACCAATAATCACCTCATTTCTCCCCATAATTTACACATTTTGCATAGTTAACTCTATATTCTAACACTCACTCTTACAGATCTTTAGTCTTTATTTTTCACTTTTTAGCGGTGTGTCTGGTTCTCTAGCTTAGCATGGCTACCAGTTCTCTTACTCCATCTCCTACTTTCACCTGCTCCGTGTGTCAGATGTTTAGTTACTCCTCTGCCTCCTTAAGGGATAATGGTACATGTAACAAATATAGTCTTTTTGTAGTTTTGGAGGCAAGGCTATCTGAATTGGAAGCTCGGCTCTGAACTGTTGAAAACCACCCGATAGCAAGCCAGGCCCCTTTAGCCAGTACAGAGCCAACGAGCCTAGCTCACTGTGTTAGTCGTACCCTACCAGATCCCGATCAGCCGGGACCTCAGAGTGCCTGAGTAAGGGTCAGGATGGGGAGGCATAGTCCTAAAGTCAAGCCCGTCGTTCACCGTCAACCTGTCCACGTTTCAAATAGATATTCCCCACTCAGCGACACACCCGCTGAGGACAAAACCCTGGTTTTGGCAGCTCTATAGTCAGAAACGTGGCATTAGCGACACCAGCGACCATAGTCAAATGTATTCCAGGGGCCAGAGTGGGAGACATAGAATCCTATTTAAAACTGCTGGCTAAGGATAAGCGTAAATACAGTAAAATAGTTATTCACGTTGGCGGTAATGACACCCGGTTACGCCAATCGGAGGTCACTAAAATTAATGTTGCATCGGTGTGTAATTTTCCCAAAACAATGTCGGACTCTGTAGTTTTCTCTGGACCCCTGCCAAATCTGACCAGTGATGACATGTTTAGTCATGTCCTCATTCAATCGCTGGTTGTCTAGATGGTGTCCAGCAAACAACGTGGGCTACATAGATAATTGGCAATCTTTCTGGAGAAAACCTGGTCTGATGAGAAGAGACGGCATCCATCCCACTTTGGAAGGAGCGGCACTCATTTCTAGAAATATGGACGAATTTATTAGTCATCCAAAAACATGACAACCCAGGGTTGAGACCAGGATGCAGAGTTGTAGTCTAACACACTTATCTGCAGCTTCCCACCTGATACTGCCCCCCCTCCCCCCAATCAAAAAACACAAAAGGAGCAAATCCTCTTGTGCAAAAAAAATTTAAAACAAAAACTTTAACTGAACAAAAACATCAAACTATTAAATGTGTTTTGCTGAATATTATATCTCTCCCTTCGAAGTCTCTGTCAGTGAATGATTTGATCTGTGATCATCATATTGATATATTTTGTCTGACAGAAACCTGGCTGCAGCAGGATGATCATGTTAGCATTAATGAATCAACTCCCTCTGACTATTTAAATGTTCACTTTCCTCCAACCACAGGCAGAGGAGGTGGAGTGGCAGCTATCTTCAGATCAGGGTTACTAATCAGTCCTAGACCCAAGATTAGTTTTAGCTCTTTTGAATCTCTTATTCTTAGTTTTTCCCAAAGTGGAAATCACAAAAACCTCTTGTGTTTGTTGTTGTGTATTGTCCACCTGGCCCTTATTCTGAGTTTCTGTCTGAATTCTCAGAGTTTTTATCCCAGTTAGTGCTGAGTAAAGATAAAGTCATTGTAGTGGGTGACTTTAATATTCATGTAGATGTTGAAAATGACAGCCTAAATATTAACTTTAATTCTATATTAGACTCTATTGGATTTTCTCAAAGTGTTTACAGACCTACTCACTGCCTTAATCATACCCTTGACATTGTGCTGACTTATGGTATTGCGAGTGAACAGTTAACAGTGTTCCCTCATAACCCTGTCTCGTCTGACCATTTTTTGATAACTTTTGAATTTACATTACTTGACTATACGGCTTCTGAGAAGAATTTTACATATAGAAGGTGTCTATCAGAGAATGCTGTAACCAGATTTAAAGAGTTGATTTCATCATCCTTTTCTTCACTGCCATGTGCAGATATGACAGAGGACGGCTACCTAAACTTTACTCCAGTAGAACTTGACTCTCTTGTTGACAGCACTATAGCTTCAATGCGTACAACACTGGACAATGTTGCCCCTCTGAAAAGGAAGGTCATCAGTCAGAAGAGGTTGGCTCCTTGGTATAATTCACAGCTGCTTTAAAGCAGATTGCAAGAAAACTGGAGAGACAATGGTGTTCCTCTAATTTAGAAGAGTCTCAATTAGTCTGGAAAGATAGTTTAATAACGTATAAGAAAGCCCTTCGTAAAGCTAGAACTGCTGTCATATATTCAGTCATATATGAAGTCATATTCATCTGATAGAATCCAGTTTGTTCTTGAAAATGAAGAATCTTCCTCACACACCAGAGCAGGTTATGGAGTTCCTCAGGGTTTTGTGCTTGGACCAATTCTTTTTACTTTATACATGCTTCCATTAGGTAACATTATTAGACAGCATGGCATACATTTCCATTGTTATGCTGATGATACTCAGCTGTACTTATCTATGAAACCAGATGAAACCAATAGGTTGGTCAGACTACAAGTCTGTCTTAAAGACATAAAGACCTGGATGACTCAGAACTGTCTGCTTTTAAATTCAGACAAAACTGAAGTTGTTCTCCCTGGACCTGAGCGCTTCAGGGAGAAATTGTCTAGTTATATAGTTACTCTAGATGGTATTTCCTTGGCTTCTAGTTCTACAGTGAGGAACCTTGGAGTTATTTTTGAGCAGAATTTATCATTTGACGCACATATAAAACTGGTTTCTAGGACTGCCTTCTTTCACCTTCGTAATATTGCTAAAATCAGGAACATCCTGTCTCAGGGTGATGCAGAGAAACTAGTTCATGCTTTTGTTACTTCAAGATTGGACTACTGTAATTCCTTATTATTGGGCTGTCCCACATATTCTCTGAAAAGCCTCCAGCTGATCCAAAATGCTGCAGCCAGAGTTCTGATGAGAACTAACAGGAGAGATCATGTTTCTCCAGTTTTAGCTTCTCTTCATTGGCTCCCTGTTAAATCCAGAATAGAATTTAAGATTCTTCTCCTCACATATAAAGCTCTTAATGACCGAGCGCCATCATATCTTAAAGATCTCATTGTAAGATATTTTCCTAACAGAGCACTTTGCTCCCAAACTGCAAGTTTACTTGTTGTTCCCAGAGTTTCTAAAAGTAGAATGGGAGGCAGAGCCTTCAGTTATCAGGCCCCTCTCTTGTGGAATAAGCTGCCAGTAAATGTCCGGGAAGCAGACACCCTTTCCACTTTTAAGATGGATGGCTCAGGTGATCCTGAAACATCCCATAGTTAAGCTGCTATAGGCTTAGACTGCTGGGGGACCTCATCTGTCACACCTTTCCTCACTTTGCTCTCTTTTTCCCCCTGTTTAATATCTCAATTGATTTTATGTACATGTGACATTATTGTGGTTATTAACTTGTGTTTCCCTGTTCCAACAGGTATCCTTTGAATGGTGTTATGGTGTTTTCCCCCCCTCTTTTCCCTCTTTTCTGTCTTCTCAAACCCCAGCTGGTCGAGGCGGATGGCCACCCTTCCTGAGTCTGGTTCTTCCAGAGGTTTCTTCATGTTAAAAGGGAGTTGTTCCTTTCCACAATTGCCACAGGCACGCTCAGGACGGGACATTGAAGTTGTCACAAAAAAATGATAGGGGACTAATCTTTGATCTTCTGAAAGTATGTTTTTAAGAAACATAATTAAATTCACAGCAAAAACCTTGTACACTGAAAAATAATAGCTATTGTTACTGAACCCACATGAGGCCCACAAAACTTCTGGCCCATTCCCACTTAGCCCACTCATATCCCTTATGAGGCTAACTTAGTGAGCCCAAATGGGTTTCCTATGTGGGGCCCATGTTACTGAAACAATATGGGTCCCAGATAATGTCACCTGGTTCCACCCCATTCCCACTCTGCCCTCTTATGTCCCTTATGGGGCCCATAGAAAGGCGCACATGGGCTTATCATGTTACCGAAGCAACATGGGTTCCAGATATTGTTATCAAGTTCCCCTCAATTACCCCCAATGCCTACTCTGCCCAATTATATTTCTTGTTGGGCCCATAGAGGAGCCCCACAGGGGAAGCCTAGCTCATGCTTGGTAACCCACATGGGGCCCACTTTTGAAGCATTGACCAAACCCAAAAAAATCTAACACATCCAATAGCACCTCATGCTTTAAGTGTCAAAAGCTTTATATATGTCTGAATAAGATGTACTGTTATCTGAAATGTAATCTTGTAGTTACTGATGTCTCTACCTTGCATAAAACCTAGGGTGACCAGATGTTCCGCTTTGTGCGGGACAGTCATGCATTTTCATTACTTTTCACATTTACTGCAAATTGAGACGTTGTCCTGCATTGTTATTGACAAACTCCAAACTTTGAAATGTGTGTTTTATAATCTGGCATTTATGAAATGACTGTGTGGAGAAAGCAGTGAGGGCTATCATCAGGGGGCTGTTTCATCATGTCACGACTCGTACAACTAAGTAAAGAAAATGCAGCTACAGCAAAGACTGGGAAACGATCCACCCCTGGGTGAAAACAGTGCAAGGTGAGTAAAGTTAGAGAAAACATAGGATAGCCATACCCCTAATAAAGCATTATAATTGAAAGAACAATTATAGTCCTGACTGTCTATTCTATTTAATTGTACACAGTTAGGTGTGTTAACTTGAGGGGTGCTGTGAAATAGTCTGAAAGCTCCATGCTTACTATGTTTTCTTACATGAGAGAACCTGGGAAAGTTGCATTTAAATAAGATATATTCGTTAAGTTTTTATTTGCAGTCTGTTATGTGTTAGTGAATCAACCAGACGGCAAAGCATAGTAATGTACACACTAAGGGGTAGAATAGAGAGGTTTATTTTTTTTTAGAGGTTATTTTAGACTAGCTCGATGCATTGGTATCCCACATTGTCCCACACAAACATAGTCTTTGTCCCACATCTGGTGAATTGGAATCTGGTCACCCTAATAAAATCAGACTGACTATCCTCTATAACTGTGTCTAGACATAACTTTAATCTTTCTGCAAAGATGTGAGCCAATTGTCATGTCTATTAGTTTTTTCATGTTTTATGTCCCTATCTAGTCTTTATTTAGCCATGTCTCAACTGTTTTCCTCAGTCTTTCTCCTGCCTGCCATCAGCATCATTCACGTCACCTGTTTTTTTCCCCTCAGCTGCCCTCACTCGTCAATCACCTCTCCTCAGTATTTAGTCTCCAGGTTTTTCATGTTCAGTGCCAGGTCCTTACTGTCATCGTCACTGAAGTCACAGTCATTCATGGCAAGTCAGGTCTGTCCTTGTTTTGTTCATAGGCAGGTTTTTTTTTTTTGTTTGTTTTTTTTTTTTTATTCTGGCTCATTGTTGCAGGGAGATGACCAACATCTATGGCTTCCTTAAAAACATGTAATAAAAATTCAGAAATGTGATCTTGAAATGCCTTATAAAATTCACTGGTAAGTCAATAATTTCCTGGGGACTTATCTTTTAAGCTCCTATTATTACTTTTAAGTTGTTTAACTGTTTTTGACATCCTTAGCACTGCAGCATTTGTCAAAAAGAACCCCTTTTTCTTGTGCAAATTCAAAGGTTTGACCACTTAACTTTCTATGATTTCTGAATTTCTGTCTATAAGCCTCTGGCACAAGCTCATAAGCATGCAAAATAGACTCTTTGAGCACATCAGAGTTCAAGCTATTTTCTAAGGAAAGAGAGGACACAACTTCCTGTGCTTTACCAACCAGCTTGCATTGCAGAAGGATAGGTCACATATCCTTTGGCCATTCTCGTGCAGTTGCATTTCTTTCAAATGCACTGAAATAAGAGTCCACCTCTGTCTTCCGAAATGTTGGTACCAGGGCCATATTTTTACTGACATCAAAGCTTTGTTTGTGGAAAACCATTCGTGATGGTGCCAATTTCTCAAATGTGTGTGTGCCATCATCTGTGCAGAGGAGTTTCTCATGGCCTCTACCTGAAGCTGCCGTAACTTGACTTCTTTATCAGCCTCTAACTCTAACCCGACGAACCTTTAATTTAAGGTCATAATCTGCTATGCGTATGCTCTCCTTTTCAAGGTGCCTGTAGCTGAAGGCGGGCTAAACGAACCTTTAACTTGGCATCACCACTAGACCCAAGACCATCTGGGGAGAATGGCTCAAAACAAGGCAACATTGCAGCCTCACGGACAGCCCTATCAACCTGAAGATTACCTGAGGTGTGGTCTGTGCAACCTGCTGTCCTCCTTCATCTAGGCCAGGGGAAGCGCTTAGTCTGGCCAAAAACTCCCTCTAGAGGAACCTCAGCCCCTGGCTGAACAGGATCTGTAGCTCCATTAGTTTTTTTTGAGAACTTTACGTTTTTATTTCCCCTTTCACACTTTTTTTTTAACATTAATATTAAAGTGCTTTGTAATACACAACAAGTCATCTTTGCGACACGAGTCAAGCTTTCCGAAACTGGGATCATCAAGGAAGTTCTGCAAGTTAAAGCTCATGTTTACTCTCAATGTCATAACTACATCAACTCATCAATTTTGATTGTCTTAGCTCAGGAAAAAGTATCTCGCACCAGCCCCCAATTGTGTTATGTCCCCTTGGTGAAACCAGTTGGCAGACAATAACACGACAACCAGTAAATCAAACAAGTCTCAGAAGTGAACAATTGAGGTTTATTGTAACAAAAAAAAACACTCCAAGGTGGGAGGGAGGATGGGACAAAGTGATTGTGCCAAATGAATTTGATATAATAAAAGAAGGCCTGTCTGAGCTACCTCTGAAGAAAGAAAGGAAACAGAATACCTAACTGGCTTGTCTAACAAAAGACTCTCTAAAACAGTACAGTGGTGGCACAAACAATAAACCTAGTGTGATAACAATGATCAGCTACGTGAGTGCAAACAATGTAAAGGGTACCCCAACTTACCTAGTCCCAAAACCTCCCACACCTACCTGAATCAAAATGCCAATAAGAGCACCAAAAGAAGCAAGAATAGCACAAACCATGTGCAGCAAAATCTGGAGTCAAGAGAGGGCGAAGGCCTGAGACATTCTTCATTTTAAGGTGGCTCCACTGTGATAGGCCAGCTGTAGAGGTAATTATCCAACCAGCTGCACAGCCTGCCCACACAGGTGAGCAGTATCCCTGCAGCATTACCTAAAAACAACACAGCACACGGGGAAGGGGGAAAGACACAAAAACATAGAATACCTGGCTGCCTGGCACGTAACACAGGGATAAATCTTGATCACAGACAATACGTTGTACCTTGTGTATATGTGTATATATATATACATATATAAATGAGTAGTGCTATAAAAGATCTGCTGATCAATTTTAAGTTTATGTATGCTACTCACAGAAGCATGGCTTATTTTCTATTTTATGAAAGTATTTAATATTCCTTGTATGTGTTCCATCCATTTCCGTCTGGAAAAAATAAATGCACCATGTGCCAGATTTTGATATATATTGTCCAATTCAGATTGTAACTCAGCTAACTTGTTGATTTAAATTATTTTGAAATCAACAAATTATTCAATCGATTTTGTTATATTCATAAAAAGAGATAATGTCCTTTAGTATTTTTTCTTGTTTCATTCTTTTATCTTTCGCAAGTTCCTTTCCCCTTTTGATTGCCATATTACAAATCAAGAATATTGTATATTCCCAGTGTTTGCCATATATTTTCTCTTCTTGCGCTTTCTTCCAATTATCATAAATGATTGCCTGAATTGGCTCTTAAAGGTCTTTGGGGGTAACAGTCTTTTATGGGATCATTAATGCAATTCATCTCTAAGTATCAATTGAGCATTCATGAAGGAAGTTAACAAGATAGTAATTTCTTCTTCAAATTCATCAAAGAGGATTGTTTTTTCTATGACTGCTATTATACCCATATATATTTCCCAGAATGAGAATATCATTCATAAATTCAATAACTAAAATTAACTAGAATTATGAGCAGGATTTACCAGCAGATTTACAGTTACCATAAGCCATCCAGATATTGTCACCCCATTGATTTTTCCAAAAATTGAAGTCTGAAGCTAATGCATTTTTCTTGTAGAAAATAAAAATCCACCTTCAAATTTCTACAAAACAGAATAACAGCCTTCCTCTTAGTCTGTTCTCGAATACCCCTCACATTAAATGAACAAAGTGACAAAGACATATAAAACAATAAAACACAAGGTTATCTTAACAGAGTCCTGAGTTTTTCAAAAGAACATGAACATGTAAGTGATTTTCTTCACCTTTCAAATATTAATAAACTGAACATTCAGATATGGGCTAAATTAAAGCTGTGTATCTTTAACCTTAACATTCTGAGTAAATCATAACTGCGTTATTTCTGATTTAAGAATAATACTATGCTTTCAATGAAGACATAAAATAACAAGTGAACAATAGTGAATAACCTGTGATGCAATGCAGCACGATCATTTAACCTTTTCTTTCTTTTAGATTTTAAACATGTATTTACTGTTCCCCCGTCACACTCTAACTTCTATACCATAGAAGACAAAGAAGGCTCTTTCCCCCTGCTTACGTGCTTGTTCAATTTGAGGCCACAGCTTGTTGCGCATTTCCTTGCATTTTGTTAGATCTCCGGATATGAGTTTCTTAGCTTTGAGGAAGCCAAAGTCCTTTGCAGATTTCCATATAATTTCTTTGTGAATCTTGTTATCACTGGTCGAATTTTGCCACTCTCTTTTCTTCCAAGCATATGGCTCAAGTCGATGTGGAAGGGTTAGTGTTAGGGTTATCAGTGGCGTCTGGGATGACTGCCCTGCAGATGTCCACCATGTGCTGTTTTACATCCTGCCCTTCCTGCTTCCTTATAGCCTCAGGTTCCATCTCCTGTGATAACGCTCCATGTTGTTTATCTTATCTTCCACAGCCATTATTCTTTTCTGATGATTGTCGCTGGCTTGCTTGACCGTTGTAATATCTGTTTTCACATTTTGGACTTCTTTAAAAGGAAACTCTGACAACTCTTTTAGAGCCTCAATGGTGTCGGTGTTTTTCTTTTTCAGCATTGCAAGACGGTTTGTGTTTTCTTTTATCTTTTCAGCCACCAGCCTCACAATGTTGTCTTGCACTTCGGAGAGTGACGGTTCAATTGTGCCTTTCTTTGGAACTGGGGTATTTGGCGCCAAGTCTGGGAACAGGGTATCATTAGCTTCCAGCTCTGAGTTAGCATAAGAGTGCATGTCACCCGCTTTCAAAACTTCCATATCGTTTTCGGTAGAATCTTTAATGAATGAAAGTGACTTGTTTCCTTGGTTTCTTTGCCTTTTTTCCACCATTACTAAGTCGTCAACAGTCATGTTAAAGTTCACTTCTTCCTGTACAAGTTGGTACATCAAATTACCAGCAAAGTTAATTAAAACGTCAAATTCAGTCCAAGGTTGTTTATCTTATCAGAAGGTCACAGCTGGTAACTGTTCTAAATGAACAAATTCCACTTTCAAGGTGAGAAAATATTTTTTTATCGGCTAGTGAAGTTTTTCTCCGTGCGCCTCAGCTGCCATCTTGAGGACCCTCACGGAACATGGTGTTGTTCGACAGGAAAACTCTCCTGAGTGCGTCGACTGCTTTCTTGTCAATCATAATTTCAACCTCCAGTGCTTTGCTTGACACACGGGTGGCTTTCATAGTTACAGTCTGACCTAATTAAAATTCCGACAGCTTCCGTTTGTAAAATTCCTGTTTTACCAACACTTCCCAAGTGTTTGGTGCTCTGGTGTCGCTGTAAATGGGCTGGCTTCATAGAGTTATTTGCCAGGACTTCATCGCAGAGGAAGCACTTAGGCTGCGGTGGGTCCCCAGGCATAGAAGTGAATCCATGTAAAATATAGTTTTCACTGTACTGTCTTAGTTTAGGTTTGGCCTCTTTTTTGCGTTTCTCCACAGGCTCCTCTGAACCCACTCCTGAATCCAGATTAACTGAACGTTTCAGCCATTTATCCATATTTGCCTGCAGGTATGCGACTGTTTTAAATTTGGCGTGGCTGTGCCACAGCTTATTGTCTCCTTGGGGAAACTAGTTGTAACGCATACTTATCATTTTATTGACGGGCTTGTGAAAGGACTGATAATATTTACTCATCATCCTGGGAGTCAATTATTAAATTGGGCTTATTGAGGCAGGTAGATGATGGCATCTTTAACACAAACATCTGGATGATAAGCAAACTGTGGGTTCTGAAAGGTTTTCTCTTGCTTACTTAGGCAAACCAATAACTGTCTCTCCAGGACTTTCACAATGTGGGTAGCGCAACTGGTCTTTTTATGGACGCCAAAATGTTACTATTGTAATTCTTATTACCAGGCTGTCCAAATAGCATTGTGAAGAGCTTCCAGCTGATCCAAATGCTACAGTGGGAGTTTTGGACCACAATCAGTGGGAGAGACATTTCTACAATTACAAATGCTGATGCTGAAGCCAATACACTGATTTGTGTTTCACCCATACCATATCTTTAATATTTACCATATTCATGTGAGTAACATATAATCATTTCTAATTATGCTGATCATGATGAAATACTGTTGATTATGTTGACGGGATATTGCCGAAGTGACAACAATGATGCAATAATGATGTCAGAGACTGTTAACTCTATATGTAGATGTCATCTGAGCACAGGTAGGCAGGTGAATGACTTAAGGTGGTTTAGAATGGTCAACAAGACCAACCACTCTAGAAAAAAAAAAAGAATGGTCAACAAGACAATAAAAGTACATATAAATGTAGTCAATTTACATTTAAAGCCCTTGATAACCAAGCTTGGTTGTATCTTGAAGATCTCATAGTTCAATATTTTCCTAACAACCGGCGTATTTGTTGTTCCTAGAGTTTCCAAGAGCAGAATGAGATGACAAGTTCTTAATAACTATGATGTGTTTTCAACTGTTTCAACTTGTCACCCTACCTTTATAGTCAATGGTTCTCCCAAAGTCATTTAATGGCTATAAACCTGTTATGCTCATTCCTTTATAGCTAGACCATCTTCCAGACTACTATAATTGTTAGGAAAGCTCCACTTGTAAATAAACCTGGTGTGGCTTGGTATTATTGATTATTGTCAGTGTTAGTGGAGGAAGTGGCCCAAAATGCAGGATCCAGAAAAGATAATCTTGAGGCTTTTATTTAACCCAAAAGAAAATCAGAGAACATTGGAAAAAAATAAATGAGAATAAACGGGGGAAACCACAGGAAACTAAAAACTCAAAGTGTGAAGCATGAACATGACAATGATCCAACAAGGCAGGTGAAGTAAATCGGCAATTAAAAGCAGGAATGACACAACAGAAGACATACAGGGGACACTCAACAATATAAAACGGGATGTGACTAAAGACCAACAAGGAAAACCCAGAACATAGTCAGTTCAAAACAAACCTCACAGATCATAACGGACTAGTCTCTGGCTTTTAATTGTAGTCAGCCCCATATTTTAGAGAGAAAACTAGAACCAACCATATTGATCCCTGTCTGTCATGTTTTCTGACTGGAAGGTCCATGGATATAAATTTTTATCTAATTTTCATTTATTCTTCATGAAATTGTCCCACAGGAGCAAACTCTCACCTCTTGTGGCGTGCAAAAATTATTGCCAACGTCAGTATAAGAGGCATCCCATGAGGTCGATGGTGATCCAATGATCATATCTTTACTCAGCAGTAATGAACCCTAAAATTAATTTAGACTTTAGACCATTGTCAGACTATGCAGTAAAACTGCAGGGACAACACATTTGTTGTGACCTTTGTCTGCTGAATAAGGTTAGGTCTTTAAAGAAGACCCAGTCAGTGGGGGCTGATCCTGTTCAAACCCTGTAAGTACATGCTGCTGTCATCCAGCTACGAAAGTCTCCCAACATGCTGGACTAATACATTTTTATAGTTTTTTTTTTAAATAACTTTGTAACTTTTTAATGAAAATTTATTTATTATGTATATATGTACATACATTTTTTCTTTATTTTAATTTATTGTTAATCTGGTAGTTGTATGTATTTGCATGCTGTAAAACAAATAGCTCTATGTATAACATAGAAAGAAACATTATAGATATCTCTGATCCTTGATAAAACCATATACAGAAGAGAACAAGGACATGCTGTGATTCACATCTGTCAGAAGCTGTCTGGGTTATTGACTTAGCTGTGCTGCTCCTGCTCCTGAGCTGTGCCTGCATCTATCTTCCTGAAATGAACAGGGACAGGCGGCAGATCAGTCAGTTTTAAAGCTACAAACTGAGACAGATTATTTGTAACAGGGCTACAACCTGAAGTATTATAGGCATAACAAAGATGTTTTTTTATCGAAATTCAAAATATGTACAAAGAAAACAAAGAAATGATAGTTGATTTTTAGGAAGAACAGGTAAAAAGACCACAATGCGTTGTTCGTTGATCAGGAGGAAGTAAAGAGAGTGAGCTTCCAATTTCATGGGTTTGCACATAGCTGAGGGCCTGACCTGGTCTCTTCAGTGTGAGGTTCACTGTCTTGCCCAAAGACACTTCGACTTGTGGAGGAGCTGAGGATCAAACCGCCCACCTTCCCAGTGGAGTAGAACGACTGCTCCCCACTTAAACTATGAACGTTCCTTGCTGCTAGATGTTTGCATCAGTCAGAGAATTGCCTTTTTTCATGAAAAAAATGGACGTGTTTTCATGAAGAGGGAAAGGAACAGAAAGAGACTATGCTTTTCATCACCCTCCCCCTTCTCATTTGGCTGTTGGCTGAGATCTTTGCTCAATCTGTTTGACCTCCCGCCGCATGCTGCTGTTTGTTTGAAGGCCTGTTTGCCTTCCTGTGTACAAGGGTATGCTGCTGATTCAGTCCCTTCTCGCTCCATTAACTCAGTAATAAGTAACCATACTTTCCCAAGGCCTCTCCATGCATCCCTCTGTATGCCAGTCAGTGTTTCACTCACTTACTATAACTCGGTGAAATCACAATCCCATAGTATAATGCCATTTATATCTGATCATGAGCTACAGCATCAACAAGGTCAATAACTTTCAACTAAATTCAGAGGCATCGCTCCAGCTTGTAACTGACAGGCTCCCATCAGCTGTACCTCTGCATATTAAGATCAGCACAAAGGCAGGTGCAACCGTGTGTTTGTGTGGTGCTGAGTGAGCCATCAGCAGGCTACATAGGCACTTCATAACAGAGTTACATACTACAGTACATAGTGTGCTCTTTTTATAGAGGAAGTGAAATAATAACATTACATATGTTAATATGTCAATTTCTTTCTGGTAGTGTGTCACATTAGCATATTAAACTCCATACACCATGTGGAGCTGTCATCAGTGTGCTAAGGGGAGCAGTTCTACACTCACACAAACAAAATGCAACATTTAGCCAGTATTCTGCTTATATACTCGTGAAACTGCTGCTGGTTGATGGAATAACCTTTTGTTAGTTTAGTGAGCTATTGATTTGCACTTGACTGTATAATCCTTTTATGTAACCATTTAGATTGTGAGCATTAGTTCACCCACTATGAATGCAAGATACTCATTTTTATATGTTTGGGTGTGTTTTTCCTGCCTCCTCAGGCTGCTCACTGGTTTCAAGTTGCTTAAGTTGTGCAACCCACCACCATAAACGTGAAGTCTGAATTAATTCCGTCTGTTCTTCTATTCACATCATACTGCTGTTTCAATGACTGATAAGACTGCATTAATAGTTTCCTAACTTTTCTGGATCAGTGTCATTTGCTGTGAAAATCCTTGAGGAAAACAAAGCAGAAGGATTGGTTCAGTACCTGACAGTATTGTCAAATGTTTGCCCTGGCCAGTAAACCTAGCTACTCTTCTTACAAACTCTATTTACAGCTATTTTAACTTCCATTGTTTGCATTCATGGGAAAAAAAAAGTATTTGTAAACTCTGGAGTCAGTCAGATCTGATATGCGAGCCCGCTTACATGTTTGCAATCTACTGAGAATCTCTTTATTACAGAAGTCATTCAGTTTTCTGGAGTTTTTTTTAGGCCCACACTTTTTTGTGACTGGATGTGCACTAAATTAAAAGAGGTTGTGCTCTTGGAGGAACCAGTCAATTCCAATCCAAAGTAGTTTTCTAGCATATTTACATCTTTCTTATAAAACACATTTTTGAGCTGATGTTTACAAATGAACTGTTTAACTGCTTTGGCAAATGTTCTGGGGAAAATTACTTCAAACCCATAAATACCTGCATCACTGCAATCTGTTGTTGGACAAAGAGCTTACCTGTGCCAGCGATAACTCTTACTCCATATGACTCTTAGTCCATCTATTGCCCATCAGAAAACTCCCAAGCAAAAACAAAAAGAAAATTTAAAAAAAAAGAAAATCTATAAAATGCTTCTTCAGTGCAACAGCTGCAGTATGTGGGAGCAGCGTCAGACGTCACCTTTGCTGGTTATTTAGACGCTCAGCAAACAGCAGCTGGGAGCAGTCTGGCTGATCAGTGACAATGACAGTCGGACCACCTCAGCTTTCAGCCGTTTCTGTTGCTTCCCATAACAGTCAGAGGGGTTTCTATGGCGATGCAGTCCCTTCCCTGTTCCTCATTGCATGTCATCCTATTTTTCCTCCACACGTCACCTCTGAGAGTCTCTGTTTTCTGTTGAGCTAAGCAGGTAGTTTTACAGAGAAGAATTCTTTTAAAATCACAAAACAAACAATTCTCCCTCAGTGTACTTTTTTTTCAGACTTCCATCTGTGTTACGTTTAGTGTCAATAGTAGTAATAACAATAATGACTCATATATACACACTACCGTTCAAAAGTTTGGGGTCACCCAGACAATTTTGTGTTTTCCATGAAAAGTCACACATTTATTTATCAAATGAGTTGCAAAATGAATAGAAAATATAGTCTAGACAAGTCAAGACATTGACAAGATTAGAAATAATGATTTTTATTTGAAATATTAATTTTGTTCATAAAACTTTGCTTTTCTCAAAGAATGCTCCATTTGCAGCAATTACAGCTTTGCAGACCTTTGGTATTTTAGCTGTTAATTTGTTGAGGTAATCTGTAGAAATGTAGACAATAGCAAACACAATGTACCATTAGAAGACTGGAGTGATAGTTGCTGGAAATGGGCTTCAATACACCTATGTAGATGTTTCAAAGCCATGTGTATCATATGGTTATGTTTATGTTTATGTATTTAGCAGATGCTTTTATACAAAACGACTTACAAATGAAGATATAACAAGCTATATAAAAAGCTAACAATAAACTACATAGAAGGAACCCACTAGTCCGACTCTGTCAGAGGTGACAGAGTAGAGATAGAGTGCAGGCATAGAAGGAAGTGCAGAAAGATAAAGTTCAGAGATAGAGGGGGTAGGTAAGTACAAGGTAAGTGCTAGGATAGGAGATGCTCTCTGAAGAGCTGGGTTTTCAACAGTTTCTTGAAGATAGACAGGGACACCCCTAGTGCTCGGTAGGTCATTCCACCATCGTGGGATGACACATGAACAGAGTTTGGATAAATGGTAAATGGTAAATGGACTTGTACTTGTATAGCGCTTTTCTAGTCTAGCTGACCACTCAAAGCGCTTCACTACATGCCGCATTCACCCCACTCACACACATTCATACAGCACGTCTTAGGATATAACTACGTGCTTTCTAAGCATTCACACACATTCATACCCCCAATGATACACTGGGGGAGCAACGTGGGGTTCAGTGTCTTGCCCAAGGATGCTTCGACATGTATCCTGGGGAAGCCAGAGTCGAACCACTGACCTTCCGATTGGTGGGCGACTGCTCTTCCTCCTGAGCTACAGCCGCTACAGCCGCTACAGCCGATAGGAGCTGCTAGACTGATAGGCACTGCTAGACAAATATGAGGCACTGCTCATATGAATTTTTGAGACCTCTACATCATCAGCGTGACATTTTTTTTCCTGAAAAACCTGATGTATATAATCAGACACATGCAGTACACAGATAATCCACTCGGGATCAGTAATTCATGCATCAGTGGGTTGTCAACAGAGAATTCCAAAATGACCACCATCGCTAAGTGATCACATGTGATTTTTCAAGAATATTTTTGCCAATTTTGAAATTGTTAAGGTGAGAAAAACTTTCAAATTGTTACTGAAACTTCAATAGGAACAATTAATGGATTGATTTAACGTAAAACTACTTAATATTTCATAACTTAATTTACAGTAAAACCGTGTTGACAATGTGTGTATCTGATGTTTTTGATACATCAGGTATAATAGGTCATTTATCTGTCAATTGTCATTTTATCGCATTTCTTGAATTATGCATTCAATAAAGCCACATACAGTCTTTTTTCTTATTCATGTAAACTAATTTACATAAATACACATTTTCCCATTATTCTGAACACATCAGCCAGGCCTCATGTGTGATAACAGCTTCATGCCAGCCACTCATGAGAAAAATGCATGCAACAGTGCGCACTTACTCACACTTACTCACATTTTCCCATTATTCTGAACACATCAGCCAGGCCCTTATGTGTTATAACATCTTTATGCGAGTCACTCACGAGAAAAATGCATGCAACAGCGCGCACTTACTTACAAAAGGCCAGACTATCATTTAACCCATGTCTATTGCGTGAAATGTAATGTCCATCTTTGCCTGAACAAGGACATAAACTGTTTTCAGGCCTGCCACAATCCAAAATAAGATGTGGTGTACCAAAAAATAAACAAATCTAAGTGAAAGGTTCCTCTTCCACCACACTGGTTCCACTGGTGGGTTTGTCATTGCTGTGTGATAGGTTCATATCAGAAGATACAGAATATGTATGACGTTGTTTTGCAATTTGGAAAAAATGTGTGTTTGTTTGAAATTACTTAAAGAAAATTTGAAAAGAAACTCAAAGTTTAATGAGTTTAAAATGTTGTTTTATGTGTTTTTGTTCGTTTAAGTTAAACTAACTCTGACTGATAAATTACACATTAATACCTGATGTAGCAAATATGATACAAATTGAAAATCATATATGCAAATTGATATTTACTTTTTTTTTCTAATTTGTCAGAAGGTTCAATAAACACTCCAGTTTAAAAAAAATTGAATTTTCTGGCAATTATTTCATGGCTCAAGCTTTACAAGGTTAAAAAACAGACATTTCCACAGAGAACAGTCATTTACCACATTATCAATGTATAGAGGATAATTCTGAATTTAATGTTATCTTCATTGAAAAAAAACTGCTTCTCTTTGAAAAATAAGGACATTTTTAAGTGACCCCAAACCTTTGAACAGTAGTGTATATATATCCTAACACCCACAGGGATCACACTGACCTGGCCCTGTGGTCCCTGTGGTGGACTAATGATCTGTCCAGTGTACACTCTCACCCAGTGGCAATTTAATTCTCCCCCAATTAAATTAAATTAAATTAAATTAAATTAAATTAAATTCAGCTTTATTCATATAGTGCCAAATAGCAACCACTGTCAATTCAAGGTACTTCAAAGACACAATCCAATTCATAGAGCCATTTCAAAAACTCAAGCTTCTCTTTGATCCAATCTCCCATCCTGAGCATGCACGAGGTGACTGTGGGGAGAAAAAACTCCCTTTTAACAGGAAGAAACCTCTGGCAGAACCAGACTCAGGAAGGTTGGCCATCCGCCTCGACCAGCTGGGGGTTGAGAAGACAGAAAAGAGGGGACAACAAGAACCATAACAGGCATGCCTGCTGCAAATGAGAAACACAAGTTAAGGACAACAATAATCCTCTGAGGTCTTTGATCATGCCAGCGTCATCAGATCGCATGACATCATTACAGCTCAGACCCCAGAGGGATAATGTCATATGTACATGGAGAGTAAAGAGAGCAGAGAGAGGAGAGGTGCATCATGGGAGGTCCCCCAGCAGTCCAGGCCGCAGCTTAACTAACTTTTATTAATTAACTTAATTAACTATGGGATGTTTCAGGGTCACCTGAGCCACCCCTAACTATAAGCTTTATCAAAAAGTAAAGTTTTAAGCCGAATCTTAAAAGTGGAAAGGGTGTCTGCTTCCCGGACATTTACTGGCAGCTTATTCCACAAGAGAGGGGCCTGATAACTGAAAGCTCTACCTCCCATTCTACTTTTAGAAACTCTGGGAACAACAAGTAAACCTGTAGTTTGGGAGTGAAGTGCTCTGTTAGGAAAATATCTTACAATGAGATCTTTAAGATATGATGGAGATCGGTCATTAACCCTCTGAGGTCTATGATCACGCCGGCATGATCAGATTGCATGACGTCATTGCGGCGTCATAGAAAACAAACTAAGTCACCTGGAGCACTGTCATCAACTTTATTCAAAAGTGCAGATTTGAAACTATCTCCTAGTTTTTATTTGACTTTGATACACCACGTAAAATCGGAGATATGATAGTTTCAATTTGGTCGTAAAAAATATTTATCCGATCGTTAAAAAAGGGCGGGATGGGAGGGGCAGGGGTTGCATTTCTTTCCATATCTTCGTCATTTTTTGTGATTTTAGAAAACGGGAAAAAGTGGTCGAATCTGTTAATACTACTCTACATAACCAATGTACCAGAGACATCTTACATCGATCACGGGATGCGGGGAGCGCCAAAAATCGCTGAACCGGAAGCCAACCGCGGTAGTTAGCGGTGGACGTTTTTGAGGAGAAGACGAGTGTTTTTGGAAGAAGAAAGAAGACAGAAGAACAAGATAACTACGTTTTTTAGAGAGAAATGAAGCTGTCATTGGATGTCAATCAGGCCCTCAGGCTGTTGTATTCCGAGGACGACAACGAAGACGATGTCATTTCCTTTTCATCGTCCGAGGAGGAGGAGAGCAGCGATGAGGATGATGATGTGACAGACCCGTCTTTTGTCAACAGCGACATCATCGGTAATGAGAGATAAGTCATACTAATCATGAATATTTGTAGCTTTTGTTTTGTTTACTGCTGTATTGTAAACATTATAAAACTGTCTGATAACGTTATATATTTAAGTAGGTATATGTGTACAGAAGAGCAGGGCTGAAATAATAAATACAGAGCTGGGTAAATGTCCGTCATTTTGTTGTCCTCTTTACCTGAATTTTCATACTTATCTCAAGGAGATGAATATTCTGATTTTACTAGTGTGTATTTTAAGTTATATTTAATGTTATCTATGTTTATTTCTAGTTGTATGTATTTATTTATACCTGTAAGGTTTTTTTGTAAACTGAGTATTCACATTGTTGTAAGGAGCCAGAGAATTACAATGTTAGTGCCCACATTTGCATGGTGGTAACAGATTGTGGCATTGTACACATTCTGTGGGAACAGATGACAGCCTGAAAGCCACACAAGTCTGCAGGAATTGCCTACATTGCCACCAGGTCGTCAAAAAAAAAAGAAATCTCACTCCCTGGAAGTGCCAGTCTTGTGATGTGGCGCTGTATCGTGTTGTGGACAGAAACTGCTTTGCTGAGTGGCACAAATAAAATTTAAAAAAACTTTGTCCCATTGTTTGTATATTGTTTGAAATATTTGTATATAGTTTGATTACATCTCAATTTTACCTCTAATATTACATTTTCACTATTTGGAACTCTGAGAGTAGCTATTTGAGACTCTGGGAATACAGAGCAATGGTGTAGCTCTCTGTATTACTTTGCACTTACTTTGTTTTGAAGGTGATATGGTAAAAAACGCCTGGAATTATACATACTTTTTATGGTAAATATTTGTATAATGTATAACTTTATTTAGATTTTACATTTATTTGTTCATATTTGCAACCTATGTTACCCTTTTCAAGTTCCAAAACAGTTCATTGAGCATGTTTGTGTTTTTTATTGTAATAAATAGTATGTTTTTTAAATTTGGATTTGATCATTTCTGTGTATTTTTGGGCTCAATGTGTTAATAAAGTAAGTCAAAGTGAAAAAATAACTATTAGATCATATAGATGAAGTTGTGTTGAAAAAAAAGATACCAAGCATGGGTATGCCAAACAATTTTTTTGTGGTATATAAAGGCAAAAGCAAAAGTATTCAAAAATGACCAAATTGAGCTCACCCGGGTTAAGAGCTTTATATGTGAGGAGAAGAATCTTAAATTCTATTCTGAATTTAACAGGGAGCCAATGAAGAGAAGCTAAAACTGGAGAAACATGATCTCTCCCGTTAGTTCTCATCAGAACTCTGGCTGCAGCATTTTGGATCAGCTGGAGGCTTTTCAGAGAATATGTGGGACAGCCCAATAATAAAGAATTACAGTAGTCCAATCTTGAAGTAACAAATGCATGAACTAGTTTCTCTGCATCACCCTGAGACAGGATGTTCCTGATTTTGAAAGAAGGCAGTCCTAGAAACCAGTTTTATATGTGCGTCAAATGATAAATTCTGGTCAAAAATAACTCCAAGGTTCCTCACTGTAGAACTAGAAGCCAAGGAAATACCATCTAGAGTAACTATATAACTAGTTTCTCCCTGAAGTTTGTATGAATTTGTCTGAATTTAGAAGCAGACAGTTCTGAGTCATCCAGGTCTTTATGTCTTTAAGACAGGCTTGTAGTCTGACCAACCTATTGGTTTCATCTGGTTTCATAGATAAGTACAGCTGAGTATCATCAGCATAACAATGGAAATTTATGCCATGCTGTCTAATAATGTTACCTAATGGAAGCATGTATAAAGTAAAAAGAATTGGTCCAAGCACAAAACCCTGAGGAACTCCATAACCTGCTCTGGTGTGTGAGGAAGATTCTTCATTTTCAAGAACAAACTGGAATCTATCAGATGAATATGACTTAAACCAGTCTAATGCAGTTCCTTTAATCCCAATAACATGTTCAAGTCTCTGTAACAGAATGCTGTGATCAATCGTATGGAATGCAGCACTGAGATCCAACAGGACAAGCACAAAAACAAGTCTGCTATCAGAGGCTAAGAGGAGATCATTGGTAACTTTCATCAGTGCTGTTTCTGTGCTATGATGCACTCTGAATCCTGACTGAATCAGAACTCTGGCTGCAGCATTTTGTATCAGCTGGAGGCTTTTCAGAGAATATGTGGGACAGCCAAATAATAAGGAATTACAGTAGTCCAATCTTGAAGTAACAAATGCATGAACTAGTTTCTCTGCATCACCCTGAGACAGGATGTTCCTGATTTTAGCAATATTACGAAGGTGAAAGAAGGCAGTCCTAGAAACCAGTTTTATATGTGCGTCAAATGATAAATTCTGGTCAAAAATAACTCCAAGGTTCCTCACTGTAGAACTAGAAGCCAAGGAAATACCATCTAGAGTAACTATATAACTAGACAATTTCTCCCTGAAGCGCTCAGGTACAAAGATAACAACTTCAGTTTTGTCTGAATTTAAAAGCAGACAGTTCTGAGTCATCCAGGTCTTTATGTCTTTAAGACAGGCTTGTCGTCTGACCAACCTATTGGTTTCATCTGGTTTCATAGATAAGTACAGCTGAGTATCATCAGCGTAACAATGGAAATTTATGCCATGCTGTCTAATAATGTTACCTAATGGAAGCATGTATAAAGTAAAGAGAATTGGTCTAAGCACAGAACCCTGAGGAACTCCATGACTTACTCTGGTGTGTGAGGAAGATTCTTCATTTACAAGGACAAACTGGAATCTATCACAAAAGTCCGCTATCAGAGGCTAAGAGGAGATCATTGGTAACTTTCACCAGTGCTGTTTCTGTGCTATGATGCACTCTGAATCCTGACTGAAACTCTTCAAACAGATTATTTCTATGTAAATGATCACAAAGTTGAGCTGCAACTATTTTTTCAATAACTTTAGACAAAAAAGGGAGATTGGTCCCTTATATATAGGTCGATAATTAGCCAACACTTCTGAACACTTCTGAATAAAGAGTAGTTTTTTTTAGTAAAGGTTTAAATACAGCAACCTTAAATGTCTGAGGTACATATCCTGTCAACAAAGACTGATTGATCAAATCCAATATGGAAGTGTTGAAGTGTCTGATATTTACCAGCTGTGCAAAGGAGTTTTGGGAAACAATAAGAAATATGTAGAGCCAGATAACTAGCAGCTGTGTAGGGGAGTTTCAGGCTAAATTAGGATATTTTGAGAATAACACACTCTCCAGTTATTTTTATATCTGGGCTTTGTGCTCGTTGATGGGAATATGCAACATTCCAAAAAACCAAGGTCACCAAACACCGTCAGATTCTACTTAACGAAGAGCACACACACAGTAAGACAGAGATTCTACAGACATTTGGGATTGACACATCTCTCCATACTTTATGCATCATTCTGTATTTCTGATACGGACCTGGCTGACAATAAATGTTTCTGTGTTCGACCAAGTCTGTGTCAGCAGAGTTCTTCCTGCATCATCTACACACAGGCTGTTTGAAGGGAGCATCCCTTATATACCATATACTTGGCGTCACAAACTGAGAAGTTTCTGCTCTGCGATTCGTCTTCGCCTGACCTTCCAGTGGGGCCTGTGTTCTCTGAGGCTGGCTAATAAAAAGGGTGAGGTTTTCCACCTACTCATGAAAGCGGGGCCGTATTGGAGGGTTTTGGTGTTTTCTGTTTTGCAACTGGGCATGCTAAAATTACCTGTTCGGACGGTTGCCTGCCGTGTGATATGAGTGGGGGACTCTGTCTACATTTGTGTTGTTTTAATAGAGGTATTGTGCTGTTTTTAAGGAATTGAAGTTGATGAAGTATAATTCAACCGAACTATGAGTTGCTGTTATAAAGTTTACTGAGTAGTAGTGAAATACAGAGTTGAAGCTTCTGGGCGTGGCAGACGTGCACACTGTAGGACTACAATAAAGAGTTTGAGTGTGGATGCATGCTGGTTTATAGTGAGAGTTCAAGTCACAGTGACCTGGGTCTCGTCAAAAATGTCTCAAACCTCTGCAATATAAATTGTGGCATTTACCGGTTACTTCATGTAATATCAGTCAGTGTACAAAGGGGCTGAGATGAGATCCGGGGGAATCTGTGTTAGGCCTATGGAGCTGGAAGCAGCTTCGGTAAAAGAGTAAAAGTTGAAGATTTTGAAATAGAATTGTTGAAGTTTTAAGTGTGGATGCATGCTATTGAAAGTTAAAGTCACAGTAAACTTGTTCATGTCAATATTGCCTTATAGCCATGCGTTCCGAAGGTGTTGGCGCCCTTTACCTGCCGGATATAAGCCAGGGAGCAAACTGAATGTATTTTGAGTTTGTCAGACTAAAGAAGAAAGTGTTATTAACCACCTAGCCAAATTTGAATGCTTAAAAATAATGACAAGTCTATGAAATTAGGTGACAAAATCAGGTAAAAATGAGCAGTACTCTGAGCTCCAGGATTGTGGGGGCGTGTCCGGTGTTGGAACCAGAACCATTATCATGTTAATTAGCATGTGTTAACACGTTAGCTTCCGTTACCAAGCTTTTCAGTTAGGTTCCTAAATCAATTACATTTTTAACATTAACACAGTCATTTCATGTAAACCAAATGTAAAAATAACGATGTCTAACAGTGTACTTCTGATGTAAAAAAAAACCCTCTAAAATGCTGTTATTTCATTAATTGTTGTTGACGAGCAATCGAGTTCATCGGAGCTCCGTGCAGAGTGTGGAACTATTGGCATCTCCATAACCACCATAGCCGCCATTTTTTACAACGAGAGTCAATGGGAGTGTCGTAACTCTCTATATACTCTATAGCTCTGACTATGACAGCTTGTGGTTTGGTTGGAACTATTGAGGCTTACATGAACCACGTAACAGCCCTAGCGGCGAAATCAAAGCGTGTCGTAACTCTGTATATACTCTATAGCTCTGGTTGGAACCATACCTACGTGCGGGAGGCGGGGCCACCTCCATGTAATGCTTGTTTTATGGTTGCCACGTTGCTCACGGCGACGGCGCAACATCAAAAATGAGGATTTTCGTCTGTGCACCAGTCAAAATTTTTAACTTGGCGCACGCGAAGAATGACATGGACCAATTCAAAAACAGGCTCAGTGAGGAAGTGCATCTGTACAGGCACCTGTACAACACTGCACTGAAACAACATAGTGACCACGTCAACTCCCAGAACTCGTGGACGGAGATTGGCACAACTTTGGGGAAAGAGAGAGAGTTCTGAGTGTGTGGAAGAAGCGACAGTACAGATACGTGGAAGCCTGAAAGGCAACAATAATTCCCAAGTGCATTGAAGCACACTATTTCATCACAAACAAACAAAGTACTATAACAGACCATAATGGTGATAACACACATTTAAATGATAACTTCTGCAGGCTCGTCAGCTGTTATGTACGTAGAGATGAGAATGCTCAGGTATTTGGAGATGGTGAGATGGGTGTCATCATGTCAATTGAAGTTTCAACCTCTGCAACTTCTTCTTCTCCACTCCACTTTCGTCGTTGTAGAGCAGTTAGCGGTAACCTTCACGTAGCAGCGACACCTCTGTGATGGAGAAGATTGCAACTGCTGGAGCATGGACTGCTCCACTATATATGGCCGGTATATATGACCGTGACGTCATCATTTTTGTTTGTTTTTTTCACAAACTTTATTTCGCATCACAATTTACCATACATTTCAGTTTGAAATACACATCAATTTACAAGAAAACTAATTTGAGGAAACATTTGCTTGCATTTGAAAACGCTAATAGCTTACAACACATTAACAAGCTATAATAAAATGAAATAAAATAATCACAGGGGTTGACATTTCAACAAAAGGGCTTTAAGCGTGTTAAAAGAACACAGGATTGTAACTTAAAAAACAAGAGACTTTGACATTGTTTCATATAATTCATTTATAGACTGATTTTCTTCCGATAATACCTTTAGGGATGTTATATAGTCGTTAATTTAATTTTTAAAACAGTTTATGGTGGGTTTGCTGTTTTTCCATTTGTGTATATGATATTTTCCAATAATAAGAATTATGTTCACCATTTTGGATATCTTTTTTGACAGATCGTCCATATACATCATCAATTGAAATTTGTTGAACAAAGAATTGCCAATCCCAATATTTAACCATCGATAAACATTTTTCCAAAATCACATTGTGACCGAACAAGAAAAGAATAAGTGTTCAATTGTTTCGTGTTCTGCCATACAGAAACCACACAGACTTACTTTAAAATTGAACCTTTTCCTTAGAGTTTCAGCAGCAGGATAAATATTGTTCATTAATTTGAACTGAATTTCTTTTTCTGTGGGTGAAATTGGCCATTTAAGATAACTACAATAAGTCTTCGTTTGTCTCACTTCATTGTCTGTTATCTTTATTTATGTTGACTTTTCTATATCATAGAATAGCTTTTCTTTAAACACACTTCCAAGTACTTTGTTGTTACATTTTCTATCATCAAATATCAATTCACCAATTCTTAAATCGGGAAGTTTTACAGACACATTTGAGGTTGTGAGAATATTTTTGATCATGTATTTTAAGGGAAGTAGCTCTACTGATTTGATTAAATTCTCTATAAGAGCATTTTAAACTAAACTTTTTGACAAATGAATTAAACTGAAATAAATTTCCATTTACATCCATCAAGTCAGTAATATATAGGACCTTTTTATCATACCATTCTTGTTTAAACAAAGTCTTCCTGTTAATTGATACGGTTCTATTATTCCACAAAGTGGAACTATGCGGCGTGAAGTTGTGAGTGAACATCATTTTCCAGTAGAGCAGTATTTGTTTATGGAAGTCAGACAATTTGATTGGTAGTTTACTTATTTTCAAAGTCACACCTTAAAAAAACATATTTTGGTATGTGGAACCATATGGAATCAGGTTGTGCCAAATAATCTTTTATCCAATTCAAAATCAGCAGCTTTTAACCCACCATGTTTATAGTCTTTAACCATCACAGATGTTTTAAGGTAGTGGGTTTTATTTTTCTATATGAAATTAAAAATTATGGAATTTATCTTTTTAATCATTTGGGGAGGAACATAAAGAGATTGACATTGAGATACTACTTTTTATTGAACCTTCTGCTTTTGTCAGTAAGATTTTTCCACGGATAGAGAGCTCTCTCATAAGCCAATGGTTGAGAGATTTTTTCATACCATCTATTTTCCCTTCGATGTTTAGTTGTTCCCTCTTATTTTTATCTTTAGACATCATTAAACCTAGGTATTTTAATTCAGTTTTGACAGGAATGGAGCCTATATTTGTCTCGGCACACGGATGAAGAGTATTTCACATTTTTTCAAGTTTAGGCATGGCCCTGCAGCTCTGAAAAAGATTGATATTATATCTAAGGCTTTTTAAAGATTGATCCTTTAGGAAGATTACTGTGTCATCTGCAAATTGATTTATGTGATATTCATAGTTGAAAATGTTAATTTCTTTAATTTGTTGTGTACATAGAATAAATCATTTTGGTGAAATAGGACTACCTTGTCTGACTCTATGTAAAATCTTAATTTTTGGTGTCATTCCAGGGTTGAGGGAGATGTAATTGTCAATATCATTATAAAACATTTTTATGATCCTGCAGAACACTTGTCCAAACCCGAGCTTTTCGAGCACTGTAAACATAAAACTATGTTCCACAGTGTCAAATGCTTTGTAAAAATCTATGAATAACACAAGACTTTCTGATTAAATGAATGATTGGTAGTCAATCATATCCAGAATCAGTCGAATTTGGTGTTGAACATTTCTTCCCCTTATAAAAGCTGACTGATATTCTTCTTCAAGTTGTCCAATTACAATTACATTTTGCATAAACTAAAGCAAGTAGTTTAAAATCATGGCATAGTAAGGTTCTTGGTCTCCAATTGTCTGGCATCAACAAATCTTTTTTGTGTTTTGGTAATACGTTTATCAAACTTGTTTTCATAGTAGGGGACAAACATCCTTTCTGAATACATTTTAAAAAAAGCGCTATATAGTAACTTTTTGATATCTGCCCAAAAATGTTTTAGGAATTCAGATGTTAAACCGTCAATCCCTGGTGATTTACCGTTTTTCATTTGTTTTAATGCATTTTCAATTTCTATTTCAGTTAATCTAAAAGTATATGTTTGTCTTCTGCATTAAGTTTTTTATCCAGTCTTCATCAATTTTTTTCAAATAAAATGTCACAATCTGATTATTCACCTTTGATTTACATAAGTTACAGTAAAAGAGACAGCTTTCATCCTGGACTAATTTCTGATCTTCAATTATAATATCATTTGTCATAACCTTACTATTTTTTTTCTTTGTTTTTCAAGTCTAAAGAAATATGTTTGCTGAAATACGCCCATAACTTTTTTCACCCTTTTCGATCCATCTAGCTCTTGATCGAATATGAGCTCCATTTGCCTTTGCTGTGTACATGTCATCTAATTGGGATTGCAGTAACTTTAATTCAGTCATGTTGTCTAAGGATAATTGTGTATTACCTGTTAATGAAGTTATTTTGTAGGTTAGATCCTTTTTTTACCTGTGTCAATTGCTATTTGTTTGGTCTTAAACTTGATTCCCATTTACTGATGTCACTCATGTCCAACTTTCAACCTCCAAGATAAGAAACTTCACCTGATCACAAAATTCAACATTTTGTAAGAAGTCATTGTTAAACTTCCAAATATTTGGAGAATGTTCCTTGGATGTCAATAAGTTTAGACTAATTATGTAGTGGTCAGTGAGCGGAGAGGCTGATATATTACAATCTGAAATATCATTACATTTGCAGATGATGTGGTTCTGTTAGCGTCGTCAGGCCGTGACCTTCAACTCTCACTGGAGCGATTCGCAGCCGAGTGTGAAGCGGCTGGGATGAGAATCAGCACCTCCAAATCCGAGACTATGGTTCTCAGCCGGAAAAGGGTGGAATGCTCTCTCCGGGTCGGGAATGAGATCCTTCCCCAAGTGGAGGAGTTCAAGTATCTCGGGGTCTTGTTCACGAGTGAGGGACGAATGGAGCGGGAGATTGACGGGCGGATCGGTGTGGCGTCTGCAGTGTTGCGGGCTCTGCACCGACCCGTCGTTGTGAAGAGGGAGCTGAGCCAGAAGGCGAAGCTCTCTACTTACTGGTCAATCTACGTTCCCATCCTCACCTATGGTCACGAGTTGTGGGTAGTGACCGAAAGAACAAGATCGCGAATACAAGCGGCCGAAATGGGTTTCCTCCGCAGGGTGTCTGGGCTCTCCCTTAGAGATAGGGTGAGAAGCTCAGTCATCCGGGAGGGGCTCGGAGTAGAACCGCTGCTCCTCCGCATTGAGAGGAGTCAGATGAGGTGGCTCGGGCATCTGGTTAGGATGCCCCCTGGGCGCCTCCCTGGGGAGGTGTTCCGGGCACGTCCCACTGGGAGGAGACCCCGGGGAAGACCCAGGACACGCTGGAGAGACTATGTCTCTCGGCTGGCCTGGGAACGCCTCGGGGTCCCCCCGGAAGAGCTGGAAGAAGTGGCCGGGGACAGAGACGTCTGGGTTTCTCTGCTCAAGCTGCTGCCCCCGCGACCCGACCCCCGGATAAGCGGCAGATGATGGATGGATGGATGGAATATCATTACATAACTCACATGAAATCAGCCAGTAATCTAGTCTTGCACATTGAACGTTTCCTGCAGAGTTATACCATGTATACTGAACTGATGTTAGATTCCATGATCTCCAACAATCAGTTACATGTGTTGTTGTACATAAAGACAGTACAGTGTCATTATATACAGGTTGAGGTAATCTGTCTAACCATGAATCTGGGGCTGTATTATGGTCTCCTCCCAATATCACATTATCTGAATTATATGTTGTTTTCCATTTGGCTTTGCTTTGCGGTAAGACGTATTGCATCACTTCCTGTTGCTTTGTGTGTGCACTGTGACAGTTCTCGCTCCTCTTGAACTACTAATAATCACCTTATTTCTCCCTATAATTTACACATCTTGCATTGTTAACTCTATCGCATACTTGTTATATTCTAACGCTCACTCTTACAGATCTTTAGTTTTTATTTTTCACTTTTTAGCAGTGTGTCTGGTTCTCTAGCTTAGCATAGCTACCAGTTCTCTTCCTCCATCTCCTGCTTTCACCTGCTCCGTGTGTTAGATGTTTAGTTACTCCTCTGCCTCCTTTAGTAGTAATGGTACATGTAACAAATGTAGTCTTTTTGTAGATTTGGAGGCAAGGTTATCTGAATTGGAAGCTCGGCTCTGCACTGTTGAAAACCACCGATAGCGAGTCAGGCCCCTTTAGTCAGTGCGGAGCCACCTAGCGTAGCTCGCTCTGTTAGTCGTCCCCGAGCAGATCCCGAGCAGCCGGGACTTAAGAGTGGCTGGGTGACTGTCAGGAAGAGCAGTCATAGTCCTAAAGTCAAGCCGGTGGTTCACCATCAACCTGTCCACGTTTCAAATAGATTTTCCCCACTCAGCGACACACCCGCTGAGGACAAATCCCAGGTAATTGGCAGCTTTATAGAAACGTGGCATTAGAGACACCAGCGACCATAGTCAAATGTATTCCAGGGGCCAGAACGGGCAACATAGGCTAAGAATAAGCGTAAATACGGTAAAATAGTTATTCACGTTGGCGGTAATGACACCCGGTTATGCCAATCGGAGGTCACTAAAATTAATGTTGCATCGGTGTGTAATTTTGCCAAAACAATGTGGGACTCCGTAGTTTTCTCTGGACCCCTGCCAAAGCTGACCATGTTTAGCCGCATGTCCTCATTCAATCGCTGGTTGTCTAGATGGTGTTGTTGGTTTCCTTAGCTAGGATATTATTTTTGAATTGGCTCTATATTAATTAATTGGATTATGATTACAATTAATTGAATTCCAATTGGCTTGAATTGGACTATATTATTTAAGTGCCTTGAGATGACAATTGTTGTAATCTGGCGCTATATAAATAAAAAATTGAATTGAATTAATTTACAAGTTGGCTTAATTTTACCTAAAAGTTCAAATTTATTGCTGGTTGTTAAAGTCATAAACGCATATTAAAATGTAACGTTTGTCATTTATCTCCACTACCACCGTTAGTCAGTGACCTTCAGTATCTTTTTATGGTCAATTATGTTACCCGTAATCTGTTGAATAATATCATGACTCCTTGCTGATTGTGATGTTCCATGTGCAAAAAAGGCATAACCCCCCCATTGACTTTTCCATCAATCATAACAGAATCTCCTGTAAAAAAAAATATATAATTTTTTGATTTTTGATCCTTACAAAACAAAAAAATGGCTTTACGCTTTGTATAAAAGAAATTACGGATGTTTCTAAATGTTTTTTAATGCAGAATTGAACATGTTGTCCTTAATAACATCATATCAAAAATATATCTAAAAAAACCTTTCACCTGGTAAGGTTTAACAAAGTACCTGAGAGTCTTCTTCTGTAAACATAAATACATCGTACCATGTTACTGAATTATGCTCGGTATAATCAGCAGGTAGGAGTTTTTGCTTACTAAGCAGCAGTTAGGGGTCAGCTCTGCGTCCATCAGTGAGTGCATATCCTTCTCTTAGAGAGGCCTTCTTTCCGTTTCATCTGGCCTCTTGCACCTTGGGCCACAGCTTAGCACGAGCCTTACAATCTTCCTTTGAGAAGTCCTCCTTGAACTGAATGTTCTTCTCTTTGCATACTCTTGCCTCTCTTGATCTCTTCCATACTTCATCAGGAACAGTTCACAGGGCAAACTGGATGATTACAGGTCTGGGCATCTTGTTGGCAGCTGCATCGTTCTTCTTTCCAAAGCGGTTTCTACTGACACACAGAGTATCTCCACGGACAGCGGGTTTACTCTTGTAAGGATGCCGATCAGTTTCTCTTATATTCTCTTTGTCTTTTTCAGGAAGGCCCATCAGTCTAAGATCCCGCCTTCTTTTATATCCAAACAAATCTGCTTCAGTGAGACATTTTCTTTTTTCTTCCTAATTTTCTCTCGCTGCTTTTGTGTTAGCTTCCATTCGACTTTCAAAGGTTTTCAGTCTGTCATCTTGTTCATCAGATATCTTTATCAAAGCTTGAATTGCATTAGAGATTGTTTAATTTGTAATCTCACCCGGCTGGTTTCTCTCGCCTTCATTCATTGGTTTAATTTTTTGGGGATTTTGGCTGGGCAGTGGTGTGTGGTTAGGAAGCATTTTCCGGCTTTCTTCCTCCATCGCCTCTATTTCTTCAAGTTTGTCACGGTTTACGTTCTGTTTTGTCTCGTCATGTCTCGTCATTTCCTGTTTTATTTTGAAAGCACTAACTTTCCCCTCTCATTTCAGGTATCTTGCCCTTCCTCCCATGTCAAGCGTCTGATTGTCTTCCCTGATTCCAAAGTGTTTCCACCTGTTCCCCTTGGTCCCTCATGTGTTCAAATAGTCTGCGTTTCCCTTGTCTTGTGCCAGTATTTTGTCTCTCCACATGAGCATCATTACCAGCCCTTTGTCTTGTACCTTGAGCCATAGTTCCACGAGCCTGCAGTGCTATCTTGATTTGTAATTTATTCTTATCCCTAGCTTTAGTTTATTTATTCTAAACGGTAAGTTTCATAGCCTTGTTTTTCCTCCGTTTTCAAGGAGTGACTTTAGTTGCAACCTTTCGTAGTCGCCTCCGTTAAAGGAGAGCTTTAAGTTTAGTCAAAGTTTCATAGAGCCTCTGTTTTGTTTAAATCCGCCTCGTTAGGAGAGCGTTCATAGCTTTTCTGTTTTCCTCCCAGTTTGGAGAGGTTTATGTTTTGTAACTTTCATAGCTGCGCTCCTCCTCCGCCATAGTTACTGAGGAGAGTGCTTAGGTTTTCCACAGCCCATTCTTTGCTCTGCTTGGAGATAGCCCTGCCTTGCTGTGCTCTGTGTGCTTGTTTGATAATAAAACCTCTTGGAATCCAAAAGACCCTGAATCTGCGTCATGAGTCCCCTGGTAACTGACAAAGTTCCTCGTCATCACATGCCTCTTGCAGGGCTGTCAGGTTGTTGTCATAGTCTGTTAGCGTAGGCACTTTAGCTGCTTTGCTAACGTTAGCCATCTCGTTCAGGAGAGCAAAAGTGGTCAGCCTCGAAAAAAAACAAAACTCCGTGGGGCTCAGGACTAGTTTGTGCAATTATTTTGTGCTGCTGGCTTTTTTTTCTCCTTTAGGTCGAAGGATAATTGTCTAGGACGGTTTCAAAATTTTAATAGCAGAGCCTGCAAAAAAAACAAAACACTGCCACTTACTCCGCCATCTTAAAGCATAGTTTATACTTCTGTCATTTCGACGATGTCAACGTGGACCCCTACATCGTAGCCTGACGTGCACCTCCAAAAAATTCCGCTCAGAACATATATTCTGGCAGTTGCTTTTTCCGGTCTTAATGGCTGTACATGGCGAAGAAGCTCGTCAAATCGGCCCGTTAACATTCGAAAGTATCAAAAGTACATTTGTTCATCCTCGTACCTCAGTGGGTGAACCAGTGTCGTAAATTCACCCGTTCCCAGCCTCGACCGGTTTAGTGGTCATACAGACCACCTCCGCAAACGTCTTCTATGAGGAGCCGTACAAGGCATAATTCATTCTGGCCCTCTCACGTACATACATTCTCCTTTCACAGACATATATTTTCAGTCTCTCACACAAATACATTCTCCTTTTACATACATATATATTCACTCACACACACACAAACATACATTCTCCTTTCACACACATACATTCTCCTTTCACATACATATATATATTCACTCTCACACACACATACATTCTCTTTTCACATTCTTATTATCCTTTCTCATGGACACAGGAAGTCCCTCTTTAAACAGGAAGTAAATCTCAAACCAGGAAATACATGTGCTTGCTCAGCTTAACCTAGCCAAATATTAAACAGCAAAACTTTACAATGATGCTATTCATTCTTATCCTATTTTCCCAGTTTTTCATTTTGGGAGTAAGTAGCAATGAAAATGACATAAGATTGTTTTTTTAACAATGTCTTACAATGTGTTGAACGATTGCATGGAGAAGGTACAGATTATTTTGTTCATGGGAGGCTGTATGGAGAACTTCGTAATCACATTCAAACCTTATCTGGATTTCTCTCAATCCCAAGATTTGTGGAAGATTCAAGAAATAGAGAAGCAATCAATACTTTACAGTCCTTACATGGATTTCTTAACTTTCTGTTGACTGCTTTTCAAACCAGACACCCTGAGCAAACAAGAGCCCTGTTTGAGAACAGATATGTCCTATTGCCTCCATCTCTCCGGACTGGACATCAAGGCAGACAATATTTCACAAGAACAAATCTCTCATTTAGTATGACTTGGAATGAACTGGCAGAGCATTGCAACATGCTTAGGGGTAAGCTGTCGGACTCTCTACAGGCACAGACAGCGCCTCAGCATTCAGCCACTGATATATGGAACACTGTCAAATGACAACTTGAACGGAGTTGTTGGTGAAATTCTTCAGTCTACCACAAATGCCGGTGAACGATATGTGCATGGTAGTCTGAGGTCACGTGGGTTACGCATTCAAAGATGGCGTGTTAGACAAAGTCTACAAGAAATCGACCCTCTTGGACGGTCCTTCAGAAGACGGCATGCAATCCGTCTGCGAATTTACAGTGTTCCAACCCCCAATCAATTATGGTGACTAAATTACCAAGAGAACAACTTCTGAGTCTTGGTAGAAAAATCACTTAAATATTCTTTAAATTACAGTAAGTGTAACAAAAAAAGGTTATTTATTTTTTTGTTATATTGTTAATGCCAAACCTTGGACAAGTGACATTTTACCCACAAATAATTTACTCTGATTTCAATTTGTTTTAGGCACATAGATGGAAACCACAAGCTTGTGAGATGGAGGATGGTGTTCCATGGCTGTGTTGATGGTTTCAGTCGAACAATCATCTACCTTGCTTGTCTCGACAACAACAGAGGCTCTAATGTTTTGTCACTATTCATTGCTGGTGTTCAGAACTTTGGATTACCGCCTCGGGTGAGATGTGATTAAGGGTTGGAAAACACTGGTGTTGCTTGTTTCATGCTGCACAGAAGAGGATTAAATAGGCGTAGTGTTATTACTGGCAGGTCAGTGCATAATCAAAGAATCGAGAGATTGTGGGCGGAGCTCAACCGAGTCGTGTCACTTTATTTTGTTAATCTTTTCAACTTTATTGAAGAGCATGGTGTATTAGATTCTCTAAATGAACTCCATTTATTTTGTCTTCATTATATTCATTTGCCACGAATTCGGAGGGCAGCCACTGAATTTCAAAACCAGTGGAATAACCATGGTCTTTCAACACAAGGTGGGCAAACTCCTCTTCAGCTGTGGCAAAGGGGCATAGTCAACAATGCAGGAATCCATAACCCAACTATGAATGGTATTTGGGACATAGACAGTGACTTTGGTACTAATAACACATCACTCTCAGAGTTACAGTCAAACAATGTTGTAGTTCCATCAATTAACATTACAGTCAATGACAGGACAATAGATACACTTCAGCAAACTTTTGATCCATTTGAAGACGATGGAAATCATGGTATAAATTTATTTTGCAACCTTGTGCATTTCCTTGAGAGGCAATCCTAAAATCATAGCACCAGGGTCCAAGAAAGAAAACCCCTCTCAGATATTTTATGATTTGAGGAAGACTGAAGACAGAAAAGGTTCACACAAGATATTTACTTACTGTAGTTAATGCAAAGCAAAATGAGGAACTCCCTGCCAATCTTTGTGACAGTACAGCACTGCACATGTTGTCATAGTTTTAGCTCATAGTTGTTGTTTTCTTCCTTTTTATAGATGTGGGTATTAAGACATTCATAAACGTGATTCTGTAACCTAAAACTGTCATGTTTTCATTTTACAGCCATGTTTCTTACTTTAAATGTTCAAAAAAATTGTGACCAAAAAACTGAAACTTGTATGAAACTGAATTTTATTGAAGTTTTCAGATATGGAGAACTCAATAAATTTATTGAACTATTAATTATTCTAACAACTTGTTTTTGTTGACTTGGATGACTCAACTGACAACATCAGTGGATCTCTGAAATGTCAGGAGGAGAATGACGCAACACAAAAGCATCTCAACAGAGAGCAGAAGAAAAAAAAAAATTCACATTGCACATAAAGTACACTGACCCACTTGAACAAACTACACTTAAATAGTGTACGTTTAAACTGTAAAACAGTACAACAGTAAAAGCTTTACATTTTGATTTCTAAAAAAAGTTTACAATGTTGGAGAGTTGAGAGTTGGAGACAGGAAGGCTGCTGGAGGACCACCGTGTACGAGGCTTAGCGCGATGGCTCTACCTGCAATGAAGTACCTGTCCTCTCTCATGGCTACAGAAAATAAAATTAATATACATTTGACATTGCATGCAACCAAAGACCAAACAAAAACCTGTGCAATCATATAAAATATGTATACTTTATATCACTAGATTAATTTGAATTCAGCATCTCAGTGACATCAAAACATACCAGTACTGTCAAGGGCCAAGTTAATTTTGCCTTCTTCTCCCTCAAACATTGGAGACTGGGGCAATTCTTCTATTAGAAGTCGTAGAAATTCTCTTCTTGGTCCACCCAAGTCCACAGCCTCCTCAGATACTCCCATATAATCAGAAAACGTGACTGAAATAGCGTGATATGGATCGTATGTCCCTCGTTTAAAACCTCTGATGGCCCCATCCAGGACTGCGGAACGGTTAATGTTGAACTTGCATTTCTTTTGATGGTTTATTTTTGATGCAAGATCTTGCAAAATATCTCTTGCTGGCACAGAGGTACCTGTGGTCATTCTGAAACAAACAAGATGCATGTAAGTTAAGAGTACACATGCTAGTCTTGAGTATAATGTGTGTGTTAGTAGAATAAGTATTTCATATTGTACAAAGTCACAAGGTTTGGATATGTAGTAGGGATGCACATTTTGAATTTTTTTTTATGACCGACACTTATTAACCAATTAATGACCGTTACCATTAAGACTTAAATGCTCTATTGAGAGTCTGTGACGTATTCAATAAGTAGTGTGACAAAAAAAAAAAAAGAAAAGATTTTTGCCTTATGGGATTTATTTTCATATGTGCCAGCATAAACAATAACAGAATATTAGGATTTTTCACATTGTCAAACACCTGCAGCGCTGCTGAACGGAATAAAACAAGGAGAGGAAAAAAAGAGCAGAGCTGTACAGTAAACATATCAAAAAGAGTGATGGACTGGCCATCGGGAGCACGGGAGGACAAAAAAAAAAAAAGAAGAAAAAGATCAGCAATAACACAGCAAAACTGCATGTTTACCTACCTAAAAAAAAAAATTGCATTTTGTACTCACCTTTCACTCTGCAGGCTTGCTAGGATAGCCTGGTTCAACTCCTCTTCATCGGAAGACATGTCAGACAGTGCAGCCAGCACAGAAAGGTAGTTGTCATAGTTTGCAGATTGTGTTGAGGTAGAGGGTAATGCAGAACAATGACTTGCTAGAAACGCTGCTTCGGTAGGGTGAGCTTGGGCTAGTTTGCCAATTCAGGACCAGAGCTGGATCAACTGAAGTTGCTGATGAAGTAGAAGGCTGACTGGTGGAGGGGCAGCTTTCCAGTGAGCTTACAGGCAAGTGACTGGAAGAACTGCTTGCTGACATGCTGCTGTGGTTGAAGGACATAGTGCCTTGGTGTGTCAAGACAGGCGTTTGAGTGAATAATGCTCCACACCCGGGTGATGAGGCAGAAGGGTCAACTGCAGAAGTACAGGTTGATACAGAGGCAGTCGCTGAACATGGTTCTTGTCTTAGAGATGAGAAGCGCAGCTGCCTTGCTGAACCAGTATCTTCTTCACCATTGTTGTCTTCACTGCTGTAGCTTGCAATGTCATCCTTGGAAAGAAAAAGAAAGTAAATAATTACTGAAAGTGAAAAATCTCCCATAAAGCAGTGTTTCCCAACCCTGGGATTATTGTCACAATGTTCTGCAGGTTATTTCAGATGTGATGCAACATACCAAAATTGGCTTTGATGGTCTGATGTACAGGGCTTTTGATTTATATACTTTAAGGATGAGAACTGCATCCAGCTCCTGTCCAACACGCAGTTTTGGCAAAATCAGTCTGTTGCCACATGCCATCAGAAATTCTAGGCTGAGATACTTTTTTGAAGAGGACATAATGCACAAGACACACTGACACTGATGTGTTGACTGTCCATTTACCATTTGTCTTAAGATAGACAGTAAACCAGCAGCCAGAAAAAAAATAATGAGAAATTTAAGCAATGCCACAAAATTAAATATGTATGAACAATGGGCTAGTGCAGTTTAAGTTTTGTCTGCTGTATATAAAATATTATCTTATGACACTTTCACTACTGGAAATGCCAAGAGATGTCCTTAATTTTTTTCCTTTTGAGTAGAATCACTTCATCACAGTTTGGACTGGTGCACAGTTTGCTTACCTCACATGATTTTCTCCAAAGGCATCCCTTATTTGTTCAATGAGAGTTTTCTGATCCCAGGATTTATGAAATTCAAATCCATTCAATATGTGTCCACGTTCATGTGGCTGCTGCTTTGTGCGATGCTTGACGACAACACAGCTTGATGGCCTTGGAAGGAGGATGATATCTTTGTTGAAAGTATCATGATACAGAGTTTTGGTCCTGGAAAACCAAGCAGACATATTTGATATGTATTCATTCTTCATTGCATTCTGATCACATTGACCCATAAAACATAACAAAATTTATTAAGTCGTAAAAGTTGGTTGTCAGTCATTTCATCATGTATGTGCTACAACTTGGGCGGGGTATCAAAAATGTTCGATTCAGCTGCTTGCCGGTGTTCCGTCAGGCCGCGTTTCCCCGTCAGATACGGTTTCCCCTGCATCTCTTCGCCGCTCCGCGCAGCACACGCGGCAAAGAGCGCGCGTGCCTGTTCAGCGCCCGTAACCAGCGAGACGTGCTTGCGCGCTAGACAACTACAGACACCGTGAAAGCTAAAATAACGTCTTTCAGTGTAGTTATCGTACTTTTTTGCACTTGCGCTGTCATCCAAAACATTCAAACACATACATATATATTCATATAGGCTATTTTTATATATAGCCTTCATATGTGTGTATATACGATAGATGGATGGATGGATGGATAGATGGCCTGATGACCAAATAACAACCGTCAGACACTGTTCCCCCTGTGTTAAAGTGGGGGAACGGTATCTGACGGCCAAATAACACCCATCAGATACTGTTCCCCCTGTGTTAAAGTGGGGGAACGGTATCTGATGGCTTTATTTCACCCGTCAGATACTGTTCCCCCTGTGTTAAAGTGGGGGAACGGTGGACATCAGCCCCTCCTGCCCTGGGTTGGCTCCCAGGTAGCGGGGATGCCTATTGCAGCCAGTCCCTGGCTGCCCTCTCCGGGGGAGAGTAGCTCCCCCGGTGTATATCCCCATACCCCTCTCCCTTCTGGCTCCTGTACACAGCACACACTCACACATGAAGGGTTTTGGGGGCGTGTGTGTTCTGTGGAGTGTAGTGGATGGGGCCACGTAGGTGGTCCCCTTTGGTTGCACTCTGCAGTTCCCCGCCCCTGTTTTAATTACACCTTAGACATTACTACTTATCAAACACACTCACACACACACATTAGGTCTTGGGGGGTGGTTACACTGAGTGGCATCTGGTGGGCGGGGCTCTTTGGGTATGTAGGCTGCCCAGAGGTCCGCGCTCCCAGTTCTACAAGTTTGGCTGCCCCTCAATTTTAATCGCTCACTATTAGAAAATATTGAAGAGCCAGAAGGGTGAGGGGAGGGGTCTTCTTCCCACACCCCTGCTTCCTGGTTGCTGCTCGGGGCGGGAGGGGCCAAGAGGATTAATTAATTGTTCTGCTGGTTCGGGGTCTGTGGTGGCTGGGGGGCTGCTGGCCCCCTGGTGTGCCCGCTGCGCTACACCCCAGCGGAGTTGAGGGAGGGAGGACGTGTGGATGTATGGGACGTGAAAGTGTGTGTGGTGATGATTGGGCCTGGATCTGGGACTTGCTGTCGCCTGGCCTGCTTGTGCTTCTCCCGATGGGGGGGGCGGCGTTGCCTCTCCCCGCTGCTCGCGACTTCACCCACCTGTGGGCACGTCTTGACTCCCAGGGCACTTGGCCAGGGGCGCTGGGGCAGGCGCTGACCCACTGTGTGGCTTTCTGGGGCGCTTGGCCCTCCTGGGTATTGGGTGGGGCCTCTGCCAGGGGGGTTTGGGGGCGCTCGGGCTCCCGGGGCCGGGTCCAATGCACGGCCCATGCCTGGGCGGCTGGGGCCTGGCGGGGTCGGCGGGCTGTTGCCCCTGGCTCCCGGAGGGCCTCTGCCCTATGCTTATGGGGGCTCTGTCCGGGGGCTTCCTCTGCGGTCCTCTGGGTGGATGCGTGGTTGTCCCTGTGGTGGGCTTCCTGGGTTCTGTGCTCCGTGGGGGCTGCTGGTGGCCTGGGTCTTGTGGCCCTCTCTGCCTACTTCTGATTGCTGGGGGGGGCTGTGGATTGTGGCTCTGTACACTTATACACTCATAACTAAGCACGGTTACCATGTAGGTCCTGTGCCATGGGTGTTGCATGTTCTCACACACACACACACATTTATTAGCCCAGTAGCATGCTCGCTAAGCAGTTGATGTATTATCATGTCGTCTCAGGTCATCTATATTCACAGCTGTGTTGTATGCGATTGCCGCTTCATGTGCTTGTTTTTGTTTGGTTGTGTGTTTGTTTTTTCTCTGCTTGTCTGCTTTCAGGTGCTACTGGTGGCGCTAAGGCTGGATTCCCCTCAGAGGCCATGGATTGTTGTCTGTTTTGTTTTTTACAGGTGTAGCAGCTGGTTGTCTGGTTTTTGTTTCTATTTTTGTTCTGTTTCCCCTTCTTCTTTCCTTGTCCCCCGGTCCGGTTCAGTTCTATTACATGTCATATATTGTAAACAGAAATAAATAAATGGGCATCAAGGGGAGCTTTACATTTATAAAACTTCCCTTGGCAAAGCAAATCTGTTTGGCATCAAAGGTATTCAGACTAAGTGAAAAAAAAAAAAAAAAAAAAAAAAAAGTGGGGGAACGGTATCTGACAGCCAAATAACACCCGTCAGATACCGTTCCCCCTGTGTTAAAGTGGGGGAACGGTATCTGATGGCTTATTTCACTCGTCAGGTACTGTTCAACCTGTGTTAAAGTGGGGGAACGGTATCTGACAGCCAAATAACACCCGTCAGATACTGTTCCCCCTGTGTTAAAGTGGGGGAACGGTATCTGACAGCCAAATAACACCCGTCAGATACCGTTCCCCCTGTGTTAAAGTGGGGGAACGGTATCTGATGGCTTTATTTCACTCGTCAGGTACTGTTCTCCCTGTGTTAAAGTGGGGGAACACATCCTGATGACCAAATAACACCCATCAGGTACTGTTCCCCCTGTGTTAAAGTGGGGGAACGCATCCTGATGGCCAAATAACACCCATCAGGTACTGTTCCCCCTGTGTTAAAGTGGGGGAACGGTATCTGACAGCCAAATAACACCCGTCAGATACTGTTCCCCCTGTGTTAAAGTGGGGGAACGGTATGTGATGGCTTTATTTCACTCGTCAGGTACTGTTCAACCTGTGTTAAAGTGGGGGAACGCATCCTGACGGCCAAATAACACCCGTCAGATACCGTTCCCCCTGTGTTAAAGTGGCGGAACGCATCCTGATGGCCAAATAACACCCGTCAGATACCATTCCCCCTGTGTTAAAGTGGGGGAACGGTATCTGATGGCTTTATTTCACCTGTCAGATACTGTTCCCCCTGTGTTAAAGTGGGGGAACGCATCCTGATGGCCAAATAACACCCGTCAGATACCGTTCCCCCTGTGTTAAAGTGGGGGAACGGTATCTGATGGCTTTATTTCACTCGTCAGGTACTGTTCTCCCTGTGTTAAAGTGGGGGAACGGTATCTGACAGCCAAATAACACCCGTCAGATACTGTTCCCCCTGTGTTAAAGTGGGGGAACGGTATCTGATGGCTTTATTTCACTCGTCAGGTACTGTTCAACCTGTGTTAAAGTGGGGGAACGCATCCCGATGGCCAAATAACACCCGTCAGATACCGTTCCCCCTGTGTTAAAGTGGGGGAACGCATCCTGATATAACACCCATCAGATACTGTTCCCCCTGTGTTAAAGTGGGGGAACGCATCCTGATATAACACCCATCAGATACCGTTCCCCCTGTGTTAAAGTGGGGGAACGCATCCTGATGGCCAAATAACACCCGTCAGATACCGTTCCCCCTATGTTAAAGTGGGGGAACGCATCCTGATGGCCAAATAACACCCATCAGATACTGTTCCCCCTGTGTTAAAGTGGGGGAACGCATCCTGATGGCCAAATAACACCCATCAGGTACTGTTCCCCCTGTGTTAAAGTGGGGGAACGGTATCTGACAGCCAAATAACACCCGTCAGATACCGTTCCCCCTGTGTTAAAGTGGGGGAACGGTATCTGATGGCTTTATTTCACTCGTCAGGTACTGTTCAACCTGTGTTAAAGTGGGGGAACGTATCCTGACGGCCAAATAACACCCGTCAGATACCGTTCCCCCTGTGTTAAAGTGGCGGAACGCATCCTGATGGCCAAATAACACCCGTCAGATACCATTCCCACTGTGTTAAAGTGGGGGAACGCATCCTGATGGCCAAATAACACCCGTCAGATACCGTTCCCCCTGTGTTAAAGTGGGGGAACGGTATCTGATTGCTTTATTTCACCCGTCAGATACCGTTCCCCCTGTGTTAAAGTGGGGGAACGCATCCTGATATAACACCCATCAGATACCGTTCCCCCTGTGTTAAAGTGGGGGAACGCATCCTGATATAACACCCATCAGATACCGTTCCCCCTGTGTTAAAGTGGGGGAACGCATCCTGATGGCCAAATAATACCCAACAGATACTGTTCCCACTGTGTTAAAGTGGGGGAACGGTATCTGACAGCCAAATAACACCCATCAGATACCGTTTCCCCCTGTGTTAAAGTGGGGGAACGCATCCTGACAGCCAAATAACACCCGTCAGATACTGTTCCCCCTGTGTTAAAGTGGGGGAACGCATCCTGACAGCCAAATAACATCCGTCAGATACTGTTCCCCCTGTGACTTTGGAGTCAAACCTGTTACTGATTGTGAACTTGTCCTTAACGTCAGGTGTGTTTCCAAAGCCACTAAAAACAGCTGTAATTAAACCTCTGCTGAAAAAGGACAATCTTGACAAGACGCAAATTAACAACTACAGGCCCATCTCAAATCTCCCATTTATAAGTAAGATCATTGAAAAAGCGGTTTTTCAACAGCTTAATTACTTTTTAACACAAAATAACTGCCATGATACCTTCCAGTCAGGCTTTAGACAGCACCACAGCACTGAGACTGCTCTGACCAAAGTGTTTAATGACATATGTCTGAATACAGACAGTGGAAAAATGTCAGTCTTAGTTTTACTGGATCTCAGTGCTGCCTTTGATACAGTTGACCACAATATATTACTCAAACAACTGGAGAACTGGGCTGGTCTTTCCGGAACTGTACTAAATTGGTTCAAAACATACTTAGAGAACAGGAAGTACTTTGTGTCAATAGGTAACTTTACATCTGAGCAGACAAGAATCACATGTGGAGTTCCCCAAGGTTCCATCCTGGGACCTCTTCTGTTTAACATCTACATGCTCCCACTGGCACAGATTATAAAAAACAACCAAATAAACTACCATAACTATGCAGATGACACACAGATGTATATAACAATGTCACCAGGAGACAGAGGGCCTGTACAGGCCCTTGGAAAATGCATTGAGGAGATTAATGACTGGATGTGCCACAACTTCCTCCAGCTAAACAAAAACAAAACTGAGGTAATTGTCTTTGGAGCCAAAGATAAACGATTGAAAGTCACCACAGAGCTTCAATCTATAAATCTAAAAACGACCGACCAGGCCAGAAATCTGGGTGTAGTGATGGACTCAGACCTAAATTTGGACAAACACATTAAGGCAATAACAAAGTCAGCCTACTATCACCTTAAGAATATATCAAGGCTAAAAGATCTGATGTCTCAGCAGGACCTGGAAAAACTAGTCCATGCATTCATCTTTAGTAGGTTTGATTATTGTAATAGCATCTTTACAGGTCTGCCTAAAAAGTCAGTTAGACAACTGCAGCTCATCCAGAACTCAGCTGCTCGAGTCCTCACTAAGACCAAAAAAGTGGAGCACATCAGTCCAGCTCTGAAGTCTTTACACTGGCTGCCTGTCCATCAGAGGATAGACTTTAAAGTTCTGATGCTGGTCTATAAAGCTCTGAATGGTCAAGGACCAAAATACATCAGTGACCTCCTGACCCACCATGAACCTTCCAGACCCCTCAGGTCATCTGGATCCGTTTTTTTTTTTAAATCAGTTCCCAGAGTCAAAACCAGACATGGAGAAGCTGCATTCAGCTTCTATGCTCCACATGTCTGGAACAAACTCCCAGAAAGCCTCAGATCAGCTGAAACACTCAGTGTATTTAAGTCCAGGTTGAAGACGCACCTATTTTCAGCTGCATTTGAATAAGCTTGAGTTTCAAAACGGAATCATGTTTTAACTATTGATTTTATCTTTCATATATATAATTTTTTCTGATTTTATCTATTGTTCTTATTTCCTTCTTTTGTTTAAATTTTAAATCATGCTTTTTATTTCTTCTGTTTTAATGTCTCTGTGAAGCACTTTGAATCACCTTGTTGTTGAATTGTGCTATACAAATAAACTTGCCTTGCCTGTGTTAAAGTGGGGGAACACATCCTGACAGCCAAATAACACCCGTCAGATACCGTTCCCCCTGTGTTAAAGTGGGGGAACGGTATCTGATGGCTTTATTTCACTCGTCAGGTACTGTTCAACCTGTGTTAAAGTGGGGGAACGCATCCTGACGGCCAAATAACACCCGTCAGATACTGTTCCCCATGTGATAAAGTGAGGAAACGGTATCTGATGGCTTTATTTCACCCGTCAGATACTGTTCCCCCTGTGTTAAAGTGGGGGAACGGTATCTGACAGCCAAATAACACCCGTCAGATATTGTTCCCCCTGTGTTAAAGTGGGGGAACGGTATCTGGTGGCTTTATTTCACTCGTCAGATACTGTTCCCCCTGTGTTAAAGTGGGGGAACGCATCCTGATAGCCAAATAACACCCGTCAGATACCGTTCCCCCTGTGTTAAAGTGGGGGAACGCATCCTGATGGCCAAATAACACCCGTCAGATACTGTTCCCCCTGTGTTAAAGTGGGGGAACGCATCCTGATGGCCAAATAACACCCATCAGATACCGTTCCCCCTGTGTTAAAGTGGGGGAACGCATCCTGATGGCCAAATAACACCCGTCAGATACCATTCCCCCTGTGTTAAAGTGGGGGAACGCATCCTGATGGCCAAATAACACCCGTCAGATACCGTTCCCCCTGTGTTAAAGTGGGGGAACGCATCCTGATGGCCAAATAACACCCATCAGATACCGTTCCCCCTGTGTTAAAGTGGGGGAACGCATCCTGATGGCCAAATAACACCCGTCAGATACCATTCCCCCTGTGTTAAAGTGGGGGAACGCATCCTGATGGCCAAATAACACCCATCAGATACCGTTGCCCCTGTGTTAAAGTGGGGGAACGGTATCTGATGGTCAAATAACACCCATCAGATACTGTTCCCCCTTTGTTAAAGTGGGGGAACGCATCCTGATGGCCAAATAACACCCATCAGATACTGTTCCCCCTGTGTTAAAGTGGGGGAACACATCCTGACAGCCAAATAACACTCGTCAGATACTGTTCCCCCTGTATTAAAGTGGGGGAACGCATCCTGATGGCCAAATAACACCCGTCAGATACCGTTCCCCCTGTGTTAAAGTGGGGGAACGCATCCTGATATAACACTCATCAGATACCGTTCCCCCTGTGTTAAAGTGGGGGAACGCATCCTGATGGCCAAATAACACCCGTCAGATACCGTTCCCCCTGTGTTAAAGTGGGGGAACGCATCCTGATGGCCAAATAACACCCGTCAGATACTGTTCCCCCTGTGTTAAAGTTGGGGAACGCATCCTGATGGCCAAATAACACCCGTCAGATACTGTTCCCCTTGTGTTAAAGTGGGGGAACACATCCTGACGGCCAAATAACACCCGTCAGATACTGTTCCCCCTGTGTTAAAGTGGGGGAACGGTATCTGATGGCTTTATTTCACCCGTCAGATACTGTTCCCCCTGTGTTAAAGTGGGGGAACGCATCCTGATGGCCAAATAACAACCATCAGATACTGTTCCCCCTGTGTTAAAGTGGGGGAACGGTATCCGATGGCTTTATTTCACTCGTCAGGTACTGTTCAACCTGTGTTAAAGTGAGGGAACGCATCCTGACAGCCAAATAACACCTGTCAGATACTGTTCCCCCTGTGTTAAAGTGGGGGAACGGTATCTGATGGCTTTATTTCACCCGTCAGATACTGTTCACCCTGTGTTAAAGTGGGGGAACGCATCCTGACAGCCAAATAACACCCGTCAGATACTGTTCCCCCTGTGTTCAAGTGGGAGAACGCATTCCTGATGGCCAAATAACACCCATCAGATACTGTTCCCCCTGTGTTAAAGTGGGGGAACGCATCCTGATATAACACCCATCAGATACCGTTCCCCCTGTGTTAAAGTGGGGGAACGCATCCTGATGGCCAAATAACACCCGTCAGATACCGTTCCCCCTGTGTTAAAGTGGGGGAACGCATCCTGATGGCCAAATAACACCAGTCAGATACTGTTCCCCCTGTGTTAAAGTGGGGGAACGCATCCTGATGGCCAAATAACACCCGTCAGATACTGTTCCCCCTGTGTTAAAGTGGGGGAACGGTATCTGATGGCTTTATTTGACCCGTCAGATACTGTTCCCCCTTTGTTAAAGTGGGGGAACGCATCCTGATGGCCAAATAACACCCATCAGATACTGTTCCCCCTGTGTTAAAGTGGGGGAACGGTATCTGATGGCTTTATTTCACTCGTCAGGTACTGTTCAACCTGTGTTAAAGTGGGGGAACGCATCCTGACAGCCAAATAACACCCGTCAGATACTGTTCCCCCTGTGTTAAAGTGGGGGAACGGTATCTGATGGCTTTATTTCACCCGTCAGATACTGTTCCCCCTGTGTTAAAGTGGGGGAACGCATCCTGACAGCCAAATAACACCCGTCAGATACTGTTCCCCCTGTGTTAAAGTGGGGGAACATATCCTGACAGCCAAATAACACCCGTCAGATACTGTTCCCCCTGTGTTAAAGTGGGGGAACATATCCTGACAGCCAAATAACACCCGTCAGATACTGTTCCCCCTGTGTTAAAGTGGGGGAACGCATCCTGACAGCCAAATAACACCCGTCAGATACTGTTCCCCCTGTGTTAAAGTGGGGGAACGCATCCTGACAGCCAAATAACACCCGTCAGATACTGTTCCCCCTGTGTTAAAGTGGGGGAATGGTATCTGATGGCTTTATTTCACCCGTCAGATACTGTTCCCCCTTTGTTAAAGTGGGGGAACGCATCCTGATGGCCAAATAACACCCATCAGATACTGTTCCCCCTTTGTTAAAGTGGGGGAACGGTATCTGATGGCTTTATTTCACTCGTCAGGTACTGTTCAACCTGTGTTAAAGTGGGGGAACGCATCCTGACAGCCAAATAACACCCGTCAGATACTGTTCCCCCTGTGTTAAAGTGGGGGAACATATCCTGACAGCCAAATGACACCCGTCAGATACTGTTCCCCCTGTGTTAAAGTGGGGGAACGCATCCTGACAGCCAAATAACACCCGTCAGATACTGTTCCCCCTGTGTTAAAGTGGGGGAACGCATCCTGACAGCCAAATAACACCCGTCAGATACTGTTCCCCCTGTGTTAAAGTGGGGGAACGGTATATGATGCGCACGTCCAGGTTGTTGCAAATAAAATACGCTGAGATCCACATATATGTTTTCGTGGCTTTATTGCATGTAACATCGCGAATAAAAGAGATGATATGGATGAAATTTCTGAGAACTGCAGATCAAAGGCAAATACTTTTATACCATTGTTTAATATCCTTAACCAGAAATCGGCATTTTCTTTTGTTTTGACCAAATAGCTGTGTGAAAAAAAGGCATTTTTTGATATCAGAATGTTCAATTGTTAACATAGAGTTAATTTTACAAATTAACAAAAGTGTTTATTCTCCTTTGAAAGTACCCAGTATATTACATTTTCAAACAGTAACTTTGTTATGCGTGACCTTAGAAGTCATAGTTCATTACTTTTCATTTCTCAATTAGAATATAAAACTTTTATAGCCCCTCTGTTTTTCAGAGGAAAGGAGAAATAAGAGCCTAACCAATACAAACGGAGCTAAAAAGTAGACCACTTTGATTTGTTTTGGAGCAAGAAAGATCTATCTTTGGGATGGTGACGTCATGCATGACATTATCGGCCGAAATTATAATTCATATCTCAGAAACCAAAGCAGCACAAACGACAGTTTTAACGGCACAAACCATTTAATCTATTTGCTGGAATTTTTCACGTGAGTGGGGTGTCAGCTTCACTCAGCTGTGCCACAGGTGAGGGCAAGCCTCTACTCTCACACGCCTAATCCACGTGATCCCCTGCCTCAGCACCAACCACAAACAATCAAGCGCCGCATGCACCTCATTAATACACACCGTGGCCCATGTCCCCTACATAGATAGGCCCCACAGATATCGAGGTACAGATACTGATAGACTGATGGTAGAAAAATGGACCCGTTAACATTTAGCAATATTAGGAGATATCTATCCCTTGGAAGCTACCCCGAAGGCTCTTCTAAGAGTCAAAAATATACCATAAGGCGGCGGGCAGCGGACTTTGCCGTTGATGGTGAGTATATGTTTTCAAAGGCCTCTAGTCTTTCCCTAATATATATAGCGATAAGTAATTTCTGGTATATAGAATTGTATCGTACCTATAGCCGTATTTCCTTTTTTTTTACACTACATTGGAATTATCAGCAAGACCATTTAGCCACAATAATATACCAATTGAATAATTACTTCAAGGTATTTAGCCTGTCGCACTAAGCAATTAAGAAATTAATGGCATTTAAAATCTGTATGTGGGTTAGAAAATTACTAACCACATCACGACCTCCCATTAACATACATTCATATTGAAAATGGTAGTTCCTTATGTTTTTAATTATTTTTGTTTAATTAAGCAATGTATATGCTTTGGTTTAATTTTTATCTTGTGATATTTTGACAGATGGAGTATTATATTACTGCAAGGGAAGCAGCCAGTCAAACCGCAAAGTTGTGACTGCAAAAGAGGAAGCCCAACAAATCTTTAAGGAGTTTCATGCCAGTGCTTTTGGTGCCCACTGTGGCATAGTTAAAACCAGAGATGCTATAACCAGAAGGTTTTACTGGCCAGGCATGTCCAAAGACATTGGTAAGTGGGTATGTATTTCTTATAAATCAAGGAAACCATTGTGTCTGGTACATTATTATAGTACAGTATTTTACAGGGTACATTGTTCTTTAAAAATGTAATTGTCAAGTTAATAGATGGTGTGGTACACCAAAGCTATGGGTTGAAGCGACAAGTAGTTATCTGGTGGAATTTTTACCATAAATGATAACTTGCATACCAGGAGATGACAGCGAGAACAAGGAGCAAACAGGGACTGGTTACATGGAGAATAACTGGAGGGTTATGTGAGAATCGAATCAAGGAGAGTTGCTTAAATACTGGAGGTTGAATGCTGATACAATGGACCAGTGATACTAAGAAAAGAAGGTGCAGGTGTGAGGGGAGAGCTGAGGGAGAAAGAGACTGAACAGTGGAGCAAGGAGGACCAACACTAGCAGGGAAATAGGAAACATAAATGCAAATGTAACTAACAATAACTAAATGCAGGGAATAAAAAAAAAACAATGAAACATAAATAAGTTTGATTTAATCAAAACAAATACTATTTTGGGCAAAACACAAATAACAAATTATGAAAACTATAAACACAGAAAAACCAGAAAACAAATTTAAATCCCATAACATATTATTGAACTTATTTATATTATGTCCAAAAGGGATGTTTTTTCAAAATTCAAGTTCTTTGAGTAATGCATGTATTGTATCTGTATTCATTTATGTATTGTTTTAGCTTATAACAGCTTTGTGATGGTTAACATTTTATTTAAAGAAATTGTGGTTCTTTAGGTCAGTCAATGTGTGCAATGCCAGCAAGGTGCACTGACAATAAAGCAGGAGACAAAACCCATCCCAATTGAAGTAAGTGACACACATTTCAAAACACGACATGAAGGATATTTTATTATCCCTGGTCAAAAGTGCTATTCTCTGTTTTCTTTTCCTTTTTCAGGTGAGTCAACCATTTGAACTAGTTGGGATGGACCTTATAGGAAAGGTTGTTAAAACAGAGGCTGGGAATGAGTACATAGCAGTCATGGTTGACTATTTCACGAAATGGTCCGAAGCCTATCCTCTGCCGTCCAAAACAGCAGCAGATGTTGCACAGTGTATCATAAAGTTCTTTTATCGCTTCGGGGCCCCAAAGCGAATCCTGACCGACCAGGGGAAAGAATTTGTCAATGAGGTGTGTTGCTAAATACTTTAGTGTTATGGACTGGAGTGAGATGCTATATAAAACAGTTCAGTTAAGTTAGAAATTTAGTGATAAAAATGTTTTCTTTTTGATAATTATCTGTTAAAGCTTTTATTTGTTTTTGACTAACAGTTGAACAGGGAGCTTTGCCAAATGCTGGACATTGAGCGCAGCCTTTGTGCTCCCTATCATCCTCAAACCAATGGGCTGGTAGAAAAGCTCAATGGGACAATTCAATGGTAATTACAATTTTAGAATTTATATGTAATTATTCAAAGTTTTTTTTTTACTTTAGCGCAGGCTTTTCAACATTCTGCATGAACATTACGCCAGTACAAACTTTGTCCTCTTTGACAATGTGGTACTAATCTGCCTGTGAGCTGGGAGTGACAGATGTCATCCATCATGTACAGAAACATAGATTGGCTTTCGATACGTTTCTCTCCAGCAAGTGTTGATGCCATTATTTTCTGTGCTGTTGCAAATTTTCATATTATCATGGTGTGATCTTGTGCTGCCATGGAGTTAATGGCCAGCTGCAGTGGAATCCCTTTTGTGTGCCCCTGCCCCTTTTTGTGACACGGAATTGGTTATCAATTTCTTTAGGTCGAATACTCCCAGCACTGGCTTGGTAAATTTGTTCACATTGATGTAGTGGCTGGCAGCTTCTTTCAGTTAATTTAGCAAGAAAGTGATAAGATATTTCTTTTCAGAGCACTTTGCAAACTTGTGAGTGAGCGACCAAACACTTGGGACACTTATTTGGATGCGGTGATGTTTGGACTCAGAACCAAAAAACAGTACACCACCAAGTTTTCACCGTTCTTCCTCCTCTTTGGAACAGAGGCTCGTCTGCCATGTGAGGTTCCAGAGAACATGATGGTGAGACATGATTTCATCTGTCTTTATTACATAAGTTAAGACATTACTTTAGGTCACGTTTATTCTTGACTCTTGATCGAAATTTTTAGATATTTAAAATTAACACTGCAGTATCTCTGGTGGTATTTTATCATTATGTAAAACATTACATTATGAATGGACAAGAAAATTGCTATTATGATTTATATTTTAGTAAAAGAAATTCCCAATAATTCACACTTCGTGTACCAAGTTCATCCACCTGTTTATAATACTTCCTTCAGTCCTAAAAAACATGAAATGTTATTCTAATTTGTTGTGGTTATGGATTACCACCATGTTTTCACTTCAGAAAAAAAAATAATATTTGAGAGTGAACACCTTCTTAAGGTATTTGAAATTTACACATCTTTTTTTTTTTCTTTTGCCCCAGATTGACAGCAAGATTGAGGACACTCTGGGGCAGGAGTCGGTGTTGGATTCCATAAATAAAAGGGACACCATTTACAAAATCGTTCAAGAAAACATGAAAAAAGCTCATAACAAATACAAGAGCCCAAATAAAAAAAATCACAAACTTTCAAGGTTGGAGACAAAGTTCTACGGCTCAACATAAGAAGCCAACAGCGCAAGGGTGGAAAAATGGAAAGAAACTGGACCGGACCTTACAATATAGTTCACCTTGTCGGCAAAAGCGCAGATCTACAATCCCCAACCGCTTTTTTCCCCAAAGTTAACACAGACCAGCTTCGAATTTTCATTGAAGAACAACCCATTATCCCTCAGAACATTAAAAAAAAGCTGAAAAACCTGCTTCCACCCTTCCACCTGCTGAGGAGCCATCCTCCACCCCTCCACCTGCTGAGGAGCCAGTCCCCACCCTTCCACTTGCAGAGGAGCCAGCCTCCACCCTTCAAGGTGTTGAAGCTGAAAGAGATACTGCTGTGCCACCATTTTCAGGCTCTACAAAAGTAGAGAAGTGTATGTTTTGGAAACTTTTCTTAATAAATATAATGAACGTGTATTGTAAGACTTTCACATCCAAAAACTCTTAATTCTTTTCTTTTTTATTTTAGATATCCAGAAAGCCTGGGATGGCACGACATCAGCTGTTATTCTTTCAAAAATTGGGCCTTATAAGCTTTATTACCAAGACATTTTCCGTACAGCACCAGGAAGGGAACTCGAGAGCGAGGTGAAACGCATAGTGTTTCTGTAAACAATTTAGAAATGTTATTGCAATGGATGGGCATTACAATAATATGATTGTGCAATTTAACAAGCAAAGATCCATATTTTCAGGTGATCAATGCCTACATGAAACTTTTGGAGAGAAAGCACAACAAATCCTCAGCAGACAAAGTGCTGTACATGGACTCATTTGCCATGTCAGCTGTGTGGCAAATGAAATTTCCACGCTTCAAGGTTTTTTTTAAGTGTTTGACAATTAACTTAAAAGGCATCATGGTACTGACATCACTGTGTTTCAATTATTTCAGTGGGATCCAACAGAGTACAGCACTGTTTATGGTATTGTTAATGACAACCATCACTGGTTTGCTGTTGTAAGTGTTTGCATATCATCAATAAAGACATATTTCATCTCCAAAGCCTTTGCTTCAGTCAAAGTTTTTTGGCAATACAAGGATGACAGTTTTTAAACAAATCATATCTGTTGTTGTCTTTCCAGATTATATATCCAAAACAGGGGAAATCTCTTCTGCTGGACTCACTTGGGGAAAGTAGTCAGAAGCTGAAGAGATGCAAAGACATGTCAAGGCATGTGTCAGTTTTGTGATTTGTTTATTTTCATAACAAAGCTGTATTATTTTTGGGTCAGTAGCCATCAGTAGCTCTACATCAGGCAAACCTTGAAGAGTATATTTTTATATTAATAATATTATATAGTATTTTATACGACTATGTATGCCTTATCAGGTGTGGGTGCTGGTTGTCTGTGGTATAAAGTATTACATTGTAATTGTTGTGATCTACAGCCATTTTTGTCTATAAAAAAAGGGAAGATTTTTTAATAGCAAACATCACAATTACAAACGGCACATAATTGTCCTTGAAAAAAAATGCTCTTTCTCCTGTTATGCTTCATATTTCTTGGAGATGTATCAATAAAAATCTGACGCCAGGATAATTATATAAATTGTACTTATAAAATCCTCCAAGATGAGCCATGAAGCCAAATTACATAACAAATTGGTTAAATCATATACACAAGTGAATATGTATGACGTATAATAATTTTTGGGAAAGTTAGAAAGGAACTCAAGGAACTTTGGGTAAATATGTTTTTTTTTTTAAAGGTTATTAGTCAAAGCAAGCAAACCCTTCTGCTTGAATTTAACTGCAGTCAGGCCTTTGTGTAATAGGTATGTTTCAATTAGATAATTGCTAATAACTTTCTCTTATTTAGAGCTCTTCTAAGGAAACGAGGCATGAATGTGTCAAGGTGGGAGTGCAACACACTTCCACATCCCCTGCAACCTGACTCCAGCTCTTACGGGGTGTTTGACATAAAGGTATGAAAAAATGTACTCCTATATTCAGTACAGATACATGTTCGGAAATATGTGTTTGATGTTTGTCTTTCAGTTTGTAGAGAATATACTGATGGGACAACAGCCTGTTTTTCCTGCTGGACGTGGGGATGTGGATATGCTACGTTGGCAGATTGCAGAAACTGTCCTGGAGGCATCAGGTGGGTGACAAAAGTAGCTCTCATAAAAGATAACAACTACATCAGTTAAAGTTATGTTTAGCTCTGTGTTTAAACCATTTTACCCTTGCAGATGACTTGACAGATACCTGCTGTATCTGTGGACAGGAAAATGTGGACGATCCAGAAGACAATAAGAGCATCATTTGGGTATAATCATATTTCTCAACACAGTGTTCTACAAAATGTTTGCACCTTAAGAGGAATATTTTATATGAAAATAAAAGTTGATAGGTAATAATATTGCTGCTACAATGATGATAGAATGCAAATGAAACATTTGAAATAAAAATTCAGAGGTGCAAGGGAAGGCTTTGTGTAGCTCCTGGACCACACTGTGGAAAACTAAGGAGTTACAAAGTGTTTCTTTGGCATTTGAAGCAGGCATATGTGAATGTACCTCCATATGAGGACATTAATTGAGATTGATGTTATGGGAGATGGCCTTATGTCACGCAGGGAAAGAAACTTTTGTGTTAGTCCATGAAAGACAGCGAGATATATTTTAAGTGAAAGGACAGAAGGCTAATGATTAGCAATTTTTATTTTTTTTTGCTTTGGCACAGAAAAATGTTTGCCTGTGATGAAACGTTATAGATGGATAGGGTCTGAAAGTGTATTGTAGTAAGCTTACATCGACTCTGATGTTGTCAGGGTACATAATCTCCAGATATGGCTTGAAGAAAACAATAAACACACAAGTAAGTTGCTGTGACTGGGACTTTCTCCCAAAGGGCCACAAAGGAGCTCTTGTAGAAGATACAGATCTTTATGGGTGAGGCCTTGCATCAGTCAACTACGAGAGGAAGTAAACGGATGATTAACTGACTTGACCTATTATTACATTTCCATTATCATCATTTTTATATTTAGGAATGATAATAGCAATCCTAAAGAAAGTGCAGAAAAAAGTATCCTACAGGGGAGGGGCAAAATAACAATTTAAGAATGATACTTATAAAAATTTTGGGTACAATAGAAATCTGTCTGCCTTTATACTATAGGCACACTAGAGTTAAACCTTGTTAAACACTGTTCATCTTGCATATAGATCCTAAGATCAAATGTTTTACACTCTTAGGCAATTATAATTTTTAAAACATACGCTATGCGTTATTGACATGAAAGATAAAATTGTACAATAAATCTAAATCTTTTTGTTCTGCAGATATCCTGTGATGTGTGTGGGAGGTGGTTTCACCATGTCTGCTCTGGATGTCCAGACACATCAGATGCTTTTATTTGTGTAGCCTGTTGAGGGAAGAGGAGATTTTACGATTGTAATAATGCAAATTGTTGTTATTGTTTTATTTATTTTAGATTTCAAAAGTACCATATTTTTATTTATGTTACATTGTTATGTTACTTGATATACCTATGTTTACACCTGTCATTTTGTTTTAAGTTTGTTTTAATTGTTGTCCAGCCAATATGTCTTTCAATGTTGTTATAGTACACATATATAAAATCTGGACCAAATTAAAGTATGTTCAAAAGCTTTACTCTTCTCGTAAAAGGTGTGATCATTAATTTCTAATAGGAAAGAAGGGAGAAGAAACAATGTTAAATTAGGGGACATTAATAGTAAAAAACTGCGACGTTTCTATGAAATAATATTACGGTCCAATTGATGGTGCTACTACTTCAAAGTGATGGCGCCATCAACCAGTTTAACACAGGGAGAACAGTATCTGGCGGGTGTTATTTGGCCATCAGGATGAGTTTCCTCACTTTATCACAGGGGGAACAGTATCTGACGGGTGAAATAAAGCCATCAGATACCGTTTCCTCACTTTATCACAGGGGGAACAGTATCTGACGGGTGTTATTTGGCTGTCAGGATGCGTTCCCCCACTTTAACACAGGGGGAACAGTATCTGACGAGTGAAATAAAGCCATCAGATACCGTTCCCCCACTTTAACACAGGGGGAACGGTATCGGACGGGTGTTATTTGGCTGTCAGATACCGTTCCCCCACTTTAACACAGGGGGAACAGTATCTGACAGCCAAATAACACCCGTCAGATACCGTTCCCCCACTTTATCACAGGGGGAACGGTATCTGACGGGTGTTATTTGGCCGTCAGATACCGTTCCCCCACTTTAACACAGGGGGAACAGTATCTGACGGGTGTTATTTGGCCGTCAGATATCGTTCCCCCACTTTATCACAGGGGGAACAGTATCTGATGGGTGTTATTTGGTCATCATCCATCCATCCATCCATCCATCATCCATCCATCCATCCATACACACATATGAAGGCTATATATAAAAATAGCCTATATGAATATATATGTATGTGTTTGAATGTTTTGGATGACGGCGCAAGTGCAAAAAACTACGACAACTACACTGAAAGACGTTGTTTTAGCTTTCACGGTGTCTGTAGTTGTCTAGCGCGCAAGCACGTCTCGCTGGTTACGAGCGCTGAACAGGCACGCGCGCTCTTTGCCGCGTGTGCAGCGCGGAGCGGCGAAGAAATGCAGGGGAAACCGTATCTGACGGGGAAACGCGGCTCGACGGAACACCGGTCGCGGGAACGCGCATAGTTAATTTTGGACCTGCCGAAATTTGGATCCCCTGGCTTTTTAGCCAGATACACTGTTACATGTATGGAATTCATGTTCATATGCACAAACAGACCTAAATACAATGTGTGTAACCCCATTTGACCATCAGGTGCATCCCCTGCCGAGTATATCTGGGATATAATTATTAGTTAATTATATAGCCTACATATCACAGCTTAACCCCACAAAGAACAAGTCAATGTTTTCAAGACGCATTTGCTTTAGAAATAACTACAATAAATGATCGGTATGGTTCCGCCTTAGCAATACGCGTTCCCGCGACTGGCGTGCAGCTCTAGCAGGCACCTGAACAAAACCTTAGAAGAATAAGCTAGTCACGAAAAAGCTTTAAAATTGTATTTTACCGGTGCTATAGTGAATTCTATCCTTATGGTTTTCTTTATAATAAAAGACAATGGGTGTTTTATTTTTGTGAAAATGACCAGAAGTACATTACTCATTATGACTGGCTTGGGTAGGAACAAAACGTTAAACAGCTGTTATGTTAACTGCAACTAGCCAGCACACTGAGTGTCGTAGCATTACAGACCAGCTTTTGCTATGCGTTTATCGTGAACGTTCACATCGCGATGACGATGAAAAGTCGATTAATCGTGCAGGCCTACACAACATGTAGGCACACAGGCAAATGTATCTTTCTTTATCTGTCCATCGTTCAAACAAACAGAAGCACACGGCTAATTATTACGCAGAATGACGTCATCGAAGCGTTCACTTCGGACATTTAGTCAAATGTCATACAAATGTAATAATGGTTTCAAGTCCTGCATTCCTCATAAAATGTGCCTCCTGTATTATCACTTTTTATAAAACTAACAGACTGATAAAATATAAAATATTTTGACTAACTTACAGGAGGCTGGTTTAGTGTGTTGTGCCAGTTATATCCATGGGCTAAAGGTTTAGCTGTCTGCCGTGCTATGCATAGTAACTTACGTTAGCTTCAGCATTAAATTATATAGCTCTACTATTCATATCATGTACATGTAACTTAAAACTCATACAGACATTTTACACACCACCTCGTGCTCCTTTAGCTGTCCCTCAGTAACATTTTTAAATGTCATCGGTCCAGCGATGCTAAATTAGCCCGGTTAGCCGTGAACAGCCTGATGCCAGTCGAACATGAAAAATAAACAGTAAAGCAACATAAGAAAGGGCAAAACTTACAGCTTCCAAGTTTGAAGTGAGCATCAATCAATCCTTGATCTTCATTAAACCTTCTTTGAACTGCCACAGGAAAGCAGTCTGCAGTAGTTTTCACACACGTCCGAGTTTTCCAGTTGTTGGGGGGCTATTTCCATTTAAAATTAAGTGAATACACTCAGCTCCCCTGTTCTCTGAGACAGGGGGCTCTATTAAGCCGACTAAAGAGTTTCAGTGATTAGCTATCAGCTTCTACACAATGCTAGTAATGCCATCGCATGAGAGAAACAATGGCGTCCTTTTACAAGAGTAGTCCCACCTAGTCCCTTCTGAACAGCCAATCACAGCACACATAAATAAGTTGCCTTCCTTTTCCACTATACTTACTTCCTTTTCCACTATACTGTCTCTCACACACTTATATTCTCCTCTCACACACATATATTCTCCTCTCACACACATATTATCTTCTCTTACACCCATTTATTTTTCTTTTACATTTATATATTTTCTTCAGACACATATATTCTTTAAATTAAAAATTTTAAATAAATGTGTAATGTGTAAATGTGTGAAAGGAAAATGTATGTGTGTGAAAGGAGAATATATACGTGTGAAAGGAGAATATATGCGTGTGAAAGGAGATATGTGTGTGAGAGAGTGACAATGTATGTATGTAAAAGGAGAATGTATATATGTAAAAGGAGAATGTATGTGTATGAAAGGAGAATATATGTTTGTGAGAAAGTGACAATATATGTATGTAAAAGGAGAATGTATGTGTGTGAAGGGAGAATATATGTGTATGAGAGTGACAATATGTATGTAAAAGGAGAATGTATGTGTGTGAAAGGAGAATATATGTGTATGAGAGTGACAATATATGTATGTAAAAGGAGAATGTATGTGTATGAGAGAGTGAAATATATGTATGTGAAAGGAGAATGTATGTATGTGAGAGGGCCAGAATGAATTATGTCTTGTACGGCCCCTCATAGTCTTCTCTGTCGCGTGCGCTTCAACATTTGCATTTTATTTATTTTCAATTGCAGTCAAACGCCACACGCTGGAGATCCGGCACTGTGCCGGAATACCTTAAGCCCTGTGAGACTTCTGTGCTTTGTTGAGATGTTTTTCATTTTGGAGATTTAGATTTGAGTAATTTATTCAATTATGTACATTGCTTACAAAAAAAGCCTTCTAAGACCCAAACAGCCCCACTGTCTACATAAACCTTTACTTTAGATAGAGAATGGACCTGTTCAGAGAAAATATCCCAGGCCCTTCACAATCATATGCTTACATCAGACTGAGAATGACACACCTGTGGTAGGAAGGAAAGCTGAAGGAAATAAGAAACAAAACAAGACAACCAGATAAAGGTAGCAATGACCTGATTAATATCACCACCTGATCAGTAAAGCTGGGGTACATCTGGTGATTCAGCACTGTGACTTATTTGCAATGAATGCGTTGTAATCTTGAGGCATCTGAACCAATTTAACACACCGACCATTATAAATACTCTGAGCTTCAAATAAGTAAGAGAACAACCATTCAAACCAGCAAGTGGGTTTATTGAACATGTCTGAGTTCATTTTCTGTCATTCAGCCTCTAAAATGTCCCAAAAAAAGGGTTTCAGTTGTCCAATGAAATCAAAGGATATAAACATGATAAGATCTGATGCAGTTTGGTGAGTTTGATAAACTGGACACTAAAACACTTCCGGGAAATCTTTTTTTAAATAAGAATAATTAATTCTAGTTTCAATCTTAAAATCAAACCGAACAAAAAAAGTTATCAGTTGCTATTTAAGGTTAGGTAGTCTCCTATGCGTACACAACTGTGATGGAGATCACTGAAATCAAACAGTGAGCTGGTCTTTCACTCACTAACAGTGAGACAGCCGCTCTCTGACTCTGAGTTAATGCCCCCCCATTTTTAAAGAGAATTGATTGATCAGGAGGAGGTGCCTTTACATGTGCTGCTTCCTCAACCTGCTCTGGAGCAGATCAGGTCTCCAAGCCTAAGCTGCTATGGTGATATATCCTGGTAAGAAGTAAACCAGCTTTGTGGTTCTGAAGCTACCTGCTAAGCCACTAATCCTGCTTTGTAGCACAGGCCCCGGATGCAGGGGGGGCTCGTGATGGAAAATGATTCATTCTTCTTTAGCAGGTGCTGGGAGTTGTTTTTCTAAATCAGAGAAAGGGTGTGTTATTCTTTTTTTTCTGTATATAAATACATGTTTATCTACAGGAGGTTACTTGGTTAGTTGCAAACAACTGAGGTGGCTTTAGAGGTTAAGTTAGCAACTCATGTGTCCCATGCAGGTTGTTCACTTTTGTCTTTGTGTCTATAAGTAAGTCATGAATTTGAGACTCCTTCAGAGCTGATACCTCCCTCATGAAGTACAAATTCAATTTTTGAAATGTTTGTTAACAGAAATTTCCACCACAGGTTTACTGACTTCTGTGATGGCAGCTTAACAGGATACAAGAGAGTACATCATAAGATACTTTATGGGCTGCTGATTTCACAAAGAAAGACGGCAAGCATTCTTATAGACAGGATAGACTTTGTTCCAACACTGGAGGAAACTTGACAATGTGCTATGTTCGCATTTTTTTGTTCTGTCCTAAAAAAACTTTCTGACCAGATGCAAAACAACCCTCACCCTCTTTGATACCGTGAACACAAAAGGTGTAAAGGTGCACTGTGTTTGCACTCTGCAGCATACAGAATCAGGATTCACCAGAAGAGAAAAAGAAAATAGTTTAAACCCTGCAGCTTGTGTGCAGTGACGTTAGCTGAAGAGGGGGCAGGTCCAGGACACATTTATGTGTGGTCACGTACATCCCTGACCATCTCTAAAAGTGATGTTTCTTTCACAGCATCACTACACTTGCTGGACATGTGGCTGTATGACTGTTCTGTGACAAGACTGTTTCAAATCACAGCCGACAGAAATTCCCCCAGTGAACCCGTAACACTGGCCACAGTCATACTGAAGGTCCCGGCCCCCTCAGGGAGTCGCAGTCTGCACGTAGCCATGCTCGGGGGACTCTTTACAGAGATGTCAGGTCCTGCACCTCCAGCAGCATGGCGTCCTGCTCTGTCCTCAGCTGGTCTCTAACATGGAGAAGACTCACTAGCTCCGAGCTCAGGTCTGATAAGGACACATGAAAATTTAAAACTTAAAATTAAGTTTAAAGTGTTTCAGAGGTGTGGTGTATCTGAGAAATAAAAAGCTGATAATTAGGATGTAAAGAAAGCAGCAGACTACCTTGTGTTGCCTGACTGAGAGATGTGCAGAGCCCCCTCAGGTCCTCCATACCGAAACTCTGCAAATCACTGAGCTCCAGATGTCTCCTCCGGACTTCAGGTTCTGTACGAGCTGCAGGCTGAGGAGACGACAACACATTATGGAGCCCCTTTTGTAATAATTGCTGGACATTATTCAAACATATTCCGCTGTCAGGATACAAACTTAACCACAATGAGCCTGGGACTGTACCTGCCCTTTGTTAGAAAGATTTTGTAACTTGTAATCCGACCCCAGCTGCGAGAACTGCCCACAGAACACTTTAAAGGCTGAGGTTACAAAACTCAGTCAAGAATGTCATGATTAAACTACTGTGGGCTCCCAAGGAAAAACGGGGTCAAAGTTTAACGTGATTCAACAATGTGTGGTTTATCATTGGAAACAGCTCAACGGGCAAAGTCATGCAAAAGTGGTCAGACAATGAGATGAAGTCCACCAACCGATCCAACATCGTCTCAGTGAAGCAACACGATGAATCCAGTTATTCATGGTAGCGATCCATCAATTGGAGCTCAACATAAATACGATTTAATGATGTAAGTAAGAGCAACATGTAAATTCAAATGAAATCCAATACCATTTGACTAACAGGTGAAAACTAGGCTGAAACTTATGACCAACTAAATATTAGTATTTGTGTCAGCAGAAAGGGGTCATTGTTCTGAAACCAAGCTCTGAAAGGATGGCATAAGCACAGTTTCAGCCCAGCGTCTTTTGATCGCATCACCTCTACTATGAGCTTCTCTTGGATGACTGAGCTCTTCTCCCTGTTCTTAAGGATGAGCCCTAACTCCCTTCAGTATGTTTGCATCTGCTCACAAACAGGTGAGGGTTAGAACATGGCCCAAGTAACATAATAAACATTATCAGGCACTATGTTCATCATAACAGGCTGAGTCCCATCACTGCAGAAAACAGTTTTCCCGTTCAATTCTCAACCCGCTGGGGACAACACCCTAACATACTGCGACTAATACTTAAGCAACAAATTCCCTCCAACCAAGATTGGAAAGTCCAGCCTTTTCCACCTTAAAACCATGGCCTCAGATTTAAAGGCTGGGAAATTCTGTCCACAAAGGTTACGAAGAGAAAAAAAAACAGTTAAAAAAGAAAAGCAACCCCCACCAGAAACAAGTCGGAAAAACTGTTTAATTGTGGGAAAGGATATTGGATAACACTGATAAGAGGGCTTCCACAACACAAGGCAAACGAAGGAACAGGCCTTGCTGAGCACACTCATCCATCTCTGGCACCAATGCATACACCACAAGATCCCTCCTTCAAAATTAAGTCCAACTCCTGTTATGGCTTTGGATGGGAAATGATCATTTTAATGTGGATTCCCTTAGTGTTTGAAAATTCATCCACCTCGTAAACTGCCATTAGACCTGACATGTCTGCAACAGAAGCTCAGGAGCTTGAGGTAACCTTACAAAGGGGATTAATGTTGAAGTGACACTGAACTTCAGGCTCTCGCCTTCACTCTATATGAGAAGCTCATGCGAAATGATGAAACCATCAAATACTTCGTTGGAACATGACCATCTGATCTGATTTTACCAGCTGAATGTCTTAAAGCTGCTTTCAAATTTGTTAGCCTTAAAAACTAAAGCCTGAAAAAATGTTTCAAGGGAATCTAAGAAGACAAATTACAAAATGATAAAGTTTCACTCAGTTTGATCAGTGAATCCAACTCAGCATACCCTTGTAGCAGGACCAGAAAATACTATAGGCAGCGTTCTCACTATTAAATCAATTTAAGGGTCCAAATTTACAAAATGACATAAAGAAGCATTCAACAGAGACTAATTATTGAGAGATGTAACCAAAACCATGAACCTCAGAGCACAAACAAGAGAAATGTGGGGACTGTGTATGGTGGTAGAGGGAACACTTTATGGTTTGGGGAAAAAGCAAAAGAATGGAGAAATGTAGCAGAATTGCTAAAACTGGGTCTTAATTTTAGTCACTATTTATGGCTAAAGGCTAACAACGTTGGGGTCATTTCTCATTACTAACAGTGAATTCTCTCGACACCACCGTACCGTCCGAAAAGAAGTTTCAATTCTAGTGTTAAGAGTTTGATAAAACAAAGACATTTCTGCATTCTTTTGTCTAAACACACATTTGCTCAGAGGGTTTGAAAACACCACACCGTGTTACAAACCTTACTACCTAAACAGAAATGTATTATGTAAGTCAGACTGTTAAGGAGGTTTAAATATGAATATTCATCTACCATAGTCCTCAAGTTGAACTGGTTGAAACATTACATCCAAAATAAAGACAAATTATGGTATTTAAAGGGGAACTCCGGTATTTTTAAACCTAGACCTTATTTCTGGCATGAAATACATTTATCTACTCACCGAGAACAGTTTGGTGAAAGTCGGCGTCCTTCGGAAGATATTTAGATAAGTCGAGATCCATATAACGGAGTGAACGGGGCTTAGACGATGCAGCCTCTAAATAAGGCATTATCTGTCTTTATTTCACCAATACTTTAAGAAGAATGAATGAATGAACGTGTACTATAGCTCTGTTAGCTCATAGCTGCTGTGTTGTTGTTATTGGAGGCTATCGGGGGGCTTATAGAGGGCTTTCTACACACTCGTCTACTGGTATGACGTCATCGACGCGTGCTGCTGCAGCACAGCTCATTCACTCCGGTAAGGACGTCCATCGTACTCAAAGTTGTCGTCCACGTCTGATAAATATCCTGCCATGTTTCACAAAACTATCAGTAGCAAACTATGTGTGAAGTTAGCCGACTGTCACAGAGCACGGAGTAACAGGTGACGTGGTGCACAGTATCGTTTTTTTTACATTGTGTACTCTCATCAATTTAATGCGTGTGTCAGTGCATGTAAGGTTAGACTGCAGTCGTTTCCTAAGCGGAATCCAGAGGAAAATACACCGCTAACGGGACATTGTTTATATGCAACAGCAGCTTGCAGCTATGACAGAATATATGTGGTCAGATCTGAGTTTACGTGTCGATAACAGCGCACACAAACGAGAGACACCTGCCTGGGAGTGAACACATGGCGGAAGCCACATGCTGCCGGTGATCCCCCCCTGCTAGTTGGATAAATTGTGACCGGGGTGCACAGGTACTTTAGTTCTGTTTTGTTGTTATGTTGTAGCGTCCTCAAAAATCCAAATAATTAAAAGCAAGACTGAAGCTTATGCATTTGTTTTAAATAAAAGTAACATTAATACATTTTAAGACCTTTCACAATCATATTTAAGACATTTTATGAAATTTTAAAATACTTTTAGACATTTTAAGGACTTAAATTCAAATGATTGGATTTTAGATGTAGCGAACTCAAGTGTGGAATTTAATACAAACTTAAGATTTTAAATGACTGCAACATACTTTTGTGTGGATGCTCAGTGTGGAAATACCAGATGGGGGATTTCTACATCAAGGAAGAGAAATTTACACCAACCTTCGGCCTATGAAAGCATTTTGGGGGAGTTTTCTCAGCCCCTCTTTCCACACACCTGTGCCATAAATTTTGGTGAATGCATTAATAGCTCAGTGCTAACTAAGCTGAACAAACAACAGACCCACTCAGGAGAGTATTGGAGAAAACCAGAACAGGGCCCTTCCGACCCTATATGGGTCAAAGTAAACAATGGTGACAGTTTGCCCTGACTGACTCAAGCCAGAGACAGTCGCAGCATGGACCTCTCAAAAGGATCTCACCCAGAATCACTTTTTAGCTGAATCTTGAAACTGTATTAAATGTGCTTTATATCTTTGTACAAGTTCTTTCATGTTCTCAGTGATATCACAAGCTGCATTTTAATACCTTTTTCATGATCGTACGTGGAACGATACGAAATAAATAATTATTTTGGAAAATGACTAATCAGCTTATGGAGCCACATTGCCCCCGAGCGGTCCGTAGTACTGAATAGTTAAACCCAAAACGAAGTCAACAACTTGCATATGACATGTGACATTTATATGAAATAATGCAACTTTTAACCAATGCTTCAGCTGTTTCTTATTATATTCTGTGTTTAACACAGGAAAATAACATTGGTTGGTTTGTTATTCATACTTTAACTCTACACATATCCATCTGAATTTTGAGACTCATAACCATCATGTTATGTTATGTTGTTTTTTATGTCTTTATGTCCTAATTTTATGCTATATCTTTACCCTTTATATCTTAACAAGTTATGGTGGAGATGGGGGACATTGAGTCTGAATGGGCCATGTTCCGTGACTCCATTGCCGAGGCGGCTGATCGGAGCTGTGGCCGTAAGGTGGTCGGTGCCTGTCGTGGCGGCAACCCTCGAACCCGCTGGTGGACACCAGTGGTGAGGGAAGCCGTCAAGCTGAAGAAGGAGTCCTATCGGGCCTCTTTGGCCAGTGGGACCCTGGAAGCAGCTGATAGGTACCGGCAGGCCAGACGGGCTGCGGCTTTGGTGGTTGCTGAGGCAAAAACTCGGGCCTGGGAGGAGTTCGGTGAGACCATGGAGAACGATTTCCGGACAGCCTCGAAGAGATTCTGGTCCACCATCTGGCGTCTCGGGGGGGGGGGGGAGCGGCTCACAGTCAACACTGTGTACGGTGGAGACGGGGCTTTGCTGACCTCAACTAAGGATGTTGTGAGTCGGTGGGGGGAATACTTCGAGGAACTCCTCAATCCTACCAACACGTGCTTGGAAGAGGCAGAGTCGGAGAGCTCGGAGACGGGGCCTCCCATTTCTGGGGCTGAGGTTGCCGAGGTGGTCAAAAAGCTCCTCGGTGGCAAGGCCCCAGGGGTGGATGAGGTCCGTCCTGAGTTTCTCAAGGCTCTGGATGTTGTAGGGCTGTCTTGGCTGACACACCTCTGCAGCATCGCGTGGACATCGGGGACCGTGCCTCTGGACTGGCAGATCGGGGTGGTGGTCCCCCTCTTTAAAAAGGGGGACCGGAGGGTGTGTTCCAACTATAGGGGTATCACACTCCTCAGCCTCCCTGGTAAGGTCTATTCGGGGGTACTGGAGAGGAGGATCTGTCGGATAATCGAGCCTCGGATTCAGGAGGTGCAGTGTGGCTTTCGTCCTGGCCGTGGAACAGTGGACCAGCTCTATACCCTCGGCAGGATCCTGGAGGGTGCATGGGAGTTCACCCAACCAGTCTACATGTGTTTTGTGGACTTGGAGAAAGCGTTCGACTGTGTCCCTCGTGGAGTCCTGTGGGGGGTGCTCCGGGAATATGGAGTGCCGGACCCCTTGATAGGGGCCGTTCGGTCTCTGTATGACCGGTGTCAGAGTTTGGTCCGCATTGCCGGCAGTAAGTCGGATACGTTTCCGGTGAGAGTTGGACTCCGTCAGGGTTGCCCTTTGTCACCGATTCTGTTCCTAACTTTTATGGACAGAATTTCTAGGCGGAGCCAGGGCGTTGAGGGTGTCCGATTTGGCGACCTCAGAATCGGGTCTCTGCTTTTTGCGGATGATGTGGTTCTGTTAGCGTCGTCAGGCCGTGACCTTCAGCTCTCACTGGAGCGATTCGCAGCCGAGTGTGAAGCGGCTGGGATGGATGGATGGATGGAAGTTATGGTGTTTTAGAATCCTCTGAACAAATGTTTATGAGACGGAGGAATGCAGGAGTCTAATCCCTCCTTGCAGGTCGCCTTACAAAATACGCCCAGGCAGACGTCACAACAGTTTCAGGCATACCATTGGCTGAAAGTGTAGCGTAGGCCTACGTCATGCCCCGCCTCTGCGAATTAAACTTCGGAAACCGCGAGGAAAAGTGAGAATATTGTAGAGAGTAGAAAAAATCATGAAGAACAGAGTTCTAAAATGATGGAATGAGAGTCTTGCGGAGAGTCTTTGGAAATGGCAGGAGAGGAAGATGAGATGGAAGAAGGTCTGAACAAAGACAGAAAGGGAAGAATGTAGTAGAAAGTTTTGCGCTTTTGTTCGTCCGTCATCCTGTCTCCTCTCTATAGCACGTTTTAAACTCTGCTGCTGCAGCATCCTCACCTATTTTTGATCACCAAAAGGAGCCAGCGTTAAGCTTGTCAACCTTTTTGTCAATCTTTGGTGAATTTAAGTTCACCTCATCAGAGTTGGTCAGCAACCAAAACCAACTCGACCCTTGGACAGTTTTATCATTATTTGCGGTGAATTCCGACCCACCACCCGTTCGTCTTCAAGCTACCAGAAGGAAGCCATTCTCTGGCGCAGGAAAGCGACCAGTCCAGTCCCTGAAAGTCAACCACAACGAAGGCCGCGAGACGCGGAACCGAGAGAGACCCAGTTGGACCCGCTGGCTTTACCTGTGGTCCGGAGCTGACCTAACCGTAAGATCTGCCCTGTTCTTACATTTCAGTATGCGGTGGGTGTCGAGAGAATTCACTGTTAAAATGATAAATGAACCCAAGCTGTTAGCCTTTAAATTCAAATAGTAATAAACCTAGACTATTTGAATAATTCCAGTATCCATCCATGCCCCCCCCTTAGTTCTTTTCAACTCACTAAGTGTTTCTTATATGATCATCCATATTCAAAGCATTTCTCCTGTTGTCTTAAGGTTCATGTCTTTGGTCATATCATTTTAATAAATGGTTCATATTTATACATATATAAAATCAACTGATTTTTGTGTATGTGTTCTTTACATATGTGTGAGTCCAGCAAAACGAGAATTCACGAGTAGCGACTATATGAGACTGGAATTTATTAGTTACTAATTAATAATTGATATACCAGAATTGTAAGATTCTGTCTTTTTCCTTCGATTGAAGGTGGTGCCCAAAACAAGGTATAATAAGGCTTATTTAGATAGTGAGAACTATCGGATAAATCAAAAAGGGAAATGTTAAAAAACAGAACACACAAATACTGTACTGCAACTTGGATCAGATAGTGAAGTGTGCAACAAGGATTAGAAAAAAAAAAAATCTTGTACCCAACTTGACCTGATATTCACGAATATAACCAGAAAGAATAACCACAGGTTACAGTTTGATCATAACTGCACCCCGGTGACAAGAAAGCTGACCAAGAATAGATTCTACTTCAAGGAAAGTCCTGAAGATGTTTCTTACTTTATATCAAAAGGAAGGCCAGCTGCCAGGAAATGAGTGATTTGACATGACAAGATCTTGAGAAGTGTTGTAAGATATTTGCTGATGCAATTGTCAAACTCTGTCAGGGATCATTTTATTGTACAGGTCCAGAGGAAAAGAAAGAGAAAATGTAACCTGCATTGGCTAAATGAAAATTTATAGAAAACCCATGAGGGATAGAGATAGTGCAGCAAAAAAACTATTTAATCAAAAAGAGTTCCAGACATGCAAATTTTTTAGAGGTGAATAAAATAAAAGAATAGTGGATAGTGTAGTGGTAAGATTGCCACTTTTCATGTAGGTGACCTGTAGGTGACCCTGGTTCAAATCCCCTGCATGAAAGGTACTACCTCCCGTAGGGGTCCTTAGGCAAGACCCCTTTACGCTACATGCCTACCTGTAAGTCGCTTTGGATAAAAGCGTCTGCTAAATGCATAAAGAACAACAACAAAAGAAATGAGGCAAGCCAAATCTGCTTTTTCTATCTGCACATTAGATGTGACCAAAGGTAATGGTAAAGCAAATCTCATGGGAAAACAACCACACATTTCAGGTGAAGTTCATCTTAAAAATAGAGGGGGAATTAATTGGTGATAAGACTAGTAATGCTCCTACTTTTAATCTTTATTTTCTTGATTCAGTAAATAAGGTGGGTTTGAACTTTAAAGAGAGGAAACTAGATATTGTCCCTGTAACCAACACAGATGGAATTCTTAATCTGTTTTTTACCATTAGAGGCCATCTCTCTATGGATGCTGCAAAGGTTTTCATGATTCTTTCCCATATGTCATATTGTACCACAAACGGTCATCAAACCACTGGAGTCTGTACATAAACAAATGCTATGCAACCCTACCACTGCAAGGTCTTATAAAATTGTTCCGTTTTGTCACTTTTTTAACTTCTTCTCAGAGGAATCCATAAAATCCTCAAGAATACCTTGAACTTGAGACCATTCCATACCATTCTGTGGCTCTGTTTTAGGGCAGTCGTCTTTCTCTGCGAAAGCCTCAATTCAGTGGAACATCCTGCTTGATAACATTCAGAGCTGTAATTCTATTAACAACGAACTTAACAATCTCGGAACTGTAAGCACTAAATGACTCTTGGTTTTCATTTGAATAGCATGGGTGTGTGTATATGAATATATGAGCATAAGTGTGTTGTGACATTTTATTGCTGGAACTTTTTAAATAAAACCTGCTAAGGTATTAAATTAGCTTAAAGCTAACTCTGGTGCAATGCATCAAATGACAACATTCATATTTAATATTGCACATGGTATCTTTTAAAAATAAATTCCATTAAGAAGATAACTAAAAAAAATTAGATGCAAGAAACATCACAGTGTGATCCATGCAGAGCAACAAAAACGATTAATTATTGCCACATGACGATATGCTTGGCTCCAACTTCTAAGATTAGTCTTACTACTGATTTGTGGTCAGCTCTCAGTCGGTCTCGGAGGTTCCTCAGAGTGTCCCTGAAGCCTCTTGATTTTGGTACCTTGGGCTTAGCAGGATGCTGAGAGTCCTCACAAATCTGAACAGTTGCTCTCTACAAGTGAAGAGGGACAATGGGATAGGAAATGGTGAGCAATCACCGGACAAGAAGATGAGTGGTGCTGCTTCCATTTGTTTTCCCTCCTCTATACATTCTTTCATCGATAGGTAAATGAGAGTAATCAGTGCACTGCTAGTCTTGACATTCGTATTTTGTTGTGTTGGATTGTGGAATGGTTACCCAGGAGTTGTTGCTTTCCTTGTTACCGGCTTTTCCTTTTTTCTCCTCCTCTTCCTCCTCCTCACTTTCACTGTTGTTGATGAAGCACAGCTGCAGATTCGTCTGTGTCTGCAGGCTGGAAGGTGCACAACAATCAACAGAGTTATGCTGCTTATCACAGTCATGTCTGATTAACAGTTTGTAATCCATTACAATCCACTCTCCTAACTCACAGTACAACAAGCTGGAAAATAGAGACATCACAAGATGATGTCTAATTATTTACATGAAATTAAGCAGTCCAGATTCGAACAAAGTTTCTGAAATTTAAATAAATATCTTCAGGGGTGGAAGACATATTTATATCTTTGACTTAAGAAAATGAAGTAATACCAGACCATGAAATTCAACATAGTAATTGTATAAGTAGATGCAGCAAGCCAGTCATTTTTCAGTTTCTTCCCAACCACACAACCATGGTACACCAGCCTGACGAGAAACACTGTGGCAGATAGGATTTCAGATCTTTTGGTAGACTTGGACAGCCAGATTGTAGTGGACCTAAGTATAATGCAACTCAGGTGGCCACCTCTTTGGCACCTCCCTTAGCTCCTCCCCAGGTTGTGTGGGGCGACTATATAAAGACTCAAAATGGCTCCATTCATCCTCTTGCTGAGCTGGTGCAGTTACCTGATCAAGGTGGTGAGTAGGGTTCCCATCCTGTCTGTGTGTGTAATTAAAATCTGGCTTCTCACTAACATGTGTTGTTTTGTATTTTAGGTTTACTTGCTGCTGTGCTGTTTTGTTAGTTTTTTTTGGTTTTGGTTTGTTTCCCCCTTGTTCTGTTTTGTGTAGTTCTTTGTTTATTCAGTTTGGTTAGTTTAAGTATATTTTGTCCCAGTTACATTTGTAATATTGTTTTATGGATTAAGTTGCTGGTTTTGTTAACTCTTTGTTTGTTCCTTTCAGTTTCAGTGTGGCCTGATTGTCATCAGGTGGGAGGCTAGGCACCGTGGTGAGGGCCTCACTTCCCATTTTGCATGCAAGTAGACACTGGGGCACTTCTAGTGTGGTTGTAGTGGTTTCTTTTTGTAGTGTTGCATCCCAGGTTAAAAAGGAGGGACACACTCACCCAGTAGTATGCCTCCCACCGAGGCTCCAGCCCACTGATTTTAGTTTTCTTTTGTTTGGATTTTAGCATTGTTATAGTCTGCCTTTTAGGTTCCTTTTTGTTAATAAATTTTTTTTACAAACGTATCGTGTGTTTAACCCTTTCTCTCTTTCTGCAGGAACAGTTTTGCTTTATTCGTCAGCATTTTCAATAAATTTTATTTACGTTACTGTCTCTGCCTCCTCAGTCACGACCCTGTGTTCGTATACATATTTGTATTCCAGTTGTTATATCTTGGGGTGCAAGTCCCCAGGTGGCGTTGTTGGCCCAGACAATTCCTTATTCTACCCCGCTCTTTGTCAAACTGAAGCACAAAATCAAGGCATTTGTTGCGTTTTCGGTTGCATCTGTAAAATGAGAACACGGACATTACAGATGTGCCTCAACTGTCAATCTTCCTCTGTGGTTTTGATGAGACTTTGACCATCACAGGGAGTTCCTGGACTTGGTGCCTATGATGGACACGACAACTGCAGATGACATTTTCAACTGTGTTGTAGGAGCGCTGGACAGGGTCGGAGTGGACTGGACCTGTGCTGTGAGCTTGGTCACATCATGTAAGTGGTTGTCCGGTGTGTTAATGTCATCCAATCCGGAGGTCTGAATCAGTTTGACTGCCTGCTCAGTGATAAGGACGTTCCCTTTGGCCTTCCATACCACACTGAAGTCAGGTGGTTAAGCTGAGGTACAGCGCTGAAGCGTTTCTTTGATTTACAGAGGACATTGGCCAGTTCATGGAGAAAAAGGGCAAACCACTGCTGGAATTTCAATCGACAGAATGGCTGCAAGATCTTGCATTTATAGTGGCTAGTACAGAGCACTTTAATAATCTGAACAAAAAGTTGTCACAGTATTTTGACAGCATACAAACGTTGAAGCTGACCGTGGGAGACAGCTGTCAAATGGTGATCATCAGAGATTAAGCAAACGGCGTTAGCGCTGACATGGATCACTACAAAGACAAGGTCACGGGAGTGCTGCGACAATCTGAGCAACAATTTCAGGGTTTTGGTGAGCTTGAGACAGAATTTGCAGTTTTTCGCTCGCCAATCACAGTCGAGGCTGCTGATCTGCCCGTCGACATCCAACATGAAATAATTGACTTGCAGTGTGATTCAGATTTAAATGACAAATTTTCCTCGATGGGCTTTGGCACATTTTATCAGAATCTCTTGCCATGGTATCCCAAATTGACAGCACTAGCTACAAAGGTTTTGTGCATGTTTGGGACAACCTACCTTTGAGAACAACTTTTTTTTGTGATGAACATCATTAAATCACAGCTACGCTCAAGGCTCACACACAAGCACTTAATGTGGCTACTACTCAGGATTTGACACCTGATATTGATGTACTTGTGAAAGCGAAAAGATGCCAAGTTTCAGGAGCAAAGTAAACTGTAAGCCTCCACGTAAAATGCTGCGTCACCATGAAGAATACAGAAAATCAATGTGAAAATGAATAGTTACTGTGAAAATATTCTAAGACCCTGAACATGATTCAGCAGCTTCAGTATAAAATAGTTTGGGTCGGTGGAGCTCTATTGCTCGTGCACTGCCAAAATGTTAATGTTTTTTTTATTTGTAGAAATTTTATTCATTCAAAAGGCAGACAGATAACTTATCCTTCGTTCTTGGTAGCTCCCACAGTAGTTTGTATGGTGTGGCGAGTCTGTTCAGGTTGACAGGATTTCCACACAGATGTGGAAATGTTTGGAAATTGTTGCATGATAGTGCTGAAATTCTATTAATTTTTTCAAGAAATGTTTGAAAAAATATAATTCAATAGCTGTTAACATTTTCAGAATGTACTTATTTGCACAAATATAAAGGTAAAATGTGTCATTATTCATTATTTATGCCATGATTTTACTGGTCTGATCCATTTGCGTGTGGCCCCTAAACTAAGATAAGTTTGACAGTTTTACAGGCTACACAGTCCTTTATTTCTCCATCATACATACACCGATGGACACATCCTAAACGTCCTAAACAAGTGTAGTGAGCATATGTGTCACTTAGGACATGTCTCCATCACTCATGATATAGCGGAATTCTTTTTAAAAGCATCATACAGTATGTTGGAAATATTTAGCATACACCAATAAATATTAAGTATAAAGGGAACAGTTTGACAAAGTGTATTTCTCAAACCAAAAAACACAAAATGTAATACATAACTATTGTTGTCAACAATATGATTGGTTGAAACACCTTGTCCAGGGTGTACCCCGCCTCTCGCCCGATGACCGCTGGGATAGGCTCTAGCCCCCCGCGACCCGAGCGACGGATTAAGCGGGTATAGAAAATGGATGGATGGATAGAAATTAAATTGTGGAGGGTAGGGGATGGAAGAGAAGTCTGTGGGGTGAGGAGCTGAACAGCCCTGGGAACAAAGGTCCTTCAGCTCCTCTGTGTCGTGCAGCCTGGGCAGTGGAGCTGGGAGGAGGCGTCCCATAAGATCCTGCACGCTGTCCACAATGTTTGATGCTCACACAAGAATAACAGTGGTCTAACAGCAAGTCAGATGATTTGCAGATGGGACCTGTGTTGCAGGCTGATGGCATTAAACCAACTGGATATGGAGAAGGTGAGATTTGCTGTCACACAAGCATTTAGCTACAACAAAACCAGTCATTTTTCATTGGCTTTCTTTTTTCTCCTGAAATGCAATATATTTGTGACAGTTTAGGAAGTGAGTCTTGATCATGCTGGTAGAACCATGGTAAGCTAGCTTCATTCCACATAATGTGCATTCGACTTTGTTTCCAGGTGGGTGAAATACTGCCATGCTTCCCTTCTTTTTGTTGCCGTTGCTCCCACTATAGATGCAAACTCCGGCAGCGCTGTACACATTAGATCAGTGTCTCTGCGTGGTGAAACATAAGTGTCCTCCTGCCCCAAATGAAAATTATTCAACTCACACAGTCAGCTATATGCGCTGTTCCGACGAATGGTTTAGCCGTGAACATCTTTACTCTCAATACAGGAATAGTAAAAGGTTCATGTAAACCTCAAAGCTGTTGAGCTTCCTCACGAGACATCACCGCTGCCGACACCTCCTCAAAATGTCCTTGTTGTTGAAGACAAACTTTAGGATGCTGTCAAAAATAGTGCCCAGGTATTTATACTCCTCCATAACATCTACTGTCTGCCCCTGGATAATGCAGTTTCTGCAGCCAGCTCCCTCTGCTTGCTGGAGGTCACCACCATATCTTTGATTTTCTTCCCATTCAGATGAGAAATCTGTGGTGTTGGGGAGTTCCAGATGCTTGTGCGTTGTGTCAATAATATAAAGTTTTTCATCATCAACCTCCCTGCATGCCCGGTACTGGCGAGGGTCCTTCAGTGGGCTTATGACCCTCTCCATGACGTTCAAAACTAATGAGGTGAGAGCCATAGGCTCGTATTCAGAGCGTGAGCTGTGTTCTTTATTGGTATGGGGACCACAGTGGAGTGCTTCCACAGCTGGGGAACTGTGCTGCTGTCCATTAATCTTTGACACAGGTGCTGGAACACATTCTGAACAGCACGTCAGGACATGGCCACCGATGTTGTCTGGGCCAGGTGCTATGCTCATCTTGTTTTTTTTAGGGCTCTCACATCTCTTCTGTGCTGAAAGCAGGTGCTGTTCCCGTGGGCTTGAGGGAGGAGGTGAATGCATTGAGACATATGGCGTTGTCTGTCTCAAACCTGGTGAAAAAGGAGTTGAGATCATTGGGGAGGAATGCTGGACTGTGACCTGCTACCTGAATGGTTCTGTGGATGACAGGAGCAGTGTTCATAGATGTCATGTTCTTGATCCCCTGTCATTCTGAGGGGAGGCTTCCCTATGCAAATTTCTCCTCCATCTTGTTTTTATACCTCAGTTTGGCTTAATTCTGGCCCGCCAAACCTGCCTATTAACTTTCTTCTTTTCAGACTCTGTACCAGTGAGAAAATCCTTTTCTTATTATTTAGTATTTCTTTGAACTCAGGTGATCCGGGGCTTATTATTGGGGAATATTGTTACCTCCTTGTAAGTAAGTAAGTAAAATGTATTTATATAGCACTTTTCGCAGAGGAAAAAAACTCACAAAGTGCTTCACATAGAACCGTCAAGGTATCATGAAACAAGTACATACACAACTAAAATAAAAATACAAAGACAGAACCAACAGACAGAAACAGTCAAAATAACACTACGACTCCTTAAAAGCCAGCCTGAACAGGTATGTTTTAAGATGTTTTTTAAAAATGTCCACGGTAGCTAAAACTCTCAGGTCCTCAGGAAGACTATTCCACAGCCTGGGTGCGACAGACTGGAAGGCTCTGTCTTCTCTGGTTATGCACCTGGTTCGAGGCACAACCAGAAGACCCAGGTTGGCAGACCTGAGAGAACTGCTAGGGACATGAGGGCGAAGAAGTTCAGACACGTAATCTGGTGCCTGACCACAAAGCGCTCTAAAAGTTCAAATCAAGACTTTAAAATGAATCCTAAAACTAACCGGAAGTCAGTGCAGCGAGGCAGGACAGGCGTTAAATGGCAACTCCGCCTAGATTTAGTCAGCAGCCTGGCTGCAGCGTTCTGCACTAACTGCAAACGGTCAATAGCTGCCTTGCTGAGATACGTGAATATATAGTTGCAGTAGTCCAGCCGAGATGACACAAACGCATGAATTATCGATTCTAGCTCGGCCTGCGACACCATGGTTCTCAGTTTGGCAATGTTTATGAGTTGGACGAAACAAATGTGAGACAAAGAATAAATGCGTTTGTCAAAGCTCATATGCTGGTCAAAGATAATGCCCAAATTTCTCAGGAAGGAACATACATTGGTACATATAGACCCAACGTAGTCCTTCACAGCAGAAATACAACTGTCTGGCCCAATAATGAGAACCTCAGTTTTTCTGGTATTTAACTGAAGGAAATTGTTGGACAGCCAGACCTTTATAGCTGACAAACAATCATGCAGCACATTCAGACCATCGATTCTGTTGGGGTTAAAAGAAAACTGTAGCGGAATGTCATCAGCTACAGAAAATCATCTTGTGTGGTCTGCTGTCCACACAGAAGGAGATGTATGAAGATACCATGTTCGCTTAATCACTGATGTTTCTGGAGGTGGAAAGGAGGTTGTCACAGTCTATGGAATCTCCTTGCAGTGTTGCAATGCTGTTGCTGCTCCACTGCATGAAGTTTGTGTGCACGCTGATGCCAGCAGGATGGTGTGGTGATCAGCACAGCTGAGAGCGGAAAGGGCAATGGATCTGTATGCACCAGGAACAGATCCATAGCATTTGTCCAAAGTCTTCTCCTGGCAGGTGGTGCAGGTGTCATACTGCTGAAATCCTTTTAGTGACTGGCCAGATGAGAAGTAGCTGAAATCTTCCAGGATGATTTTTTTGGATAGTTTGGGGAAATGAGTTACAGTTCATTGAAGGTTTTCTTAATGTGTTCAGGGGCTGTATTTGGGTTGGCCCTGGGATAGATGAAAACCATGATAAAAAAAAAAAAAAAAAAAAAGAGCTGTGGAAACTGCCAGAAGTTCGATGTCCTTGTTGCACAGCTCCTCTCAGACGATGATCTTTGATTATCATCATCTGTTTACATACAAGTATATGCCATAGCCATATTGTTTGCCAGTGAGCTTAGTGTCTTAGTGTTCCGAAGCCATCAATGTGCAACATGTCGTAGCTGTAATTTTTATCATGTTTCAATGAATGCAAGTATTGAGGCAATCCAATGGAGTACTTGATGTTTACCATTTTCCCTCTTCAGTCTGGCCCTAATTCTACCATTTTCTTCCCTCTTCTCATTACCTTCTTTTTGTGGGCATAATGGTTCCAAAGTATTTCCTCGGGTATAGTTTCTGTGGGGAAAGCATGGTGGAGGTGGAGCGCAAGATATAGGAGGAAATCTTTGGTGTAGGCGAGTCGCTGTATGTTAGGAAAGGTCAGCTCACTCAGGTTAGTCGAGATAAACTCCACAGAGAGCAGGGTAACCAGGGCCCAGATGCATCCGCGAGTATGCATACTTGGGTCGAGGTAAACTCTAAGGCTACATGATGTAATACGAGTCGGGCGCCGGTAATGTGCTAGGTTTTCAAACATGACATGACACACGTGATGCAGCTGTATGTGTTGGAACCAGAATCAGTCCCTGAATGTCAAATTGAGCAGTACGATGAACCCCCAATTCAATTCAATGGAGTTTTATTTATATAGCGCCAAATTACAACAATTGTCATCTCAAGGCACTTTAAATAATATAGTCCAATTCAAGCCAATTGGAATTCAATTAATTGTAATTATAATCCAATGAAGTCCAATTGATTAATTTCAAAATAATCCAATTCATTCATATAGAGCCAATTCAAAAATAATATCCTAGCTAAGGAAACCAACAGATTGCACCGAAACTTGTCTTCAGTCCAATCTCCCGTCCTGAGCATGCCTGAGGCGACTGTGGAAAGGAACGACTCCCTTTTAACAGGAAGAAACCTCTGGCAGAACCAGACTCAGGAAGGGTGGCCATCCGCCTCGACCAGCTGGGGTTTGAGAAGACAGAAAAGAGGGAAAAGAGGGGGGAAAAACATCACACCATTCAAAGGATACCTGTTGGAACAGGGAAACACAAGTTCATAACCACAATAATGTCACATGTACATAAAATCATTTGAGAAATTAAACAGGGGTAAAAGAGAGCAAAGTGAGGAAAGGTGTGACAGATGAGGTCCCCCAGCAGTCTAAGCCTATAGCAGCTTAACTATGGGATGTTTCAGGATTACCTAAGCCATCCCTAACTATAAGCTTTATCAAAAAGGAAAGTTTTAAGCCGAATCTTAAAAGTGGAAAGGGTGTCTGCTTCCTGGACATTTACTGGCAGCTTATTCCACAAGAGAGGGGCCTGATAACTGAAGGCTCTACCTCCCATTCTACTTTTAGAAACTCTGGGAACAACAAGTAAACCTGCAGTTTGGGAGCAAAGTGCTCTGTTAGGAAAATATGTTACAATGAGATCTTTAAGATATGATGGAGCTCGGTCATTAAGAGCTTTATATGTGAGGAGAAGAATCTTAAATTCTATTCTGAATCTAACAGGGAGCCAATGAAGAGGAGCTAAAACTGGAGAAACATGATCTCTCCTGTTAGTTCTCATTAGAACTCTGGAGGCTTTTCAGAGAATATGTGGGACAGCCCAATAATAAGGAATTACAGTAGTCCAATCTTGAAGTAACAAAAGCATGGACTAGTTTCTCTGCATCACCCTGAGACAGGATGTTCCTGATTTTAGCAATATTACGAGGGTGAAAGAAGGCAGTCCTAGAAACCAGTTTTATATGTGCGTCAAATGATAAATTCTGCTCAAAAATAACTCCAGGGTTCCTCACTGTAGAACTAGAAGCCAAGGAAATGCCATCTAGAGTAACTATATAACTAGACAATTTCTCCCTGAAGCGCTCAGGTCCAAAGAGAACAACTTCAGTTTTGTCTGAATTTAAAAGCAGACAATTCTGAGTCATCCAGACTAATTGAGACTCTTCTAAATTAGAGGATCGCCACTGTCTCTCCAGCTTTCTTGCAGTCTGCTGTAACTCACGCAGCAGCTCTCTATCGAGGAAAAGTGACGCCGATGCAAATTCTGGTTAGTCTTCTCCTTTTCTTTGCAGTGCGATCCATTTCTGAACCTCTTGCTGTCTTCTTTGGGTTCTCAGCTATGTTGCTTTTAGCAGTCCTCCTCCTCCTTCCTCCTCCTTCCTCCTCCTCCTCCTCCTCCTCCTCCTCCTCCTCCTCCTCCTCCTCCTCCTCCTCCTCCTCCTCCTCCTCCTCCTCCTCCTCCTCCTCCTCCTCCTCCTCCTCCTCCTCCTCCTCCTCCTCCTCCTCCTCCTCCTCCTCCTCCTCCTCCTCCTCCTCCTCCTCCTCCTCCTCCTCCTTCTCCTTCTCCTCCTCCTTCTCCTCCTTCCTCCCTCCCTCCTCCTTCCTCCCTCCTTCCTCCCTCCTCCCTCCTTCCTCCCTCTTCCTCCCTCCTCCTCCCTCCTCCTCCCTCCTCCTCCCTCCTCCTCCCTCCTCCTCCCTCCTCCTCCCTCCTCCTCCCTCCTCCTCCCTCCTCGTTGTCAGGTAAAACCGAGTAGAATACATAATTTCCTGTGCGCCAGCACGGGAATGTCGCACCACAACACCAAATACAAAAAGAACAAATACTGAAAAATACTGCGAGGTGTTAGAGGAGCCGAATGGCTTAATCAGCGTTGTATTATCTCCTCTTGTGGTGGCTTGGGTGAAACGGATATTCATTCATAGACATGGAGAAGTTACGCACAGCAGCTTTAAGACTTTGCTCTTTTAGAGTTGGAACAATCTCTACTTTTACCTTCAGTCTCCCTGCAAAGCCAGCACCGGACTGGTTCTTGTTTGTAAAATTGTTTGTATTTGTATTTGTAAAGTGGAGCGAACAAATCCAAAACTTTTACTGCCTGTGTTGCTGGCCAAGAAGAAAAAACATCCACTGATGGAAGATTGCTGGGTCTTTGGGGCTTTAGCTGAAAAGGATCAACTCGCCCTCACTGAAAACACAATTTCTTGAAGTTATCTCTGAAGCAAAACAAAGTATCATGGTCTGAAAAGTACAAACAGATATTCCACAAATTTGACTTAATTGACTGTAACATCATGGTCCTCTCAGAGATGTGGCTAAACAAATATATCAGTGATGACTGAACCAAAAAGGAGGAGGGCTTCCAATTTATGATCAATGAAAACTAAACTGCATCTGTATTCATTCCATCAGCAAACCAAAAAGTTATGAACTCTTACCTGCTAAACTAACATCAGCAACAAAAATCTGGCAAAAAGCTCTCTAAGTGGCGCAATTTTAAGATACGCAGACCTCAGATTCTCTGCAGATGGAGTTCTTGTAATGACGTTAGTGATTGCTGTGCATCTGTTCGTGTGAGATCCTGTAGCATGCCGAAGAGTAAACCACGTATTGTTACATTGTTACATGAAGTTTATGATAGTGATGGCCTCTAGTATGGCCGATGTTGATACAGTATGGGATCATTTCAAGTCCACTTTTTTTTTTAAGAGAGAAAAAAAGCACAAAATGAATTAGAAATTCAAAAAGTGATTATGATCTTTATATTTCAAATGGCTCATCCTGCAAAGCTCGTCAAATCCTCTTCAGGTTCCACATTGCCCACTGCTCTTCCTGAGCTTCAACATCAAAATGTAGTCAAAGGCAGCACCGACATTTCTATTGACCCTCCTGGCTAAACAAAGGAAATAAATAAATATATGCAACACTCTGCCAGCTTGTGGCCTTTTATTTTGGATGCTGAGAAGACATTCAACAGTCTTGAATAGCCTTAATGTGTGAGGAAGAAAGTTTTTCCAACTTATTTGACACAGAGCAAGGTACACAGCAAAGGGACTGTTTGTGGAACAATAATCAGCTGCTGTCTGGAAGGAAACCATTCACCAACAAAGATTGGGAGGAAAAAGGTATCACAACCCTGCAGGATGTGAATGGGGCTTACTTTTTTTTTTACCACTGATAAAACACACCCTTTTCTTCTATTTCAGAAAGAAACAGCCTGTAAAGTCAATGCAGCCCTCTGGGGACCAGGTTTAAAAGAACTTTCCAATTTAAGGTGAATACCAAGTGCTCCTAGTTAGACTGTTTATTTTATTTAAAACAATTTCAACTCCTATAGGTCCACATAGGGAATGAAAGCTAGAGATAGAAAAAATGTTAATACCTGACTGGAAATAGACTGGGAAGAAGTTTGAACAAATGTAACTACGGCTTCAAAAATCACAATCATCAGTATAGAGTTTGTTCACAAGCTTATCTCACACCAAGAATTAGGCACCCAGCTGACCCTATTTGCCAATTTTGTCCCCAGGAAAGAAGCTTGTTTATACATGGTGTATGGAACTGTTAAAGGTTAAGGGAAGAATGAATGCTGCACATTCAAACACAATCACTTATGATAATCCTAATCTCAAATTCAGACTGTGGATTGTGAAAGTGTGAGAGGCTGGGGGAGGCCAATTTACTTTTCAGTGTCACTGATATGACAAACACAGATTATCTGAGTCATTCTGCACTAATAAAAGCAAACCTGTCAACAGATGCCTCTTCATGTCACACAATGGAACTTGAAGAAAAGGTGAACTCTTAAACTACTTGCCCACAGTCTTTCAGTGTGGTAACGCTCTTCCCACTCGAGGATTCTGGTTCAGTCACAATTGGAACCTGTTGCCAACTGACCTAATTAAATGTAAAATGTTCTGCCAGGTGTTTTGGTAAGCATTACATAATTTTACACAACTTTTATTAACCATGGTGCTACTATCAGATTTAAAAGGAGTCTGTTAAAAAGTTAAAAAACGATAACATTTCTCAGTTTTAACATCGTTTCATTGTGTTAGAGGGGTGTCTGTTTACCGAGAGGTGAGTGCCAGTACGTGGCTGTTGCAGGCGTCGTTGCCGTCTTCCCAGCTAACCGTTCTCCTCCCTCTGTCCTCAGCTCTGCCCACTGGGTCTCTGCCTCTCTCCACAGAAGCTCCAGTCTGAAAAGCACAGCAGCCATGCATTACAGCCTGCTGTGTGTGGTAAGCAGAGCTTTGTACAGCAGGATAGAAAAGAGAGAAAAACATTCTGTGTTTGAATCACATTTTAGTTGGGTGAGAAAAACACTAAGAGGAAGTTTCAGAAATGTTTATTTGATTACTCTCAAAAACGTACACTTTGGTGCTTGAATATTTTGAAAAGACAACTCCTTTGACGATCAAATTAAGAGTTCTCTTCTTAACTTAATGTCTGCTTTCTCTAAGAGCCATCCACAGCCAGCCTGACCAATCAGCCAAGAATGAACAAAAATTCTTTCACATATTGTAATATAAGTATACCAGACGGAGGAGGCTCAGCATCCCTGCGTCCTTGCACACATCTGGCTTGCATCATGGATCAGCTGGGTGAGGACAGCACCGGTGGTTTGAGTGGTAAGCTCAGCGATACCGGCTTGATTGTGCTCGCACACACAAGACGGGACCGCTTTGTCACCAAATTTTCTACCATACCCCTTGTAAAGTCTCTGGAACATCAGCTGGAGCAACAACGTATGAACATGTCAGAAATGACTGTGGAGCATTTACTGATGGTGTTTCAGTGCAAGTGTGTGTGCTGATGACTTTTTGCTTCATCTTCTTTTTTGCTGACCTGTTGCTGCTTTCCACTCAGTCCAAGCTATTGAGGATATGTACAATTACAGGGGGAACTGATATCAACTAAACAAGGAGCTTCATCTGCTGTTCTCAGTCTGTGTTAATGAAAACAGCCATTTCCACAGCATGGTGTTGTCCTGCCCCCTGCACACCATGGATAGGTTCACCCACATTCCCTCACATCACCAGCAGAGAGCCCCTCGCTGTCAGTTTTTCCAGTGTGTTTAACATAATTCAGCCTACACTGTCATGTGAAAAGCTGCAGAGAAATAAAGATTCACCCCTCCACAACATCCTAGAACATTCAAGATTATTTTCCACCAGACAAACTGTAAGAATTCCGTTCTTATGTTTGAGAATTCCGTTCTCATGTGTTTGAGAGGGTGGTCAGCAGCACCACAGTTTCTCTTCACTCTGTACATCTCAGACTTCCAGTACAAACCCTGTCATCTCCAGAAATACTCTGATGACTCTGCAGTTTTTTGGGTGTATCAGTGATGGACAAGAGGCTGAGCGCTCTGACACGTGAACTGCTAAAATATTGCTCTGTTTGTGCGCTCCAGAGGTGCAATTTTTAAGTTCGAAATGATTTTTTGTATGACTGTGACTTTATAAAAACATGAAGACAAGACAAGGCAAATGACAACTAAATAAATGGGATAAAAACAAATGCAAACACAAAACCAGTCCAAGACTCTGTTTCCTTTGAATGAAATGAAAGGAACATCAACACTTGGCTATTCAATGAAAAAAATAAAAATACTTAAGATGAGAATAGGTGCTTTTGATCACTAAACTTCTGATAAGCATGTTAAATGAAGCAGTGCACTTCAAACTCATTTAGGTGCAGTGTTACATTAGATTTTAATTTGGCTCTTAAATATGTTGACAATAAGCACTGATCTTGAGGAAGGCCTTGGGGCCGAAACGTCGATTAAAAGAATTGTGTCCAGCACATTTAATTCAATATTTCAGATGTTTTGTTTCCAGTGATTAGTATCTCACTGCAATTTTTGATGATTTTTTTCTACTAAATAAGCCACCTACTGTCACTCCAAAGGTGTCAAATATTATCTAGATTTTTCAAAGTGCATGCGGATACTACATCGTCTGAACAATGGGCCTTCCAAACAAAGTCTAAATGCATTTTTTTTTCTGTTCTTAAAAAGTGCCATCTCCTGGTGGTAGACTGCAACTGAATAAATGAGTGTGTTAACAGTGATACAAAGGCTTGCCCTGGGAGGCAGAGGGCAATCCCCAGCTGCCAGGGACCTCCTGCTGGTTGTGGAACATCTGAGTGGCTCCATCGGTGTCATGCTTGCTGCTGAAGGTCTATGTGAGCCTTTTACATTTCAGCAATAAGCCAGTATTGTCACAATGATGCAATATAATTCTTGATATTTCTTCCTCTAACAAGTAGTTCAAGGATACAGCAGAAAAAAATGGATGACAGCACATCATGAAAGTTGGTTTAAAACCTCATGTTACAGCTATACTCGATCATTCATCACCTGAAACATCCATAGATATCCACACAAGACCATAAAGAGAGCCCATTGAAGCACACAAGCCTAAAATGCTAAACTGACATTTATTTCTTTGAGAAAATGTGATGCCATGCTCATGTGCGTGTTACTTTTAGAATCTTACTGTGCCTTTCTTTTACCTGGCCCCACTAAAGAATCTCTAAGCAGTCCAGAAATGCAAACCTGTCAGATATGCAGCTCAGCAACATGTTGCCTTACAACATAAAAACAGAGGCTCAGGGGCAACACTTTCTGTTGTTAAGAAGGAAGAAAGAGATTCATTAAATACAACTATTGAAAGGTTTGCTTTAATCAATATTACAAGGCTGAGATAGAGTAAAGCTAATTTGGCATTAAGCTTTAAAACATTTTTGCAGAACTTCTGTTCAGGCCCTGCCTGTTCTGCTGTTGCCACCTGAGAAACACTTAAAGCAAATTCTTTCTCAAGAAAGCACCAGGTGAAACCGTCCGCTGCTGCAGTCAGAGGAGGCAGAGCCCGCTCCACATGTGGTGCAGCAGCAGGTGGAACCGCAGACTCTTCAGAGGGCAGCAGCCCTGTGACGACCACACGAACGTCAACCAGGAAGGAAATATGAAGGCATCCTGCAATCATTTGGAATACAACTTTGGCTGGAAACACATGAACTAAAACTAAAGAGTATGTTGGTATAATGGAACTGGTTTACCCAACAGCATTTATATAGAAACGGATATGGTGAGAACGTTTTGAGTCATAGTGCCCTGCCGTACATGTAGAAGTTAGACCCAAATATCATCTCTGTTTGGAACAGAGAGGAGAAACAGAGGGTGCTGTCACTGAACACACCTCTATCAGAGACCCCAGCACTCTGAACCCTGTGGGCTCGGAGCACGCTGCTCTGCCAGCACTCCACCACTGAGAGAATAAAGGAACAGCATCACATTTCACTCTGACCTTTGCTTTCTTCTTCTCTTCCTGCTTCTCCAGCTCAGCAATGCGCAGACTCAGTGCCTCCCAGTGCATGATAGGAAGGCCCAGATGATCCTGGTCACAGTTTTCTTGCCAGATCAGAACTGCCCCATCAGAATTTTCATTGTCACCTTCATCGTCACTCCTCCTGTCATCCTCTGCCTCATTACTCTCCTTCTCTTCCCACTGCTGCTTCTGTCTCTCCTTCTCTCCTTCCATCTGTGCAACAAAGAGAGCAGCTTGATTAGTGTTCAGACAGAAAACACTGTATGCATTAAAACATGCTCGAACCACTGAAAAACAGGAATCCTCACTTGCACAGAGTATGAAAGGTGAAGGGGAAAAAGAAAAACTGCTTTTAAGAGAAATTCATCTGCAACTCTTCAAGGATTCAGAATTGATGAGGGAAAATGGCTCACTTGAGGCTGTTGTACAGATTATATGCTCAGAAATAGTTATTTTAATTATTTCATACATTTCCAGCAGACTTCTCTGACATGCCCTTTTTGTCAAACAGAAAAAAAACAACAACAACAAAAAAAAACACTTATCCATTATTCTATGAATGTGCTGCTTCTTTTCCCAGTACTGAGCTCGGCTCCATCTGTTGAATAGTTACAATTGACTAAAACCAATACTAGAAGAACGATCTCATCTCAGTTGAAACAATCTGCCAATCCATCCAAACTGTAAGTTGTGTTTTGATGATTGAAAGATAGGATTTCCAACTTAATTGTATTTATAAAACTGAAACCGATCAAGAATTTGAAACCAGCAACACCCTCAAAGACTTGTGAGGAAGAGAGTAGGGCTCAGAGAGCAACAGGCTCTTACTGCATGAGTCCAGGTCTGTCCAGTGACTCCTGCCCTTAGCCCAGTCCCTTCCCAGCAGAAACCATTCAACTGAAATGGTAGGCAGTGCTTTAACATCCTGGCCAGGGTAAGTCTTATCAAGTAAGAATGAGTGGTGGCTCCCCACTTTCTACCAAACTGTGTTAAATCCATTTAAAAAAAACAAAAACAAAAACAAAACCCATCATCTTTGGTAACAGACATCAAGCACGGACTGCTGAAATCTGGGATTCAGCAGGAATGGACCCAGATTCCTGTGAAAAACTGCAACACTCAGTGTCCTCAGTTCCCAAAGCGTTAAAAAGAGTCACTAAAGGAGGCTGAAGGAAGACGATGGGAAACAGGACTCTGGAACAGCTTTCACTGAGTGTTGATGCTTCAGGTGGTGTGAAAACTGAGAATCATATGGTGATCGGTCTGTTAAATAAAAGTGAGTTTGGAAAACTTCTCAAATGTTCAAATCTCTGAAGATGTGTCATTTCATGACACATCTGTTGGCCAATGCAACACCAATGAGGCAAGAACACACCAATCTGACAGGTCAAGGGTGACCTTTTGGGAGAAATGCTAATGATTCGCCTCCTATTGAACCCTCTGACTGAATGCCCTCTGGTATGAAGTCACACAGCGTGTATGGAGGGCAGAAACTGGAGGAAAGGATCTTTGAATGCACTGCCTTGACTGTGAACAGTCCGCTTCACAGAACTTAGGCAGCAATGTGCATTTTTGGACAGTTTCATACCAACATTAATCAGGCTTGCTGTGTTTACTGATAAACATCATCATATGAGGACGTGTCGTAATCAGAATAACATAATTTTCTGTTGTTCAGCATTTCCTGAGGATCTCAGTCTTCAGACTGCTGTGCAGCCCATCTACATCCAGAAAATAGATCAATAAATCAGAAATGAGGTCCTGCCTAAACCTTAAACACGTGCTCCTACATTAACAATCAATTTGACAGATCTGAGGACACTTTCTGACATACCTAAACACCTTGAATTTTGAGAAGTACTCAATATCTAACAGTGATCTATCTAACAGGTAGCCCGTAGTTACACAAAACGTGGGTCTCGTCTTTTCACTCTTCATTTCTCATTTCCTCTCTCTCCTGTATGTGTGAAGCATGAGAATTGCTATCCTCTGTTGACTTCCTCATTTGTGTTGTGTATAAGATGGTGACCCGACTTCCCACATGTTGCAGTAAGTAAAAAGATAACAGAAGAAGCAGGGCTGGTAGCTGGTGTCATACAGTATGTGCATCCCAGCTTTTTAAGTTTTTGCTGGCAAAGCGAAGTTGAGAACATGTGATGAGGGGTGCAACCAATTCATGGTTGGACATATTTTTCATTTGCTTTTGTCTCATCCCACACACAGTTACAGATTCTGAAAATTCAACCAACTCTGAGGTAACAAAGGCGGGCTTGTGTGTAGTCTCTGAAAAAGCTAAATCCCACCTCAGCAGTGGGGCTGCATGCTAGATAAATGATGTCTGGTTAAGACTACGACTAGTATACAGCTGTTGGGTGAACACTAGGGGTGTGATCTCGTAAGATTAAACTCGACGATATTTCGTGTCGCGTTAAAAATCTGTCTCGCGAGATTTGTCAGCTATCCAAACTTGTATTTATGACCTGTGGGGGCAGTAATGCCCCTTTGCTATGTCTAGCCTGCCAGAACCTGAAGAAGGAGAAGGAGAAGAATAAGAGGAGGAGAAGGAGGGGAAGCAGCAAGCAGCCAGAATGAAAATACCGGTATTACCATTGAAGATACCCCCGCCAAGTGAGCGCATATTTTCAACAGCAGGAGACAGTCAATGTGCATCAAAACTGCTGCCAGAGAATGTGGACATGCTAATATTGTTAAAAAAAGAACACGGCTGTGGAGTTGCAGCAAGTTGTCAGTGACACACTTGGTCAGGCTCTGTTCACACTATTGACAGAGTAAAACTTTGATTTGAAAAAAAGAAAGAAATATTTTATAAATTTTAGTTTCAAATTGTGGAAGAAGAAGAAGTTTACAAAAAGCTCCTGCTTACATCATGCATGTAAAGAGTTATAATAAAGCATTTCAAAATGCATGTGCAGCTGGGTTAAATAAAAGTTGGTCCCGTCATTTTGTCATTGTAGTTTTCTTAAAGTCTCGTCTCGTTCTCGCTCTCTTGGGAGCTGAGTGTATTGTCACACCCCTAATGGACGCATTAACACATTTCCCCAACCACTAACAAAAAGGTTAAAAAACATTGACAATTTAAACATTTAAAATTTTTAATTAGCCTACACAAAGTAAAAACCACAGTACAATAGCAAAGCCCAGGCTTAGGGTTTGGTTAACCCCACAATTAGGTTTAAAGCAAAACTAGCGCCAGAATTAAACCTTGGCCTTTTGTGAACATACACGAGTCAAACATTCCTTTTAAAAGCAGAATTATGATGGAAGCGCAATTTGTTAGATTAAGCGTATAGGTTTTTGGGGTGCGATTACCTTCTTAAATGGGACAGTCGATCGTCGAATGAATGGACTTTCCCAGCTTTTGATTTTAGTATTGTTTCTTATATGAGGCTCAATTGTCACATACAAGGATAATATTGTTTTTCACTCACGACAAAACAATTATTTGAAGACTTCTTGTACACAAAAATGTTACCCACGTTTGGATTCGTGTGTAGAGATCCAGCTCTTTACATACGGGGAAAGTTTGGTGTTATGTCGAGTCTCCGAGTGTTTTAAAAGTAGCGAGTTTGAAGCGACACTTGAGAGTGCCCTATAATGTCCCATTAAAAAGGCAGTTGCACCCCAAAAACGTATATGTTTGATCTCACAGAAGGCACTTCCATCATAATATTTCTAAAATAATGTTTGACTCGCGTACATTCACAAACAGGCCAAAGTTTAATTCTAGATTTGCTTTGATGTGTCAGTTCAACAGAAAGTGTTTTGAAAAGGCTTAAAAAAAAAAAAAAACTAAACAAACTGAGGTGTTCTGAGGGAAGCAAGCCCAATTCACAAGGATCTCACCCCACAATTCACAGGGCCTGTCCCAGTGCCAGACACCCATGGACACCCTCAGGTGTTCTCTATTCTTTTCCTGACGGGTTGGAGCTCTGTTGGCAGCATCTTCTGAGGCTTGAAATCAGGGAGTAGGCCATAGCACAAATATGATGCTCGACATGTCTTGGGTTAACCCAACTAACCATCCAGCTGAAGCAAAGAGAGGCCTTCCTAGAAATAAAGATATAACTTATAGCACATTATTGAAAGCGATGCACTTTATGAGGGACTATGAAGGGAGTATCCTTTAACATTACCTAAAGATGAGTGGCCAAGCCTCTGCACCACACCAAGGCACCTGAAGTTTGTTTTGATTGGCGCCGCCCTAGAGGCAGCAGCTCTGGACATGCTGTGTCTTTCTCTCGTCTTCTTCAAATTTTCTACTGAGCTTCTTTACTGTTTGGATGTTGTGCTGCTGAATGTTTTTTTTTTTTTTTTTTAAAACATCTATTATGATATGTAACCATGGCAACGGGAAAGTTGTTGACCTGTTGGAGCAACTAACTGAGCTTTCCGAAACCCAACTAATGTCTGGAATATGACCGCAAATCAAGCTGAGTTGAACAAAATGGAGAATAAAGATGGGAATGTCATCTCTTCAAATCATCTCTTCCCTTGATCATCAGGGGAAATGTGAGACCACTGGCAGGAATATCAGGCAGAGACCTGGCTGCAGGAACAACTCTAACAGCTCTCTGCTCAGCTTTAAGACTGTCCGGGCAGACAGAGACTGCAGACAGAGCGCTAACAGTAAAGGACGAGGATTACAGAGCTGGTTAACAACAGATTGTGGAATCCTGGACCTGGCTGCAGGAACAACTAACAGCTCTCTGCTCAGCTTTAAGACTATCCGGGCAGAGAGACTGCAGACAGAGACTGCACACAGAGCGCTAAAAGTAAAGGAGGAGGATTACAGAGCTGGTTAACAACAGATGGTGGATTCCTGGACCTGGCTGCACGAACAACTAACAGCTCTCTGCTCAGCTTTAAGACTATCCGGGCAGACAGAGCGCTAACAGTAAAGGAGGAGGATTACAGAGCTGGTTAACGACAGATGGTGGAATCCTGGACCTGGCTGCATAAACAACTCTAACAGCTCTCTGCTCAGCTTTAAGACTATCCGGGCAGAGAGACTGCAGACAGAGACTGCACACAGAGCGCTAAAAGTAAAGGAGGAGGATTACAGAGCTGGTTAACAACAGATGGTGGAATCCTGGACCTGGCTGCACGAACAACTAACAGCTCTCTGCTCAGCTTTAAGACTATCCGGGCAGACAGAGCGCTAACAGTAAAGGAGGAGGATTACAGAGCTGGTTAACGACAGATGGTGGAATCCTGGACCTGGCTGCATAAACAACTCTAACAGCTCTCTGCTCAGCTATAAGACTATCCGGGCAGACAGAGACTGCACACAGAGCGCTAACAGTAAAGGAGGAGGATTACAGAGCTGGTTAACAACAGATGGTGGAATCCTGGACCTGGCTGCAGGAACAACTCTAACAGCTCTCTGCTCAGCTTTAAGACTATCCGGGCAGACAGAGCGCTAACAGTAAAGGAGGAGGATTACAGAGCTGGTTAACAACAGATGGTGGAATCCTGGACCTGGCTGCACGAACAACTCTGGAGTTTCTGTCCATGTTGTCTGCCGAGTGTGTGTGACATCATCAGCTAAGTTGTTGCTAAGCTCCAGAAACAACACCCCAACCCACTGATGGAAACCTCTGGATATTTCTACCACACCTTCCTCTCTGCTACACTTCAACTTTCTACATGTTTGTCAGTTGATTTTTTACTTTTGTTTGTCAATAACAATAGCATTAGAGTACAGCACTATCATTTCCCTTTGGCAATTAATCAAGTATATTTTAATGGAATGAATACCAGCAGAGACATGTCTGCAGAGACTGCAGACTGAGGGCACCTGTGCTCATCAACGTGGCCTGGTCTGCTCTGCCTGATGCTGAGTCAGCTGCATTCAGCCTCTCACAGGTTTGATCTGCTACCAAAGTTCTGTGAAACACCAACTATGCTTTTAACCACCGTTTAAACTACATTTGAAATGTAAGAACTACTGTTTTGAAAATGTAAACTGGCTTACCAAAGACAGTCAACGTTTAATAGAGTAATGACAAGAGATAGCCTGTAAACATGTGATTGAATGCAAAGGATACGGTTTTAACATACTCCAACTTCAATCAATAATAAAGTTAATGTCCAATTAATCAGAAAAGAATCGCCTCTTGTTTGTATCAGTAGCGATTTTTACGCTTAAATGAGCTACGGCCTGTTTTGAACTTTAAACTGTATTCAACCAGTTTAGATTTCTGTCAACTGGTTGAAAGAAAAAGTCGAAGCAGTCTCGTCGAGCTTCCAAATGTGACTCACCACATCATTTCTAGTTTTGTCAAAGTTAGCTCAGCTTCGTTCGCAGCTCCTCCTGTACTTTCTCCTTTCAGTCTTAGTTTCTGGCATCTGATTTGCGCGCTTTGTCTCCACTGTGAGTGTCTGCAAACTTTTCCGCGGGCAGAGCTCTCGTCTTCTTTTCCGTTTTGTTTTCTTGGTTATTGTTGAGCCAGATATTCATTCCCTCTCGGTCCAAGCACATGAAAAAGAAAAAAGTCACACTTGAGGAATGTCTTAGAGAGAATCTTATAGGATTCCACAAAGGAACTTCCTGTTGGAATCTTCAAAATAAAGGCGTAGGTGAACGTTATCTGCAGAACGGAAGACGTGTTTGACTGGAATTATTCTTTGTGATGGCTTCACCGTGTTTTTGGTGGTTATTAAGGCAAACGTGTACACATTTTGAATAGTTGCACACACAAATTTACAGAAGCCAAGAGCAGCCTTGCCTGTAATGATTTATTTTACAGTTATCTTGAGCTCGTGAGTTGATTTTAGTGTTATTTCAAGTCAACAAAGGTTGTTGTTAGGAGATAACATGTTGATTGATCTAGTTTTGCCTGTTATTTTCTGTAGATCGTTACATGTTACCATTCGAAAACAAGGTCTAGTTTTTCTACATCACTTGGCGATTATAATGAAAATTGAAATGTGAAGTTCGTGTTGACGCATATGTTCAGTGTTCATGATGTGGAGGACCTATAATATTTTTCATGCTGCACTGAGTTCAGTAAATGTCCGTTGTTGAGCATAGACAGTGGCATCTGTGGGTAGAGATAAGAGCTCCACCAACTGGATACAGGTGTTTGTGTGGCGTCTCACAGGCCGTGAGTTTAACGCTTCACGGTAAGACGTATTGCATCACTTCCTGTTACCTTGATTGTGATCTGTGGAATTTCTTGCTCTTCTTGAATTATTAAAGATCACTCAGTTTCTCCCTATAATTTACACATCTTGCATAGTTAACTCTATCGCACACTTGTTCTATTCTAACACTCACTCTTACAGATCTTTAGTCTTTATTTTTCACTTTTTAGCAGTGTGTCTGGTACTTTTGCTTAGCATGGCTACCAGTTCTCTTCCTCCATCTCCTGCTTTCACCTGCTCCGTGTGTCAGATGTTTAGTTACTCCTCTGCCTCCTTTAGGGATAATGGTACATGTAACAAATGTAGTCTTTTTGTAGTTTTGGAGGCAAGGTTATCTAAATTGGAAGCCCGGCTCTGCACTGTTGAAAACCACCCCTTAGTCAGTGCAGAGCCACCTTGCGTAGATAACTCTGTTAGCTGCCCCATAGCATAACCCGATCAGCTGGGACCCCAGTGGCTGGGTGACTGTCAGGAAGAGGAGTCATAGTCCTAAAGTCAAGCACTGGAAAAAAAACAAAAATCTTACCAAGTATATTTGTCTCATTTCTAGTCAAAATATCTCATTACGCTTAATATAGGACACAATTGCCTAACAAGTAAGATATAGGGATTTGTTTTAAATCAATACATTTTGAATATAGTTAGTGAAAAAGTCTTGAAAATATCTTGTTTTGAGTCATTTGTCATATGAAACTTTTTTTTAAATGTTTTTTTACATTTGAACAGGTTATTAATAATAACATAAATTTGTTATTAAGCTGTTGTGTTATTTGCAGAAGATACATCATCTTGTTTCAGGGATTAGACTTACTTGATTTAAGAAATTATATCTTGTTTATAGGAAAGCCTAAAAGGGGAAGTTTGTTTTTTTAAACCTGAACCTTATTTCTGGAATAGAATACGTTCATCTACTCATCGATAACATTTTGGTGAAAGTCAGCGTCCTTCGGACACTATTAAGATCATGGGAATGTCATCAGAGCCACGTTTATCCATATAACAGGAGAGAACGGGGCATAGACAATACAGCCTCTAAATACGGCATTATCTGTCTTTATTTGACCAATACTTTAAGACAAATGGATGAATGAATGCGTACTATTGCATTGTTAGTCCAGAGCTGACGTGTTGTTGTTATTGGGGGCTTATCGGAGGCTTTCTACACACGTGTCTAGTGGGATGACATCATCAACGTTTTTTTTTTCTCCAAAAATTGTCTTCTCACCATTTGCAGTGATAACTTTGACACCATCATACAGCTCAATCAAGTGAATATTAATCCTCTCAAGTACCTTATCAATACCACAATCAGAAAGATCTTTTGATTTTACCATGGCAAGCAGACGAATGGCAGCAAGTCTTGAGCTGTATTTAGGGTTAACTTGGGTGTATCAAATCAATAACAATTTGTTTTTGTTTGCCAGAGATGCAAGAGGATTGCACAATTCAATTTCATCTCTATATAAAATGAATTGCAATGCTGTGGGAACTCTCAAAAACAGTGGGTGCAATTTAAATATGTCTCCATCAATTAGATCATGAAAAAAATCCATCCTTGCATGGCTGTGGCCCCTGTTGTCTGAACTCGTTTTCCCATAACATTGGATGGCCAGTAAACATAAATAATTTAAATCGCAATAGTATCATTTTGTGAGTCAAACAACTCTGGGCCAACTTCCTGATAGGTTGTTGCGGACTTGTCTCTTTCTTGCAAGAAATAAATGTTTTGTGTTGATTGTATCCAGCGACTCTGAGCCTAATTTTGATAGAATTTTTCTGACAAATAAAAAACTGCTTGTCCTGTATTCAGCACACTATTTCACTGCTCTGATGACAATGTACAGTGGCAGGAAGGTAGAAAAGAACACAGCACACAATATCCTTCATTGGGTCCCAGACATCTTTCACATTGTACTATTGACAATTTCCGTTGACTTGATGGTCAGAGACATTCACTCCAGTTTGGTTAGAGGGAATGAAAGGTGAGTGAATGACAGGACTCCTGAGAGTAGTTATAGGTAGCTCCACCCTTAGTTGTCCATCTCTGAGGTGGTATGTATTAATTCCCTTATGATCATTGCTTCTCTTACCACAGGCAGGGTGCTCAGATTGAAAATGTTTGCAAGGGTACATAGACCTCGATCTGAGGTTTCACAGGTGTAAGTCCTCAACCTTGGATGATTACAGTTTGTCTTGGTTTTACACACCCTAACCTTCACAAGCTAAGGTTGTACATGTTGCCGTGGTTGGATAAAAGCAGGTAGCTACGCCTACTCTAGACTCCTGGACCTAAAATCTTGTTAGTCTTACGGTGACCACCCTAGGATGAACATTTCCCATGTAACTTTCAACTGTTGATGACTTTCAATCCAACCTTCAATCCTATCTCAGACCTCAGTGAGCCTCTTCTATACACACTTTTACCATTGAGGGTATTCTACACAAACTCGGACCATCCTTAGGATGTTACTGTTACTTTTTGATAGGTGGTTGGCTGGCCGTCCGCCGGACCGTCGTCGGCCCCAGGTCCCTCGTCATTGTTTGTCTCGCTGTCCGCCGGACCATCTTGGGTCCTAGGTCCCTCATCGCTGGTCCTCTGGCTGTCCACCTGTCCACCGGACTGTCTTCAGCCCCAGGTCCCTCCTCTCACCCAGGTTTTGGGATGTCTGGGTTGATGGTTTAGAAGAGACTACTACTATTGCTGTTGTTAGCTCAGAGAAATCAACTGGGCAGAAGTCATCTAAATACAAATCAGGTTCTAAAGATACTTCTAAAGCTGCTGTACTTGATGATATATCAGTGATTATAGTGGGATCCAATTAATCTTCTCTCTGATAGAAACAATTTTATTGATAAGGAATCTCATGAAATCATCACTGCTGAGAGTTAAAGGAATACATGGCTCAACAGAGCTCGGACTCTTTCTCAGCCTGGCTACAGTGCTAAAAAGAAACCTGGGATTATTCTCTTCTATCAATGATGAATAATAAGCAGTTCTAGCTTTACAAAGAGCTTACGTGGAAGATAACCACAGGATAACACATCAACTGTTTAGCGAGCATGCTACTGGGCTAATGAATGTGTGTGTGTGTGGGCATAAACATGCAATACACATGGCACAGGTCCTACATGAATATCGTGCTTAGTTATGAGTGTATAAGTGTACAGAGCCATAATCCACAACCATAAGAAGCAGGTAGAGAGGGCCACAAGACCCAGGCCAGCAGCAGCCTCAACGGAGCACAGAACCTGGGAAGCCCACCGCAGGGACAACCACGCATCCACCCAGAAGACTGCAGAGGAAGCCCCTGGACAGAGCCCCCGCAAGCATAGAGCACAGGCCCCCCAGGAACCTGGGGCAACAGCCCACCGACCCTGACAGGCCCCAGCAACCCAGATATGGGATGTGCACCTGACCTGGGCCCCAAGAGCCCCAGCACCCCCAAACACCCTGGTAGAGGCCCCACCCAGGACCCGAGAGGGCCAGGCGCCCCAGACAGCCAAGCACAGTGGGCCAGCGCATGCTCCAGTGCCCCCGGCCAAGTGCCCCGGGAGTCAAGACAAGCCCACAGGTGGGTGAAGCCGCGAGCAGCGGGGAGAGGCAACTCCCCCCCAGATCGAGAACAGCACAAGCAGGCCAGAGGACAGCAAGTCCCAGGCCCAGTCATCACCACACACACTTGCACATCACATACATCTGCACATGTCCCCCCTCCCTCAACTCCGCTGGGGTGTGGCGCAATTGATGTTTTGAGGAGGCAGACATTGTTTCCATGCTGATATAATCTAAAAGAAAATTTCTAAACTGGTCAATACACAGATTGTTCTTCGCTTTCCAGTTCATGAGAATAGTTTTCTTTGAGGTACATAACTTATTATAGAATTAAGTTGTTGATATTCTCGGAATTTATTGCTGTCTATCCCATATGAAATAAAATATCCTTTTTGGATTATATGGTCCAGATGTTTTATTCCTTGGTTCTTCCCTACAGTAAAGTTTAGCATTTTTTTGTTTAGCAGGATGTCAGGATTGTTCCAACTGGGTGTAAGCTTACACGGGAGAAGTAAAGACTTTGTAATTTTAAGAAATTCCCCCCAGGCTGTCAGAGAAGTCCTGATGTTAATGCTTTTGAAACATTTGTGATGTTTTACGTTTTGACTAATAAGTGGTAGGTCAGAGATTTCCAGATTATCACACAATGCTTGTTCTATATTTATGCATGGTTCATCTAGTGGGCTAGGTTTAAACCATGTTGATATATATTGTAACCTATTGGCTAAGAAATAGTGCTGAAAATTAGGTAAATCTAATCCACCACTGACCTTGGTCTTCTGTAGGGTTTTTAAACTAATACGTGGTGGTTTGTTTTTCCACAGAAATTTGGAGATACATGAATCTAGTGACTTAAACCAAGTAGCGGATGGTTTTATGGGGATCATTGAGAACAAGTAGTTAACTTTTGGTCGTATCATCATTTTAATGGTTGTAACTCTCCCCATAAGTGATATAGGTAAGGACTTCCAACGAGAGAGATCGTCCTCTACTGTCTTTAATAATTGCACATAATTTAGCTTTGTTAGTTCTGAGAGCCTGGCGGAAATGTTTATGCCTAAATATCTAATATTTCCTGACTGTAAAGTGATCACAGGTATATTCTGGAACCTACAGTTAATGGGCAGAACTGTGGTCTTAGACCAGTTGATAGAGTAGTCAGAAAGTGCTGAGAATTTATTTATGAGTTTTATCATGTGAGTGAGAGACGTCTGAGTTCTGAAGGAAAAGTAATACATCATCACCATAAAGACTTATTTTATGCTCAATATTTTGGGGTTAGATGCCTTTAATATTTCTATCTTGTCTGATAGCAGCTGCTAAAGGTTTGATGAAACTAGCAAAAAGTGAAGGGGAAAGTGGGCAACCCTCTCTGGTACCTCTCTGCAGACTGAAGCTTGGAGAAGTTTGATCATTTGTCCTGACACATGCATTTGGGGAGCTATATAATATCCTCATCCAGTTGATGAAGTAGGCCCAAACCCGAATTTGTTTAATGCTGCGAATAAAAATTTTCAGTTAACTCGATGAAATACTTTTTCTGCATCGAGAGAGACAATTGTTGTTTCCAAGTTGTTGATGGTAGAATAGTCTATGAGATTAATTAGCCTGCGAGTGTTAGTGGATGAGTTTCTACCCTTTATAAAACCTGTCTGGTCAGGCTGTATTATAAGTGGAGTTATTATTTCCATTCTTTTGGCAAGGGCTTTACAAATAATTTTGAGGTCTACATTTATTAGAGATATTGGGCGGTAGCTGGATGGAAGTACGGGGTCTTTTCCCGGTTTCTGTAGTAGGATAATGTTAGCAGTTAAACTATCTTTCCTGTCATGATCATGCTTGGCTGTTGTTGCTGTTCGGTTTCTGAGTTTTAGGTGAGGGCGGGGCAGGTTTCCTCGGAGGCTGGATCGCTCCTGCCATCAGACCTGTTCTTCATCTACCCTCATCAGAACACCCTTTTTAAGGATCTGAAGGAGCTCCAGTCTTCGCCAGATTATCTCACTTCCTAAGTGGGGAAACGGCTCCCTCATATCGCTTTAGAGAGAACCTTTTCTCAGCGTGACATTTTGTCTTTGTTTCCTACAGTCTTGCTCCCGTTGCCTGATCTCTGTTGTATGAAAGAGCCAGCTAGTTGAGCTAGCTGTAATAGCATAATTTGGCCAACAGGATGGACCCAGCAGATGCTCTCCAGAGTGCAATATCCAATCAGGGGATCTTGCTCGGAGAACACGACAGGGCGCTGCGTTCTCTGTGGGAACAGCAGGGCTCCAACAACCAACGCCTCAGTCAAGTTTTGGAGCTGTTGCAAGACATTCACGAAAGCCTGTCTGTCTTTCCTTTCCATTGTGGGGCCTTGGTTTGCTGGCCACACAGTGTTATGGGAAACTAACATTATTAGCCAGTCAATGTTATGGGAAAATTAGTCCAGACAGTCCAAAACACCAAAATGTTGTGGGACTGGATAGTGTAGTGGTATGATTGCCACCTTTTATGTGGGAGATCTGGGTTCAAATCCCCTCCATGAAAGGTACTACCTCCAGTTGGGGTCCTTAGGCAAGACCCCCTTATCTGCCTATCTGTAAGTCGCTTTGGATAAAAGCGTCTGCTAAATGCATAAACATATAAAACAATGATTAAATTAACATATGTACAGCAAGAAATAAGGTCCAGGTTTAAAAAAGCGAAATTTTCCCTTTAATACTTAGGCTGTCATTTTCAACATCCACATGAATAGTAACAATTCACCAGAAACAATTTCACTAGCTACTCAGTGTTCTGAGAACCAAAAGGTAGGTGGAAGCCTCCCCCCATCACATAAACCTTTATTCTAGCAGCTTTTCTTATATTATAACTTATTTTTCTAACATTTCCCTCCTGTTTATGCTATGAGAAAATAAGGATTAAACACTGTAAAAACTCATCATCTCGTAAAACCTTTATTATCAAAATTGCTCACTGTTAGCAGTGCATTGGAGCGAAAAACATATTTGCTGTACTCGTGTTCTTATTTACGTGAAAATTCTCCTGTGGCCCCATCCCCACTTGGCGACCTCTTAATTACTTAATTAGCATGCCTTAACTGTCGACAGCATGCCTTAATTTTCGACAGCATGCCTTTTTATTCTATAACTTTTGGGGCCCGGTAAACTTACTCCACATTTCCCCCCTGTGGTCCTGATAAGGACCACCCATCAAAGAAAACCACGTTCCAGTAGATATCGTGCACACACAGAGTAATGAAGTACAGCACACTGGTTATATGATAGAGGTAAAAACACCACACCAAAAGTAAGTAGTAAGCACATATGTATCCCACAGTGAGGATCACGAGAAGATGATGTTCCAGCTGTAAGGACAGCTGTACGACTTCACCTTAAAATCCATCCTGGGACTGGCCCATCCAGATGGCTCTCGTGATCGTCCCTGACGGCTCCTAGCTGAACCTTGCAGACATGGCCAGGGAAACATCCTCTCACATGTAAATTTTGAGAGATAAAGCCCTCGCCAGGTGGCAACGTCAGCAGTACAACATGTCAACACTAAACTAAGCGTACCATAAAAATCACACGTGAACATGCAGGGTAAATATACTTGTGACATAATGACAGTTGCAACAGCACACACCAAACCATGTCCATTTCTGCTCACGCAGCCAGTTACCTTTGGTTTGTTCTAAGGGTGAACCCTTGGCACACGTATGAGGGTTAATCCTCTGAAACTTTTTTTATAGAAAGATTTTTAATTATTGTTTTCACTAGCTTCATTGCCACTAGGACAATGCTTAAATTGTACCAATTTAAAAGCACCCATCAGGCCTGTGCCTGTGACACAGGCTAAGCTTACAACCGAGGGTTCATACCCACGCTACTTCCGTATGTATATTGCTATAGAGCATCACAACATAGTGCTATGTAGCAATATACTTATTCACAGTGCGTATGCACTTGTGAATACATCATTGAACCATGCCTACACAGCAAGGTTACCGATTTACTAATATTAATCATTATTCCCTTTATCCATAACCAAGCACTAAGTGTATATCTGTATTTACTACCTTTGCCTTAATTACTTTCATTCCTTTAATCCATCGTAATATGTTATACATCCTCTTTCAGATAGTCCCATTTCTATTGTCTTAATCCTCCAGCCGGTCCTTCCTGGGGTAAGGTGGGTTCCCCCACCCCCCTTCTCAGTATGGCTTCTATTCCATTGACTGCAGTGGTTTGTCGCCGCAGTCTGTTTTGACAGAACGTGAGAAGAGAGGCATTGGCTTGTCGCAGATGCGTTAGGGTTAGCTGAGCCCGATCATAATCAGCCTGGGTCCGATCCATCTGCCTTTGCAGAGAGTTGGCTGTCTGTTGGGCAAGGACCAATTGCTGAGTCAGTCGCTCTTGCTCTGCTCTCGCCCTAGTCAGGTTCTGTTTGTACTTGCCTCTATGAGCGGAGCTTCTGACTTTCTGGATCTGTTTGCGGGCCATAGGAGTGAGACCTGCTCGCAGCGCAGAGTAGACTGTTTTTGTCATGGTCCCAATCTCACCCCGAAGATCACTGAGTTGTATGTACTGATCGAAAGGCCGGGTCAGGAATGCTGAGATATGAGCCCTATCACCCGGGCCGACTTGAAGATAGGTCGGTCTGACAGATGGAGGTCTTGCCATCGGTTGGATCGCAACTGCTGGTTGGTTGATGTGGATCTCCGAAGGATGCCCTCGATCCTCTGGATCGTCTGGACTTTGCGGGTTGGACGGAGGTCTGCGGAAAGCTGGTGGCCACTGGATGTCGGATAGATCTGCTGCTGGTCTTGCTGGATTCCCCCTTGGAGGTGTCTGAGACTGGCTCCACTCAGGCCCCCCTGACGGCGGGTCGAAGTGCCTTTCATCCTGCTGGGAGTCACCAAGGTGCCTATTTGGAACAAATGGGTTGGCAGCTAGGGGTGGGTGTGTTCCTACGGGTGTGTGTGTGTAGTCCCCTCTGCTAGAACTGTGACCAAACCAATCATCCACGGCCACATGTGGTCGGGTAAAGAAAGTTTCCGCCATTTCCAACAGTCTGTGATGGAGACATGGTAGGTTTTAGTGGTTATATAAGTATAACATGTATACGAGAGACTTGCCTTCCTTTGTATATATGACGATCGACAACATGTACGAGAATATTTACAACATGTATGTGAGTATTTACAACACGTACCTTGTGGGGAGCAGGCGGCGACCATCTACCTTCCTACCTATTTACCTATATTTCATACAGCCCTATACGTTCTTCCACGTCTGGGTGACTTTGCAGCAACACTACAGGGAATTGTCCAGTTATGCTAACAAAAAGACGTGATACTAGGAGGCGGAGCAAAGGTATGACACAGCAGATCACCAGCAGCACCACCAACACAATTCCGGCCAGTACTATTCCAGCCATTTTTAGGTATTTTAGCCATCCTAATTTACCTAGCCAGTCCCAAAAGCTTGTAATTTGCGTATTCCAATTGGAATTTTTCACATGTTCATCTCGCAGCAGCTTCATTTCTTTCAGGACTCCTGTCAAACTACCGTTGGCGCCTGTGTGCATTGGAATCAAGGTGCAACATTCTTCCCCAATTACATCACAAACTCCCTGATCCTCTGCCATGCGTGTTTCTATCACAAATCTATTTTGTAAGGTCATTAATGACGTTGCATGTAATTGTTCCCGCACTAGCGCCACCCCTTTGACAGTGAAAATCATAAATCTCTGTTGATTAAACCAAAGGAGATTGACCCACCGACTGTTTCTAGCTATGTATTGGGCGTTTGCTATAGTTCCTGCAAACGGAACCGAGCCTAATCCCCTTCCAGACTCTATCCAGGCTTCTCCTATAGCAGTGTTATCATCAGGAACACTCAAGGGGATCTGATCCCAGGTAATATAAACTTCATTGGATGCTCTCCAATCCCATGCTTTCCAAACATCCCAGTCCTTATCTGGGTTGGAGACAGGAGCACTTCGTTTGCTCCTAAGGTGTATTTTAGTTTAATTTGATTCTTGTGTAATTAAGGATAAATGTCCTGTTAACATTATTGGAGCACATATGCTCGTCCAATTGGCCGGTAGGTGTGGCAACATAGTGGCATTACTCTCACAAGTCCAAAAGATATCTCCCAATGGTTCTGTTCCCTTTCCCAAATCCAGCAGTCTGTACTGGGCTATATACGACGAATTTTGTTCATAAATCACCTGTCCCCCGTTTGGTACTATTTGCTTACATTGTATTCGGGCTTTTGGACTGGTTTCACATATTTTGATGGTTCCTGTGGCATTTCCTGTGGTTAGTTTCGGGTACCATGTTAATCTGCTGCATCTCACCAATCCCTCCGCATCTGTCATCACTGCAGATGCTCTCTGCGTAACCTCCTCCAATTCGTCTCCTCGTGCTATGCAGAAAGGAAAGATAAGGTCGTCAGGCTTGCGCACCACTGGGGGAAGTACTGCCAGTGTGTCATAATCATCAAAAGCAAGCTTTTTGGGGCAGACCTTCTTGTTTCCACTCCACCCCGACAGTCCCCCTGCCATGTGCATAGTACAGTGGGGAAAACATTTGGAAATGTCTGGACAATCCCCTATCTTACTCCCTGGTAATATTTGAACTTGGGGCAGTTTTTTAGCATTATAGCAGGCAATGCAGTCTCGTTTTTCCTGCCTTCTTGCTGCAAACATATCGCTTATTGAATACTGTATCCATTGTTGGAACAAATTTGTGTTCCAATGTGCTGTTCTTAATTTGTTCAAATCCCGTCTTTGTCTTTTATTCATCAATCTTACGTTGATTCTGGCTTCTTCTACTGACATGCTCTGTCCTGTTTGTGTGTTTTTATACATTGTCTCGGTGCATCTTACCTGAATGGTCACCGTCCCCTCCCCACTGCAGTCCGCGTTTTGGGGATATCCCAGCCAATGCTTACCCATTGACTCGGCTCCTATTTCTTCTGTTAACACATAATCATATATATCTGCTTTGACGTGCATTATGTATTTAATTTCCCCATTATCACTATCTATTATCCCTCTGTTAGTGGCTAATGTCGTCATTGCCAAAGCGCATGTGTCTAATATGTGTCGCGGGGTGACTGTGTGAGGATTAGCGGTGGTTACTATAATTTCCCCCGTTGTTAACCCACAGAAGGTTAACACCAACATGCAGCTAATCTGAATCAGAGGTAAACCAGTCCGCTCCCGGCGTGGGTGGATATGTGAAAGTTTGTGGGTCAGATGGGCCTGGTACTTCCTCTTGCGGTGGAAGTGGCGATGGGCATGCATGTGACGGGCCATCTGATGAACGTGCCACACCGCCATCAGAACCCTGTGTGTGTTGCGAATGGTGCTCTTCAGGTGCTGGTGTGCCGTCTTGAGGCACCACCTGACTTGCAGGAGCACCTGCGTCAGTAAGAGGGTTACTGGGCCTGTCAGGCGTCTCAGCAGCACGTGAATGCTCTGAGTCACTGGATTGCGGTCTGTGCCGACGGGCTGACCTCCTCTGACCATGTGGTGATAGTGGTTCAGAACTTGAGGAGGTCGGTGACGGACTGGAACCGGTGTCCTGAGGGAGGCTGTGCGCCGCCCTTTCAGCATGCTCAGACCCCGACGGTTCTGGAAAGTGTCCAGGTGGGTCTGGTGGCCTATAGCGGGTGCAGTGATTCTTGTGGAACCAGAAGGGCTTACCTTCAACCTTCAAAGCAGTGGGAGTAGTGAGCACAACCTTAAAGGGTCCCTCCCTACGTGGTTTGTTCCACTGTCGCCTAAACACCCGTATGAACACCAGGTCACCAATTTGAACGTCACAAACGTCAAGGGGAATGTGTGTCTCGTCTTTGCCGTGGGCTTCTTTCACCTGTTGGAACACAAGTCTGTGGATTTGAGTTAATGCACGTAAATAATCTCCCAACTCATGTTCCAGCTGAGCCATGGTGGTCCTCTAGTTTGTGGGAGAGGCATAGGACGCCCTGTAAGCATCTCATGAGGAGTTAGATGCGTTAGTCGGTTAGTTTGGGAGCGCATTGCCATCAATGCCAGGGGAAGTGCGTCTACCCATGTTAGTTTGCCATTGCAATCAGCCATGATTTTAGCTATTTTGGTTTTCAAGACACCATTGGCTCGCTCCACAGACCCCTGAGACTGTGGGTGATAAACACATCCATACTTCTGCTTGATACCCAGGATTTTAAACATTTCTTGTATCACCTGTGAAACAAAATGCGGACCATTATCAGATGAAATGGTGTCTGGCATACCAAACCTGGGAAACACCTCTCTACACAGAAATTTTGCTGCAGCCTTGTGATCAGCCTTGGAGGTGGGGCAGGCCTTGATCCACCTACTGAACCTGCAAACAACAACCAGCATGTATCTTTTTCCTTGTACCCGATCAATCATATCCACATAATCCATAACCAGATGTCGAAAAGGACCATCTGGCATGGGAATGTGAGCCAAAGGCTGGGTAAACATTTTGCGGACATTGTACTTTGGACAGTGAGGACACATGGCAAGTTCTCTATCAACCATCGGTGTCATGTATGGCGACCACCACACAGCTTGCAGCTTTCTGATAACTTGGGCCCTAGAACAATGATCAGGTTCATGCATGTTTTTGATAGCAATAGGCAGCAGAGATAGTGGCAAAACAAAATGCCCGCGTAATCCCGCCACAACCCCAGATGGGGGTGTGAAGTTCGAACAGCTCCCCTTTGAACCCACAGGCGTTTTTCTGCTTCCGAGACCTTGTTTTGTGCTTCTATCAATGATGCTAGGTTTGTTATAGGTGCACAATCTTCCTCAAACAGAATTGGTCCCTGCACTACCTGTCCTGTCGCTTCTTTGGCTGCCTCGTCTGCCAAATTGTTGCCTACCGCAATGGGTGAGGTGTTGTTTTGATGTGCTGCACATTTAACTATGGCTAACGAGGTTGGAAGTTGTATGGCCTGTATTAGTTCGATCACTGCTTGTCCATGTGCCACAGGGGTGCCATCAGTACGCACAAACCCTCTTTGCTTCCAGATACTGGCGTTTATATGGCACACTCCATAGCCATATCCACTATCTGTGTAGATTGTTGCCCTTTTGTCAGCTGATAATTTACAGGCTGCTGTCAGTGCTTTAATCTAAGCTATTTGGGCAGAACAAGGCTGGTCCAGACTCACTGATAGTAGTTTGGTGAAGGAGCCATCGGGATTAAGCTGGACGATTCCATACCCAGCCTTGTTCCCTGTCTCGCCCCTGACACATGAGCCATCAACGAACAAGGTCAGGTCAGACGGAATAGGGTGATTGAATAAATCATCCCTGACTTTCATGAAGGTGTCCGTCTCCTTGAGACAATCATGGGGCTCACCTTCTGTTGGCAATACCATTCTTGTGGCCGGGTTTATGGTAGTGCATCATAGTACCGTCAAGTCAGGTCCTGAAAGCAGGATCTCATAACCCGTTCGTCGTGCTTGGGTTATCACCAAGCGTGGGCTTGTGAGCATTGCATGCAGCTGATGTGAAGTGTACAAGAATATTGGATGGCCCATAGTAATGACAGAGGCCTTCTTGTATGCAAAAGCGGCCGCTGCCAGTCCCTGGTAACAGGGTGGCAGCCCTTCTTCCACACCATCTAATTTTGTGCTGTAGTACGAAATTGGTTGTTTACCTGTGGGGGTTTCTTGCATCAATACTGCGCATGCATACCCTTGCTTTTCTGCCACATACAGATGGAATGGTTTGCCATAGTCTGGATTGGCTAGAGCTGGGGCAGTCTGGAGATCATTTTTCAGCAGCTGGAAAGCCCCTTCTGCCTCATCAGTCCATTGCAGCTGGGTCGACTGTTGTCCTTGTCCCGCTGCACGGATCAAAGCTCTTAATGGTGCCGTTTTGAGAGCGTAATCACAAATCCAGGGCCTGCTGTAACCTGCCATACCAAGGAAAGACAACATGTGACCAACAGTTTGAGGTTTAGGCGTTTTACTGATGGCTTCAAGCTGGGACGGTGCAATTTGTCTTTTGTCCCCACTTAGCTGCCTGCCCAAATACTCAACCGTTGTTTGGCAGAACTGCAGTTTCTTCTTACTCACTTTGTGTCCCCCTTCCGCCAGAGCTGTCAATACAGCGATGGAATCTTTCTCGCACTGTTCTTTTGAGACAGAGCAAATCAAAATGTCATCCACATACATTAAGGTGGTGGACTGTATGTCCAAGTGACTGAGATCATGTGCAAGAACGCGATTGAAGATGGAGGGAGAGTGTACAAATCCTTGTGGCAAGCGAGTGTAGGTGTATTGTTGACCCTTGAATGTGAATGCAAACAAATATTGGGAATCTGGATGCACTGGTACACTGAAGAATGCAGAGCACAGGTCTATCACCGTGAACCATTTTGTGCCTGGTGGTATGTTGGACAACAATGTGTGTGGATCAGGCACGATGGGCACTTCTTCTGCAACAATAGCATTTATTAGTCTTAAATCATGCACTAGTCTGTATTCATCACCATTTGGTTTCCTTATGGGAAAGATGGTGGTATTGCATGCACTGTTCGTTTTTATCAGGACCCCTGCCTCCACTAATCCTGTTATGATGGGATTTATACCGTCTATGGCTTCCTGTCTGAGGGGATATTGTTTTTGATACGGCAATCTGATGCCTGGTTTCAAGTGGAATCACTGTGGTTCAGCCGATTTCACTATCCCTACATCTGTCTTGTGTTGGGACCATACTTGGGATGGGACCTGTTCTAATAGTGTCAAGTGTTCTTCAGTTGTCACCATAAGCCCAACTCTGTCTCTGGATACCTTAACCCTTTCTGCTATCACCTCATCTGCATATGTGAAAGTGATTTTGAAAAATTGTCCATCTGCGGAGACACTAATCTGGTGGCAGTCTGTGGGAGTCAAATCTTTGATTTGTCTTGCGGCTTGAACCATGGGGCCCAAGTCATGTGATTCATACTTGTCAGCAATCAAAAGAGTGACGTGAGGTGTGGAATTGGGGACTTGAAACCAGTCACTGACATCTTTTTCTGCAAACTTCATAGCTGCAGCTGCCACTTGAGGTCCTACTATGATGTCTTCGTACTGGACAATCAGTGCTTTGTTGTTGATGTTTTCATCCCAACTTTTCTCATAGTCCTCGTGAACTTGATCTTTGTCGTAAAACATGGTGCAATGGAGTGTGAGTGTTGGCTCTTTAGCCATGTCATAGTGATTCATTACCAGTGGTCTCCATGCTTCCCATTCATGACAAAGAAAAGAGTCCGGTGTTGTCAGCTTCATCCAGAAAACTTGGGCCTCTGGGTTGTTAGTCGGCATCTGTGGAGATCCTGTAGGAGTTGTTAGTGGCATCATAGGAACAGACATGTTATCAGATTTATCCGACTGGTCGTCTGTCACCTCAAAATAGATGCCATCAGGAATACATTTGATTTTTGCATTAAGCTTACACAACACATCTCTTCCCAGGAGATTAATTGGTGTATCTGCTGAATATAAAAGAGAAGAATAAATTGTCTATTCTCCTATTTTCAGCAGGGGTTCAGTCATTGGTATTATTTGTGTTTTCCCAGAGAAACCTACTGTTCGAATCTTCGAAGCTGAGAGGGGAAGGCTGGCTCCGTCTTTTCCTATACAGGAGTATGTGGCTCCTGTGTCTATCATGAACTGGTGATGCTGGTTATATACAGTTACATCTATTGTGGGTTCAGCATGTGGGCGTTGTGTTAAAATTGGTAAAATCACCTCCCCTTCAGGTTTCTCTGGGCCTCCCTATTGCCAATGTGCTGCTGGACCCATCCATGGTCCATTGTTCTGAGGATTAGCACCTGTCCCAGTGCTTGGGGGTCCTGAACCCGGTTGTTGGGGCTCTGGCCATGGGTTGATAGGGCAGTTCCTCTGCATGTGTCCCGTCTGTCCGCACCCCCAGCACTGCAGTCTTGATTGGAATGAGGGTGCCATTGAGGCTACCTGTGGCTGTGGTTTATATTGCCCGGGTGGGGGTCCCCCAGACGGTCCTTGGGGCCTCCTCCATCTACCTCGCATGGGAGGGCCACCACGTCCTCTTCCTGCTGCAGGCTGCTGGATGCCTCCCCCTTGGTTGAGGTGCACATGGATTGGAGGGATCTGCTGATTCGGGAATTGACCTGCAGGTGGAGCTGTGGGATAAACATTAGGCACAGCAGATGTTGGTTGAACATGAGGTGAAGACATGGTGGGTGTAAAGACGGGTGCCTGCATTACCCCTCCTTCTGTTGGTCCTCCTTCCACTGGAGCGGCCTCACTTACTGCTGCTTGAGGCTTTGGTCTCTCCCTCTCCTTCTTCTGCTTTGCCAGTTCACCTATTTGTAGCTGAGTCAGTTTAGTAGCCAGCATCTTACTCTGATCATCCAGGGCCTGTTTCTCAGCCCTGTGTGCCTTCACATAGTGTATTATATGCTCAGAGAAAACTGGCCAGTCCATTTTCATCAGTCCCACCACTGCATTCAACTTATCTTATCTATTCTTTTGGCATGGCGTTTTTCACATACAACATAAACAGAGCTTTTGTTGATTCATTACTGTCCCACTCATTTCCCGTCTCCGCCTTCCACATTCTCTGATAGTTATGCAGGAACTGTGAAGGGCTGTCACTATCCTTCAAACATTCTTTCTCCAATTTAGCTGGATCCATGCGTGAAGGGTACTTCTCTCGTAGGGCCTGCCACACCTGCGGTCGTATCAGATCGAAAGTTATCGCATCATATTTGTGTGTGGTAGCCAACCTGATATATCCAGCCATCCTGAATACTTCTGTGGCGGCTGCCTGTCCTGCTGTCTTTATCAGCAGTGCCTTGACGTCTCCACCCGCCAGCTTAAGTCCTCCAGTGAGTTCTTCAAGCTTCTCGATCAATTTGTCAGCTACGTCTGTTAAAGGAGTTAGTTTACTTGCAAGTGTCATCATATCCATAAATGACCATGGCACATACCTGAAGCTGTTATTGGGTCCTTTGGCCAGCAGTGGGTGCATTCCAGAGGGGGGTTGTCGCTGTGAGTTCTGCTGACGTCTTCGATTGCGCAACTCCATCCTCTCACTTTTGTTTCCTGTCTCCATCAGTAAGTCAAGATCATAAGTTGTCTCTGTGGTCTTAGAGCGTGGGGGTGGTGAACATTCTTTGCCGCACGCCTACTGACTTTTCAGGTTCTCACGTTCCTGTTCGTATTCCTCGTCTTCATCTTCATCGTCTGTTGGTATGTCTGACCCTTCGCCTTCATCCTGTGAGTCTCTGGCCTCACCTTTGCCAATCGAAAGTTCTGATCCCTCTTCCTTTTACTGTTCTTCTGACCTTTCCGGTATTAGCCCGGTCGCACCCTGTTGACTCTCTGTCATTAGTCGGTCAATCATTGCTTGGTCTTTTTCTTCTTCCAACATTGTTTTCTTTTTCCAGTTGCCACTATCCTTCCCAGATCCTGTTTTCCTAGGTTCTGCCTCTACATCTACCTCCCTCTGTGTCTTGTGTGTTGATTTCTTATGTGTTCCCTCATCTGCATACTGATGAGATGATGATTCACTTGTCTCCCTCTGCCTGCGTGGCCTACTTTCTGAGTGGTGACAAGATGATGATGAGGCACCTGCCTTCCTGTGTCTGGGTGGCCTAACTTCTTCTTCTTCCTCTTCCTCATTTACTTTATTGTTTTGTTTTCTTTATTGTTCCTGTAATTACTCCCCCTGCTCCGTTCTGCTCTAGCTGCACAAATTGTCCCGCTCTACCAGGGTTGTAAGGTGGTGGTCTGGGGCCTGTGTTTTTATTTATCATGGGGTTTCTGCTGGCTTCTACTCTGAAATACTGCAGGATGTCTCTCTGCTCAGCATTCTTCTGTTTTTTCTTCATGTGTGTTACATCGTACTTTTTGTCTTTATTTCTTAACTCTTCCTCCACCTCATCACAACATCTTGGATTAAAGCTGCCTTCGAGAGGCCATCGATTTTTACCAGATGTTATCCTGTGCCAACTTTTCATACATCGGAGAATTTTGCGCCCGTTTGTTGGATGGGTGACCATGACTAGTTTTGCAGGCGTTATCTCATTTTTCTGCTTACTTTTGTTGGCTCCCATGTTTTATGGGAGTTCACAGCAATCTCCGGGGTAGTGTGGTTACTTATTAACTTTTTCTTCTATCACCTACTTTCTTACACCTGCTTTCTTTCCCACTACCCTGCTCTACTCAATGCAGAGCTGATATCTGCACTTTGGTATTTCCCAATTTTTGTTACAATTTCGTTATTCTATTAATAATTATTTTCACTGCTTTATGCTTAATTGGAACTTTTAGAGATAATATCACCTATCGTGTGTCAATTCGTTACACCACGACGTTTCTAGCGACCATATCTTATTTATTTATGCTTATGCACTATTCTTACAATATTGACACCTTTCATCTATGCCTAGTTTGCACTTTTAGCAACTATTCCAATTATACTTTAACTTTGTTAATTAATTACACATTAACAATAACATAGGTACATTTTACAACACTTTTTTGGAAAACATCAATCCTTTTGTTAACTGCAAGTCTCTTCCTTCAACAGTTACTTTTTTATACTCGCTGTACTTTACTGTTTTCTACAGTTTTTTCCCTGCCTTGGACCACCCCTCGAGAAGGCACGGTGGTTGACGTCTCCACAGGCGGTACTTTTATTCTTATGCTTTACCTTAGCATCTTAGTCACCAATATAATTATTTCATCAAAAACATAGACAAAAACACGATTATCCTACAAAGTTTCCACTCGTCTTCTTGTTGCTTTCTTTACTGACTTACTGCGACCTTCTTGATCAGACAGTCAGTGGGGCTGTCTGATTAAACCTTCCACCTTCACCCTTCATATACCTCACCAGCACATAACTTACAACTCCAAGACCTGTAAGTGACATAACAGCCCATAGACAAATCAATAGGTTAAATATGCATTGTTGGAGCTTATCCATCCCACACTTGTCATATTTTCACACAATCATTCATACGTGGACCGATCACCAGCTGTTACTTCTGCTCGTATGCACATTCAATGTTACTAGGTTGTTTTAGGATAGTGTTTTAATACCTTCTGACCACTGGAGCTTAGGTGGAGGCTGGATCCCCATAAATTTGGAAAAAATAAAAAGGAATTGGTATCTCACCTGTTCTTGGTGGATATGTGGGCCCTTTTGGGGTTCCTGGCCTCCAACCAGCGCCCGTGGCCTTCCGGTGTCGTCACTTCCTCCTGGAAAGTTGGCTCGCCAATTGTTGTGACTTTTGTGGAGTCCAAATTACCTAATGTGCTATACTCAGTAGTTAAAGATGAGAAGTCACGGAGTGTCAAAGATGAGACAGATTCAGCTGGTTCGCGGTCCAATGATGGTTTTATTGCAGAGATACAATTTGACCATACATGAGAAGTAGCCCGGGCTAAGTCTGAAAACTCTACTGAAAGTCCCGTCTTTTATACAAGTTGGGCCTGTGGACGCTCCTCCCCGGGCCCCTCCTTTCATATGGCGTGTTTTCCCCAATCTTCCACCGTTATGTTTTAATCAATTAGCTTACCCGTGGCAGGGCCCTTAGTCATGTCTTTTTTAAAACCTTTATTCATGCAATAGTCCTTCCCCCTACTCCTGACTTCCCCTCTACATCCATTTTTTCCTGTTTTACAATATTTGCATTGATGCGTGACTCGACACTGACCTTAGGTACTTTCCATGACCCTAACGCCTGACTCGTCCTTACACAGAGCTAAACGTTGGTACTTTTCCATATATTATCCTTCGTCAGCATGCCTTAATTGTCGACAGCATGCCTTAATTTTCGACAGCACGCCTTCGTCAGCATGCCTTAACTGTCGACAGCATGCCTTAATTTTCGACAGCATGCCTTTTTATTCTATAACTTTTGGGGCCCGGTAAACTTACTCCACAGTCTCTTCTAAACCATCAACTTGTATTTTAGACCCAATCCCAACCAGACTGTTCAAGGAGGTTTTTCCCCTTAATTGACACTTCCATATTGGATTTGATCAATCTGTCTTTGTTGATAGGATATGTACCTCAGACTTTTAAGGTTGCTGTAATTAAACCTTTACTTAAAAAACCTACTCTTGATTCAGAAGTGTTGGCTAATTATCAACCTATATCCAGTCTCCCTTTTTTCTCTAAAGTTTTTGAAAAAATAGTTGCAGTTCAACTTTGTGATCATTTACATGGAAATAATCTGTTTGAAGAGTTTCAGTCAGGATTCAGAGTGCATCATAGCACAGAAACAGCACTGGTGAAAGTTACCAATGATCTCCTCTTAGCCTCTGATAGCGGACTTGTTTCTGTGCTTGTCCTGTTGGATCTCAGTGCTGCATTTGATACGATCGATCACAGCATTCTGTTACAGAGACTTGAACATGTTATTGGGATTAAAGGAACTGCATTAGGTTGGTTTAAGTCATATTTATCAGATAGATTCCAGTTTGTTCTTGTAAATGAAGAATCTTCCTCACACATCGGAGTAAGTCATGGAGTTCCTCAGGGTTCTGTGTTTGGACCAATTCTTTTTACTTTGTAGACGCTTCCATTAGGTAACGTTATTAGACAGCATGGCATAAATTTCCATTGTTATGCTGATGATACTCAGCTGTACTTATCTATGAAACCAGATGAAACCAATAGGTTGGTCAGACAACAAGCCTGTCTTAAAGACATAAAGACCTGGATGATTCAGAACATTGTTTTCATCAAGTTTTTAATTAAGTAAAGGCTATTTCATATTCTATTCTCCTCCTCTGTATTTTATTCATTGTTCTACCTTTATAGTGTCCCACATATTCTCTGAAAAGCTGATCCAAAATGCTGCAGCCAGAGTTCTGATGAGAACTAACAGGAGATATCATGTTTCTCCAGTTTTAGCTTCTCTTCATTGGCTCCCTGTTAAATTCAGAATAGAATTTAAGTTTCTTCTCCTCACATATAAAGCTCTTAATGACCGAGCTCCATCATATCTTAAAGATCTCATTGCAAGATATTTTCCTAACAGAGCACTTCGCTCCCAAACTGCAGGTTTACTTGTTGTTCCCAGAGTTTCTAAAGGTTTCTTGCCTCTGATGTCTCTCCTTTCCTTTTTGATAAAGCTTATAGTTAGGGATGGCTCAGGTAATCCTGAAACATCCCATAGTTAAACTGCTATAGGCTTATACTGCTGGGGGACCTCATCTGTCACACCTTTCCTCACTTTGCTTTCTTTTTCCTCCTGTTTAATTTCTCAAATGATATTATGTACATGTGACATTATTGTGGTTATTAACTTGTGTTTCCCTGTTCCAACAGGTATCCTTTGAATGGTGTTATGATGTTTTTCCCCCCTCTTTTCCCTCTTTTCTGTCTTCTCAAACCCCAGCTGGTCGAGGCGGATGGCCACCCTTCCTGGTTCTGGTTCTGGTTCTGCCAGAGGTTTCTTCCTGTTAAAAGGGAGTCGTTCCTTTCCAGAGTCGCCTCAGGCACACTCAGGATGGGAGATTGGACTGAAGAGAAGTTTCGGTGCAATCTGTTGGTTTCCTTAGCTAGGATATTGTTTTTTGAATTGCCTCTATGTGAATTAATTGGATTATTTTCAAATTAATTAACTGGATTCCATTGGATTATTATTGCAATGAATTGAATTCCAATTGGCTTGAATTGGACTATATCATTTAAAGTTCTTTGAGATGACATTTTGTTGTTATTTGGCACTATATAATTAAAAATGGATTGAATTGAATTCAAATCAGCTTTCCATTCAGTTGGGGTGGAGCGCTTAGCTTCGCCATCCACCCTTTTGTGCACATGTGGATAAAGATTGTGTGATTGTTCCACCATCATCTTGGCATGGGCACCCCTTCCAGGATGTCAGACACCTGGTCAGTTACCTGACTTTGAGTCCTGTTGTGGTTCTGCTGCTGATGCAGTTAATTTAACCTGTGGACAAATGTTAGCAGGAAAAAGAAACAAATCATCTTTACAACGTTCTACATTCAGGAATTGTCTTTCAATAGGTCCAATTCCCATGTTCATTGGTTTTAAATGAAACATTAAACAAATCATTGAGAATTCACTCGGGGTCATGCAAGGTACTTTGTACTTTAAACGTTATCTGTGTACTCGTCTCCATCATCCACGTGCAGCTCATTGTCAACATCATCCTCTACCTGTTGATACATTATGCAGTAAGGGTGGTTTCAATCAGTCTTTGGGACAGTCCTCTCAAGCATGTGATACAACATCAAGCACAGGTGACTACTATGGCTCTTACAACAGACAGAGACCAAACCATTCGCCATCATGTCAGTGAAGGAGTCGTTGATCCCGGAGTTCTCTGTCAGCTCTGCAGAGAGTGATGGGAGTACCTCTGGGGCCTTGGTGCTGCTGCCATCTGGGGAAGTATTGTTAGGAATAAAGATGCAACAAAAAGTTCCAAACATTTTACACACTCCTCGTTTTTCTGCCAGCAACATATCAAAAGTAATCCTATTTAGACATGCCATAAGGGAAATTGGACCTAATTGTTCAGCAATGCCTTGTAGATGTAATTAGGAAACTCAGAATAAGGGCCAGGTGGACGATACACAACAACAAACACAAGACGGAAGGTATCATAGCAATTATTTTGTGTTAAAAAGTAATTAAGCTGTTGAAAAACCGCTTTTTCAATGATCTTACTTAAAAATGGGGGATTTGAGATGGGCCTGTAGTTGTTCATTTGTGTCTTGTCAAAATTGTCCTTTTTCAGCAGAGGTTTAATTACAGCTGTTTTTAGTGGCTCTGGAAACACACATGACATTAAGGACAAGTTCACAATCAGTAACAGGTCTGACTCCAAAGTCTTTGAGACCCCTTTGAAAAAACCTGTTGGCAGGATTTCTGAACAGCAAGAGGAGGAGTTCAGCTGACGTAAGATGTTCTTTACTGTTAATGGGTTGAAACAGTGTCATGGTGTTTAAACCGGTTTTCGGTGGACATGGTACATATGCTGAACCTGCTGCTGATGTACCAACTGCTTGTCTAATATTTTGGACTTTGTCTGTGAAAAATTTGGCAAAGTCATTGCAGGCCATGGTGAAATGCCACTGACACAGGAGGGTTTGTTAGCCTGTCAACTGTAGCAAATAAGGCCCGAGCATTATGACTGTTTTTGGTGATGGTAGGATGGTAGGATTTCCTTGCATTCCTCAGTTGTAAATTATAAGAGTGAAGTTTCTCTTTATAGATGTCATAATGAACCTGAAGATTTGTTTTTCTCCCTCTGCGCTCAGCTTTCCGACACTCTTTTTTCCCATTTTTCACCGGTGTGGAATTTCGCCGTGGAGACTTCTTCCTTCCAGAGATAACCTTCACCTTAATTGGAGAAATAGTATCCATGACATTTAACGTTTTAGCATTGAAGCTACTGACGAGCTCACTGACTGAACCCCCGGACAGGGCAGGTGTTAAAGAGAAGTTATACACCGTTTTGAGATCACTGCTGTTGAGACATTCTTGTGCACTGAAATCGTACTCTCAAAGAAAACACAGGAATGGTCAGACAGGCCCACATCAGACACAGTAATTTTTTTAAATGCTCAGACCCTTAGAGATCACTAAGTCTAGAGTGTGCCCCCTATTGTGCGTGGGCTCTGTTACATGCTGAGTCAGCCCAAAGTTTTCCAGAGTGTTACTCAGGTCTTTAGTCCCTCTGTCCTGAGGGTTGTCCATATGGATGTTAACAATAATTACACAGTCAAAATCAGCAAAGATCATAGACAGCAGTTCACTGAGGTCATCAGAAAAGAAACAGGACTCTGGGTGAGGCCTTCAGCTGTATAGCCATATATTCAAAGGACTGAAAACTTCCAGGAGATAAATGCTTACATTGAAATGATTAATTGAATAAGACTGCGACCCCTCCTCCTCTCCTGCTCACTCTGGCCTCGCTGATAAAACTGTAACCAGGAGGGGTCGACTCAATGAGAACAGCAGCACTGTTATTCTGGTCTAACCAAGTTTCAGTTAAAAACATAAAATCCAGGGTGTGCTCAGTGATAAAATCATTAATTAAGAATGTTTTCCCAGCTAAAGACCTAACATTTAATAAAGCCAACTTAAGTGTTTTAGAGGTATTATTTGCCCCCTCTTTTTGGGGGTCTGCCCCCACAGACTTTGCTTGTCTGTGGCACACAAGGTATGTTTACTTTATTTAAAGATCTTTTTGAGTTTAACTCTCTGTGTTTTGACTGAGCCACATTTCTCCTTATGTCACCTAAAAGTACAGAAATTTTAAAATCTTCTAATAAACAGGGTTCCAGCTTGTCCTGGGAAAAGTCACAACTGTCAGTAGTTGCTCCTCTTGGATTATTAATAATCACTTTATTTATCCTTATAATTTACACATTTTTGCATTGTTAACTCTATTGCATACTTGTTCTGTTCTAACATTCAGTCCTACAGATCTTTGGTGTTTATTTTCCCTTTTTAGCAGTGTGTCTGGTACTTTTGCCACACATGACCTGTATCAGATAATACAGCCTAAGCCAATGGGAGATCCTGAGCCAATGGGAGATCTTTTGCTCATAGATGGAGACAGAGTGGAAACCCCTTAAGAAGAGGAGTTTTTAAAAAGCAAATGTCGTTGGGAATTGATAAGGTTTAACACCACCAACCTGAAGACAATTGCATATACACCATACCAGAGGATAATGGTCCATCTCAACCTTCTCTCATTGGTGGCGCTGACGCTTTGCGGTAAGACGTATTGCATCACTTCCCATTACCTTGTTTGTGTACTGTGGAATTTCTTGCTCCTCTTGGATTATTAATAATCACTTTATTTATCCTTATAATTTACACATTTTTGCATTGTTAACTCTATTGCATACTTGTTCTGTTCTAACATTCAGTCCTACAGATCTTTGGTGTTTATTTTCCCTTTTTAGCGGTGTGTCTGGTACTTTTGCTTAGCATGGCTACCAGTTCTCGCCATCTCCTACTTTCACCTGGTCCGTGTGTCAGATATTTAGTTACTCCTCTGCCTCCTTTAGCGATAATGGTACGACAAATGTAGTCTTTTTGTAGTCTTGGAGGCGAGGTTATCTGAATTGGAAGCTCAGCTCTGCTCCATGGAAAACCACCCAATAGCGAGCCAGGTCCCTTTAGCCATTGCAAAGCCACCTAGTATAGCTGGCTCCATTTGCCACCCCCTAGCACAGGGGTGCCCAAGCTTTTTTGACCCAAGACCTACTTTTGAAGTAGCCATCCTCCTGAGATCTACCAATCCAGTGCCAACATCGCAAACCCACACACATCATTTCCAGCCTGCAGTAACTAACCTTACAGCAGTTTTTCTTGTTGTCACACAACCAGAAGACATTTAGACACTGCTCTAGTAGGGGCGGGGCTCGGCGGGGAACCTTTGGCCGCTCTGGTGGGGGGTTTATGGGGGACAAAAAGGGATTGGGCTGGGGGGTAGATCTAAGCCCAGCATTGACCCGCTCCATCATCTCCTCAGTGAATTTCAGGTGAGGGGAGGAGGAGGGAGAAAGGGAGGGTGAGGAGCACAATGACCTGTCAGGAGTTTGGGGGGCAGGAGAAGGTCCTGGTCCTGGTCCCTGGTCCTGGTCATTAGTGCTGTTGAGAGGGTTGGGGGCAAATAAAGACCCCTCTTCTTGCCTCTGATGTCTCTCCTTTCCGAAGTTCCTCTTGGGTGGGGGCAGATGGAGTTCCTCCTCAAGGTTTCTACTGGTATTTGTTTGTTCCTCGCTCTGAGATAACTCCTTGTTTATCTCAGCCTTGGCATTGACCACAGATGGATGACGTAGGAAATAAAATATGTTGGAGGTGAACAGTTTCCCCCCTGACTTGTTGAAATTAAATCCATTTACCTTAAAAAGATGCCTGTGTTCCCAAAAAAATTTAAAATTATTAATAAAATGCACTGAGTGGTCAGCACATGCCAATAAAAGCCATTTATTCAATGCCAACAACCTGCTGAATCTTTCCTCTCCTCCTCTGACGGGTGGTAGAGGTCCACTGATGAATACAGCTGCGTTCAGCGAGCTCACTGTGTTTAATAATCCAATAAAGTCCCGTTTCAGAACCTCGGATTGTTGCTTGGACACATCGTTTGACCCTGTATGTAGAACGATGTTTGTCACAGTTGGATATACATCTGCAATTCCAAGAATTCTCTCCTTCAGATCGTTAACCATATCCCGAGGAAAGCAGAGGACTTTAGTGTTCTTACCACAGATCCTTTGTACATCATTTACGGCAGAGTCTCCCACAATCAGAGTTTGAGGCCCAGCCTTTAGCTTTCCCTGTGGCTTTTTACTTTTCAACAGGTTTTCAGTACTTGCCTTGCTGCTTTGGGATGGATGGTCATTCAATAGAGATCCAGAGTTCTTCAATAGTGTTCTGCAGTTTCACACTCAGTTGTTTTGGAGGTTTGTTGTTAACATTCCCATTCACAGATGTCCAGTCCTGTTTCCTCCCATGTACAGGGGTAGAAGAGCTCCTCTGCCTCGTAGGAAGTGAAGGCCAAATCGGTTTCTCGTCCTCCCACTTTCAGGAGACATGATTTACTCTTTTGGTTTTGCACCGAGACAGTTCCAGGGAGGATTATTATTCGCTGATTTATTATAATACACAGAGTCTACTTTCTTGGTTGTGTTATCTGTGCTCCTTAGCTGTGTGTTAGCTTGCTCATCTCCGCTGTTTTGAATCAATGGCAAGATTGTTTAATTTCCACATAGTCCATTTACCTCCACATTTACTTCTAAGCGATGCATTTTCATCTCCAGTACTGCAATCTTCTGCAGGAGGCTGTAGTAGTCATCTGTGGAGAAGGGAGGCATCTTGTTGCTAGTTAGCTTAACGGTTAGCACCTTTCCAGGTTATTTAGCTTTAGCTGAGTGCTAGGTACCCAGACACTGTAAATCAGGCTTAAGCTGTGGGTAGGCCACGCACACGGAGTTGCTGGCTCGTCAGATAAGTTGTAAAAAGAATAAAAAATTATTAAAAATGATTTAAAAAGTCTTGGTTCACTTAAAAGAAAAATAATAGAATTATATCCAAGACTTGTGGAGAGAAATATAATGATTTAAAAGCAAATTAAGCAGTAAGCAGCAGGAGGAAGCAGAGACGCGTCTGCACTCTTCATAAGCAGGGAATTCAAAAGCACCTTAAGCAAACAGAAAACACCATGGAGAAACACCACAACGATCAAAAACCTGAAAACAGAATGCAGGAAAGCTGAATGTAAGTGGAGGAAGACAAAGCTTCAGATTCACTATGAGATGTACAAACAAAGCCTGCGTAGTTTTAACAATGAGCTGTGCAAGGCCAGAGAGCTGCATTTATCTGAACTGATTAATAAGAATGCCAACAATTCTCCAACTCTGTTTCCTATGGTTGAAAAACTCACAAATCCTCCTAAACAGTCAAACCCAGACCTCCTCTCTACTGAGAAATGCAACAAATTAGCCAACTTTTTCAGCCAAAAAATAAAAAATAATTAGACAGAAAATTCACGCCACACAGACCAACAAGAAAACTAATATGTGTCTAAAACCTAGAAATAACTCTGACATTATGTCACAATTTAATATTGTTGATTTAAGAGAGGTATCCCAATCTCAGAAGATGTGCCTTGAACCTGACAGCTCTTTTTGGATCAACTTATTTGTGCGAGTCTGCTTTCTCGCACATGCAAATAATCAAGTCCAAGTACAGATCAACAATGACTGATGACCAGTGTCTAAATGTCTTCTGGTTGTCTGACAACAAGAAAAACTGCTGTAAGGTTAGTTACTGCAGGCTGGAAACGATGTGTGTGGGTTTGCGATGTTGGCACTGGATTGGTAGATCTCAGGAGGATGGCTACTTCAAAAGTAGGTCTTGAGTCAAAAAAGCTTGGGCACCCCTGTGCTAGGAGGTGGCAAATGGAGCCAGCTATACTAGGTGGCTTTGCACTGGCTAAAGGGACCTGGCTCGCTATTGGGTGGTTTTCCATGGAGCAGAGTTGAGCTTCCAATTCAGATAACCTCACCTCCAAGACTACAAAAAGACTACATTTGTCGTACCATTATCGCTAAAGGAGGCAGAGGAGTAACTAAATATCTGACACACGGACCAGGTGAAAGTAGGAGATGGCGAGAACTGGTAGCCATGCTAAGCAAAAGTACCAGACACACCGCTAAAAAGGGAAAATAAACACCAAAGATCTGTAGGACTGAATGTTAGAACAGAACAAGTATGCAATAGAGTTAACAATGCAAAAATGTGTAAATTATAAGGATAAATAAAGTGATTATTAATAATCCAAGAGGAGCAAGAAATTCCACAGTACACAAACAAGGTAATGGGAAGTGATGCAATACGTCTTACCGCAAAGCGTCAGCGCCACCAATGAGAGAAGGTTGAGATGGACCATTATCCTCTGGTATGGTGTATATGCAATTGTCTTCAGGTTGGTGGTGTTAAACCTAATCAATTCCCAACGACATTTGCTTTTTAAAAACTCCTCTTCTTAAGGGGTTTCCACTCTGTCTCCATCTATGAGCAAAAGATCTCCCATTGGCTCAGGATCTCCCATTGGCTTAGGCTGTATTATCTGATACAGGTCATGTGTGGCATAGTAGTATACCTTTTGTCCCCCCAATAGTTAATCTGCTGGACCCCACGTTGTGGATATAGCCGTAACTGCGCAGGTTGTTCAGTAACTTGGTTAACTTGCTGATGAAACTGAATCTGGGGTTGGGATCCATGAGATTGATTGTAAGACTGGGGCTGATGAGACTCTGACTGTGACCAAGTCTGTCCACTGAGATTGACCACAATCTCAGCTCTTAAGCTTAAGCTTAAGCTTAAGTTTACATTTCTATTGAGTGTCTGAGGATTTTTTTTGTACTGCTCCTTGAAACAATCGAACAGCATCAAAGATACGTCTTGGGAACCGGAACTGTCATTCACCTGGATGTTGGTGTAAAACTCGTTTTTGTTGCCGTTGAAAAAATCCATGTCAGACTGTACCCCGGCAGTGTTGAACTCCTCAGAATCCGACATGTGTTCGCTTTGCATATATAATACACTTATGTCATCCGCGGTCCCTGGAGTTCTTGATGTCACTGATGTTCTCGATGTCTGTCAGAAAAACTAACAAAATGGTCTGACTCACAAAATGGTACTATTACTATTTATATTGTTTATGTTTGCTGGCCACACAATGTTATGGGAAAGGGACATTCAATGCTATGGGAAAAGACATTACTAGCCATTTAATGTTATGGGAAGACGAGTTCAGACAGTCAAAACAATTTTGCTTGCTACATAGTATTATGAGAACCAAAAGACAGGAGGAGGCTTCCCCCATCACAGAAACTCTTATTCTTGCAGCTTTTCTCATAGTATAACTATATAATTTTTCTAACAATGTCCCTCCTTGGGTGAGTTCCATAGAGAATGGTGTAACTGTCGTCTGCAGTCAATTGTGAGTCTGTCGAGATGTCTCGTCAACGTTCAGTCTCAAGAACCCCTCTCAAGGAGACTGACTGATGCCCAGCTCACACTGCACCCAACCCCCTTTGGCCCCTCCCACAGGTGGTGAGCCTGTCGAAAAGTGGACCAATGTTTTCTTTTCAGGCTATACCCAGCTGGGCCCCATGTGTATAGGCCCGGCAACCAGGTGCTCGCTGCCGGGCCCCACCCCCAGGCCTGGCTCCAGGGGGAGGCCCCAGTGATCTACGTCCGGGCAAGGGACAACGTGTTCCAAGAGTCTTTTTCTTGTTCTTCGTCTGGTCCCACATCTAGGATCTCTTTGCCTTGGGTTAGGGTTAGGGCTTAAAGCCCTGGACAACATAGCTCCCAGAATCAGTGGGACACACAAACCCCTCCACCACGGTAAGGTGACAGCTCATGGGGGGACCATAAAACATTAGCAATAAAAATATGAATGAACTTTATTTATTTATTTAACAGGGACAAAGCTTAATACATACATTGTGCCAGATTTAGCTGCAAGCTGCTGCTGGTGGTGACTGCTTGTGCTGGCGGTGGCTGCTCGTGCTGGCGGTGGCTGCTCCTGCTGGCGGTGGCTGCTGCTGTTTGTGGAGGCTGCTGGTGTTGGTGTCTGCTGGTGTTGGCAGTGAATGGTGCTGGCAGAGGCTGCTGCTGCTTCTGCTGGTGGTGATGGCTTCTGCAATTGGAACCTGCCCGTGGTGACTGCTTGCTGGTGTCTCACTGATGGCTGCAGGAAGATACTGAGGGCTGCAGGAAGATACTGGTGGTTGTTGGAGGTTGAGAAGGAATAGAGAGGCCAAATACATCCATGACAATAAGCAAGGTATTTGGTAGTGGCCTAGATGTTATGGCCTTTGGTGCAGGAGGTTGAGCCTTCTTGGCCATCTTGTTCTGACTCTTGCTGCCAAGGTAACCTTTACTCTTGTCTTCTCTCCTTGCAGCCCTGATGCACTTTGCTACAACCCTTAACCTCAGCCTGCCATATTTGCAGGTGATTTTTCTCTTCACATCATGGCATGATGGAAGGCTGCTATCCAGAAGCATGGCGTCTTCTTACAGCTGTTCCACTTCATTGGTGCACTGCATGTGAGCAGCTGAAGACACACTTCACGATGTACCTGGCCAGATGGTATAGAACACAGGGATATGTTTTTGTGAAGGTGGGTGGTGATGTCAGGTCGACCAGCTGCTCCACTCTCAGACCTTCAGAACTGCTGGTATTGGTTTTGGTCTCCATGAAGTCTGCTAGGTGGTCACAGCTGTCATCCAGGTAACTGCCTGTATGCACTGGGTACAGGAACTGTCCAACAGTGACAGCCCGCAGGGCATAGTGGAACTCCTCTGACGTATGCATCCAAATGTGTTTTCCAGGCAGTCCTGCGTGAACCGACTTGCAAGGACAAATTTGTGACCCTGGCTCGACAGTATGGTTAAAGTGGCCATAACCAATTCTGTCTGGACCGGCTTCCAGCTGCTCTGTTCCTCTATCTTTAGGCCATGAAAAAGATTGACGCTCTCTTGGAAAAAAGCTGATGGCCTTTTCGTACTCTCCCATGTTGAACCGAGAAAGGGCAGTCACAACATGGCGGGATGACATAAGATAAAACCAGTGGTCCACCTTCTTCTGGAACTTGCTTCAGGACACTGCTCCTCCTCTACCAGGTACTTTAAGGCAGCACTTGTCAACTTACTGAAGATGTGCATGGCTGAGCTAACTTTCATCTTTTCAAAGTGTTTAAGCTCCAAGACGCCCATGGAGAGGTTGGGAGCCAGCTTTAGTGCTATACCCTCTTGGTAGGACACCAGATCCTGTAATGGACCAACAGACACCACACTGGACGAGAAGTGCTCTTTGTTCACCACATCTTGTGGAATGGTGATGGTCTGACCACGGACAAGGGCGCTCTTCAAGTTCTTGACCAGATTTGTGACATCTACATTAAAATGGAGCCGACCGGTGTGCCTCTATGGAATGTTGAATCCAGGGCTTATCACACGTCACCCCAAAAGCTCATTGCTCTATTGGGGCTTCCCATGTCACTTGTGACATTAATGACATGAAGCCCTACAGATGCCGCTACCTCCACTATAGCAATGATGATGGGCTGGTAGACGGCACCATTGGTGGAATTACTGCTGTACACTGCCTGGCTACAATTTGCTTCCACCTTGTTGTTACTCCAGCCAGCATGTAGACACAAGCATGAGTTGCTCTGCCATTGTTGCCAGGCAGTGTAACATTGCCAAACAGCTTTCCTATCCCCATATGCAGCTTTATACTTGGGGTGATGGTCATCTCATCCAAGGTTAGCACACAGTCCCTCTCCAAAGGCTCATGCTACCAGCCTTTAACTTCAGCTTGTCAAAAACCTACTCCAACACTTCAGTTTTCCATGTTGCATTCTTCTTTGGACAGTGCGGATGTGATTATATACTTGATTATATCAAGTACAGATTAAGTGATGCCTGCTGTGTTATCTAACCATTCTCCCTGACCCCATTTACTTCTTTACAGGATACAGATGAAAAGCATGAGAAGGGTGTGAATGGAACTGCCATAAAAGATTTGAGGTTTTCATTGAGGACCCTTAAACAAAGCAATATCTTGTGACCCTGCCTTCACCATTAAAATCCGTGTCCATTTATGCCAGCAGCCTTTAGCCTCTGTATTTAAAGGACCTCCCGGACACTCATGGCTCCAGTTTGACATGCTGTGTTCTACAGTCTGGCAGGATGTCCTGTGACACACCTGTATGTGTGCTCATGGTTTCATTGCCCAACTTTGTTTGTCTATTAATGTTTTTTGTTTGTTAACACACACTGCTGTTATTGTTCTAGTTTGTTATTATTAGGGCCCGAGCTGCAAAGCAGCAAAGCCCTACTGTTTTTCAAGGTGTTATTATTATTATTAGGCCCCGAGCGGCAAGGCAGCGAAACCCTATTGTTCTTCAAGGCGTTATCATTATTTTATGTGCATTTTACTCAATTTTCGGTGCTTTCCCGTACACCAAAACTCACCAATTTTGCCATGCGCGTCAGGCCTGTTGTACACTACGTTATAGTGCAGTTGCTTCAAAATGACTCTGTAGCGCCCCCTACTCATTTACTAAATACCTTTGTCGCTGGGGTTAGTTTTGCATAGCTAGACGAAATTCGCTACATGCCGTCGTCATGCCCAGGCACACAAAAAAGCCTGGGACTTCATGGCGCTGGATCCACAGGAAGTCGGCCATTTTGTGTTGAACCTGCCGGACAAAATTCGGTATACACTTTTGTTATGCCTCTTTATGGCATAACAAAGATATTTAAGTTATTGCTCTAATTGAGATTGTTATTGATATCTGATCATATACTGTGACAACTTGTGTTGTGTAAATGCTACAGTATTGAACACTATGTTATTGCAGTTATGTGATATATCATGGTATTTGTGCTTACTGATCATTGTGGTTTTCCTTTCCTGCCTGTATTCTACAGAACCACACATACACACACATTTGCACGTGGGAGCAGCTTATTGAGCTGTCCAAAGCCCAAATTGTGCCTATAATCAGAGCTCAAATCTAGATGCATTGAGCAGGAACCAGAAGGGGAATAAGAAGAGGGAACTTGAAACCGTTTCTTCCCTTGATCATCAAAGGAAGTGTGAGATCACTGGCAGATCAAATAGACAATCTTGGACCCCTGATGAGGATGCAGCAGAGATATTGGAAAGGTGGTGTTATCTTTTTTCACTGAAACATATCTGCAGGAACAACTCTAACAGCTCTCTGCTCAGCTTTAAGACTATCCGGGCAGACAGAGACTGCAGACAGAGCGTTAACAGTAAAGGAGGAGGATTACAGAGCTGGTTAACATCAGATGGTGGAATCCTGGACATGTCACTGAGAAGGAGCGTCTCTGCAGCCCAGATGTTGAACTGCTGGCTGTGAGTTTCTGTCCATGTTGTCTGCTGAGAGAGTTTACCTGAGTTACCTGCTGACACTGTGTGTGACATCATCAGCTGAGTTGTTGCTAAGCTACAGAAACAACACCGCAACCCACTGATGGAGACTGAGACTGAGGTTTCTATCACACCTTCCTTTTTGCTACACTTCAACTTTCTACGTTTGTCAGCTGATTTTTTTGTTTTGTTTTGATATCTATAACAATAGCATTTTAGTGTAGCAATCTCATTTTCCACCAGTAACAAAGTATCATTGAATTAAATTGAGTTGAGTTGAGTTGAATTGAAGGGCTGACATATCATTGACCATTATTTTATCTGGACAAAAGTAAATGAGAAGTTGGAAGCCACATTCTGCGTCCTTACACATGGAACAAGATAAAAAAAATATTTTAGCATCTGTCACCCCATTTGTCATCAGTCTGCTGATTTGGACTTTATGTTGTGTTTTTGTTGTTTTGTTTGTTTTTCGAAAAGTGGCAAAATACTTACGTACTGCTGTCTTACCAGAATATACATGCCTGATTTAGTTTTAAGTGTAAAAATGTTTAAGGGGGTCATCTACAATACCGCGTAATGAACAAATTCCAAACACACCAAACATCTATCTCACTGTATCAACAGACACAAGCATTTCTGAATTGGTTTTTAAGATTTTGTATTTGCAGTCAGTTGCGGTGTGTGGGTTCTCTCTGTGTACTCTAGCTTCCTCCCACTATCCAAAGACATGTCTATCTCATAGGATCAATAAGGTATGATGAAGTAGGCATCCTAAAATGCTTTATGAATGAAAGAAGAAATAGAAGAAATAAATTAAATAATTAATGTATTTACAGCAGAAACTGACTCATGATGTCAACAAGCAGATTGTCCATGAGAAGGACATTCTTTAAGCTAAGTGTTAGTGAATGGAACCCTGATATAAATATCTATGTATATAAAAAGAATAGAATAGAAAATACTTTATTCATCCCAAATATAAAGAAATATAGATATTTATATCAATACTAGCAGAATTTTTTTGTGATGTGAAGCAGTGTTGTGTCCATTTCTCACCACAGACTGCACTTAAAGATCGGTCTGGCCTCTTAGTCCAGAAAGATAAGCCCATTTGAAAATGCTTGAAAAATGTATTCATTCTAATGAACAGTAGAAGGTTCCTCCTTTTCATTGCAAAAAACTGACTTAGTTAGTCTCATGCCCTTCTCTTCTTTTAAACAGTGTGACTTTGTAAGTAATGTAAACTACATTATATTTAGTGTCACTATTATGTAATTAACAAATTGCTATCGTATGTTAAATGTTAAATGAGCGCCCATCAAATATGTAGATGAGTAATTTCTCAGTCACAATGACCCATTAAGATGTACAGTATACATTTTTTCTACTTACCTGATGACAGCAACATGTCCTAGCTTTCTGCCTACAACAGAACTGGCCTTTTTCACCAGTTTGTCCAGGCTCCTACAGTCTGTAGTGCAACTCCCCAAGCAGGCAACAGCATAGAACAGTGCACTCTTAATGATAGTGTGATAAAACATGCATATCATATCACTGCAGACATTGAAGGACCTGAGCCGTCTCAAGAAGAAGACACGACTCTGGTCCCTCCTGTACACTGCTTCTATGTTGGCAGTCCACTCCCGTTTCTTATCCAGCACCACCCCCAGGTATTTGCAGGTCTGAACAGTCTCTATCTCCCCTCCATCAATGCAGACTGACTGGTATGGAGATCTCCTGAAGTCCACCACCAGCTCTTTGGTTTTGGTAGTGTTCAGGAGTTATTTTTTGTCCAGCCACTGAAGGACTCCACAAGGCCCCTGTACTCCTTCTCCTGTCCACCACGCACACATGCCACAACAGCCGTATCATCAGAACAATTCTGTATGTGGCAGGACTCTGAGTTGTACCTGAAGTCTGATGTGTACAAGGTGAAAAGAAAAGGAGCCAAGACAGTACCCTGCGGAACCCCAATACTGCATTCCAGTGTTCCAGAAACACATCTCCCGATCCTGACATACTGTGATCTAGGAGTCAGATAGTCTATAATCCATTATGTCAGGGAGGGGGCCACAGCCATACCTAGAAGCTTGTCTTTTAGCATGGGAGGCTGTATGGTGTTGAAGGCACTGGAGAAGTCAAAGAACATGATTCTCACATATGAACCAGGCACATCCAGATAAGCATATGACCGATGCAGCATTAATGAATCGCGTCTTCCACTCCTATGTGTTTCTGGTAGGCAAACTGGAGGGGGTCAAGATCCTCAGCAACCTGTAATCTTATGCGGCGAACAAGGAGTCTATCCAAGATCTTCGTGAACACAGATGTCAAAGCCACCGGTCTGCAATCATTCAGCTCCACCGGCACTGGTATGAGACAAAAAGTTTTCCACAGCACCGGGACTTTTTCCATCTGAAGGCTCATATTGAAGAGCCTCTGAAGAGGGACTGCTAGTTGTCCAGCACAGTCCCTCAGATGCCTCAGACATACTCTGCAGCCCTCCCTGACTGAAGTCTCCTGAGCTCAGCTCCAACCTCCTCTATAGTTAGACAAAGAGGTTGTAGCGGAGGGATGACGACAGGAGTGATGTTGCTATAAATTTTAGATATGGGGGTGGGGGTGCAGCTGGACAGAGGAGGGTAAGTGGTGGGAACAGCCACACATGTGAAGGTGCAGCTGGACTCAGGATGCCTGGTGCTGGAAGCTGCCACAGAGGTGGAGATGCAGCTGGGCTCAGGAGGCAAGGCGGTGAAAACTGCTGTAGAGGTGGAGGTGTAGCTTGACACAGGAGACCTGATGGTGGAAGCTGCTGAAGAGGTGGAGGTACAGCTGGACATAAGAAGCCTGTTGGTGAGGAGTAGGCTTGGCGATGCAAGGGGGGGGGGGGGGGGGGGGGGGGAGCAGCAGCAGAGGTGGAAAAAGCCACACTATCAAACCTATTGTAGTATTGGTTGAAAGTATTGGCTCTGTCCACATCACCTTCCACAGACTGAGAGTTCTTCAGTTTGTATCCAGTGATGGTCCTCATGCCCCTCCACACCTCCTTGGTGTTATTGTTCTCCAGCTGTCTCTCTACCTTTTTCTTGTACTCCACCTTAGGTTGACGTAGTCTCTTTTTAAGCTTCTGTTGTACATTCCTCTGCCTTTCTCCATCCCCATTCTGGAACCCCATCTCTTTCTGGTTCAGGAGGTCTTTGATGTCACTGGTGATCCATGGTTTATTATTTGGATCGCACCTTACGGTCCTCACTAGAATCACAGTGTCCCTACAGAAGTTAATGTAGTCAGTGATGGTGCTGACCCTCCTGTCCATGTCAATGTCCATTTCTTCTTCCTCCAGCAGTACAGCCCAGTCTGTGACATCAAAGCAGTCTCTCAATGCATCACTCAGCTCTGGTGACCACTTACTGAAAGATCTGGTAGTAAGAGGAAGTCCTTGTACATAAGGTCCATATGTGGGTTGTATATAGACCATGCTGTGATCAGATCTACCCAGTGGTGGAAGAGACACTGCCCTGTAAGCCTCCTTCATGTTTGCATAGAACAGATCTAATGTCCTTTCTTCACGTGTTGGACAGTCCACATACTGTACAAAGCCAGTCAGGCAGGAGGATAGAGAGACGTGGTTGAAATCCCCTGTGATTGCAATGAATGCCTCAGGATGCTGGGTCTGTATCCTAGCAACAGTGTCATGGATGACATCACACGCCATTGTAGGTGCCGCCCTCAGTGGAATGTAAACAACGATGACGACTGTATTTGGGAACTCTCTGGGTGCATAGAACACACAGAAACAAACTGACAGCAGTTCAGTGTCTGGACAGCATACCCTCTCCTTAACGCTCACATTGCAAGATTAAAAAAAAACAGGATAATACCCCCGCCTTTCCGTTTACCGCTCGTACTCCGGTCATGATCCGCTCGTATGGCTGTGAAACCAGGTATGTTCACACATGAGTATGTTGGTATGTTGTCATTCAGCCAGGACTCAGACAGACATATCAAACTGCTCTCCTTATACAGCCGTTGGTTCCGAACAAGCACCTTTTGCTCATCACACTTGTTTGGTAGCGAGTTAGCGTTTCTCATAATCACAGAGGACAGAAAAGGCTTGTACCTCCACCTCCTGTTGTGCCTCTTTGCCTTTGGTTTTGTTCCAGCTCTGCATCCACGGTACAGCTTTTTTAGCTTGGTCGGAATTGGATTTTTAATTCCGTGTCTAATCCTTGACAGTGCCAACTGCTCTAGTACTGGTAGCAGTGCACATTGTCAAAAAAAACCCAAAAAACCAAAAACAAAATGTAAGTAAAAAGCAGATCATTAAAAAAGTTTAGATAAAAACTAATAATGTAATTATATAAACGACAAACAAAATTGAGAACTACATAAACTTGCTGCCGATAAGGCTGGCGCATAGCAACAGCCCAATGTCAATTATACAATACAATGTCAAGTACAGTAAATAAAGGCATTTAATGATTTTTGTCTTGAATGGAAAAGTGTGTCATCCAAAGGTAACTTCTTGTTCTTAGTGTATTTGTGTACAGCTGAAGTCACCAATCTGGAAGTAAAAATTCACTGAACAAAAGTACAGACTAAAACTAAAAGGAACTATGGAGAAGAATTTTAAATGAATGCAGAAATGATTACTTTTAAAGTATGTCAAACTTCTGATGGCAACAGTGTCAAAATGCCACCAGATACTCCGGCAGCTCTACTGCCACAAAGTACAGCAGTTACCGTGGTGCTTGTTACTATTGTCATGTAAATACAGTATGTTCACATTACAGAGTGTTTCACTATAAATTTAAGCTTGAAGGTCAATGGTCAATGTCTTTTTTCTGACTCATCTGCAGTGTAAAAATGATGCATTATCACCTTAAATGCCACCCACAGCTCAAAAAAAGATGCCTACACAACTTTTAGTACAGGGGTACCCAAAACATGCATCGTGATTGACCAGTAGATCTCAAAGGTAGTGCGAGTAGATTGCATGCCATTAAAAAACAAAAAAAACATCATCTATCCTCCCAATGGCATTTGCCACAGGATAACCAGTCTGAGATCTCTTCTCCTCTTCTCCACGGGTCACAACGCAAACTACTGCAGTAATCCACCAAGTTAAAGTGACCTGGTTAGCCTTTATATCTACTAAAGAAGGGATATAATAAAAAGGGTGGGGCGCTGGACCAAGTGAGAAACCAAAAACTTAACACTTCCATGCCCAGCAGGAGGAGGACCTTATTTTCACCATGTCATATTCAAAGTGCGTTTGTCAGTTTATCATTGCTATTCCAAAGAAACTGAGATGTGGAATGATACTTTTAAACCTTTTAAAACTTCCGTCCAAAATGCAAAATGAGAAAGAGAAAGGTGAAGGAACTAAAATCACAGTTAACAGTCCTTTTCACACAGCTGAATTTAAAAGCAAAGGCAGCCACCCAAGCACCATTCTGGATGTGTCACTTATCATTAAGCATAAGTCCTATCAAGAGATGATAAAAGAGGCCTTTACTGAGGTAGCTGACTCATTATTTTGGGATTTCAAAAACAAAGAAGAAAAATGTAATCTTCTGTCAAAGCTCTTCAGCTATCAAGAAGTACAGTTATACGGCACTGTGAAGTAATTGTGAAATACGGAAAAACCACCATGAAGTGGTTTTTGAATTTCCCCTCTGGGAGATGAATAAAGTATTTCTATTCTATTTGGTAATGGCAGATGATTTGACACTTTGGAAACACATTGCAGACTGTGAGTGTCTCACTGCAATTAAGCAAGTCTACTGACAAATGTGATACAGCCCAGTTGTGCGTTTTCATTCGAATGATGTTTGACTGTAAAAAAGGAGGTGTTTTTTTTTTTTGCTAGACTCAGAGGCACAGGGATCAGCAAAGTAAAAAGCCCACTGTACCATTGTTCTCATTATAGTTTGCAGCACTATTGTTTTTTTTTTTGTTTGTTTTCAAAGGAGAGATTAAAGAAAGAAGGGGAGGGAAGAGAGAGGAAAGAAGAGAGCTTGAAAAGATAGACACCAATCGCTCCACTTTACAGTTTTACAAACTAGAACCAGTCCGGTGCTGGCTTTGCTGGGAAACTGAAGGTAAAAGTTGAGCTTGTTCCAACACTAAAAGGGCAAAGTCTTAGCTACAAGCAGTGAGGGATACACTTTTAAATATCTGTGTTGTGTTGGCATTAGATGTATGACTGGATTTTAGTACAAACATCATGGTTATACTGAGTGAAAAAGCAGCCAAGGGGGCTAACGGTACTCTGTGTAAATAAATGTGCACGTAAGACAACTGAACGTATCAATTTGTTGCTTCTACAACTGCTCAGAAACACAGAGTTACTCACACGAGCAGGTACTGAGCATAGTTATCAAACTGAGATGTCCTGCTTTAGTCTTGGTTGTGGGGGTTCATCGTACTGCTCACCTTGACATTTCGGGTCTGATTCTGGCTCCAACACATACAGCTGCATCACGCGTGTCATGTCATGCTTGAAAACGCAGCAAGTTCATGTTTTCTGTGTTGTTATAGCTTCTTAGCCGGCAACTGTAGTAGTGCACATTTACGAGTCACCGTCATCACCTATTGTAAAACCTCCAGGAATTTGACCAATCAGAAGGCACTTTAGCCAGGTTGGTTCTCAAGAGGAGGCTTCCCCCAAGAGAAAGCTCTCCCTAGTTCTACTACCTTATTCATAAAGCACTATAAAAACAACCACAGTGGACCAAAGTTCTGAAACTACATATGGCTACCCAGCATTGTAAGTTTCAATGTTTGTTGATGCAAAGTGCATATATTTTGTCTTTATGATGACTTGTATAGGAATTAACAGATTTAATTGAGTACACAGCGTGAGTTGATTTACGGTTTGTTTTACTTGTTAATTAAATGCTTGCAATGTCTGGTCTGTATTGTGTAGCATGTTGATTATGATTTATTTTGCATCTTTGTTTAGTATATTGTATCTGATTCAGTTAACTAAAGCAATATTATTATTTTCTTTTTGTCTTAAGAACCATGGCAATGTCCAAGAAAAATGGTTTCTGAATAAATGTAATGATAATGGGAAGACCTGTTTCCTGGTGAAAGGTCCTATTATATGTACAAAAGTCGCTTGAAGCGAGAATTTGCATCACCATTCATAAGTACTATCCTCAAATGGGGGTTGAATTGTGTTTGTATATGTGTGTAAATTATGATGAGGGGAAGTGTGTAGAAACTGGAGGCAGTGAAGTGGGAAAAGCTAAGGTAGCTGTAAACATTTGGAGCTCCAACAAAGCCAATTTCTTTTTTAAAGCAACAAATATTCAGAAACCAGACTACACCTTCAGTTGTTTGTTCGCACTTCTCTCTGTTTTCCTTCAGCCAGATTTTCCCATCTCCTGCAGCTCACAGGTGTCGGATTTATCATCTGTACACCTTCCATTCCAGTCCTGGTGTTAAAGGACTGTTCTGTGTATTTTCCTGTAATCCTGCTGCTACACAGAAGGAAGTGAATAAATCACTTTATTACTTACAGAGTAATACAAAGACACATTTTTTTGTATGTTGTAAGTGTGGCTTTAACTTGATAAATAATGGCCCGGTGGCTATGATATTGGTTGTTTCTTATTCATGATGGCATATTTTGAACAAAAATGATAAATTAATAAAAAAACATGGGGATTGTAAAAACTTCTGTTGAAGGGGACAGAAAGTAAAGCAGCACTTGGACCTGTTTTCACTGCATACCTCCTCAGTTTAATTTCTATTAAAAGAAATAATGGCCTTCCCTAAATGAAAGGGAGATTGTGTTTTCTTTGTTACTCTAAGAAGATCTAGAATGTTTACATTTGAAAATCAGACGACATGTCACGTTTTGGCTAGCTGAGGTGATGGCATGTTTTTTTATTAGTCAGATTCCGGCAGTTGTGCAGTTTCATGGTTACAGCAGCTAAATTGTGGTCAGCATCTATCTGTCTCGCACCTTATCTCAGCTTATGTGCTGAAAATAAACGTGCTTTATCATTCATTTGTTAAATGGAGTTGAAACACATTTACAGCACTGTAAAAGTCTTGGATGCCCATGATCCTTTAGTAATATGATAACTACTCATTCTGGAGCCCTCTGCTTTTCATATTTCACTCCAGTAGAAAGAAGAAAATCTGCATTTCAGTGATTAGTACCAGAAATATGGGTTCCTGTTCAGTGTCTAAAAACACTTTCTCTAGCCCCTACTAGTTTCAGGAAGCTGCTGAAACTAATATGATTCAAAGCTCTCTTTGTGCCAAAGTTGTGGTTTAATGACAACAACTCATGGGCAGGTTAGTGTTTCAGTTCATTAGCACTGTATGTTTGGGAAAAGATGGTGTGCATGGGTGAAAACAAAATGCATACAGAAAATATGTGATGGTTTCTGAGTGATGTCACCTCATAGTGTGGGAGATGTTTCATGCTGGAACTCAATAAAAGCCCCAGGTGGACAGATTCAGCAGGTTGTTTTTATTTCTGTTTTGATAGCTTTATCAAGTCAGCATTCATGATACACAGCCACATACTAGGAAGCTACAGAAGCTTTCAGCACTTACACAATCAGTAAGTAGGACACGCAACAGTGAGGCAGAGGACTGAAACACACCAAACAGAAAAATACAGCAAATAAAAAGCTCATGGCACCCAAGTTCAGTTTATAATCACAATAATATTGCTTTTAAAACACAACTCTTTCAAACCTCATTGCTGTTTTGTCACGTTATAGTCACACTGCATTTAAATATCAAATATATTCCTTTACTGATGTGTTTCCCTTATTGCTAACATCAAACAAAGCTAACATTATGTATATATATATATATATATATATATATATGACTAATTTTGATAATAGTTGTGTTGAACAGTACAAACTTTACAGAAAATAACAGTCCAAGACTGGTAGGATATACTGAGGGTGGTGGAGTTCAGTATGGTCGGCCATTGAATTTATAACATTACCCAAACAAGACACCACCTATTCAGCTGGCCCTTCATATGGAGTCAGAGCGCTGGTCAATCGGATGAAGGGTGGGCAACCTTATCTTTGAAAAAAAATCATCTTTTACAAAGAAATCTTTCATATATACCAACAGATGCAAATATAATTTAAGTTTTTTTTCTATTTACATTGGAATCCAGATCAATCTTCTGATATTTTACTGTGAATCTGAAAGGAAAGGATGTATGTATACTGAGGTAAAAATATAGGGTAAGCTATATGTTACAGCCAAGGTTCATCACTGATCATATTTTCTATATTAAAGTATTTGGATTATTCATTTACTGGGAAAAATATATTGTTTAACATGTTTTAGTTCTCAAATATTACACGTAATACAAAATGGATATGAAAGTTGTCATATCCTGAGCCCCGATGAAATCATGAACAACAAAAAAATTGCATTATATAATTAATTCAGTTATTACCACAAGACTGTATGACACCCTGGACACTTTTGGGTTAATGATGTGTGAAAAATCTTTTAAAATAGTCTGTTGTACTCTTCTGGTTAATACTGTTTAGTAATTATCATAATGATAGTGTAGTGCTTGATATGCTTTTAAACAAGAAAAATCATCTGCTTACTAAAGTAGCCTTTTTTTCTATGTTTGTGCTCACCAGTAGAGGGCAGTAGCAGTTTTGGGATGTTAGTAATCTGGAAGCCTTTCTGGTGCTCTACCCTCCAGAACACATGACACAGTTTAAAGGAGTGTCAGAGAACTTATCAGAACAATCCTAAAGAACATTATTTCAATGTCAGGAGAAACATGGTTGTCACCATCGTCTAATCATCACTGTTTACACATACTCTTCTGTATGATTTTGATGTCCTTGAGTTCTGGTGGGAGCCATCAAAAAGATAAATTTTTTCTCATTTCAAACTGGACACTGCCAAGTTGGAACACTTGTGAGGCTCACTGGACAGCTGTGGTGTCCTGTGGGTTATGCAGTGCGTCCAGCTGGACACGTGGTATCAAAGTTCTGGCCTACCATAGCTCAGGACATGCAGTGGTGTTAGAAGGAAGACTGAGGGAGGGAGATGGGGCATAAGCAGGGTTTCCATTGGAAGAAAGCTGCAGGAGCTGTAACTCGCTCAGCCTCGACACATGCAGTCCTCACTATTAATAGACACATAGTACAATCCATTTTTCATATATAGTTCTTTTTAAAGCTAGGCTACATAGCTCTGAGCCATAAATAGGAGCTTCACATGCCAACAGAGACACTTTGCAGGGTAAGCCAACAGCAAATTAGGGCGCTGACAGTAATAGTACACACACACACAAACATGTTTGTTTCACTGTCCCTGTGAGGACAGCCACTCACTTCCCCTAACCCTAATTTTAACCTTTGCATAATTCTAATCCTTAAACCCAGTTTTAACCCTAAAATAGCTACACACACACACACACAAGGGTTAAATTAAGTGGTAGACACAGAAATACTGACCAGTGGAGTACACACAGGTGGAGTGAGGACATAAAAGATGATAAGAGTATGAAGGGTGAGGATCTCATACCCTCAAGAGATAAAAACTCTACCTTATGGCACTGCATATAGACAGGTTATTACTGAGTGTGTACTAATGGATCCTGTAAATGTTGATTCATATATGATATATAATCTTAATACAGTGAAAGGAACAACAGGATCCACAATAAATGAGATAACAACTGACACACTCAAAAAACCCTGAAAAACTTTTGATAATATATTGTACCTACAAGATTCAAAAGGAAATAAATGCATCTTCTGCAAACAAGACCATGACTGAAGACAATTAAACACACACAAGACAATAACAATAAACCATGAATTCTCTTGCTCCCACAAACTGATATGCTAACAACACATGAAGCGTGCATGTACTAACATGAGATAATCTCTGAAGACCCAAACATCAGAGCAGGAGCAGAGTGCTCAGGCCACCAGGGGGCTTCAAAACGATAAAAGTGTGCAACATTTCTGTCTCTGTTTGTTTGATTTCCAAATGGGTATTAATGCTGCTAAATAAAGGCCTTTACTGTCAAAATAAGGAATGGTAAGGCCATGAATGGAATAAAGTCCACATCTCTGGAGAAAATTATAGTTTATTTTCATCTGTGTTTCCACTTTGAATACTTCTGTCACATTATCAGTGCCACGAGCGAAAACTGCTAAGCACGTTCACACAGATTTTCTACAGTTATGTAACGGTGGGTATCTGTCTTTTCATCTTTCAATCACATCTCCTCCTCTCTTGCTGTGTCTATCTCCTCTATTCCTCCCCTCAGTTCTCTCCTGGCCTTCTCCCTCTACCTTTTCTCTTCCATTTTCCATCAATCCATGGTGTCGTGCTGGCTGGCTGGAGAGCCAGAGGCTGAGCCAGCACTCTGTCACATTATCTTGCTGCTGAGTGAATTACTCTGCCTCCATTAGTCTAACAAGAAAGCAGGAGGACAGAGGGAAGATAGAAGTGGGGGTGGGGATGTAACTGGAACAAGAGATAGGAAACATGAAGGAGAACTGAAATTAGATAAGTGAAAAAGAAGAAGGGATGGAGAACAGGATGTAAATTAGGGATGGGAGGGTTGGGAAAAGGAGAGCTCTGGCACAAGAGTGAGAGGAGGGAGTGAAGAGATGACGACAGACAGGAAGGATGGGTGGAGGCTGGTTAAAAATGAAAAAGAAGAAAAGGCAGTGATGGAGGGAGACGAGCAAAGACTACAGGACAACAGAAGAGATGGGTATAAATATAAAAGAAAAGAAGATGTTGTTAGAGATTGAGATGGGAGAGTAGAGGAAAAAAAAACAGAACAGACAGGAAAGAAAAAGGGAGACGGAGGAATAAAAGAGTAAGATGATGGGATGAGAGAAAGAAGAGGCAGGAACGAAAAAACGGCAGAGCAGACAAAGTGCTGTCTCACACGAAATACTCGACATTGAATGGATGCGCGCACGCACACACATACGCGCCATAGCTGAGCTCCATCAACAGTATGGTGACGGTTTCTGTTCAGCGTCCAGTTTCTCACATCTAACATAGACTGGGCACCAGTCAGTCACTGACTGCTCCTCCTTCCACAGCAGTTACCTCAAACCAGCATGATGGGCTTCTCCCAACTCTGAGGCTCTTCCATGGAGCCTTTTTCACTCTCAAATACACACCACTGTAATAAATGTATGGCTTTATCACATGGAAAACACACAGATGAAGCAAAGCCACAATATGTGAGAAGAATAGTGGTCCTAAAAATACCAAAAATGAAGTAGAGGACTACAAGGCCTCAACAGTAACACAACATACATGTACAGAAGCTGCTGAGTCCAGAGCCACCACAGCCTGATACACTGGAACAAAGCAAAAGTTCCCTACGATGAGAGGATGGTGAGGAAACAAGTTCACAGAAAAGCAGCAGAGATGCAGCTATACACATCTGACTGAGTTCAACACACACACACACGCACACACACACGAGGTAATGACTGATGATTGACATTTTTAAAATTCCTTCCAACTTATGACTAGTTCCCTCCATAGCCCGTAATTTCCACAGACACACATCAATTCAAAAGAACAAATTAATAAATAGAATAAATAATACAAATAAAGATGGAACAGTGCTTCAGTTTGTGTGTGTTGTAAAAGAAGTCAGACATCACTGAGGACTATGGAGGGATTGGCCATAAAGTGTCCTTGGCGCCCTCCCCCACCCCATCATCCTCTTCTCTCTGCTCAGGCTCTCAGAGGTCAGTGCAGCGCTCCTGCTTGCTGTAGTGGTCAAACTGGCTCTTCCAGTGCATCATGTAGGAGGACCAGCGGTGAAACTCCACCTTCCACTGACGCTCAGCCTCATCTATGTTGTCTGAGAGAAGGAACATGGAGACAAAGTGGAAAGAATAGTTCACAGCAGAACTTTGATGCCACACTTACTGCAGAGCTTCACACTAACAAGTCTGTTAGAGCTTGAGCATAAATGGGTCAAGCACAGCAGACCACTGGGGCCCATGAGAGATTATGGCTTTCCATGGAGAACACCTCCGTGCAGAAATGGAGTGCACTTTAGCGGACCATGTCCTCCGTGGCACGATTTTGTGTAGTCAGAATGACTAATCAGTGCTTCATGATGGATTCATGTCAGTTGGGTTATTTTAGAAACTTTACTGGCACTTATCTGAATCTTAAAAGGAGTTTGTGCCTCTTCTGTCATCCACAAAAAAAGGCTATTCATTTGAAACATGTAAGAAAAGGTATGTTAACATTAGATTTCCACTAAATCAAAGAAACAACTTTTTTTTTAATGTAGGTTATACTAATTAAATATCCAGCTTAGTGCATGAGCTATATATCTGTCTACATTGTTTAACTAATTGGAAATTGGATTTTTGATCCAATTAAGCAAAATAACAGATAAAAACAAATGAACAAAGGTTGTCAACGCAACTCAACAACACAAACCTTCTTCTTCAGGAGCTAAGTAGCCTTGCTGTTCTGCTCTGCAGTGAAACGATTGACTTTTTCACTATTTTCTGAAATCTCTTAATAGCAAAACTCCCCTTCCTATTCACCTACAGATGAGACAATGTGACCATATGACTGCTCTCATACCCTTTTTTGGCCTGTCTTCTCATATTGTCTCAAAAATATCTACTCTTTGTAACAACAACCTGGTCAGAAGGTATAAAGTTACTGTATGTGGGACTGACTAATGGTTATACTTTACAATGTAGGCAGCAGGTGAGCAGGTCTATTCGGTGGATCTGCTATAACTCTTTCTGTGAAAGGAATCAATATATTATGACTCTCTTTCTTTTGAGTCCTTTAGAAATCTGATGCAAGAAGGTCTGTATACTGTAATTAACTCTGCAGGAGAGACACTGCAGCCTGATGTGTCCCAGTTATCGGTAGTGACACAGCTTTCTTTAGTTCAGCTTGCCTCTCTGTGAGCTCTTTCTCAAACTTGATGTATACAGCCTCTTGCACTTTTGTTGAAATACTTCATTCATGCTCTTAGCAGAAATTCATCCCAATCTTTAAAGGCTGATGTTATATTTGGGTCATTCTCTTCTCTGACTCGTCTGGCTAATCATTTTCCTCCCTAATCACCACATTAATAAATAAAGTTTCTAATCTGCTCAGACCACTTTCTACTTTTTTTTTAAATCAATCTCATGGTACTGCAATGTGGGACTGAGGATTTTAACTTTGATATGTGCAGTGCAATGTCTTTAATCCCAGTATACTACTCTGTCACCAGTAAGATGACCAATGTGACAGAAAACAGTAGTCCTACAGCAGACACAAAGAGATGTTCAAAGTGCACTGTTATCATGGTATTGCTAGCAAACATTTCTGACAGTGTGAGCGATTTAAGATGATCAACACTGCTGTGACTGCTGTTACCGCCTACAGTCATATCCTAAGTAGCCAGTAGGAATGTAGCATGGAGTGACACGTTGATCAATGTGACGCACCATCATGTAAAAAACTAAATTAAAACCTAACGGTGCAGATGGAAACCAAACAAGTCAAACATCATTTGTGAAATTCACAGAATCAAATCAGACTGGGTTTATGTCTGTATGATGGGTCTCCCAGCTCAGGCAATGAACGAACCAAGAAAGAAAGAAAGAAAGAGCTTTTAAGTAAGTAGCTAACATGAATACACAGTGTATACAATGTATGAATACCGTATAAACACAGTGCAGTCATTTTAAAGTCATATCATCATGTTTCAGTCTGCACACATCAAACATGTTAATCAAGTTGATCTAATTGTTGCCACCCAGTGAAGTGAGAAATGGTTTAAGTCTCTGTGTTTATCTGCCTCTAGTAAGCTTATTAGTTTATACCTGGGTTCAGTGGTTTCATCAGTTAATTACCCACAGATGTCTGTAGTCTGTCTAATGTCTGTTTCTGTTCTCCAGTCAGCTTGGTTCAGCTCTGTTCTGCTGACTCCATAGCTTGGATTCATTTGGGCTGAGCTTCAGTCATCCTGCCTGATTCTTCACCTTCCTGCCACAACACTGAATACTGACAATAATACAAACAACTATAAATTTCTGATCAAGCTTCTCCTGGCAATTCTTAATGTTCATATCTACATGACTGCACATATCCGAACCTGAATGGCATGCAAAAACTGCAAAAATAACATATCCAACCTGCAGAAACAAAACTGTCATTTTCAGCTATAAATTATTTTATAGTTTAATTATTCATATATTTATATTACAGATTGGCGCCGCCCTAGAGGCAGCAACCTGCTGCAGCAGCTCTGGACATCCTGTGTCTTTCTTTCACCTTCTTCAGCTTTTTTTCTGTTGGATGTTGTGCTGCTGAATGTTTTTATTTATTTATTTATTATTTACATCTGTTATAGATATGTAACCATGGCAACAGGAAAGTTGTTAACCTGTTGGAGCAGCTAACTGAGCTTTCCAAACCCAACTAATGCCTGGAATATGACCCCAAATCAAGCTGAGTTGAAGAAGAGACGTGTAGGATGCAGAGCAGGAACAAAATGGGGAATAAAGATGGGAATGTCATCTCTTCAAATCATCTCTTCCCTTGATCATCAGGGGAAATGTGAGACCACTGGCAGATAAAATGGACGAGCTTGGAGCCCTGATGAGGACACAGCAGCAATATCAGGCAGAGACCTGGCTGCAGGAAGACAGAGACTGCAGACAGAACGCTAACAGTAAAGGAGGAGGATTACAGAGCTGGTTAACAACAGATGGTGGAATCCTGGACGTGTCACTGAGAAGGAGCGTCTCTGCACCCCAGATGTTGAAGTGCTGGCTGTGAGTTTCTGTCCATGTTGTCTACTGAGAGAGTTCACCTGAGTTACCTGCTGACGCTGTGTGACGTCATCAGCTGAGTTGTTGCCAAGCTACAAAAACACGTTATTTTGTTATCCATCTATAACAATAGGATGTCTTCATTACTAATTAATACTGTAGCATCTAATTTTCCTAAAGCATTACATTCAATTATAAGACCAAAACTAAAAAAGAAAACTTGTCAGGTCACATCTGGTCCACCTTTACTTCATCAGGCCTCCTTTCCAATCTTTGGCTCTGAATTTACACACAAATCTGCCTTACTTCTCAAAGTTGTGCAAACCTCTGACATACTAATGTGGTGGTAAAACTCATTCAACTATGTAGTCTGACTGCTCACACTGAAGTGTTCATCTTGCACCATGTCAACTTCCTTGGTTGGTATTGCATTGTTGTCTATGTCACAGATACAATCAAATTCATAAATTTGAGTTGTTTTAGGATGCAACTGTATTATGGCATCAATTGGAATTCAATGAGGATCTACACTCTCTTAGACTTTTGTGTTTTGAGAGGTGCAGTGTTTAGAAGCAGTATGTACCAGTGATGTTGAGGAGGCGTGGCAGGAAGCGGTTCCAGAACGCACACATTTGATTGCGCAGACCTTTGTGGATCTTCAGCGGTTCAGTGTTGAGTCCAACATGTTTCTGCTCACTGACAGTGAACAGAGGCCAGCGTCTTCCTCGGTCAGGCAGCCCTTCATTGGGATTTCTGAACAGCGGGATGAGGCAGAAGAAGAAGAGACATGGATAGACCAGGAAAGGAACACACAATGAAGGATAGATCAAACTGAACAAAACTGGTTTAGCTCTTCTTTCAGTCAACTATAGCTGTGTAGACGAGTAATATCAGTACTGGCAAATACTTGATGTTTTTATTAACACTGATCATACTGTTGAATAGGAGCTGTGGGTGTGTTGCTCACAGGGACACAGCTTTGTAAGTGAAGCCGAGCGTAGCAAACCTACTTTTAACTTTGTCTGAGTGTGTTGACTGTATGAAGTCAACATGACAGCATGACTGTTCCTTATGAAAATGGACTGCATCACAATTAGTTTATGCGACGGTCATTGAAAACACAAACATCATATTAATGTAATACTGTACATATAAAACAGATTTTTTTGTAATCTTTTCAATGCTGGTTTGGATGCTGTGGGGCTGAAGTAATTCTGTTCGTAACTGTCACTTTTTCACTTCTGATATGATGCATAACCATGGCAATAAGAAAGTTGTTACCCTGTTGGAACAGCTAACTGAGCTGTCAAAAGCCCAAGTAATGCCTGGAATAAGACCCAAACCCACACAAGCTGAAGCAAAAATGCCAAAGATGCAATTAATAAACAAAATGGACAATAAGGAGGAGGATATTCAAATGATCTCTTCCCTTGATCATCAGGAGAAATGTGAGACCACTGGCAGATAAAATGAATGAGCTTGGAGCCCTGATGAGGACACAGCTTCAATATCAGGCAGAGACCTGGCTGCAGGAACAACTCTAACAGCTCTCTGCTCAGCTTTAAGACTATCCGGGCAGACAGAGACTGCAGACAGAGCGCTAACAGTAAAGGAGGAGGATTACAGAGCTGGTTAACAACAGATGGTGGAATCCTGGACCTGGCTGCAGGAACAACTCTAACAGCTCTCTGCTCAGCTTTAAGACTATCCGGGCAGACAGAGACTGCAGACATAGCGCTAACAGTAAAGGAGGAGGATTACAGAGCTGGTTAACAACAAATGGTGGAATCCTGGACATGTCACTAAGAAGGAGCGTCTCTGCACCCCAGATGTTGAACTGCTGGCTGTGAGTTTCTGTCCCTGTTGTCTGCTGAGAGAGTTCACCTGAGTTACCTGTTGACGCTGTGTGTGACATCATCAGTTAAGTTGTTGCTAAGCAACAGAAACAACACCCAAATACATTTATTGTGACCTCCACCTATCTGCTACAATTCAACTTTCTAAATCTTTGTTAGCTGAATTTGATTTTATATATATTCTATTATACATATATAACAAACCGCTCGGGGATTAAGAAGGTATCATTCATTCATTCAATTTTAATGTAACTTTGACCAATCACAGCACTCATGATGATGAGTTGCGCTACCAGACAAAACAAATCACCATGGCAGAATCTGTGATCCAGATCTGTAGCAAGTGCTGAAAGAATCTGAAAGAAGCTGAAATTTGATTTGTTAAAGATTTTATAAACATGGTTTGCAGTAATATGAGAATAGTAAATGGGTTTGTCTGTATCTATGACATTCTCTATATTGTCATAAAGAATTTCCATCCATCTGTTTTCTATACCCGTCTAATACAACTCAGGGTCACAGTGAAGTGTGGGGGCTGGAGCCTATCCCAGCAGTCATCGGGCGAGAGGTGGGGTACACCCTGGACAGGTCGCCACTCCATCACAGGGCCACACAGAGACAAACAACCATCCACGCTCACACTCACTGGCAATTTAGAGACACCAATTAACCTAACATGCATGTTTCTGGATGGTGGGAGGAAGCCAGAGTACCTCGTTAGAACCCAGATGGAATTTGAATTAGGAACCCCTCTTGCTGTGAGGCAATGGTGCGAACCCCCACACCACCGTGCAACCCTCAAATACCCTGACCTCTTTAAGGAAATGAATGGCAGGTTGTCCATCTGACATGTACTTGCTGAGTTTTCACTCTGCAGTGTTTTATGCCTGTTCTTCTGAGTTGAGGATTTGTGTCTTTGTGGCAAAAGAGGTCAAGACAAATTTCAAATTTTCCCTTATCCCTGCACCCCCCCCCCCCCCCCCCCCCCCCCAAAAAAAAAAAAAGAAATCCTGGAGGGACTAATTATTGAAATGAATTAAATTGAAAATTTGCAAGCCAAGAATGCCATATCTGTGGTGAATCTGGAGACATAGTGTTTAGAAATACTGAACACATCTCTAAGGTTTTCCAAAGATAACACAACGTAGTGTAATTATTTAAAAAAACACAACAATTTACAAAACAGCGTCAGTTAGTAAATGATGAGATATTTCGGCCACAATAATCTGTCAGATTAAAAATTGGACTTCTGCTCTCCGCTGATGCCCACCACACCATGAATGCCCCGGACAGGAGATTTATTCAAACTGATAATTCAGTGTGATCTTTGGATTTCATTGGCTAGATTACTAGATTTCTTCTATGAATTGGAAATATATTGACATACTCATTGACATTTGTCAATATTTTGAGAAAAACTCAGTTAAAATGGTAACTGGTCTAACACATAGCACCCTTCTTGTCTTACCGACCACTCAGTGCTTTACAGCATAAATCACATTCACCTATTCACACAAACATTCATACAGCACTTCTTAGGTGTCTGTCTACATAAGACATTTTTCTGAGAGCCGGTAACTTGTAACTTCCTCTATGGGACATCTTTAACTTGTTCCATAGAGGAGGGAGCTCTGTCTGCCCACAGAAAAGAGGGATGTATCCAGCATTTTCTTTACTTTATGCCAGCTTTTTGCACTGCTACTCCAGCAGCTAACAGTTGAAAATGACTGAACTTTTCAGAAAGATTACATACACAGCAGTGTTCCAACTGTTCACCTTAATTTAAATAAGACAGTATTCCCATTAAAGAGTTTACATGGGCTACATATGAGGTATTCTATTCATATTCCTGTTTATATTACAGAACAGAGTTTTATTCATGAGCCATTGTGATGTTTGGGCCCATTCAAAGTCCTAACTACACATATAACATTACTTTGGTTTACTTCTTGTCTCCACATGTGTATTGCCCCCAAATTAGTCGGTGCTTTGTCGAGCCACCTTTTGCAACATTTAGAGCTGCAGGTCTCTTAGAGTAAAAAAAAAAAAAAAAAGAAGAAAAAAAAGATCACCCTTGAAAGCAAAGCTGCTCCAGCTCCTTCAAGTTGGATGGGTTCTGCTGATGATTTTACTGAATTACTTTCAATTGTGTGCACTGATTTTGACTGTTTAGTCATAACAGGGGACTTGAATGTGCACATGGATGTAGCCCAAGATAAGCACGCTAAAGAATTCACTGCTGTTCTTGAAATGTTTGGTCTAACTCAGCATGTGACTGAGCCCCCCCACAGCAGAGAGCACACTCTGTATGTGCTCATTTCAATGGGTGTTGTTATCTCAAATGTGGATGTCGTCGATGTAGCTTTATCTGATCATTTTTGTCTTTTCTTCGGGCCGTCTGTCACACCCAAACCAGCAGTTGGGTCTGCAGTTGTTCGGGGAAGACTCATTATTGACAGAACAGGGAACACCCCGTGTTCTAATGTTGATGATCTGTTGAATTCTTACACATCAAGTGTCTTAAATGTTTTGGATACCATTGCTCCTGTCAAGGTTAGAAAGGTTAAAAGTGGGCAAAGGGCGCCCTGGAAAAAAGAAGAGTCGGTCAGGGCACAGAAAAGGGAGTGCCGGAGAGCCGAATGGAAATGACGTGAGTCAAAGCTCCAGGTTCATTATGAGGTTTACAGAGAAAAACTATGTGTGTTCAACTAGACTTTGCGTAGAACAAGGGAGAGTTATTTTTCTGAAATCATAAAAAAACTGCAGTAATAACTCTTGTGTCCTGTTTGCTACAGTAAACAGATTAACAAACCCTCCAGTTTCACTGCCTTTAGAACTCATTTCTACATCTAAGTGTAATGAGTTTGCAATATTCTTTAATGACAAAGTTCAAGGCATTAAAAATGCAATAATTTCCACAACAAAAACAACTACTCTGCAGCCAGCTAGACACCTAGAGCTGACACATTTCACACCTGTCACTGACAAAACAGTCAAAAAGATCATCTGCAGTCTGAGTTCATCGACATGCTGCCTTGATGAGTTGCCCACTAGATGTCTAAAGTCTGTGCTGAGGAGTTTGTTACCACAACTCGCTCATCTAGTCAACATCTCATTCCAGACTGGAACATTTACAAAGGCCTTAAAAACTGCTGTAATTAAGCCTCTTCTAAAGAAGAGCCGTCCTGATGCCACAGTACTGAACAACTACCAGCCCATATCAAACCTGCCGTTCTTAGGCAAAGTCCTACAAAAAGTTGTTTACCAACAGCTTTCTGACTTTCTCCTGTCTAACAATGCTTTTGATACTTTCCAATTAGGCTTTAGGCCCCACCACAGCACTGAGACAGCTCTGATCAAGGTGACAAACGATATCCACCTGAACAAAGACGCAGGCAAAGTCTCAGTCTTGGTTCTGCTGGACCTGAGTGCTGCCTGTGACACAGTTGACCATGTGATCTTATAACAGAGATTAGAAGACTGGGTGGGAATCTCTGGTAGTGCTTTAAACTGGTTCAAGTCCTATCCCAAGGACAGGAAGTATTTTGTTGTAATTGGCAACTATGTCTCAGACCAAATAGCTATGACCTGTGGGGTTCCCCAGGGGTCCATCCTGGGACCCCTATTGTTCAATATGTACATGCTCCCATTAGGCTAGCTAATATCGCAGCTATAATGTGTCCTACCACAACTATGCAGATGACACTCAGATCTACGTGTCACTGACGGCCGGAGAACACGGGCCTGTAGATACATTGTGTCACTGCATCGAACAGATGATAAAAGATTTTCTCCAGCTAAACTCAGACAAAACGGAAATCATTGTCTGTGGCCCACAGAAACAAAGAGAAAGTGTTATCAGTCACCTTGAGACTCTCTCTCTAAAACCTAATAATCAGGTTAGAAATCTCGGGTTAATATTGGACTTAGACCTGAACTTTAACAGCCACATTAAATGAATAATATCAGCAGCTTTTTACCATCTAAAAAACATTGCCAGAATCAAAGGAATAGTGTCTAAACCAGACTCAGAAAGACTAATCCATGCGTTTGTCTCCAGCAGGTTAGACTTCTGTAACGGCCTGCTGACTGGGCTCTAAACAGGCTGTAAGACAGCTGCAGTACATCCAGAATGCTGCTGCTCGAGTCCTGACTAGAACCAGGAAATACGACCATATTAGTCCAGTGCTCAGGTCTCTGCACTGGCTTCCTGTCACTCAGAGAATGGACTTTAAAACAGCTCTGCTTGTGTACAAGTCTTTTCATGGTCTAGCACCAAAGTACATCTCTGACATGTCAGAGCCATATGAACCAACTGGGACTCTAAGAACCTCAGGGAGGGGTCTCCTGCTGGTGCCCAGAGTCAGGACGAAACAAGCTGAGGCTGCGTTTCAGTTTTACGCTACTAAAACAGTCTTCATGAAGGTGTGAGACAGGTCTCAACCCTGACAATGTTTAAATGCAGGCTGAAAACAGTTTTATTCAGCTGTGCATATGACAACTGAAGATATTTTACCTGCAATCTTCACTTTTAAATGAATGAATGAATTATTATTTTAATTTTATTATTTTCTATATTTATGGAATTATTTTATTTACCTTCTTCTGATTTTATATAGCTGTAAAGCACTTTGAATTGCCTTGTGTACGAATTGTGCTCTACAAATAAACTTGCCTTGCATAATATAAAATATTTAAATTTACCGATTGTAGGCAAGGCAAGGCAAGGCAAGTTTATTTGTATAGCACAATTCAACAACAAGGTGATTCAAAGTGCTTCACAGAGACATTAAAACAGAAGAAATAAAAAGCATGATTTAAAATTTAAACAAAAGAAGGAAATAAGAACAATAGATAAAATCAGAAAAAATTATATATATGAAAGATAAAATCTTGTAAGTAGTATGCAGTTTTGTTTGTTATGTAATTGTTTTTTTTTAATAAAATAAATGCATTTTAGACCATACTATTTGTTTCGACTGTTTTTATTGAATGCACAAACCTCTGGTTATAGGAAAAATGTGTTTATGCCTCAGTTATTCTTTGTCAGTAATACTGATAGTGAATCTGGACGTGGGATAGGACAGTCTTTTTGGTTGGCACTGTTGGTGCATTACACCCAGCTGTCTTTTTAGCATTTTCAGTTAATGTTAAAAGTCAAGATATAATATGGCTTGAATGTATCCTTTTTCAGTTTTGGGTTGTTTTAATTAGTAATTAACCGATTAGTCGATTAATTGTTTCAATAATCGATGACTAGTCGACTATCAAAATAGTCGCTAGTTGCAGCCCTAATTCAAGCTCATATTACTTTGTAACAGCAGTACTTAGACAGATTCTCTTTCAAAGACACCTCAACCATACCTCTACTCCAAATGGTTGAAGAACAGCTTTTAATTTACTTTGGGTATGCTTTTTAGGCAAAAACTGCCAGAATATTTATAAATAAATGAATACAAAATTTTTAAAAAAACTGCAACAACACAATTTCTGTTTGGGTTAAATATTTTGTATGTAAATGTAATGTTAATGAGAAATTATTAAATTGTGAGGAAAGTTGATACTTTTTAACTTTTAACTTTTGGAGTTATAGATGATTTAGAGACCCTCAGAAGTATTGTATCTGAGGCACTGGTTTCACTTGCCAGAGGTTTGCTATCTTTATTGCACTTTGTAGTCACCTCCTTCACAAACATGAGCATTGGAAAATGTTGGATGGATTTTTACTCTGGTTTGATCTCTAACTGACCTGCTCATAGCTTCTTTCATAGCTTTCTTTCCATTCTGTGATGCCTTACCCTGTCCGTGCAAAGTTGGCCCAATATCTCATCATGCGCCGACTCAGTTTCTCTTCATCCAGGGTGTAATTGAGTTGCTTTTCCAGAGGCAAGCCAAAGACAAACTCAATTTCGTAGCCGTGGATCACGCCCATCCACTCTGGCCAGGCTAAATTGGAGGCGCGGTGATCAAAAAGGTAGAGGTACACTCCTCCTTTAAGAGCAAGGAAACAATATATTTATAATGAAGATGTAGTCCAGGCCTTTTACATTCATTACCTGACATCTAGTCATTTAATAGACTTTTCTATACAAACTTACTTAAATATGGGGGGACACATTCAAGTTTCAGAACAGTATGAAACACATGGCATGAGCATAAGAGTACAGGTACAGATTCTCTCTTCTTTCTTTAAAACTAACAATCAATGCTTTGCATAATGTGAAAAAACTCTGGCTTATGTTGATATTTGTGTAAACAGAGTTGTGCCACCAGATTCAGGGAGGAAACAGATGAGTCAAATGTTCTAGGTAGAAAGCTGAAAACTGTAAACTATCATTGCCCTGATAACTACACACTATACAGTAAAATTAGTTATACAGACACCAAGCTGATACACCAGAGCACAGCACCCCTTGAGCTCCACAGCAAATCTTACCTTGCGAGTTTCCTGCATTGTTCATCTGGCTGAAGCCAGCTCCGCCCATGTTAGCCTTAAGAGCATGGCGTTGAGCATAGGAGCGCGCAAAGTGGGCCAATGGGCAAATGACATTGTGGTCACCCACAATGTCATCCATGGCATCACGGTTTTTCACCCCATTATTCTCATCCATCCAGTCAGTATATTGTAGCACCACTGCTTCCACTCCAATATCATTAGCATGTGGTACACTCAGCTTGACACCTGATAGATAGAATTAAAAGATTTTAGAGACTTTACATGCAAAGCTGTTACTGGAAGTAAGGTCATGGCTGTAAACATTCAACAATTCTTTCTGCTAATATAAAAAGAAAGTTTAAAAACTTTAGAAACTTGATTTCCTTTTAGTGTTGCATTAGTCTGAACTTTGAACCATTAACCTAACACCATACATGACCACCCATGTAAGGCAGTGTGGTTGGGATTCTGTCAGCGGCTAACACGCTCTGTAAGTGACACGAGCAACCTGTGGCAAGGCAGTGCAATTTTATTCATGAAACCACATTTCATGCAAAAAAGAACAAAAATGAAAAATGTGATGTATCTAAAACAGGCTTTATGTGATCATTTGATTTCTACTATTCTCTTTCAGATGAGACCAGAAAACTTCTCCTTGTTCTGTCGGCCCTGAATTTTGCAGTAAGCTTATTCTCCCAGCTGCGCTAATTTCACCTTCTAGGAAGTCATCTCTGGAGATGAGACTGTCGTTGTCTTTGCTGAAGCCTGGTGCTCCGTACAGCAGGAAGTATGAGCCCTCATCCTGGTTGACCCCAAGAAGGATCTGAGTGTCTTTAAAGTTGCCTGAGTTAAGCATGGCATCGGGAGTGTCAGGCAGAAATTCCCCATCCACAACTGGTACAAATGAAAACCGAAACAGAGCTGACCAAGGCAGAACCTGTTCAGAACAGGATGACAAAACCCACATGGGCTAATGAGTTGATCTGTCTGAATGGAACAGACAAGCAAGCACAAAATACCAAAGACCACATGACATAAATCTTCAGTGTTTTCTCTTAACAGATTTTTGATGCTACCGTCACAAATGCTCATAGTCCCTGCTTTAAGATTAGAGCGTGCAAGAAGTGATAAAGTAAAAATGTATTCATAAAACACATTTAAAACAACTGCAGTTGACCAAAGAGCTGTACAGAACATAACACAAATAAGAAAAGAAAACTAAAACAGAAAAGCAGAGGCAGATTAAAAGCACCTGAAAGCAACAAAGGCAACACTAAGTAAACCCTCATAAAAATGACTTCCCTAAAAAGTAACAAATAAAACAATAAAGACACTTAAGGGTGTGAAAAATGCAAAAAAATGTTCAAATGCAGCAAAAGGCCAAGTAGTACAAACATGTTTTCAGTTGTGTTTAAAAGCTGTCAATAAAAAGGCCACATTCACCTGAAAGAGGAAGAATGTTCCAGAGCTTTGGAGCTGCCACTGCAACGCATGAGCAGCTAAAAGCAGTTTCTCACAGGATCTAAGAGGTCTGAAGTTAGAGTAAGGGCAGCGGAGTTGTGTTTCTCACTGGGAGAGCTCCTGGCTCTTCAAACTCTGAAAATTGCAGCTAAATTTGATGCTGATGTCAGACTAGTTGGTTCCAAAGTACCAGTAAGCATTGGTGCTATTTCTGGAATTCAAGCAAAGTAAATTCAATTAATTTCAACCATCCACAGCTGGCATCAGCTGTTTGACCTATAATTGTGTTTACATTCAACTCTGCAGTTGTGACCATTACCCGTTTCCCAATTTCTATCTCCTCAACTCCAAGGGCTCACCGGGTTAGAACATCATTTTTCCGGTGTGTTTAAGCCAATTACTGTCAGAAATTAAACATGCTTTGATTTCATATCTGAAGGAAAATTCCAATTCCCATTACAGCGCTCTGACCTGAAGAGTGCAGATCTCTCCTGACAGCAGATCAACAAATATCCATTTTCAGTCTCAATTACAGCAGAAACTACACTGATTTCCTCCAAGACGTAGTATGTTGCCAACGGTGTTTTCACTCAGTGGCTGTTGGTACTTTACTGTGTACTTTAAGCCTAAGTTCACTTGTTACTGTAGAAGCAACACAACAGACAGTAATGCAGTGTAGAGGTCTCACCCTCTGTGTGGCTAACTGCTTGTCCTACAGATGGAAGGTCACTAGTTTGATCTCCAAATTCCCAAGTCTATAAATCGAAGTATCCTTGTGCAAGATACTAAATCCCATATTTTCCACCAATCCACCTGTAAACCTCTTTGGATAAAAGCATCTGCTAAATTAATTAATTCATCATTAAATCTCTGTTAACTGTTCACTCTCAATGCCATAAGTCAGCACAAGGTCAAGGGTATGATTAAAGCAGTGAGTAAGTCTGTGAACACTTTGAGAAAATCCAATAGAGTCTAATATAGAATTAAAGTTAATATTTAGGCTGTCATTTTCAACATCTACATGAATATAAAGTCACCCACTACAATGACTTTATCTGTACTCAACACTAACTGGAATAAAAACTCTGAGAATTCAGACAGAAACTCAGAATAAGGGCCAGGTGGACGATACACAACAACAAACACAAGAGGTTTTTATGATTTCCACTTTGGGTGGGAAAAACTGAGAATCAGAGATTCAAAAGAGCTAAAACTAATCTTGGGTCTAGGACTATGGACCTAATCAGTCTCAAGTATCACAAATGCACAGGACGATTTACAAATGCGCAGGACAAGATTCACACAGGTATTTCTGATGGACACACAAATACAACTTGATTTTCAAACGGCTTCTGGTCTGTGGATTTCGCTGCATTTGTGTGTGACTTTTGAGACTCCCCTGACTTGTGTCAACCCACAAATGTCTTTTTTTTTGTTAACACGGAGTGATCTGCAACCAATCAGATATCTTCCTTGTTTCAGCCAATCATAAGAACGCACCCAACGTGCGAGACGATTTCCTCATAATCCAATCACATTAAGCCATTCAAACCGCGCTATGTGTGTAGCCTGTGCATTTGTCCTCTGCGTTGTGTTGTGCGGGAATAAAAAACAGGGAGTTGGATCCAATTCAACAGTTTCACTGTCAACAGAAATAAAAACGGTGAGCTCCGTGTGTGGGTGTGCGGCTCAACATCAGACACTCCGGTCAGCAGAAATGGCAATGATCACACATACACACTACTACATTATCAACCGTCAGGAAAGAAGAACAACCCAATAAGGAACAATAAAAGTGGGGTGTTTCGGTGAAATGAATATGACGTTTTTTCTTTTTTTAACAAACTGCTACATATGCATGTGAATTTCAGTCAGTCCAACATGGCTTCCAGCAATGACAGCGGAGCGGTAAGAGAAACATCTAATTTATCATGTTTGGCTACTTAATCCCCTTGTTATGAGAAGTTGTTTAGTTATTAGTCCTAATCGCTTTAATTGTGCAACTATCAATACAAGCCAGCCAGCTATGGAGAGAGCTACGCTAGCGCCTCTGCGTGCCAAGAGGTTCAGGCTAGTATCTTTCCAGAAAATGGAGTTTCTTGAGAATCTGTCAGGAGTCAGAACTGCTGTAACACAGACCGCTACAAGAGATTCTTCCTTCATTTGTAATAAAAACATGGATTACGAGGGAAAAAAATATAGTCTCCAGTGGCACTGCATTCAGCCCTGACTGCTGTATTCTCTCTCGGTGTGCTTGAGGCCGAAGACAGCTCCCGAGCCAATAACTGCACAAAAGCCGTAGCTGCTACCTCGTCTCTTTTCTAGTCTAGCTGACCACTCAAAGTGCTTTTAACACTACATGCCACATTCACCCCTTCACACAGCTTGACTAAGTCTATACAGAGACGTAATTCCTACTACGTTCACTCTGCACTAATGGATGCACCGGTAGGCAACATGGGTTTCAGTGTCTTGCCTGACACGGGGAAGCGAGAGTCGAATTACCGACCTTCTGTCGAACCACCAACTGCTCTTCCTCCTGAGCTACAGCCGCCCCCCTTATCTGGCTGAATGAGCAATTTTCAAGAGGTTTTTTCCAACTGTAGGGTCACATGCGCAACGGACACGCTATCTGATGGGAAGGCTGAAGAGAATTAGCCTATTCCATCTTTAACAGACTCTCCCCTGACAGTGCCACAAAATTGATTGTTAGATGAACAGCAGAATGGTAAATGGACTTGTACTTGTATAGCGCTTTTCTAGTCTAACTGACCACTCAAAGCGCCCACTTTTAGAATGAGCCCACTCTAAAAGAAATATGAATATATATTAATATTATTGTGGGAAATGCTATTTTTCAGCTGGCTGTACCATCAAAATTTTGTTCCGTGGTTCTCAAAGTTGCTCATGATTCAGGGTGAGAAAAACTTTAATATTTTGAAACATTTCTTTTGTCCGTACCTAAAACGAGATGCCGCAATATATATTAAAGCATGTCATTTGTGGCAGTTAGCTGGAAAGCCAAATCAGCCTGCTCCATTTTCTCCATGAACCTGACATCTACATCCACTGCATCCAATCATTGGGTTGAAAGCATAACTTCTAAGGCCGAGGGAGAGAAAAAGAACTGAAGAAATTAACCCAAACATTACATCTGCAACTAGTAAGTGAATAGGAGCCACCAATCATTGCAGGAGAACACGGGCCTGTAGATACATTGTGTCACTGCATCGAACAGATCAGTGTGTGGATGCAAAACGATTTTCTCCAGCTAAACTCAGACAAAACGGAAATCATTGTCTGTGGCCCACAGAAACAAAGAGAAAGTGTTATCAGTCACCTTGAGACTCTCTCTCTAAAACCTAATAATCAAGTTAGAAATCCAGGGGTAATATTGGACTCAGACCTGAACTTTAACAGCCACATTAAATCAATAACATCAGAAGCTTTTTACCATCTGAAAAACATTGCCAGAATCAAAGGAATAGTGTCTAAACCAGACTCAGAAAGACTAATCCATGCGTTTGTCTCCAGCAGGTTAGACTTCTGTAACGGCCTGCTGACTGGGCTCTAAATGGGCTGTAAGACAGCTGCAGTACATCCAGAATGCTGCTGCTCGAGTCCTGACTAGAACCAGGAAATACGACCATATTAGTCCAGTGCTCAGGTCTCTGCACTGGCTTCCTGTCACTCAGAGAATGGACTTTAAAACAGCTCTGCTTGTGTACAAGTCTTTTCATGGTCTAGCACCAAAGTACATCTCTGACATGTCAGAGCCATATGAACCAACCGGGACTCTAAGAACCTCAGGGAGGGGTCTCCTGCTTGTGCCCAGAGTCAGGACGAAACAAGCTGAGGCTGCGTTTCAGCTTTATGTTCCTAAAATCTGAAAAAAGATGTCAGACAGGCCTCAACTCTGACAATGTTTAAATCCAGGCTGAAAACCGTTTATTCAGCTGTGCATATGACAACTGAAGATATTTTATCTGCTCTATTCCCTTTTAATTTAATTAATTAATGATTGTTTTTTATATTTATGGAATGATTTTATTTGCCTTCTTGTCATTTTATGAAGCTGTAAAGCACTTTGAATTGCCTTGTGTACGAATCGTGCTAAACTTGTCTTATTAAACCTACCCATAGCCACAAGCATAGTAGTCTGAACTTTATGCTGTAGATGGATTTTCTCATGACTGTGATCTCACAATCAAAAGAATCAAGCTGCTTCACTTGGGGCCTATATGTGTATGAATAGATTGAAAAATAGGCCCCATTTAGTATTTCCCAGAATGGGCCAGTGCTAATTGTCAAAATTGGTTCTGCTAAGGTACACAGGTAGTGAATGTGCATTAGCCAAAAAATAAGCCCACTTGAGTCACCCCCATATGGTAGCCCACTGGGCCCTCTATGTGGGCCCCAGCTGGATCACTACAGACAAATATAAGCCAGGGCTGGAAATGACCATCATAAATGTGACCCATTTTGTGTCACAACAAATGGGAAAGTCCATTTGGGGCCCACTCATTCATTCATCAAACCCACATGGGCAATGAACATTGGGCCAACACACAACCTTACATGGGCCCAATTTTCTAGCTAATTTATTTCCAGCATAGGCACCACATGGCAGGGATCTGGTTATATAATGCAAAGAGGTGCTGCTTCTAAGTCAGCTCTTAATATTCATATGTTTATGACCTCTTTGTTGCCCTGGGAACATGTCACCCATCATATCAGTGTGTCGCACGGGTCTTAAATCACATTATTGCTTGGAAAGGAGATTTTTTCATTTTGAGAAATTTGTGTCGTGTTACTGAAAGCAAGCACTGGACGCACAGACACTGCCATTGTAGTGAAAGCCTTTTCCATATTTGCTTGTGACATAACTGTCCGTTTTATCTACTTTAGGGGTGACATTATACTGTATACCATCAGCCAATAATGATTTGTCAATAATTAACATTAATTTACATAATTAACAAAAATTTTTTCAGCTGTATTAGAACATAATGGAAAGTGTTGTAAACCAACGAGTGGGACTCATTGGTGGAAATATTTGACATTTACATGATCATGTTATAAGTGTCATGAAGTTTCTTAATTCGCTAATTGCTGTGTCAGAAAGGTTGTGAGACCTAAAAAAGAATAAAGTGAGCTTCAGACTGAGTCTGCCTCACCTGCCATTCCTGGTCGATAAGCTCCTTTGGAGTTTTACTGCGCAGACAGTCCACCAGCTCAGTGTCGTTGCCTCCGTTGCAGCCAACCAGCTTGCCCAGTAGTGTGGCGCGTCTTCGGGCCTCAGCAGGACTAACTGAGGCCCAGGGACAGTTGGGGACCCCACTCTGGAGAATGGCCCTTGCGAAAGTAGGTCTGCTATCTGGAGATAACAGGTGGAATCCTACTGAAGCACCACCAGCACTCTCTCCAAATATAGTCACCTGTTTGACATAGAAGAAGAGGAAACATAAAGGTTAGGAGAAAAACTGGTTCCTTTAATCTGCTGTGTTGAAGAGGCCAGACAAATATAGAGATATAAACCTGTTTTGGGTTTCCACCAAAGAAATGGATGTTATCTTGCACCCACTGCAGTGCCATCCTCTGGTCCAGCAGACCTACATTTCCAGGAGCCTCAGAGGAGCCATGCAGAGCAAGGAAGCCAAAGGCACCGATCCGATAGTTCATGGACACAACAATGACTGTCTCACTGTGAGCTAGGTAGCGACCATCATACACATCCAGAGAAGAAGAACCACTGTAGTACCCTGAAAATATTTCATAGAACAGTTTAGTGTTGGCCTATGTTATCACAACCCTTTACCACTTACAGAAGCTTTTAACTAAAAAATTTAAAGAATGTATTTTAGAATACAGATGCACTTATTACTAATATAAAGCACAGCATTCTGACAGGCCCCGTTGTCAAGCTTAGCCCATATCAACAGATTGATCAGCTGTTTCCCTTATGCATATTCAGTTGGTAAATCTGACACATAACCAATTACAACCAAAACAGTTCCGAAGCTGGTTCACGTCTGGTGCCAGGGACAGTTCTAAGTTTATCTAGCTAAGAGCTGATTTGGTTTACCACAGCCAGAAAGCTACAACAGAGCCACGTCACGTCATCTTCCAACTCATGTTCCTTCCTTCAGTGTGCTCTGAGTTTCTGTAGAGGACCACAGCACATGGAGCGCTTATATTCACAAAAACAACAAAAGATCAGAGTTTGTCTCATTTTCCCAGCAATCGGATGTCTATATCACAACAGTCTAGCTTTTAAATGCTGTTTGAAACAACAGTTTGTTTCCAAATGCTAACTACTATTTATGAGTGCTGATAAAACAGCCAACGCAACAGAGCAATATAAATACACATTTATCAACTAACTACAAAATACAGATGCAACACAAAATGACTCAATAGCAGGGTGTCTGTTAGGATGAACTACTTTAGAAGTAGGTTGTGCAATGGACATGAACGTGTTTCAAAGCACGAATGAAAGAGAAGGAAAATCGACTAACAAGGTTGACTGTAAGCTTGCTGTACATAGCCTGATTAATAAGTTTAACTGCAGCAATAAAACATCAAATTGTCGCATCAACCCTCAACCCCCATCCTCATCAATCATAAGCCTTTTAGAGTTGGAACTGGCTCAGGAGGCAACCTTAGCCTACTGTGAAGTTGTAGGGGAAGCAAGAAGCTGAAACCTTCCAACTTTGCTTGTCGGATTAAACCAAAACACACTGTATCAAGGTGGGTTCTTCTGGAAATTGTTAGACAGGAGAAAGTCAGAAAGCTGTTGGTATACAACTTTTTCTAGGACTTTGCCTAAGAACGGCAGGTTTGATATGGGCCGGTAGTTGTTCAGTACTGTGGCATCAAGACGGCTCTTAGAAAAGGCTTAATTACAGCAGTTTTTAAGGCCTTTGGAAATGTTCCAGTCTGGAGTGAGATGTTGACGAGATGAGCGAGTTGTGGTAACAAACTGCTCAGCACAGACTTTAGAAATCTAGTGGGCAATTCATCAAGGCAGCATGTCGATGAACTCAGACTGCAGATGATCTCTTTGACTGTTTTGTCAGTGACAGGTGTGAAATGTGTCAGCTCTAGGTGTCTAGCTGGCTGCAGAGTAGTTGTTTTTGTTGTGGAAATTATTGCATTTTTAATGCCTTGAACTTTGTCATTAAAGAATATTGCAAACTCATTACACTTAGATGTAGAAATGAGTTCTAAAGGCAGTGAAACTGGAGGATTTGTTAATCTGTTTACTGTAGCAAACAGGACACGAGAGTTATTACTGCAGTTTTTTTATGATTTCAGAAAAATAACTCTCCCTCGTTCTACGCAAAGTCTAGTTGAACACACATAGTTTTTCTCTGTAAACCTCATAATGAACCTGAAGCTTTGACTCGCGCCATTTCCATTCGGCTATCGCATCTATTCTTGTTTAAAAGGCTATTCTTGATGTACTCCCATCTTACTTTTCGACCTTCCTCCATCTGAAGAGTTCAGGGCCTTACAGCCTTCATTCACATGATTTAAAAAATAAATATTTTCAGTTCCAAGGGTACAAAGTGAGGTTGGAAAAAAAGCTGTCATGTATGCTGCTCCCTTTGCCTGCAACAAACTGCAAAAAAAGAGGCTTTAAAAAAAATGCTGGATGACTTGGAGGCAGATTCATCTGTTTGTAGATGTTCTGCCTGATTTTCAGTCAGTTTGCATGTGCTGATATGTCTGTCTGTTAATCTTTATCTCCGTGCTGCTGTCTTGTCCAGGACATTCTTGGAAAAGAGATTCTTAATCTTTTCCTGGTTGAATAAATAAAACTACTGATTTGGTGTAACCATCCTAGCGAGCACTCCATATAAAATGCTTTGGGCTGCATTTCTTTACCACATCATCTTCAAGCTACTTTGAAATCGACCTCGAACAGACCTCCTCCTTCTGAAACTACACCTGACTTATTGAGGGCCAGATTTGTTATTAAGGCTGCTCTCTTCTTTTATATGTTTCTAATGGAGATCTTCCCCATCTTCGGTATGACATGTTTGTATATTAAACGACAGGGAGCCATACCATAAGAACAGAGCCATCCATACCACCAAATATAAACTTATTATTATTATTATTCGTAATTATCTTTTTGATGAAAAGTTTCTGTCTAACATATAGCTTACTCTTTCGTAATAAGGTCTAAGCACATACCTCCACCATAGATCCACACCATAACTGTGAGGTTGTGGGGTTTGGGCGAGGAGGGCACCCATACATTGAGGTACAGACAGTCCTCACTCATGTCTGTGTTAGGATTCCACATCTCAGAGCCCTGGAAACCTGGGAGTGATGTGTCCACATACTGATAACAGGCGTTAGGGTAGGCGTTGGCTTCAAACACCCCTGTCCACGGGCGCTTTGGGTCAGCAGGACGGAAACGCCGCTTCCCCATCGGTGGCTCAGCAAAGGGAATGCCCAGGAAAGCGGTGACATAGCTTCGGTCTGGAGCTGGCTGGCGGATGCCTTGAACTCGACCAGTACGTGTCTGAACAATGAGGTCTGACTCACTCTGGGAGAAGCAGTTGGGGATGAACAGGAAGGAGATTGAGCAGAAGAGAAGAATGGAGGACTGCATGATGGAGGCGAAACTGTCTGTGTGGCTGAAGCTGCAGACGTGATTCTCTCTGCAGTCAGTGAGGGCAGGGTTTGCTCTGCGTCACCTCAGATCTAAGGAGGACAGAGACAGAGAGAGAGTAATGTGATTACAGTAAAGAAGAGTGATGGAGAACAGACTGAAAGAGGGAAGGAGAAATCAGATGAGGGAAGCAATGAGAATACAAAGGATGTTAGAAAGTCTTGGATGACAGACACAGGCCGCCCAGATCCAAATGATCAGGTTTAACACTGTTGCTCACACACAGATAGATAAAGCTTTATTGTCATTGCACACACATTGTACAACAAAATGAAGGTGCATCTCCAAATTGTGCTTATATATCCATTAAAACAATAAACAATGTAAAAATGTAACTATATAAAAAGGCCTGAGGTGCCGTTCCATTTAGCAAGAAACTTATATAGATACACAGCTTAACATAGTTTTGCACTTGGTTGTTGTGGAATTTGCAGACAGATTAACAGTCTTAAGGCAGTTTATGCGGGTTTAGAGTTGTGATGGCCCAGGGAAAGAAGCTGTTTGTCATCCTGACTGTGTGGACTTTGACTGACCTGTATCGCCTGCCAGAGGGGAGCAGGTCAAACAGGTTGGTGGGCTGGGTAGGGAGGGTAAGACAGGATAGCTTTGACCTGTTTTAGGGAGTGTGAGGAGGCGATCTCTTCCAGGTGGGGCAGGGGACAGCCAATGATCACTCCCCGCAGAGACTTACGGTCTGTAGCTGAACTTTCTTCAAACCAAGCTGTGATGCAGTATGTGAGTACGCTCTCAATGGTTGTTCTATAGAGGGTCACATCTGTTTAATATTACATGTACTACACTAATTTAAATGAGCTTCTCCGCTTAGATCAGAAAATTACATCCATCAGCACCAGGTTGTGTCTTCACTTGGAAAGCCTCAGTATCACACTTAAAGAAATCAGTGCTTTCTAAAACCAGTCAATTCAGAACAAAGAAAATGTTGTTGCTCTTCCAGGGCAACAGACTGCATGTACGTTTAGAGGAGATCAATCAGGCATTAATATGGACATTTTACAGATGTGGGATGCAAAATCAGATCATACAATACATGGAATATGATCATGAAAATGTGCAATCAATAATAGAGCAACACTAAATAGATAAAAACCTCAAAGTAGCAAATTTGACTATCTATATGTAACAATTACACACATTAAACACATGACCATGTTAGAGTTGTGAAAAGTGTTGAAATGAAGATGATTAATGGATGTGATATGTAAGGCACTGCTACAATGCACTTCCTGTTTGAGTCACAGCATTTTCTGTTCCATCAGAGGTGCATTAGAGCATGTCAGAAAAACAATATGAGCTAAATACATTGCTTACTTCTCTCCTAAAATAAGTTCAGGAACAAATTTTGATTTCGCCTTTCTCCTTGCCTTCACCTTCATCAGTGGGAGCACGGGCAAACTCTCCACTGACTTTGTCCTCGCCTTCCCCCAGTGGGAGAACTATATTGCAGCTGCCTTGTCTTCGCCAGTGGGAGCCCGGGTGGGCTCTGTCACGTTCACGTTTTGAGATCTGTTTTGTTTGGTCTTGTTTTCAGGTTTTAGGTTAATTTCTCTTGTCGTGTTTATTCCCCTGTCACGTTAGACTCACTTACATCACCTGTTTTGTTCACAGCTGCACACCATCACTAATCACCTCCCCACAGTATTCAGTTTCCAGGTTTCCCTCAGTCATGGCAGAATCCTCACCTTTCTCCATGGTCCATGTCTCGTCAGGTCAGGTTTTTCCATAGTCTCGTCTTGTTTCATTAGTCATAGTCTTGTTTTGTTTTATGTCACAGTTTTACAATTTTTGATATCCGGCTCAGCTGCGCTTTTTGTTCTTGCCTTTTTGTTCCTGACATAAATCTTGTTTGCTTTGTGAGTTCTGCATCTGGGTCCTCCGTTCAACACCGTTGTTCCGTGACAGTTACAAGTGCTGTCAACATATCGTATACATACAATGTTACTCGACAATCGGCAGATAAGTTTTCCACATACTCCTGGCGCAAATGCGCTGCTAACTTCAGGCTAAAGTTATCTTTGTTATGCTAACGTTAAGTTGGCTTAAGTTAAAGATAGAGTGGGGTTGTATGATGTCTGTTTTTAGAAAAAATATGCAGGCAGACAAGGCAAGTTGAGCATATGTGTTCTTCATTCGTTACTCATATTTGGGGCATGTGTATGTGTTCATTGTATTTTAGCATATTCTGAGAAATAAAGCCACAATTGTCGAAGTAGAATGTTTTTGTTTTTTTGGATTAATGAACATTGATTCCACTGTTACCACTTTATCTGTGTGTAATGCACAATCCTTAGATCAGAAAGTATTGTAATTATTGGTGAAAATAGCCCATCTGTGTTGCAATGTGTTGAACTTATAGATCTGCTATTCTCACAACTTATGTGTGACACTGGCCAACAGCAATCTACAATACTTACTGACCTAAATTAATTTGTTAAAAGACAATACTTTTTTCTTTTTTACTAAAACTAGACAAACCTTTTAAACTTTTTGTCGACTACAACTAGACTAAAACTATCACATATTGAAGTGACTAAAATGTGACTAAAACTAATAAGCATTTTAATCTAGAAGACTAAGACTAAATCTAAGATGGTTGTCAAAAACGACACTGGTTCACAGACAATGATTGATACAGCTACAGTGTTCCTGAGCCTATGCAGTGATTTACATGACAGAATCATACCAGTTTTTAATGCAGTGCGGCCAGAGGCCCCACAGATAGACTCAAAGTGCTTTAGGCTATACAGAATATAAAAGCAGTAAAACAAAACTTCGCAGTGCTTGACAGACAAAACAACAGTGGGAGGTACAGTGTTGTGAAATGTATTGATATGTATCTGTATTGATTGTATCCGACTATCTGGGAGTTTGTTCCACATACACTATATTGCCAAAAGTATTGACTCATCTGCCTTTACACGCATATGAATTTAAGTGGCATCCCATTCTTAATCCATAGGGTTTAATATGAGGTCGGCCCACCCTTTGCAGCTATAACAACTTCAACTCTTCTGGGCAAGCTTTTTCCTTCACTGGAACTCAGAGTTAGTTCACTGGAACTAAGGGGCCAAGCCCAGCTCCTGAAGAACAACCCCACACCATAATCCCCCCTCCACCAAACTTTACACTTAGCACAATGTAGTCAGACAAGTACTGTTCCCCTGGCAATCCCCAAACCCAGACTCCTCCATCAGATTGCCAGATGGAGAAGTGTGATTCATCACTCAAGAAAACACATCTCCACTGCTCTAGAGTCCAGTGGCAATGTGCTTTACACCACTACATCCAACGCTTTGCATTGCACTTGGTGATGTATGGCTTGGATGCAGCTGCTCAGCCATGGAAACCCATTCCATGAAGCTCTCTACACACTGTTCCTGAGCTAATCTGAGGGCCACATGAAGTTGTGAGGTTTGGTCAGCGCGTCAACTTCTACTGGTGAGTCTGAAGGGTGTGGCCGTGACAGACCCTCAAACTTTGACAACTCGCAACTGCTCGCGACAAAACACGAAGTCACTCATAACTTGTGCATACATTGTTCCATCTTCACCAAACTTCATAGGCTTGCCCGTGACTCTGCCCTGACTGCGTAAATATGCGCCTACTGACACTCACCTATAGCGCCACCTGCTGGTGGTTGGAAACGTCACTTTGTTTCCACACCTCGCATATGATCAAACTCCAGATTTAATGCCAACAGCTTCAAATTTGGCCAGGTTATTTTTCAGCCATGGGGGACTAAAAGTTAGGAGAATCTTTTTCAAAGTCTGAACAGTGTGGGCGTGGCCAGGCGGTGAAGGTCGTGTAGCCATATCATCATCCCAAGGTCATGAAACTTGGCACACACGTCCACACTGATGACCTCGTAAGTATGTAAAGCATATACTGTGTAGCCGGAGCTAAATGGCTCAGTGGCACCCCTACGAATTTTCAAAATCACTGAGGATGATGTCTTCATATACATGGGATTCTCACAGCCTGTTCTACACTTCACGGACAGCTGTGCTGTGCCATGCGTGTCGGCCGTTGTCCTATGCCTACCCCGACCTGTGCACATGCTCGGGCCTGATCAACGCTGCTTGCAGCTTTAATTCTCTTAAAAAAATAATAATAATTAAACTCTTAATTTTTGTGATCGCAAATCATTGGAATTTTTACATCTGCAGTTTGTTGCCTAAATTTGATCAGGTAAAATCACTGCTAATCCTGATGTCTTAGCTATCTCTGAAACATGGCTTAAGAAAAGTGTTACAAACTCTGACATCCTAATATGGGGTTACAATGTCTTTCGCCAGGATAGAGCCACTAAGGGTGGGGGAGTGGCTATCTTTGTAAAAGTACATTTGCAATGTTCTCTATCTATGTATGTCTAAAGTTGTCCCGAAACAATTTGATTTGTTAGTTTTAAAACTGAAATCATCAACAAACTTCTCTCTTTCTGTTGTAAGTATATGCTTTACATACTTACGAGGTTGTTATAGACCACCCTCTCGCCCTGCTTGTGCACTTTCTGGGTCGGGGTAGTCTGCATGCCTTGGTGCTTGAATTTATATGGAAGCGTTTGGAACGCCTGAATTGAATCATTTGGATGGGTGAGTGAATACTTTTGGCAATATAGTGCATATATACTGTTCGTGTATAGCACTCTTTGTCTAACTGACCACTCAAAGCACTTCTAACACAACATACTACATTCATCCATTCAAACAAACGCATACACCGATGGATGCTTGGCATTCTGTGTCTTGCCCAAGGAAACTTCGACGTGTGGCCCAGGGAAGCTGGAGTTGAACCACTGACCTTCTGATTGGTGGGCGACTGCTCTTCCTCCTGAACTACAGCTGCCCCATATATATGCTCCATGAAAACTGAAAGTAGCTTCCTCACAATTCTGAGGACAGAAAGCGAACCTGTTGCTGATTACCTGAGATGCCTTGAAGGTTCATAATGTGGACATCAGGCCCTCCTGCCCTGTGTTGGCTCCCAGGTAGCGGGGATGCCTATTGCAGCCAGTCCCTGGCTGCCCTCTCCGGGGGAGAGTAGCTCCCCCGGTGTATATCCCCATACCCCTCTCCCTTCTGGCTCCTGTACACAGCACACACTCACACATGAAGGGTTTTGGGGGCGTGTGTGTTCGGTGGGGTGTAGTGGATGGGGCCACGTAGGTGGTCCCCTTTGGTTGCACTCTGCAGTTCCCTGCCCCCGTTTCAATTACACCTTAGACATTACTACTTATCAAACACACTCACACACACACATTAGGTCTTGGGGGGTGGTTACACTGAGTGGCATCTGGTGGGCGGGGCTCTTTGGGTATGTAGGCTGCCCAGAGGGCCGCGCTCCCAGTTCTACAAGTTTGGCTGCCCCTCAATTTTAATTGCTCACTATTAGAAAATATTGAAGAGCCAGAAGGGTGAGGCGAGGGGTCTTCTTCCCACATCCCTGCTTGCTGCTCGGGGCAGGAGGGGCCAGGAGGGGCCAGGAGGATTAATTAATTGTTCTGCTGGTTCGGGGTCTGTGGTGGCTGGGGGGCTGCTGGCCCCGTGGTGTGCCCGCTGCACTACACCCCAGCGGAGTCGAGGGAGGGAGGACGTGTGGATGTGTGGATGTATGGGACGTGAAAGTGTGTGTGGTAATGATTGGGCCTGGATCTGGGACTTGCTGTCGCCTGGCCTGCCTGTGCTTCTCCCGATGGGGGGGCGGCGTTGCCTCTCCCCGCTGCTCGCGACTTCACCCACCTGTGGGCACGTCTTGACTCCCAGGGCACTTGGCCAGGGGCGCTGACCCACTGTGTGGCTGTCTGGGGCACTTGGCCCTCCTGGGTATTGGGTGGGGCCTCTGCCGGGGGGTTTGGGGGCGCTCGGGCTCCTGGGGCCCGGGTCCAGTGCACGGCCCGTGTCTGGGCGGCTGGGGCCTGGCGGGGTCGGTGGGCTGTTGCCCCTGGCTCCCGGAGGGCCTCTGCCCTATGCTTATGGGGGCTCTGTCCGGGGGCTTCCTCTGCAGTCTTCTGGGTGGATGCGTGGTTGCCCCTGCGGTGGGCTTCCTGGGTTCTGTGCTCTATGGGGGCTGCTGGTGGCCTGGGTCTTGTGGCCCTCTCTGCCTGCTTCTGATTGCTTGGGGGGGCAGTGGATTGTGGCCCTGTACGCTTTTACACTTATAACTAAGCACGGTTATCATGTAGGTCCTGTGCCATGGGTGTTGCAAGTTCTCACACACACACACACACATTCATTAGTCCAGTAGCATGCTCACTAAGCAGTTGATGTATTATCATGTCGTCTCAGGTCATCTATATCCACAGCTGTGTTGTATGCGATTGCCGCTTCTTGTGCTTTTTTTTGTTTGTTTGTGTTTGTTTGTTTCTGCTTGTCTGCTTTCAGGTGCTCCTGGTGGCGCTAAGGCTGGATTCCCCTCAGAGGCCATGGATTGTTGTCTGTTTTGTTTTTTACAGGTGTAGCAGCTGGTTGTCTGGTTTTTGTGTCTATTTTTGTTCTGTTTCCGCTTCTTTCCTCTTCTTCTTTCCTTGTCCCCCGGTCCGGTTCAGTTCTATTACATTTCATATATTGTAAACAGAAATAAATAAATGGGCATCAAGGGGAGCTTTACATTTATAAAACTTCCCTTGGCAAAGCAAATCTGTTTGGCATCAAAGGTATTCAGACTACAATTCTGCTGCCATAATGCTGAACAGGAAAAGGAAAAAAAAAAAAAAAAAAAAAAAAAAAAAAGAAGGTTCATAATGTACCAGAAGATCTGAGATGTACTTTGGCCCGAAACCATCAAGTTTTATAACCCAATGGCAGCATTTTATAGTCAATTCTTCTACAGACAGGAAGCTGGATTATGGATAATCCAGTTATTTATTTGTTCAAGAGTCTGTGAAGGATCATAATCTGTGGGCAATATGGTGATGTAGATTTATGTGTTGTCTGCGTAACTGTGGTTGTATATTTTGTTCCGTTTCACAGTCAACATGTTTTGCATGTAAATGTTGAATAAAAGAGGCCCCAGAATTAAACTCTGGGGAACTCCAGATGCCATTTTTTTTCTGCTCAGATGTGTCATTAACTATACACAAAGTGGCCTCTGTGTTTCAAAGTAGGATTAGGACCACTTTTTTTAAATCAATCACAAAAAAATTAATCTTTATTTATAAAGCACTTTTCATACATTAAAAACGTAGCACAAAGTGCTTTACATGTTTAAAAGAAGCCCCTATCCCCACCCCAGGACATACACATGGACAGACAAATGCACACACAAATAAAATAAACTTATAAATGTGCGGCTAAATACAGAGGAGCTAGGTAAGGAAACAGGAACAGGAGCTGCTTACAACCCACAGCAAGGACGCCTCCACTCTGGCACACACTAAGCTATAGGCCAGTGAGGGGCCCACAGCTGTGGAGCACTGTTGCAGATCCCCACCTGCCCAAGACGATGTTCACCACGAGTCAGAGACATCCCAGCCAGAGCCGATCACAGCCCCCAGCCCAGACGGCCCTCACCGTGGGAACACTGGTGATATGGAATAAAAGCATAAAACTACAAAGGGTAAGAATATGAAATGAATGAATAAAATAAACTTACAACAGGAAATAGCTAAAATGAACTCTGTCGTAAAAATAATAAAAATAATAAAAAGGGCTAAAATATAAATTGACTAAAATAATTCAATTAGATTAAAATTAAATTAATTAAAATAAAAGGTTGGTCTTGAGCCCGTTTTTAAAAATATCAACACCCTCTGCGGCCCTCACGTCCTTTGGCAGTCAGTTCCGTGGTGCTGAAAAGATTCCTCAGCGTAAATTCATGTTCTACATTTGGGGATTATTAAAAGGCCAATGCCGGAGGATCTCAAGGTGTGCGAGGGTTCATATGGTAAAAGCAATTCTAAAAGATAAGAAGGTCCAAGACCCCAAACACATTTAAAAACCATTAAAGGACCTTAAAATCATTCCTAAAACACACAGGGAACCAATGCTGTGATTTTAAAACTGGTGTAATATGTTTACGCTTTCTGGTCTTCGTCAGCACACGTGCTGCTGAGTTCTGTAAAAGTTGTAAACCTAAGATGTCTCTTTTTGGAAGACCAGAAATCAGGGCGTTACAGTAGTCAATACAACTGGAAATAAAAGCTGTGTTAGTGTCTCTGCATTAGCACGAGAGAGAAAGGGACTCTGGCTATATTCTTTAAGTGATAAAATCCTGTTTTTTTTACATGTTTAATATGTGGAAATTGAGTTCAGATTCTTTACCTGATTGGATGGATTTAAAGACAGTGTTTCTCTCTGAGCCTTAGGATCGATAATTAAAACTTCAGTCTTTAGTACTGAGGCAGATAGTGCCACATATTTTTCCAATCTCAGGAGCAATAGACTGTGGTCAATTGTATTAAATGCAGCATAGAAATCCAGTAAAACTAAGAGAGAAAGCAGCCGTCCATGATGTTGTTTCATACTTTAACAAGAGCGGTCTCAGTGCTGAGATGTGGACAGAACCCTAGAAAATGGCAACATATTTGTTGTCAGCGGATAAAAAACAGCTTTATCTACAATTTTAACAAAAATAGGAAGGCCTGTATTTATTCAAGTTTTTCTTTTTATTAGTGGCTTAATGACTGCTGTTTTTAGAGCCTGTGCAAAAAAACACCAGATGGAGGAGATGTGTTAACAATATCCAAGATGTCTAAAGTCAAAGTCAGATTTATTTGTATAGCACATTTCATGTACAAAATAATTCAAGGAGCTTTACATAAAATAAAAGCATTTCAGCGGGGAGCAGAAAAAGCAATAAGAATATGTAAAAGAATATAAATAGAAAGAAATAAAATAATTAAAATTAATAAAAACAAGCAACAGTGTCGATAAGATAAAAGATATCGTGCAGATTTCATGCATAGACATGAGAAAAGAAATGTTTTTAACCTGGATTTAAAAACGTCTACATTTGGTGACAGTTTAATGTCCTCTGGTAGTTTGTTCCACTTGTTTGAAGCATAACAGCTAAATGCTGCTACTCCATGTTTAGTCTGGACTCTGGACTGGACCAGCTGACCTGAGTCCTTGGATCTAAGAGCTCTGCTGGGTTTATATTCTCTGAACATATCACAAATGCATTTTGGGCCTAAACCGTTCTGGGATTTGTAAACCATCAGTAGGCTTTTAAAATCTATTCTGTGACTGACTGGAAGCCAGAGTAAAGATTTTAAAACTGGTATGATGTGTTCAGATCTCTTAGTCCTGGTTAAAACTCCAGCAGCAGCGTTCTGGATGAGCTGCAGATGTTTAATGCTCTTTTCGAGAAGTCCAGTTAACAGACCATTACAATAATGGAGTCTACTGGAGATGAATGCATGGATGAGTTTCTCCTGGTCTTTTTGGAAGAGAAAACCTTTAATTCTGTTGATGTTTCCAAGTTGTTTAACACTTTGACCAGAGCTGTTTCAGTGCTGTGATGACGTCGGAAGCCTGATTGAAAGTTATCGAGACTTCCACTTTCATTCAGAAAGTCATTGAGCTGGTTAAATACAACTTTCTCAATCTTGGATATAAAACAGAGGTTAGAGACAGGTCTGTAGTTGTTCATCACAGAGGCATCTAGAGTTCTCTTCTTTAGGAGTAGCTTAATGGCAGCTGTCTTCAGTGACTTGCGAAAAATGCCTGATGCCAGTGAGCTGTTAACTATTTATTGGAGATCACTTTCTACTGAGGTAAAAACACTTTTTAAAAAGTCAGATGGTATAAAGTCCAGATCAAGTGCAAGTTGTTGATTTCAGATGCTGAACTGTTTCCTCTAAGATTTTTAAATCAACAATATCAAATTGTGACATAACGTCAGAGTTATTTCTAGGTTTTAGACACAGATTAGTTTTCTTGTTGGTCTGTGTGGTGTGAATGTTTTGTCTAATTGTTTTGATTTTTTTGGCTAAAAAAAGTTGGCTAAGTTGCATTTCTCAGTAGAGAGGAGGTCTGGGTTTGACTGTTTAGGAGGATTTGTGAGTTTTTCAACCATAGCAAACAGAGTTGGAGAATTGTTGGCATTCTTATTAATCAGTTCAGATAAATGCAGCTCTCTGGCCTTGCACAACTCATTGTTAGAACTACGCAGGCTTTGTTTGTACAGCTCATAGTGAATCTGAAGCTTTGTTTTCCTCCACTTACGTTCAGCTTTCCTGCATTCTCTTTTCAGGTTTTTGACCGTTGTGATGTTTCTCCATGGTGTTGTTTAAGGTGCTTTCGATACTTATCGGTGCAACAGCTTCCATTACATTCGAAGTTTAAGTTGAAATGATCCAGCAGTCCGTCAGTCAACTGTGCGCTCACTGTTGGTAACATAGCTATGGCCTCCCTAAACTCAGCACTTGTTCTTCTTACACACGTGGACACGTTTTGTTTTTTTAAAATAATTATGTTAATCAACATTTCAAAAGTAATGGCTGATTTTGATTATTTAATTTTCAATAAATTTTTATTTATTGTTACTTTTGTAGGTTTCAAGTGCTTTCAGTGAGAATTGTGGGTTTTTCCTTCTTTAACTGAGGGGTACCAACAATTTTGTCCATGTGTGTAACTGAGAAGCTGTTGTTTGAACATTCTGAGTGATCAATAAATCAAATAAAATACAGAAATGGTCAGACAAGTCCAAATCAATAAGCACAACAGAAGAAATATCAACACCTTTCGAAATGACCAGATCCAGAGTGTGACCTCGAAGGTGGGTCGGTTCTGTGACATGTTGCCACAAACCAAACATGTCCAGCACAGAAGAAAATTCTTTGGCATTACCATCCGTCATATTATCGATGTGAGTGTTCAAATCCCCGGTCAAGATAAAATGGTTAAAATCAGTCGAGATAACAGACAATAATTCAGAAAATTAATCAATAAGACTTGCACAGTATCCTGGAGATCTGTAAATGATTAAGAACAGAATTTTAGGAACACCCTTTAAAATAAAACTAAGATATTCAAAAGAAGTGAAATCACCAAATGACATCTCTTTACACTGGAATATATCCTTAAATAAGGCAGCCTCTCCCCCACCTTTCCTCCCATTTCGGCATTTATCCATAAAACAAAAATTTGGGGGTGCTCTTTCATTAAGAACAGTAGCACTTGTTATGTTTGTATATGTATTTAGCAGACGCTTTTATCCAAAACGACTTACAGATGAAGATATAACAGCTATATAAAAAGCTAACAATAAACTACATAGAAGGAACCCACGAGTCCGACTCTGTCAGAGGTGACAGAGTAGAGATAGGGTGCAGACATAGAAGGGAGTACAGAAAGATAAAGTGCAGAGATAGAGGGGGTAGGTAAGTACAAGGTAAGTGCTAGGATAGGAGATGCTCTCTGAAGAGCTGGGTTTTCAACAGTTTCTTGAAGATAGACAGGGACGCCCCTGTTCTGGTAGCGCTCGGTAGGTCATTCCACCATTGTGAGACGACACAAAAGAGTTTGGATTGTCTTAGGCGTGGTGTAGGAGCTGCTAGACGACAATCCTGGGACTAAAGGAGGGACCGAGTTGTGACATAAGCCTTTGCAAGAGCATTCAAGTAGATGGGAGCCGTTCCACTAAGCACTTTGTAGGCTAACATCAGTGACTTGAATTTGATGCGGGCGGCTAAGGGCAGCCAGTGGAGTTCAATGAACAGAGGGGTGACGTGTGTTCTCTTTTAAGCTGATCGAAGACCAGACGCGCTGCCGCGTTCTGGACCATCTGCAGAGGTTTCATAGTACAGGCTGGGAGACCAGTTAGGAGAGCATTGCAGTAGTCAAGGCGGGAGATGACCATGGCCTGCACCAGGAGCTGGGGGGCATGTTGGGTTAGGTATGGTCTGATCTTTCTTATGTTTAGTAATGCAAAGCAGCATGAACGAGCAACCGAGGTAACGTGATCTTTGAAGGTTAGTTGGTCATTAATCATGACACCCAAGTTTCTAGCAACCTTTGATGGAGCAAGAGATAGGGATTCTTGCGCTCTCTGTTAACCATGTTTCTGTCAGAAAAAGAAAATCTAAATTGTGTGAAATGATGAAGTCATTAACTAACAATGACTTATTGGACAGAGATCTAATATTAAAGTAAAGCTAGCTTTGTGGAGTTTACACTGGTCTCAGTTGTATTCTGAGTTGTACGTGGTACCATTAACAGATTAGATAGATTCACCCAGCAAGTTGACCGTTTTAGATTCCTTCTTTTACAAACTAATACAGGAATCCTACTGGGTCCCAGCTTGTTCTCAGAACAGCAGTCTGTAGTAAGACTACTATAACAGGGACTGTCTTTGCCATTCTGACATGCTGTGTTACAGAGTCACCAATCAGAGTGGTATCTATTCCATTTTGTGTGGATGTGTCGATTGCTTCTGTTGTCCTCACCTTGGTTGTGGCATTTGGGCTTCTCCTGATGTTCTGGTTAGCCCATGGCTGACTTTTGGGGCCATTTATCTTGTTTTTATTCATTTTTGCTTTACTTTCATCATCACACATTGTATTTGGAGTCAACGGATCGTGTTTATTGTGCAATGGTACTTCAGGTGGTGGAGTGAGTGCGGGAGGTTTAGGTTTCATGCTGGGTTTACCTCTACGACGGACAACATGAGACCAGGTCCTGGCTGGGGTTGATGACTTTGGTTTGGCACCAACACTGTTCCAGTAAGAGATATCAGTCGGACCGGCTGGTTTGGGAGCTTCACCACATATTCCAGTGTCATTTGGACACATCCAGGGAAGTGTGTCAGCCAGGTCTGCAGTGGGAGGCTCCACATCAGCTGTGATCCCGTGTAGAAAAATCTGAGTTAGTCCTTTGGCACATGAAGGCTCCACAGCCTGTACAGGAGCTATAATAGAGTTAATAAATTCCTCGTTCGCACGAATGTATTGCAGCGTTTCAATCCTCTTCTCGAGCTGTGTTGTCCTCACAGAGAGTCGCTCACACTCTGTGCAGCTCACTGATAATGCAGAATTAGGAGAAATTGTTCTGTCCGATTCTCTTTGCAAACAGGAGGGCTAATACCAGTTACAAATATACACTTAAAAGAAAAGGAATAAAATTATATCCAGGACTAGTGGAAAGAAGTAGAATGATTTAAAAGCAAATAAAGCAGTAAGCAGCAGGAGGAAGCAGAGTAAATGTCCAGACACCAAATTGAGGGTCTCAGATGCTTCATCGTGTTTTTAAAGTTGTACTGGTTGAAATGGATACAACTTTTTTAGACGTCATGGCATCTATGTGTGGGTTCTATGTTCCTGTTTTATTTCGGTAGTCACTTCCTCTCACTGTCTAATTGTTGTCAGTTTTGCCTTGCTCTGTCGTCATCCTAATTATTTTCACCTGTGCATCATTGTATTCCCCTCGTTTAGTGTATTTATATCCCAGCCTTTGTCTTGTTCGTTGCGTGTTCGTCTGGTCTTTTGTCATTTTTTGACCCCTTTGCATGTTTTACGACCAGAGATTTTGCCAGCTGATTTTGTACATTTGCCTGGTCTATTCTTGCCTTCCCGTGTACCAGACCTTGGATTGATTAAATCGATACTTATTTTGGTAATCTGTTCTGTCTGAGTCGTACATTATAGGACATTCCATTTCTAGTAGCTGTAATGGAGGCATTGCTGTGGAGCTCATAGTGAATGTGGAGATTAGTTTATTACCACTAATGTTTATCTTTACAATCTAACAGCAGAGATCATGTTTATCCAGTTTTAGCTTCTCTTCATTGGCTCCTTGTTAAATTCAGAATATATTCTAAAATTCTTCTGGATTTCTCTTGATACCACAGAACTGTCCCAAAATGAGAAGAAGATGGCAGACCTTACTTTGGTTGGCACTTAGCCCAGTTAGTCAGCTGTTAGTGGATGAATTTCCGTGGACTTTCAACGGGCCTGAAAAGTTGGGTCTCTTTTCTTCACTGGGGCTTCTCATTGCCGGAAGTTTGATATTGAGAATTCGCCATCAAAAACAAGAACACAATTAGAGATTCACCTCAGAGTTGGAGTTTGTTTGCTTGTTTTGTCAAATAACCAACTCTGCTGAGGAAAACTTCAATTCCCAAAATATGAACAAAAAGTTGACAAGCTTACACTGGTTTTCATAGAAAGAGAAAAATATTGCTCTGTGTAGTATTAAACAAAGGTTGAAACGTGCAACGTAAAACAAAAGGCATAGAGACAAGATAAAACGACGGACAATAAAATGATTTAATTCTGCTTTCTTTCTCTTCTTTCTTCTCTCGCTCTAATTTTCTCTGGCAGTTTTCCAAGTTTGACTTGCGGAGGCGGGGCATGACTCAGGCTTCGTCTCAACTTTCAGCCAATAAACTTTCAACTCCTCACTCACACGAAAAGGTTTTGATTATTCACCAATAGCTTTTGCTAGCTGATATTTGAATGTTCTTCAGATAAGTTATGGCACAGGTCTGGTGGAAGAGAGTCCCTCAAACTCAGTGGGTCCACATGATGAGATTAACTGGATTGTAGCTACAGTTGGGTTCTGCTCCTTATCTGAGGGTAATTATCCTTGGATATATGGCGGTGAATGAATGGAATCACTGGCACAAAGCATGTCATTCCCCGGTACGATAGGTGGCGCTGTACCCATTTCAGCTATCGCTAATAGAGCCACTTCCTGTTGACGTCTTCACCACCAACAACAACAAACTCAGGCATTCAGAAAGATGGCGAACGCAGAGCGAGATGAAGCTGCGTCCCTCTACATCTGTGATGAGCTGGTTATGGCACAAACGATGCACAACGGCGCATTTTCCATCGCGTTGTTTGTTTCTTTCTGACGGCGGTGACAAACACAGTAATATCGTCTCCTTCGACTTCCAGGTGACGATCGCGGGAAAAAATCTGGAGCATGCACAGAACGCTCGATCCGATCCACTGTTATCAGGCCCCTCTCTGTGGAACCAGCTTCCAGTTTGGCTTCAGGAAGCAGACACCCTCTCTACCTTTAAGATCAGGCTTAAAACTTTCCTTTTTGATAAAGCTTATAGTTATACGTGCTATAGGCCCAGACTGCTGGGGGAGCTCCCATGATGCACCTCTCCTCCCTCCATGTACATATGACATCATTGTTGTCATTAACTTGTGTTTCTCTCTCTCAGCAGGTATCTCTGGCCTGGTGTTACGATGCTTGTTGTCCCCTCTTTCCTGTCCTCTCAGCCCCCAGCTGGTCGAGGCGGATGGCCACCCTTCCTGGTTCTGGTTCTGCCAGAGGTTCCTTCCTGTTAAAAGGGAGTTTTTTCTCTCCACAGTCGCCTCAGCACACTCAGGACGGGGGATTGGATCAGAGAGATGTTTAAATGCTATCCGTTGGTTTTCTGAGCGAGCAATTTTTTTATTGACTCTGTAAGAATGTGACTCATTTGGAATTTAGTTAACTGGATTTGATTGTATAACAATGAATGTTGTGATTTTTAATAAAACTGAATTGGATCTAAATGCAATAATATGCTTTATCAAAGTCTGTTTAATTACAAGTACTATTACTTAAGCATTAAGTACTGTAGAACCACGTAGGCACATAACACATGGATATATGAGCAGGAAAATATCTGCAGTGTAGTAGTATTTCTACAGAGTCTGTAACTCGACACAGTCAAGGAAATTTCTCTTTAGCTATTGCTAAAACTCTCGACGTTGGAAGTCATAATCTATCAATCATACAATGATTTGGTTAAGTGAATAAAAGTATGGCAGGGAAAGAACACACAGTTCTCGCATGCAGCTGCCTCCTGTCCTCTAAATCTCCTCCAAGCTGATCCTGTCACTCTGACAACCATACATTGCTAAACATAAAGAGCAGTCTGCAACCTAACAGGTGGAACACAACTGCCTCCAGTCACTGTGGCTCATTTAGAAGTTCACTTCAGCAAACAGACACCAGGGAATCTCTTCTAAGATCTCCATTACATTTAAATTAGGTTCAACAGAGCTGTTAAATGTCCAACAACATAGTCTTTCAACCACTTCACTTTTTGTTGTATTCTTGTGTTTTAAATCAAATGACCTCTAAATGACCCAAAAATTGCTAATTGATGTTTTTGAATATATGCTCTACAAATGCATTGAAAATTTAAATGTGACATCGATTTTTAATTTACATAAGTATGCAAAACCCTGGCTACGAAACTCCAAACTGCTAATATGTCTACAAATTCTTTATTTTTCAGTAGCATGTTTAATATATAAGTCTCGGGGGTTAATTCTGACGGAAAATCCTGTGTTTGTGATCCCTGCCCCATATCAGCAGCGTAGTGTGAACCCACTGGGACTTTCTAACTCTAAAGAGAAGAGAAATGTCATTTATTGTGATCAATACAACCAGCAATGACACTACAAACTGTGCAGTCTGAACCTGGCCTAAAATAAGTAACTGAGCAATAAGGGTCTCAGTAGGAATGGTGACCAACATTTGCCCAATACTTCAGGAACTACATACCGAGTAGCACTATTTTGAGATGAAATGTCAGCTGGTGAGATTAAAACATCAAACTATGTTTGTGAACAACGTTGGAAACACTGTCAGCTATATGATAATTAATTGAACAAAAATTTTATTACTGATCATATGCAAATATTATTTTAATGTTCTTCCTTATTTGAACAAATTTTACATGCTTATATTTGTGTAGGTTAAATGTAGTAGAGGCTACGAAAACAATGTCAGGTTTTCCTGTCAGACAGACACAAAGACAGAAAACCGAGGGTTTGTTCTCTTTATACGGGGAACTTATTGAACCCACAACAGATATACAGAGTATAGACCCTATAAACAGATCCAGTTTCCCCAGAATCAGGACAGTCACTCCTTCCGTTGGAGGACCTTCGCCACTGTATACGATCAATCAGGGTCCTCCCACATGTAACTGGCAGTTGTACGGCTTCTCCCCGACACAGCCTTGGCTTCGTATTTGATCACACTTTGGGTATAATGTTTAGGTGTCCCTGTACTTTTGGCCCATGAGCAAACATTAACTTTTACAACTTCTGTAAATAAAACAATAATATACCCTCTCATTTATCTCCGTTACTATTAAAACAGAGAAGCCCGGATAGTCTTATTTCCTCTAAGTACAGTTCAGTGTTCATAAGTCAATCTGTTTCCCGTGTGTAAGAGACACTGTGGCTACACTGTACAGGCGCTCTACTTATAAACTTTAAACCTCCACTAAACACTGTGGCGGTGCACTCAGACACTCAGACACCAACATTGCTTTTCTTTTTCCAACTCAGGCAAAGTTTTGAATCCTTTCCTTCTTACCTTTTCTTCAATACATTCTATTTCGTCCATATATTCTTTTAGATTTGTGTTTTTTTACTCAAATGGGATTCCAATAAATCAGACACAATCTGGTATGGAAACACCTCCTCAGATGAAATCCTATCAAGGGACAGTGTGCGGCACTGGTTAGAACAGATCAGTACGCAGTACAGCTGTGTGCACCAAAGCCAAAGCAAAAGTTCAGTTGACATTACATATATTCTCTGGCTTTCTGCTGTACTAAATTGTCAATAACATCCTTCAGATTCAGTCAGCAGGCCTCAGTCTTTTGTCACTCCTTTATAGCTGTCTTCTAAAACCTCCACACCACCTTTTGTCAGTTGCTGTGTCACATCTATAAATAGACATCTGTTACTGTCCCAGTGCAGTTGCATTTGTTGTAAATAAGGCATTTGTGCCTGTGTCTGGAGCAGAAAGCATTGCAAAGTCTGTGGCTTCCACTGAGGTACACATCTATAGGGTGTGTGCAGGCCTAATTCAGCAAGAATGTTGTTCAATGCCACAAGCTAGAGCTGCGCTCACTTCACATTCGTGCCAAATAGCCTTGGATCATTCCAAACTTCAGCAAATATATCAACGCCGCTGGTAAGAGTGCTCTTTTTTACACTTTAATGCCCAACACAGGTGGTCTCTGACATGGGAGTAATCACTTGCAAGCTGCATGAAACAGTCTCTGCCTGGGTGTCTTTTACTCTGTCCTCAGCAGACAGTCAGCAAAACTGGGGCTGCCCTGCAAGCGTCTCGCTGAAAATAAATTGAATGCTTAGCGCCTTTTATTTGAAAAGTCCACGAGTCTCTTTGTGAGTGAGCAGGAGTTAGCAGCCTTTTGTTGGCTGTTCTTTATAATACAAGTGTAGCAGAGTGAGTTTGCTGAGTTGGAAGAGACCAAGAAGGTAACAAGATGAAAATAGATCTTTTGTGGGGCAAAAACATTTTTTAAATGCAATATTCAGTAAAACAGATGTGTCTTCAGGGGACTTCTAACTGCTGGAGTGGGACTTTGAATAATAGAAAACACCAAAAGCATCATGTTCGTACAAAATGTTATGGTTAAAATCAGACTGCACTCAGATAATCTTTAATATTGGGGTTAACAACCACATGTCTGTTGGGGTCCACTGACCAGTGATAAACTAGTTTAATAAATGATAACTCAATCTTTTGGAATTCTAATGAATAAATTAAATGATAAATTACAGTAAACAGGAGATCAGAATCAACTAAAGAAAAGTCTCTAAAGAAATCAAAATGTACTTGACTAACAATTTTATTAATACATAAACCGGTAACTATAACCAAGATTATAATATCCATAGAAGTATTTAATGGGGAATTTAAACCAGGTAAGTAATTACAGACAACAGCATTCAACAAAAGATTACTAAAAGCAAATCTTTGCTAATCTTGAATTTGATGGAAGCAGCTCATCTCAAAAGAATTGGGCCAGAACCATGTTACTACATGTTACTGTGTAGCATCTCTTCTTCTTTGAAAAAAGTCTAAATATCTGTGAACTGGGAAGACCAGATGCTGGACCTGTGAGAGAAGAATACTGTCCCTAAACTAATCATCAACTCAGTAGTTTCCACTGTAGTTTGGTCACGTATAGTGTTTTGCAGATGTCAGAAGATTTTTATTCAATGGTCATTTTACATCTCTGGAACACATTTAGGCCAAACCCTTTGGCGAAAATAATGTTTCTTGACTTTGAAAAATAAGACTGGTGTGTTTAAACTTGATGAATACACAAATAATGGGACATTATGTGGAGCTCAGGATTTTTACAATTCATAGTGTGAACTTATCTATTGCAACGATAACAGAGGAAAACTGAAATTTAGAAGAGGAGTTCATGTACCATATGAGAGGGAGGGAAAGAGAATGCAGGGGTTGCGGAGGCAAGGGGGTTATTAATAGCAGTGACAGCTGCATGGCATGTAAAACAGGGACGGTAAGGATTAGGATCAGCGGTTCGATTCTCAGCAAGGGCATGCCTCCAGCAACCTCGGAATTAACATGAGCAGAACAAAACAGATTGAGCCATGACGTCTCCTGAATAAACAAGGTCCTTGTAAGATGTTGGGGGACCATAACATGCTGATGGGAAGCAGGCTACTCTAGCATTCATGGACCAGAATGGAAAAAAACACCATTGCTAGAATGCTACTATACCAGCAATCCTAGTGAAAGGGAAAGTATGCAGAGGATGTGGAACCAAAGGACACCTCAAAACCTTTCTGGTCAAAAACATCTAAGTTGGGTTTTGAGGTAAGTTCACAACCATGACTGTGGAGTGGGTGGCAGAACAGCCGTGTGAACAGAGTCAAGAGGGCTGGGCTGAGCACACAACCCTGCAGCGTACCTGCATTCAGGATGAGTGTGGATGATGTGCAGTCTCCTATTCTCACCACCTGAGCCCTGTTGCTGAGACAGTCCCTGATCCTGTAACACAATGTGGACAGTCCAAAGTTATGTAGCCTCGGCGCCAGCTTGCCTGGGATTACAGGATCAAATGCTGAACTGAAGTCAACAAATAGCATCTGAACATAAGTGTTAGCGTGCTGTAGGTGAGTTAGGGCTGTGTGAAGCACTATTGAGACTGCATCCTTTGTTGATCAGTGCCCCCTTTATGCAAACTGAAGGCTCTCCAGACCAGCAGGGATGATGTCCTTGATGTGCTTTAGGAGGATCCTTAATCGGGTATCATCAAACTTGTGCAGTCACTGATGGTCAGCAACATGCTGATATCCAACAAACACAGGAAGCTTTGAAGGTGACTCATGATTTTGCGTGTTGCAAACTCTGTTTATCCTCCAGATCTATTGAATGCTGTCTGTGGAGCTTCATGAGCAGAAACGTCTCAGACTTTGCGAGGAAGAGATTTGGATGACCCCGTCTGTGTGAGTTAGCATGTTGTCTAGCATGGGGCCCGTTCCTCCTGACCCGCTTTTGTTTATGGTGTCCCCTCAGTCTCCTAGGCCACAGGAGAGATTTGGGGGTGGGTGGGTATCTCAGTTGTCTGCTGTAGAGATAGACCAATGTTTCTTTCAGGGCCGATAACGATTATTAGTAGTCAAAGAGGCCGATAAACAATATTTGGAACCGATATTCATTTGCAGTAAAAGTGAAAATATTGGTGTCAAAATTTTAAATAATACATAGCATATGTTTATTGAACAGATTTTCAGATAACAGAACATGGTAAGGTTTTTTTTTTTTTTTCTTAGAATTTTACAACAAAGATGTCTATTGTCTAACAAAAAGTGCAGGGAGCTCCAAGGGGCTCAACAGCATGTCTTATAAAGTGAAATGAAAACTTAAACAAATAAATAGCTCCCTGAAGTTTTAGAAAACTAGGCTGCAACATTAATAATAATTAATGAAGCTGAAAAAAAAACAGTACAATAGCAATAGGAGAGACAAGCACTATTCTCTAGCCATCCCCTCAACGTGCTTCCCTGCAATAAAACTGGACTGAATGGAGTTCATTAAGTTTTTACTCTCTCGCTCGCTCACTCACACACATACGTCTACGATCACAGACTATTTCCATATCGATATGTTCAGCAGCCCGTCTGGAGGGACTGTGAGCTAGTGATGAGAGACTCGATTCCTTTTACTGACTCGAGTTTGTATGAGTCACTCACTAAAGTGAATCTGGTTTTCGAGTCACTCGAGTGTGCGCCACGGAATGTACAAACAAGTTCCAAACCAAACCATTGTGAAAAAGACAAAAAAACAATCAAGAAGTCTCCAAGGCGAAACATTTAGTTTTCTTTCTCTCTAAATAAATGCAAATAACCCAAACAGCCAATAAGGGTACATTCTCATGTTAGTTCTCACCTACCCCTCATGAACTAAAGCGGTCTCATCAGCTTCTTCTTCTTGTTTGACTGTTGTTCACTGTGGTTTGTTGTTGTCTGAAGTCAGTGGCGACCCCAGAGGATTTTTCTGGTTCAACTACGGTGCAGCTAACCCATGAGGCTCAAATCAATGCCATGATTTCAATGTGAATATATATTCAATAAAACAACACCCTCCCACAGCTAGAAACACACAGAGACACAGACAGACAGAGAGAGAGGGTATAGTTAAGTTGTCCTAAAGCCATATATAGTCTACCACACAACAGTCAAGAGTCAAAACACAGTCCCGACCAATTAAGTATTGTGGGAAATTGAAAAGACCAAGAAGGTGCGATTTTCCACAGAACGCACACACTTGACAGTGCTGTTTATTCAAAGCTCCAGACCCGGTCAAAACAGCATTCCAAGAAGGGTTGAAGAGATCAGACACAAAACAGGTCATCAAACATCGCCGCCACTTAAAGGAGGCAAGACCAGTAAACAGTTATACTTATTATTAAGAATGTGAAATGTGCTGTTTTGAAGATGTGGTGAATTATGTACATTGCACTCACTACAGTATGCTAATTAGGCAACAAGACCACAGCAAGGAAGAGCATGAAACGGGCAAAACGCAATAAAGTCAGTAAAGTTTCCAAAAACAAAAACAGTATTAAAACTCACCATGTTGAGATTTTCAACCACCGGGTTTTGAGAGCATGCACTCAAAGCGCGCTCACATGAGTACGTCATGTGAGCGACAGTTGTCATCGCAGTTGCCTGACATGCCTCCACGTCAGGCACTTCTCTTGGTTTTATGGTAGGGCTAACACAATTCTTGGTGGGGCTATAGCCCACCAAGACCTACCCTGGCGTTGCCTATGTCTGAAGTCAAGGGGGAGTCAAGGGGCCACATTGCAGGCACCAACCAGACTCCTGCCATCCTTGCAACCTCCACCACCCAACTTTGACTTATCAGATGAGAATGATGCACCTCTGACAGGGACCAACAACAGTATCACAGCAAAGACCAATGTCTTAGAGCTGTGCACTGATCCCAGACCCTAAAACAGAACCATCTCAATTTGTCACAAAGCGGGGAAGGGGCAACCAATGAGACTCAATTAAGTGACTGACATATGAATTCTCCGCTGATGATCTAGCACAGCTTATTGTTTTAAAATCAACCACAGAACCAGTTGGAGTCTAGCAGACATTTTCAGGGCATCATTGGAACACGAGACAAAACTGAGCTATCTTGCCTGAATATCAGGGCTGTCAAAGTTGGCGACAGCTGTGATATGGGACATATATTACAGAGCACGACAGAAGGCTTATGGTAAATACAAGGCAGTTTAACACAGCAAAAAGGGAAAATCCCCACATGCAGAGTGAAAATCAACTCCTACAGAAATGACTGACTAAACTGACTGCACTAAATGCTGGTGTAGTCTGGTATGTAGACTTTTTAGCACTGCTTTCAAATCCCATGAAAATTTAGGAATATATACACATATACGCCACATGGGAGACCCTGAAAAACCAACAGGTGCCAGTTAGAAAGACAGTGAGTGGATGGAGTTATGAGCCCCCCCCCCCCCGGAAGTGTGGTTACACACCTAAAGAACAAAGCCCCCTCCTCAGGTATAAATGCTCTGGGTTCCTTTTGTTTTTATCTTTCATACCATTGCCACTGAATGGTGTGGACTGATCTTTTTCCTTGCAACAAAGAATAAAATCTTAGCCGGCCGGCAGAAAAAGTAAAGTTCTCTATGTCATTGCTCATCAGAGGTATTAGGAAGGAAGCGATTGAAAACTTCCATAACAAATGCAACTGCCTCTGCTTACATTACAAATCAACTCCATAACAGGTAAATGTGTAAACTATCACAATGTAGTTGTTTCTGGTCATTCCACTGGAAATGCAAATGGTTTGCAAGGGAAAAAGAAAAAAATGTTTCAGTTCAACTTATCAACGTTTGACCTGTAGCTCACCTCCTATTTACTTACTTCTTGGATTAAAGTCTAGATTCAAAATTCTATTGATTTTTTTTTATTGTCCATCACTACTTTTTATGAATTATATAATTATGTTTACATTGTGAATTTTGTTGTTCATTTCTGCAACACACACACAAAGTTTTGTGTTAAAAAAAAGAGAGAAAACAGGAACTACATCAAGTGCAACATCTCAGTCGGGCTCGACCTTCAGTTTGCATTCATATCCAATGAGAATGCCATGTTCACTGCTCTTTGTTCTGTCTTAACATAGCTTGAAAATTATTGTTAAACTGGCTTTATGGGTTTACATAGTCCCCTCTACTTCCTAAAAAAAAAACAAACAAAAAAAAACAAACAAAAAAAAAAAACAACACTTCAGTTCTGACTGGTAGTTGCTCCTCCTTCATTCTGGTTCTCAACACAAGAGTCCTTTAGGGTTAAATTCTCAAGCCCCTCCTGTTAATCTGCGACTGCACACCAAGACACAAGAAGAACTCTGCTGATGTCACCACCACCACCATCTGTCACCGAGCTTATGGTTTGATAGTGCACAGATGCTACTCAACATTAACAAAAATCAAAGATTTGACTGTTGATTTTACAAGAAAAGAGGTTAAAAAAAAACCCACACCTCTGTTCACAAGGGACAGTTCCGATTCCTGAAAATCTATTTCACAGAGAAAATGTCACTGTCAAAACATATCTCCACCCTTGAAATGGTTGTACAAGAAGGCTAAACATCACAAACGGGCATGGCATGTTCTTCACTGGTAACCGTCTTACTTCTTTGGTGTGATGAGGTGTCACTACTGAGCAAGGCTGCTTCAAGACTATTTCCATACAAGCAATAGTCAGCTGTAATCTGACAAGTAAGACTAAAGTGTGTGCTGATGTCCCACCAGACTACAGAGTATTTCCTATTTGAAAGTTGATCAGATTTGACACTTTAGGTTTGGGGTACTTCACTACCAGGCAATGTATCATTTGAATTTATCTGGGCTTATCTGCGCTGAAGATGTTTCACTAAAAGACAGAATGTACAGTAGATTTGCACATTTAGAGCAATCATTTCAATAGGAGATGTCTTAATCATCTATTGAGTATTGATTATGTTCAACAGTCCTCCATTTGCCACAATAACTGCTCTGTTTTTGATTGGCAGCGAGTGGAAAAAGATCTAATCTACATTAGATTGTTTGACCTCTATTCAGTTTTTGAATGCAAATATGTTCTCTGTGCAGAGTACATCTCTGGGTAGGGCTGGGTATCAATCAAAATTTTTTGATACCGGTACCAATACCGATACTGGTTCCTGAACAATACTTTTTTTTATACCAATTTTATAATATCAATTCAAACAAAAAGGAAATTCCATTACACATAACAGTACAAATCTTCAGTTTTATTTTTCAGCTCAGCATTTCAATTTCCCAGAGGGAAACTCCCAAAGGGATTAATAAAGTTGTTTATCTATATTTCCAATCCAAGCAGTTTTCTTACAGAAAAAAATTAATAATTTCCAGAGCAAAACAGTTTGCGCCATTTGGATGTTGGTTTTTAGGCTAAATCTGGTCGGTCTGTCATAGTCTTGATTTAGTTCTGAAATAGTCGTTGAAAGAGTCTTTTTTCCAATGGCCTGAAAATGACAGCTTTTTACCTTTCAACCAAATGTAGACGTTGTTTGGACGCATACCATCACGTCTTTTCAACGTTTTTTTAAGTTTAGCTGGGTGGGCTGCAAACAAGTGACAGGTTGGTGTCTAACACTATCCTACATACTGAGGATACTTTTCACTCAGCAGTTTTTCTTCAGAAAAGTCAACGTGTCTGCTTTCTGCACGTATTAAGCTGCAGTAACATTAAGATTTCTGCATGATTTCCATGCAGAATTTGATTTCACCGAACGTTAATTTTCCTGTTATAATCCCAAACACTGCGCCGTCCTCGGTGCTCTTAGATGAAGCCGAGTCCAGTGGTGGAGACTTTGAATTATGCCGCTCGGGCTCTGTGGCGTCCACAGGCTGACTTGAATGCTGAGAGGAGGATGGCTGCCACGCTTTTGATCTCGGTGGCATCGTTTAACCGGTTGGACGACACGCACTGAACTACAGTTCCCAACGCAGATGCACATGAACCCGTCTGTGGGCGTAACCACATTTTCCTGCATGCGACACAGTGTAACGTTAATACAGCCAATCCAGGGTCGCATGATCAGGGTATCATTCGTTCTTTCCATTTTAAATTGCCAATCAAAAAATTCAAATAATGAAAAATTTACTGGTTATTTTGTTTTTTTTATGATAACACAAAAAAAAAACAAAAAAATGCCTGTTTTTTCGTATTTCATTTTTAGGCTCAAATCAAAAATATGAAATGGAAAAACCGGCACCACGACAGAATTTGATTTTGATATATAATTGGTCGGGTTTACGTGACCTGGAAGTTTGGTCAGACGGCATCAGACAGTGGAAGGGCGTGTCTAAAGCGCCGCTTGGTACAGGGCCAGCAGAGGCAGCGGTGCGTGAATTTACAAAGGAAAGATAAACTCCTCAATCTTAAAGTAGAATTACTCGCTGAATTTTGGACCGATTTCCAAACGTAATGATTTGTTAAAAACGTCTCACATGTAGCTATGATACAGGGTGCTTGGATATTTTTTAAATGCTGGTTGTCTTCCAGTGGACTTTTCTCAGCCTTTGCCTGAAGCTGAACCGTCATTCTGAATTCTAATGTTTTTATATTTGCGTGTAATGTTCTTCAAACACATGAGAGCATCATGAGAGCTGGAGGGTGTAGTTAAAAAGTGATTATGGACACCAAGGAAAGACATTCTGGACAAATTGCCTGATGACAGTTCTAAATTATCGCGCTGGCTCAAACGCTAGTTGGTAACCATGGCAACGGAGAATCAACGTTATCTCACAGTTTGTTTATCACAATGGGCAAGACAGACAAAACATGAGTGATATCATTTCTTATCACAACTTATTTGATGAATTCGAAGTCTGGAAGGCTTCGTGGCGTCGGGCGGTTCACGCCTCCGCGTCCTCCATTCATTTCTGATAATGGACACCTTGTCGGGCATTATTCCCTTCCATATTTCCATCCCTCTTTCGACTAGGACCACAATTATGCTTTGCCTGCTTCTCCCACTGTTCTAAAGACCAGACTTAGTGAAGGTCTGGCCAGAGTGGAGAGTCTGGACCGCGAAAAGAGAAAAGCATGCTCTACCAGTAAAAGTCCTTCATCAAATAGTAAGTCTGCCTCAGCTTCCATCACTTATCACACAGAGTATGACACATTCTGTTCTGTCACTTTGTCTTTCTTTCATCGTTAACTGATCAATTTTACCAAGGACATTATGTAACAAAAGCTTCACTTCCAGTAACACGACAGGAAGTACTGAGAGATGCAGCAGTACTTTGCTGCTTTTAGTCTTTCTGGTAGATTTGTTCACAGCAGGACAAAATAAAGAATCAAATCAGCTTTATTCTTTCCTCTTCTAAAATTGCCAGACTAGCAAAGTGTCATAACACACAAACCACACTGTGGGACGGAAGTAAGAAAAAATTTACTCAGATATTATCCCAAACTGCATGCACGTCCAAGTAAATCCAATAAAACCTGCAGCATTGATTACTCATCATTCAACAGAGAGCACTGCAGGCTGCCAAAAGTGCATTTACTCTTATTACTTAGAGATGCAATAAATTAAGGGCACAGTGAGCTCAGGCTGCCAAGAAGGACTAAATGATTGCTTTGTGTTTAACAATTCAAGAACCACACAGGGTACATCAACGTCATTTTCTTTAACTCAGTCCATATGACTGACAGTTAACCATTTTCAGCACTTTAGCTGTTATAGTAGTGTGGCTGGGATTTGCCAGCACATTCAGATAAGTTCTAGTGTATGAGGGACAGAACAGAATATGCAACCTGAGAAAGCACAGCTTCACGCACCGCCATCACAACATGGAGTATCTGTGCATGTAAAAGTCTGATCCTGTCAGTGTTGCTCATGTTTAAACATCCAAGTCAATGCAGGATTGTGAAGCAGTGTCTCAGCATGAGCTACCTTTTAGAAGCAACGTAGAATATTACTAAAACACTGCGTCAGCTCCCAGCATGCACGTTTAAACATCTGCACATGTGATAGCAGCAGAGGGAAGAAAGAAGACACCATCACCAGTGACCACATGTCTCAGCACTGAGGAGTCACGCATCAATTTCCCACAGCTATAAAAGTGCATACAGTCCCATGTCAGAGAGAACAGCACAGCACCTTCAGCACGCTTCATCATTACTTCTGACAGTTCAATCAATACATCTGCCATATTGTACTATATGTTACTGTGGCATTCTGCAGAAGGTTCACTTGCTACCGCTGAGAAATCCGATGGTACCCAGCCATGTTCCAGGAGCTGTGCAGTTCTGCTGATCAGCCTGGGAAAGCCTGAGTATGAAATGGAGTACAGGCTGGCACTCCGCGCCTGTTAGACAGCTGCAGCAGCGCTGCCAGCCCTGCCATTTCTTTCACGGAACGAGATAATTTGCTCGTGACCATGGCTACTATCGATGTGATCAGATCAAAAGATAGCAACCTCCCATGCACGAGGTGCGCAGTGTTTGCAGCACATAGTTCTGTAGCTATAGCACAAACAGACCGACTGCATCGGCTGTGTCATTTAAGACCAACTATCAGACCCAACGGAATAACAATAAATCGGTGCCTTACCCGGTTACTTCTCCTCCCCTCCCTCTGCTTAGGCCCCCTGTCTCTCTTGCAAATTGTGGAGAAACTGAAACGTCTGCGATGGGTTGTCAAAGACCAAGTGTCGATAACAGCAGTGCGTTTACCAGGCACCCACAGCACCCACCCGTGAAACTGTGACGACAGGGGGAGACCGCTGCTGCGAATAAATACTGCCAGCAAACACGTTTCTATCGCGAGAACACTGCGATTCCCGGTGTCAAATTTAATCTGGCTCCACAGCAGTGTGTGTGAAATCACTGAAGCTCCGTGGAAGCGCGCAGACAGAACGGTACACCGTGGAAGCAGGATTATCACATGGATCCAAACTTTTCAACCCTCTGCAGGATATGGTTTCAAAGCATGAGGGTATTTAACACGTAATTCATATATACACACACATATAGATACATACACACATAAATAAAGGAGCGGAAATGGCAAGAACAGAAAAATAGAATGCAAGAAATTTAGAAATACATCAAATAATATTTTGTAGTGCAATATTATCAGAATAAAGTGTTGAGTGCTCTTGAGACTTTAAAATAAAAAAAAGTGTTATATGTAAATGACCAATGTACGAAACAGAAATTCGGATAACATGCAGGTAAAACATGTTTTGGCAAAGCAGCTGCTATAGCACCTGCCTGACCTCAGCAGCCTGAACATTCCATTGTTCAGATGTGACGTGTCCCTGATGAGGTTTTGGCCTCACAGCCTCACTCACCTGGTGTAAATGTAATGTAGGGAAGGGAGAGGTGCTCTTGTGGTGTGTTCAGCTGAGCATACCACTCGTAGGACAGTGCGGTCACAGGCAGTACCGTCTCCATACCAGGAGGTGATACTGCCAGAGAAGACACTCTCCACAGCAGAGGAATGAAAGGCCCTTACGATGGTGGTTGAGACCTCAAATTAGTCGTAGCTACAGATGTTGTAGAGGATAGGACTCAGGACACAGTCTTGTGAGGCACCTGCGCAAAGGTAGCAAGAAGGGTTGAATTTGTTTTCACCATCTGTACCAACTAGGTTCTGTTGGTGAGACTGTTTAGGATCCAGTTGCACCCTTATCTTCACGGACAGGGTGAGGCAGACAATGGTATTAAATGCTCAGCTGTAATCAATGAACAGCATAGTTCACAGCATCACATAGCCCCCCCCTTCCAGGTGGGTCAAAGTGGTGTGCAGGAAGAGATGGCATTGTCACAGCTCCTGTTGGCTCTATAGGCAAATTGGAGTGGGTCGAATGTGCCAGGCAGGAATTAACTGATTAAATATTTCACAAGTTTCTCAAAACATTTCCATCTACTGGGAGATGGACACTGTAGGCTGTCGTTTTTGGACATAATAAAATAGAAAATCTGAACAAATCTCAACTTGTCACAGCGGGGACAGACAGACTCTCACACACAATACATATGTATATATATATATATATATATATATATATATATTATGGCATGCCGTTCAGGAAATTAATCTTTGAATATATTGAATGAACCTTGAATATATGGAATGAAACTCTGAATATATTGAATGAACCTTGAATATATTGAATGAAACTCTGAATATATTGAATGAACCTTGAATATATTGAATGAACCTTGAATATATGGAATGAAACTCTGAATATATTGAATGAAACTCTGAATATATTGAATGAACCTTGAATATATTGAATGAACCTTGAATATATGGAATGAAACTCTGAATATATGGAATGAAACTCTGAATATATTGACTGAACCTTGAATATATGGAATGAAACTCTGAATATATTGAATGAACCTTGAATATATGGAATGAAACTCTGAATATATTGAATGAAACTTGAATATATGGAATGAAACTCTGAATATATTGAATGAACCTTGAATATATGGAATGAAACTCTGAATATATTGAATGAACCTTGAATATATTGAACGAAACTCTGAATATATTGAATGAAACTTGAATATATGGAATGAAACTCTGAATATATTGAATGAACCTTGAATATATGGAATGAAACTCTGAATATATTGAATGAACCTTTAATATATGGAATGAAACTTTGAATATATTGAATGAAACTATGACAGAGTCGGACTAGTGGGTTCCTTCTATGTAGTTTATTGTTAGCTTTTTATATAGCTTGTTATATCTTCATCTGTAAGTCGTTTTGGATAAAAGCATCTGCTGAATACAGAAACATAAACATGTACAACACTGAAGATAATACACTTTGATACAATGTGATGTAGTCAGTGTACAGCTTGTATAACAATGTAAACTTACTGTCCCCTCAAAATAACTAAACAAATGATCATTAATGTCCAAACCGCCGGCAACAAGAGTGATTATACCCCGAAGTGTTTTCCTCCCATGTCATGTGACTCGTTAGTGTTACAAGGTCTCAGGTGTTGATGGGGAGCAGGTGTGTTAAATTTGGTGTCATCGCTCTCTCATACTGGTCACTGGAAGTTCAACATGGCAGCTCCTGGAGAAGAACTCTCTGAGGATCTGAAAAAAGGAATTGTTGCTTTACATAAAGATTGCCTAGGCTAGAAGAACATTGCCAACACTGAAACTGAGCTGCAGCACGCTGGCCACGACCATACAGCGGTTTAACAGGACAGGCGCCACTCAGACCAGGCGCCACCGTGGTCAACCAAAGAAGTTGAGTGCACGTTCTCATTGTCATATCCAGAAGTGAAAACAGACGTATGGGCAGTGGCGGCAGGTAAGATTTATTTATTTTTTGCTAGGGCTGTGCCACATCCAGTGATGGTCAAATGTTTTAAAATGAGTTAATGCAAAAAAGTTAAATATTTTCATTTAAAATGTTATACATTCAACAATTACTGTATTCCATCATGAAATGATACTGACTAATACCAGAACATAATTTAGTAACTCGCAAAAGAAAATTCTGTATATTAATATTATATCCATCCAGCCATCATCTGGGGGTCGGGTCGCGGGGGCAGCAGCTTGAGCAGAGAAACCCAGACGTCCCTGTCCCCGGCCACTTCCTCCAGCTCTTCCAGGGGGACCCCGAGGCGTTCCCAGGCCAGCCGAGAGACATAGTCTCTCCAACGTGTCCTGGGTCTTCCCCGGGGTCTCCTCCCAGTGGGACGTGCCCGGAACACCTCCCCAGGGAGGCGTCCAGGGGGTATCCTAACCAGATGCCCGAGCCACCTCATCTGACTCCTCTCAATGCGGAGGAGCAGCGGTTCTACTCCGAGCCCCACCCGGATGACTGAGCTTCTCACCCTATCTCTAAGGGACAGCCCAGACACCCTGCGGAGGAAACCCATTTCGGCCGCTTGTATTCGCGATCTCGTTCTTTCGGTCACTACCCACAACTCGTGACCATAGGTGAGGATCTGAACGTAGATTGACCAGTAAATAGAGAGCTTCGCCTTCTGGCTCAGCTCCTTCTTCACAACGACGGGTCGGTGCAGAGCCCGCAACACTGCAGACGCCGCACCGATCCGCCCGTCAATCTCCCGCTCCATTCGTCCCTCACTCGTGAACAAGACCCCGAGAAATTAATATTATATTTTAAATAAAAATATTTAATACAAATCAGATTTATGTTTGATCATAAATTTGGTGATAATATATTTTGAAATATGACCTGTGCTAAGCAGTGAAGTCAAAGGTCCGTTCTATACTACATGTGTTTATTAAAGCAGCAGTGTATGTAAGTTTGGGACTAAAAGATGAATAAAAGCTGATTTCAAATCTAATGGCAATGTTACTAAACAAAATTGCACATGCATATTTTCCCCGAGCCCCAACAAGACATGGGAGTGGAAGTTACTTCTCCACAGCGAGCATAGCCAGAGCACTGAGACGATCCTGCGTCATGGAGTTTCTCAGGAAGGTCTCGATCCTCTTCAGAGTGGAGAAGCACCTCTCAGATTGAGCTGTCGTCATGAGGATCTCGAGAAAGTGCTCTGAAGGTTGTTCTCCATGACGAACTGGTACAGAAGCAGTGCTCCGCTACAAGCTTTAAATTCCCTCATCTCATAGATAAGGGACAGTTCTGTTTTGTCCAGCATGGGATAAGCCTCCACAGTGGTGTCCAGCGCTGCCTCGAAAGGTCACGCTGTGTTGAGGAAACAGTTCTGCATGCAGCTGTGTTGCACTGACGACATGCTGAGTGAAGGCAAAGCGCTCCTCAGCATGCACCAGGATGGTATCACATACCTGAAACAAACAAAAGATTCTATTTTCAATAAAGTTAGAACTGTGGCGTTTCTCTTTTTCAGAGGTGCCAGTCATTCCCCCACAGGACCTTCAACATTGATTTGTCAAAAACAGCATGTGACCAAAAAAGGAATACAAACTAAATTAGGCTATCAGCTGCATCATTCATCCAAAATTAGCTGTGATAAATAAGATCTTGTGCAGAATGTCCAGGTTTTCTTTTTCTATAGAAAAAGAAAATATGACTGTAAAGTGAGAGATGCAGGAGCCCAAAAGCATCACGCTGGTCAGCAGGTGTACAGAGAATAAGTTGACTTTACTAAACAAACGTAGCCTTTTAACAAAGGGAAAATGGGGTGTCGCTCTTCCCATAGCACATAAAAACATACCCCCTTCCAACCGACTGAACAAATCCCAACAGACCTATATACTCTGATAGGTCTCTTCTACAGTTCAAATGAGCCTATCAGTGCAGATCTGTGGATAAGAGGACGGACATCATTAACAATGAAATCATACATATTTTAATTTGTTTGTGCCAACAAATACAAATGTCCTCCTGCAAAATAAAAGAAAATATAGTACATTCAAAATTAATCCACAAAATGTACAACATAATCCAATTTAATTAACAGAAAATATTTCCACCCATTTTGTCCACCAATCACAACAATCCCCACGTCTTTCTGGTCTCCATGAAGGGAGACCTATAGAGGTGAGCTCCCTCTCTGAGCCCATGCACAGATGCACACAGGACTGGAGGAAGTTAGCACTTCCTCACAATGACCTACTTCTGTAGCCAGCCGCTGTTGTTCTCCTGGCCCCAGCATCTTCCGTCTCCTCTGTGGCTGTCCTGTCCTCACACAGCAGGGATGGACATCCTGGTCGCTTCACTGGCTAACTTTACACGATTGATGTTTTTACGCACTATAAATATTTGTGAAACAGCAAATGAATCTCGATCTAAGGCGCACTTGGCCTGTGTAACTAACGGTCTGGATTTACACATTAAGTTTATCATGACACTCAAATGTTTTCTCCTCAAGAAGTTCACATGTTGGAGATCTGATACAAACTACTGACAGTTTCTAAGAGATTATTATTCAAATCTTAGTGGTTTCCTTTAAAGGCCTAAAAAATAAATGTGATGTGCGCTATAAGAATAATTTGCTATGATGACAAGACAAATGAAGGTTTTTACAGACTTGAATGAGCAACTACTCTTTTAACCTTCTGAGTTAATACTAAATATAATTTTTTACCTGATCGTTGAAAGAAGAGCTTTGATCCAGACAGAGTCGTTGTTCCTCTTCTGCAGCTGGTTGAAGAGCATGTCCACATGAGGCATGATTTTGTGGAACAGTACTAGGAAAAACCCCAAAAAGTCTCATCTTCCAGCATCCTCACTAACCCCCAGCCTCTCTCAGTTTGATGATTAAAGTTTCCAGAGTCTCTGATGGTCTGGAAACACTTCAGCAGCTTGCCCTTGTGCTTGTTTGCAGTGGGTGTGGTATGGAGTATGCTAAAATAATAAGTTATCAAAGTGTATTAAAAAGGAATGTAAGTTCTTTAAAATCAAGCGAGAGAGCAAGCTGCTAAAATCCCCACGAGCCAACTTGCAACACAGTCACCACCAACACATTCACTTTCATGCAGGGCTCTCACATAACGTTACTCTGCCCGCTTCATGTAGCGTTCTCAAATCTCTGACATGGCATTTCTTCTCCTTCCTGCTTGCGCCGCTCCCTTACGACGTCTCCAGATATGGAGCTACTTTCCTGTGACTTCCTTCAGCTGCTCCCCTTCTCCTTACAGGTGTAGGTGATTGCCCCCATGGGGAAGTCACAAACGGGTCAAAGGTTTTTAAAAATAAAAACACACACTTCCCTGCATACAAAGCATGCAATGAAAACAGAAATCATAGCTACATCATGTTAAAAGTACATTTCAAAACACAGTAAATACATTAGTTTACCCGTGTGACACCACAGCTGTGGAAGTTCCACCGTGTCACGGAGGCTCTGGGCAGTCTGAAACCACCAGGTCCAGAACGGCCGTTCGCTTTGGTGACCTGGAGAAGAAGGCAGAAAATCCAGCAAGGTCAGAAAAAAATGTACCAATCCTGGGTATGGTGCCTGCTGCATGATGAGGTTCAGTTGATGTGCGCAGCAGTGGACATCATGAGCATTTTCATACACATCCAGAATTTTGCACTGCCCGCCGCCCGTGCCCCCCCTCATTACAGCAGCCCCATCATAAGCCTGGGCGATAAGTTTGGCCTTCTGTGCCTCTGGGATGATGGTGTGTAGCCTCTCCAGGAGCGCTGAGCTGATGGTGTTGGCGGATGCATTCTGGATGGTAATGAACTCCATAAACCGCTCCTGTATTTCATGTTGCCATCAATGTAGCACAGCACAAGCACCAGCTGACAGTGGGTGGAAATGTCCGTCATCTCGTTGGCGGTCTTCACTTCTTCCTGACTAAAACTCCTCACTACGGACAACATACAGTCAAACAGCTCATTCTGGACCGTCTTCGACGTCCCCTGAAAAGCAGTCGCCGTCTCCAGCACGTTTCCAGGGAGGCAACAAAATCTACCAGACCCCGAGAAATACCGGGGTTTTCTGACTAGTGTGTCTCATCATGTCCACGCAAGCCCAACTCAAAAGCACCACAAACTTCACACAATCAATTATTTTGGATAAAACATGTTGGTTTTTATCCACGTCCTCATGCTTTCTCACCGCCAGCCTGTCACCGTCATCCAGCTGCGTAGCGATGTTCTGCCATCCTAATATGACTAGCTTCATGGAGCTATCCATGTGTACTTTGATCTTCTCGTGTTTCTTTATTTTCTCAGAAAGATGTTTCATATCCCTTACTCCTGTAACTGTCCAGGTGGGATCTGTCTCTCTCGTTTTAAAAAGCATGTGGAATAAAGCATTAGCATGGCTGCATCCAGCTAGCCAAGCCTGTCTGGTGTATGTTTATGTTTATGCATTTAGCAGACGCTTTTATCCAAAGCGACTTATAGGTAGGCAGACTGGGTAAGGGGGTCTTGCCTACGGACCCCTACTGGAGACAGTACCTTTCATGCAGGGGATTTGAACCCAGGACCTCCCACATGGAAGGTGACAATCATACCACTACAGTATCCAGCCCAATGTACCAGTTAGGAGAGAAGCCTCTCGGTACCAGGTCAGGTTGAGGTTGAGGTTGATCCGGGTCCAACTTCTTTTTACCAGAAGCTTTTCCATCAAAGTTCTCCTCTCAAATGGGTCTTGAAGGAGAGATCTTACGGAGTTAGGACTCGGTCTTATCAGGGTTGTCATTTTGCTTGCTGTCATGTAGAAAAATGGCGCCTGTTGAGAGTCTAACTGCCTTAGATACAATTGTCCCCTTTGTGGAATTATTTTGTAAGCGCTGTTAGGATAAATTTGTATCATAGTTTGATAAGATGATTATTCTATTGGCTAATCTGCTACAAAACCCTGCCTCCTCTGGCCCAGAGCTGAACTTGAGGCATACAGATAGTGGACGTGCAGGAAAAACAGATTTTACACAGTAAATTTGTTTAATTTGTTTAAATGATATTTTTACACATGCTACTGGTTAAATATTTTAAACACAAAAATTGGACATTTTTAAATTTTTGTAAAATTCTTGTGAATGAAGATCTCTATTGGCTTGCCGCTGCAGAGGTTGAAGGGGTGGGGAGTCAGCCTGTCAGTGCTCAGACCATACCCGGCATACTGCATCAAATTGGTCTGCATGTCTGGCGTCCCAAAAGGAAGCCTCTTCTAAAGATGATGCACAATGATGATGAAAGCCCGCAAACAGTTTGCTGAAGACAAGCAGACTAAGGACATGGATTACTGGAACCATGTCCTATGGTCTGATGAGACCAAGATAAACTTATTTGATTCAAGCGTCTGTGGTAGAAACCAGGTGAGGAGTACAAAGATAAGTGTCTTGCCTACAGTCAAGCATGGTGGTGAGAGTGTCCTAGTTTGGGGCTGCATGAGTGCTGCCCGCACTGGAGAGCTACAGTTCATTGAGGGCACCATGAATGCTAACATGAACTGTGACATACTGAAGCAGAACATGATCCCCTCCCTTAGGAAACTGGGCCGCTGTGCAGTATTCCAACATGATAATGATCCCAAACACTTCCAGAACGACCACTGTCTTGCTAAAGAAACTTAGGGTAAAGGTGCTGGACTGACCAAGCATGACTCCAGACTTAAACCCTATTGAGCATCTGTGGGGCATCCTTAAACAGAAGGTGGAGGACCACAAGGTCTCTAACATCCACCAGCTCTGTGATGTCATCATGGAGGAGTGGAAGAGGATTCCAGTGGCATCTTGTGAATCTCTAATGACCTCTATGCCCAAGAGAGTTAATGCAGTGCTGAAAAATAATGGTGGCCACTAGTGATGGAGTGATTTTCGATCTGATCGTCTATCAGCGATCGAAGGGAGGATCGTGATCTTTTTATTAGATGGCGATCTTTAAGGCAATCTGGAATTAATTTAATGCCATAAGATGTTAAAGAAAAACTCTAGAACCAGCGCTTTACTTTGTACTTTAAAAGGTTTCTCATGGAGCTACATGTCTGCATACAGAGCCCTTTGATCTGTGCAACTGAGGAGTGAATATTAAACTCTTAATTGACCCTTTGCTAAGCACCTCCCACACATGACTTCTGTCCAATCCTACATTAGCAACCGTTGCTATGCACAAGAGGCCAGTCAAGCTTTCGGTAGAAAGCGATATGCCAAAGCGGTGTGCATATGAGACTTGCAAGTCCGACAGTCGATATCCAAGAAGTTTGGAGGGTGGTGTAGAATTCTTTGCCTTCCTCAGCCCAAGACGCAACAAGAAAGATGCCAGGAGTGGATAAAGCAGTGTGGAAGATCACACGAACAGCGGAATCCCTCCAAAATCAATAAGAGCACCTACGTTTGTTCAAAGGTAAAGTGCTAGCTAACATTAGCTAACCATAGCTTTGTGTGGTAACGCCAACAAAGACAGTGTGCCAGGATATTGCCCCACTATATGTGAGCAATATCCTGCAAAAAATTGGCAAAGAGAACAATAGTGAAAGCTAACATTTGATTTAAATTGAAAGAATATCGAGTTACCCTGCTGTACAAGAACAATGTTGTGCTGTACAAGAACAATGTTCTTGTACAGAACAATGTTCTTGTACAGCAAGAACAATGCTTCAGCACAATGTGCTGAAGAACATTGTTGTTCTTGTATGTGCTGTTTTTTTATTCGAAGTGACAACACGTGGTGTCTGGCGCTTACATTGAGAGCGGTGTACCTTTCCCGCTATTTTGAGTTCCTCTTCGTTTGCACTTTGCCAACATTTAATCTGGTGAATATAACTTTAAAACGCATATTGGAGACCTGATAATTCCTTGAGGAATATAACTTAACAGTACCGGTAAAAGCAAGAGGGGCGGGGCTTGGCAAAGGGTCAATTACACCCTGTTGCATCTTTTTCTCCTTCTCACTTTTTTTTCGGAGGTGCGTGCTGCGGACACAGTCCCTCTTTGTCTCCTCTGTTCTTCATCTTCTTGGTTGCTTTTTTTTTTTTTTTTGTTAGTTAAGCTGATGTAACTGCGCCCGCCATCTCATTGGATCGCTGAAGCCACACAAAATATTGACACTTTGGACATTTTCACTTTGCCAGCCATGACTGTATGTTTAGTTATTTTAAGGGGACAGCAAATTTACACTGTTATACAAGCTGTACACAGACTACTTTACATGGTCATAGTGTCATATTTTCAGTGTTGTCCCATGAAAAGATATAAAATATTGACAAAAAATGTGAGGGGTGTACTCAATTTTGTGAGATACTGTATAACAACCTCCTGAGCACATGGACATGACCTCCATTGCAGAATCTACCTCCAAGAGTTGTGGCGTGAAGGTTCTCTGTGCCTATTTTGGCGTTAACCGGAGGGCCAGCTGGTGGACGCCACAGGGTCACCTGAAGCAAGCATCAGCTACCGAAGGACTAAAAGGGCTGCAGCATTGGTGGTTGTTGAAGCTAGAATTAGGGTGTTGTAGGAATTCGAGGAGAGTATGGAGAAGGACTTTCAGTTGGCCCTTAAGAGTGTTCTGGCAAACCATTCCATGGCTCAGAAAGGGAATGCAGGGACCTTCCCAGGTTGTGTTTGACCTGGGTGGAGAACTACTGACCCGAACTGAGGATATTGTCAAACTGTGGAAGGAGCACTTTGAGGGTCTGCTCAATCCGACTGGCATGTCCTCCATTGAGGATGCAGGGTCTGAGGACTTCAGGGAAGACTTATCCATCACCTTGGCAGAAGTCATCAAGGTCGTTAAAAAGCTTCCTGGCTGCAAAGCGCTGGGGGTGTACGAGATTTGCCCTGAGATGCTTTAGGCTCTGGACATGGTGGGGCTGTCTTGATTGACATGTCTCTTCAATGTCGCATGGAGGTCTGAGTCAACGCCTATGGAGCTGGTTCCCAATTTTAAGAAAGGGGACCAGAGAGTGTGTTCTAACTACAGGGGGATTACACTACTCAGCCTCCCGCTACCAGGACTGCGTTGAGGTACTGAGCCAGACGCACTCCCGAGCCCCACTCCAGTTCGACGTGAGACAATTGCTATCTTTCTTGATTATAGTACGAGTGTCGGGCGGCATTCCATGAGGTCAAGAAGCTGCTACGTAACCAACGGGAGTCCGGTATGGCATCCTGTGTACAGCCTGTCTTCGCATCACGTTCAACAGAGAAGAAAAGGAGTTCACAGATGCAAATGAAGCAATGAGCTATGTCAAGAAGAATATCATCTCTACAGCCGAGGGTTGAGTGAGTATTATTGCCCCAGCTAAACCATTGTCTCTGAACTCTGATGGGACGATATTTGTTTGAACAGACTTTTGAAGTAGGATGATCAACAATGCTGTTTTGTTTTTGTTATATTTGGAGTGACGAGAGGAGTCTTCCAGACCTTAATTTTACTTTTAATACGGTAATGTATGGATATGCAGTTGTTGTTTTGGTTTATACGGTGATAAGGCCCTGGCACATTCTTGGACTGAACTTGGGTTGTACAATATTTACATGAATGTCCTGGTTTCAATAATTCTCTATTTGGGCTAATAGGTGGGAATTTTCCAGGCCCTATTTCATATGCAGCAGATTATTTTTGAATGGATTTTTGAAGTGATTTTTGTTCATAGTCCTTATAGTCATGATCCACAGTATTGGTCCATATGCTGCTGCAAGTTGTTTTGTGAAAGGATTCAATTTCAATTCAATTCAATTCAGTTTTATCTATATAGCACGAAATTACAACAAATGTCATCTCAAGGCACTTTAAATAATATAGTCCAATTCAAGCCAATTTGAATTCAATTCATTGTAATCATAATCCAATGAAATCCAATTAATTAATTTCAAAATAATCCAATTCATTCATATAGAGCCAATTAAAAAATAATATCCGAGCTAAAGAAACCAACAGATTGCACCGAAATTTGTCTTCAGTCCAATCTCCCGTCCTGAGCATGCCTGAGGCAACTGTGGAAAGGAACGACTCCCTTTTAACGGGAAGAAACCTCTGGCAGAACCAGACTCAGGAAGGGTGGCCATCCGCCTCGACCAGCTGGGGTTTGAGAAGACAGAAAAGAGGGAAAAGAGGGGGGAAAACACCATAACACCATTCAAAGGATACCTGATGGAACAGGGAAACACAAGTTAATAATCACAATAATGTCACATGTACATAATATCATTTGAGAAATTAAACAGAGGAAAAAGAGAGCAAAGTGAGGAAAGGTGTGACAGATGAGATCCCCCAGCAGTCTAAGCCTATAGCAGCTCCAACTCCAAGGTTCCTAACTGTAGAACTAGAAGCCAAGGAAATACCATCTAGAGTAACCATATAACTAGACAATTTCTCCCTGAAGCACTCAGGTCCAAAGAGAACAACTTCAGTTTTGTCTGAATTTAAAAGCAGACAGTTCTGAGTCATCCAGGTCTTTATGTCTTTAAGACAGGCTTGTAGTCTGACCGACCTATTGGTTTCATCTGGTTTCATAGATAAGTACAGCTGAGTATCATCAACAATGGAAATTTATGCTATGCTGTCTAATAATGTTACCTAATGGAAGCATGTACAAAGTAAAAATAATTGGTCCAAGCAAAGAACCCTGAGGAACTCCATGACTTACTCTGGTGTATGAGGAAAATTCTTCATTTACAAGAACAAACTGGAATCTATCAGATAAATGACTTAAACCAGCCTAATGCAGTTCCTTTAATCCCAATAACATGTTCAAGTCTCTGTAACAGAATGCTGTGATCGATCGTATCAAATGCAGCACTGAGATCCAACAGGACAAGCACAGAAACAAGTCCGCTATCAGAGGCTAAGAGGAGATCATTGGTAACTTTCACCAGTGCTGTTTCTGTGCTATGATGCACTCTGAATCCAACAAACATTTGCTCGTTTCACACATAAAAAACGCAAGACATACGAAGGCGTGGGATGGGGGTAAGCCCAGAGAGTTGCTATGTCTGGCTCTCAACCAATGTTACAGTTCACAAGATGTCATCGTGATACCACAGCAGGTTGCCATGGAGAAGTCCTTGATTGGGTCCCAGTCGGAGTCAACAATCTCCAGGTGTCCAAGAAGAAGGGAGGGGGAGAAGTAGTTCAGAGCGTCTCACAGCAGTGATTTCAGGAGAGTTGACTTCAGCAGGGGCCTTGGCCGAGGCCATTGCCAGCATAGCAGGAATGCAGATTAGATTATGATTGTTGGTTAGGGCGAGTAGTCGTTTTCAGTGGACACGACTCACTCTGTTTGTCCATTCTGGTCACAAAAACGATCCATACGACTTTGCAAAGCCACCAGCTTCACCAAGATGTTTTCCATATTGCGGTTAATGACCACAGTCAGTGCGCCAATAGCTCTGCCCACCAATTCAAACATGCTGGACAGCTTGGGGCCTGTGACTGCTGTCTCCGACTTCCAAATTTTGCAATACATCAGGTCAATGCCTAATCCAATCAGCAGAAAGCCCATTGTCATGGTTCTGAATATGTATAGATCCTCCACGTCTTCAACGGAAAGAATCGACAGGCACACGACTCTCCACTGCTCCCAGGAGTCCTTCGTGTACCCAGCGGCAAACGTTCCGTCGGGACAGGCGGTTGCCCCTGGACCCAAGCTTTTTGTAGCAATGATTTTGTCAGTTGCGTTTAGAGACCAGCCGATCAATTCCATGATTTAGTTTGAAAGCAATGCAGAGAGAGGCACTGAAGTTGAGACAGGACATTACAAGACAAGAGAAGCAGGAGAGATATGGGAGAGGGAAGAATCAGGAGAGAGTAGAAATGCAACCGCCTTCGTTGAGAGCCGGAAGAAGTAAAGCTGCTCTACTTGATGGTTTCCCTGCTCCAACACAACTGATTTAAATCGATGCCTCATTAGCAGGTTTGTGCAGAACTCTTTTGAAGGGATCCATTTCATCTGAATCAGGCGTGTTGAAGCAGGGAAACGTCTAAAACCTGCAGGACAGCGGCCCTCGAGGACCGGAGTTTGACATCCCTGCCCTAATAGAGCATTTTTATATATGTGGTTTTGGTTATTATTTATTTCATGGTTGATAGAAAGAAAAGCTTGAAGATAGGAGAAACATACACAAATGACTATCAGGCAAAAGAGTTAATTCACTACATAGCGCAGGATGTGAGGAGAAAGATGAGGGCAAGATTGTCAGATGTCAAGTTCATCTCTGTCATGTCAGACGGATCCCTGGACAGTGCAGTGATTGAGGAAGAGATGGTCTATGTCAAGAGAGTCAGTGAGGGGAAGACCAAAGTTGATTTTGTCGGGATAAAAACTGTTTTAAAGTCAGATGCTACAAGAATAGCTGAAGCTGTATGGAATTTAATGGAGAGTGAAGTCAGCACTGATTGGAAGAGCAAGCTGGTGGCCATCACCACAGATGGAACAGCTGTAATGACAGGAGTCAACAATGGCATAGTTACCAAGCTGCGTGCAGACCGATCGTATGTGCTGGAAATCCATTGCATGGCCCATAGACTTGAGCTCGCCTTTTCAGATGCAGTGAGGAAAAATGGCCAAGAAGGTTGAGGACCTATTGAGTGGACTTTACACCTTGTATCGCAAGAGTGGAGCAAACAGGGCCAGCCTAAAGCAACACTTCAGGGAGCTCCACATGAAGGCTTTGATGCCAACCAGAGTAGGTGGAACCAGGTGGCTGCCACATTTCCTCAAAGCACTAGACCATTTCCTCAGGGGCTATGCTACTGTTGTACGCCATTTACAGGTAAAGGTATCATAATTTATAGCCTACTAAAACCAGCAGTGTAGGTGGATAATTTAATATTTGTGCCTTGCTTAATAATGTGGGACAACCTCCTTGCACATGTCTGTCAGTGATATAAACAGGTAGGAGACACAATACCAGCCAAGAACTGCATTGGAAAAACAAAACAAAAATATTTGCATAATAATTTGGAGTTCAGTGTAAATGTTCTCTGTGATGTAATGCTGTTGTTTTGTTTGTAGTCCCAGGAGGAGACCACTCCTAACAAAGATGTCCACAGGCAAAAGGCCAAGGGCTTCCTTAACATAGCCAAGGATGGCCGAGTCCCACAGCTTTGCTGTCTTCTCCATGACATCATCTTTCAATTGAGCAACCTTTCCAACTCACTGCAGAAGTCAGCAGTAACCCTGGCTGAGGCTCATAGCTGCCTGTCCTCCACTCAGGCTGTCATAGAAAAGTACAAGGGCGTAACCATGGATTAAACATTGGGGGGGTCCAAGAAAAACAAAATTGTTAAGTGCATTATCTATAATTCTTTATTTATATATGAAAAATTGGACATTTAGAACATAGTTTAGAGGACTACATGTAAGTTCCATGTAAGTTCACATCTAAAGGAATAGTGTAATTTCTCCGAGACAGTGACTGCCCCCCCACTTTGTTTTGGTTAGTTGCTTACTGTTTACTGACCTTAAACACACCTACCAATTACAATTATGCTCTTCCAGTAGTACTGTAGCAAATAGGACAGCTTCCAATGGAAAACGACCAAATACCCAAAGCATGTTTATGTAAATATTTTAATAAGGACAACTAATGATGTAACAAATTACAGACTTTTCCTTTAACAAAATATGTGCTGAGGACTTTTAAGTCCAGGTTCATTTATATTGTGTCAATGTCTCAAACTGTGCATTAACAATGAAAAGTCTAATAGTCTAATGTTATTTTTTGTTTTAAGTTTTTTTATTTTGAAAGGTGGCGGAAGTTTATTTTGTTGATTCTGTGTTGGATTTCCTGTTCTGGTACAATCTGCTCTGTTGAGCTTGTCGCGGTTGAGCAGTGGCTCCGTCAAAAGTAGAAGTCCAACGTAAAGATAACGAGAGCCGCTGCTGAGACGGCGGCGCGCCCGGTGGGTCACTCTCATTGACTAGAGTGTTAGCGATCAACAACGGCAACCGCGGCGCAGCCGTTACGTCCCCGGTAACACACGGAAATAAATTGAAAATAAATAAGACATAACAAGAGACCGATCCCTTGATAGGGTTCATAAAAGGAGAACATGCATTTTACATATTTTCTTCTGTATATTGGGAGGGACAGGTTGGTATTTTCTCAATATTGGGGGGGACATGACCCCCCCAAAGAATGCGTGGTTACGCCAATGGAAAAGTACAATCAAGGTATAGAATAGAACACTTTATTGTCATTCTGCCCATGAGACATGAAAAGAACGAAATGCGGAACCTGGTACAATAATACGGTCTTGGTACAATAATCAATAAAAACACAATAAATACTAATTAAAATCACTAAAATATCTACTAAAATATGGTGATTATGTATAAGGCATGTATCATATGTCATACAATTCATTATTTGATTCTAGGTTGTGTAAGTGTGTTTTCACACTTTTTTCACAATATGTATGTAAAGATAGGTAATTAATCAAACCCATCCATTGATCTCTGCACAACTGTAGACTGATAAATTTCCAGTTTTGGTCAGAGACAGACACAAGTGCAGGTCAGTAATTAAAATGTAATGAACACATATATACCCTTCTTATGTGTTAAGACAACTATTTTTAAAAAAAGCCTCTCCCCACAGATATAACAAATATAACACAAAAATAGTTATAGACTGCAGCTTTAACTTTGTGTCAGTGTTTTTTTTGTATCAATCATTTTTCCCCTTTGTTCTCAGATTTTGGTGATGATGACGTAGACCAGGTTATTAGTCAGTTCCGACCTCTTCTACAGACAGCTGGAGTGGATATTGACTTGATTCCAGATCAGTGGACCATCCTGAAAACACAACTATATACTGCAGGGTTCAGCCAAGGTACTGTTGATTGAAGTTTAAGAAAATTAACTTGAAGAAAAACATGTGATTACCTTGAATAATAGGGCAATGGGTCAATTTACAGCAGAATTACTCTTTAATAATAGTCTTGAGTAGGTGATTTGTTAAAGGTACAATCCAAATATGATGCAATCTTTTACTAACTAAAGTTACATTTGAAAATTAGTTTTCCATGTGCTTGAAAGTCATTGAAAGGGCATCCCGTAACATCTCATTTTGTATTGTCTGTCTGACCCTGCAACAGGGACCTTTGAGAAGACCTGGCCTACAGTCAGCAGAAGCCATGACATCCTAGATCTGTTTGATGCCCTCCTCACCATTCCAATAAGTACAGCTGACTGTGAGAGGGGGTTTAGTGTTATGAAGCAGGTAAAGAGTGACTGGTGCTCAAGCCTGAAAGGGGAGACACTCGCTGACCTCTTGAAAACACAATTACGCTCACCAGACATCAAAGACTTCGACCCACGCAAAGCCATAGAAATCTGGCATGGTGACAGTGTGCGCACACGCCAACCACACTTTGTGAGAAAAGGGAAAAATGGAATTGATTTAGATGGGGGCACTGAGTCAGAGTCCAAAGTCATTTCAGAGAGCTCTGACCATGTTTAACCTTTACATACTGTTCATATTCAAGCATTTCACAGTATCCCCCTCATGATTAGTCTCTCTCTACATAATTTTGTGCATTATCTGCACTAAAACATGTTTAGAAAGTTGTAAAATATTTCCATTATTGTATATTCAGGGTCACATTTGTAGCGTACCCAACACACTCTTTTTGCTTTGATCTGTTGGTAGTGGTTTAAAAAACAACAAAACCACCTAATTTACAATCATGAGAAAAGGGGTGAAAAAACATTCCAACAGGACCTTCCACCTTTTGAAGATTCTGGAGTCAGACTAACAACATGTCCTGAGCTTGCCCGGCCAGAGCTGGGTTGGATAAACAAAGACTCACCTTTTGGTACCACATGGGGGAGAAGGATTCATACCAAGAAAGGACATTATCATTCTTATCTAAAGAGTTGTAAATTAAAACGTGACACTTACCACACGGACGAAACACTTTTGTGTTGAGACTTTTTGGGAAATAAGGAAAGTCTTCAGAGCCAACTCCAGACGGATTGATGAATCTGTGACAAATATGCCTCATAACTATCTACTAACTGTGAAACATGAAAACAGACAGCCCAAGCTTCATTTTAAGACTTTTCATGACGTCATACGCAAAACACCAGGAAAGTAATTATTCTGCCATAAGTCTCGGCTGTGGTGTCGTGGAACCACAGTGCCATCTACAGATTGTTGATACCGAACCTTTGAATTAGAATCATTCTGCATTTAAATACTCCTGTGACTGCAGCATTGATAAAAAATTAAATGTGTATGTGTTACAGTAAACCAGAAGTCCAACCGACGGAAAAACATTCAGTAAATTAAATGTGTGTGTAATAACCATCTCCACTTGAAACTGGTACGGACTTAAACTCACAATAATTAATTGTCTTTTCTTATGTGGACGCTCTCAGCTGTTTCCTGTTGATCATGCTTATGTTTCATGCCTGTGTTATAAGTATGGTATTAATGTACTCTTTGACTGTGCGTTGGGATGCTGAGATAAGAGAGATTAATTTTTCTTTAATAAAACTTCATTTAGGAATGAAGCCAATCTGTTACACCCAAAGCAAGTTGGACATCTTACTGGTTGAAAGCTAAAAACGAAACTCTGCCCTCGCCAGTGAAAACCAAGCTCGCAGAGATTCAAACTTTCTTACTCTCTGCTCTAGTAATCTCTTGTAACCTCTCTTCTCTCTTGTAAATTTGTTTAGGCTTAGACTTGTCTTTTTTTTCCCTAACTTGTGTTTTTGTTCATACTCAATTAAGTTTTCCTTTTTTTTATTATATAAAGTTTAGTTCAAACATGCCTGTCGTTTGATTTTTTTATTTTTATTTTTTTTGGTTTTTGAGTCGACACCGGCCCGATACCACTCAGCTTCCAATTCCTGCACCTGATTCAAATGAATGGCTCCTTATCAGGCCACTGCAGAGCTTGATGACGAGCTGATCATTTCAATCAGGTGTGGTGGAGGAGGGAAACATCAAAAACATGCAGGGCAGTGGGTCACGAGGACCAGAGTTGAAAAACCCTGATCTAAGAGTACAGAGGACGGCGCAGTGTGTGGGATTTTAACAGGTAAATTAACGTTCAGCAAAATCCGGTAGTAATCTTAATGTTATTGCAGCTTAATATGTGCAGAAAGCAGACATGTTGATGTTTCTGAAGAAAAACTTCTCAGTGAAAAGTATCCTCAGTATGTAGGATAGTATTAGACACCAACCTGTCACCTGTTTGCAGCTGTTTTGCACTGGAAATTATTATATACATTTTTTTCTGTAAGAAAACTGCTTGGATTGGAAAAAAAGATAAACAACTTTATTAATGTTTAATGTCAGCTCAGCATTAATTGAAATACTGAGCTGAAAAATAAAACTGAAGATTTGTACTGTTATGTGTACTGTAATTTCATTTTTGTTAGAATTGATATTATAAAATTGGTATTGAAGAAAGTATCGTTCAGGAACCAGTATCGAATTGAAGGTATCGGTATTGGTACCAGTATCGAAAAATTTTGATTGATACCCAGCCAACTCGCAGTAAGGCTGCAGGCCCATTTTAAGTTTTGTGCAGTGGTTGGTGCTAAGACAGGTGCCGATTTGATTCCACCAATATTTTACCCACCGTTAATAAGTTCTCCCAGTACTTAGTACAAGACCCGTGTTAGAAGTGTATTGACACTATTAACCGAAAACTGTGGTGTTAAATCGTTATCACTATATGTCCTGAGCGAATCTTAAGGATTCTGTTTTCTGTTAATGTTAAATAAATAACCATATATAGTCGTGTTTGTTTCTTAAGTAATCCCGGTCAATTCAGACGAGACCTCTCTCCTTCAGTAACGACTCTTAGTCGAGAAATTCTGATACGTTCCTCTCAACGTGAATGGGAGGTGGTGCCCTGCAAAGTAATTATAAAATTATTGATTTCATATCTAGAAGGCCACACATGAAGATAAATCGTCAAATTTCTAGCTAAAATGAAAGTTTTAATGTTTGTTTTTATTTTTATGTTAAAAAAACTGGTCAAATTAGACCCTGAATAGTATGTAAGGGTTAATGAAATGTTAGGATAATTTTTGTATGTGTTTGGATTGGATATACATTCCCAACTTCACTGTAAAATTAATTTAAAGCTTTAGTTAATAAAATGATCAAATTAATTCAGTGGCTCTCATTATCTGTCTTTTTTGCACTAGAAAAAATGTTACTACTAGAAATTCTGATTGGCTGGTAACTTCAGAAACTTTCCGGCCACATTGGCTGGTGATCAAAAAAGTTCATTTAGAGCCCTGAAATATATATATATATATATATATATATATATATAAACCAGCCTCTGTGTACATTTCTGAATACAAAGGATCATAGAATTTCAGAATTTGGTCATTCCCAGCAAACACACACTCACACAAACATACACAAATCAATTGTGTGATGATTCAATGATGATTCTCCTAGGGAATTGAAAGGGCTGCAGAAAGGTGATTCCCCAGGTGAGTATGTAATTAAGTCTGAAAATAGTGAAAAGGATCTATGATCGAGACTTGAAGGACCTCAGACTAGAAGTGATCCAAAAATCCCAGTCCTGGAAAAGGAGAAACAACAGGGCGACTCAAATAACTTCTTCACAGACCACGGCACTCAGACAAAGTTGGCCGTAGAATACTGCATGAAATCAGGCAAACTACCACCAACTGGAGAGCAGACGGAGGTTTATAAAGAGGAGGTTGTCAAAACGAGGTGTGGTGAAGGATGACCCGGATGCAGATATTCCAAAGTAAACTTGATTTAAATAATCCAACAAAAGGCACGGCTGAGCCGGAATACAAAACCTGACAAAAAATTTGAAACTTGACAAAGATAAACTTGATTCCAGCATGAGTGACAACTTGGGAAAACAACAGTGACAATGAGGATCTGGCAATGGGCATGAAAAAACCTGGAGACTAAATACTGAGGAGCGTGATTAATGAGTGAAGGCAGCTGAGGGGAAAAACACAGGTGACGTGAGTGAAACTGATGGCAGGGCAAGAAACTAGACGGAAACCTGAAACAGGATTAAAAATGCAATTCGTGACAGAGGTCATCAGTGCAGCCACAGTGGAGTCAGATGAGTATTCAAGCCACCAGGGGAAGACACGCTTGTCAAAAGAGAAACAAAAACTCAGGTTAACCCACAGATCATAACAAGAAGGATAAGAGTTTTTCCATTAATGTTTTTTTTACTGTTCTTGACTAATTCAAGAATCCTTTTGTTCCTTTTGCAAAACTAGAGATAGGTCCTTGCATGACAAGTCATAGTTCACAGATATTTGCATTTAATCTTTGATCAGCTCTGTCCTGCATCTGCTTCTTTAGTTTGACCACTTAATGTTAATTAGAGAGAATACCCTCTTGACAAAGGCATTTGAATCAGGCCCACTATAAAGATAAATCCTGATGTGGATCAAGTTTGTTTTCCTGCTCTTCACTTCTCATGGATGGATTTAGTTGTATCATATCTAACTTCCTGCATTCCCTCCCTGCAAGCACAAAACTTCTCATAGACTTGGTCAAAGTTGACTGTCTCTTCCATTTTGACGGAAGCTGCTGCAGATCACTGTGGTGGAAGTTTCTGTTAACAAAGCACAGTAAATCTGCATCAAGTTTCCAAGGTTTATTAAGCTTCATGAAGGAGAGTCATTGTGAGTGGCTGAAAACTCTGAATTTACATTGTACTTGTACATACAAGGGTGGAGTGTTACACAAAAGTGGGAAATCTGCATGGGACAGATAATTATTAATTGTTGACTTAGCCACCTCAGCTGCTTCTGCAGCTGATGCAACCAGGAAACTTCACTGATAGAAAATCATGTGAAAAACACAGGATGAGGTACCCAATTATTTGTAAGAGAGAAAAATAACAACCTAGCACTGTTACTCTCCTTCATGAATGTGCTTTGTAAACAGAAATTTCCACCACAACATGACGAGGAGCATCCCACCCTGGAACCACCTTGGAGATGTGGACATGATGGAGAGCGTCCCTCACTGGGACCTTATTGGAGATGGGAGCAGGAGCATCCCCTACTGGGACCACCTCAGGGACATGTATCTGAGTGTCCCTCCCTGGGACCTCATCGGAGAGGGGTACTATGGGTGCCAATGCCGGCAACATGGATTAACCTGTTGAAGGGAGGCACTCTTGAGACTGATGCTCAGTGTACTGACTACAGTACACTCTTATACTAATAAGAGAGCATTGCTTGCTGGACTTTGGCACTGGAGACTGGGCCTCAGCAGGTGACCTCATATGAGACTGAAGTTTGGAAGGCCACTTCACTGGAGAGTGGATCTTTGACGGCCAAGGCTCTGGAGACTGTAGTGCTGAAACAGGTGAGGATGCAGACTCAGGATAAAATGAAGACCCTGGAGCTAATTTGAACTAATACGAACACTCGGATGTAGACGTGGACTGGCACAAAGACTACAGTACAGAGTTGGAGTGGAACAAAGAATGTGGTGCAGATTTGGACTGGGACGAAAGCCCTGTTGCAGTCTTGATCCAATGTAAAGACTTTGTGGCAGACTGAAGCAAAGACTCTGAAGGTGGCTCGGGAGCTAACAGAGCAGGCAAAATCTGTGGCCTGGATGGTGCAGTGGAGGTGAGAGGGAGCTGCATGGAGCCACACTTCTTTCTGGAGTATTTTTTTTGGTGGCTCAGCTGGAGCCAGTTCCTACTGGAACAGCCTATCCCTCTCTGTCTTGGCAGTCATCCTCTTCAAATATTCAAACATTATTGTCCTCTTGGGGAGTGGAAGAGATCACAGATGGTGGTACAGGGGAGGACAGTGGCTGTAGCCCCAGTGAAGAGGCAAGGTTGCCATACCTCCTTCTGGAGCATCTGTTCCTGGATGGAAAGAAATGTTGCATTTGACCCCACCTCAGAAGCAGACAGAGGGGTGTCTGACCAAGCTCCACTTTGGCTACTTCTAGCCGCACATTGGCAGGAGAGACAGGCAAAGACGTGACTGTGGGTGACGGTGATGTGACTGTGGAAGCAGATGGTGTGGGAGGGAGCAGGGCTTTGACACTGCTCACACAACATAATATCTAGGGTCAGAAGTTCTCTTTCAAGGTGATCACGGAAGATGTTGTGGCAATGTCAGACACAGTGCTTCTGGACAGAGATTGGATTTTGGCCACATATGCACAGAATGTTATCAGGAAGTATAAGAGGATCTCCCAAACTGTTGTTGTTGGGAATTCTGTGTATGCTGCAATGTTTTATGTTTCTATGTTGTTCTTGTTAAATAAATGTCCTATTAGAGGCTGCAAAGGTCTGACTACTCTTTTTGCCACAATGTCAACTTGACTCTGGGGGCTGGTGGCAGCATGACTGACAAGGCAGGCATCACAATAAAGATTTCCGCCAGAACTGCGTAGTGCGTTAACCTTGCTTCTTCTTCCTGCCCCTCGCAGTCTTGCCCATGGCCCTGCACCTCCATCCAGACATGATTCAAATGAAAATCCTCCTACGATATTCGGTCCACTGGATCCATTTTGTGGTCAGATTCTACTGTCAGGGTAGATGAGTGGTGATGAGGGCGTCCAAATGTGAGCAAAAGATGAATGACAGAAGGTCAAAATGTTAACTTAACTTTATTGATTTTCAAAACTTACAAAAAAAGTTCAGCCCTGCCCCCTACTTAACGCACAGGTTTGTAAATTGGCACAGGGTTAGGGTTTTGATGCATCACCATTTAACAGGAAGTCATTATAAATGGTAAATGTACTGTACTGTATATCACTTTTCTAATCTAGCTGACCACTCAAAATGCTTCTAACACTACATGCCACATTCACCCATTCACACACACTCATACAGCACATCTTAGTCTATGCCTATCAACATGCTTCATACTCATTCACACACCGATGAATGCTGCATCGGTAGACAACATGGGGTTCAGTGTTTTGCCCAAGGCAGGCTGCTCTCCCTCCTGAGCTACTGCCGCCCTGAAATATTATAAATGGCACATACAAAATCCAAACATCAACAAAGTTGATGTGTTTTTTTTTTATGATGCTCCCACATGACAGATGTTAAACTAAATATTTCCATATCGGCCATAGCTCCACCTACTTGTACCAGGAAGTTCAATTTTATAGTGCATCTCCTAATTACTATTTTTTGACTGTCCATGACCTCATACACCATTATAAATTAATCTTAAACTTTAACTGTGTATCGTCCCATCCAGTTTTTTATTTTATCTTCATCACTATTTTATTTTTACCCCACGGTCATTGAACTCACTTATCTTACTTCATGGTCATCACGTGCATCTTCATGGCCACTTCCTGTGTCTCTACATCTTATCCTCCTGAGGCCACCCTGAGAGCGCACACCAATCCTTCACCCTGCACAAGGTACATATGATAACCATTCCCAGAAATACTCAACAGATGTTTAACACGACCATGCATGAATATTCTGATATGTTACAGAGGACATGCATAAATAAATACATGTCTTTAGGGTTCATTCTCAACATATATATCCTTCGGGTGGCATCCCCAATGTGGTGGGGGGTGAACTCCTAACTGCGTTGGTCACCAGGGCCCTCCTTTGTGAAACAGGTCAGAGGTGCGAGGGACGTTCATCACTGCGACCAGCTTCAATCATTCACATTCCGGAAAATTCATTTTCGTTTTGGGACTTCCCATGCCCCAAAATACATGAAATTATGCACAAAATTTAAGAGTGATGAAAATTTTGTATTTTTCCACTTTTAAAAGTGACTCCACAGCGCCCCTAAACTGTAGCCCCTCTTGCTACTTTCGCTGACATCCATGAAAACGGATGAAACATAAAACATTCCAGGACTAACAAAACAGCCTCTTGGAGGTGTACTCCAAGCCTAATAGGAAGTCAGCCAAGATGCTGTTTTGGCGTTTTAAACATTTCAAATTTCAATGAGCTCCTCTTATCAATTTAATCATATAGGTTTGGAAATTGCTTCATATTGTCCAAAGAGATGTGTTATTAAAAGGTATTAGAAGCTTGAGTTTCTACTTCAAATTCTTCCTTCTCAATGAAGACGGTCGCATTTCTCCTCTCTCCTGATTCTTCCCTCTCCCATATCTCTCCTGCTTCGCTTGTCACTGTGTGGCTGTCTGGGGTGCTTGGCCCTCCTGGGTATTGGGTGGGGCCTCTGCCGGGGGGTTTGGGGGCGCTCGGGCTCCTGGGGCCCGGGTCCAGTGCACGGCCCGTGTCTGGGCGGCTGGGGCCTGGCGGGGTCGGTGGGCTGTTGCCCCTGGCTCTGCCCTATGCTTATGGGGGCTCTGTCCGGGGGCTTCCTCTGATGTCTTCTGGGTGGATGCGTGGTTGCCCCTGCGGTGGGCTTCCTGGGTTCTGTGCTCTGTGGGGGCTGCTGGTGGCCTGGGTCTTGTGGCCCTCTCTGCCTGCTTCTGATTGCTTGGGGGGGCTGTGGATTGTGGCCCTGTATGCTTATACACTCATAACTAAGCACGGTTATCATGTAGGTCCTGTGCCATGGGTGTTGCATGTTCTCACACACACACACACACATTCATTAGTCCAGTAGCATGGTCGCTAAGTTGATGTATTATCATGTTGTCTCAGGTTATCTATCCACAGCTGTATTGTATGTGATTGCCGCTTCTTGTGCTTGTTTTTGTTTGTTTGTGTGTTTGTTTTTTCTCTGCTTGTCTGCTTTCAGGTGCTCCTGGTGGCGCTAAGGCTGGATTCCCCTCAGAGGCCATGGATTGTTTGGTCTGTTTTGTTTTTTACAGGTGTAGCAGCTGGTTGTCTGGTTTTTGTTTCTATTTTTGTTCTGTTTCCTCTTCTTTCCTCTTCTTCTTTCCTTGTCCCCCGGTCCGGTTCAGTTCTATTACATGTCATATATTGTAAACAGAATTAAATAAATGGGCATCAAGGGGAGCTTTACATTTATAAAACTTCCCTTGGCAAAGCAAATCTGTTTGGCATCAAAGGTATTCAGACTACAATTCTGCTGCCATAATGCTGAACAGGACAAGGGAAAAAAAAAGAAAAAAAAAAAAAAGAAAACGACAACTCGCCCTAACCAACAATCATAATCTAATCTGCATTCCTGCTATCCTGGCAACGGCCTCGGCCAAGGCCGCTGCTGAAGTCAACTCTCCTGAAATCACTGCTGTGAGACGCTCTGAACTACTTCTCCCCCTCCCTTCTTCTTGGACACCTGGTGATTGTTGACTCCGACTGAGACCCAATCAAGGACTTCTCCATGGCAACCTGCTGTGGTATTACGATGACATCTTGTGAACTGTAACATTGGTTGAGAGCCAGACATAGCAACTCTCTGGGCTTACCCCCATCCCACGCCTTCGTATGTCTTGCGTTTTTTATGTGTGAAAAGAGCAAATGTTTGTTTATGTTTTGAGTTTTTATGTTGGATGGTGACCTATGTTACTGTTCTTGATGTGCTGAGGTTTTTTTCCCGGCCCCCCGCATTGTACTCCCTATGTATAGTCTGTGTCTGTGGCTGTGTTTTTTCCCCCATCTCCTCTCCTCTAGACTTGGCTGTGAGTGTGTGTGAAGTGATGTAACATTAAAATAAGTGTGACAGTTTTTCTGAATTGAAGACCTAACGTAACGTTATAAAAGTCAGTGAACGTTAACATGATGACACTGTTTTCATATCCGTCATTAGTGAAGCTGTAACATTAACATTAGCATGAGATTACCAGGTGATGACATGTTTTTCTCATGTTCTCCTCTGCTCTTATTCTACCCAGGCTCCTGAGGTGGAGGTGGATGAATGAGGAGATAACTGTAATATCACTATTTTTTTTGATTGCCACCTTTTGTGTAATAACAGCTGGTTAAGATACATGAAAAGTACTTGTCCCTGTTTTTTATTCTATAAAGATATTTGATGATTTTTCATCGCTGCAATAAAAATGTCGAAAGATTTGGGGTTCATTTATCAAAAAGGAAAGTTTTAAGCCTAATCTTAAAAGTGGAAAGGTTGTCTGCTTCCTGGACATTTACTGGCAGCTTATTCCACAAGAGAGGGGCCTGATAACTGAAGGCTCTACCTCCCATTCTACTTTTAGAAACTCTGGGAACAACAAGTAAACCTGTAGTTTGGGAGCAAAGTGCTCTGTTAGGAAAACATCTTGCAATGAGATCTTTAAGATATGATGGAGCTCGGTCATTAAGAGCTTTATATGTGAGAAGAAGAATCTTAAATTCTGAATTCTGAATCTAACAGGTAGCCAATGAAGAGAAGCTAAAACTGGAGAAACATGATCTCTCCTGTTAGTTCTCATCAGAACTCTGGCTGCAGCATTTTGGATCAGCTGGAGGCTTTTCAGAGAATATGTGGGACAGCCCAATAATAAGGAATTACAGTAGTCCAATCTTGAAGTAACAAATGCATGAACTAGTTTCTCTGCATCACCCTGAGACAGGATGTTCCTGATTTTAGCAATATTACGAAGGTGAAAGAAGGCAGTTCTAGAAACCAGTTTTATATGTGCGTCAAATGATAAATTCTGCTCAAAAATAACTCCAAGGTTCCTCACTGTAGAACTAGAAGCCAAGGAAATACCATCTAGAGTAACTATATAACTAGACAATTTCTCCCTGAAGCGCTCAGGTCCAAAGAGAACAACTTCAGTTTTGTCTGAATTTAAAAGCAGACAGTTCTGAGTCATCCAGGTCTTTATGTCTTTAAGACAGGCTTGTAGTCTGACCAACCTATTGGTTTCATCTGGTTTCATAGATAAGTACAGCTGAGTATCATCAGCATGGCAATGGAAATTTATGCCATGCTGTCTAATAATGTTACCTAATGGAAGCATGTACAAAATAAAAATAATTGGTCCAAGCACAGAACCCTGAGGAACTCCATGACTTACACTGGTGTGTAAGGAATATTCTTCATTTATAAGAACAAACTGGAATCTATCAGATAAATATGACTTAAACCAGCCTAATGCAGTTCCTTTAATCCCAATAACATGTTCAAGTCTCTGTAACAGAATGCTGTGATCGATCGTATCAAATGCAGCACTGAGATCCAACAGGCCAAGCACAGAAACAAGTCCGCTATCAGAGGCTAAGAGGATATCATTGGTAACTTTCACCAGTGCTGTTTCTGTGCTATGATGCACTCTGAATCCTGACTGAAACTCTTCAAACAGATTACTTCTACGTAAATGATCACAAAGTTGAACTGCAACTATTTTTTCAAGAACTTTAGACAAAAAAGGGAGATTGGATATAGCCAATACTGAATCAAGAGTAGGTTTTTTTCACTTGCTCCAAGTTATCTTACACAATCTGGTCAATCTTAATACCGAATCAAATTTAAAAATTTTTTTTACATGAGAATTAAACTTCCAGTGTGTAGTCTCCAGACATATCCATTTAGCTCAAAATGGGGAATTTTATGTTATTTTCATATAGCTAAGCGCTGTTGGTTGTATACTGAATTGCGCATGGGTTCTATGATGTGGGAATTGCATGTTCTCTTCATGTATGCGTGATTTCTTTAAGGGTACTCCGGCTTCCTCCCACCATCCAAAAACATGCATGTCAGGTTGATTGGTGACTCTAAATTGTCCATAGGAGTGAGTGTTATCGTGCATGGTCGTTTGTCTCGTATGTCTCTATGTGTGGCCCTGTGATGGGTGTACCCTGCCTTTCTGATGACTGCTGGGATAGGCTCGAGCCCACCCGCTACCCGATCAACGGATTGACGGTATAGAAAATGGATGGATTCTAAACTGACCATGGGGAAAGTGTGTGACCTGCACTTGCTGTACCCTGCCTCTCAACTTATATATATATATAACAACTTATATAATTGAAGCGGATAAAATGGGAATACTCATAGCAAATGCAAATTCCAATCACTTTGAATTTCAAATTAGGTAGGATTTATTAGGAGGATAAAACTATGTTTCAGTTGGTGTTGAAACTTGTGAAAATACGATAACAAGAACCATGTACCTGTGCTAGAGATGTCTCTAGGATGCCATTTTGTTTTAGATCCTTTGTCTTTTTAAGTTCCCTCATCATGCTGTTATAACAAGAACAGATACTATTATTTGCAATCAGGTCCAGGGGCTTCAGAGCAGTCCCCAGCACAGAGCCTGACTACAGAGCCAGACTTCTTTATCAGTTTGTTCGGTTTCTTTGACTCTGACTCCAATACTGCTGCCCAACAGATGGCTGCAAATCAGGTTGCACTCTCCAAAACAGACATTTGGGAGATGTACAACATTTTGATGAAGACGTTGAAGGATCTAAGTTTCCTTAAGAAGTGTAGTCTGTTTTGTCATTTCTTGTAGACAGCCTCAATGTGTCATTTCTAGTCCATTCTGCTGTCCACGTAAACCACCAGGTATCTGTACTCCTCAACCACTTTCACCTCTTCACCAAGGATAGAGACAGTGTTTTGGCTTATTCCTGGTCATCTGAAAATCTACAATCAAAGCAGATAACACTCTTGTTTTGTTTGTGCTTAAGATGAGGGGATGGCTCCAACACCATGCCACAAAGCTCAACCACTTCCCTGCACTCAGCCTCTTGTCCATCACTGAACACCCAACAACTGCAGAGTCATCAGAGTGTTTCTGGAAATGACAGGACTCTGAGTTGAATCCTACCATTTCACATGACATGAAACCCATGAAATGAGGGACTATCAGTTGCCATATGAAGGAATCCATCCCACAAAAACTCATTGTGATTATCTTACAGTCCAGGAATTTGCACGACTATGTGATTTAGGAGAATAGTTAATCTTCTTAGATTGAGAGGACATGCACCACACACAAAAATCTGCTGCTGGTTTCTCCCCACTTTGGAATTTATTAAGATGGTCAGCTTTATTTGTAGTTCTCACTTCCTCACAGTTACAGTGTCTATCTAAGCATAATAGCAAGCTACTCTGAAGAAATTAAAGAGTCCACGGGTTGTTTATTACATAATCAATACAGTCTGCTCAAAAAGTACAGACATCGTTCACAGTCATCTACACTGCTGCAAACAACAATCCATCTACTCTCTAAAAAGCCACAGCAAACATTTATCAGTTAATTGGTGCCTTCCGACTTGTGAAGAAGTATTACATTTGTTGTAAACAGTTTGTTATGATTATTGAAATCTGGCTCAGCCTCGTTTTTTGTTCTTGCCAAAAATATATAAAGGCACCCTTTTGTCAAACGAGTTTGACAGGTGACCTTTAAATGACCTGATTTGTTAGGCTGCAGTAGAGAGAAGGGGGAGGGGAGGAGTTAGGGAGGAGTTAGGGAAGTGGTTTCAGTGATGTCATTTTAGGAGACAAGCTGCCAGCATTTAAGTATCGTATGAGTCGGGGCCAGGAAATGACAAAAAATCTTCACTCTGGCACTCTGGCCGTGGAACAGTGAACCAGCTCTATACCCTCGGCAGGATCCTGGAGGGTGCATGGGAGTTCGCCCAACCAGTCTACATGTGTTTTGTGGACCTGGAGAAAGCGTTTGACCGTGTCCCTCGTGGAGTCCTGTGGGGGGTGCTCCGGGAATATGGAGTGCCGGACCCCTTGATAGGGGCCGTTCGGTCTCTGTATAACCGGTCTCAGAGTTTGGTCCGCATTGCCGGCAGTAAGTCGGACAGCATCAGTTTGAAGCTTTTTAGGGGTCTCACTTTCTCTAACAGATTCAAAAGCCTTTACCACCTCTGCTGCAGTTTTTCTCTTCAGAGCACGAACGTAGGCCTTTTTCGAAAATATGTCAATGACAGATAATAGATAATTATACCATTGTGGTCCACCAGGTCTTGCATGTTGCAGAGATCTGCTTGGAATTGATTTAAAGGTCTGGTGACAAAAACTCTGTTTCTTGGAAAACGTATTCTCGCAGGTGTATGCAGCGTGTATGTATCCTGCTCTGATAAAAACTCTTGCGCTTTCTCGATCATAACCTTCTTACCATTTTCATCCAGCACCGCTCTATGTAACCTCCCTACTCCTCCGAAACTACCCGGGTGAGGAGGATCGTTGTAAATCTTTTTCAATAACCTCTTTTCAGCCATGATTAATAAAAGATAAAAAAGTTAAATGTTACAACAACATCACACATGATTACAATATTAGTCTAAACACAAATATTAATCTAAACAGGAAAAAATATAGATAAAAAAATTTAAAAAGTTACATCCCTCCTTTATCCCTCCCAAAACTTTGTCATGGTCTGAAGCTGCTGCAATTTCTTTACATCTTCTCCAATCAACTGCTCATACATGTTGCGAATAAGACTGTTGATTTGTTTTTTCATGGTCAGTTCATATAAGTAAACTGGGGTGGTCCACCGTACAACCATACCAGCATTCTACCATAAACTTTTTAATGGTCTCATTCAGGAGGTGTAACACTGCAGTTTTTACAACTTCGATAATACCTGAAGGTATCCACCCATGGAATTCATCCTCACCCTCCTCTCCTCTGTCATCCCGAGAACCTGTCGGGGTCCCTTGACCTGACGGAAGCTGAGAGTCCTCCATCTCATCAGACTCTGCTTCCTCCAATACTCTGGTCCTGGCGATGGTGGTCTTGGAATCTACCTGGTAGAACGTTAGGAGGACCCCGTCTGGTGCTGAAGGTGAGAATTCTATCTCAGGAGAAGAGGCGGAGAAGCTCTCGGGTGAAGTCGCTGGTGAAGGTGGGTGATACAGATCCTGGCTGTATCTATCGCTGTCTGGTCATCCAAACTGCGGTTCTGTGGACAATGAAGAAGGACTCCCTGGCGGGATCAAGAACAATGTAGAACCACTCTCCGAATCCCAATCAGGGGTCTCCTCATATAGCATCTTTTGGATGTCGGTTCTCAACCTGTTCTTCATGTTGTTTGCTTTGTGTGGGTCTGTGTTGGAATGCCTCCTTATAAACATGCAGGGGGTGTGGTAAATGTCTGGGAGGAGGAGCAAACTTGCAGGAAACGGGTTTTCAATGCCAGTGTTTTTTTGACTGCTAGAATTTCAATCCAGCTCTGGCAGCTGTGGAAGAGTTGGGAAACCCGATCCATGATTTCATTCATCTTCTCCACCCACGCTGCTTGAGGTATCGCTAGCAACGTTCTAAACATTCCACAGTCAGAGTTAAAGCACTCAAGAACAAAAAGATCCCCATGCGTCTTTTCATTAGATTTCTGGTAGCCAGCACAGAAGAACCAGCGGCCAGTAACACCTGTTTTCGACTGCCACACAGCAGTGAAAACTACCCTTCTCTTGACTAGCTCAATGTCATTCAGAGGAACCTCCAATCTGGCACGTTTGGCCGCAGGCGTTGTCGGGATTTCTTCAGGTTTTTCTTTCACTGTTACCACTTCAACCGCTGAGTCCAAACATCCTCCTGCTCCTCCTAGAACAGGGAACTGCGAGTTTCAGCACTCCCCAGTCATTGGAAGTTAGCATACCCACAGTGGTCAGAGGAGCCAACTTCTCATCTTCCTCGTCAAGCTGAGACAGACAGAGGTCGCCTGTTTCATACTTGAACACATAGCCCCATTGTCCACGCAATCCATAGGGCTCCAGCGACCATTCTTCCTGGAGAGATCCAGGTGGTGGTTGCTGTGTTCTGCACAGAAACACCATACTCTTCTTAGGAGCATTTGATATCAGAGGAGGATCTTGATGTGTCGTTACTGGAGTCTCACAAATGAGAGACCGAGGAGTCCATACCCTCTCCATTGTCTGCGTAGATTTCTCTTCTTCTAGCCTCACTGTGCTTCTTGTCCTAGTCATCTTGAACCATCTATCTTTCACACTGACGTCGTTCTCCACACATGGCTTCTCTCTGGGTTTTATCCATTACTAAAACCCCACCCCATTCCTGTCATTGGTTTCTCAAAGTCACGGGACAGATGATACCTCCCACATCTAATTGTTTTCTCATCTTTACTTTACAGGGATAGAATCTCCGAAGCTGCCAGAATGAGGATTTTTCGTCATTTCCTGGCCCCGACTCATACGATACCTAAATGCTGGCAGCTTTTCTCCTAAAATCAACCTTTGCTATTCTTTAATGAACCATTCTTTCATTTATTCTGTAATAAAACATTATTTCATTTATACACTAAACAATTATATCTCACCCAAAATGACATCACTGAAACCACTCCCCTCAGTGGCATTGTTTAACCGGTTTGACGACACGCACACAACTACAGTTCCCAACGCAGATACACGTGAACCCCGTCTGTGAGCTAACCATATTTTGCTGCATGCGGCAAAGTGTAACGTTAATACAGCCAATCAAGGGTAGCATGATCAGTTCTTGATCACGTGATCAATCTCTAGGTACCAAAACTTGGCACCAAAAGACGAGGCATATTTTGATACTCTGTACTACCGAAGCATTTCAGTGCCTTAGAAGAACCGAAGTTTGGTACCCTGCACTAGTCCTAACAAATTCTTTTACCTTGACTCACTGTCTGCTCTTTAGTCCATATTTACAGACGGCTAGTTACCCATCCGTGACATAGAGAAGCAATGGAACAATAAACTCACAAGAAGCAGGTAAAATGCGAGGTGAACTGTCTTGTAAAAGGTGAGTAAAATGTGCAGCCACTTCAGGGTTAAGACAGCGCTTCCGAGTAGTTCTTCTAGGAATATTAGCTGGAATAAAATTGTTTATGATAAAAAGAATGCATTAATGGTCTAAAAAAACTATATCAGTTATAGAAGAGACATCAAGATGTCAAGGCCATAGGTAATTAACAGGTGTGTTGGTTCTGTGATATGCTATTTAAAATTTATAACATTTAAGAATTCCTTGGCAGAAGTGTCTGATTGATTGTTTATGTGAAAAACAAAATCTTCTAAAAATATTAACTATTAAAACTTGTAATGATAAATGAAAGAATATCTGAAAAGTCAGAAATAAAAGAGGAGCAGGGTTTGGGGGTCTGTAAACAGTCATGCACAAGATAGGAGGTGTTAAGGATCTCAGTAGGCTGGACCCACAAGCAGGAGACGAATACACTAGGAAAAGTTTAAAGTCCAAAAAAGGGTTTATTCCAACAGTGATAAAAAAGTCAAGCTCTGCTTGGATAAAGATGTAAACTGAAAACACCAAGCCAACAGCTTGGGAGATCCAAGTCAGGGTAACAACTAAAGAAAACCTCTACGGGCTGCGGGTGAGGCTCACGGACACACTGCGGTCTGTAAAAAACACAGGAAGGCAAAGTATTATTATTTATACACAGAGGAAAACTGTGAATGGGAACCTTCTATAGATGCAGAGGCTCAGACCAAACATGCGGAATTATCTGGCAGCGTAGTCAAGTCGCCTGAAGAATTTTATGGTGAAGCCTGATTGTCTGCAGGTATGCCAGCATGGAGCCACGTCTCAACCACCTCCAGGTGAAACTAAATACTAAGAGAGAGAGACAAATGAAAAGAAAATGCACAGGAGAAAAACAACCAAAAACCAAGGCACAACAGGACTGCTAAAAATAAGAGAATAGTAATCAAAAGAGGAATATTTGTGAAAGGTAATATCTTTAAAACCAAGACCTGATTCAATTAAATTCAATTCAATTCAGTTTTATTCATATAGTGCCAAGTTACAACAAATGTCATCTCAAGGCACTCAAATAACATAGTCCAATTCAAGCCAATTGGAATTCAATTCATTGTAAATCCAATGAATCAATTTCAAAATAATCCAATTCATTCACATAGAGCCAATTAAAAAACAATCCTAGATAAGGAAACCAACAAATTGCACCGAAACTTGTCTTCAGTCCAATCTCCCGTCCTGAGCGAGCCTGAGGCGACTGTGGAAAGGAACGACTCCCTTTTAACAGGAAGAAACCTCTGGCAGAACCAGACTCAGGAAGGGTGGCCATCCGCCTCGACCAGCTGGGGTTTGAGAAGACAGAAAAGAGGGAAAAGAGGGGGGAAAACACCATAACAATGTCACATGTACATAAAATCATTTGAGAAATTAAACAGGGGGAAAAGAGAGCAAAGTGAGGAAAGGTGTGACAGATGAGGTCCCCCAGCAGTCTAAGCCTATAGCAGCTTGACTATGGGATGTTTCAGGATTACCTGAGCCATCCCTAACTATAAGCTTTTTCAAAAAGGAAAGTTTTAAGCCGAATCTTAAAAGTGGAAAGGGTGTCTGCTTCCCGGACATTTACTGGCAGCTTATTCCACAAGAGAGGGGCCTGATAACTGAAGGTATTACCTCCCATTTTACTTTTAGAAACTCTGGGAACAACAAGTAAACCTGCAGTTTGGGAGCGAAGTGCTCTGTTAGGAAAATATCTTACAATGAGATCTTTAAGATATGATGGAGCTCGGTCATTAAGAGCTTTATATGTGAGGAGAAGAATCTTAAATTCTATTCTGAATCAAACAGGGAGCCAATGAAGAGAAGCTAAAACTGGAGAAACATGATCTCTCCTGTTAGTTCTCATCAGAACTCTGGCTGCAGCATTTTGGATCAGCTGGAGGCTTTTCAGAGAATATGTGGGACAGCTCAATAATAAGGAATTACAGTAGTCCAATCTTGAAGTAACAAATGCATGAACTAGTTTGTCTGCATCAGTCTGAGACAGGATGTTCCTGATTTTAGCAATATTACGAAGGTGAAAGAAGGCAGTCCTAGAAACCATTTTTACATGTGCGTCAAATGATAAATTCTGGTCAAAATTAACTCCAAGGTTCCTCACTGTAGAACTAGAAGCCAAGGAAATACCATCTAGAGTAACTATATAACTAGACAATTTCTCCCTGAAGCGCTCAGGTCCAAAGAGAACAACTTCAGTTTTGTCTGAATTTAAAAGCAGACAGTTCTGAGTCATCCAGGTCTTTATGTCTTTAAGACAGGCCTGTAGTCTGACCAACCTATTGGTTTCATCTGGTTTCATAGATAAGTACAGCTGAGTATCATCAGCATAGCAATGGAAATTTATGACACACTGACTAACAATGCTACCTAATGGAAGCATGTACAAAGTACATCATCAATTTCAAACTTTCTGTCACTTAATTTCCCTCTACTTATTGAGATACTTCTGGACATAGTAGGTTGGATTTTCATAGGAGCCCACTTTAGATTTGTATTAAGTCTCAAGCAGGGTCGTACGCATGTGTCACGGTTTATTTTCCGTTCCATGTCTTGTCTTATCATTTCCTGTTTTATTTTGAAAGATCACTAACCTTGTCCTCTTGTTTCAGGTAACCCTTCCTCCCGTGTCATGCGTCTCATTGTCTTCCCTGATTCCCAAGTGTTTCCACCTGTTCCCCTTGGTCCCTCATGTGTTCAAATAGTCTGCGTTTCCCTTGTCTCGTGCTGTCTCATTGTGAGCTTCATTACCAGCCATTTGTCTCGTCTTGTCCCGTTCCACGTTCCATGATCCCACGATCCCACGAGCCTGCAGTGAGCGACTCTCCTGTAGTGAATCTTGTTTTGTAATTTATCCGTGATCCATAGCCTTAGTTATTTATTATAACGGTAAGTTTCATAGCTTTGTTTTTCCTCCGTTTTCAAGGAGTGATTTTTCGATGTTACTATTCATAGTCGCCTCCGTTAAAGGAGAGCGTTAAGTTAAAGTTTCATAGAGCCTCTGTTTTATTAAGAGTGCGCCGTTGTTTTATTCCGCCTCATTTCGAGAGCAAGTCTTTGTTTTGTTAAGAGTTCATAGCTTTTGGTTTTCCTCCCGTTTTGGAGAGACTTTATGTTTTGTAACTTTCATAGCTGCGCTCCTCCTCCACCGTAGATGCGGAGGAGAGCGCTTAGGGTTTTATAGCCAGTTTCTTTTGCGCTGCCAGGAGAGCGCCCTGCAGCGCCGTGATCTGTTGTGTTTGGTTATTTATAATAAAAACCCTCTTGAAACCACACGACCCTGCATCTGAGTCCCTCTGGTAGACCTGACAGCATGGCCTAAAAAATACTGAGGTCATGAGTCATAACTTCTAGTCGGGTTCAGGGGCATGCTCTCCTGGAAAATGTTTTAATTCCGTTATTTAAACCTGGCCATTTTCAGTCTTAAGGAGCAAAAACAACATCATAATGACTTTTAGGCTTATTTGTTTTGTTTATCAGAGAACATCACCCTCATCCTAAATGATTTGCAAATGAGTTACATTGAAAAACTGGAGAATGAATTTCATCAAGTCATGGATTAGGAATAAAAAGGAATGAACTGTCCTGGGACAGAGGGATAATATATACAAATGCTTCATATTTCCTTTAGTATTTAAAATAGATACCCAAGCCCTATTACACTATCATGTTGATGATAGAGTCTAATCTGTTCACTCTTGTTAAGGAAAGCCAGCTTTTGAACACATATCTATTATAATCTTACACAATACTTCAATTATCATGCATTATACATCTGACTTTTAAAACGTATACAGTTCTGTTATAGTCTCTTCCTTTTATAGTACCTGCTCTCCCTCTATCACTGCTCCTCTTCTGGCTGCTTGGCCCAAAGATGAGCTTGGTTTGGCTCAGGCTTTTCCTCCCTATCCCGTTTTCCCTTTTGTGAAGAATATAAATATAGTCAAATACTAAACTGATGGAAATAAAAACAATACTCCATTTCAACATCATGTTTTCAGATGTGTCAGAAATCTTAAAAAACCTTGAGGGCGGTGCGGAGCTTTTGAATTTTTAGGTAAAAATGGGGCATTCTGAGGCTTTTTGAAGGACCATTATGGTGACTCATGAAGTAAGGGCAAGTTACCACAGAAAATTATTAATTATTATTATTATTTTGAAAATTAACTGGATGTTTTATTTTGTTTCTGCGCACGACTTCCTGTCCCGCACGATCTTCTCTGTGCCGTGTTGCTGCGTTGTACTCCAGCATCTGGCAGAAATATATAACAGGTTCAGCTTCCAATATTGAGAAATCAACACTGAATAAATGTTTCATTTTCAATCGAAGACGTCGCTGACATTTCAATCGCAAAATGAATGTTGACTTAACAGGTGGAAATTGATTGACAACCGGTACTGACGGAGTTAACCAAAATTAAACTTTGATTCATGTTTCCTTGCTATCTGAGTCGTATGCTGGGCTGCAATAAAAATATCTCCACATTAAAATTAATTATTTTTTTTCTCTGAGTCATCTACCAGTTAAACTGCTCTCCACCTAAATTTTTTAGCTTGATGTGCTCCTCTTCCAGTGACAGGTGTGACTGATTGATTCACTAACAGTAGCAGTGACAACATCAACGTCCGACTTGTGTGTGTGAGTTACCATAGATAGAATGTTATTGATAACGCGCAGCACTTATGCCCAAACTGAGCCACTGTTTTATAAAACAGTCGCACTACGCTTGACTCTTCAAATATAAAATCACCACAATTTTAAAAAAAAGAAGTTTTCTCTTCATACATGGCACTGTTGTAGTCACCAACATCATATCATCCATGTAGTCCCTAATTGGTTTAAGGCGCATGCCATCCTGATGTCTCTCTTCACCTACAACCCTCTTTGAAGCTCTAATAATTATCTCCATCGCCGTTGTAAATGCTAATGGAAAAATCATACATCCTGCCATAATGCCTACTTCTAGCCTCTGCCAACCTGTTGTGAAACCTGCTGCGCTTCGGCACAGTCTAATATCCTGGAAATATTCTCTTACTAGGTTAACAACTACTACAGGCACTATGAAATTATCAAACGCTTTCCAAATAAGGCTATGTGGCACTGAACCAAATGCATTTTCTAGGTCCAGAAATATAACATGCAAGTCTTTTTTCTCACTCTTGGCTGAATCTGATGCCAAATCATGCTAGTGTGCTCTAAACACCCTGCAAAACCTGGTTTTCCTGCCTTCTGCACAGTAGTATCTATTTATCTATTCCTTCCTAAATAACTAGCTAATCTTTGTGCAACTACACTGAAGAAAATCTTCCGCTCTACATTTAGGAGAGAGATCACCAGGAACTGGCTCAGATCAGGACTCTTTCTCCTCTGGAATAAGGACACTTCCTGCCCTACGCCATGCTCTAGGAATAAACTGTTTCTCCCAAACTATTCTTCTTTGCCGCCACAAAAACTTTAGGATATCAGTTGCACTTTTATAAACCCGGTGGAAGACTCCATTTGGCCCTGGGGCTGTCGAAGCCTTTGCATGCTTGACTACCTCCTCAACCTCCTTCCACCTAGGTGATCTAACATCCATCTTATATTATATTAGAATATGTATATATATAAATTTTATATATAATCTTCTTTCTCTTTTTCCTAAGATATTCAGCCCTTCTGAGTATTGCCAGCCTGCTTCTAAATTCTTTCTGCAAAACATTCATTCTCTCCTTGTCTTCCTTTGCAGTTCTTTTCCATTGCTTTCTTAAGTTTCTTCTTTCCTTAGCCAATTTAAAAACAACTTATATAGTAGATATGGGAAAGGGAAACAGGAAGGAGCAACAGTGAGATTGATGTATTATGCCAGGTCAGTGTTGCTGCAGTTGCAATTAGATAATAGGCTTGGCTCAGCAAAAAACAGCCTGCTCAACACCATTAGAGATTAACCTGAGAAAGCTATTTCACTGCCTGCTGGATGTCTTCCAGCTAATAACCATTTAGCTTGATGTAGCTCATCTTTACAGCCACATAACCTATTGGTATTTTAAATATTTGCTGTTTCAGTGTCATCAAATATGTATCTATATTTGAATGACAGAAATTAAAATCTACATAATGCCGAGATTTTGTTTTCTTGCTTTACTAAAAGTATCTGCCCAACCATGAACTGCAACTTCATCATAACACTGGACTTGTGTTTTTTTGAGAAGTAGAAGTAATAATAATAGTAGAAGTAGTCGAAAAAACAACCTATTATGTAGCAAATATTTAACTCATATGACCCCAATTGCTTGAACAATTAGATGTGGTCACTTGAAGAGAATGTACATGTTTTTGAAATAGGATTGTGGGATTGTGTGAAGTACTTGTTAAATGAGTGTAGTTACTGTCTTACCTGCAGTAGACAGCAGGCAGAGTGTTCTTTTTTGGAGAAGCAGAAGGTTTCCTGTGGGGTATGCTAAAGCTAATAGCTACTCAAAACTGACCTAAAACAACCCAAACTTCAAAAATATTATAGCTGTTTTGTGGATTTTCACACTGCACCACCTCTGCCAGTCAAAGGGTTCTGTTGCAGTGATGGCTTTTGGTGATGGTGACATTGAATGGGTGGGCTAATGTATTATAAAAGCCAAGTAGTTGTATTTCAACATAAAAGGTGTCCTGCTAGAATGTAAGTTTAAACTATCACAACAGCATGGGCCTTTTCAACAAACCACCAACACTATTTAGAAGAAAGCACTGATGGAAAATATAACATCTACCATCTCTCTGGAAATACAAATACTTTCACACCATAAAAGGTTTTAAAAAAGGTCAACCCAGACTTGTGCTAAAAAATTGGTTTCAACTAAAGCCTATTGCAATTTGCTTTGGAACACAATAGTCCAAACATCAGCACAAAACTAAAATAGTAACTCCAGAAAAATTAACGTTAAGAGAGCCTTAAAAGAAATACTCCACAAAATGTGCCATCTGTGTGACATGAATGGTGGTGGTCTACCTTATTTGAAGAGAAGCTTCAACTGGCTGTTAGCCAGTCCTTTCTCTCAAACCAAGTTACACAATAGCTACGATTTTGGCGCTTTTCTTTCTGTGTAATTTGGATATCCTTTGGATGATGTGCCCCTACTTTTTTCACCTAAGGACATTGAAGAAAACGGATTCGAAAGTAAATAATCCACTTCGTTAACGCCGATGCCTGCCATTGTCAAAGTTTCGCCCTACACACGCAATCAAGTAGAGTCGTCTGTGATTGGCCCAAATCTGCTGGCTTTGGGCTGTACAGATTTAGCTCAAATGAGCCACAAATGGAGGGGGCGGTACTTGCTACCTGTCACTCAAATGTTGAACAAAAGTCAAGTGTAACTGAGTTGCTTCACTTGGGCTGTAGATAATTAGCCCGTTTTCACCAATTTCATGGGTTTCAGTTCAGATTTTGCTCCGCCTCTGATCAAAAATTAAAAAACAATTTGTTTAAAGTTTTTATTGAATTATTTATATATTATATTCTCATTTTTATTGAATAATGTAGGGAGGGCTGAGCCCTGTTAGCCCAATTATACCAGCCGTTCCTGTTCTGGTGTTTATTCTTACTATCCCTACAACAGTTAAGAGAACCCAGCTTTCTTGGAGACTGAGTGGGGTGCTGAAAGGTGGGCTGCCTTGGTACTTAAATGCTTATGTTATGTTTATGCATTTGGCAGACGCTATTATCCAAAGCGACTTACAGGTAAGCAGAGTAAGGGGGTCTTGCCTATGGACCCCTACTGGAGGTAATACCTTTCATGCAGGGGATTTGAAGGGTGCAGGGGATCCCACACAGAAGGTGGCAATTATACCATTACACTATCCAGTCATGGGCTTATGTGGGCAATGACAGCAGAACCTCAACATTAGCCATGATGGTACTGCATGCTGCAGCTATTTTAGAACCAGTGTGTACTTGTAACCTAGGCCATCAAGCTCCTAGACAAAAAAAAAATTGCATTTCAATTGTGAAGCTACTGGCCTTGGTGTATTGCCCTAAAACCCATCCACAATATACTACATCATTGTAAATGTTATTCAGTCAGCTCTGAAACAGTCCAATACTGTAGGACTGGGAACAATTTATACACAATGCACAGCACCAATATAATAATAGCATGATTGTGAAATCTGTACACACACAAAAAAATTAAACGTCAAATATACATTTGTAATTGCCAATTACAGTTAACAAAAAGCTTCACTTTTTGGCCACAGCAGTCGCCCTGAACAGAACCAGTTGCCATTACTATGACATTCAGGAAACGCTCTCAAGTATGAAGAGTTGGTGTCACAACCACAGGTGTGACACTTGGTTCTTGACTCACCTGTGTTCCATCTTCCCTTGATTGCCCCGTTAGTTTAAATACCTGGTCTTCTCTGCCATTCTTCACGCGTGTGTTAATGTATTTGTTATGCCTGTTTGGTTTATAACCTGGATCTTGACCTTTAGTGTTTTTGTGGATTATTTTCAGTTCTTGGAGTACCTTGTTTTTTTGTTCCGATCCTGCTGGTCGACTTCTCTGCTCACCAGGCCAGGTTTTTCTCTGTGTGAGAGTTTCTGTTCTCAAATAAACTTTTGTTTGAACTAAGAGTTTTGTTTCTCCTGACTCTGTGGCCGCACCGGGGTCCGCACTTCATTAGGGTGTGACAGTTGGACTGCACCAGGCCCTGACATCATACACACCCATAGGCTAAAGAAACTGCACTTCACTTCATGTGAAAGTGACCTTCAACATTGTCAATCACATTTGAATAGTTGGTTTTCATATTTAATAATTTTGTAAATATTTTCTGCAGTATAATTACATTTTTATTTAGTTTTTAAATACATTCCTTTATTTTGAAAGTTTTGACAATAGTGGAATAGCGTTCAGATGCAACAAGGTGAAATGCCACCGTTTGGAAGCAAAAGTGCTAAATGGAAAAATCTATTTGTGTTTAGTATTAAGCTCCTGGCTGACAATGGACACAAGGTTATTGTGCTGTTATCTTTGTTTTTGCAAGAGTTTTTTTGCAGGATTGATGATGACACCTACAAGGATGCGTAGAATCGTCTTAAACATGGGTATGGCCAGGCCTTTCCTATACAGAAAGCGTATCTTCACAAAGGTGAAAGAAGGCAGTCCCAGAAACCTGTTTTATATGTGCATCAAATGATAAATTCTGGTAAAAAAATAACTCCAAGGTTCCTCACTGTAGAACTAGAAGCCAAGGAAATACCATCTAGAGTAACTATACAACTAGACAATATTTCCCTGAAGCGCTCAGGTCCAAAGAGAACAACTTCAGTTTTGTCTGAATTTAGAAGCCGACAGTTCTGAGTTATCCAGGTCTTTCTGTCTTTAAGACATGCTTGTGGTCTGACCAAATAATTGGTTTCACCTGGTTTCATAGATAAGTACAGCTGAGTATCATCAGCATAGCAATGGAAATTTATGCCATGCTGATAGACACCTTCTTTATCTCAGAGAGATCAATTGGACAGAAGCCGTCTAAATACAAAGCAGGTTCTAAAGATACTTCTAAAGCTGCTCTACTTGATGATACATCAGTAATAATAGTGGGAATCATTCCATCAATCTTCTCTCTGATAGAAACAATTTTATTGATAAAGAATCTCATGAAATCTCATGCTGAGAGTTAAAGGAATACATGGCTCAACAGAGCTCGGACTCTTTGTCAGCCTGGCAACAGTGCTGAAAATAAACCTGGGATTATTCTTATTCTCTTCTATCAATGATGAATAAAAAGCAGTTCTAGCTTTCCGAAGGGCTTTCTTATGGACTATGGTCGCTGGTGTCATATAACAAGTATGCGATAGAGTTAACTATGCAAGATATGTAAATTATAGGGAGAAATAAGGTGATTATTAGTAGTCCAAGACGAGCAAGAAATGTCACGGTACACACAAACAAGGCAACAGGAAGTGATGCAATACGTCTTACCGCAAAGCCGCAAACCTCACCTTTTGTTCATTTGTGAGGAATATGGTAGTCCATCCGGTTTTAAGATTCATAGGTCCAAGTCTACGTTGCTACATTTAAATGATAATGCCAAAAGATCAAAGGTGTCTGTTAATATTCCCATAGTTAAACAATTTAAATGTGTAGGCATTCAGGTTTTCCCATCTTTAAACCAGACAATTAAGCATAACTACTCAGCTGCTCTCCCCAATGTCTTGACAGACATGGAAAGATGAACATACCTCCCCATGATTATTCAAGCCTGTGTGTCTGTGATAAAAATGTATATCTTCCCAAGAATTTATTTTGTCAGCTCTTTGCTTCCTCTCTCCCCTCCATCAGGTTACTGGATTAAACTACAGTCTGCAGAATCTAAATTTGTTTGGAAAGGTAGGCCATCGAGGTTGAAGATGTCTGTACTGCAGAGGCGAAAGGAAGATGGCGGCATCTCTGTCCCTAACTTCAAACTTTATTTCTGGTCATATGTCCTAAGGCGTCTCCTTACCTGGTTTAACCTGCATACTCCTGTCTCCGGGTTCTGGTGTCCCTTGGTGTGGGCCTCTGCCCACACACCCTTTATGTAAATTGTTAACCACACAAGGAAAAAACAAGGGTATGGTATCAAGACTCTACAGGTTTTTGGTGATACCTGAAGGTGTTGGACTCCCTGTAGAAAGGCTCTGGGAACGAGACTGTCCAAATCTCAATCAAGAACTTAAATGGCATGGTGTGTGGCCCAACATCTCAGAAGTTTCATGCAACTGAGATCATAAGCAGATTCATTTAAATTTAATTCACAAGACATATCTGACACCTGTGAAATTGCATCACATGAAAATCATCAATAACCCTCTCAGTTCTCAATGTCCACTGAATGCTCAGGGCACATATATCCCTATAATATGGACTGGAAAACAATGATAAACAAGACAACCACCGCTACACCTGCAGAAACCAAACAGAAGACAGCCCAGAAGACAGCCCGTGGGGAATCCAGGCGGAGAACCACCAGGAGCACCTGTAAGCAGACAAACAGAGAAAAAAAATCTTCTAACTACTACCGCTAACTACTCTACAACGACGAAAGTGGAGAAGAAAACAATGCCCCCATCAAGAGCAGGAAGAGTAGCATGGTCATCCATGAAATTGAAGTTGAAATTTCAATAGGCATGATGACGCCCATCTCACCTCCAAAGTCTCATTGCAGTATGTTCCATGTGTTATCACCATTATAGTCTGTTATAGTACTTAGAATATTGTTGTAATACTTTTAAGTGTATTATCTTACCTTTTCTTTGTTGTTTTGTTATGAAATAGTGTGCTTCAATGGACACACTTGGGAATTATCGTTGCCTTTCAGGATGCAATAATAATGATAATAGATTGGTTTTATACAGCGCTTTTCATAATACTCAAAGCCACTTCCAGTGAATATCAGTAAATGAAACAACAGCAAATTCTTCAGCAAGTTCTGCCAATCTAAGTCCATGACTTCTGGGAGTTGATGTAGTCACTATGTTGTTACAGTGCAGTATCGTACAAGTGCCTGTACAGACGCACTTCCTCGCTGAGTCTGGATTCTAATTGGTCCATCCTGTTTGTTGTTCTCCTCTTGCGCTAATGAAAAGCTGCACACGCTGCACCATGAAAAGCACGGTCATTTTGGTGCCCAAATTCTAAACTCTCTAGCGCCACCGACATGTCAAAGTTTGAAGCACATTCAGCTAAATAACTTTTGACTCGTGTATCCGAATTTCAAAAACAAGGTATCGTTGGAATCCTTGTATCATGACGAGTCCATGAGTATGACGTCATTTTCCGTCTGACTAGATTTTCCGCCATCTTGGATTTTGTTGAAAACCTTCAAAAGGATTCTTCGGTCACACATTTTGACCGATTCTCATGAAAATTGGCACAGAGTATCTTTGGACCAATCTGCACAAAACCTAGGAAGCGGACTTTTCAATTTAGACTTTGTTCGCCCATTATAACCAATCAAAGTTGGCGGCGACAACGCCAAAATAGACGTGAAGCCATATCTCAGCAACCAGTTGGTCTTTTGACATCAAACGTGTAACAATTCAATTCAATTCAATAAAATTTTATTTATATAGTGCCAGATTACAACAATTGTCATCTCAAGACACTTAAGTAATATAGTCCAATTCAAGCCAATTGGAATTCAATTCATTGTAATCATAATCCAATTAATCATATAGAGCCAATTCAAAAATTAATATCCTAGCTAAGGAAACCAACAGATTGCACCGAAACACAGACTCAAGACTCGTTATCTAAGAGGCCCAAGTATTTTGGTGACGTTTAACCTTACCTTACCTGCTATATATGCATTTTTGCTCATATCTTTTGACCCATTTGTCCAAATTTCACAAATGAGGTACCGTTGGAATCCCTGGATATGTACGAGGTCAACGCACCCTATGACGCCATCTTGGATTTTCCGCCATTTTGAATTATATCAAAAACCTTCAAAACGCATTACAGGTCATCCAGATTGTCTGATTTCCACGGGACTTGAGACATAGAATCTTCTGACCAAGCCTCACAAGAGCTATCACCTGGTATTTTTAAATTCTCTTCAGTTTGCCCGTAGCAGCCAATCAAACTCAGCGATGGCGCGCCAAACAGGACGTGAGGCCATATCTCAGCAACCGTTTGATCTTTTGACATCAAACTTCTAACACAGACTCATGACCACGTCTGTAAGAGGCCCAAGAAGTCTGGTGAACTTCCACTCAGAGGGGGCGCTATAAGTAGAAAAACTGCATTTTGCTCATAACTATGGAGCCGTTGGTTCAAATTGGACAAATGAGGTACCGTTGGAATCCCTGGATGAAGTTGAGTTCTTCTCAAACACCAAACTTGGTGTATGGACTCATGATGCCTTCCTGAGCAGCCACAGGCTTACCTGCTATTCTGCTAGACCAGGGGTCTGCAACCTTTATTATCAAAAGAGCCATTTTGCCCCCTCATCTGCCCAAAAAAATTTTTAGGGAGCCACACAAAATAACAGAATTTGTAAACTTTATTTTAGCTATTATACCCACTGAATACAACAAAAAGTAGCCCACTTTAAAATAAAACATTTAGCTGAGCTTTAAATATAAACATAAAATTAGGACCGTCCTTGACAAGTCCATGTCAGTGCTCTCTCGTCCTCTTCGGTTTTTTTGCTCAGCCAGCAATAAACTGAAGCACCTGAACATACAAAAGAAAATCTATATCAGCTTGGAGTCTGACTTTTTTTTCCTGGAAAAGTAATAGCTTATATAATTCCATTGAATTCTTACCTGTTTAATGTGACTTATGGGTCTGAACTTCGCTACAGATCTTCCCTATGTCAGGGCTGTAGGACAGGCCTATAGGCTCTCATCTGCGAGGCGGGAACGGTGTTTGTTCTTTATGAAGTTCATGCTTGAGAACAATTGCTCGCACAAGTATGTTGAGCCAAAGATGGACAAGACTTCAAATGCATACTTTTTCATGTTAATATACGTGTCAGGAATGGCACTCCATGTTTCAAAAACAAGTTTGTCGGGGTGGGGGAGTTTCTCCATATCACTCCATTTGTGCTCTTTAACGAGTGTAGCCTTCTGACGGGCGACTTCTTCAATATCCGCCGTCAGTGATTTGAATTTATTTACCCATACAGGCTTATAGGCTCTCATCTGCGAGGCGGGAACGGTGTTTGTTCTTTATGAAGTTCATGCTTGAGAACAATTGCTCGCACAAGTATGTTGAGCCAAAGATGGACAAGACTCCAAATGCATACTTTTTCATGTTAATATACGTGTCAGGAATGGCACTCCATGTTTCAAAAACAAGTTTGTCGGGGTGGGGGAGTTTCTCCATATCACTCCATTTGTGCTCTTTAACGAGTGTAGCCTTCTGACGGGCGACTTCTTCAATATCCGCCGTCAGTGATTTGAATTTATTTACCCATAAATCCTTATCCGCTATGTCGGCCAGTTCAATTTCTAGATCAGGCTTATTTCCTCCGGTGAATGCAACTGTGTTCAGCAGGGATGGGTCGATGTCCAGCGGTGTGACAGGGAAAGAGAGGGTAGGCTTCTCCTTTCTGAAATCACTGAATCTTTCTCCAAATGCAGCTTGCATTGTAATGATGGCACGGTGGAAATAATCATAATTTATTTGATTGTTCGCTTCTTTGAACTCTCTTAGGGAGGGAAAGTGAGAGAGCATACCTTTTTGTGCATCTCTTGCGAACATTGTCATCTTGCGCTCAAATGCCAAAACATCTTCCAGCATCTCCACAGCTGTGCTTCCCTTTCCTTGGAGATTTTTATTCAGCGTGTTCAAGTGACTTGTCATATCCACCATGAAGTAGAACTTACTCAGCCAATCGAGGTCTTCCAGTTCAGGACAGCTGAGGCCTTTGCTTTCCAAGAAGGTTTTCACATGCTCCAGACAGGTAGAGAAGCGTTTTAGCACCTCTCCCCTGGACAGCCACCGGACATTGTTGTGCAGCAGGAGATTCGAATATGCATAGTCGACTTCTTCTAACATTGAACAAAACTGTCTGTGGCTTAACCCGTTCGCAATTATTTTGTTCACTATCTTGATAACGAGGTTCATCAATGCAGAATAGGATGGCCCAAGACATGCTTCTGGCAGAAAGTGGTGGTGTGTGTTCTATGTTTGGAACTACTTGTTGTACTTTCATCCCAAACAACACAGTTCCTGCTGGGTGTGTTTCCAGGGCACTAGAAGATTTTAGAACTTTGTCAAACGAGACGAAGCAACATTCAGGAATAGATGACCCCTTGGAAGACTGGTTCACCAGTACATTTGGCAAATACAAATGAACTTTTATGTGACACATAAGAATGACAAATAAAACCTATATTCATTTTCTTTCTTTATACATTAGCTGTCTGTGAATATTTCCTCCTGTAAATAGAATTATTCCGTCTCTCTCTATTCGCCTCGGCGCTCTGATTCGATGCAGAAGATGTCAGTGGGCAGTGATCTTTCAGGGTGCGCTGTTGTTCATAAAAAACAAACTTATTTCTCCGTTGCCTGAATGTATTTTCTTTATCGTGTGTTTTAGCAGCAAAGCCGGAAAAAAAGCAAATTAAAACAAACAAACAAACAAACCAAAAAGTAGCCTATGATGATTAACATGACGTTTGTGGAAGCTACAGCGATAGTAGCGTCCTTAGTAAAAACCATAGCAAAGTTGGAAACAAAAATAAACTTTACAAGTTAATAACTAACAAACTAAAGCTTGCATACATTCCCTGAAGGAAAACTGTAAAAATAAAAATCTGATATTTTTCGCTTTCAGCAATGTATCATAATGTCAAAACTATTTTTAAATGTTTATCTTCCTCTGTAGATAAAAGGCACGTCAGCCCTGACTTCAGGCTTTGCACAGGTGCACTGGTCTCTCATGTTGATGGTTATTCGTAGGATTATGCATGAAAATCTGTGCTTAACTTTTTGTACGTTTTCATACAAACTGTGGACAACAGAAGCCTGACCTATCAGAGACATGGCCGGGCACCGAGACCTAAGGCAAGGAAAAAGCCACCTTGGGGGCTGACCACACTGAGAAGGCTCCCGGCCCACGACCCGTGCAGACAGGAGGCCCCGCACCAAGGTGCAGAGTCCTCCAGCCATCCATGCTTGCTCAGTCCACAGGACAGCACCCCCATCAGTGGACCAAAAGCAGCTCCCAGTGTAGGAGGCCCCCACAAGGAAACACTGGAGCTAAAAACTGAAAGACTAAAGCAGTGAAAGAAGATAAAAAGGTGTAAAATGAACAAAATAGATAAAAATGTTTTTCAGCTCGTATAGTTAAAACGTCTAACTAAAACATGGATTTAAAATGCCTAACTAAAACGTGGAATTCAAAGATATAATTAATATAAAGAACAAAAATCAAATATGATAACAAGTTTGTTTTAAAGGAAATCAATAAAATCAATTAAAAGCCTGAATAAAAAGGTGAGTATGATGACGGCAGCCATGCTGCTAGGGCATGGGAGCACATGGAATGACCAAAACTGAAATCTTTCTGTCTGTCGCCTTCATGTATAACAAGTATTATGTTAATCATATTAAAACTCTTGGCTGCACGGTGGTGTGGTGGTTAGCACTGTCACCCCACAGCAAGAGGGTTCCAGGTTCAATCCCTACCTGCGCTTCATAATCAGGTGAGCCTTATAGTGTGGAAAATACGGTAGTTCTCGCTAGAAATACCATCGAAATGCAGATGCTTTCTTAAAATGTTATTGTCACATCGGTTGGTTTTGTTATGTTTTTAGTTATTGGTTTTTCTGTCAAGCAAGAGGGTTCCAGGTTCGATCCCTGCCTGGGGCCTTTCTGTGTGGAGTTTGCATGTTCTCCCCGTGTATGCGTGGGTTCTCTCCGGGTACTCCGGCTTCCTCCCACCATCCAAAAACATGCATGTCAGGTTATTGACTGCTGGGATAGGCTCCAGCCCACCCGCTACCCGATTAACGGACTGTCGGTATAGAAAATGGATGGATATTAAATCTCCCAAAAGAGTTGTTTAAATTGTTGTGTAAATGTTCTATTCATAGTGAATGACATCCTGTCTCTTTTTTTCAAGAGGATTTTTGAACACCGAATATATTTTAGCTTGTCCATGCACAAGACCCTTATGATGAAAGATTTCATGAGATTTTCAGTAAATTGGTATTGGTGAAGCCCTCAGAAAAGCAGGCCTTTTGTTAGAACAAAAATAAGAAGGAAAATGAGAGGAATTAAGGGTGCAATGCCTTGGCTTGTGTTATGATGAAGGGCCCCAGCAGCTGCTGCGTTGAGGAATTCGACTTGAAAATTGTCTGTTTTCAGTCAACAGGGCTATTGTGTTGACAGGATGTTGGCTTGTAGGTCTGTTCAGGGTGCAACAGTGATGAATTTCCCTCGGGATAAATAAAGCTTCTTGAATCTTGAATCTTGAATGAAACGATACAGAGAAAAGCAAAACTGATGACAATAAGACAGGAAATGACTACCAAAATAAAGCAGGAACAAAGAACACACAAATAGATCTGGCATGACGCTAGCTGCCAGCATTGGGACTATTTTTAAATTATTAAATTTGTTGAATTATTTTTATACAAAGGTGTTCTTCTTTCTCTTGGCACTCGGGCAATCATGGGGGAAAACGGTAGAGCCATCATGTAACATAAGGCTTTGAGGTATAAGTCTACACCAATCTTGTACTGTAAGTGAACCGGTGCTCAGCTTGAAAGAGCTCCTGTGTGTGGCTGAACATGTGCATTTCTGACTGAATGATAACATCTTCAACTTTCACTACAATATGTTGGATGTTAAAAACTTTAAATACATGTTAACATGTATTTAAAGACAGACAAAACAGATAAATTTGTGAAAAAGAAATTGGGGGGAAAAAAACAAAAGATTGTCTAATGAACCAAAAATCCCCCCCAACCCTTCCCGGCAGTACCCCCTGTTGAAAAGTTTGGTGATGCTTAGATGATTGTGTGTGTCAGATAAGGACGGTGAAATTTGCCATTGATACAATTTTCTGAAAATCCATCATTTTAATAAAGTAGCATCTTGAAAGGCCTTTCCTGACCCAATTTGAACTGTAAAAAATAAAATTTTTATTGGTGGTAATACATTAACAAGAAAGAATCCCTTTCTCTTGTCACTGAGCAGAGCTATGGCGTTGGCAGAGTATAGTCATGAACATCTGTTTAAGAGTTAACACCTTGTAAATTTGGTGCCCTTAAGATGAGACATTAGCAATTTTTAATGACTTTTGTGGTCATGACATGATATTGAAATTCATCACGCCGCCACAGGCACACCCTCTAGTGACAAGTCACAGGGAAGCATAACCAACTTGTATCTGTTTTCCTACCACTTTTCATGTAGGTCTGGTGAATAACGTCAGGGAAATATGTCCAAAAGCAAAACACGTCAGCCGCCGTGACCACACCCTTTGACTTATGTAAAAGTTTTAACAACTTTTAATGACAAGGGATGTGTGCCTTTACTAACCAAGTTTCAGTTTGTTGAAATATGAGGCCAACAAAAGGCCAAAATTACACAGAAAATCAGGTTTCAAATCAAACTATCCAACTTCCTGTTTGATTTAATCCAGATTCAGGATATGGTGAGACTGACTGTGCTACAACATGTATGCTGTGATACAATGACACAAACTCCTATGTATGCATGAGGGTCTCATCTGCAAGGTGGGGCTTTGTAGGCACTGCTGAAGAATAGCAGAGAGGGAGAGGGAGAAAGCTGCAAGTTGAATTTATTCAAATTCTCGAGATAAGTCCACCTTCTTCTCACAGTTGCCAAGTTCTATTACAACACATACATCATATTGTTAGTGGCTGACGCACAGCCTAACAACTTCCAGCAGACATTATTTTGTCAGAGGATTTACAGCACAGACACACTACTTCTTTAAAATTCATGAGTATCATTTGTATGCACCAGATTGTTTCCACACCAAAAATATGTCCGTAATAATCTAAATGTGATGGCTTTGTATCCAGCCCCAACTGTATACAGTACTCAAAATTCATTCTGATGACCTGTATCTTCTGACAAATGTTACACAGTGAGAGGAAAAGAAAAAACTGTGGAGTTAGGAGAGTGTAACCCCCCTTTTCCACCACATACAATTATGTCAAGTTTTAGCTCTGCCATGGATGCCAGAGTTTATCATGGTCACTCTAGTCAGTGCTTTTGTTTCCACCAGACTCACAGCAGCATGTTTTAGAAGGATTCCAGAAGCCTCTCAGGGCTCCTCACTGTTAAAAATAGACGAGTGGTCTTTTTTTCCACAGAAACTTCATCAGTCAACACAGACTGCATGAGCTGAACAAGAGGTCAGACACCATAGAGAATCTAGTCCAATTTCAAAATCGAATGCCCTATGCAGACCTGCTGATCAAATATAGCTGAGTCTGGAAGAAACTGGGCATTACAATTTGTTACAAGAGCTGCCATTGTTTGAGGACAATTTCTTGTTTACTTTTTTTCATTATTTTTTGTAATATTCAGCTGCTCTGAAATAATATTGTTTGCCATTGTCACTATCTTTATGGAAGTGGTATGTCATCTACTCATAACAATATTTACAGCCATTTTATTCATTTATAGAATAACCCCAGGTAACCCTAGAAGGAGGATACCAGAAATCAAATGGTAGGAGCCCAGTCTGTTCTCATTGGGGATGCCAGCAAGAAAACCAACCATTTCACATCTGCCATGTAGAAAATGAAACATAATAATATACCACCCAGAGTGCATAAAAAGTTGTCAACATTTTATAAGAATTTCCAGTAAATATCAGTAAATTTCCCATCCCTCAACAGAAAAAAACAGAAAACTTTGAATCTTAAGGTGAGTCCAATGTCAGAGGTGTCAGGTGTTCACTACACAGAGTAGTCCTGCTGTGTGGCAGTAATTCTATATAGTGATGCTGTTTTCTATGCGGCTGGGCAGGAGAAAAAGGTACTGCAGGTCCAGCCCTACATTCTGATTCAGGATGTAGTCCTCAATCTCCTTTAACTTTACTCTGAACTTGTCAATCATCTCCAGGATGTGCCTCTCAGTGAAGTGCTCCTCTTTGTATTGACCCAAAGGAATCTAAGTGAAGAAAACAAGAAATCAGCTGTGAAAATAAACAATTTACTTCAGTACATCACATTTTATTTGGTGAAATGTTTTTTCTTTCATACTATTATTGTAGCAGATTATGTGACCTCTATACCAGATCGGTGAAGGCTTGGGTCAACAACCGGTGCTGTTGGACTACAGAGTGCTGGTGGAAATTGGACTACTGTTGGTTGAACAAGGAAAGGAGGAAGGCATGTATTTAGTCAGAGGGAGAAGAGTGCAATACTGAGAGTAGGGACTTTGAATTTTGGGACTATGACAAGAAAAGCTAGAGAGTTGGTTGACATGATGCAAAGAAGGAAGGTGGATGTACTATGTGTTCAGGAGACCAGGTGGGGGGTAGCAATACAAGAAGCTTAGGAGCAGGGTTCAAGCTGTTTTACCATTGTGCGGGTGGAAAGAGAAATGGAGTAAGAGCCGTCATGAAGGAGAAGTTTGTCAAAAATGTGCTGGAGGTGAAGAGTGTAAGATAGAGTGATAAGTATGACGCTAAGAATCCAAGTCGTGATGTTCAGTGTTATGAACAGCTATGCCCCACAGGTAAGATGTGAGGGAGAAGATGAGAAATTCTGGATTGAGTTACAAGGTCACACCAAAAGCATCTGGAGCAACCGCAGCGGCCAGCTGCCATTAATTTTCAATGTACGCTGGCGACGATTAGCGGCTGGCGTTTTAAGTGTTGCGAGCGCGTTGAAAGTTGAGAGAGGCTCAACTTTATGCAAATGAGCAGCGGCGTGAAGGTGGCGACAGCCAATTGTGGACCGATCTGGATTCCGAAGGTGGAAAAGAGCGAAGAAAGGCAGAAGGAGAGGAGAAATGAATTATTGCAGTCTGTATGATTCAAGTCTGTTTGTCTACACGGTCAATCAAAAATGATACAGTCAAAAATAGCGCTGGAACAAACAACATTGACGCTGAGCTCCTGAATCAGTGAAATTCTCCGTGGAGAGGCAGGTTTCTCAGCACGTTATGGACCCAGATGGACCGATGGCAACGGGGCCGGCATTTCCATCGCAAATATGCAGATGCAACACAAAGAAGGCTGCCCAGAGTGCGATCCACACACACACACACGCACACAGATGAGATGTAGTGTAACATTTTGTTGTTCAGCCATTAATAAAATAAATGTTCATCATTTTTGCTTGTTGCTGGGTTTTCTAATGACAAATGTTGATAGATATACTTATATCATTATCTATGATCAAAAATTTAGCTTTTTCTTTTTGTGAACACAAGTTCCAAAGTATGGGGAATGTCGGCGCAGGTTGGTGACGTAGAGATAGGATTAGGGTTCTCTTGGCTCTCGACTGGCCACTTCCGTCGCTCGCTTTGCGTTCGGTGTGACTCCAGGGTCAGGCGGATCCCAGCCATTCACTCTGAATGGGGCGAAAATTGTATCGAGCTCGTACTTAGCGATTGAATCGTGTCATCATTAATGCTTTTGCCCATGTCCCAGTGAGTGCCTGTTCTTCAGTCTGAGATGGGTGATGCAGACCGATGTGCAGTTTATAAGTGTAAAAACGACCGATGATGTTGTCCTTGACCGTCAGACCATTTCCCGCTGACACAGGGACGTAACACATACACTATGTGTGCCGGCAGCGATAAACCAATCAGAGAATATTAGGTAATAGTACGCCTTATAATCAGGTGCGCCTTATGTATGGCTTAAGTACAGAAATGGACCCCATAATTGAGGATGCGCTTTATAATCAGGTGAGCCTTATAGTGCGGAAAATACGGTAGTTCTCGCTAGAAATACCATCGAAATGCATACAAATGCAGAAGCTTTCTTAAAATGTTATTGTCACATCGGTTGGTTTTGTTATGTTTTTAGTTATTGTTTTTTCTGTCAAGCAAGAGGGTTCCAGGTTCGATCCCTGCCTGGGGCCTTTCTGTGTGGAGTTTGCATGTTCTCCCCGTGTATGCGTGGGTTCTCTCCGGGTTCTCCAGCTTCCTCCCACCGTCCAAAAACATGCATGTTAATTGGTGACTCTAAATTGTCCGTAGGAGTGAGTGTGAGAGTGTATGGTTGTTTGTCTCGTTTGTCTATATGTGGCCCTGTGATGGACTGGCGACCTGTCCAGGGTGTACCCCGCCTTTCGCCCGATGACTGCTGGGATAGGCTCCAGCCCACCCGCTACCCGATTAACGGCTTGACGGTATAGAAAATGGATGGATGGTTTTTCTGTCATGACTTTAGGTTTTTCATGTTTTAGGTTTCTGCTAAGTCATCAGTTTTATCATATTTTCCCTCAGTCACTCCTGATCATCAGTTCACTCACTTCACCTGTGCTTTCCCCCTCAGCTGCACTCCATCACTAATCACCTCCCTTTAGTATTTAGTTTACATGCACTCTGCGAAATCCTCATCGTCATTCATGTCTCAGGCTTGTCATTGGTTTTTCCGCTCATATAATGTCATGTCAGTCATAGTCACAGTCAGGTTTTGTTTATGTTTTTTCATATTCTGGCTCAGCCGTGATTTTTTGTTCTTTGTTTAAATAAATCAAGTTTTTACTTTAAATATCTGCATCCGAGTCCTCTAATCTACACCACGCCACGTACACTACCAAAATGGACAGTTACGTTTTTCACAGAAAATAGGCAGAAAAAGTTGTCCATTTTCTGTTTTTCGCTGAGGGAAACTTGATTGTCACGTGACCTGGTTGCATGGCAATGTAAATGAATAGACCAAATAAAACATAGTATTGTCACAATTTTGGGGGCCACATTGTGACAATACTACATTTTCCCTTGTGGATCAACGTAGCTATTACACAATTTGCTGTGAGACTGGGTTCAACCCATGATGGACAAGCTGAGGGATCAGATTTGACAGGAGTCTCCATGGACTACGATGTTTGCAGATGACATTGTGATCAGTAATGAGAGCAGGGAGCAGGTGGAGGGAAATCTAGAGAGGTGGAGGTATGCCCTTGAAATCAGTGGAATGAAAGTTAGCTGCAGTAAAACAGAGTTCATGTGTTTGAATGAGAGAGACCCAAATGGAACGGTGAGTTTACAGGAAGTAGAGATAATGCAGGTGGAGGAATTAAGTACTTAGGGTCAGTGGTCGAGAGCAATGTAGTGTGGAAAAGAAGTGAGGAAGTATGTTTAAACGGGTGGAGAAAACTGTCAGGGGTGATGTGTGATGAAAGAGTAACAGCAAAAATTAGATGTACAAACAGTGGTAAGACCAGAAATCCTGTATGGCCTGGAGACAGTGGCATGTGGAAAAGACAGGCAGAAGAGCTGAAGATAGCAGAGATGAAAATACTGTGGTTCTCTTTGGGAGTGATGACAATGAATAGGATCAGAAATGAGTACATCAGAGGGGCAGCATGTTAGATGTTTTGGAGATAAAGTCAGAGAGGCCAGACTGAGATGGTTTGGACAAGTACAGAGATGGGATTGTGAATATATAGAAGAATATATGTAGAAGGTTGAAACCACCAGGCAGGAGACCTAGAGGAATACCAAAGAGAACATTAATAGATGTGTTGAAAGAGGACATGACGTTAGTTGGTGTGAGAGCAGAGAATGCAGAGGACAGGGTTAGATGGAGGTAGATGATTTGCTGATGCGACCCCTGAACGGAATAGCCAAAAAGAAAAGAAGGAGAATATTACCGGAGCACTGGCTGGTTGCCTGTCTGTCTTAAATGGGTTTAAGGGATGGTTCCTCTACCAGCCGACTCAACCACTGATTAAGTGTATAAATGATAAATTATCTGTATAAATTAGATGCATTTTGTCACAGACATATGATATAGTTAAAATGTTAAATGTTAGTTATACTCATATCGAAGGCTGTTGTCTGAAACTGACTGCGGTAATGCAGCAGAGTTTTCTGTTGATCGTCATGAACAGAAACATCGAGGAACACGTTAATGCCATATTTTGACCTGTTGGTTTGTCTTAGTTTGCTTGCTAATGATGTTCCTTTTATGTGTGAGAATGTGTCATCCTCTTCAAGTCTTATTTTTCAGGCCTCTTTCTGATTGGCTTGTTCTGTGGTCTTGGCCTTATGAGTGTCAGCAGCTGCTTGGCCTCTTCTGTAACACCCTGTAGTTTAAATTGACCAGGATTTCACTCGACTAACAAGCAGTCTTTCTGACTCTGAGGACCATGACAGGACTCACCTCAGTAAACTCATAATGCAAACCAACATCCCTAGATGATATGATAATATGATAATTCAGTAACATACCTACTGTGACTTAAATCTATAATTGGAATTAATCTTCTTCTTTTTTAAACTATACTCTTGATGAATAAGAATAGAATTTCATAGTTTCATATCTGCCTTGTGTGTTCCCTATGAGGTTGATTTTCAACAAATGATAACGGATGGAGGGGAAATCAGATAATATGTTTACATAATTTGGGTGAAACATTCCATTAAACTAACAGTCACATCCACGTGTTAAAATCAGACTTCGAAGTCCTCACGTAATGTCTTCATTGCAAAGGAACCTGTTACCATATAAACCAAACACAATGACTTACTGCGTCAGGTTGTGCTCGTCCCAGATGCCATGTTATAGCCATCTGCACACAAGACTGGCTGACATCAGGAAGGGTGGCCATGATCATATCCATGGTAACAGTTTCTTTGTCTGCTGGTGGAGGGAGTCTCATGGTGCAGGGGGTGTTGGGTACCCAGGCACACCAGTCAAACTAGATACAAGCAAACATTGATTGTGGTGGTAATGCAGGAGACACAGTGCTGAATGTTCCTGTCTGAACTGGACTCCTGGGCAGTGTCTGAGTGTGTAGATGTTCAGCACCTGTCCATTGTTAGTTGCAGCATGCTGAGCTGTGCTGGTGAAGATAGTCACTGCTAGTACAGTAGCGAGTTCCTCTCTGCTGCTGAGCTTACTTGGCAGACCTGAAACATATTCAGCATGACACGCAAGACAGGAGTGTATATAAAATATCATTTACTCTTTAATACAAATAAATTCTACAATTAAAAGTAAAGATATAATAATCCTAAAAGTAATTTTCCCATTCACGGTGGAGCTCAAAGGATATTACACTATTGTGTTCCGTATTTTGGTGACAGAAGCATCTGTCCAGTGACATCAGCTGAAGAATAGCCTATTGGCTGGCTCAAGTGGATTTACTATACTGGCATGTTTATTACTGTGCACTGATCTTGTTATATAACATAATAAGATTTGAAAAAAAATAAAGAACTAAAGTAAGAAAGTAAAAGACTAATGGCAGAATTTTTACAGATCTGTGGTTGATCATCAAGTCATTTTTGTTAAAGTTGCTCAGGTCTTTACTTCTGGTCATTTCTAACTTAAAGTCCAGGATGTTAATAACTAACCAAAGTTAGGAAGGTCTGTGAAACCCTCTTGTGATATGTCTCTGATCCAGGCTTGGAGCTCTGGGTCCCTCTGAACATCCTGGTCTGTCTGGAAATAAAGGCTCACCATACCTTAGACAAAACTGAAAGAAGTGGTTCAGCTTATCATTTACACAGAACATGTTAGCTAAAATCAGTTGCACAACAGTACCAAGCCACAGAAACTCATTCACTCACAGACAGAACTCCATTACCTATCTATCTATCTGAAAAATCATTATTTTTAAGACTCAATCAAAGCCTGCAGTAGTGTGCTTGAAGGTGTATGATCACCTTGATCCTCTACCTGTGAATGGCCTCCCACAGCATGAGACTGTGTTCCCTGTAGAAATAGTTTGATAGCTGGGACACTCCTCTGTCATTGAAGTCACAGTGGGGCTGAAGGGAGCGATAGTTCAACAAGTTGTATTCCCTCTGGGCCAGAACCAAGAGGCCATCACCACCTGTTGACACAACCTATATCCAAGCATGATGATCACCATGATGAGGAGGACTATCGGTGTCATTATCCTTGTAAAACACTGTGTGGGAGAGCAGGGGGGCTGCTGAAATTATTTAAAGAAAACTGTGAGCATAGAAACTACGTATATGAAATATAAATATGTATATGAAACTACTTCCTGCTTCTGAAGAGTGCAGATGTGTCTCTGCTTCCTCCTGCTGCTTACTGCTTTATTTGCTTTTAAATCATTCTACTTCTTTCCACTAGTCTTGGATATCATTTTATTCCTTTTCTTTTAAGTGTATATTTGTAACTGGTATTAGCCCTCCTGTTTGCAAAGAGAATCGGACAGAACAATGTCTCCTAACCCTGCATTATCAGTGAGCTGCACAGAGTGTGAGCGACTCTCTGTGAGGATAACACAGCTCGAGAAGAGGATTGAAACGCTGCAATACATTCGTGCGAACGAGGAATTTATTAACTCTATTATAGCTCCTGTACAGGCTGTGGAGCCTTCATGTGCCAAAGGACTAACTCAGATTTTTCTACACAGAATCACAGCTGATGTGGAGCCTCCCACTGCAGACCTGGCTGACACACTTCCCTGGATGTGTCCAAATGACACTGGAATATGTGGTGAAGCTCCCAAACCGGCCGGTCCGACTGATATCTGTTACTGGAACAGTGTTGGTGCCAAACCAAAGTCATCAACCCCAGCCAAGACCTGGTCTCATGTTGTCCGTCGCAGAGGTAAACCCAGCATGAAACCTAAACCTCCCGCACTCACTCCACCACCTGAAGTACCATTGCACAATAAACACGATCCGTTGACTCCAAATACAATGTGTGATGATGAATGTAAAGCAAAAATGAATAAAAACAAGAGAAATGGCCCCAAAAGTCAGCTGAGGGCTAACCAGAATATCAGGAAAAGCCCAAATGCCACAACCAAGGTGAGGACTACAGAAGCAATCGACACCACACAAAATGGAATAGATACGACTCTGATTGGTGACTCTGTAACACAGCATGTCAGAATGGCAAAGACAGAAAATATAACTTTTTCTGATACATCAGTCAGGGAACTGATAGATGTCTTGCCGACCATTCTGTCTACACATCCAGATGGCATGAAGATCATTATCCACACGGGGTCTTTTGATATTCTGAGAAGGAATACAGGCTCTGAGATCCTGAAGAAAGACTTTTCTCTGCTGTTGGAGAGACGGTCTCACTATGGAGCACACCGTGTCTCCATTTCAGGCCCCATTCCTACTGTGGGTAAAGGAATTTAACTTTTCTGCAGACTTCTTGGTCTGAACACATGGTTATCAAATGCATACATGCATCACCCATGGGATTAAGTTCATTGATAACTTCAATATCTTTTGGAACTGTCAGGAGCGTTTCAGTCCTGATGGCATGCATCCAAATCGAACTGTATGCAGATTACTAGGTTCACACTTACGTCATGCTGTTGGGACGGCAAACCCAAACATGACTGTACAGATAAGGGTGACGCACCAGCGAGGCAAACAACCTCCAGCCCTCCCCCCTCACCAGACCCTTTCCTCCACGTCACCCAAGGTCTCCAAAGGAGGTCTCTATCCCAGCCAGGACTCCAGCGACCACCATCTACCAGGAAATGTGGGGCACCCCCTCCTCTTACATCATCTGGCAGAGCAGGGCACAGGGGAATGTGCAGGATGTTCAAGGAGCAGCAGCAGAGTTCAAAACAAAGATTACATGCCATGATGCGTTCAGGGTCCCTGCTGTAGTAGTCCTACGAATGACAGCTGTTCTGAGAACAAGCTGGGACCCAGTAGGATTCCTATATTAGTTTGTAAAAGAAGGAATCTAAAACAGTCAACTTGCTGGATGAATCTATCTAATCTGTTAATGGTACCACGTACAACTCAGAATACAACAGAGACTAGTGTAAACTCCACAAAGCTAGCTCTACTTAATAGTAGATCTCTGACCAATAAGTCACTGTGAGTTAATGACTTCATAATTTCACACAATTTAGATTTTCTTTTCCTGACAGAAACGTGGTTAACAGAGAGCACAAGTGCTACTGTTCTTAATGAAAGACCACCCCCAAATTTTTGTTTTATGGATAAATGCCGAAATGGGAGGAAAGGTGGGGAAGAGGCTGCCTTATTTAAGGATATATTCCAGTGTAAAGAGATGTCATTTGGTGATTTCACTTCTTTTGAATATCTTAGTTTTATTTTAAAGGGTGTTCCTAAAATTCTGTTCTTAATCATTTACAGATCTCCAGGATACTGTGCAAGTCTTATTGATGAATTTTCTGAATTATTGTCTGTTATCTCGACTGATTTTAACCATTTTATCTTGACCGGGGATTTGAACACTCACATCGATAATATGACGGATGGTAATGCCAAAGAATTTTCTTCTGTGCTGGACATGTTTGGTTTGTGGCAACATGTCACAGAACCGACCCACCTTCGAGGTCACACTCTGGACCTGGTCATTTCTAAAGGTGTTGATATTTTTTCTGTTGTGGTTATTGATTTGGCCTTGTCTGACCATTTCTGTATTTTATTTGATTTATTGATCACTCAGAATGTTCAAACAACAGCTTCTCAGTTGAGAAGAGGTACATTAATGAGAGAACAAGTGCTCAGTTTAGGGAGGCCATAGCTATGTCACCAACAATGAGCGCACAGTCGACTGACGGACTGCTGGATCATTTCAACTTGAACAGAAAACATCATGGAGAAACACCACAACGATCAAAAACCTGAAAACAGAATGCAGGAAAGCTGAACGTAAGTGGAGGAAAACAAAGCTTCAGAATCACTATGAGCTGTACAAACAAAGCCTGCGTAGTTCTAACAATGAGCTGTGCAAGGCCAGAGAGCTGCATTTATCTGAACTGATTAATAAGAATGCCAACAATTCTCCAACTCTGTTTGCTATGATTGAAACACTCACAAATCCTCCTAAACAGTCAAACCCAGACCTCCTCTCTACTGAGAAATGCAACGAATTTACCAACTTTTTTTAGCCAAAAAAATCAAAACAATTAGACAAAACATTCACACCACACAGACCAACAAGAAAACTAATCTGTGTCTAAAACCTAGAAATAACTCTGACGTTATGTCACAATTTGATATTGTTGATTTAAAAATCCTGGAGGAAACAGTTCGGCATCTGAAATCAACAACTTGCACTCTGAACATAATACTGTCTGACTTTTTAAAAAGTGTTTTTACCTCAGTAGAAAGTGATCTCCTACAAATAGTTAACAGCTCACTGGCATCAGGCATTTTCCCAAGTCAATAAAGACAGCTGCCATTAAGCCACTCCTAAAAAAGAGAACTCTAGACACCTCTGTGATGAACAACTACAGACCTGTCTCTAATCTTTTATATCCAAGATTATTGAGAAAGTTGTATTTAACCAGCTCAATGACTTTCTGAATGAAAGTGGAAGTCTTGATAACTTGCAGTCAGGCTTCAGTCGTCATTACAGCACTGAAACAGCTCTGGTCAAAGTGTTAAACGACATCAGGTTTAATACTGATTCTGGCTATGTTCCAGTCCTGGTTCTGTTGGATCTCAGCGTTGCGTTTGATACTGTAGATCACAGAATCCTGTTGCACAGACTGGAAAATTGAGTTGGACTTTCTGGAGCGTTCCTTAACTGGTTCAGGTCCTACTTAAAAGGCCGGAGTTATTTTGTTACAATGGGCAGCTATGAATCTGAGTGAGTGGCCATGACTTGTGGAGTTCCCCAGGGGTAAATTCTTGGACCTCTTCTATTTAACTTGTATATGCTACCTTTGGGTCAGATACTGCAGAACTTTAACATCAATTATCACTGTTATGCAGACGATACACAACTTTATGTGTCTCTGTCACCAGACGACTGCAGCCCAGCAGACGTACTGTGTCAGTGTCTGGAGGAAATAAACACCTGGATGAGAGAGAATTTTCTACAATTAGATAAAGACAAAGCTGAGATTGTTGTGTTTGGTAGCAAAGAGAAGAGGGTCAGCATTGGTAAATATCTTGAGACTCGGGCCCTTACAGTCACTGACCAAGTTCGTAATCTTGGAGTGTTGATAGACTGAGATCAGACTTTCTGCAGCCACATCAAAGCTGTCACCAAGGCAGCTTTTTACCAACTCAGAAACATGAACAGAATTAAAGATTTTTTCTCCCAAAAAGACCAGGAGAAACTCATCCATGCATTTATCTCCAGTAGACTCCATTACTGTAATGGTATTTTAACTGGACTTCCCAAAAAGAGCTTTAAACATCTGCAGCTCATCCAGAACGCTGCTGCTTGAGTTTTAACCAGGACTCAGAGATCTGAACACATCACGCCAGTTTTAAAATCTTTACACTGGCTTCCAGTCAGTCACAGAATAGATTTTAAAAGAATACTGATGGTTTACAAATCCCAGAACGGTTTAGGCCCAAAATACATCTGTGATATGTTCAGAGAATATAAACCCTACAGAGCTCTTAGATCCAAGGACTCAGGTCAGCTGGTCCAGTCCAGAGTTCAGACTAAACATGGAGAAGCAGCATTTAGCTGTTATGCTGCAAACAAGTGGAACAAACTGCCAGAGGAGATTAAACTGTCACCAAATGTAGACATTTTTTAAATCCAGGTTAAATCTAGGTTATTTCTTTTTTCATGTGTCTATACATGAAATATTTATATTTAGACTCTTGCTTGTTTTCAATAATTGTAATTTCATTTTCATTATTAGGGCCCGAGCAGTGAACTGCGAAGGCCCTATTGTTCCTGAAGGCGTTATTATTATTATTGTTCGCGAAACTTGCTCCAAACCATGCCAATTTTGCCAGGGATGTCAGTCGTGTGGGGAAATGGCGCAATTTGGCGTTCGCGAACATTGGTAGCGCAAAATGGCCCTGTAGCGCCACCTACAACATTGCAATAACGCCAAACGAATGGGGCCATTTTGCCGTACCCTCAAGAAACGGTACACACCTTCGTCATGCCCAGATGCATAAAAAAGCCTATGGACACCATGGTGCCAGGTCCACAGGAAGTCGGCCATTTTGAGTGGAACATGTGTTTTGGCGCCATTTTTGCCCGTTTCCACACCTCGCATTTGATCAAACTCCTCCTACACATTTCATGCTAGGCTTCAAACTTGGCCTGTTTAATTTCTCAAATGATATTATGTACATGTGACATCATTGTGGTTATTAACTTGTGTTTCCCTGTTCCAACAGGTATCCTTTGAATGGCGTTCTGGTGTTTTTCCCCCTCTTTTCTGTCTTCTCAAACCCGTAACCAGCTGGTCGAGGCAGATGACCACCCTTCCTGAGTCTGGTTCTGCCAGAGGTTTCTTTCTGTTAAAAGGGAGTCGTTCCTTTCCACAGTCGCCTCAGGCACGGTCAGGACAGGAGATTGGACTGAAGACAAGTTTTGGTGCAATCTGTTGGTTTCCTTAGCTAGAATATTGTTTTTGAATTGGCTCTATACGAATTAATTGGATTATTTTGAAATTAATTCATTGCATTTCATTAGTTTATGATTACAATGAACTGAATTCCAATTGGCTTGAATTGGACTATATTATTCAAGTGGAGTCTGTCCAAGGCTTCTGAGGGACTGTGCTGGACAACTAGCAGTCCCTCCTCAGAGGCTCTTCAATATGAGCCTTCAGATGGAAAAAGTCCTGGTGCTGTGGAAAACTTCTTGTCTCATACCGGTGCCCAAATTAGGGCAGCCGGTGGAGCTGAATGACTACAGACCAGTGGCTTTGACATCTCATATCATGAAGACCTAGGAGAGACTCCTTGTTCGTCGCATGAGATTGCAGGTTGCTGAGGATTTTGACCCCCTCCAGTTTGCCTACCAGAAACACACAGGAGTGGAAGACGCGATTCTGTAAATGCTGTATCAGGCATCTGCTTATCTGGATGTGCCTGGTTCATATGTGAGAATCATGTTCTTTGACTTCTCCAGTGCCTTCAACACGATACAGCCTCCCATACTGAAAGACACGCTTGTAGGTATGGCTGTGGCCTCCTCCCTGACATCATGGATTATAGACTATTACTTTATTAATATAGATTATTATATATATATATAAGTATTCTGATGATACAGCTGTTGTGGCATGTGTGCGCGGTGGACAGGAGAAGTCCTGTCCACCGCGCACAGAGTACAGGGACCTTGTGGAGTCCTTCAATGTCTGGACCAAAAATAACTTTTTGCTCCTGAACACTACCAAAACCAAAGAGCTGGTGGTGGACTTCAGGAGATCTAAAACTCCATATCAGTCAGTCTGACATTTATGGAGCGGAGATAGAGACTGTTCAGACCTGCAAATACCTGGGGGTGGTGCTGGATCTCTTCTTCCTGAGACGACTGAGGTCCTTCAGTGTCTGTAGTGATATGATATGCATGTTTTATCACACAATCACTGTTCCATGCTGTCTGCTGGGGGGAGTTGCATTACAGACAAAAACTATAGGCGCCTGGACAAACTGGTAAAAAAAAAGGCCAGTTCTGTTGTAGGCAAAAGACTAGGCCCTATAAGTGCTGTGGTGGAGCAACAGAGCAGGAGGAAATTATATTCTGTTGTGGATAATAATAGACATCCTCTCCACAGCATCCTGGCAGGTCAGAGGAGCAGCTGCAGTGAGAGGCTCATCTCAATGCGCTGCAGGACTGAGAGCTTCAGGAGGTCCTTTGTCCCCCCAGGCTTTTTAACAGTGACTGCTGCATGTTCTTCTAAAATGTATATGATTTATTTCGTCATTGATTATTATTATCATAATTATTATTATTATTGTTGTTGTTTAGTATGAAAGCCACTGGACTAATTTGAATTTCCCCCACTGGGGGATGAATAAAGTATTTTTCTTTTCTTTTCTATTCTATTCTATTCTATTCTATTCTATTCTATTCTATTCTATTCTATTCTATTCTATTCTATTCTATTCTATTCTATTCTTCTATTTAATTTTATATGTTTAAAACTCTTTGGAGTTATCTTTGACCTCAGTATAGAAAATATTTTTATTTGATCATGAATTGGCCACAGTAGATATTATAAGAGGTCACAAGCGAGGCTGATCAAGTGCACGTCAGCTTCTTTCGATTCCCTGAATGAACTACAAGGTCTATAAAAAGAAATATTTTAAATCTCATGTATCATCTATGTCAATATCTCCTAAAAAATAAAAGTCGAAATAGAAGAAACTAAACAATCTAAAACTGTGAAGAATTGTGTGTGTAAACCGGTTTGTTTGTGCTCATTTGTGTTGCTGTGTGTGAAATCCTGCTGTTTTGTGTGAATCTGAAAAAGGTCTTTTGTGTGAAAAATCAAGGTTCCAACACATCCCATCCCTGACTCTCTTCATTTTTACTACCTATTACATGATTTCATAGATTTCATAAATACAGCTGAATTTACACACACACACACCCACGCACACGGTTTTAACATAGAACTTTTACATATATAGTCTTAAATTGATTAAAAGAGAAGCAAATGTTGGGAAAGTAAAGCTGAAGTTAATTTATTATTATATTTTTTATATTCATTCTCTATCTCCAACTATGTATGCTTTATGAAATCTCTACTTAGTTTTTTTTTTTTTTTTTTTTTACAGGCGTTTTGCAATCCCTTCGTGATCCATGGAGCTTCTGACTATTTGCTTTTATTAGAGAACATTTTTAATGGACAGTTTTTGTCATATAATAATTTAAAGATATTCAGAAAATTTTCATATGCAATAAGGGTGTGGTTCAATTGTTGTCTTTTGCTTACTTGATTACAGATTTGGAGGACTAAATAAGATCCTGTGAAGTAGGTTTAGAGGTGTGTTAATATTTCATTGGTTAGAATTTATTTAGCACTGACGTGCATTGTTGTCTAATTTGGATTGGTGAAAGGTCATTGTTTTGGTCCGATTGGAAGCATCTGAGTATGGCAAAAGTTAGGGCAATGCCCTTAGTTTGAGTCACATCAAAACAGACTGAGCATTAACCTAGCTCTCAATCAAAATAAGTTAGCATTTATTAGCATCGGCAATAAAGCTAATATAAATCCATTTCTAGAATTAGCAATAAATTATCATCCATTAGCACTAGCAATAAAGCTAATATTAACCTAACTCCAAACTGGAAATCACAATAGCAACAAGCTAAATTAGCCTAGCATTGAATTAGTATTGGTTCTAGGAGACAAAGGGGAACACCATAAACAAAAGCAGGGCAGGAGGAACAGGCCGCGTGCCAGACTACATTCTAACTCACACGGACTGGCTCTTCCAAATCTTTCCCTCGCAAATGTCATGTCACTCACCAACAAGTTTGATGATATCCGATTAAGGATCATCTCACATAGGAAGAACAGCAGTGTGGTAATTGTTACTGAGACCTGGCTGGATTACAACATCCCAGGCTCTCTCTGTTCCAGGCAGACAGGACTGCAGCCTCGGATAAATGCAAAGGTGAGGGTTTGGCACTGTACATTCAGAACTCCTGGTGTACAGTTACAAACGTTATTGGAACATGCTGCCTCCTTGATTTAGAGTATTTGGCAGTGAAATGCAAACCCTTCAAAATGGTTAGAGAGTTTTGTTCAATCATGATCATGGCTACCCATGTCCTGCCACAAGCTAATACTAAATTAGCACTGGAGGAAATTAATGCCAATCCAGAGGTGGTCGTGATCGTGGCTGGCTGGGGACTTTAACCATGTGGAGCTGAAAGCAGTGTTTCTCAATTTCACAAATTACTTAACTTTCCAACCAGAGACAGTGGCATTCTGATTCAGGTTTACTGCAACATCCCAGGAGCATGCAAGGCTGTAGCAGCTCTACACCTGGGCTCATTAGATCACATCGCTGTTGAGCTGATCCCAGCCTCGAAACTTCTGATCTGAAGGACAAAACCAACTGCCAGAACCATACAGGCATGTACTAATGAGGCTTCTTCAGCATTGCAGGACTGTTTTGAGTCCATCAGGGTTTTTCCAAATCAAAAACCATGGCTGGACAGCACAGCACAGCCCCTGCTCAAAGCCTGGGATGCTGCCTATAGAGCAGGTGATAGGCTGGCTTACATCATGGCACGGAAAAAAATTAAAAAGGCAAAACACAGTTTCAAAGTGCACATTGAGGGTTAGAGTCCCATCAAGGACATCATCCCTGCTGGTCTGGAGAGCCTTCAGTTTGCATAAAGGGGGCACTGATCAACAAAGGATGCAGTCTCAATAGTGCTTCACACAGCCCTAACTCACCTACAGCACGCTAACACTTATGTTCAGATGCTATTTGTTGACTTCAGTTCAGCATTTGATCCTGTAATCCCAGGCAAGCTGGCGCCGAGGCTACATAACTTTGGACTGTCCACATTGTGTTACAGGATCAGGGACTGTCTCAGCAACAGGGCTCAGGTGGTGAGAATAGGAGACTGCACATCATCCACACTCATCCTGAATGCAGGTACGCTGCAGGGTTGTGTGCTCAGCCCAGCCCTCTTGACTCTGTTCACACGGCTGTTCTGCCACCCACTCCACAATCATGGTTGTGAACTTACCTCAAAACCCAACTTAGATGTTAGGTTTTGAGGTGTCCTTTGGTTCCACATCCTCTGCATACTTTCCCTTTCACTAGGATTGCTGGTATAGTAGCATTCTAGCAATGGTGTTTTTTTCCATTCTGGTCCATGAATGCTAGAGTAGCCTGCTTCCCATCAGCATGTTATGGTCCCTCAACATCTTACAAGGACCTTGTTTATTCAGGAGATGTCATGGCTCAATCTCTGTTTTTTCTGCTCATGTTAATTCCGAGGTTGCTGGAGGCATGCCCTTGCTGAGAATCGAACCGCTGATCCTAATCCTTACCGTCCCTGTTTTACATGCCATGCAGCTGTCACTGCTATTAATAAGTTTCAAACCCCCTTGCCTCCGCAACCCCTGCATTCTCTTTCCCTCCCTCTCATATGGTACATGAACTCCTCTTCTAAATTTCAGTTTTCCTCTGTTATCGTTGCAATAGATAAGTTCACACTATGAATTGTAAAAATCCTGAGCTCCACATAATGTCCCATTATTTGTGTATTCATCAAGTTTAAACACACCAGTCTTATTTTTCAAAGTCAAGAAACTTTAGTCCATATTTTCGGCAAAGGGTTTGGCCTAAATGTGTTCCAGAGATGTAAAATGACCCTTGAATAAAAATTTTCTGACATCTGCAAAACACTATACGTGACCAAACTACAGTGGAAACTACTGAGTTGATGATTAGTTTAGGGACAGTATTCTTCTCTCACAGGTCCAGCATCTGGTCTTCCCAGTTCACAGATATTTAGACTTTTTTCAAAGAAGAAGAGATGCTACACAGTAACATGTAGTAACATGGTTCTGGCCCAATTCTTTTGAGATGAGCTGCTTCCATCAAATTCAAGATTAGCAAAGATTTGCTTTTAGTAATCTTTTGTTGAATGCTGTTGTCTGTAATTACTTACCTGGTTTAAATTCCCCATTAAATACTTCTATGGATATTATAATCTTGGTTATAGTTACCGGTTTATGTATTAATAAAATTGTTAGTCAAGTACATTTTGATTTCTTTAGAGACTTTTCTTTAGTTGATTCTGATCTCCTGTTTACTGTAATTTATCATTTAATTTATTCATTAGAATTCCAAAAGATTGAGTTATCATTTATTAAACTAGTTTATCACTGGTCAGTGGACCCCAACAGACATGTGGTTGTTAACCCCAATATTAAAGATCATCTGAGTGCAGTCTGATTTTAACCATAACATTTTGTACGAACATGATGCTTTTGGTGTTTTCTATTATTCAAAGTCCCACTCCAGCAGTTAGAAGTCCCCTGAAGACACATCTGTTTTACTGAATATTGCATTTAAAAAATGTTTTTGCCCCACAAAAGATCTATTTTCATCTTGTTATCTTCTTGGTCTCTTCCAACTCAGCAAACTCACTCTGCTACACTTGTATTATAAAGAACAGACAACAAAAGGCTGCTAACTCCTGCTCACTCACAAAGAGACTCGTGGACTTTTCACATAAAAGGCGCTTGTACTCAATTTATTTTCAGCGAGACGCTTGCAGGGCAGCCCCAGTTTTGCTGACTGGCTGCTGAGGACAGTGTAAAAGACACCCAGGCAGAGACTGTTTCATGCAGCTTGCAAGTGATTACTCCCATGTCAGAGACCACTTGTGTTGGGCATTAAAGTGTAAAAAAGAGCACTCTTACCAGCGGCGTTGATATATTTGCTGAAGTTTGGAATGATCCTGTCACACCGTAATGAAGTGCGGGCCCCGGTGCGGTCACAGAGTCAGGAGGACAAGAACTCTTAGTTCAAACAAAAGTTTATTAGTTAACAGAAAATCTCACACAGAGGAAAAACCTGGCCTGGTGAGCAGGGAAGTCGGCCTGCAGAACCGGAACAAAAAACCAAGGTAATCCAAGAACTGAAAATAATCCACAAAACATCAAGGGTCAGGATCCAGGTCGTGAACCAAACAGGCATAACAAATACATTAACACACGAGCAAAGAAAGGCGGAGAAGACCAGGTATTTAAACTAACGGGGCAATCAAGGGAAGATGGAACACAGGTGAGTTACGAACCAGGTGTGACAGTACCCCTCCTCCGACGACCGCCTTTAGGCGGCCCACCAGGCTTGTTAGGGTGGGTTCTGTAGAAGTCGGTGATGAGGGCATGGTCCAGAATAAACCGACGTGGAACCCAAGAACGCTCCTCCGGCCCATAACCCTCCCAGTCAACCAAATACTGGAAACCCCTGCCACGACGTCTGACATTCAGAATCCGATCAACTGAGAAAGCAGGATGGCCATCCACGACCAGGGGGGGAGGAGGAGGTTCAGCTGGAGGACCAAGTGCACAAGAGGTGACTGGCTTTAAGAGGGACACATGAAACGTGGGGTGTACCTTAAGGGAGTCTGGGAGCTTAAGGCGCACAGCCGAGGGGTTAATGATTCTGACCACTGGAAAAGGACCAATGAAACGAGGGGCCAGCTTACGGGAATCTACCTGCAAAGGCAGGTCCCTGGTGGATAGCCACACCATCTGCCCAGGCTGATAATTAGGAGCGGGCGAACGCCGACGGTCCGCCAACAGTCGGTTCCGGGCAGCGGACCTAACTAACGCAGCCCGAGCCTCCAGCCACACTCTGCGAACTCATCGCAAGTGTTCCTGAACAGAAGGGACGGACACATCATCCTCCTCGGAAGGGAACAAAGGGGGTTGAAAACCATACATTACCATGAATGGCGACATACCAGTAGCAGATGTGGAGAGACTGTTATGAGCGTACTCCACCCACGGTAGCTGAACACTCCAGGAGGATGGGTTACGTGCACACACACATCTTAAAGCGGCCTCCAGGTCCTGGTTGGCCCGTTCTGTCTGGCCGTTCGACTGAGGATGGTACCCAGACGATAGACTAACCCTCGCCCCCAATGCGCCACAGAACGCTCGCCAAACCTGGGAAGCAAACTGGGCTCCCCGATCAGAAACGATGTCCATGGGGATACCATGGAGACGAAAAACATGATGAACCAAGAGCTCAGCAGTCTCCAGAGCAGAAGGGAGCTTCGACAGTGGTACAAAATGCACAGCCTTAGAAAAACGATCGACAATAGTAAGGATGACAGAGTTACCTGCAGAAGGAGGCAGACCAGAGACAAAATCCACCGCGATGTGAGACCACGGCCTTGAGGGAATGGGGAGAGGGTTCAGCAAGCCAGCGGGCCGTTGGTGCGAGGCCTTCCCTCGGGCACAGACAGAGCACGCTGCCACAAACTGATTGGTGTCACGGACCAGCGTGGGCCACCAGAACCGCTGTCGAATGAGCTCAAGTGTGCTTGCAGCCCCAGGATGGCAGGCCAATCTGGAGGAGTGCCCCCACTGCAGCACCTGAGACCTAACGTTCTCGGGAACGAACAAAGAGTTAGGTGGTCCGATCTCTGGACGGGGACAACGGGAAAGGGCCCTCTTAACCTGCTGCTCAACCTCCCAATGGACCGCTCCCACAAAACAGCTTGGAGGGAGCACAGGCTCAGAAGGATCAGTCAATGGTTGTCTCTCTGTCTGACGGGAAAGGGCATCAGGCTTTAAATTAAGGGAACCAGGTCTATAAGAGAGTGTAAAATTAAATCTGCCTAAAAAAAGTGCCCATCTGGCCTGTCGAGAATTGAGACGTTTGGCTTGCTGAAGGTAGGCCAAGTTCTTATGGTCCGTCCAAACCACAAATGGAATTTCTGCTCCCTCCAGCCAGTGTCTCCACTCCTCTAATGCCAGAACGACTGCTAAAAGCTCCCGGTTACCCACGTCATAGTTGCGCTCAGCCGGACACAGCCGGCGAGAAAAATACGCACACGGATGCAACTTCTGTTGTGAGACCTGCGAAAGCACGGCTCCCACACCACTGTCAGAGGCATCCACCTCCACTACGAACTGCTTAGAGGCATCAGGGTGGATGAGAACAGGCGCAGAGGAAAACAGCTCTTTAAGTCTCGAGAATGCCTGGGCAGCTTCAGAGGTCCAGGTAAAAGGGCTGGAGGTGGAGGTAAGTTGGGTGAGTGGTGCAGCCACCTTACTAAAATTCCTAATAAAGCGCCGGTAAAAATTAGCAAAACCAAGGAAACGCTGAAGTTGCTTGCGGTTCTCAGGTGCTGGCCACTCAACCACCGCCCTTACCTTGGCTGGATCAGAGCGAATCTGACCTCTTTCAATGAAAAAGCCCAAAAAAGAGACTGACTGGACATGAAACTCGCATTTCTCAGCCTTGACAAATAATCTGTTCTCAAGCAATCTTTGGAGAACTAATCTGACGTGCTTGCTATGTTCCTCCAGTGTGCTAGAAAAAACTAAAATGTTGTCCAGATAAACAAAAAAAAAACGGTTGAGCATGTCACGGAGTACATCATTAACTAAGGATTGAAAAACTGCCGGTGCATTAGTTAACCCAAAAGGCATGACCAAGTACTCAAAATGGCCAAGAGGTGTGTTGAACGCCGTTTTCCACTCATCCCCCTCACGAATACGGACAAGATGGTATGCATTCCGAAGATCTAGTTTGGAGAAGACAGTGGCTTGATGAAGGGAGTGAAAAGCTGAATCCAACAGTGGCAGGGGATATTTATTTTTGACAGTGATAGCGTTCAGACCACGATAGTCAATGTAGGGGCGCAAGGTCTTGTCTTTCTTAGACACAAAAAAAAACCCAGCACCTACAGGGGAGGAAGAGGGGCGAATGATACCTGCTGCCAATGACTCCTGTATGTACCTCTCCATGGTCTCTCTCTCGGGACGGGAGAGGTTGTAAAGGCGGCTGGAGGGGAGAGGAGACCCAGGCAGTAAGTCTATGTGGCAGTCATAGGGACGGTGTGGTGGGAGAGAGAGAGCTTGATGTTTGCTAAATACCTCAGCCAAGTTATGATAAGAAGGAGGAACCCCAGAAAGATCAGGAGAGACGGAAGGAACTATGGCAGGAGGACTCAAGGCTGGAACAGCAGATCTAAGACAATTATTGTGGCATGCTACACTCCAGCTAATGATTGTGCTCTGTGTCCAGTCAATGTTGGGATTGTGCAGCCTAAGCCAGGGGAGACCTAAAACCACAGGAGTATGAGGAGCAGGCATAACAAAAAAACTGATAAGCTCATGGTGGTTACCAGAGATAAGTAAAGATAAAGGAACAGTCTGGTGAGAAATTACCGACAACAACCTACCATCTAGAGCATTTACCTTACGAGGTGCTGTAAGTGACACAACAGGAATATTATGTAGTTTAACAAAATCTGCGGAAATAAAATTCTCATCTGCCCCAGAATCCACAAACGGATTCATAGCCACCTCCTTAGAGTCACAAAACAAAACGGCAGACAACTGAGTACGTGTGGAAGGCAAACAACTTGAATCTTGGCTCACCTGGGTCCCCCCCTCCTCAGGTGAGCCTAGGCTTTTGGCAGATTGGGGCAGTTCTCTCGAACGTGGCCGGGTTGGCCGCAATAAAAACAAAGCCTCGCCTGAAGTCTCCGTTGACGCTCCGTCGGAGTCAATCTGGCCCGTCCAAGCTGCATGGGTTCAGGAGGGGGCAGGACAGCAGGAGTGTGAGCACCTGCTGGAGTGGACACCTCCACCTGTTGGCCAGAGGCAGAACCAAAAAACGGGGTACAGGCGGAAGCGATGCAGCTCCGGTCACGCTCCCGGCGTCTCTCTCGCACGCGGTTGTCCAAACGCCTCGCAAGGTCGATTAAATCGGCCAAGGATTCTGACTCATCCCGAGCCGCCAGCTCATCCCTCAAATTGTCATTCAGGGAGCGAAGAAATATTCCCATCAACGCAGCCTTATCCCAGCCGCTCTCCGTCGCCAGTGTGGAGAACTCAATCGCGTGGTCGGCTACTGACCTGGAGCCTTGGCGCAGTGAGAGCAGTCGGTTGCCCGCCTCTTTACCACGAACAGGATGGTCGAAGACCCCTCTCATCTCCGCCACGAACCGCCGGTAGGAGGAGCAGAGCTGGGGGTTGCCTTCCCACGTAGCCAGCGCCCACTGTGCAGCCCGTCCGGAGAGGACGCTGGTGATATACGCCACCTTGGCGCGGTCCTCCCGGTACATCCGAGGCTACAACTCAAACACCAGAGCGCACTGGAGGAGGAAACGTCCACAGGCTCCCACGTCCCCGCCATAACGCTCCGGCGTCGGGAGATGGGGCTCAGGAAGAGGGGGCGTTGATGGCAGAACCGCGACAGGTGGCGGATAAGCAGCACACAGTTCCAGTCTCTGAGAGAGGGAGGCGACGCTAGAAGTCAAGGACCCCAACGCCTCCATAATGTCCTTGAGGTCCCGGGCATGCTGTCCCAATAAAGAGCCCTGGGCGGTCAGCGCCTGGTGAATCGACTCTGGATCTGCGGGGTCCATTTGGCTCGTGTGTTATGTCACACCGTAATGAAGTGCGGGCCCCGGTGCGGTCACAGAGTCAGGAGGACAAGAACTCTTAGTTCAAACAAAAGTTTATTGGTTAACAGAAAATCTCACACAGAGGAAAAACCTGGCCTGGTGAGCAGGGAAGTCGGCCTGTAGAACCGGAACAAAAAACCAAGGTAATCCAAGAACTGAAAATAATCCACAAAACATCAAGGGTCAGGATCCAGGTCGTGAACCAAACAGGCATAACAAATACATTAACACACGAGCAAAGAAAGGCGGAGAAGACCAGGTATTTAAACTAACGGGGCAATCAAGGGAAGATGGAACACAGGTGAGTTACGAACCAGGTGTGACAGATCCAAGGCTATTTGGCACGAATGTGAAGTGAGTGCAGCTCTCTGATCTCAGTCTTCAGGGTGCTCAGCTCTGTCTTGTCCTGCTTTCTGTTCTGTCTCAGTCTGCTCAGCTCCGTGCTGAGGCTCCAGGGGCCTCATGTACAAAGGCTTGTGTGGATTTCCTACTGAAACATGGCGTACGCTCAAACCAAAATGCCCTCCAACGTACAAAAATATCCGGATGTATCAATGTGTGCGCACGCATGAATACAAGCACATTTCTTTTGTACATCCCAATCAAAGTGGAATTGAGCGCACATGTCGGAGTATCCGACTCCTCCCTGTCTACGTCCCTACTTAAATAAGCAAATCATATTTAAATGAGCCCTGCACCGATAAAGAAAAAAGAATAACTTAACGGAAGGCGAGATGGAGATGCTACTTTCTGAAGTGGAGGCCCGCAAAAATGTGCTCTTTGGCACGCTGTCCTACGATATAAGCAGCAAACGTAAGAGGAGTGTGGGGGGGGGGGGGGGGGGGGGGGCGAGGCCTATAATGCTGTGGGGTCTGAGAAGCGCACACAAGCACAGGTGAAGAAGAAGCAGTAAGGATAGACATTTTCTCGCACTGCTTGTGTATTTTGACTTTTGTAAATAATCTGTAACTAATGACACTGTGTCATATGTTACATCTTGTTTTTCATCTGAGGTTGTATTTACCCATTTGTAAGACCTGTTAATGACCAGGTGATTTTTCAATTATGTCCTAATACATAAAACCAGATCATCAAATCAAAATAGATTGTGCCTTCTTTTTCACATGAATTTATGTAAACCACTCATCAAATTGTTTCAAACATTTGAAAAATGTATTGCATAATGGTGACATACTCGTTTGAAGATGCCATTGGGAGAGATGAGCTGAGTCCGTCCCCTACAGTTGATCTCAAGTGTGTAGCGCAGATGAAGGGCCAGAAGCTGCAGTAGGAGCACACAGAAAACTAGTGTCAAACTGTAACCAATCCAAAATAGTATTACTTCTCAAATCAACCAGGTCAGACAGATTTCAAATAACAACACAAACCTAAGGGGCCTTACACATCAAAATTCTAAGAATCTTCTCAGAGAGCTCCTAACTTGGCTTCAAAACTTCTAGTTAGAAGTTTTTTAGCTTCAGAGTGATTCAGGTCTAGTCTCACTTCCTAACCCCAACTCCACGGCACACCCTTCTATCTTAGTACAGGCGTGGGCTAATCCCGTTGCTAGGTATGAAACCATAAAACTACAATATAATTATGAATAACTTTTATCTTTACAAGGATCTACCATTTCATTTTCAGGGGAAGGCCCACAATTCATGACCAGGGTGTTGCACTAAGAATCTTAAGTCTATTTTTTGACATACATTAGAATTATATGTTTTCATGTTCCTCATCTTAAAACAGCCTCGTTAATAATGGCTTTACAACCTTTGTTTTTTTTAATGAGTCCTGTATCTGTTTCAGTTTTAACAGTGTTGGAAAATATGGTTAAAACAGAGGAAGGACTTAATTTTACTCAAACTGCTTATATTAAATTAAATTTAGATTAAAAAAAATGCACCAGTACTATATGTTTTTTGTCTTACTCTCTCAATACAAACATTTTAAAAGACAAACACATACAGAGAAAGGGCAAGCTACAGTTGTAATTTATATGATTGATGTGCATTTACCTTGTATATGGGATGCACAGCTGGCAGTTGTCTCAGAGTAGCTACACAGAAGACCTCAACCACCAGGTGAGTCCTCAGCAGGTGAGACAGGAGCTGAAACATCTGGAACTCAGAGTGGCGCACCCACATCTTAGCCAACAGCCAGGCCAGAGGTGGGTCTTTGGGCAGGAATATTGGCGTGCTTAAGTCTGGAGTTTGCTTGAGCTGAGACAAGGAAGGTGAACTGAACAGGCAGATCTGTTTCTCAACAGAAAATATTGAATATTTCCTGCCTGGACAAGAAAGATGTTGAATATCAAGAGGACATGAACACACACGAATTTGAGTTAAGCATGAAAAATTAGGCTTGAATCACTAAATGTTACAGTTGTTAAAATGTTACATTAAAGTCTCTGTAGATTATTAGAACAAATATGGTGTTATTCTTGACCTTCAGTTCTTTGTCCAAGGTGGTTCTTGCAGCCATGGACTTCTGGACCATATCAGGTGTGACAGGAAAGTTTTCCGGCAGCTTCTTGCATCTCTGAATCATTCTTGGGTTGGAGCCATTCAGATACTGGTAGCCAAAGAACCAGTCCTCCTCCCAGTGCTCCATGCAATATTCTTCAGTCACACACACACAGGTTAAGTTACAACTGATGATTTATCTCATCATAAGAAATATGTAAATACTGGGCACCCCATGAGGTTTGTCTAAATGTAGGACTCATACAGTACTACAATTACAATAGGTCATAATTATGATTAGTTTAACCCTAACCCTGTTCATGAAATATTGTCCTTCTGGTACACAAGCTCATCCAGGAAAGTGTGTCTGCCTTTGACAATATATGTAGCGGCCAGACCATGTGAAGACTTATGGTGTTTTTCCACAACATGGTACAGAATGGGTTGGCAGGGCTCTACACATTTTTGTTATTATTGTTGTCAGGACTTCTATAGTTAGTAGTACTACCTATACAGAAGAAAATCAAAAAAAAGGAGGCACATAGATTTTTTTTTAAAAGTAAACAGAAATATGCATTGATTTATGTTTGTTAATCCAATCCTCTTTATTTATATAGCACAAATTTAAGATGAACACAAGGTTCCCAAAGTGCTGCACAGAAAGGCAAAAAAAAGCACAATGAAACAATAATCACAGTAAAATAGAATAAATTAAATTACAATAAGTTGAAATAAAATCTGGTAAAAAACAGATAAGAATATACAGATAAATATATAGATGTAAAAATTATCATAAAATCATAACAGTCACACTGTGTGAATGCCAGTGAAAAAAGGTGCGTTTTAAGAAGGCTTTTAAAATGTGACAGCGATGAGGCCTGCCAAATGTGTTGCGCAAGGTAAGTAACTGATTCTTATTGGTTGTAAGTAAATCAAGCTTTTGGGTTTTTAAAAAAATAGTTGAATGATCATCCATCCTCAAAACAAAACCACTGACATATCACTATGTACTACTACGTGTCACGGTTTTAGGTTTTGATCATTCTTGTTTTCAGATTCTTTCTTATGTTTTCAGGTTTCTGGTGATGTTTTTTCCCCTGGCACTTAGTTTCACTCAAGTCACCTGTTTCTGTTCACAGCTGCACGTCATCACACATCACCTCCCCACAGTATTTAGTTTCCAGGTTCAGTCACAGTCTTTGCAAAAAATCTTCACTTTACCTTCCACGCTCACACCACAATTGTCAGGTCAGGTTTTTGCCACTAACCATAGTTCCATAGTCTTGTTACTCACAGTCTCTTTAATTCCATAGTCTTGTTATTTATAAGTCTTAGTCTTGTCTTGTTTTGTTTGTTTTTTCTCAGTTTAAGAATTTTGATTATCCGGCTCAGCCACGTTTTCTGTTTTTGCCTTGTGCCTGTTTTTGGGAATAAATCTTGAGGTTTTTTTGGACGTCTGCATCTGGGTCCTCCCTTTCTCAACACCATCGTTTCTGGCACTATGACAGTGGAGGCGGTAATAATACTGCTGAGGCAGCTCATTCCGTCTCTGTTTAACCATCATAGCAGCGCTTAAGCCAGACTGGGTCAACTTATCTGAAAACTCTCGTTCCAGAGTTTGGCAGAAAAGTTGATAATCATTCCGTATGTAATCAGGTTGAAGTTCAATGAATCTTCTGACCTCGTGGCTGGATGTAACCTTAATCAAGTAGAATTTGTCATGAACGGATGCATTTAGGAACTTTCGCAGATAGAAATTAATGTCGTTCAAATATGCTCGGGTGTCGTGTGGTATCCCTGGAGTGGGTTCAAACCTGGGCACATTACGAGCAATCTTGTCAAGCTCTTTGTCAGAGGGAGCTTGTGGAATGTGGGGTCCTAAGGTAGGAAATGATTGATCCGGTTTACCTGGATCAAAAGTGATCTTTTCAGATCTGAAAGAATTTGTTGTCGTTGAAGACAGGGGCAAAACAGTTGGGCTCTTGTAGGCCCCTTTCTTGTCGGGAAAAGGGTTCCTTCTGTCTCCCAGGGGGAAACCATGTGTTTCATGCTCACGTCCAGTGTCAAAGGACTGAAATAGGCCTCTCTTAACACCTTCTGATTTATCTGATAGGTGTTTCAGCTGTTGATGAACTGTGGTTTGTTCATCTTTAGCTTTGCCTAACTGTTCTTTCAGCGGCTGCCTTTGTTCCTGCTTAACATCGAGATGTTCATCGTTAGCTGGAACTGTTAAATCCTGCACTCTCTGCAGGACCACCTGGAGGGATTGCTGGGACTCTTTCTGTACTCTGTCCACCTTTTCCAGTTGAACTTGGGTTGAAAACAACTGCTGTTGGCAGCTCTGAAGTGCCTGTTCAAGCCTTTTGTTGTTTTCATTCAGTTGAAGGATTTCTTGGTTTGAGTTCTCAACCTGTGTTGTTAACTCTGTTACCTGGGCAGTAGCTTGGCAAGATGCCCTCTCAGTGGCTTCAAGTCGGTGTTGGAGGAATTTGGTTTCCTCCTGTAACTGTGATATTTCCTGTGACCGAGCTTTAAGTTTGCCAGTGGCTTGTTCCATCACTTGGTGTGCGTGTTTAAAGAACACCACGGCTAAGCTACTTAATCTCTTGGTCAGAGATTCTTCTTTGGGCATTTTAGCTTTTGTCTCAGCTCAGGGCTTTAAACTGATTGGTTCAGTTTCAGGGGTTTTTGATGCCTCTTGTCTTCACGGCATAACCCAGGATCATCTTTTCTGCTAGGTCCATCATCCTGGTTTCCACTTGACTCACAAAGTACTCTTTCTGAGTTTGAATTTGGAACAGGGAAAATGGTTGAAGGTGGTTTGGTTCAATTTTCCTTTTGTATTTGTTTACTCCAGAAACAAATAAGGAAGGATGCTAAAATAAACATGACTGTGTTATTTTACTCCAAATGGAAGGATGCATTTGATGTAGAAGCTTATCATTACCAGTTATGGTAAAAAGAGGGAAAACATTAATGCTAACACAAAAGAGAACATACAAGCTCTTGGGCTGTTGTTTCTTTAAGCCTTAGTGTCTTATAATCAGTTCCTGTTAAGGTCATCTGATTTTGGTAAAAGAAACAAAATTTGGATAAATTGTTTCAAGTAATGTTTCCAAATAGCAAAGGTGATATTGTTTTATTCCAAACAATTAATCCAAATGCAATAAAGAAGATTCGAAGATGGCTGGTATTCATTAATACCAAGCAAAATTCTCGGCTTTCTTCTTATTCTCAATGTGATTAGCCAGAGCGGCTAATAGATACCCACAGACTTGGGGTGCCAAGTAGGGAGGGTCTGTGCGAAGGAGGAAGGAGTTGACGTATGTGGTGACGGGTTTTAGCCCCGCCTACCAATAGTCCTCCACGCTTTCAGCGTTTCTGTCCCACTTCCCTGGGGGGATGAGGGGATCAACCTCCGTTTTGCACAGCGCTCAGTGGAAGTAACGCAAGAGAAGGCGAAGGCCTCTGCTCACAGACTTTTAAACTCTCAGCTTTGCAAAACTCACAATGCTCAGACGTGGCTGTCTAAGTTTCGAGTTCCTTCAAAGATCATCACCTTAATTTCAACAATAACAACTACTAGAATCACCAACTCAATTTTCTGCAGTAAAATTGGTTCGTCCACCAGTGCCGTTTATTATTTTAATCAGGGCTTGCAAGTCTTTTAAGACAACACTCCTACAGTTTCTGTCAACTGGGTTTAACCGTACTTTCAATCACTGTTCACTGCTTTCACGGTTAAACACGAACACGGCGCTTCGGCCGTTTATTCATACAACAAATGACTCTGCTTTAGTCATCCATGCGAACACGTTTTGTGACCGTGTGTATTTTATCTCACATCAGGAGCTACAGCTCTGATTCATTCAGTTAAGCTAAGCGGTCTTAACTTTCAGTAAGTAATCTGTTTTACTTTACTTTAAGCGTCACAGCGCTCGTTTAAACGTCAGCCACGTTTGATCACTTTCTTCCTCTAAACTCTCGAGTTTGAGTGTATTCTGAGCCGAATAAATTCCCCGGAACTCACTGGTGAATTTATGTGATACTCAGATAAAAATCAACTACGGTCTACCAAGGCCTTTAAATTCAGCGTTCTTACGCTGTGCATGCAATAAAAACTGAGAAGAAGCGTCAGCTGAGAGCTGAGGTCTTTCTTCTTCTATGGTGTGCAATGGTTTAAGATCGCGCCCACACAGGTTCGGAGGAGTAACATGTGTCCATGATTACTCCTAAAGTGCTTTAGATCGTTTTAACATAGATAGACACTATAGACATTTCTCTAGACGGACATAGCCACCGATTGCAATGCTCACACACAGGTAATAAACCAGCCAAAGTGATGCTTCTTTACGTAAGTTAGTCCACCATAACGCCTCGCACGGAATTATTTATCGCTGGCACACAAGGCACCAACAATCTATATTTATAGCGGGCATACGTAGCGTGATGTGATAAGATATAAGGATTTATCCGAAAGTTCACACTATCTGAATAAGCCTTATTTTACCTCGTTTTAGGGCACCACCTTCAATCGAAGGAAAAAGACAGAATCTTACGATTATCGTATGTTAAATTAATAATAAAATTATTAATTAATAAATTCCAGTCTCAGATAGTCGCTACTTGTGAATTCTCGTTTTGTTGGACTCACACATACCTAAAGAACCCATACACAAAAATCAGTTGATTTTATATATGTATGAATATGAACCATTTATTAAAATGATATGACCAAAGACATGAACCTTAAGACAACAGGAGAAATGCTTTGAATATGGATGATCATATAAGAAACACTTATACTTGAGTTGAAAAGAACAAAGGGGGAGGGGAGGGGGGGGATCATTCAAATAGTCGGAATCATTCAAATAGTCTAGGTTTGTTACTATTTGAAGTTAAAGTTTAACCACTTGGGTTAATTGATGATTTTAACAGTGAATTCTCACCCACCGCATACCGTCTGAAATGTAAAAACAGGGCAGATCGTACTGTTAGGTCAGCTCCGAACCACAGGTAAAGCCAGCGGGTCCAACTGGGTCTCTCTCGGTTCCGCGTCTCGCGGCCTTCGTTGCGGTTGACTTTCATTAAAGTGGCCTGGACCGGTCACAGTCTCTGCTCTAATTCATCCCAAACCTGTTCTATCGGGTTGAGGTCAGGACTTTGTGCAGGCCAGTCAAGTTCTTCCACATCAAACTGGCTCATCCATGTCTTTATGGACCTTCCTTTCTGCACTGGTGCGCAGTCATGTTGGAACAGGAAGGGGCCATCTCCAAACTGTTCTCACAAAGTTGGAAGCATGAAATTGACCAAAATCTCTTAGTATGCTGAAGCATTCAGAGTTCCTTTCACTGGAACTAAGGGGCCAAGCCCAGCTCCTGAAGAACAACCCCACACCATAATCCCCCTTCCACCAAACTTTACACTTGGCACAATGCAGTCAGACAAGTACCGTTGTCCTAGCAACCACCAAACCCAGACTTCTCCATCAGATTTTCAGATGGAGATGCGCAATTCATCACTCCAGAGAACACGTCTCCACTGTTCTCGAGTCCAGTTGCGGCGTGCTTTACACCACTGCATCCGACGCTTTGCATTGCACTTGGTGATGTATGGCTTGGATGCAGCTGCTTGGCCATGGAAACTCATTCCACGAAGCTGTCTTTGCACTGTTCTTGAGCTAATCTGATGGCCACGTGAAGTTTGGAGGTCTGTAGCGAATGACTCTGCAGAAAGTTAGCGACCTCTGCGCACTATGTGCCTCAGCATTCGCTGACCCCGCTCTGTCATTTTATGTGGCCTACCACTTCATGGCTGAGTTGCTGTCATTCCCAATCACTTCCACTTTGTTATAATACCACTGACAGCTGACTGTGGAATATTTAGTAGTGAGGAAATTTAATGACTGGACTTGTTGTAGGATGGCATCCTATCACGGTACCACACTGGAATTCACTGAGCTCCTGAGAGCGACCCGTTCTTTCCAAAATGTTTGTAGAAGCAGTCTGCATGCCTAGGTGCTTGAATTTATACACCCATGGGCACGGAAATGATTGGAACACCTTAATTAAATTATTTGGATGGGTGAGTGAATACTTTTGTCAATATAGTGTACGTATTGGAAGATAACGGCAGAGTCGATTCTATTCCAAGTCAGTCACAAATCTCTCATGAGCCAAAATTACAAAAGTTAATCAGTGAAGATGACTGAACATTTCCATGGTACATTTGAGAGAATTGCAGCGGCCTGTAGATGGCCAAAAGTGGACTGGATTTTCCGCCTCATTCCTCTACTCACTGGTAAGGCAAGGAGTGCCTCTGTTCATGTGGATGTTAATGAATCATTAGATTATGATAGTGTGAAAACCACCTTATTACAGAAATTTGACATTAATCCTGAGACTTACATAGAGGTTTTGTTCCCCATATGTTCATCCTGGAACTATATGTTAGTTATCAGAAAATGAGACGAGCACTGATTAGTAATGAATGTGTGACACGGAAGGGCAATAAACTAAGAGAAATTAACAAAGGAACAGGATTTACCTAAGGAACAACTGACTGAAATGAATGCTAAACTAAGTCAAAGAACCATGGTTGACCCAACCAAAACTAGAACAAAGAAAAACCAATACACAAAAATCACAAAGATCATGACAGTTTAGTACCCTTAATATTCCAAGACAACATCTTGATCTCTGTTATAGGGCTATTGTTACTCTATTTATCATTCTTTTACCCACCTGCACTTTGAATTGCTTTGAGCACGAATTGTGCTCTACAAATAAACTTACCTTGCCTGTGTTACAAACATAAAATAAACAAAAAAAATGCAGCTATACCAAAACAGTATGAAAACATATTCCACTAGATGACAATCAAGGAACAAGATGGTTCACTTCAATCTTCATTCCTAAGACAGACAATAAAGAGGAAAAAATAATACATCTGTGAAACTAAACTTCCTTTGCACTGCTGAGTTCCCACCCTTCTTCTCATAATTGTCTTTCTGCAGCAATAAGCCATAATAAAAAAAAAAGAGGTTTCAACCACTATCCGTAAAAATGTCATCTATGAAAAGTTCAGCAGCTCCTGGCCCATATCTCCCATTGAATTCAAAACAACTGACAGCTTTAGGTGACGGGTGACGAGTGCCATTTACTGTCCCTATTGTATGAAGCATAACCACAACTCAAATCCCCACTGCTGATTAAGATAGTCACTACAAATGTCTTATCAAACACAATAAGGACAGATATAACTAAAGATTCAAGAAGCTTTATTTATCCTGAGGAAAATTGCTGTGCAACAGTTATGGTACAAGAGGGAAAGTACTAAATAAAATAAAAATAATATTATTTCCTCTAGCATTCTGTCTTACACAGAGGTGGAATGAGTCTGTTGATGAAGGTGCTTCTGTGGGAGGTTAACACCTGGTGGAGAGGGTGAGTGTTGTTTTCCATGATACTATGCAGTTTACACAGCATCCTCCTCTCAGACACCACCAACAAAGAGTCCAGCTGGACCCCCAGGACAGAGCCAGCCTTCCTGATGATCTTGTTGATCTTGTTGGCATCTGCTGCCCTCAGCCTGCTGCCCCAGCACACCAAACCAAAGAAGATGGCACTGGCCACCACCAACTGGTAGAACATCCTCAGCATGATGTTACATACATCGAAAGACTGGAGCCTCCTCTGGAAATAGAGCTGACTCTGACCCTTCTTGTATATAGCCTCTGTGTTCTTAGCCCAGTTCAGTTTGTTGTCCAGGTGTACTCCAAAGTATTTGTAATTCTGGACCACTTCCACAGTCTCATTGTTGATGGAAATGGGCGTGGGGGCAGATTTCCTCCTGCGGAAATCCACCACCAGCTCCTTTGTCTTGGTGATATTAAGATGCAGATGACTAGTCTCACACCACCCGACGAAGGAATCCACAACACCCCTGCACTCCTCCTCCTTCCCCTCACTGACACAGCCAACAATTGCAGAGTCGTCTGAAAACTTCAGCAGGTGGCTGGACTCAGAGTGCAACTGGAAGTCAGAGGTGTACACGGTGAACAGGGAAGGAGAAAGAACAGTTCCCTGTGGGGCCCCTGTGCTGCTGACCACAGTGTCAGACACACAGTTCTGCAGTATGGCATACTGTGTACGACCCGTCAGATAGTCTGTAATCCAGGAAACCAGAGGGGGATCCACCTGCGTCGCTGTCAGCTTACTCCCCAGCAGGGCAGGTGGGATGGTATTGAATATGATTCTCACAGTGCTTCCCGGTATGTCCAGGTCAATGTTGTTTTCGTCGACGATGACAAAATCATTTCGTTGATGCCACTTTTTTTCATGACGATAATTAGATAGTGATGAGATAAACATGGCTCTTTGATTACTAAAACATGACGAGACTTGTGTGTGTTTTCGTTGACGAGACGAAAATGAATGTAAATGTTAGTGGGTGGTCTGTCAGATGTTTAAAATGCATGACATTTCTGCTTATTGATCGTGTAATCTGTCAATTAAAACCTAAATAGTATCTGCTATTGCATCCTTTCCTTGTTTTGTCACACCCACCACCTGGCATACAACATGTCACACTGTTGTCAATCATCACAGACACTGGACCATGATGGCGGCAGTTTCAACACAAAGGCTTCGTGGACACAAACGTAGAGATGACATATGGGTGTATTTCAAATATAACCCTGCAGGTAATAAAACAGACTGTATTGTGATGGCAGACAGTGGCAAATGGGCTGCTAAATTCAGGGTAAAATTAGCTTTGTTATGCTAAAGTCAATTCATTCTGTTTTTACAAAAAATATGCATCTGTCAGACAAGGCCAAGTTGAGCATATGTGTTCCTCATCCGTCACTCATATTTGGGGCATGTGTATGGTCATTGTACTTTCTGAGAAATTCTGAGAAATAAAGCCACAATTGTTGAAGTAGAATGTTTTTCTTTTTGTCTTTTTTTGGAGTAATGAACATTGATTCCACTGTTACAACTTTATCTGTGTGTAATGCACAATCCTTAGATCAGAAAGTATTTCTCTAAAACCATTCCTTTATTATTGTAATTATTGGTGAAAATAACCGATCTGCAAGCAATGTGTTGAACTTATAGATCTGCTATTTTCACAGCTTGTGTGACACTGGCCAAGAGCAATCACCAATACTTACTGACCTAAATTAATTTGTTAAAAGACTATACTTCCTTTTTTGGACTAAAACTGACTAAAACTAGACTAAAACCTTTTTGAGTTTTCATTGACTAAAACTCGACGAAAACTATCACATATAAAAGTGACAAAAATTTGACTAGAAATTAATAAGAATTTTAATCCAAAAGACTAAGACTAAATCTAAGATGGTTGTCAAAAACAACACTGGTCAAGGTGGGTATAGGCACGGTGGAGTAGGAAGATGATGGCGTCCTTCACTCCAAGTCTCGGCTGGTAGGCAAACTGAAGAGGACCCAGTGATGAGCTGACCTGGGGTTGAAGAAGTGACAGGACCAGCCTCTCCAGGGACTTCATCAGGTGGGACGTCAGCGCCACCAGTCTGAAGTCATTGGAGGTGCTGGGATGCAGCTTCTTTGGTCCTGGAACCAGGCAGGATGTCTTCCACAGTACAGGAACCCTCTCCGGACTCAGTCTCAGGTTGAAGATGTGCTGTAGGACTCCACTCAGCTTGGCTGTAAATGTTTTGAGGACCCTTGGGCTGACACCATTGGGACCTGCTGCCTTGCCTGGGTGGAAGCTGCACAGTTCCCTCCTCACCTGCTCTGCTGTGAAGGTGTGTCGTGTGTGTTGATGGCCTAGACTGCTGGGGGGCCTCTTATGTCACACCTTTCCTCGCTTTTCTCTCTTTTTCCCACTGTTGTCATTACTTTGTGTTTTCCTGTTCCAACAGGTGTCCTTTGAATGGTGTTATGGTGTTTGTTGTCCCCTCTTTTCTGCCCTCTCAAACCCAAGCTGGTTGAGGCGGATGGCCACCCTTCCTGGTTCTGGTTCTGCCAGAGGTTTCTTCCTGTTAAAAGGGAGTTGTTCCTTTCCACAGTCGCCTCAGGCACGCTCAAGACGCGGGATTAGACCGAAGAGAAGTTTCGGTACAATCGGTTGGTTTCCTTAGCTTGGAAATTGTTTTTGAATTGGCTTTGTATGTATGAATTGGACTAATTTTGAATTTAATTAATTGGATTTAATTGGATTATGATTACAATGAATTGGACTCTAATTAGCTTGAATTGGACTGCATTATTTAAAAGCCTTGAGATGACATTTGGCGCTATACAAATAATAAAAATAGTCTAGAGAAATATAAATAGAGAAATAGTCTTTCTCGTTGTTTGTCAGCTGATTTGTATCCTATTTTGTTATGTATCTATAACAGTAGCACATCTTTAATAATAATTAATACTGAAGCAATATAATTTTCCTTTTTGATTGATAAAGTATTATTAAATTGAATTGAACTGAACTGAATTTAATTTAATTAAGATTACTGAGACCAAAGAACCAAATGGTCTGTGAATGCTACAATGTCTTTGATTACAAACTGTTCATAATATAACTGTTCACAGACCTACTCACTGCCTTAATCATACCCTTGTGCTGACTTATGGCATTGAGACTGAACAGTTAACAGTGTTCCCTCATAACCCTGTCTTGTCTGACAATTTTTTAATAACTTTTGAATTTACATTACTTGACTACACGGTTTCTAAGAAGAATTCTAGATATAGAAGGTGTCTGTCAGAGAATGCTGTAACCAGATTTAAAGAGTTGATTTCATCATCCTTTTCTTCACTGCCATGTGCTGATATGACAGAGGACGGCTACCTAAATTTTACTCCAGTAGAACTTGACTCTCTTGTTGACAGCACTATAGCTTCAATGCGTACAACACTGGACAATGTTGCCCCTCTGAAAGGGAAGGTAATCAGTCAGAAGAGGTTGGCTCCTTGGTATAATTCACAGCTGCGTGCTTTAAAGCAGACTGCAAGAAAGCTGGAGAGAAAGTGGCGTTCCTCTAATTTAGAAGAGTCTCAATTAGTCTGGAAAGATAGTTTAATAACGTATAAGAAAGCACTTCGTAAAGCTAGAACTGCTTATTATTCATTATTGATAGAAGAGAATAAGAATAATCCCAGGTTTCCTTTCAGCACTGTTGCCAGGCTGACAAAGAGTCCGAGCTCTGTTGAGCCATGTATTCCTTTAACTCTCAGCAGTGATGATTTCATGAGATTCTTCATCAATAAAATTGTTTCTATCAGAGAGAAGATTAATGGAATCCTTCCCACTATTATCACTGATGTATCATCAAGTAGAGCAGCTTTAGAAGTATCTTTCGAAAAATTGTATTTAGACAGCTTCTGCCCAGTTGATCTTTCTGAGCTAACAACAGCAATAGTCTCTTCTAAACCATCAACTTGTATGTTAGACCCAATCCCAACCAGACTGTTAAAGGAGGTTTTCCCCTTAATTGACACTTCCATATTGGATTTGATCAATCGGTCTTTGTTGATAGGATATGTACCTCAGACTTTTAAGGTTGCTGTAATTAAACCTTTACTTAAAAAACCTACTCTTGATTCAGAAGTGTTGGCTAATTATCGACCTATATCCAATCTCCCTTTTTTGTCTAAAGTTCTTGAAAAAATAGTTGCAGTTCAACTTTGTGATCATTTACATAGAAATAATCTGTTTGAACAGTTTCAGTCAGGATTCAGAGTGCATCATAGCACAGAAACAGCACTGGTGAAAGTTACCAATGATCTCCTCTTAGCCTCTGATAGCGGACTTGTTTCTGTGCTTGTCCTGTTGGATCTCAGTGCTGCATTTGATACGATCGATCACAGCATTCTGTTACAGAGACTTGAACATGTTATTGGGATTAAAGGAACTGCATTAGGCTGGTTTAAGTCATATTTATCTGATAGATTCCAGTTTGTTCTTGTAAATTAAGACTATTCCTCACACGTTGGAGTAAGTCATGGAGTTCCTCAGGGTTCTGTGCTTGGACCGATTCTTTTTACTTTTCCATTGTTATGCTGATGATACTCAGCTGTACTTATCTATGAAACCAGATGAAACCAATAGGTTGGTCAGACTACAAGCCTGTCTTAAAGACATAAAGACCTGGATGACTCAGAACTGTCTGCTTTTAAATTCAGACAAAACTGAAGTTGTTCTCTTTGGACCTGAGCGCTTCAGGGAGAAATTGTCTAGTTATATAGTTACTCTAGATGGTATTTCCTTGGCTTCTAGTTCTACAGTGAGGAACCTTGGAGTTATTTTTGAGCAGAATTTATCATTTGACGCACATATAAAACTGGTTTCTAGGACTGCCTTCTTTCACGTTCATAATATTGCTAAAATCAAGAACATCCTGTCTCAGGGTGATGCAGAGAAACTAGTTCATTCATTTGTTACTTCAAGATTGGACTACTGTAATTCCTTATTATTGGGCTGTCCCACATATTCTCTGAAAAGCCTCCAGCTGATCCAAAATGCTGCAGCCAGAGTTCTGATGAGAACTAACAGGAGAGATCATGTTTCTCCAGTTTTAGCTTCTCTTCATTGGCTCCCTGTTAAATTCAGAATAGAATTTAAGATTCTTCTTCTCACATATAAAGCTCTTAATGACCGAGCTCCATCATATCTTAAAGATCTCATTGTAAGATATTTTCCTAACAGAGCACTTTGCTCCCAAACTGCAGGTTTACTTGTTGTTCCCAGAGTTTCGAAAAGTAAAATGGGAGGTACAGCCTTCAGTTATCAGGCCCCTCTCTTGTGGAATAAGCTGCCAGTAAATGTCCGGGAAGCAGACACCCTTTCCACTTTTAAGATTAGGCTTAAAACTTTCCTTTTTGATAAAGCTTATAGTTAGGGATGGCTCAGGTGATCCTGATACATCCTATAGTCAAGCTGTTGTAGGCTTAGACTGCTGAGGGACCTCATCTGTCACACCTTTCCTCACTTTGCTCTCTTTTTCCCCCTGATTAATTTCACAATTGTGTAGGAATTCACCTCAAATAAAAATGTACATGTGACATTACTGTGGTTATTAAGTTGTGTTTCCCTGTCCCAACAGATATCCTTTGAATGGTGTTATGGTGTTTTTCCCCCCTCTTTTCCCTCTTTTCTGTCTTCTCAAACCCCAGCTGGTCGAGGCGGATGGCCACCCTTCCTGAGTCTGGTTCTGGTTCTGAAGACAAGTTTCGGTGCAATCTGTTGGTTTCCTTAGCTAGGATATTAATTTTTGAATTGGCTCTATATGAATGAATTGGATTATGATTACAATGAATTGAATTCCTATTGGCTTGAATTGGACTATATTACTTAAGTGCCTTGAGATGACAATTGTTGTAATCTAGCGCTATATAAATAAATTGTATTTAATTGAATATAATATAACAATATAATATAGGAATTTAGCTTAACTTTTTCAATGAATGGAAAAATATGTGAGGTTTTCTGTAGAGCAGTTCAATAATCATGTTGCTGAAGAAAAAGCAGAACCAGAAAAGAAGTCTAGTTGCCTTCAGCTTAAGCTTTTATGATCTCCCTGAGCATATCATGTGAGAATGGCTTAATTTTTATTAACCCACCAGCTATGGGGCTTCTCAGCTTCCAAAAGATCCATTTGAAATCATTCGTCATTCCACGACTTCCCAAAAGAGATGGCCATTTTTTTCAGAGACAACTCAAGCAAGCTGATGAAAAGGAAGGGGTCACGTTTTCAGATGTTTTTGAAATCATGTTAAAAATTTTGGTTTTTGTTTGTGTGTGCACCACCTACGCATAATGTAAAGAATGTTCAAAATCACTCCTCTTCTCATTGTCAAAGCGGACATCTTGGGGTAAATCAGCTTCTGTTTTGGCATCAATACATCTGGGAATCCCTTGAGCCCATGTTAGCCATCTGAAACACACACACATATATACACGTGCAAAAACAGACAGTGTGATACAAATGCTAAAACTTTATAAATTTGACAGCAATCTGGAATGTTGGAAATCTTTGTATTGTATGTGTTGGACCTATAAGTCTTCTGTCTCTCCTGCAGCTCGATCTTTCTGTGTGCCAGCAGCTGTGGCGATGAATCGTCCAATAGTGTCTTTGCTATGAAGGCAGAAAGAGAAGAAGGACAGTAGAGTCTGTTTCTCATAATATACATACCTATCTATGTCTGTCTGTAGCGCTCTCTTTCTCTCACATCTCATATCCCTTCCTGTGGGTAGTTGCCCTCTCAAGCTTGGGTTCTCTATCAAGGCTTGGGAGCTTGGGGGTTCAGCTAGCCTAGAAGTTCCTAGAACTGCACCCTTCTGAACAGAAATAACTGATGTTGGTCCTAGGATCTATTGGAGCCTCTTCCAGTTTAATGGGTTATGTCCCTGAATGCTCTGATTATTACAGGAACCAATGTTTCCTTCACTTCCCATATTGTCAAAACTTCCTCCTTCAGCCCTTGATATTTTTCAAGATTTATGTGTTCCTTCTTGTTGTTAATGCTGTCATTGGGAACTGCTATATCTATCAGTATTGCCTTCTTCTGTAGTATGTTGACCACCATAATATCCAATTGGTTGACCATAACCAGTTTAGCTTAGTCTAAATCTGAATGTCCCAAAATATTTTACATTTTATTGTCCAACACCTTTGGAGTCATCACATACTTTGACTTTGAGACTTTGAATCCATACTTGGCTCAGATGCTCCTGTACATTATTCCCACTACTTGGTTATACAGTTCCATGTATGCTGTACCTGCCAGCATATAACACTCCACTACTTTGTGCTGAACTGTCTTCTAGGCCGCTTTGCACAGCCTACACCCGGTGTTCTGTCTGGTGTGCAGTGCCCCGTATCTACTGATCTTGTGGACAGGGCCTTGTCTTGAGCTGCCATGATTAGAGCCTCCGTACTGTCTCGCAGAGTAGCCTTTTCTGGGCACTAATAGGACCTCATTATATAAGCCACTTCTTTAATCTTTCTGTGGTACAAACAGTCCAGAATCGTCCATGTCCATGGTGGTTCCTCCACTTCCGCATCCCCTTCCCTTGGTTTCAGCTGCCTGAAGCACTCACTTAGCATTTCATCACTGGGAGCCAGCTTCCTGATATATTCCTGGAGCTTTGTTGTTTGGTCCTGAATAGTGGCTTTAACATTCACTAGCCCCCAGCCTCCCTCCTAGTGTACAGTCTCGGGAGGCTGGACTTGATACCCTCCGTGCATTGTGAGGAGCTTTCTTGTCTTGACATCAGAGGCCTCAATCTCCTCCTTTGGCTAAGTAATTATACTAGTAGGGTGTCTGATGACTGGTAGGGTATATATATTGAAGGCTCAGACTTTTGTCTTTCCATTCAGCTGACTATTTAGGACCTGTCTTTCTCTTTATAGTTACCTCCTTTCAGCTTCTTCATGGTTGCCATTTACCTGTGGAACCCCAAGATATTTGTAGCTGTCCTGCACGCCTTCTATGGTGCCTTCTCGTAGTTCAGCCGCTTTAGTTATAATCACCTTACCTGTCTTAGATATCAGTTGACTGCATTTACCTAGTTTGAATAACATCCCAATGTCCATACTGTATGTCCTTGTCAGGCTGATCAGTTAGTTGATGTTTCACTCATTCTTGGCATACAGCTTGATGTTCTCCACTTAGAAGAGGTGGCTAAGAGGTTGCTTCACTTTGGAATCTGTAGCAAACTCAAGTGTGGGATTTAATACAAACTTAAGACTTTGGAAATCTCCCACATTCCGGTGTGGAGATATTCGTGTGTAAGGACCAGAGATCCTCTAATTTACAACCACCTTTACCCTATGAAAGCTTTTTGGGGAAGTTTCTCAGACCCTCTTTCCACAGATCTGTGCCATAAATTTAGATGGATGCGACTTAGTGCTAACTAAGCTGAACCAAAAAAGAAACCTCTTTAGGAGAATATTGGGGAAAACCAGGCCAGGACACTTTCGACCTTATCCGGATCAAAATAAACCAACGTGACATTTGCCCTGACTCTGATCCAAGCCAGATACAGACGCTGCAACTATTAAAATGACCTCACCCAGATTCACTTTAAGCTGAGTCTTGAAACTGTATTAAATGTGCTTTATATCTTTGTACAAGTTCTTTCAGGTTCTCAGTGAAATCACGAGCTGCATTTTTAAGACCTTTTTCACAAACGTACTTGGAAGAATACCAAAGAAATCATTATTTTGGAAAATGACTAATGGAGCCACATTGCCCCCTTAGTGGTCTGTAGTATTGAATAGTTAAAGGGGAACTCCCTTGGATGAAGTTGTCTCAGTAGAGTGCCTGTGTAGAAGTCCCTCAGTTAGCTCTCCTATAGCCGCAAGTAGCCACATAACAGCACCTATGAGCTAACAGAGCTATAGTACACGTTCGTTCGTTCGTTCGTTCATTCATTCTTCTTAAAGTATTGGTGAAATAAGACAGATAATGCCTTATTTAGAGGCTGCATTGTCCCTGCCCCGTTCACGCCGTTATATGGATCGATAGTGTGATGGTAAATTTTATGTCTCAGGACTGAAAGACTCTCCAATCCACATTAACCATTTGTATCATCCAGACACGCTAATTGTTTTAAACTATCTACCTCTTAATTAACACTCAGACAAGATAATTGTTTTAACCTCCTGTTTCTTAATCATCAAGACTGCATCCTACCTCATCCAAAGTCTCTCAACGCTAGAATTAGATCGTCTTACAAAATAAACCCAGGCAGACGTCACAACAGTTTCAGGCATATCATTGACTGAAAGTGTAGCATAAGCTTACGTCATGCCCAGCCTCTGCGAATCAAACTTCAGAAACTGCAACACAAAATCTTTGAAAATGGAATAAAGAGAGTTTTGAAATGATTGAATGAGAGTTTTGTGGAGAGTTTTTGAAGACGATTGAGACAGAAGACAGAGAGAAATTAAGTAAGCAGTAAGATGGCAGGAGAGGAAGATGAGAAGGAAGAAAAAGATCCGACCAAAGACAGAAAGAGAAGAAGAAGGTAATAGAAAGATGTTTTGTTTTTTCGTCCGTCATCATCCTGTCTCCTGTTTATGTTGCACGTTTTTTTAACCTCCGCTGCTGCACATGTCATCACACATTTTGTTTCACCAAGAGAGCCAGCGTTTAGCTTGTCAACCTTTTTGTAAATATTTTGTGAATTTAAGTTCACCTCATCAGAGTTGGTCAGCAACCAAAACCAACTCGACCCTTGGACAAATTTGTTATTATTTGAGGTGAATTCCTACACACCACCCAGTCTCGTCTCCTGGGTCACCAGAAGCCCAGGAGACGAGATTGGGCTTCTGGTGGCCCAGGAACAGGGCAGATCTTACTTGTCAAGTAAGATCTGCCCTGTTCTTACATTTCAGGTGGTATGCGGTATCATCCACATTCAAAGCATTTCAACTGTTGTCTTAAGGTTAACATCTTTGGTCATATCATTTTAATAAATGGTTTATATATATATAGATAGATATATCTATCTATATATATATATAGTATAATTAACCGGTTGTGTTGTGTGTTTTCTTTACTATTTGTGAGTCAAACGAGAATTTCACAAGTAGCACATATGAGACTGAATATTAAGTTTAACATACCAGAATCGTAAGATTCTGTCTTTCCTTTGATTGAAGGTGGTGCCCAAACACAAGGTTATATAAGGCTTATTTAGATAGTGAGAACCTTCTTATAAATCCTTATCTTATATAATCTTATATATCTTATCACATTACACTACAGGTGTGTCACTATAAACCAGTATCCATAAATACTTTTTGTGATGATGTGGCTAATGGGGTTCAGACCTAGGCATAACAGCTGCATGGACAGAGCATCTCCTTGGTACATATTGCATTTTATGATAAATTGTGTAACTGATTTGGAAATGGCCTCCAGGATTCCAATCATTAATTCTTAATGAAGGCTCTTAATGATCTGTTGATGTTCCAGGCATTCCAGTGTCCATGTGTGTAACACTGAGTTGAAGGCTTTCTTGTGAGCAGTCCAGGGAGTACACAGATTTGTATGTCTGATCTTTCACTCTCGAGTAACAGTTCTGTCGATCAGAAGGTGGGGTTTAGTTCCTAAAGAGGTTAATTCTCCTCTGACCTCTGCTGAGGTGAGCCATGTGCCTTCTCATCTTATCTGCTATGATACCTGACAGGAGCTTTCATGTCACTAAATACTAAATGCAGCTTATTAGCTGGTAGTTGGATTGAGTCTCTCCCCTCTTTGGATCTTTCATGATCAAGACTATTCAACCTTGGGTGAAGCAGTCTAGGTGAATACTCGTATCTAGCAGCAGATTAATTTGTGTTGCAAGGCATTCATGAACTGTAGTTAGCCTCTTACACTAGTAGGTTTGTAATATGTCAGGGACTTCAGGAGTCCAGCTCGTCTTACTTGAGACTCTCTCTTGGATATCTACCACTGTGGGGTCCTGTTTTGGAAGATTGTTGTGGTCAGCTGTCAGATCCATTAGCCATTGATTATTGGGCATATATGTTTCCAGTATTGTTCAGTCTCAACCCTGGGCGGGTCTATTATCACCTTATTATTCTGCCATTGAAAATACACTTTGAATGGTTCAATGAAGAACATCCCATTTATTCCTCCTTGCTTCAGCTTCTCTTGTGTATCTTCTCAGATGGGTAGCCAGAGATGTGAGTTTTGTTTGGCAGTCTCCAGCACCTCTGATATGGACAATATATTGTATTACATGGCTAATCATTTATTTTTATTGCACAATGCTGGAACTCTGATAGGTGGTTATACTCCCTCCGTGTTGCCTTTATCTTTATCTCCAACCTTTTCCTCCATGGGGGATACTGCCCCTTACTGCTTCTTGTGTTGTTCATCTCTTAATCAAGCATCTCTAGGATCACTGCTGCTGTGGTGCACATAAGCTTATTGGTCTCTATGACTCTACTCCCAGTAGGTATAGTATATATTGTTGATTTCACATCATCAGGCAGGCTTTCAGAAGGTACTTAGCTTTTACAAAGGACTATTCAGTCTCCAAGTATCGAGGATATCCATTATCTTCCAACTAAGGTCAGCTGCTCTAGTGTTGAGGTTATCAGGGATTTGTAATAAGGCTTGGTACCCATTCTCAGATGGTGGGAATAATGACCTGTCGTCAAGGCTCCTTCTTGCCACGGCATCTTTGTTGTATCTCTAATTATGATATCAAATTCTATTTCCGTACCTAAGAACATTGGGTTACAAGTAATTTCTTTGTTAGCTTAGATATTGTGTTTCAAAGAATCCCTTGGTCCCACATATTTTGCATATATTCCTTCTCACTTGGATTGCTGCAATAGTAGCATTCCAACATGTCAGATTCTGCACTCTTGTTCAGGAATGTCTCGTTCCAGTTGCTCATTTGTCATCAGCATGTCCTAGGCCCACAACACCTAATGCAGATCTTGTTAATCCGGGAAACATCCTAGCTGGCATGACTCCAATTATATCTCTCACTCACATTAATACAGAGGTTGCTGGAGGCATGCTCTGACCAAGCATTAAAGTATGGATCATCTCTTCCAAGGACAATGACAATAACTACATATTTATGATATTCAGCTGAAATTGTAGAAAGCTGAAACCTGAACGCTGACAAATGTTATCACAATTTACAAATGAATGTGGTCACACTAAATGTACTATAAATTACACACATAATAAATGAACAATTACAGGCGGCAGTATCTAACTTCATTCACATTTTATCCTAAATCACATTTTTAATTAATCTAAACTATAAACTAGCTGTCATGCACAAATATTGTAATGTCAGGAATTATTTCAGGCTGAATAGACAGAAAAGTGTTTTTGTTACAACAGGATGACAAAAATTACTTTGAAAAGAAATTTGCTTTACATCATGTTATCCACTAATTCGGTGTAAGAGTTGTGTTTGATGAATCAGTTTGGGGTTTATTACAAAGGTTCTAATCGAGACAGTTGAGCACTGGAAATGTATTGTGAATGCCTGAACTATCTCCTACCTGTGCCCTCTCTTATCTCCACCTTGGTGTCTCCAATAAGCCAGCGGTAACAAGGGAAAGTCAGCACTTTTTCTCCATCTGGAGGCTCCACCATGACATAGCGACAAAACCAGTTATCTTCGACCCAATACCTTTCTTTCTCCAGCCTGACCAGTAATAGGGAACCTAAAGGCGAATAGCTGGTCACTTTGTACTGATCTACCTGAAATAAATAGAAGGACAGAAAAGGGTTACAGAGATAAAAACAAAAAGAAAGAAATGCAAGCGTCATTTCAGATTACTGCAATTACTACAACAACAACTAATAGCGTCATTAACATGGACTGCAGGATTTGTGTCTCCTCTCTCTAAATGTATTTAATGGCAGCATCCATGGCATCCATCTGTAAAACATGGACTCTTTCATGCAGTACAATATTTTCTAGTGGGCCAGAATGGAACTGTTGATGCCTGAAACTCGCATATAAATTCTGAGACAATTAAAAAGTTTGAAACTCAGATTTTTTCAGATTACTCATGTATTTGAATAAATAATCAACTCCAGACTCTCAGCAATCCATTTCATAATAATCCTTTGTATTTAAATGTTCTTTTTTGTGGTTTCATAGGATGTTTAAGCTCTTGTGGGGACATTCACACTTGAGTCGTTGAGGTCATTTGTCTGTCACTGACCCACTTGACCATTTTGTGGATCATTTGGGTTGTCATCAGCTGTGAGTTGTTTATCTACCTGGCCAACATGTCAGATGTTTTGATCACATTATCTAAGGAGGGAATGGTTGTGAAACTGTCTGGGGTGAAAAGTCAAGGCTACATTTTAAGTGTTTGATGGGTGATGTAAAAGTCACCACCTTTGTTTAATAATGGTTTCCTCTTTAACAAGGATGTCTTTTTTTCTCAAATCTTTGGCACATTTGTCATTTAATTGTGCATCCTCTACAGACTGTGGATATTACTGTCCTCAAGAGTGTCCTCTAACTTTGAGCTGCATATAAACTGCTGAGTTCTGACCTGATGACTGGGCTCTCCTCTGTTGTGCCATGTGTTCAGGAGTGGTTGTTTTGACTCTATATAGAAAGTCCATACAGTCCTTACAGCAATGAACTGCACACACAGCATTGCTCAGATTGTGTTTAAATTTCTGATCCTTGGGGAAAGAATGTAGTTGCTCATACTGTCACAGTTATGATGACTGCTTTGCATATCCTGCAGTTATTTGGAGTATCCATTGTGCTCATGAATAATTTGCTTTGTACACAAGCTACAATATTTACTTGACCGGTAGGAGCACTGTGGGGGAGAATGTGAATTGATGTCCAATGATTTCGAGCCTTGAATACTATCTATGATACCTGAGCTGCTGCTTTTTCTGTTCTGATAACAGGCAAATACTAACAACTTGTGGAATCTTGGGGTTAGAGTTACGACTCTAATAATCAGGCTAACTACAGAACTGTTTGCCTTTGTGAGCTGAAGGTTAAAAAGCAAGTATATTTCTAACCTTTGGGTGAACCGGATTTTGTCTGAGGTATTGTGTTTAAAGTGCACTGGAATGTTGCATTTGGAGAAAATCCATTGAGTTCCTAAAACTATATGAGAATAAGAATATGTTTTTATCCTGTTTGGCTTTTCATCTCTTTTAGAGGCTGTGATATTTTTTCAAGATTTCCCAGTTTAATTGACAAATGCCCAGTTTGAGTATATAGAGATGTCATACACTTTTTAAAAAAATGCAAATGTATTCCTTTTCCTCTCCATTTGCATTAGTATACATTATAATCCCACTGATGACATGATGGGCAGATCATGGTTTCTGCATGTCAGAGGTTGTGAAGGATAGGGGCACCACAGGACTGTTCTCCACCCAAATACGCCCACAAGTGGTTATTGTTCATGCATGCCAAAATAGCTTACGATTACAGTTACAGAATATACAGCGGTTATGGGAGGAACTGCATGTGAACTTTGAAAATACCTTTTATGAGCGAGACAGTTTTGGTTCTGTTTTAAAAATGATACATTTTAGCCCGAACTGTGATCTATCAACTAACTAATGTTAAACCCAATCAGGAAGACACATAATGGAAAAAGTGTTATTGTATTATTAACAGAATATAACTAATTGAAAGTAACACATTTTACTGACCCATCCAACCCCTTCCAACCCTCCTACCTATGAGAATTACATGGCTTCTTAGAGGAAAAACGTGTCTGCTCTAAGTGTTCATCATCATACTTCTTTTCAACACACCACACAATTAAATTTTTTTTTTAAAGAGGAAATATTATAAATATAAAGTGCAAAATATGGAACAAAAGATCAGTGTGCAAATAGGACAGATGCGTGTGTAAATGCCATGTGCAAATATTGCAGGTAGGTAGGTTATTGTCCATAAGTGCATGATTCAGAAGCCTGATGGTCGATGTTTTTTACTTGTTACACAATCTCTGCTTGTTGCAGTTTGTGTTGTGTCTTTCTTTGTGTTTTGTCTTTTGTTTAGTTGGTTTTGTGAATTGTTTCTTTTGAACATATCACAGCCACACAGTATTTTAGGCATATTTAACTTTGGTTTCTTTTATTTATTGAACAGGTGCTGGGGGCTTCCGGCGGCAGTTCAGTCCTGGTGATGGTCTTATCTTACAGTGTGAGGGCAGAGGCATGGGTGTTTTCTTGAAGGACCCTTTTTGTTAGATTTTTTTCCCCTGCTGCTTGGTAAGCACCAGCTCTGTCTTCACTTTCCCTGTTTTTCTGCCTAGTACTACTTTTAATTGAGTCTCTTATGGTTATGGTATGCAACATCTGTTTTTCCTTTTCTTTTTTGTACAATTTACTTAATTTTGAGTCAATAAATTGTTTAATTTACACCCATCGTCTCTTGCCCTGTGGGGTTTATTTGTGCCTGTCTGTTATTTACTATAGTAATTTCCTAGGGGTGAAACTCCCCCAGATGGCATTGTTGAGCAACGACCCCCGTGACCTCTTAGTGTATCTTGCCAAACATACAAGAACTGAAATTATGTTCAGCGGTGCACCATCAACACTGTGTATGGTGGGGACGGGCTCTGCTGACCTCAACTAGGGATGTTGTAAGTCGGTGGGGGGAATACTTCGAGGACCTCCTTAATCCTACCGACACACCTTCAGAGGAAGCAGAGTCGGAGAGCACGGAGATGGGGCCTCCCATTTCTGGGGTTGAGGTTGCCATGGTGGTCAAAAAGCTCCTCGGTGGCAAGAACCCAGAGGTGGATGAGGTCCGTCTTGAGTTTCTCAGGGCTCTGGATGTTGTAGGGCTGTCTTGGTTGACACGCCTCTGCATCATCGCGTGGACATTGGGGACAGTGCCTCTGGATTGGCAGATCGGGGTGGTGGTCCCCCTCTTTAAAAAGGGGGACCGGAGGGTGTGTTCCAGCTACAGGGGGATCACACTCCTCAGCCTCCCTAGTAAGGTCTATTTGAGGGTACTGGAAAGGAGGACCCATCGGATAGTTGAACCAGTCTATATGTGTTTTGTGGACTTGGAAAAGACGTTCGACCGTGTTCCTCGGGGGGACTCCGTCTGGGCTGCCCTTTATCACCAATTCTGTTCATAATTTTAATGGACAGAATTTCTAGATGCAGCCAGGGCATTTAGGGGGTCCCATTTGGCGACCTCAGAATCGGGTCTCTGTTTTTTGCGGATGACGTGGTTCTGCTAGCGTCGTCGGGCTGTGACCTTCAGCTCTCACTGGAGCGGTTCGCAGCCGAGTGTGAAGTGGCTGGGATGAGAATCAGCACCCCTAAATTCGAGACAGTGATCCTCAGCCGGAAAAAGGTGGACTGCCCTTTTCGGGTCGGGAACGAGATCCTTGCCCAAGTGGAGGAGTTCAAATATCTCAGGGTCTTGTTCACAAGTGAGGGACGAATGGAGCGGGAGATTGACAGGTGGATCAGTGTGGCGTTCGCAGTGTTGCGGGCTCTGCACCGACCCGTCGTTGTGAAGAAGGAGCGAAGGCGAAGCTCTCTATTTACTGGTCAATCTACGTTCCCATCCTCACCTATGGTCACGAGCTGTGGGTAGTGACCGAAAGAACGAGATTGCAAATTCAAGCGGCCCAAATGGGCTTCCTCCCAGGGTGTCTGGGCTGTCCCTTAGAGATATGGTGAGAAGCTCAGTCATCCGGGAGGGGCTCGGAGTAGAACCACTGCTCCTACGCATTGAGAAGAGCCAGAAGAGGTGACTTGGGCATCTGGTAAGGATGCCTCCTGGACGCCTCCCTGGTGAGTTGTTCCAGGCACGTCCCACTGGAAGGAGACGCCGGGAAAGACCCAGGACACGTTGGAGAGACTATTGCTCTCTAGGTTAGTCTGGGAAAGCCTCAGTGTCCCCCCGGAAGAGCTGGAGGAAGTGGCCGGGGACAGAGACGTCTGGGTTTCTCTGCTCAAGCTGCTGCTCCCGCGACCCGATCCCCAGAGAAGTGGTAGATGATGGATGGATGGATGAATGATGCAATTTAGCTAATCTGATAATGGCAAGATATGCTTTGTGTTTATTTGGCATGCTGAAATCTGACTCTAAAGAAAACTTTCTGCATTCTTTTTTCTGTAGAAAAAATATTTGATGCTGTCAGGATGATTTAGACATTTAGACACTTACTGCTCCTCTGCAGAAATCCAATCCAGGATTGTCCAGCAGGGTGCGTTCACTTTCTCCTTTCTCTCCAACCAGAGTCAGAAAGATGTAGTTGTTGGTGCCTGAATACTCTGATGTACCAGTTGCTACTGTTACACTGTATACTTCCATCTGATGATGCACACACAAACAAACACACAGAGACACACACACACATCCTCTTAATAAGGGAACAACTGAAATGAGGCCATTCGAAGGCTGGAAACATTGCTCACGTTGAGAAGAAACATTTTTTTATATAAGTATTCTTTTTGTTAAATCACATAGATCAGCTGCCACAGTCATATGTTCCAAATGGATTCAAAATGTAGTGTAAAGATCACGATAGGTAAAAAAAAAAAAAGTAACATTTGAACATTCAGTCATTTTAGTTTCAAATAAAATCTTAGTTCAGCTTCAATTTAATGGCGACAACATGTCACAAAAACGTTTGGACAGATCCATGTTTCCCACTGTGTAGCATCCCCTCTTCTTTTAACAACAGTCTGTAATTCTTAGTTTATACTTCTCCATAATGTCGTCAACGTTGTTATCGAGGGATAACGTTGCTGCGTCGAGGGAACATGTTGTTCTGCAATTCACCATGTCACTAGGGAGGTGTGGCTTAGCGTTTGTGTGGTTTCAGGGGTTATAGCCGAATCCTTGCTTTTTCGTCCGGTCACAGTTGTTACGTCCCCTTGGTGAAACCAGTTGTCAGACAAAAACACGACAACCAGTAAATCAAACGAGTCTCAGTTGAACTGAACAAATGAAGTTTATTGTAACAAAAAAACACTCCAAAGTGGGAGGGAGGATGGGAAAAAGTGATTGTGCCAAATAAAATAGATTAACATAACAAAAGAAGGCCTGTCTGAGCTATCTCTAAAGAAATAAACTAAACAAAATACCTAACTGACTTGTCAAACAAAAGACCCTCCAAAACAGTACAGTGGTGGCACAACCAATAAACCTAGTGCAATAACAATTATCAGCTACGTGAGTGCAAACAATGTAAAGGATACCCCAACTTACCTAGTCCCAAAACCTCCCACACCTACCTGAACAAATATGTCTCTGAAAGAGCACCAAAAGAGACAAGGATAGCAGCAATCATGTGCAGCAAAATCAAGAGTCAAGAGCGGCGGAAGGCCCGAGACAACCTCCATTTCAAAGTGGCTCCTCTGTTGTGATTGCCTAGCGGTAGAGGCAATTATCCAACCAGCCACACCGCCTGCCCACATAGGTTAGCAGCATCCCTGCAGCAATTACCTAAAAACAACACAACATTTGGGGAAGTGGGATTGGGAGTGGGGTTACACAGAATACCTGGTCGCCTCGCACATAACGCAGTTAACACAGACAACCGAGGTGGAGCAGCTGTATTTGCAGTTGGAGCTCATCAGTATTGAAGAACAAATGCTTATATTGCAAATGTTGAAGCGCAGGCCACAGAGAATATGTTGCGGAGGTGGCCTGTACGACCGGTCGAGGCTGAGAATGGGTGAATGGGAAAAACTATGTATTATGAATAATTTGCGCCATGCTTTTCCCCTAAAATTGTCGTCATGTTTGGTGCAGGAAGAAATGGTAAAAAAAAAATCTACTCTTTCTTTTCTGTTTTTTTGTGTGATTTTAGGTCTAATGTCTTCAATACAGTATGTCAAAATGAAAAAACAACTGTAATATCACAATGTGCTGGGAAAAATTACACTAACAAGGCAAGGTAAAGAGGTTTTAAAGGTGAAATATAAAGGTAAACTCAAAATATTAAAAATGTCCAATCATACGCTGCACCACAGAGGGTTAAACCTCAATCTGCCTCTCCTCACCTCCAGCTATTTTTCATACTAGGGATTTGTGGTCTAAGGATTCTGTGATCTGAGGGGATGGTTTGAGTCCACAGACCGGAATACACTTTGTGAGCCACATGGAGATGATATTAGTGCCATGACTTTTTGTGTTACATATCACATTAACTTTTGTATGGATAGTATTATTCCCATAAGGACAGCAAAAACAAAAACCCTGGATCACCAGTGACTTGCTGAATGTCAAAAAGAAAGCCTTAAGAAAGGGAGAAAGGGAGTTATTAAAGTCTGTCAAAAGAATTTTGAAAAAAATAGGGAGAGAGCAATGGGGTAAACAGAAAACAGTTAGAGAGCAAGCTCCAGCAGAACAATGTGAGGATCACAACCTTTAAGAGGAAAGAGGATCAGACTGATGGAAGCCTGGACAGAGCAAAAAAAATAGTTGAACATGTACTCTGCAGTTTTCTGACATGATGACATGTTTAGTCGCATGTCCTCCTTGAACTGCTGGTTGTCTAGATGGTGTCTAGCAAACAACGTGGGCTACGTAGATAACTGCCAATCTTTCTGGAGAAAATCTGGTCTGATGAGGAGATGCATCCATCCCACTTTGGAAGGAGCGGCTCTCATTTCTAGAAATATGGACGAATTTATTGGTCATCCAAAAACATGACAACCCAAGGTTGAGACCAGGATGCAGAGTTGTTGTCTTACACACTTCTCTGCGGCTTCCCCCCTACGGCTACCCCCCAAAACCCCATAATGACTGTATCTGCTCCCACACCACCCACATTAAATAAATCAATCAACACAAGAGGAGCAAATCCAGAAAACCTAAAAGAAAATGAAGACAAAAAATTTAACTGAACTAAAACTATTAAATATGGTTTGCTTAATGTTAAATCATATTAACATATTTTGTCTTACAGAAACCTGGCTGCAGCAGGAGGATCATGTTAGTATTAATGAATCAACTCCCTCTGACTATTTAAATGTTCACGTTCCTCGAACCACAGGCAGAGGAGGAGGAGTGGCAGCTATCTTCAGATCAGGGTTACTAATCAGTCCGAGACCCAAGATTTGTTTGAGCTCTTTTCATGTAGATGTTGAAAATGACAGCCTAAATATTAACTTTAATTCTATATTAGACTCTTATTATTAGACTGCATTTTTTACAGTGTTCACAAACCTTTTCATTGTCTTAATCATACCCTTGACCATGTGCTGATACGTGGCATTAGAGTGAAGAATGAACAGTATTGATTGTCTCACTGACAGCACCAGAGCTTAAATGCGTACAACATTAGTCAGTGTTGCCCCTCTGAAAAAGAAGGTAATCGGTCAAAAGAGACTGCCTCCTTGGTATATTTCACAGCTGCATGTTTTAAAGTAAACTGCACGAAAGTTGAAAAGAAGATGGCATCTCACTAATTTAGAAGAATCTCAGTTATTAATGATAGTCTAATAATGTATAAGAAAGCCCTTCGTAAAACTAGAATCCCTTATTATTGATCATTGATGAAGAGAAAAATGATAATCCCAGGTTTCTTTTCAGTTCTGTAGCCAGGCTGACAAAGAGACGGAGCTCTGTTGAGCCTCTGTTAGCAGACTTGTTTCTGTGCTTGTCCTGTTGGATCTCAGTGCTGCATTTGATACGATCGATCACAGCATTCTGTTACAGAGACTTGAACATGTTATTGGGATTAAAGGAATGCATTAGGCTGGTTTAAGTCATATTTATCTGATAGATTCCAGTTTGTTCTTGTAAATGAAGAATCTTCCTCACACATTGGAGTAAGTCATGGAGTTCCTCAGGGTTCTGTGCTTGGACCGATTCTTTTTACTTTGTACATGCTTCCATTAGGTAACATTATTAGACAGCATGGCATAAATTTCCATTGTTATGCTGATGATACTCAGCTGTACTTATCCATGAAACCAGATGAAACCAATAGCTTGGTCAGACTACAAACCTGTCTTAAAGACATAAAGACCTCGATGACTCAGAACTGTCTGCTTTTAAATTCAGACAAAACTGAAGTTGTTCTCTTTGGACCTGAGCGCTTCAGGGAGAAATTGTCTAGTTATATAGTTACTCTAGATGGTATTTCCTTGGCTTCTAGTTCTACAGTGAGGAACCTTGGAGTTATTTTTGAGCAGAATTTATCATTTGACGCACATATAAAACTGGTTTCTGGGAATGCCTTCTTTCACCTTCGTAATATTGCTAAAATCAGGAACATCCTGTCTCAGGGTGATGCAGAGAAACTAGTTCATGCATTTGTTACTTCAAGATTGGACTACTGTAATTCTTTATTATTGGGCTGTCCCACATATTCTCTGAAAAGCCTCCAGCTGATCCAAAATGCTGCAGCCACAGTTCTGATGAGAACTAACAGGAAAGATCATGTTTCTCCAGTTTTAGCTTCTCTTCATTGGCTCCCTGTTAAATTCAGAATAGAATTTAAGATTCTTCTTCTCACATATAAAGCTCTTAATGACCGAGCTCCATCCATCCATCCATCCATCATCTACCGCTTATCCGGGGGTCGGGTCGCAGGGGCAGCAGCTTTAACAGAGAAACCCAGACGTCCCTGTCCCCGGCCACTTCCTCCAGCTCTTCCGGGGGGACCCCGAGGCGTTCCCAGGCCAGCCGAGAGACATAGTCTCTCCAACGTATCCTGGGTCTTCCCCGGTGTCTCCTCCCAGTGGGACATGCCCGGAACACCTCACCAGGGAGACGTCCAGGGGCCATCCTAACCAGATGCCCGAGCCACCTCATCTGACTCCTCTCAATGCGGAGGAGCAGCGGTTCTACTCCGAGCCCCTCCCGGATGACTGACCTTCTCACCCTATCTCTAAGGGAGAGCCCAGATACCCTACGGAGGAAAACCATTTCGGCCGCTTGTATTCGTAGTCTCGTTCTTTCGGTCACGACCCACAACTCGTTACCAGAGGTGAGGATGGGAACGTAGATTGACCAGTAAATAGAGAGCTTTGCCTTCTGACTCAGCTCCTTCTTCACAACGACGGGTCGGTGCAGAGCCCGCAACACTGCAGACGCCACACCGATCCGCCTGTGAAAGAGACCCCGAGATGCTTGAACTCCTCCACTTGGGGAAGGATCTCATTTCCAACCCAGAGAGAGCATTCCACCCTCTTCCGGCTGAGAACCATAGTCTCGGATTTGGAGGCGCTGATTCTCATCCCAGCCGCTTCACACTTGGCTGCGAATCGCTCCAGAGAGAACAGAACTACATCATCCGCAAAAAGCAGAGACCCGATTCTGAGGTCGCCAAATCGGACACCCTCAACTCCCTGGCTCCGCCTAGAAATTCTGTCCATAAATGTTAGGAACAGAATCGGTGACAAAGGGCAGCCCTGAAGGAGTTCAACCTCATCCACCCCAGGGGCCTTGCCGCCGAGGAGCTTTTTGACCACCTCGGCAACCTCAGCCCCAGAAATGGGAGGCCCCGCCTCCGAGCTCTCTGACTCTGCCTCCTCCGAGCACGTGTTGGTAGGATTGAGGATGTCCTCGAAGTACTCCCCCCACCGACTCACAACGTCCCTAGTTGAGGTCAACAAAACCATACACAGTGTTGACTGTGCACTTCGCTCCCAAACTGCAAACGGTTTACTTGTTGCTATCAGCTTACACTGCTGTGGGGCCTCATCTGTCACACCTTTCCTCACTTTGCTCTCTTTTTCCCCATGTTTAATTTCTAAATAAATGATATTATGTACATGTGACATTATTGTGGTTATTAAGTTGTGTTTCCCTGTTCCAACAGGTATCCTTTCAGTGGTGTTATGGTGTTTTTTCCCCCCTCTTTTCTTTCTTCTCAAACCCCAGCTGGTCGAGGCGGATGGCCACCCTTCCTGAGTCTGGTTCTGCCAGAGGTTTCTTCCTGTTAAAAGGGAGTCGTTCCTTTCCACAGTCGCCACAGGCACGCTCAGGACGGGAGATTGGACTGAAGACCAGTTTCGGTGCAATCTGTTGGTTTCCTTAGCTAGGATATTCATTTTTTAATTGGCTCTATATGAATGAATTGGATTATGATTACAATGAATTGAATTCCAATGACCAGCTGGGGTTTGAGAAGACAGAAAAGAGGGAAAAGAGGGGGGAAAAACACTGTAACGCCATTCAAAGGATATCTCTTGGAACAGGGAAACACAAGTTAATAACCACAATAATGTCACATGTACATAAAATAAAATTAGAAATTAAACAGGGGGAAAAAGAGAGCAAAGTGAGGAAAGGTGTGACAGATGAGGTCCCTCAGCAGTCTAAGCCTATAGCAGCTTAACTATGGGATGTTTCAGAATTACCTGAGCCATCCCTAACTATAAGCTTTATCAAAAAGGAAAGTTTTAAGCCTAATCTTAAAAGTGGAAAGGGTGTCTGCTTCCCGGACATTTACTGGCAGCTTATTCCACAAGAGAGGGGTCTGATAACTGAAGGCTCTACCTCCCATTTTACTTTTCGAAACTCTGGGAACAACAAGTAAACCTGAAGTTTGGGAGCGAAGTGCTCTGTTAGGAAAATATCTTACAATGAGATCTTTAAGATATGATGGAGCTCGGTCATTAAGAGCTTTATATGTGAGAAGAAGAATCTTAAATTCTATTCTGAATTTAACAGGGAGCCAATGAAGAGAAGCTAAAACTGGAGAAACATGATCTCTCCTGTTAGTTCTCATCAGAACTCTGGCTGCAGCATTTTGGATCAGCTGGAGGCTTTTCAGAGAATATGTGGGACAGCCCAATAATAAGGAATTACAGTAGTCCAATCTTGAAGTAACAAATGCATGAACTAGTTTCTCTGCATCACCCTGAGACAGCATGTTCCTGATTTTAGCAATATTACGAAGGTGAAAGAAGGCAGTTCTAGAAACCAGTTTTATATGTGCGTCAAATGATAAATTCTGCTAAAAAATAACTCCAAGGTTCCTCACTGTAGAACTAGAAGCCAAGGAAATACCATCTAGAGTAACTATATAACGAGACAATTTCTCCCTGAAGCGCTCATGTCCAAAGAGAACAACTTCAGTTTTTTCTGAATTTAAAGCAGACAGTTCTGAGTCATCCAGGTCTTTATGTCTTTAAGACAGGCTTGTAGTCTGACCAACCTATTGGTTTCATCTGGTTTCATAGGTAAGTACAGCTGAGGATCATCAGCATAACAATGGAAATTTATGCCATGCTGTCTAATAATGTTACCTAATGGAAGCAAGAATTGGTCCAAGCACAGAACCCTGAGGAACTCCATGACTTACTCCAAAGTGTGAGGAAGATTCTTCATTTACAAGAACAAACTGGAATCTATCAGATAAATATGACTTAAACCAGCCTAATGCAGTTCCTTTAATCCCAATAACATGTTCAAGTGTCTGTAACAGAATGCTGTGATCGATCGTATCAAATGCAGCACTGAGATTCAACAGGACAAGCACAGAAACAAGTCCGCTATCAGAGGCTAAGAGGAGATCATTGGTAACTTTCACCAGTGCTGTTTCTGTGCTATGATGCACTCTGAATCCTGACTGAAACTCTTCAAACAGATTATTTCTGTGTAAAGAAAAACCATAGTAGGACCATAGTCAGTGAATAATTCCATATGATCATGATCATTCCCTTTGAATATGACATCACAAGCTGCTAACAAAGGACAGACCCCCAAAACTCTCATCACAACCTTTGAGTTTATTTAAGATGAACATGCTGATGTCTTAGGGAAAGGTTGCCTCTTTCCCCAGCAAATATCTACAATTAAAAAACAAACAATTAAATAAATAAACGATGTAGCTGTCACATACTCTGAAGGCCATGCAGATTTTAGTATGTTTCCTGGTTATGTTTTGTTATCTCTCACCAAAAGTATTAACCAAATTCATACAAATGAGAAGATGATACAGTAGATACATGGCAGGATATTAGCCAGGCATGAAATATACAGTATGACTTCTGACCATTTATCATTCATCTCTATATTTACCCTGAAACAAAGTTGAAAATGAGAAAATCCAGTTCCTCCTGCTTAAATCTTTTCTTTCCAAATTAAAATAACTTTGGTTATGCTGAGAAATAATAAATTACACTGATAAAGTACAACAGAATATAATATAATAGATAAGAAACTACTCCTTTTACTCTCTGCAGACAAAATGAGCCAGTAGTTTTTTTCTCCCATGTAAGCCAACTGATGTTAGACTAAATGTTGTTGTACAATTTTGTAAGCGTATTCAATTTAAAATCTCCAAGTATGTCTTTGATACCGTAAAGCATTTTCTGTTCACTTTAGAACTTACCTGTTTATATTTTATCTTTTATGTAAAAGAAACTGTTTATCTGCCCGATTCCATATTGTATATTTTGAAACTCAAATAGTACCTTTCCTCTCCAGCACATGAAATAATAAGGAATTCTGCAGCGATAATGCAGTCAAGCTTGTCAGCATCATAAACATTAACAGAGTGCATATTCACCCCACTTCAACTCAACACAGAAAAACTGGATAAAAAAGTCGGTTGGTTTCATGTTCAGCATAACTTTGTTTCAATAAAAATATTTAGAATGCAGCTTGTGAGCATTTATGAACACTTATATAATACAACATTCACTGAAAGCTTTTAAATACTGGCACTGAGTATTAATTAGGACTGTGGACTGTGCCAGACTGTCTATAACGAACACCATGTTCAGGCATAAGGGTGTCCATATGTGCACTTGGCACCAGGACACCCTTGGCCGCACTTTGATGATCGACTTTGTGGTTGTATCTTCGGACTTGCGGCCGTATGTTCTGGACATTTGGGTGAAGAGAGGGGCGGAGCTGTCAACTGATCACCACCTGGTGGTGAGTTGGCTCGGTGGGAGAGGATGCCGATCAGACCTGGCAGGCCCAAACGTATTGTGAGGGTCTGCTGGCAACGTTTGTAGGAATCCCCTGTCAGGAGGAGCTTTAACTCTCACCTCCGGCAGAGCTTAAACCATATCCCGGGGGAGGTGGGGGACATTGAGTCCGAATGGGCCATGTTCCGTGACTCCATTGTCGAGGCGGCTGATCGGAGCTGTGGCCGTAAGATGGTCGGCGCCTGTCGTGGTGGCAACCCCGAACACGCTGGTGGACACCAGTGGTGAGGGAAGCCGTCAAGCTGAAGAAGGAGTCCTATCGGGCCTTTTTGGCCAGTGAGACTCTGGAAGCAGCTGATGGGTACCGACAGGTCAAGTGGGCTGCGGCTTCGGCGGTTGCTGAGGCAAAAACTCGGGCCTGGGAGGAGTTCGGTGAGACCACGGAGAACGACTTCTGGACGACATCAGACAAGAGATTCTGGTCCACCATCCGGCGTCTCAGGGTGGGGAAGCGACTCACAGTCAACACTGTGTATGGTGGGGACGGGGCTTTGCTGGCCTCAACTAGGGACATTGTGAGTCGGTGGGGGGAATACTTCGAGGACCTCCTCAATCCTACCAACACGTGCTCGGAGGAGGCAGAGTCGGAGAGCTCGGAGGCGAGGCCTCCCATTTCTGGGGCTGAGGTTGCCGAGGTGGTCAAAAAGCTCCTCGGCGGCAAGGCCCCGGGGGTGGATGAGGTCCGTACTGAGTTTCTCAGGGCTCTGGATGTTGCAGGGCTGTCTTGGCTGACACGCCTCTGCAGCATCGCGTGGACATCGGGGACAGTGCCTCTGGACTGGCAGACCGGGGTGGTGGTCCCCCTCTTTAAAAAGGGGAAACAGAGGGTGTGTTCCAACTATAGGGGTATCACACTCCACAGCCTTCCTGGTAAGGTCTATTCAGGGGTACTGGAGAGGAGGATCCATCGGATAGTCGAGCCTCGGATTCAGGAGGTGCAGTGTGGTTTTCGTCCTGGCCGTGGAACAGTGGACCAGCTCTATACCCTCGGCAGGATCCTGGAAGGTGCATGGGAGTTCGCCCAATCAGTCTACATGTGTTTTGTGGACTTGGAGAAAGCGTTCGACCGTGTTCCTCGTGGAGTCCTGTGGGGGGTACTCCGGGAATATGGAGTGCCGGACCCCTTGATAGGGGCCGTTCGGTCTCTGTATGACCGGTGTCAGAGTTTGGTTGAGGGTGTCCGATTTGGCGACCTCAGAATCGGGTCTCTGCTTTTTGCGGATGATGTGGTTCTGTTAGCGTCGTCAGGCCGTGACCTTCAGCTCTCACTGGAGTGATTCGCCGCCGAGTGTGAAGGCTGGGATGAGAATCAGCGCCTCCAAATCCGAGACAATGGTTCTCAGCCGGAAAAGGGTGGAATGCTCTCTCTGGGTCGGGAATGAGATCCTTCCCCAAGTGGAGGAGTTCAAGTATCTCGGGGTCTTGTTCACGAGTGAGGGACGAATGGAACGTGAGATTGACGGGCGGATCGGTGCAGCGTCTGCAGTGTTGCGGGCTCTGCACCGGCCCGTCGTTGTGAAGAAGGAGCTGAGCCAGAAGGCGAAGCTCTCTATTTACTGGTCAATCTACGTTCCCATCCTCACCTATGGTCACGAGCTGTGGGTAGTGACCGAAAGAACAAGATCGCAAATACAAGCGGCCAAAATGGGTTTCCTCCGCAGGGTGTCTGGGCTCTCCCTTAGAGATAGGGTGAGAAGTCATCCGGGAGGGGCTCGGAGTAGAACCGCTGCTCCTCCGCAGAGGAGACCCCGGGGAAGACTCAGGACACGTTGGAGAGACTATGTCTCTCGGCTGGCCTGGGAACGCCTCGGGGTCCCCCCGGAAGAGCTGGAGGAAGTGGCCGGGGACAGGGACGTCTGGGTTTCTCTGTTAAAGCTGCTGCCCCCGCGACCCGACCCTCGGATAAGCGGCAGATGATGGATGGATGGATGGATGGACTTTCAAAGAATTAAACACTTGTGATTTGGAAAATTAACTTTATGTTAACAATTGAACATTTTGATAATCTTTTTTTTCATGCAGCTATATGGTCACAACAAAAGAAAATACCTTTTTCTGGTCAGGGATATTAAACGATGGCATAAAACTATTGCCTTTGATCTGCAGTTCTCAAAACTTTCTCCCCAAACTTTCACAGCAACAGTCCTCAATCTGCTGTGTTTAATGCTGCATGTGGATGTTTTTTTGTCTTTTCAGACACTGTCTTCACTCCATTTGCCAGGTCATCATAAAGCTCCCACATACACGGAGCTCTCTGGCAGTATGTGGTGTAATGTCCCAGACAGCCTTTGGTCAAGCTTCCTTTGAAAGAGATGACTCCTCTTAAATTGAATGTCTTTCCTTGGAGAGCCACAATGGAGGGAAATTCACTCAAAGGATATTGAGTTGTGTTTGCAATGTCAGTGTCAATCCTTGCTATTTCTCTAATCCTGTAGCTGTGCGTGACAGTTCCTGCACAGAGCACTTTTCCTGAGGTGCTGGCTCCTGTTTTGAATTCAGCTGGACATTCTGATTCATTCTGTAGTGGGCGACGGCAGGGAGAGTCTGGAAGGACGAGTCCATTTTCTACTGAAGTGTCCTGCTGAGCCATGCCAGAGTCCATCAGGACAGAAATGTCAGGAAACACAAACAGTACTTCCCTTGTTGTTCTTTTGTTTAGCTGGCAGTACTGTGAAGAGCAGTGTTTTGAGAGGTAAATTTCTCATTGTTTTTCCAATTACAGTGGAGATATTGCACAGGGCATCAATTTGAATAGCACCAGACCTCAACTGGATCTTTTCATACATCTCACCAAGCAGCTCTGCCCTCTGTGAATATATATTTTTGGGGTCACGCCATCTGTAGCAATGGCTTTCACCAGCTGCAAAACTGGGTTGTCATTGTCATCCCTGACAACGTTTTGAAATGCTGAGCTGTCAGAGAAAGCACAGCATAAGCACTGACAAAAGGCATCAAATGCACACGTGTTCAGCACAGAGATTGTTTATTTCCCAACTCTAATAGGTTGATGCAGGTTTCCATTTTTTATTAGTCCCACATTCACTCTTTTTGCCCCAGAAGGTGGATCTGCATGGAGTGCAGGAAGTGAGATATGAAGTCCCTTATCCTTTTTTTGGGTGGAAGAATTAGTCCTCTCCAGTTTTCAACCACGTTTTCATCCATTGGAGGAATGTTTGTGGTGTCATCAGATTCCACAAAATGATGAGAATCCATTTTTCTCTTGGCTTCAGCGCTGTGGGGAGTCATGGATGCAGAGCTGGTTTCTGTAACATTTGCTGATCCAAACGTTTCCTCATCGTTTTTTGCAGAACAAATCCTCTTTTTTCCTTCAATGAGGGAAAGATGACGAGAAACAAAGCGATCAACTCGAATGGGTAAGTTCTCATGTTTAAAAAGGCCATGTTTTACATTTTTGAATGTAAAACACTTCAACAGTGGCTGAGCTTGCTGTTAGGTTGCTGCTTTTGAAGAGGGGGGCATTACTCCTGTCCAAAGTGGTAAGTAACTGGCAAGTCTTATTATGTGTGGACCAATCTCAGGGAGGAAATATATGTTATTCCAATTCCCACTGGCAGATCATCTTTATGCAATGTGCAACATCAACCCTGATAAAACAAGGAGGAAGTTTTGCAGACTGGTTCCCCAGTAGCACACGGAAGCATTCGTTGATGTATGTCTTCAGATCGGGGTAAGGAGTGAAGTCCTTCACTAGAGCACCAAGAATAGCCAGAGAAAAGTCACTCACAGCTTCCTCTGGTGCAGCAGCACCTGTACGAAGCCATTCTGTCAGCCATGTTGCAATTGCATTAATGTTGTGTCTCTCTGACAGCATTTGCACAACTGGAACTGAGCAGTTGTCCCCTGTCAGAATGCCTTGATATAGGAAGATGTGGCCAGATGTACCATTTGGTCTCACCAGTCTTCTCACAACTGAGCCAGTTGCATCAAAGCAAACAACTGAGGGACATGTTTTGGACAATGCCTTGTACATATGCAGCTGAGTTGGACTCCAATAGTGGCAGAAGAACTTGTCCACACCATAGTCTCTGATACTACCACTGTGAGGTGTGCTATATTTTAATAACTGCAAAGACAAAACGGGATCTTTGTCACCTAATTCTGAATCTCTTCTCTCCTGCTTGGCTTTTTGTAGGGTGGCCAAATTTGGAAGGTGACTTGGCTCAGGATCTCCAATATCCATCAAATCTGATGCCTTTGCTGTCCTCCATACAGCTGGCTCCATCCTGCCCTCACACATCTCTTTTGAAATCTGTGCACAAAGGTTTCCAGACATGAACCTCTTGGATTTGCCAGTGTGCAGGCAGATATCAGGGTCTTCAATGGAACACTGGAGCAACATTGGGCTGTTGACTGCTGGCTTTTTGTCACATGTCATTTTAACATGGCCTTGACACTCTTTACAGAAGCCTTCAATATCTATGTATTTGCTAGTGAAAGTTGGATAAACCTTTGCTCTTTGGAACCCAAATGTACATGTGCTTTTGATCTTTTTCCAAGTCAGATGGTTAATTACATGACTCCAAGTGACAGGCTTCAAAGTTGTATATTCTCTTTTGCCAGAAGATGAAAACTTCTGGTACAAATTTGATCCATTCTTCAAAGGGAACTTCAAGCAGAAAACCTGAGCAATAATCTTGTCCAGGAGAAATGGAGCCAGAGTCAAACTCTGTCCTCACACTGATGTCAGGATCACTTTCCTGCTCATTGATCTCAAATCATGACCAGATGTTGTACCTGTTTAACTTTACAAAAGTGTACAAGGCCTTTGGAGACATTTTGTTTTCCAGCTGCTGACTTAACTCTGTCCAAATAGTGCCAGCTGTAGTGGCTAGTTTGTCATTTAGAAAGACAACCTCTTTACAAGTGCAGAGAACTGCAAAAAGGGAATCCCTGTCTATGGATGGCTGTCGAGGCATCTAGTTAAAGAATAAAAAGTCTTTGATTAACATTATTCACAATATCATTCCGGCCTATATAATGTCCCAGAAGCCACAAAACATTGATATTCCAGCAGTGTCTATCACAACTCAAAACTTCTGTTTAAATTAGTCTTCTAACCCTACCCTGTCCCATTTATGCTGGATTTTAATTATAGTATTTTCAAAAAAATCACAATTTTCAATATTGCATTATTACTACTTGTATTGTGAATTTCCAAGCCCTGTGGTGTCTGCCCTGTGGTGTCTGCTGATGTGGAGTCATGGTGCCTCAGCATCCATGACTGAATATAAATGTAAAAGCTGCAAGAAGAAGGCTTGCAGAATCTTTGTTTAAAAAGTCTGGACTTCGAAAAGAAGTTGTGCACTTACAGATATATATATGTAAGGGATACGACCATGCTAATGGCTCTGCTAATCTGGGGCTGAGTCAGTGTTTTATCTAAATCCTCAGCATTACTAATTTACTTACCTTGTTCAAAAATCTAATTTCCCAGAGGGTTGGAAAAATGCTAAGGATATAATAGAGTAATACTGTTTATTACTCCTGCTCAACCGTCGCTGTAGTGGGGGTCAGTGCATGGGTGGAGCCAATCCTGATGACATTGTAAATATATTAGTGACTTAGTTGACATTGCCATCTGAAGCACATTTCTTTAAATGAGAAAAAAATATTTTTCATAATGTTTATTAAGAAATAAAGTGAAAAACAATATAAGAAGGCACACATTTTACATCAGCGGATAACAGAATTTAACTTGCATGATAAAAGGAAAATACAAAAGGAATAACGTCTTGCTTTGGGATGTCCAGTGCAGACCATAGACGTAATCAATTTAGCTCGTCAGTGATGGCCTGAAAGAAAATCATATATCTCATAAATAAAAGCAGCACAAACAACAGTTTTAATGGCTTTAACCTGCACAAATGAAGCACTAAAAAAGTAGATCACTCTGGTTTGTTTTGGAGCAACATGGGGGGATGGTGACCTAAAAAATTATTCTTAATATCTCAGAAAAGAAAGCAGCACAAACGACAATTTTTATTTTATTTTTCTCCCCCTTGTCCTGTTCAGCATTATGGCAGCAGAATTGTAGTCTGAATACCTTTGATGCCAAACAGATTTGCTTTGCCAAGGGAAGTTTTATAAATGTAAAGCTCCCCTTGATGCCCATTTATTTATTTCTGTTGACAATATATGACATGTAATCGAACTGAACCGGACCGGGGGACAAGGAAAGAAGAAGAGGAAAGAAGAGGAAACAGAACAAAAATAGAAACAAAAACCAGACAACCAGCTGCTACACCTGTAAAAAACAAAACAGACAACAATCCATGGCCTCTGAGGGGAATACAGCCTTAGCGCCACCAGGAGCACCTGAAAGCAGACAAGAAGAGAAAAAACAAACACACAAACAAACAAAAACAAGCACAAGAAGCGGCAATCGCATACAACACAGCTGTGGATATAGATGACCTGAGACGAGATGATAATACATCATCTGCTTAGCGAGCATGCTACTGGGCTAATAAATGTGTGTGTGTGTGTGTGAGAACATGCAACACCCATGGCACAGGACCTACATGGTAACCGTGCTTAGTAATGAGTGTATAAGTGTACAGGGCCACAATCCACAGCCCCCCCACAGCAATCAGAAGCAGGCAGAGAGGGCCACAAGACCCAGGCCACCAGCAGCCCCCACGGAGCACAGAACCCAGGAAGCCCACCACAGGGACAACCACGCATCCACCCAGAAGACTGCAGAGGAAGCCCCCGGACAGAGCCCCCATAAGCATAGGGCAGAGGCCCTCCGGGAGCCAGGGGCAACAGCCCACCGACCCCGCGAGGCCCCAGCCGCCCAGACATGGGCCGTGCACTGGACCCGGGCCCCGGGAGCCCGAGCGCCCCAAAACCCCCCGGCAGAGGCCCCACCCAATACCCAGGAGGGCCAAGCGCCCCAGACAGCCACACAGTGGGTCAGCGCCTGCCCCAGCGCCCCTAGCCAAGTGCCCTGGGAGTCAAGACGTGCCCACAGATGGGTGAAGTCGCGAGCAGCGGGGAGAGGCAACGCCACCCCCCCATCGGGAGAAGCACAAGCAGGCCAGGCGACAGCAAGTCCCAGATCCAGGCCCAATCATCACCACACACACTTTCACGTCCCATACATCCACACGTCCTCCCTCCCTCAACTCCGCTGGGGTGTAGCGCAGCGGGCACACCAGGGGGCCAGCAGCCCCCCAGCCACCACAGACCCCGAACCAGCCCCTAAAACCCTTCATGTGTGAGTGTGTGCTGTGTACAGGAGCCAGAAGGGAGAGGGGTATGGGGATATACACCGGGGGAGCTACTCTCCCCCGGAGAGGGCAGCCAGGGACTGGCTGCAATAGGCATCCCCGCTACCTGGGAGCCAACCCAGGGCAGGTGTCCACCTGGCTCGGGGCCTGCAGCGACCATCCCGCCCCACCCCACCCCGGAGGACCTCTACAAAAAACAAACAAACAACAACAAAAAACAAACAAACAAACCACCCGGTCACACCAGTCACAGCAGCCCGGGCCTGAGACCCAACATCACCCAGGCCCCCCAGCCCCCCCCCAACAGGGGAAAAGCACCGCCCCCACCGCACGCCCCAACACCCTGAAAAAAAAACAACCATCTGCGGACACCTTGGAGGTCCCAGAGCAACAAGCCCGGCACCAGGACCTGCACCAACCCACCCATACTGTGGCGCGTCCAGGGCAACCCAGCCCCCCCAGGCACAGGCAGGGCCCCCCCCCCAGGCGCAAGGCAGCGCCCAGGCCCAGCACCACCACCCACGCCAGAGCGGCCCGGCCACCAGGCATAGAGCCAGCAGCCACCACCCCAAGGCCCCTAAGGGACCCTGCCCCACACCGCAAGACAGTCCCACCCGCAAGCCCCCAAAACTGCCCTCCAAGCCCGACACACAGTCCCCCCCAGCAATGACCAACCCGGTCCCCACGACCCGAGAGACCACCAGACGCCCGAAGCCACACAGCCCCCCCCAGCACACACCCAACCGCCCAGAGCGACGGGACAGCAACCCACCACCACCACTATGTGATAAAGCTAATCAGAGGGGACCAGAGAGAATTAAATTCAGCCAATTGATGTTTTGAGGAGGCAGACATTGTTTCCATGCTAATATAGTCTAAAAGAAAATTTCTAAACTGGTTAATACACAGATTGTTCTTCGCTTTCCAGTTCATGAGAATAGTTTTCTTTGCGATACATAACACTGTGAGAACCATGTGTGCTGAGTTAATTTCCATGTTGATGTTGTCTAAGTCACCCAGTATGCACAGTGGGGGCATGCAGGGATGCTACACTTTAGCCATGTTGATAGGTCCGCACAGACTTCAAGCCAGAACTTCTGGACAGGCGCACAGAACCACAAAGCGTGTGCATAATCATCAGGTGTGTTATCTGTGCAATGTGAGCAGATGTTTGAGTGTGTTAGACCCATCCTGGACATCCTTTGTCCTGTATAGTGTGTTCTATGAAGAATTTTGTATTGTATGAGCTGTAAATTAGAATTCTGAGTCATTCTGAAGGTGTTCAAACATATTTGTGGCCAGAAGCTATGACTAGAACTGATGGATAAATCTGCCTCCCATTTTGAGGATGGAAGAGACATTGTGTCATCTATTTTAGACAATAATATATATATTTTTTATAGTAGTTTTGGGGTGCAGATGCTTAGAAATTCTGCTACCCTAGTCGGGAGTTGTAAGTCTGGTTGGTGGAGGATATATTTCTTTGTTATTATAGACTTAAGTTGTTGATATTCTAGGAATTTATTGCTGCCTATCTCGTGTTGTGATATGAGCTCATCAAATGAAATAAAATTTCCATTTTGGATTATATGTTCCAGATGTTTGATTCCTTTGATCTTCCACAGAGTAAAGTTTAGCATTTTTTTGTTTTGCAGTATGTCAGGATTGTTCCAGATGGGTGTAAGCTTACATGGGACAATTGAAGACTTTGTTATTTTAAGAAATTCCCACCAGGCTGTCAGAGAGGTGCTGATGTTAATGCTTTTGAAACATTTGTGATTTTTTACGTTTTGACTAATAAGTGGCAGGTCAGAGATTTCCAGATTATCACACAATGCTGTTCTATATTTATCCATGGTTCATCTATTGGGCTAGGTTTAAACCATTTTGATATATACTGTAACCTATTGGCTAAGGAATAGTGCTGAAAATGAGCTAAATCTAATCCACCACAGTCCTTAGTCTTCCGTAGGGTTTTTAAACTAATACGTGGTGGTTTGTTTTTCCACAGAAATTTGGAGATGCATGAATCTAGTGACTTAAACCAAGTAGCAGATGGTTTTATGGGGATCATTGAGAACAAATAATTAGCTTTTGGTAGTATCATCATTTTAATGGTTGTAACTCTCCCCATAAGTGATATAGGTAAGGACTTCCAACGAGAGAGATCGTCCTCTACTGTCTTTAATAATTGCACATAATTTAGCTTTGTTAGCTCTGAGAGCCTGGAGGAAATGTTTATGCCTAAATATCTAATATTTCCTGACTGTGCAGCTGTAGCTCAGGAGGAAGAGCAGTCGCCCACCAATCAGAAGGTCAGTGGTTCAACTCTGGCTTCCCCAGGATACATGTCAAAGCCTCCTTGGGCAAGACACTGCCTCCCAGTGTATCATCACATATGAATGTGTGTGTGAATGTGAATTAGAAAAAGCACGTAGTTAAGAATCTTAAGACGTGCTGTATGTAATGTAATGTGTGTGAGTGGGGTGAATGCGGCATGTAGTGAAGCGCTTTGAGTGGTCAGTTAGACTAGAAAAGCGCTATATTCCATTTACTGTAAAGTGATCGCAGGTATATTCTGGACTCTGCAGTTAATGGGCAGAACTGTGGTCTTAGACCAATTGATAGAGTAGTCAGAAAGTGCTGAGAATTTATTTATGAGAGTGATCGTGTGAGTGAGAGACGTTTGAGAGTTCTGAAGGAAAAGTAAAACATCATCAGCATAAAGACTTATTTTATGCTCAATATTTTGGGGTTTGATGCCTTTAATATTTCTTTCTTGTTTGATAGCAGCTGCTAAAGGTTCGATGAAAATAGCAAAAAGTGAGGGAGAAAGTGGGCAACCCTGTCTTGTACCTCTCTGCAGACTGAAGCTTGGAGAGGTTTGATCATTTGTCCTGACACACGCATTTGGGGAGCTATATAATATCCTTATCCAGTTGAAGAAGTGTGACCCAAACCCAAATTTGTTTAATGCTGCGAATAAAAATTTCCAGTTCACTCGATCAAATGCTTTTTCTGCATCTAGAGAGACTATTGTGGTTTCCAGGTTGTTGATGGTAGAATAGTCTATGAGATTAATTAGCCTGCGAGTGTTAGTGGATGAGTGTCTACCCTTTATGAAACCTGTCTGGTCAGGATGTATTATAAGTGGAGTTATTTTTTCTATTCTTTTGGCGAGGGCTTTACAAATTATTTTGAGGTCTGCATTTATTAGAGATATTGGGCGATAGCTGGATGGAAGTATGGGGTCTTTTCCTGGTTTCTGTAGCAAGATAATGTTAGCAGAGTTCATGTGTGGGGATAATCTGCCATTCTGCTTAACTTGTAATACTATTTTGTGAAATGCAGGTCCCAAAACAGTCCAAAATTCTTTGTAGAACTCTGCTGGAAAACCATCTGGTCCCGGGGCTTTGTTACTAGGCATATGTTGAAGCGCTTCATGGAGTTCTCCTATTGAAAGAGGTGAGTCCAGAGCCATTGCCTGTTCGGTTTGTAATTTTGGAAGGTTGATATTACTAAGAAACTAATCTATGTTACTGTCTGATGGATCATTTTGTGATGAATATAAGGTTTTATAGAAGTCCCTAAAAGCATTGTTGATTACATCGGGGTCATGGGTGACATTTCCTTTTGAGTCTTTAACAGAAGTGATTGTTGTTTTCTCTTTGTTTCTCTTTAGTTGGTTAGCTAGGAACTTTCCAGATTTATTGCCGTGCTCAAAGTTCTCCAAGCGAAGTCTTTGTATCAGAAACTGTGTTTGTTTATCAATAATTTTGTTTAATTCAAGTTTAGCTTTTCTTAGTTAATTCAGTGTGTGTTCCTCTTTGGAGGTACTGTAGACAATTTCTAATGATTTAATCCTGAGTTCTAAATCTGATATCCTTGAACTTTCCCTCTTTTTCTTATTTGATTATTTTGCCTCTCATAACTGCTTTTCCGGCTTCCCAAAGAGTACAAGCTGACATTCCTGGCAGGTCATTATTTTCTAAATATACAGACCATTCCCTTTTGAAATAATTAATAAAATCAGGGTCTTTTAGTAATGATGTATTAAATCTCCAATTCCTAGCTGGTGGTGTAACTCTGTTATTCTTCAGTGTGATAGAAACTGGAGCGTGATCACTGATAGTGATGGGGTGGATTTTGGTGTCTGAAATATCCCTCATCAAGGAACTGCTAACTAAGAAATAATCTATTCTTGAATATGAGTGATGTACCGGTGAGAAGAAGGTGTATTCTCTAAGAGTGGGGTGGTGGGAGCGCCAAGCATCACAAAGACCAAAATCTTTCATATACTGTTTAACAATATTCGTGGACTGCCAGTTCCGCTGACTTCCTGAAGTACTGAGTCTGTCTACTCCTGAGTCTAATACCATGTTAAAGTCCCCTCCTATGATGAGTGTGTTATCTGAGTGATCAGAGAGTGAAGTGAAAAAGGAGTGAAAAAATGAGGAATCATCCACATTTGGACCATATATATTTGCAATGCATAAATTCATATTTTGAATAGATAAATTAACTATTAGAAATCTACCTTCTGGATCTATAACTGTGTTGTTTACGGTGAAATTTACTCTTCTATTTATCAGAATGGCTACACCTCTTTGTCTGGAGTTGTAACAGGCTGAGTACACATGAGGAAACTGTGCTGTGGTGAGAACATCAGCTACAGTCTTTGATAAATGAATCTCCTGTAATAAAACAATGTCCGCCTGTAAATCCTTCAATTTATTGGAGATTTTTAATCTCTTCTCTCTGGACCCAGCTCCATGCACATTCCATGAGATAAACCTCAGCGTGGACATTTTTAACGACAATTTTAACGGCACAAACGGAGCACTAACCACAAATCTATTTGCTGGAATTTTTCACGTGGGTGGGGTGTCAGCTTCACTCAGCTCTCTTGATATGCTACTCCTTTTCCTGACATTGCCTTCATGCTATGAGAGTGTGATGTTAAGATGGGACAAAGTTCACGTTTTTGATGGCTAATTCTCAATTTTGAACAGTTTTAATGTAAACATTCATCGAGTGCTTAACACAAATTCAAAAAACAAACAAAAAAACAAGCAAATACCCTGCTTTATGGTTGAGAGCTCACAGCCTGTGCATGCCACCATCTAAAAGAAGAACAATTGGTGCAAATAGTCAGTGTCATTATGTAACACTCAATGAAGATGTAACTCTACATGCTTCTTCCAGCCCGGGACTCTTTTTGGTGCCACAGGTTGTTTCACTTTGGGCAATAGATTTTCACACAAATAGAAAGCAAGAAAAATATTGAACATCATTTTAAAATGTATTTAAAATATATGTTTTTCTGGTGCAAAGTGCCAAAATACATCAACTGCTGTATTTATATATGGGTATGTATACATATAAATATATATATATATATATATATATGTACATGGAGCAGGAGGAACTGGATTATCTCATTTTCAACTTTGTTTTAAGGTAAATATATAAAGAAATATACATATAATTATATATAGATGAATGACAAATGGTCAGAGATTATATTGTGTCTTTCATGCCTGGCTAATATCATGCTGTGCGTCTGCTGTATCATCTGCTCATTTGTATGAATTTGGTTAACACATTAGGTTAGAGATAACATTCAAAACATAACCAGGAAACATACTAACATCAGCATGGCCAGAGAACAATGCAACCATTTTTAGACATGAAGTCTGTAATGGCTCGAGACATTGATGATACTATGAAATCCTCTATTTAAGCTGAAGTTTAGTAAAGTTATCATCTGATAACAATAATGTATCTCTGAGTGCTGAATAATGGGATTGGGATGAGAACCAAACATCAAGAGAAAGAAGAGTATGGTCTGAAATAACAATCAGATATTATTTAACTACTGAAACTTTAGGAATAAATTTAGTATTGATAAAAAACAATCAATACAAGAAAAGGAGCAATGTGGATGTGGGGAAAAAAAGAGAATTCTTTGGCATCTGGATCAATGCAATCACTTTTAGACATGAAGTCTGTAATGGTTTGAGACATTAACGATGCTGACAGAGTAACCCCTGAATAAAAGCGTCATTGAGAGAAAGAAGCCTATTAAATAACTTGTTCATAAATTCTGGATAATCAGGGACATAAATATTTATTAGTAAGATGGGGAGATGGAACAGGTGACCTGAGATGATTGAATACCAACCGTCTTTGTCCGAGATGACTGAGGAGGCAAAAAATTTAACTGATTTACCAACCATAATAACAACTCTAAGTGGAAACTTAAATGACAAAGATCCCCGCAGATTTCAGTTTTTCTTGATCTTTATCACACAAGGTCCCTGTAGGAATATTAAGTCAGCATTAAGCCTCCTCTGATGTGCAAACACATGAGATCTCTTTAATGGACTCCCGAAGCCTTTAATATTCCAGCTAAGGAACCTCATAGTAGATCCTGTATCTAATTGTGTTCTTACCACTATTGTAGCATGTGGCCATTTATTGAAGTGAAACAGAAAAGTTGAGTTTTCCACACCCTAAGGAGGAGAGAGCAAAATTAATAAAAGTAAAGCTAAATAAAAACACACGCACAGCTCCCGCCCCAGTATCAGCTAAAGGTTTAGACACATCTTCTCATTCAACGGCTTTCCTTATTTTATTTTTTTCAAATTTCTACATGGTAGATTATTACTGAAGACATCTAAACTATGAAGGAACACATGGCATTATGTAGTAAACAAAAAAGTGTTAAACAAACTAGAATATGTTTGATATTTTAGATTCTTCAAAGCAGCCACCTTCTTAGAATTTTCTCAATCAGCTTCATGAGGTAGTTACCTGGAATGGAGTTCCCAGATGTGCTGAGCACTTGTTGTCTACTTTGGCTTCACTCTGCGGTCCAGCTCATCCCAATCCATCTCAATTTGTTATATGCATGGAACGTCAGTGACAACTTCCGCTAAAATATAAGCCAATTTGGTAACGTCCGGGGTAACGTCACTTGTCATTTTGCCAGTCTTGCACAAAAAACCTGTTCCCCTGAAATAATCTGTTCCCCTGGTGTCGGGGGCACACAGAGCTGCCAGAGAGGCAGATTCTACAGTCTGTACGTCATTTCTGATCAAGTTGTTGGTAAAACGACAAAACGTAATAATCTATCGTGTCAAGGTTGTTATTTTATCTTTGAACCTCCCAGTATAAACCATCTTCTTGACACAGTGTGGTGGGTTTTTTTAGGGCGAGAGAACCATAGTCTTTTCCAACTTGAGTCGTGTTCACTTGAATGATAGTTTAACAGATAACAGTCAGTCACCCAAACACTGTATTCCCACACATCGTGTTTATTTCTTCTTGCTGATATAAAAGGCTGGAAGCTCAGTCTGCTGGACATGAAAAATAAAACTTAACAGGAGGGTTCTGTACTTTTTACTCCTTCTTTCCAGTGTCACTCTTTTCAGTAAACCTACGCTCTTTAAAAAAAGTTTTTTATCTTCATAAACAACTGGTTTCAACTGTGTGTTACAAACTTCTGAGAAATGCTGCGACATAAATAAAGAGACACACTGTCTTTGGCTCAGTAGTATGGGTTTAACAGAAGTAAAGGTTTCAAAAGATACCAATACAGAAAGCAAAAACACACTGTGCCATGGGAAAACAATGACAGCAAAGAGCCTGCAGGCTGTGCCAAAATCACAGGGGGTTTGTAACACTGTTTACACATACTCCCCCAGTCACACATTATCTTTTAACAGTGAAATTAGCAAGCACAAAGGAATGAAAATAAATTATATGTATAATATTAAAAGAAATAATAAGATAAAAAGATATATCTATATATGTGTATATAAAAAATATATATATATATGTATATACATATATACACATATATATATATATATTACAATCGCAGATTACAAATATCCAACGTGTTGTGATGTATTGGGGATGGTCGCCTTCAAACAGCCTGTGTGTAGATAATGCAGGAAGAACTCTGCTGACACAGACTTGGTCGAACACAGAAACCTTTATTGTCAACCAGGTCCGTATCCGAATTACAGAATGATGCATCAAGTCTGGAGAGATGTGTCAAGCCTGGATTCCCCAAAATCTCTGCCTCACTGAGGGTGCAGTCTTCGTTAAGTAGGATCTGCCTGTTCTTAGTGACCTTGAAGATGTTGCATGTTCCCATCACCAAGCACAAAGCCCGGACATGGTGTGTGCGTAATTTTGAGCCTATTCTTGGACAAACTAACTGGGGAGTATGTTATTCTCAAAATGTCCTGATTTATACCCATGACTCCCTTACACAGCTAGTAATTACCAGACTTCTTATCATTTTCCCAAAACAACTTTGCACAGGTGGTAAACATCAGACACTACATATTCCCCCCTTTGGAACTACTTAAGAGTCCCGAAAAATGAAATGATATCTCGAATATGTGTCACAACAAATGACCAAACTGTATCTGCGGATCCGTGTCAACCAAAGCCCCACTGTTCGACATTATCTGTAACTAAAAGTCCTAATGTTCATAGATCCTCAATTTCAGAGTCAACTAATCAACTAAGATCCTTTACATCCCTATGCGCACATTATTTGAACTATTTTAGACTAGATAAACTAAACCTATTTTAGACTAGATAAACTAAACCTATTTTAGACTAGATAAACTAAACCTATTTAGTAATTCGACCAAATTCAGCTACGATAAAACCAGCCTACAGGCCTCCTTCCAGTCACGCACTCTCCTGACATGGCGAAACCTCCATGTCTTTCTCACCTATGAATTCTGTGTGATCCTGTAGGGAACCTGCAGGTCAGCCTTCGTCCACTCAATAAAAAAACACCCTTCATAAAAGGTGGGGAAAAAGAGTGAGCCAATCTAAGCAAGAAATCCCTGTTTTATACTAGAAATTACCATTACCATTACCGTCTAATTTTAGGACCTTTATGGCCCATTTGGTCTGGTTTCCACCTATTATCGAATATATGTCCACAAAGTGTGACTCCTATTGCGCTATAGAGTAAGATATACCAAAGTGTTATAGCATCAAGATTACAGTTAACAAAGATGTTCACAATCCATGACAGTATATAAGCAGATTAAAATGATTCATAACAACAACAAAGATTATGGCATCAAAGATTACGATATCAGAGATTATAACGAAATCAAAACAAAATCAAAGAACATAATCTTAAAATATAAAAATGACAAAACAGAAAAATATCAATGCATTTGCAGTGGAGTAGCCATGCAGCTTGGTTCCCATTCTCAAATCAGTTTTCCATTATTGTATTGTCCTGTCCAGGGGCCGACGGTCCATTTTCATTGTCCATGCTCGAGTCTCTGAGTCCATTCCGAGTTTGGGTCCCCGGACAGTTAGTCCCTCGAGGTTGGTCTCCCAGATGTCCTCCTGATCAAAAAGCAAACACCAACCAGTATCTTGGAAGAAAATTAAACTATGTTACGATATGATGTAACTTGCGACTCCCCTTACTGTGTAATTGCAACCCGATGTGCCCAAACTCTGCTGCCAGAGTCCAAATAACTGCGCATGTATCTTCTGTGTAATAACCCCCTTTTTATTTCTACATCAGCGTGTATGTGGCATATGTATCTGTTTATGTCCACCCGTCATGTCCTGCTAACAGCAAACTCTAGACTCGCTCTTTCCCTCCTTATATCTGCTGAAACTCCTTTACAGAGCTGAGACACCTCGGTGTAATAGGTCACTTAGTAAAACAGCGGATTAAAAGTCCATCCATCCATCCATCCATCCATCCATCCATCATCTTCTCATCCCAGCCGCTTCACACTCGGCTGCGAATCGCTCCAGTGAGAGCTGAAGGTCACGGCCTGACGACGCTAACAGAACCACATCATCCGCAAAAAGCAGAGACCCGATTCTGAGGTTGCCAAATCGGACACCCTCAACGCCCTGGCTCTGCCTAGAAATTCTGTCCATAAAAGTTAGGAACAGAATCGTGACAAAGGGCAGCCCTGACTTTGGATTAAAAGTCAGGAAATGTATTCATATAAAGGTAATTCAAATCAGTCGAAATAAAATTATATGAACAACCTCTCATGCATTCAAAGAACAATTAAATCAAACAATTGAGCGTAGGCAATGTTAACAAGACTAAATACTTTCAGAAATAAGAGATAAAAATATATATAGAAATGTCATGCTTAATATAAAGGAAGCTTAAATAAAACATGGACAAGATAGAGCTTTTCTCCATTGCACCTGCATAAAAGATATAGGTTGAAAATAACCGTCTGACGCTGACATAGACATTTCTCTTACAACAAATAGGTCGTAGTAACGTCGGAGTAGACCACGGCCAAAATAACAAACAAAACAAGTCTATTTTGAATACAGGCAACTTTTCTGACCAAAAGAATGCCAACAAAAATACAATCATCTTACCTCCCTGTAGCAACATAAACAGGAGAAAACAGGGTTAACAAAAACGGCAGTCCACTCCTACTGCACGATTATTGTGAGATTGCTGTTAACCTTTGACCTTTTTCATGAGAACTGTTCATCTCTGTGTTGAAATGCTCTTCAGCTGTCCCCCTTTTACAGTTCAATTCAAGGTTCCAATTAAGCTGCCATATGCATTCCATTTCACCCTTTTAGAAGGATTTTAGCAAAATGTCAAGACTTTTCACTAATTTTCATTCTGCTTGAAATCCTTGTTGTTTTTAACCCTTCAGCTTTCCTTTGCTGGCACTTCTGTAATTTCATTTAAACAATTCTGCCTTTTTTCAATCAGCTTCAAATCGTTTCACTAATTTCTTTTTACCTAAAAATTCCTTCTACCAAGGCTTCAGTAACGAGTTTTCTCCTAAAATTTAACTTTTTATTTTTATTGATTTATTTATTTATTTTTAGCATGGTCAACTCAAGTTGAACTTTACTGGATAAGCAGGTCTTCATTGCATTCAGCAGCTTATATGTGAGCGTCTATGTGTAAGCTGTTCTTCTTTGCATTTATCAGCAGCAATCAAATCTTCCTTTCACATGCATATGAAAATAGTAAAACAATTCTAATGCGTTAGCTGAGCCTTCTATATCAGGAGTGTCCATCATGATGCTGGGAACAGAACGTCTTTCCCAGAATAGTTCAACCTTCATTACTCAACTGATCATAACTCCGCAATGAGCACGTTTCCAAATATCCCACCTCTACGTGTATGCAAGGACTATATAAATGGTTTAATATTTTCATATTTCTTGATGTCATTCTGGGTGCATGTAGCCTAAACCCAATCTCTGTGTGGCGATTTTAATTTGAACGAGTTGAACTCTGCCTCTGATCATTTAAAAGAGGAGTGTGCAAATATCAATCTTTCTCAGGTAATTACTGATCCTACAAAACCAAACTTAAAAGATCCTTCAAGGCCGTCCCTGATTGGCTCAATCTTAACAAATCAAAGATAGAATATCTCTGACTCTGCAGTATCTGAACTTGGTGTTAGTTATCACTGCTAATAAATGTACATAAATGTACAGCAGAGGCCAAGTGTGATCATTATCTAAATTTGATTCCCAGAGCTTACTCAAATTCCACAAAAGTCTGTCCTGTTTTTAATTAGACTTCTATCCTTTTGCAGTCTATCTTTGTCACTCATTTTAAGCTTATTGTATGCTCTAAATGTTGTGTTTTAATCGAGTCTCCAAAAGTTTTTGTGTTTTTTCTGTCTCAGCCATGTTGTAAATGAGGTTGTTTCCTCAATATATCTCCAAGTTTAAATAAATGTCATTACTTTTGTGGTACTTTCCACGTCAAGGGGACAGTGGTGGTACTCTGTCCTGCATCATCTTTATTTCTGGTATGTCATGCTTCATACCATAAAATTGGGAATACTATAATAAGAGTAATTATTAATAATCCACAGCTGGTTCCTCTTAACTCACACAACCCTGGTAATCTGAATGGATGCCACGTCCTTTGTCCATCCATTTGTCTTATTTTAGCCACACCCTATGTTCTCGTTTTAGTCGTTGTTTTCTTCACTGAGGTTGAGACGAACCCCTCCTGTTGAGAGAATTCCCCTTTGTAGTCAGACTCATGCCTCAGAGAACGGTGGTGGGTACCTAATCTTTCCCTTCCTCTGCAGGTTGTGGCCTTACTAGTTTACAGTGTGATAAGTGAATCCAGGATATATTAGTTTAGCTGCTGTAGGTGCTCTAAGTAGTACCTGATATGGACCTTCCCCCCTTGGGCTGGACCAGTTCTTTTTCTTTATCACTTTGATGAGGATCCAGTCTCCAGGGTTTACTGTCTTCAGAGATTCCTCCTCCTGTTCACCTGGAACAGACTAAGCAGAAGAGATCTCTCTACTTGTTAATATTTGTATTCTGCAAAAGTTTCTTCTCTTTTTTTTCTTCATCATGTCTGTTGAATAGTTTTAACTGTGGGAGTACAAATGGTCTTCCATACCTTTTATCAAATGGAGTTAATCTTGCGCTAGTATGGAGTAGAGGGCTGCATTGGGACGTTTCAGTGAGAATCCGGGTTCCGTGGGACCCGACTCAAATCTCGCGGGAGCGGGCAGTATGAACTTTACTGCGGGCGGGAGCGAGCGGCTAAAAGAAAACACTGTGAGATCGGGATGTAGCCTAGCGACAGGATGTCAATAAATGATGTGGAAAGGAAGCTCAAAGAAGGTCTTTACAGCACAAAGACAAAGCAAGGCAAGTCTGACATTTGGAGAAGTTTCTCAGTTGTCCATGAATCTCTTTAATAATAGCCTATAAAATTACATGTTTTCTCCTTTCTGGACGGGAGAAGACACAAAATCAATGCATTTCTATTATTGTGCGGGCATAAATTCTCAAAGTTTTGTGGGAGCGGGCGGGAGTGGACACACACGTTGCGGGAGCGGGCGGTAATGGTCAGAAAATCAGTGGGATGAAGAAAACGGTCTAGTATGGAGTATGCATGTTGAGGATGGTGAACAGTGAAACCAATATTTCCTATTTCTTCCATGATTTTCTTCAACCTTGACTTAATTATTCCACTGTGTCTCTCCACCCATCCTGCTGACTGTGGATGATATGCACAGTGGTTTCTAAAGTCTGTTTTAAGTTCTTTGCCACCAGGGAGATAACTTTGTTTACAAAGTGTATCAAATGATCACTGGAGATCTTTTCAGGAATTTCAAATCTAGAAATGATTTATTTTACCCGTGCTTTTGCTACTGAGAGTGCATCTGCTTGTGCACATGGAAATATTTCAGTCCATTTGGTAAAAACCTCTGTTGTCCCTCTGCAGAATCGTTTAACATTAATTTAGTTAAATGAAGTCTACACAATAATGAAATAATGAAATCCATACAAATATGTTGAAAAAGGTCCTCTGGCTGAGGGAATTATCTTTGTTTTGGTCTTAGATTGCCCTGTGGATTGTAATTTGCACATATTTGACCTGTTAGACAAAACTTTATAAAAAATTTTTTCAATAATTAATAAAAACCATATGCTGTAAAAACCTTGTTCATGTTTGCTCCCATCCTTCCTGTAGAGACATGACGTGGTCCAAGGTCAACTCTTTGGCAGTATGGGCTTCCTTCCAATCATTCATACAAGTCTAACTGTGCATCGTCGATGGCACTTTTATTTTGCCATATCCGTCTTTCTGTTTGTGGAAGTGTTTTTGTTTTTTGATTGTGTGGTTTTTTTGCATATCACATCATACTTGATGGTTCATTTCTGAGAGGTTCTTCCCCTCTTTTTTTTTGCTTCTTCCTCTGCTCCTTCTTCTGCTTCTCAACTATTTGAGACAGAGTCAATGTTTTTCTTATGTGCAGCACAATTACAAATTGCTACTTTAGCTGGCAATTGAATAACATCTAATAATGCTAAAATCTTTATGGTTTATAAATTTAGCTGTGGATATCAACATACCTGTTTTCCCATTGCTGTGTACAGCTGAGAAAGCATACTGACTGTCAGTGTAAACTTTAACAACCTTTTTGCTCTTTGTCACGATTTACGTTCTGTTTCATGTCTTGTCTCGTCACTTCCGGTTTTATTTTGAAAAATCACTAACCTTTTCCTCTCGTTTCAGGTATCTTGCCCTTCCTCCCGTGTCAGGCGTCTGATTGTCTTCCCTGATTCCCTAAGTGTTTCCACCTGTTCCCCTTGGCCCCTCATGTGTTCAAATAGTCTGCGTTTCCCTTGTCCTGTGCCAGTATGTTGTCTCTCCCCCTGAGCCACACTACCAGCCTTACTTTGAACCACAGATTCCACAGTCATATTTCCACGAGCCTGCAGTGAGCGATCCTCCTGCAGTGCTATCTTGTTTTGTAATTTATTCTTGTTCATAGTCATAGTTTATTTATTAATACGGTAAGTTTCATAACCTTGTTTTTCCTCCGTTTTCAAGGAGAGATTTTTCGTTGCAACCTTTCATAGTCGCCTCCGTTAAAGGAGAGCTTTAAATTTATAGTTAAAGTTTCATAGATCCTCTGTTTTGTAAAGAGTGCATCCTTTGTTTAATTCCGCCTCATTAGGAGAGCGTGTCTTTGTTTTGTTAAATTGTTCATAGCGTTTCTGTTTCCCTCCTGAGTTCATAGCTGCGCTCGTCCTCTGCCATAGTTACTGAGGAGAGCGCTTAGGTTTTCATAACCCATTTCTTTGCTCTGCTTGGAGATCCTCGCCCTGCCTTGCTCTGTGTGCTTTGTTTAGATAATAAACATCTCTTTGAATCTGAAAAAACCCTGCGTCTGTGTCCTGAGCCCGAGAGTACCTGACACTCCTTAATTTACAAGCTTCAGTTAAATTCGACAGCTTGAACAGAGTCATTTTCCACTGGTCTGATGTCCATTTCTTGGTGTTTATTGGCCCAAGGAATTCTCTTCCTTTGTTTTTCCTCATAAGTAGTTTATTTACAGCAATTTGACCATGAAGGCCTAATTCATTCAGTCTCCTCTGAACAATTGTTGTTGAGGCACTCGGGGGGCCATGACATAACAGTGAATTCTCTCGACACCCACCGCATACATTCTGAAATGTAAGAACAGGGCAGAGCTTAATGTTAAGTCAGCTCCGAACCACAGAATCGCCAGCGGGTCCAACTGGGTCTCTCTTGGTTCTTCGGGCTTTCGTTGTTGTTGACTTTCGGGGACTGGACCGGTTGCTTTCCTGCGCTGGACTTCTGTGGCTTTTGGTGGCTTCTGGTAGCTCAGAAGACGAACAAGGTGGTGGTGTGTAAGAATTCACTATAAATAATCACAAAATTGTCCAAAGGTCGAGTTGGTTTTGGTTGCTGACCAACTCTGATGAGACAAAAAGGTTGCTTTTTTGTTACAAGCTTAACAGTAGCTCTCTTGGTGAGCAAAACTAGGTGATGACATGTGCAGCAGCAGAGTTTAAAAGACTCTCCGCTAGACTCTCATTCCATCAATCTTTAAGCTCTCTGCTCTTCATGATTCAATCTTGATTCTTCCGTTCTATTCTCTCCAATCTTCTGACTTTTCCTCGTGGTTTCCGGAGTTTGATTCGCGGAAGCGGGGCATGACGTAGGCCTACGCTACACTTTCAGCCAATGGTATGCCTGAAACTGTTGTGACGTCTGCCTGGGCGTGTTTTGTAAGATGATCTATTCTGAGTTATGAGTCTGCAACGAGAGTGCAACAAAGGAACTCTTTTCGTCATTCCTCCGTCTCATAAACATTTGTTCAGAGGATTCTAAAAACACCATTACTTGTTAAGATATAAAGGTTAAAGATATAGCATAAACTTAGGATAGAAAGACATAAAAAACAACATAACATAACATAACATAACATGATGGTTATGAGTCTCAAAATTCAGATGGATATATGTAAAGTTATGACGTATGAATAACGAACCAAACAATGTTATTTTCCTGTGTTAAACTTTTCTGTGTAATTTGTTAGAAAAATTATATAGTTATACTATGAGAAAAGCTGCAAGAATAAGAGTTTCTGTGATGGGGGAGGCCTCCTCCTGTCTTTTTGGTTCTCATAATACTATGTAGCAAGCAAAGTGTTTTGACTGTCTGAACTCGTCTTCCCATAACATTAAATGGCTAGTAATGCCTTTTCCCATAACATTGAATGTCCCTTTCCCATAACATTGTGTGGCCAGCAAGCATAAACAATATAAATAGCAATAGTACCATTTTGTTAGTCAGACAACTCTGAGCCAGCTTCCTGACAGGTTGTGCGGACTTGTCTCTTTCTTGCAAGAAATAAATGTTTTGTGTTAATCGTATCCAGCGACTCTGAGCCTAATTTTGAGACATTGAATACAATAAGAAACAGTTTGAAACATTGGTTAACATTTGCATTATTTCATATAAATGTCACATGTCATATGAAAGTTGTTGACTTCATTTTGGGTTTAACTATTCAGTACTACGAACCACTCAGGGTCAATTCAATTCAATTCAGTTTTATTTATATAGCGCCAAATTACAACAATTGTCATCTCAAGGCATTTAAATAATATAGTCTAATTCAAGCCAATTGGAATTCAATTAATTGTAATCATTATCCAATTCATTCATATAGAGCCAATTCAACAGATTGCACTGAAACTTGTCTTCAGTCCAATCTCCCGTCCTGAGCGTGCCTGTGGCGACTGTGGAAAGGAACGACTCCCTTTTAACAGGAAGAAACCTCTGGCAGAACCAGACTCAGGAAGGGTGGCCATCCGCCTCGACCAGCTGGGGTTTGAGAAGACAGAAAAGAGGGGGGAAAAACACCATAACACCATTCAAAGGATACCTGTTGGAACAGGGAAACACAAGTTAATAACCACAATGATGTCACATGTACATAAAATCATTTGAGAAATTAAACAGGGGGAAAAAGAGCAAAGTGAGGAAAGGTGTGACAGATGAGGTCCCCCAGCAGTCTAAGCCTATAGCAGCTTAACTATGGGATGTTTCAGTATCACCTGAGCCATCCCTAACTATAAGCTTTATCAAAAAGGAAAGTTTTAAGCCTAATCTTAAAAGTGGAAAGGGTGTCTGCTTCCCGGACATTTACTGGCAGCTTATTCCACAAGAGAGGGACCTGATAAATGAAGGCTCTACCTTCCATTCTACTTTTAGAAACTCTGGGAACAACAAGTAAACCTGCAGTTTGGGAGCGAAGTGCTCTGTTAGGAAAATATCTTTCAATGAAATCTTTAAGATATGATGGAACTCGGTCATTAAGAGCTTTATATGTGAGGAGAAGAATCTTAAATTCTATTCTGAATTTAACAGGGAGCCAATGAAGAGAAGCTAAAACTGGAGAAACATAATCTCTCCTGTTAGTTCTCATCAGAACTCTGGCTGCAGCATTTTGGATCAGCTGGAGGCTTTTCAGAGAATATGTGGGACAGCCCAATAATAAGGAATTACAGTAGTCCAATCTTGAAGTAAAAAATGCATGAACTAGTTTCTCTGCATCACCCTGAGACAGGATGTTCCTGATTTTAGCATTACGAAGGTGAAAGAAGGCAGTCCTAGAAACCAGTTTTATATGTGCGTCAAATGATAAATTCTGGTCAAAAATAACTCCAAGGTTCCTCACTGTAGAACTAGAAGCCAAGGAAATACCATCTAGAGTAACTATATAACTAGACAATTTCTCCCTGAAGCGCTCAGGTCCAAAGAGAACAACTTCAGTTTTGTCTGAATTTAAAGCAGACAGTTCTGAGTCATCCAGGTCTTTATGTCTTTAAGACAGGCTTGTAGTCTGACCAACCTATTGGTTTCATCTGGTTTCATAGATAAGTACAGCTGAGTATCATCAGCATAACAATGGAAATATATGCCATGCTGTCTAATAATGTTACCTAATGGAAGCATCTACAAAGTAAAAAGAATTGGTCCAAGCACAGAATCCTGAGGAACTCCATGGCTTACTCCAATGTGTGGGGAAGATTCTTCATTTACAAGAACAAACTGGAATCTATCAGATAAATATGACTTAAACCAGCCTAATGCAGTTCCTTTAATCCCTGTGACGGCTGCACCTACAGCCGCACAGCTAAATAGTCGGCGCCATATGAGAGCTGGGGGGCAAAAGTCAGCACAAGCTGCAGGCAAAGCTACATGCACAGGAAGTGCAATGAGCTTGTACCAAGGCAGCTTCATCAGGGGGGGACACAGTGTAGTTAACATCTTTTAGATGTTAAGATGTATTCCTGTAGATTTACAAGTAATTTGTTTATTTAGTTATTTTGCTAATTCTTTGTTTTAGTGATTATTAAATTAACTGTTAGGTTCTGTTTCTTTATTTGTTAGTATGTGTTACCCCCTCTTGTGTTCAAAATTGGTCTGATCAGCCAGTATTTAAGTTCTCCTTTGTTTCCTGTTTGGGAGGTCAGTTTGGTTCTTTGTCAAGTTAGTATGGTTTCTGTGTTAAGTTACTTATCATTTGAACAGTTGGTTTGAAGTTATGACTTTACTTTGTTTTGTTCATTTGACCTCTTTTAAGGGCATTGATGTTATGTTCTTTGGGTAAATAAAACCCGTTTCTTTTTTAATTTATCTGCGTCCTCGTGCTTGACCAGCTCGGTCCTTCACAATGTTCAAGTCTCTGTAACAGAATGCTGTGATCGATCGTATCAAATGCAGCACTGAGATCCAACAGGACAAGTACAGAAACAAGTCCGCTATCAGAGGCTAAGAGGAGATCATTGGTAACTTTCACCAGTGCTGTTTCTGTGCTATGATGCACTCTGAATCCTTTTTTTCCTCCCCCTTGTCCTGTTCAGCATTATGGCAGCAGAATTGTAGTCTGAATACCTTTGATGCCAAACAGATTTGCTTTGCCAAGGGAAGTTTTATAAATGTAAAGCTCCCCTTGATGCCCACTTATTTATTCCTGTTGACAATATATGAATGTAACATGTAATAGAACTGAACCGGACCGGGGGACAAGGAAAGAAGAAGAGGAAACAGAACAAAAATAGAAACAAAAACCAGACAACCAGCTGCTACACCTGTAAAAAACAAAACAGACAACAATCCATGGCCTCTGAGGGGAATACAGCCTTAGCGCCACCAGGAGCACCTGAAAGCAGACAAGAAGAGAAAAAACAAACACAAAAACAAGCACAAGAAGCGGCAATTGCATACAACACAGGTGTGGATATAGATGACCTGAGACGACATGATAATACATCAACTGCTTAGCGAGCATGCTACTGGGCTAATAAATCTGTGTGTGTGTGTGTGTGTGTGAGAACATGCAACACCCATGGCACAGGACCTACATGGTAACCGTGCTTAGTTATGAGTGTATAAGTGTACAGAGCCACAATCCACAGCCCCCCCCCCAGCAATCAGAAGCAGGCAGAGAGGGCCACAAGACCCAGGCACCAGCAGCCCCCACGGAGCACAGAACCCAGGAAGCCCACCACAGCGACAACCACGCATCCACCAAGAAGGCTGCAGAGGAAGCCCCCGGACAGAGCCCCCATAAGCATAGGGCAGAGGCCCTCCGGGAGCCAGGGGCAACAGCCCACCGACCCCGCGAGGCCCCAGCCGCCCAGACACGGGCCGTGCACTGGACCCGGGAGCCCGAGCGCCCCCAAACTCCCCGGCAGAGGCCCCACCCAATACCCAGGAGGGCCAAGCGCCCCAGACAGCCACACAGTGGGTCAGCGCCTGCCCCAGCGCCCCTAGCCAAGTGCCCTGGGAGTCAAGACGTGCCCACAGGTGGGTGAAGTCGCGAGCAGCGGGGAGAGGCACAAGCAGGCCAGGCGACAGCAAGTCCCAGATCCAGGCCCAATCATCACGTCCCATACATCCACACGTCCTCCCTCCCTCGACTCCGCTGGGGTGTAGCGCAGCGGGCACACCAGGGGGCCAGCAGCCCCCAGCCACCACATGCACTCTGAATCCTGACTGAAACTCCTCAAACAGATTACTTCTACGTAAATGATCACAAAGTTGAACTATTTTTTTCAAGAACTTTAGACAAAAAAGGGAGATTAGATATAGGTAGATAATTAGCCAAAACTTCTGAATCAAGAGTAGGTTTTTTAAGTAAAGGTTTAATTACAGCAACCTTAAAAGTCTGAGGTACATGTCCTGTTAACAAAGACAGATTGATCAAATCCAATATGGAAGTGTCAATTAAGGGGAAAACCTCCTTGAACAGTCTGGTTGGGATTGGGTCTAAAATACAAGTTGATGGTTTAGAAGAGACTATTGCTGTTGTTAGCTCAGAAAGATCAACTGGGCAGAAGCCGTATAAATACAAATCAGGTTCTAAAGATTCTTCTAAAGCTGCTGCACTTGATGATACATCAGTGATGATAGTGGGAAGGATTCCATCAATCTTCTCTCTGATAGAAACAATTTTATTGATAAAGAATCTCATGAAATCATCACTGCTGAGAGTTAAAGGAATACATGGCTCAACAGAGCTCGGACTCTTTGTCAGCCTGGCAACAGTGCTGAAAAGAAACCTGGGATTATTCTTATTCTCTTCTATCAATGATGAATAATAAGCAGTTCTAGCTTTACGAAGGGCTTTCTTATACGTTATTAAACTATCTTTCCAGACTAATTGAGACTCTTCTAAATTAGAGGAACGCCACTGTCTCTCCAGCTTTCTTGCAGTCTGCTTTAACGCAGCTGTGAATTATACCAAGGAGCCAACCTCTTCTGACTAATTATGTCACGAGTGTGATCCACTACTTGTTATATTTTGGTTCTGTTATGAATTGTGTATTTAGTTTGAGTTGCATGTTTATTTATATTTTGTTTTTGTTACAATTGTGTTTATTATGATTTGAGTTCTTGCATGTATTGTCTTTTTCTGTTAACAAGTAAGTGGATCCACCTGTTGGCTGACTGCGGCGCCAGTCAATCGGGAGCTGGGACTGGCGCCTAGATTGTTTTTAAGGAGGCCAGGTAGGACAGGAGGAGGAAAAAGATACGCAACAGGAGCAGTTGGTCGGCGCGGACAAGGACAAGCGAGAGGCGGCGGCAGGAGGGACTCGTGGGCTGGCCAGAGATGCTGGACAAAACCCTGGTTCGGGCAGAAGCTTTTAAATTACTTTTGCACAAGAGGATTTGCTCCTTTTGTGTTTTTTGATCGGGGGGGCAGCATCAGGTGGGAAGCCGCAGAGAAGTGTGTTAGACTACAACTCTGCATCCTGGTCTGAACCCTGGGTTGTCATGTTTTTGAATGACTAATAAATTCGTCCATATTTCTAGAAATGAGAGCCGCTTCTTCCAAAAAATGGATGCCGTCTCTCCTCATCAGACCAGGTTTTCTCCAGAAAGACTGCCAATTTTCTATGTAGCCCACCTTGTTTGCTGGACACCATCTGGACAACCAGCGATTGAATGAGAACATGCGGCTAAACATGTCATCACTGGTCAGATTTGGCAGGGGTCCAGAGCAAACTACGGTGTCCGACATTGTTTTGGCAAAATTACACACCGATGCAACATTAATTTTAGTGACCTCCGATTGGTGTAACCGGGTGTCATCACCGCCGACGTGAATAACTATTTTACCGTATTTACGCTTATCCTTAGCCAGGAGTTTTAAATAGGATTCTATGTCGCCCCCTCTGGCCCCTGGAATACATTTGACTATGGTCGCTGGTGTCGCTAATGCCACGTTTCTGACTGTAGAGCTGCCAGTTACCAGGGTTTTGTCCTCAGTGGGTGTGTCGCTGAGTGGGGAAAATCTATTTGAAACGTGGACAGGTTGATGGTGAACAGGTTGAAAGGGCCAAGCGCCTTGACTTTAGGACTATGACTCCTCTTCCTAACAGTCACCCAGCCACTCTTAAGTCCCGGCTGCTCGGGATCTGCTCGGGGACGACTAACAGAGCGAGCTACGCTAGGTGGCTCCGCACTGACTAAAGGGGCCTGGCTCGCTATCGGGTGGTTTTCAACAGTGCAGAGCCGAGCTTCCAATTCAGATAACCTTGCCTCCACAACTACAAAAAGACTACATTTGTTACATGTACTATTACTACTAAAGGAGGCAGAGGAGTAACTAAACATCTGACACACGGAGCAGGTGAAAGCAGGAGATGGAGGAAGAGAACTGGTAGCCATGCTAAGCTAGAGAACCAGACACACCGCTAAAAAGTAAAAAAATAAAGACTAAAGATCTGTAAGAGTGAGCGTTAGAATATAACAAGTATGCGATAGAGTTAACTATACAAGATGTGTAAATTATAGGGAGAAATAAGGTGATTATTAGTAGTTCAAGAGGAGCGAGAAATATCACAGTGCACACACAAAGCAACAGGAAGTGATGCAATACGTCTTACCGCAAAGCAAAGCCATCGTCAAAGCCCTTTTACTGTTGTGTTTTCTCTTTTACTGTTGTGTTTTTGTTTTGCTTTTGTGTTTTTTTGTTCTGCTGTTGTGTTTTTGTTTTGCTGATGTGTTTTCTCTTTTGCTGTTCTGTTTTGCTGTTGTGTCTTCTCTTTTGCTGTTGTGTTTTTTGTTTTGCTGTTGTTTTTTTTTTTGCTTTTGTGTTTTTTGTTTTGCTGTTGTGTTTTTTTTGCTTTTGTGTTTTTTGTTTTGCTGTTGGTTTTTTTTGCTTTTGTGTTTTTTGTTTTGCTGTTGTGTCTTTTCTTTTGCTGTTATGTTTTTTGTTTTGCTGTTATGTTTTTTTTGCTGTTGTGTTTTCTCTTTTAATGTTTTTTTTCTTTTGCTGTTGTGTTTTCTCTTTTGCTGTTGTGTTTTTTGTTTTACTGTTGTTTTTTTGTTCTGCTGTTGTGTTTTTGTTTTGCTGATGTGTTTTCTCTTTTGCTGTTGTGTGTTCTCTTTTGCTGTTGTGTTTTTTGTTTTGCTGTTGTGTTTTTTATTTTGCTTTTGTGTTTTTTGTTTTGCTGATGTATTTTCTCTTTTGCTGTTGTGTTTTGCTGTTGTGTGTTCTCTTTTGCTGTTGTGTTCTTTGTTTTGCTGTTGTGTTTTGCTATTGTGTCTTCTCTTTTGCTGTTGTGTTTTTTGTTTTGCTGTTGTGTTTTTTATTTTGCTTTTGTGTTTTTTGTTTTGCTGTTGTGTCTTATCTTTTGCTGTTGTGTTTTTGTTTTGCTTTTGTGTTTTTTTGTTCTGCTGTTGTGATTTCTCTTTTGCTGATGTCTTCTCTTTTGCTCTTGTGTTTTTTGTTTTGCTGTTGTGTTTTTCGTTTTTCTTTTGTGTTTTTTGTTTTGCTGTTGTGTCTTCTCTTTTGCTGTTATGTTTTTTTTGCTGTTGTGTTTTCTCTTTTAATGTTTTTTTTGTTTTGCTGTTGTGTTTTCTCTTTTGCTGTTGTGTTTTTTGTTTTACTGTTGTGTTTTTTTGTTCTTCTGTTGTGTTTTTGTTTTGCTGATGTGTTTTCTCTTTTGCTGTTGTGTTTTTTGTTTTTCTGTTGTGTTTTTTATTTTGCTTTTGTGTTTTTTGTTCTGCTGTTGTGATTTATCTTTTGCTGATGTCTTCTCTTTTGCTGTTATGTTTTTTGTTTTGCTGTTGTATTTTCTCTTTTGCTGTTGTGTTTTTTGTTTTGCATTTTTGTTTTTTCTTTTACTGTTGTGTTTTTTGTTTTGCTGTTGTGTTTTCTCTTTTACTGTTTTTTGTTTTGCTTTTGTGTTTTCTCTTTTACTGTTGTGTTTTTGTTTTGCTGTTGTGTTTTCTCTTTTACTGTTGTGTTTTTTGTTTTGCTGTTGTGTTTTCTCTTTTACTGCTTTGTTTTCTCTTGAACTGCTTTGTTTTCTCTTTTGCTGTTGTGTTTTTTGTTTTGCTGTTGTCTTTTCTCTTTTACTGTTTTTTTTTTGTTTTGCTGTGGTTTTTTCTCTTTTGCTGTTGTTTTTTCTTTTACTGTTGTGTTTTTTGATTTGCCATTAATTTCTCTTTTGCTGTTGTGTTTTTTCTTTTGCTTTTATGTTTTTTCTTTTGCTGTTGTTTTTCTTTTACTGTTGTGTTTTTTGATTTGCCATTAATTTCTCTTTTGCTGTTGTGTTTTTTCTTTTGCTTTTATGTTTTTTGTCTTTCTGTTGTGTTTTCTCTTTTGCTGTTGCTTTTTGTTTTGCTGTTGTTTTTTCTCTTTTGCTGTTGTTTTTTCTTTTACTGTTGTGTTTTTTGATTTGCCATTAATTTCTCTTTTGCTGATGTGTTTTCTCTTTTGCTGTTGTGTGTTCTCTTTTGCTGTTGTGTTTTTTGTTTTGCTGTTGTGTTTTTTATTTTGCTTTTGTGTTTTTTGTTTTGCTGATGTATTTTCTCTTTTGCTGTTGTGTTTTGCTGTTGTGTGTTCTCTTTTGCTGTTGTGTTCTTTGTTTTGCTGTTGTGTTTTGCTATTGTGTCTTCTCTTTTGCTGTTGTGTTTTTTGTTTTGCTGTTGTGTTTTTTATTTTGCTTTTGTGTTTTTTGTTTTGCTGTTGTGTCTTATCTTTTGCTGTTGTGTTTTTGTTTTGCTTTTGTGTTTTTTTGTTCTGCTGTTGTGATTTCTCTTTTGCTGATGTCTTCTCTTTTGCTCTTGTGTTTTTTGTTTTGCTGTTGTGTTTTTCGTTTTGCTTTTGTGTTTTTTGTTTTGCTGTTGTGTCTTCTCTTTTGCTGTTATGTTTTTTTTGCTGTTGTGTTTTCTCTTTTAATGTTTTTTTTGTTTTGCTGTTGTGAGTTCTCTTTTGCTGTTGTGTTTTTTGTTTTACTGTTGTGTTTTTTTGTTCTTCTGTTGTGTTTTTGTTTTGCTGATGTGTTTTCTCTTTTGCTGTTGTGTTTTTTGTTTTGCTGTTGTGTTTTTTATTTTGCTTTTGTGTTTTTTGTTCTGCTGTTGTGATTTCTCTTTTGCTGATGTCTTCTCTTTTGCTGTTATGTTTTTTGTTTTGCTGTTGTATTTTCTCTTTTGCTGTTGTGTTTTTTGTTTTGCATTTTTGTTTTTTCTTTTACTGTTGTGTTTTTTGTTTTGCTGTTGTGTTTTCTCTTTTACTGTTTTTTGTTTTGCTTTTGTGTTTTCTCTTTTACTGTTGTGTTTTTGTTTTGCTGTTGTGTTTTCTCTTTTACTGTTGTGTTTTTTGTTTTGCTGTTGTGTTTTCTCTTTTACTGCTTTGTTTTCTCTTTTACTGCTTTGTTTTATCTTTTGCTGTTGTGTTTTTTGTTTTGCTGTTGTGTTTTCTCTTTTACTGTTTTTTTTTTGTTTTGCTGTGGTTTTTTCTCTTTTGCTGTTGTTTTTTCTTTTACTGTTGTGTTTTTTGATTTGCCATTAATTTCTCTTTTGCTGTTGTGTTTTTTCTTTTGCTTTTATGTTTTTTCTTTTGCTGTTGTTTTTTCTCTTTTGCTGTTGTTTTTCTTTTACTGTTGTGTTTTTTGATTTGCCATTAATTTCTCTTTTGCTGTTGTGTTTTTTCTTTTGCTTTTATGTTTTTTGTCTTTCTGTTGTGTTTTCTCTTTTGCTGTTGCTTTTTGTTTTGCTGTTGTTTTTTCTCTTTTGCTGTTGTTTTTTCTTTTACTGTTGTGTTTTTTGATTTGCCATTAATTTCTCTTTTGCTGTTGTGTTTTTTCTTTTGCTTTTATGTTTTTGGTTTTGCTGTTGTGTTTTCTCTTTTGCTGTTCTGGTTTTTCTTTTACTATTTTTTTGTCTTTCTGTTGTGTTTTCTCTTTTGCTGTTGCTTTTTGTTTTGCTGTTGTGTTTTCTCTTTTCCTGTTGTTTTTTCTTTTACTGTTGTGTTTTTTGATTTGCCATTAATTTCTCTTTTTCTTTTGTTTTTTGTGTTGCTGTTGTGTTTTCTCTTATGCTGTTGTTTTTTGTTTTGCTGTTGTTTTTTCTTTTACTATTTTTTGGTTTTGCTGCTGTTTTTTCGTTTTGCTGTTGTTTTTTCTTTTACTATTTTTTTGTTTTGCTGTTGTGTTTTCTCTTTTGCTGTTTTTTTCGTTTTGCTGTTGTTTTTTCTTTTACTATTTTTTTGTTTTGCTGTTGTGTTTTCTCTTTTGCTGTTTTTTTTGTTTTGCTGTTGTTTTTTCTTTTACTATTTTGTGTTTTCTCTTTTGCCATTGTGTTTTTTTATTTACCATTGTGTTTTCTCTTTTGCTGTTGTGTTTTGCACTCCAGGGCCAACGTAGTTAGCGGACAAGCAGACATATGCATTGTGTCCAAAGCTGACACTGTGTCTGGATCATCAAAAACGTTCAATAATGAATAAAATATTCAGCCTGCATTGCTGTTTTGGGGCACTCCTGAGGGGTTGAAGGTAGTGATGGCCAAATTAAGCTTTCGTGAAGCATTGAATCACTTGAGCCAGTTGTTTTGAAAATGGGTTACTCAAAGCTTCAGTTACAGTGACCTCTCCCGGCAAAGTGCCAGGCTGCAGTCAAATTAGGCAGGCTAGTTAGTGGACAGGCTTTTAATTAAATAGCCTACATACATACGCACCCGAACGCACACACACACACACACTGATTATTATGTTCTATTGACAAATTAATATAAATGAGAGGATTGTGTGTTGTGTTATTGAGGAGATTGCTTGGAAAATATGGGTTTAGGTGGTAAACTTATGACAGAGGTGTGCTTATGTAGCTTATGGCAGAGGGTGATTATGTAGGACGGGGGACACTCAAAGATTTTTATTCAGATACATTATTTTTTCAACAGTTTTTGGATTGAGCCGGTTTCTTTTTTTGCTCACAATTTCTCCACATTTTGAAAACACCCGCTCACAGGGAACCGATGAGGCAGGTGTGCATAAAAATTGTTTTTACCAGTTTAAAGAGGTGAGGGTAGACATATTGATGGTTCTGCCAGTATGCCAGTGGGTCTTCTTATCGTTGTATATGTAACTTTACTTTTCCTACGGTACTTGTTACATTATTATACAGCCTGTACACCTACCAGGAGCGATCAGACTGAAGTGTTCCCACATGTCAGAACGACCTCTCTTCCTGGCTGGCTCCATGGTTATCCAAAACACAATACCGACAAATCAACAGCAATAGCAACAACAACGCTCCAACTACAACAACCCACAGCGAGTGCATTGTTTAGAGCGGTTATCAAGTGTTGAAGGCACTCAAATTCACAACCGTCTCAACCTGTCACCTGTCAGAATCGATAGAGGCAGTGCCAGTGAATCGCCTGATTGGACGGCGAACCAGTCAGGTGATTCATTCCGGCAACGAAGCAGTTGCTGCTTCGGACGTCATATGTCACGTGTTTTTTCGCACCAAAGCAAGCTTCGAAGCAGTGCTTCTATAGAATTGTAGTTCATGGTTTGAAGCACGTATCGAAGCTTCAGTGTCGCGCTGCCATCACTAGTTGAAGGCAAACAGCTGCCTGGCCTGTAGGGCCTGCCATGATTAAAAGGAAAGCGAACTTCTTTGTCAAAAAAATGGTAGTGGACAGGGGTATCGGGAGGATTTTGGCCCGTACACGCATACACTATTGTGTTAATGATGTTGTCATTCTTTACTATTCCTCTTTCGAGATTCCGAGCGGACTGACTTATTGTCATTCGGTTTTTGCTGCAGTATCCACACATTAGACAAGATGGCCGCATCCATATATTCAAAGTTTCATTCAATATATTCAGGATTCATTCCATATATTCAAAGTTTCATTCAATATATTCAGAATTCATTCCATATATTCAAAGTTTCATTCAATATATTCAGGATTCATTCCATATATTCAAAGTTTCATTCAATATATTCAAAGTTTCATTCAATATATTCAAAGTTCCATTCAATATATTCAGGACTCATTCCATATATTCAAAGTTTCATTCAATATATTCAGAATTCATTCCATATATTCAAAGTTTCATTCAATATATTCAGGTTTCATTCCATATATTCAAAGTTTCATTCAATATATTCAAAGTTTCATTCAATATATTCAAAGTTTCATTCAATATATTCAAAGTTTCATTCAATATATTCAGGTTTCATTCCATATATTCAAAGTTTCATTCAATATATTCAGTTTCATTCAATATATTCAGGATTCATTCCATATATTCAAAGTTTCATTCAATATATTCAAAGTTTCATTCAATATATTCAGGCTTCATTCCATATATTCAAAGTTCCATTCAATATATTCAGGATTCATTCAATATATTCAAAGTTTCATTCAATATATTCAGGTGTAGCGAACTCAAGTGTGGAATTTAATACAAACTTAAGATTTTAAATGACTGCAACGTTCTTTTGTGGGGATGGTCAGTGTGGAAATACCAGATGGGGGATTTCTACATCAAAGAAGAGAAATTTACAACAACCTTTGCCCACAAAGGCATTTTGGGGGAGTTTTCTCAGCCCCTCTTTCCACAGACCTGTGCCATAAATTTAGATAAATGCATTAATAACTTGGTGCTAACTAAGCTGAACAAACAACGGACCCTTTCAGGAGGGTATTGGGGAAAACCAGAACAGGACCCTTCCGACCCTATATGGTTCAAAGTAAATAATGGTGACAGTTTGCCCCGACTCTGACTCAAGCCAGAGACAGCCGCTGCGCGGACCTCTCAAAAGGATCTCACCCAGAATCACTTTTTAGCTGAATCTTGAAACTGTATTAAATGTGCTTTGTATCTTTGTACAAGTTCTTTCATGTTCTCAGTGATATCACAAGCTGCATTTTAATACCTTTTTCATGATCGTACGTGGAACGATACGGAAGATATTATTATTTTGGAAAATTACTAATCAGCTTATGGAGCCACATTGCCCCCGAGTGGTTGCATATGACATGTGACATTTATATGAAATAATGCAACTATTAACCAATTCTTCAGCTGTTTCTTATTGTATTCTGTGTTTAACACAGGAAAATAACATTGGTTGGTTTGTTATTCATACTTCATAACTCTACAGATATCCATCTGAATTTTGAGACTCATAACCATCATGTTATGTTATGTTGTTTTTGCTGTCTTTATATCCTAAGTTTATGCTATATCTTTCCCTTTATCTCTTAACAAGTTATGGTGTTTTAGAATGCTCTGAACAAATGTTTATGAGACGGAGGAATGCAGGAGTCGAATTGCTTTGAGGCAAACCTCCTTGCAGGTCGCCTTACAAAATACGCCCAGGCAGACGTCACAACAGTTTCAGGCATACCATTGGCTGAAAGTGTAGTGTAGGCCTACGTCATGCCCCACCTCCGCGAATCAAACTCCGGAACCCGCGAGGAAAAGAGGGTTATTGCCCAGTCATGACATAAGTTGTTGCCCAGTTATCTCATAAGTTCTTGAACAGGATATGGACGAAATATTGTAAGAGAATATTGAAGGTCCAGATCAGTAGAGAAGATGAAGAGCAGAGAGTTTTAAAATTGATGGAATGAGAGTCTGGCGGAGAGTCTTTGAAAATGGCAGGAGAGGAAGATGAGATGGAAGAAGAAGGTCCGAACAAAGACAGAAAGAGAAGAATGTAGCAGAAAGATACATTTTTGCGCTTTTGTTCGTCCGTCGTCCTGTCTCCTATCTGCTGCAGCATCCTCACCTATTTTTGATCAGAAAAAGGAGCCAGCTTTCAGCTTGTCAACCTTTTTGTCAATCTTTGGTGAATTTAAGTTCACCTCATCAGAGTTGGTCAGCAACCAAAACCAACTCGACCCTTGGACAGTTTTATCATTATTTATGGTGAATTCAGACACACCACCCGCTCGTCTTCAAGCTATCAGAAGGAAGGCTTCTTCTCCAGCGCAGGAAAGCAACCGGTCCAGTCCCTGAAAGTCAACCACAACAAAGGCCGCGAGACGCGGAACAGAGAGAGACCCAGTGGGACCCGCTGGCGATCACCTGTGGTTCGGAGCTGACCTGACCGTAAGATCTGCCCTGTTCTTACATTTCAGACGGTATGCGGTGGGTGTCGAGAGAATGTGCTGTTAAAATGATAAACTAACCCAAGTTGATAGCCTTTAAATTCAAATAGTAACAAAGCTCGACTATTTGAATGATTCCGGTATCCATCCATCCCCTTGCCTTAGTTCTTTTCAATTCACTAAGTGTTTCTTATATAATCATCCATATTCAAAGCATTTCTCCTGTTGTTTTAAGGTTCATGTCTTTGGTCATGTCATTTTAATAAATGGTTCATATATATACATATATAAAATCAACCGGCTTTTGTGTATGTGTTCTTTACGTAGGTGTGAGTCCAACAAAACGAGAATTCACAAGTAGCAACAATATGAGACTGGAATGTATTAGTTATTGATTAATAATTGATTATTAATTTAACATACCAGAATCGTAAGATTCTGTCTTTTTCCTTCGATTGAAGGTGGTGCCCTAAAACGAGGTTAAATAAGGCTTATTCAGATAGTGAGAACTTTCGGATAAATCCTTATATCTTATCACATCACGCTACGTATTTAGGATTCATTCAATATATTCAAAGTTTCATGCAATATATTCAGGATTCATTCAATATATTCAAAGTTTCATTCAATATATTCAGGATTCATTCAATATATACAGTTTCATTCAATATATTCAAAGTTTCATTCAATATATTCAAAGTTTCATTCAATATATTCAGGATTCATTCAATATATTCAAAGTTTCATTCAATATATTCAAAATTCATTCAATATATTCAAAGTTTCATTCAATATATTCAGGATTCATTCCATATATTCAAAGTTTCATTCAATATAGTCAGGATTCATTCATTCCATATATTCAAAGTTTCATTCAATATATTCAGAATTCATTCAATATATTCAAAGTTTCATTCAATATATTCAATGTTTCATTCCATTTATACAAAATTTAATTTCACATTTTGAAAGATTTGGGGAGCTGGAGCCTATCCCAGCTGTCATTTGGCGAGAGGCGGGGTACACCCTTTACAGGTCACCATTCCATCACAGGGCCATCACAGAGACAAACTGCACACATGCTATAAGAATATAACACAATAAAGTGAGATCGCATATATTTATATATATATATGTATATATATACATAAGAGAGAGAGAGAGAGAGAGAGAGAGAGAGAGAGAGAGAGAGAGAGAGAGAGAGAGTGGGAATTGGGAATTATGAGTATTAATAATATACATTGAAAGGTCGACATAGAAAATTCCGACGTCGTTGCTGTCAACGAATGCAGCTAAAGCGCTGAAGAAACACATGATGACGTAGATTCAACGCGCCGGTGAAGCTAGCAACATTAGCTCACGTTTTAGAGCGGACATTATTAAACATAACGCTGCTCATGTCTGAGTATGATAGGGGGTTTAGCTGCCGCAAATCAGTAGTTTACTTTAGTCTCAGACGACACTCGTCATGGTAGAAGAGGAGGATTTACCACCAAACCTTCTGACACAGGAGATGAAACGCAGCAATGGCGACTTCATCCCTCCGGATGGGTTATGCTGGGTTTCAGTTTTGTCCTGTTTACTGCTTGCCTGTTCATATGTTGGCAGTTTATACGTGTGGAGGAGTGACCTGCCGAGGTGAGCCAAACAGAACTGTATTATAGGCGTGAACACAAAATCTCGACTCTACCGGGTTATCTACCGGGTTATTCAGTTACACTCTTATATCTTGGAAGTTTATTACTGGGTTATTAAAGTGATTTTAAGTAACAGAAAAGCATTGTGTGTGTGTTACAGTAATGTTTTTTTTTAAAAAAAAAAGACGTGCACTCCATGCAGCTGCACACTATGACTGGAAATGAGGCACAGACAGTAGTGATGACTGCTGATGATGTTGGAGGGTGGCTCGGGGCTACATATGTTGTTTGGTCCCCTTTTCAATCACTAGAGAATAGTCGACGTTCGCCCCTGAGTCACAGCTTCCCACTTTATGTTACAGCTCCCGTGATGTTACCCTTGGCCTTAAATATCCTGTCCCGTGTACCAAAATGTTCTAAACTGAAACGGGAGTAGATATTGTATCATTTATTATTGTAACTTAAGCTGTAGGACTACTTGCTCCATAATCAGTTACTCTCTGAACATTCAGTCAAATAATGTGAACAGCCAGACTGATGATCAATGAAATCACAAGAAATTCATTCTTACCATAGGCTGCAGTAAAGGCTAGTGACACACCACCTGTTGCAGTAACAGGAGAATAAACCTACACACTGATTTAGTTCACTGCCTTTAATGTGCGATCTCACGTTATTGTGTTGTCTTAAAGTAAAGACTGGAGATATAAAGGCATAGGAGGATTGACACATTAGGCTGTTTGCATAAAGCCTGTAAATTAAATCAGTGTTCTTCAGCCCTTGTTGTTCTCAACAGTCACATATCTTAGCCGTGTCTGCATTTTCATTGAACTCTGCTTTCACTGAGGTCAGTAGGGCTTTTCACATATGACTTTCAGTCCACGTCTGACGTGCCTTTGTTGTGCATCATTGTAGTGTGAAAGCAGAGAGGCAAAATGGACGATTGAAGTTGGTCCACTGCTGTTATGGCCTTAAGTGGCCAAGGTAGGCAGTGATAGGCCAAACAGGCTGTAGCTATATGTGAAGGCAAGCTGACATGATGAAACACACCATCCTAACCAATAACCGTGTTCTCACTCAGTGCTATGTGCCAACCTAACGTGTTTAAGCACACACTAATGTGGGGCTGATCCACCTCTATCTGGCATGTGTCCACTACCAAAGAGGAACAGCAGAAAGTTAAGCTGAAATTATACTCATTGTATTGATCATAGGGCGAATTGTGACGTCAACACAGCTCTGTAACTGTGTACCACTGCTTCAGGAGGGCTGGACCCACCGCAGTTTTCTTGGAAATTAGTAGACGTCTCTGCTGAGACAATGGCTCACCAATAACACAGCAATGACTTCAGTCTTATAGTGGTAATTTGAGCAGGAAGCACAAAATGTATAAACAGATGTAACCACACAGTATAAACTCCTCTATCAATGATTATGTCTTCCAGGTATACTTTATCATTGTATCGTTTGCTTTGAGGGGGAGTTTTGAATGTGCAGACCTTGAAGTTTAACTTCAAGATTGCGATTCTTCACTTAAACTGTAGGATCAACCTTTAAAACTGTATCTCTGTCCATATCTATTCCTCATCACCAAATACTAAACATATCTGTCCTCTGCAAGTTAAAAAACATTTCTAATGAGTTTCAAGATTAAAAGACATCTTAATAAATATAGTAACTATTAAAACCCTCTGCTTATAAGTCCTGCCTATAAGATATACAGACCGCCAAATGTATTTGATGTTATCATTTTGTATTAGAATTTGTTTACAATATTAATGTAAACATCTCTGTGTTGCATGGATGCCTATGATGACACCTTTTAAGTGGCAGGGTGGTGGTCCCTGTGTTTAGAAAGGAGGCCGAAGAGTGTGTTCCAACTATAGAGGTACTCGGTTTATTCTGGGGTTTTGGAGCCTCCAACAGATTGTTGAACCTTAGATTCAGGAGGAACATTGTGGTTTTCAACCAGGTTGTGGAACAGTGGACCAGGCAGCAGAGTTACAGAGGAGGTCAATCCAGTCCACGCGTTTTATGTTGATTTGGAGAAGACCAATGACCTTGTCCTCTGAGGAGTTCTGTGGGGGATGCCGTTTGGAATATGGAGTATCAGAGTTGCTGTTGTAGTCTACCAGGTACCTGTATAACCAAAGCAATAGCCGTGTCTGCATCCTTCGGACAAAGTTGAGCCCATTTACAGTGTGTGTTTTACTCTGTCAGGGCTGCCCCTTGTCATCGATCCTGTTTGTGGTCAAGTTATTAAGACATAGTTAGGGAGAGGATGGTGCCTGGTTTTGGAACTTCAGGTGGAGTCTATGGTTCTGTTGTCTTCCTCTAGCCATGACTTAATGCGCTCACAGGAGCGGCTTGCAACTAAGTATGAAGCGACCTGAAGAAGTCCCTCTAAATCTGAGGCCATGGTTCTCAACTAGAATTGGGTGGAGTGCTTGGTCAGGGACAAGTCTCTGCCTTGTGCGGGTGAGTTTAGGTATCTCAGGATCTTGTTCACGATTGATGTCAAGTTAAAGTGGTTAAAGTGGGAGGTAGACAGATGGACTGAGGCTTCGTCAGCAGTAATGAGGGCGGTTGTTTTGAAGAGGGAGTTGAATTGAAGGAGGAAGTTTTCCATTCTTCACCTATGTTCACAACATTATGGTAGTGACTGAAAGATAAGATTGCAGATACAAGCAGATGAAATGAGTTTATTTTGTAGGGTGTCTGGGTCAGCCTTAGAGATGCAGTGAAGAGCTCCATTAATTCATTGATGCACCAAACAGCCTGACGCTCAGGCTAACATGTTTGGCTATCACATCAAAATACATCCCCATTTATTATAGCAAAACATTGATTGAGATGCCAGTTTGGCCACTGCATGAGAGAGAATGATTGGACCAGATGGGAGGCACAAAAGCACGGGAGAGACTTTGTATTAAGTTGCTTTACCCGCTCCAGCTGTTGAGATAATGAATTACTTAGTCATTTTTTTAAGTTTTTTTGGGTACTAGGGGCCTTTATTTGACAGGGCGTGGATAGAAATGGAGCAGAGAGAGTTGGGGAAGACATGGAGCAGAGAGAGTTGGGGAAGACATGCAGCACAGGGCCACAGGCTGGGACTCGAAGTCAGGCTGGCTTTATCAAGGACTCTCAACATCTGTAAATGAGGCACCAGCTTAACCAGTTGAGTTCTTTGGTGCCCCGTTAACATTTTTATGATCCAAAATAGTAACCTCTTCTTTCATGTCATAGCTGCATGTAAAGTATGAATTCAACTTTTCTTTTTCTGTCTTTAGCAAGCGACTTCTTAAGAAAACACCTAGCGAGAAACATAGCAACTTCATACTGCTTATTCCCACTAAAGGCAGAGAGGTAGGTGGAAGTCGTGTTGTTACAGGCATGCTCCAGATATGCATATGGAGATATATGGAGCCAATTTTACCAAGTACAAAGGACATGACAGCAGTATTAAGAGTGAGGGCAGCAGCCTGTCAGCTGATAAGAATGTCACTGTGAGTGAGAAAGGAAATATGAAGGAATTATGTTTTAAATTAAAATATTAATATAATTGTAAATGCATATGCAAGAATAGCTAAAAAGTGTGTTGTTACACACTGACAGCATGGTCAAATTCTATATCCATCTATCTTTTCTATACCTACCTAATCAAATTCAGGATTGTTGGGGAGCTTTAGCCTATTCCAGCTGCCATTGATTGAGAGGTGGTACACCCTGGACAGGTCACCAGTCCATCACAGGGCCACGCAGAGACAAATGACATAAACAATCATGTACATCACCAATTAACCTAACATGCATGTTTTTAGATGGTAGAAGGAAGCTGGAGTACCCGGAAAGAACTGGTGCTAACCACCACACCACTGTGCAGGCCTAAATTCTATTTTAGAATCAGATTGAGATAGAATGATTTAAAAAAAATTATCATTGTAATGAGATTTCACCCTGCTCTAGATGCTGTTTGGCAGGCTCAGAAAAGGATTTTGGGTAATCATCCAATGCAGACAGGCCTGTGTGCAGTCACTGAAAAATCTTGAAAACACATGGCCCTCAAAGATGATGCTATGATAGATTATATACTGATGGGTTGACTGAGCTGGAAGGAGGCTAATAACAGCAGATTTCATTACAAAGAAGTATGAAATCAACAATTCACAAAGAATCACAGGTAAAAAGCACAGACTCGGCTGCACTGGAAGGTTTTCAATACTTTTAACACTTGGTTTCTCTTCATCACAACATCCAGCCTTTTCTCTGGCAGAGCAAAGCTGAAGGACTAACAACAGCGCCAACACAACCAAGAGCTGTCCTCAGCTCACATTGTTCCACATATTTATCAGACTAAGTGACAGTAAAATGCTATAACGTGTAGACGTGTGTGAATGTTGTTCAGATGCAGAACCATGGCAGGACCCGTTCCAGACGTCTCAGCTGTTTGTTTAAATTTCACTGTGCTCATTGTCCCCTGGCCTCTGTCTCCAGGGATCATCCTGCTGTGATAAAGCGACGCTTCACCAGTGTCCTGATTGTGTCAGGCTTGTCACCTCTCTTTGTTTGGACATGGAGAGAATTCACAGCTGTGAGGGTGAGTATGCCTCCAAAACCACAGACCGCACTCTTATTCTGCCTTATTGTTAAATTACATAATTTTTCTGACGTGCATTGGTGTGTCTTAAGCCCTTATCAGACATAAATTTTGGAACATTCATGACTCCATCAGCCAGTGAAAGTAACATATGTTGTATGCAAATGTTCCTTTTGGTTGACTTGGTTGGTAGACGAACAGTTTTTGCAATTAAAGGCAGTTTTTTCTTCCCACCATCACCTTGTACAATGCTCAGTACAAGGGATTGGATCGAAGAGATTTTTCCATACAGTCTGTTGGTCTCCTTAGCTCAACTACTTTTTAAAAAATTTAGCTTTGTATGAATTGTACAAATTTAGATTTTTTTTTCAAATTTGATTTGATTTGATGGATATTTCAACATTGCTCTCAGTGGCTTTGTGAAACATAGTGGCTGAAAATATCACTTTTATAACACAGTCAGTGTTATAAAGGACTGGCTAAGAAGAGAGGTTGGCTTACTTCTTAAGAGGTTGAAATTCACCAGGGATTACTACTGTCTGTTTTGTCTGAAACAAAAAACACTTTTTCCATTTCATTTGGCTCCAGCACATTTGAAAAATCTTCAGGAGCTGCGCCAAATAATTACAAAAAAGTATAGAATAGAAAATGTGGGAGGGCCTGTTGTTTATGTATTTTACAACATGGTCTGTCAGATTCCTTCAAATTCGGTGGGTTAATATGACTACAGAAAGCCAGACCTGCTCCAGTTGAACAAGATATGTGTTATGTTACAAATCCAGCTCAGGAGTAACTCGTCCTTACAATGTTACAGAACAGGTAGACAGCCCTGGAAGCAAACTACTTTTACAGGGATCTTAGAGTACCAGGTCAAATGTTTGATATCTTTCTCTGGAGTTTATCTGGAAAAGATAGTTCTTCTTCACACCAGTCTGAGACAAGCATGAACTGACCCTGACAAGGAATAATCAAAGTGGAGACAGAGTCTACTCATTGACACCCAGGACTGATTTTCAAATCATGATCAAAAGCGGAAAATTTGGGATGAAAAGAAGTTATGACAGAAGTCCAGGCTGCTCTCACCCACAGTTTGTATGAAAACATATGAAAAGTAATGCACAGAATTTCGTGCATAATCCTACAAATATCCATCAACACAAGCGACCAGTGCGCCTGCTCAAAGCCTCAAAGTCAGGGCTGACGTGCCTTTTGTCCACAGAGGAAGATAAACATTTAAAAATAGTTTTGACATTATAATACATTGCTGAAAGCGAAAAATTTACTTTTTATTTTTACAGTCTTCCTTCGGGGAATGTATGCAAGCTTCAGTTTGTTAGTAATTAACTTGTAAAGTTTATTTTTGTTTCCAACGTTGCTATGGTTGTTACTAAGGACGCTGCTATTGCAAACGGCGGAAATCACCATAGGCTACTTTGTTCGTCTTAATCTGTTTTTGTTCCGGCTTCGCTGCTGAAACACGCTATAAAGGAAATGCACGCCGGCAACGGAGAAATAAGTTTGTTTTGGATGAACAACACCTGAAAGATCACTGCCCACTGATATCTTCTGCATCGAATCAGAGCGCCGAGGCGAATAGAGAGAGACGGAATAATTCTATTTACAGGAGGAAGTATTCACGGACAGCTAATATATAAAGAAAGAAGATAAAGATAGGTTTTATTTGTCATTCTTATGCGTCACATAAAAACAAAACTGTGTTTCAGACATCCACCGTTTGGAGATCAGTGCAGTTAATTTCAACAATAAATAAGGAAACATGGATAAATAAATCAAACAGCTTAAAATGGTCAGGGATAAAAGAGAATAAAAATGATCATTAAATTGGTGCTCTAAGAAATGAACAGCGACAGACACCACACACTGGTAGCAGTTCTGTTCTGAGCTAAAACTAACAGTTTGGACAGGGTGGAGCCAATAAAATGAGACCCAGGCTGGCTGAATTTACTGCAAGATCCAAGTGCTAAGAAACACTGTAAGTCTACGGAAATCCTTCATCATCTTCACATCATTGCTAATAAACAACATTTGTAAAGCTACGTTTGCAAAAGTTAAAACTGTATATCCAGATAGATATTGGCACTACAATATACTGCAGTCTTGGTCATCTAGGACCAGCCTGGGGAAAGGGATACAGTAGGTATAATTAGACATATTAGGTCATTAGAAATATAATGTGAAACTCACTGTAAATTATGGGGAAAACCAGGTCTAAACTGGTCCAAATTTAAAAGTCTGACAGTGTATTAAGCAGACGTCAATATTTTGAACACATGTGGCCACTAACTACCCCTTAAAACCCGTTTATATTATTTCATCCAGCTTGGACGTAATAAGGGTCTGAGAAGGCACACCTCAAAGGGGTGAGGTGTAGGACAAAAGTGAAGACATCATTGGAAAGGTGTTGACCTTGGGAGTAACACATGTCTGTATGAAAATTGTGGGCAGGAGCTGCTCCTCAGAGATGACCTTTGAACCTTGAACCTGAGACACTTTTGAAGGCTTACAGAGCAGCAACAAAATAGTCTACAAACAAGTTGTAAACAGCTTTGGAAATCTCTTGACCTACAGACGTGGACAAAATTGTTGGTACCCCTCAGTTAAAGAAGGAAAAACCCACAATTCTCACTGAAAGCACTTGATACCTACAAAAGTAACAATAAATAAAAATTCATTGAAAATTAAATAATCAAAATCAGCCATTACTTTTGAAATGTTGATTAACATAATTAAAAAACTAATGAAATAGCGCTGGACAAAAATGATGGTACCTCTATAAAAGATTGAAAACTATTTGACCAGAGTGACATGATTAACAGGTGTGTCCTTTAATTGACATCACATGTGTTTCCAAACTCATAATCAGTCAGTCTGCCTTTTTAAAGGGAGACAAGTAGTCACTCTGCTGTTTGGTAAAAAGGTGTGTACCACACTGAACATGGACAACAGAAAGCGGAGGAGAGAATTGTCCCAGGACATCCGAAAAAAAATTATAGACAAACATCTTAAAGGTGCAGGCTATAAGACCATCTCTAAACAGCTTGAAGTTCCTGTGACAACAGTGGCTCATATTATTCAGAAGTTCAAGACCCAGCCAGTAGCCAACCTCCCTGGACGTGGCCGCAAGAGGAAAATTGATGACAGATTGAAGAGACAGATCGTTTGAATTGTATCCAAAGAGCCCAGGACAACCTCCAAAGAAATTAAAGGTGAACTCCAAGGCCAAGGTACATCAGTGTCAGATCGCACCATTCGTCGTTGTTTGAGCCAAAGTGGACTTCATGGGAGACGACCAAGGAGGACACCACTGCTGAAAAAAAATCATAAAAAAGTGAGACTGGAATTTGCAAAAATGCATGTTGACAAGCCACAAAGCTTCTGGGAGAATGTCCTTGGGACAGATGAGACCAAACTGGAGCTTTTTGGTAAGGCACATCAACTCTATGTTCATAGACTCAAAAACCAAGCATACGAAGAAAAGAACACTGTCCCTACGGTGAAACATGGAGGAGGCTCAGCAATGTTTTGGGGCTGCTTTGCTGCATCTGGCACAGGGTGTCTTGAATGTGTGCAAGGTAAAATGAAATCAGACGACTATCAAGGCATTCTGGAGAGAAATGTGCTGCCTAGTGTTAGAAAGCTTGGTCTCAGTCGCAGGTCATGGGTCTTCCAACAGGACAACGATCCAAAACACACAGCCAAAAACACCCAAGAATGGCTGAGAGAAAAGCGTTGGACTATTCTAAAGTGGCCTTCCTTGAGCCCAGATCTGAATCCCATTGAACATCTGTGGAAGGAGCTGAAACATGCCATTTGGAGAAGACACCCATCAAACCTGAGACAACTGGAGCAGTTTGCTCATGAGGAGTGGGCCAAAATACCTGTTGACAGCTGCAGAACGCTCATTGACAAATACAGAAATCGTTTAATTGCAGTGATTGCCTCAAAAGGTTGTGCAACAAAATATTAAGTTATGGATACCATCATTTTTGTCCAGCCCTATTTCATTAGTTTTTTTTTTTTTTTTAATAATTATGTTAATCAACCATTCAAAAGTAATGGCTGATTTTCATTATTTAATTTTCAATACATTTTCATTTATTGTTACTTTTGTAAGTTTCAAGTGCTTTCAGTGAGAATTATGGGTTTTTCCTTCTTTAACTGAGGGGCGCCAACAATTTTGTCCACGTGTGTATACTACCATCACCTGTGGGACACCTGTAGGGGGCGCCACTAAGTAGGGTCAAAACCCAGAAAAAAACGTGATTTCATTCCTTTAACTATAAGCAAGATTAAATCTTATTATTAGATTAAATAATACGTCTGAAAGTTTCCCGGCCACAATTTCACACATTAGAGGAAACACGTTCGAACTACAGAACATATGGCGCTGCCCGCCACTGTGTACTGTCATGAATGGTGAGGTTGGGTGCGATGCGTGGTGGAAGTTAGGACCCGGATGCAGATGTATAAAAAGTAAACTTATTTGACAAAAACAGAATAACAAAAAATCACAGCTGAGCCGGAACACCTAAACTAGTGTTTCTCAGTTCCAGTCATGACCCACTGCCCTGCAGGTTTTTGATGTTTCCCTCCTCCATCAGAGCTGATTCAAATGATCAGCTCGCCATCATGCTCTGCAGTGGCCTGATAAGGAGCCATTAATTTGAATACCCACGACTACAGGGAGCGCCACCACAGAGACGGCTCCGACCCGGGCAGACAAGAGGCCCCACACCAAGGTCCAGAGCCCTCCAGTCACCCGGGCCAGAGCAGTCCACAGGACAGCACCCCGTCAGTAGACCAAAAGCAGCTCCCAGTCTGGTAGGCCCCCACAAGGAAACACTGGAGCTAAAAACTGAAAGACTAAAGCAGTGAAAGAAGATAAAAAGGTGTAAAATGAACAAAATAGATAAAAAGCTTTTCAGCTCGTGTAGTTAAAATGTCTAACTAAAACATGTAGTTAAAACATATATTCAAAATGGTATAGCACAAAAATAAGATACAAAGTTTGATTAAAAGGAATAAAGAAAATCAATAAAATCAAATAAAAGCATGATTAAAAAGTGAGTCTTGAGCCTCTTTTTAAGAGCATCAACAGTCTCTGCGGCCCTGAGGTTCTCCGGCAGGCTGTTCCACAGTCGGGGAGCAAGAAACATAACAAAACCAACAGATTTGAAATGTACGGCAATTTAGTACAAATTGTAGTTTATATATCGTGCTTCCGGGTTAGGGTCAGGAGGTTGTGAAATTAGGGTTTAAAAAACATATGTGCGCATTCTTGAACTGAAAAAGTATAACCCAAACATGTACGTTTATGTCGTGAGAAAAGCTATGTTATAAAAACATAAAAATATGCTGATATAGACGTGATTCCTACCACTCTGTGTTTGGCGACGGAAAGGGGCGTGTTCAATAGTTGAAACGAATGAAAGCCATTTTTCACTGCAGGAAATTGTGCATGCGCACTGGTGGCTTGTGTCAAAATGCAGATTTTTTTTGCTTGGAATGTTAGCAAAACGCACTGTAATGCCAAACTATCTTAAAATGCTGAATTTTCCACTATGAGTGAAATGAATGGAAACTGGCCGAAGTACGTCATTCACAGCGCGAGCAGAGTCCATAGTAATCGCCATAGCAACGATAGAAACCTTGAAAAAAAACAAGTAACAAACGACAGATCATATTTGTTCACAAAAGGAATAATATGAGAAAATAATTTTTTCCCTAAGAATGTTATCAAAACGCACTTTAATGCCAAAACTATCTTAAAATCCTGCATTTTCCCACTATGAATGAAACAAATTAAAGTCATCTTTCACTGTAGGGAATTGCACACACTGGTGTCATTGGATATTCGTAGGATAATGCACGCAAATCTGTACATAACTCTTCATACGTTTCCATACGAAACCATGAGAATACGTTGGAGAACTCACGCACACACACAGTCCTATGTATGTGTGTGTGTAAGTAGAAGGAACTGAATGAGTAGATCTTTTTAACAAAAACCATCATCATTCTCTATCACAGTCATTCATCCTCTGAGTCATAATAAAGACTGACAGTTATTGTCTCTGATTGGTGAAGATACCCAACACACACCTCCAGTGAACAGCTACATTTCGATTCATAAAGTGATCCCTTTCTTTCGTCATACATCAGAAGCTGTCATACCAGTTAAGATTAAACTTAATATGTCCAATGCCTATTTGTTTACAGCATTGTGAACGCTTGACTGTTCTGAATCATTTTTGATACATTTCTGCATTGGTCGCTGTTATTTGTCCTTGCATTGCAGTGTCCCTTCAGTAGAAAATAGTAGTTAGATAAGAAATTTAAGAGACTGATTCAGAATCAAATTTATGTTTTTTTCCAAGAAGTCGTTGGACTACTAAGAATAACGATAATAATGACAATATACCATGACAGTACAGCTCAGTCAGACAGGAAGTCGACATGCTCAGTGGTCAGGTTAAAGGAAATGACTGCATATTCTTGGGATATTCGGCTGTCTTACTTAATTTTGTATCTGTGTGTGTCAGTCTAGCTCCTCATTGTTTGCTCTCATGGGGATCCGGTTTGAAGGCATCATTCCAGCAATTATACTTCCTCTGCTGCTAACTATGGTAAGAAACACTCCTGTTTTCGGGGTGATGTATATATGTACAGTTTTTAGAAAATGTCATGACAACAAAAAATGTATTTGTTTAATTGCTGCTTCTTCTTAAAGGGGAACTCTGGTATTTTTAAACCTAGACCTTATTTCTGGCATGAAATTGTCCATCTGCAATACATCCAACAATTGCAGTATCGTCAGAGTATTTCTGCATGTGGCAGAGCTCTGATTCGTGCTGGAAGTCGGATGTATAGAGTGTGAAAAAGACGGTCATACGGTCCCTTGCGGCGCCCCTGTGCTGCAGAACACGATGTCCAAAGTGCAGCCGCCCAGCCTCACAAACTGTGGTCTCTCTGTGAGATAATCCACAATCCAGGAGACCAGGTTCACGTCCCCTCCCATGCCGCTCAGCTTGTCTCTCAGTCAGATGGGCTGGATGGTGTCGAAGGTGCTGCTGAAGTCAAAGACCATGATCTTCACAGCGCCGCTCCCCCTATCAGAATCAGAATGGAGTTTATTGCCAAGTAGGTTTGTACTTACAAGGAATTTGACTTGGTGTACTTGGTGCAGATAATATAGATGTATACTACATCTATATACTACATCTATATATATCTATATAGATATATATATATATCTATATATCTATCTATCTATCTATATATATATATTATCTATATAGATATATATATATATAGGTGATTCTCACGAAACTGTCCTAACCTTTGCAAAAACAAATTTAGGTCAATTTTGCTATTTTTTTCTCTTATTAGTATTAAACAGGGTCTCAATTTACTGGCTCAATTAAAATTAGTGATCAATACACGTTCTTTAATACATTTTCGGAATGTTTTATTGAATCGTTGACCAAATAAATTCATTATCGTAACACATTTTCAATTGATGATAACTGAATATGTATAAAAGGTAGACCTTTTATTTTTTCCATGCATGTTCTGTTAATAGTTCAGAATAGTCACATAGTGTAAACATTCAGAAATGTTTTTATTGATACAGTAATTTTAGAAAAATTACAAAATTGCATTTTTTTACACTAAATCTTTCCTGTAGTGTAAATTTCACAAGTAATTAAAAAATGTCAATTCAGTAATCTGAAAAGACTTGACAAATAGTTTCTGTACAAAAATAAAATTTGAAGGTATCACTCATTCCCATCCAAATATTTACATATACAGCAAGTGTTACAGTAATGAAAAGCTGTTACGGTAATGAAAAGTTTTGTTACGGTAATGACCTCAAACGGCATTCATACATAGAAGCAATGTTTTTAGTATTCACAAAGTAGGCTATATGGTCCAATCTTTTTCACTGTTTATCATGCAAGGCTACATTAGAATTACTGAATGATTAGGTTGTCTTAGGTAATGAGAAATTAAGCTTGACTTTACAATAAAACAATGAATCAAGAGCAATTCATAAGGTTTAGTGTAACCACAATCAATACGAATAAGAATCAATACAATACAATAATCAAACAATCAATAACTTTTCAACCCTCCTTTATACATGTTTTGTCCAAATCTCTAACCCTAACCCTTATACAACATTATAGAATACCGCTGGTCTTGACACAAGTATATTTCTAATATGGTAACACTTTACCGGGGGCTCACACCAAAAGCGTCGTGAGCGGCTGTGGTCGCCCGCCGCTTCTGCTTCTTCTTCTGCCAGAAGCGGTCAGAGAAGCCGGAAGCGGCCAAAGGGGCGTGGCTTATATGTATAGCAACTAGCAGACAATAAGCCATCCATACATTGGTTCCTTCTTTCACCATGGATCGTACTCTGGGCAGCCTTCTTAGTGTTTCTTTGTGTTTGCGCTCTGCCGTTTTCTGCTTTTTTTCCACCTTCGGAATCCAGATCGGTCCCAATTGGCTGTCATCGCGTCGCGTCGCTGCTCATTTGCATAAAGTTGAGCCTTTCTCAACTTTTGAAGCTCACGAAGCTCACAACGTGCCGCTCACAACGCCGGCTGCTCATCGACGCCAGCTTACATTGAAAATGAATGGCAGCTGGCCGCTCACGCCGCTTTTGGTGTGAGCCCCCGGTTACAATAAGGGTCCCTTGTGTTTCTTAAGTAATACACAATAATTGCTAATATTTAGTATTAGTAATGGCTAATAGGAGTTCGCCCAACCGGTCTACATGTGTTTTGTGGACTTGGAGAAGGCGTTCGACCATGTCCCTCGGGGAGTCCTGTGGGGGGTGCTCCGGGAATATGGAGTGCCGGACCCCTTTATAGGGGCCGTTCGGTCTCTGTATGACCGGTGCCAGAGTTTGGTCCACATTGCCGGCAGTAAGTCGGATACGTTTCCAGTGAAGGTTGGACTCCGTCAGGGCTGCCCTTTGTCACCGATTCTGTTCCTAACTTATGGACAGAATTTCTAGGCGCAGCCAGGGTGTTGAGGGTGTCCGATTTGGCAACCTCAGAATCGGGTCTCTGCTTTTTGCGGATGATGTGGTTCTGTTAGCGTCGTCGGGCCGTGACCTTCAACTCTCACTGGAGCGATTCGCAGCCGAGTGTGAAGCGGCTGAGATGAGAATCAGCGCCTCCAAATCCGAGACTATGGTTCTCAGCCGGAAAAGTAATGAATGCAGAGCGTTACGGTAAGATGGTCTTACGGTCTTAAGATGCTATGTTAATGTAGCTTGTAGGTCTGGAGAGGGAGAGAGTCGTTGTCAAGGGCAGCACCGGGCCTTGTTGATAAGGCTAGCAGCAGATGGGAAGAAGCTGTTCTTGTGGCGTGAGGTTTTGGTCCTGATGGACCGCAGCCTCCTGCCAGAGGGGAGTGTCTGAAAGAGTTTGTGAGTGGGTGGGAGGGATCACCCACAATTTTCTCTGTCCTGGAGAGATGTAAGATTGCAGCCAATCACCTTCTCTGCAGACTGAATGACACGCTGCAGTCTGCCCTTGTCCATGGCGGTGGCAGCAGCGTACCAGATGGTGATGGAATAGGTCAGGATGGACTCAATGATGGAGGAGTAGAAGTGCACCATCATTGTCCTTGGCGGGTTGAATTTTTTCAGCTGCCGCAGGAAGTACATCCTCTGCTGGGCTTTCTTGAAGAGGGAGCTGATGTTCAGCTCCCACTTTAGGTTCTGGGAGATGATAGTTCCCAGGAAGTGAAAAATGGACCGACGAACCGGAGTTCAAACCGTGGCTGAGGGCCGTCGCTGGAAATGACCGGCAGCCTTATTGTTCATTCTGTAAGAAAACGACAAGTATTACCTGGATGGACATAAATGCTGTTCGCTCGCACATGCAGTCTGTGAGCCACACATCAACTACACGTTGCGGGGAGCAGCTATCCATATCCAAGACCGTAACTACCACTGAGGCCACCGAGGTCGTGTCCTCTGTATTTTTTATTTTTTTGCTAAAATTCTGGTAGATAAACTCCAAATAAATTGCTTGTGAAACTGACTGCAGGACGATGATCTTGGTTTCCCACAAGAGTAGCTCGAGAGTTTGGGCATATTGCTGCGCGTCATCAACAACACGCACTTTCGCTATGGTAACTACCACACACAAGTTGGACGTTTATTTTGTTACCACCATAGACGTGATACACGTGAGTTTACTGCGTGAATGAAAACTTGGTTATTTTAACTCGGCCCTATTTATTACCAAACCACAGCCGATGCTCCATAGACAAGGTAGACAAGGGTGGACCTTACTTTGAGCAGAATCCAGAGAATTTGGCCGCCGCCTTCCCAGGATTTTGGATCATCGGATAAGCGAGTCTACGAGCGGAAGCTATTAGATTGTCTTTCTCCGACGGAATTGTGGCCGTTGTTGCAGCTCAGGATCCGTGGAGCGTGCGGTCCAGTCTCTGGTTCTGAAGACATGGAAGACAGGCAGATAGTGATGTAAATTAGGGATGATTTCACGTTGATGCATTTTAGCTGGACTAAGGTTAACGTTAACTAGTTCACCCCCACTTGCAGTTAGTGTGTTAGTAACGTTTGTTAGTCACATTTGTTAGGCAGACGGTTGGATCAGGAAGATGGACTTGAATTTAGCTGATTGCAGTACTGCCTATCCTGATTTTAATTTCTTAACTACTAGCGTTTATTAGGAGGAAGCTCGATGGAGGTTTAGTTTTTTTGCTCCCCCCCTTTTTGTGTCTCAGTTTTATGGGTTTGCTGAGACCTGGTTGTCTCCAGCGAGTCCCATGGGGCTTTTGCGGGGTGTAATTTGGTTTCGGTGGACCCATTTGGACCTGGATTCCTTTTGTCCTCGGCCGATTTTTATCTAATACACCACTGGTGACAGTTTTTCGGTGATCAGGTGAGGTCCTGTCCATCGAGGAAGGAACTTTTTGGCCAATTTTTCCACCTTGAGACCTGTTTGTCCACCGGGTCTGGTGAAGGTGTAATACCAGACCTTTTCCCCCACTTGAAGTTCATCATGTGAGGCTTTTTGGTCGTAGTATGTTTTCCTTCCCTCGACAGATTTTTCCAGGCGTTTCTGAGCGAAAGCAAAGGTTGCCTGTAGGTGTTTGCTCAGGTCTTTCATGTACAGGTGAGTCGTGTACACTGTTGCCACACTGGCTTCACCTGGTTGATAGAGCAGATGCAGTGGCATTGTCATTTGCCTGCCTGTCATCATTTCAAATGGGGAAATTCCCGTGGCTTCATGTGGCGTTGCTCTAATGGCCATTAAGACCAACGGCAATTTTACATCCCAATCTCGTTGGTTGGATGCCACATATTTCTTAAGAATGTTCACCACGGTTCGGTTGGCTCGCTCAACCTGACCTGAGGCTTGCGGGTGGTGACTGATGTGAAAGTTTGCTTTCACACCCAGAGCTTGCCACAGCTGCCGCATGACTTCTGCTGTGAAGTGTGTCTGAGTTGACGCGACTTGGAAGGCCAAACCTTGAGAAAACATGGTTCATGAGCAGGTAGGCAGTTGTTTCAGCTGTGTCGTTTGCAGCTGCTAGGCATTCTACCCATTTGGTGAATGCGCATGTCACAGTGAGGAAGTATTTGTTGCCTCGGGTTGATTTGGTGAGTGGTCCCACCCAATCAATTTGGAGGTCTGACCATGGAAACGAGATGCCTCTCCTCTGCAAAGGAGCCCGGTGTATTGGGTTTGTTGGCTGAAACTGACAGCATACAAGACATCCTTTGATGTAGTCGACTACATCCTTTTTCATCTGTGGCCAGTATGCCACCTGTTTTAAAGCGTTATATGTTGCTTTGACACCTTTGTGTCCAGCAGCGGGAAGATCGTGGGCATGCACAAGCATCACCCACCTTTGGTTCCGAGGTACCACGAACGCCAGTGAAGAGAGAGCATCGGAAACATGAACCAAGACACCTTTGACCAACCGCAGAGCTGAGCGAGTGGCGAAAAGCCTTTTTAAGTTAGGGATGCTTTGGAAATCAGACTCTGACGGTTTGTCAGAGTCGTTTGATAGAAATAACACCATTTTGTTGATGGCGGGTCAAGAGACTGAAGGGTTATAAGGTCAGTGTCAGTGAAAGCGGGTTCCACTGAGACGGAGTCATCGTTAGATGCCCGGTCCGGAGAGGTTTTGGTTGCTTTTGACCGCGTCACTACATAGACATTTGGGTGGGTGGGATCTTCGGTGGCTGCTTGAGGTAGCCACGAGGGTTCCAGTGACCAGGGCGTGCCATGCATCGCTCCCTGTTTTGCCAATGAATCCGTCAGGTCGTTCAGTTCTTTGTCTTGCCCTGGTACACGTGAGTAACCTCTGACTTTCTTCCAGTAAACCTGCATGTCATTAGCTTCAATAGCATGGTTACATGCTAAAAACAATTCTTTATGTTTCCCTGGTTTTCTGTTGAAAGTCAGGAAACCATTGCGCTTCCAAGTGGCAAGATGGCAGGAGAAGCTGAGACGAGCATAGTTGGAGTCGGTGCAAATCACCCCATGCTACCTCTGTGTATTGTGATGACTGTGAACCCAGCTGAAAACTTTGAGGTTCACAGGGGTTATTGTGAAGCCAGACGACGCCTGCACCTGCTCGTGTAACCGTGTCATGATGGAATGAGCACCCATCAACGTATGCAGTTTTAATGTTTTTACACGTTTTCATCAAAGTAGTGATGGTGCGGATTGGTTACAGGTGAGGGTTCATCAGCAAGCATGAGGTGAGACGGGGTGTCTTCAGTGCAGCTCTGGCATGCAGCCAGATCGGTGCCGAGAGGACTCTTTTTGTTTTGAGCGTAGCGGACTTCTAAGTCAAAGCTTTGCAGAGCCATCAGCCACGAGGCTACGCGGGCATTTGTAACCACCCCATCCCTAATGCGTTGGCTGTTAAGGAACATGGTGGGTTGGTGGTGAGTTTCTACGATGACCTTTTGGCCTCCAAGATAGTTGGAGAAATGTTTTACTGCCCACACTGTGGCTAGTTGGGCTTTTTCACAGTCTGAGTATTTCAGCTCAGGGGATCTTGCTAGCGTATGCCACCACACATCTGTCCTGGTCGTATTTTTGATACAGACCAGCACTTTAACAGTGAGCTGAGAATCCCACCTCTAGGTGGAATTGTTTGTCACAGTTGGGATAGGCTAAACATGGTGCTGTGCACAGTTTGTCTTTTAACGCTGACATGGCCTTTTGTTGTGGCTTGGCCCAGACAAAAGGTGTCTCCTTTTTAAGTAGTTCGGTTAGCGGTTTTGCAATGTCTGCATAGTTTTCAATGAATTGACGAGAATAGTTACAGACACCTAAGAAGCTGCGAAGCTCAGAGACATTTGAGGGTGTTTTAATGTTACTGATGCCCTGAATGCGGTTTACCTGTGGCTGTACACCACTTGGTCCTACGAGGAGACCGACATAATCTATTTTGGTCTTGCGCCACTGACACTTAGAGAGAGAGATTTTTGCTCCTGCAGTGGTGAGTTGACCCAGTACGTGGTCGATTTCTTGTATGTGCGCATCTAGGTTGGGGCTACGAAGGAGGATGTCATCCACATAAATTAGGTTTCCTCGTTCGTTGGCATCAGGACATGCTTTGTTTAGGAATATGTTAAATTCAGCAGGTGAATTAGCATATCCAAAGGGGCATCTGATGAATGTGTACTGACAGCTAGCAAACGTAAAAGACAACTTGTGTTGGTCCTCGGCGTGTACTGGAATGGTCCAGAACCCTGATGCCACATCTAGCGTAGAGAAGTATTTGGCATCTTTGACACGAGGAAGTTCCTGTTCAAGTTGGGTAATTGGCCACCTCGAGAGAGGGACCTGCTGATTAAGTTTGCGGTAGTCGATTGTAAGTCTCCATTTCCCGTTGGGTTTCATGACCGGCCAGAGAGGTGCCGAGTATACTGTTGCAGGGTCGAATGATCCCGTTTTTCAACAGATTGTCAATGATTTCTTGTATAGGTCCCTGGGATGCAAGAGGGATCTTATACTGACGCACAAAGGTTGGTGGTGCGTCGGGTGGAGTAGGAATGCGCATTGAGTGAATTGTAGTTAAACCACAATCCAGAGAATCAAGGGAGAAAAAGTTCTGATATTTGAGAAGGATTTGGCGTAGCTTGTCACGTTCTTCGTCGTTGACGAGAGCATCAGCTTGTTCTACCACTTCTTCAATTCGATCAGTGACTGTAGGGCATGACCCCGGGTTTAATTCTTCCTGTGATTCAGGAGGATCTGGGGTTGAATTAACCGCCAAGATGTCAACTGTATGGAGTGTCATTTGTTTATCATGACTAAGATCAATGCGACTTACTGAGTCCTGGTCGAGAGTCATGACCGAGAAGAGCGCGATCGCTTTTGAGGGTTTAGTGTAGACCACTCGGGTTGTTTGATGTCCTGGTAGTAGTGGAGGTGGAATAGGCCCAAGTATTGGGACGCCCAGTTCAAAGTCATGGAAATCGGTGCTGATGAACCAGCCCAGGGGCGTGGCCTTTGGAATCAGTATGATTTCCTCACTGGTGTTGCTCACTAACAGGAACGTGGTCCTAGAATCTAGGCCCAAAAGAGGAGTTGCTTCCAGGGACAGTCCAAGCTCAAAGAATAGTGGTGAGGGTTAGAATAGAGCTTGTGAGTGATTGAGATTCTGGCCTGGTTGCATGTAAAGCTGAAGAGGGACATTTGCTGTGCGTGCGGGTATTGTGGCATTGTTGGGTATTAGCCACTTGACATGCCTCCGGGATCGTTTGTCCTGACTTCAGATTGTCTACATCAGGCAGATAAGAAATTTTGCGCGCTGTTGTCAGTGACCACAGGACGTTGTTGACAGTGTCAACCTGGACGTCAAGTCTCACCAGTATATCACTGCCTATATATATTGAGTGTGAAAGATCGGGAATGACCAGGAAAGTGTGAACCAGCATCCTGTTATTCCACTTGAGAGTGAGAGCACAAACACCCGTGGCAGTGAGTGTCTTGTTTGGTATTGGATCTAATGGGAAACGGAAAGTCTTTTTCACCATCTGGAGACTGACGTTTTCTCGCGTCAGTGAGTCATATTGGTCCTTACTGATTGCAGATTTGTTAGTCCACAGAGCTAACATGACATCATCTATCTGAGAGTCTTGCAGTTCAAGACGTCCAAGTACTTGTGGGCAGTACTTGTCCTGTGTCCCTGATGGCTGTAATGCGCACAAGAAAGTGTCTCGCTGTGCCAGGAATTGTTTCACCAGGTTGTCGGGTTTAGCCTGACTGGCTGAACCGCTGTGATCAACGTCATCTGGTGTTAGTTTGTCTGGCAACTCGAGCGGAGCGATTTGCTTGGTAGTATGGTGCTCGTCACTTTCCAGGACATAGCAGCTGAAGTCTGCGTTGTCAGGTAAAGTAATCGTCAGAGGTTCTCGCAACTGTGCCCACACTTTTAAACGTTTGAAGTCGAGTAGGGGCTCGAAGCGGTTCAGAAGATCTTTTCCGACAAGCAAAGGAATGGACTCAAGGGATGACACATATACTGGATGAACCAGAGTCATTGGCCAATTGATAATTGTATCAGCGACACTGCTGATAAAGTAGTGTTATCAGAGGCGTATGGACGCACTTCTAAAGAACACGGCTGGAGTTTCAGTTCCTTGTTGCCGTGGTTTGCGGCCTTGCGAAGTTTATTAAAAACTGACAGAGACATTAAAGTTATGTCTGCAGCTGTGTCGAGGAGGGCTTCGTGCCTCAGCACGTCCTCCAATGTCAAAGAGATGTAAAATTTTCGTGCGACTCCCTTTTCAGAGAGGTTGCACAGAAATTGTTGTACAGGTGGTTCAACTTGTATCAGGCATCCCGGTCAGAGGAGATCTCTTTTTGATCCAGCTGGACAACCAAAACTGCACTAGGTGGAGGAGGATTTTTCACCTCCTCCTCTGCACTTCCCAAAGGAGTCTGTGACTCTGTTTGAGTCTGTTGGGGATCCAGCTCAGATTCTGGAGTGGCAGGATTTGGAGGTGGTTCTGCCGCAGATTCTGGCTGGGGAAACGACTCAGCTGTGAGGGCTGTTTCAGGTGTCACAGCAGTTATGGCAAGGAGGTCAGGCTTTTTGTCTCTTTTCTTTTCCTTCATTTCTAGCAGTAAGCGTCTAATGTTATCGATGTCGTCTTGACTGAGGCCAAACGCCTCCTTTTTCTTTCCAAGTTGTTGTTTTGGAAACTCTTTGTTTGTCCTTTTGTAGGTTTCATTTGATTCCTGCTGAGGCGGTAACTGGGACCACTCCGTGTGCGGAGGTCTATCCTGAGATCTATTTCTATAGTCATTCTGGTTCTCCCGAACTGGGTATTTGGAGTACCGGTTGGGGGAGAACTTACGTCTGTGCGGGTTAAAAGAAGGTTTGTGGGGTTCCACTCGCCGGTATGTTTGTTCCCTGCTGTGCCACTGGGGTTTCGAGTAGTCATTACCCTGATAAAATGGTTGTGCCGGTGGTGTCTTGTGACCCCCACTTGGCCGCTCTGGTCGGGACCCGCGATTCGCTAACTGACTGTTCTGAGCTCCTTCTAGCTCCATAGGCAAAGGTTCAGCGTTCAGCGTCAGGACAGTGTTATGTTCTGGCTGTTTAGCTTGTCTATGTTTTTGGAAGCTTAGGGTAGCCCATTCACGTAGCTGCAGAATTGTGGCTGTGCGAGAGTTAGCCATGACTCCTAAGTGATGACTAGTAACTGGATGTAGGTTTTGGATGAAGAGAGACTTAAAATTTATGTCTTCTTCCATTCCTTTGTCATTGCGGGAGCCAAAATAAGCCTTGAGGAGGCGGTAATAATACTGCTGAGGCAGTTCATTCCGTCCCTGTTTAACCATCATGGCTGCGCTCAAACCAGACTGGGCCAACTCATCTGAAAACTCTCTTTCAAGGGTTTGGCAGAGAAGTGTGTAGTCATTTTGTATGTAATCGAGTTGACGCTCAATGAGTCTACTTACTTCACGGCTGGATGTGATTTTAATTAAGTAGATTTTGTCACTAATTGATGCGTTTGGGAACCGTCGCAGGTAGAAATCAATGTCGTTTAAATACGCTCGTGTGTCGTGTGTTCCCCCGGGAGTGGGTTCGAACCTTGGGACATTGCGAGCGATTTTATCTAGCTCCCGATCAGAGGGTCCCAGTGGGGTGTGGTTCCCTAAAGCAAAGACTGACTGGTCCAGTCTGGCTGGTTCGGGGGAACCCACGTGGGTCCTGAAAGGATTGGGAGTAGCTGATGCTGCAGGAGGAAAGAATGAGTCTCCTTGGGCTCCCTGAGAGCTAAAAGGGTCATCTTTCTCCGCATGAGAGATGTCACGCGCCTTCCAGTTGGTCTTGATGGGTTAATAAATTCTGTTGGCAGTATTGGAGCGATTGCTCAAGCTCTTGGTTGTTCTCTTTTAGTTGAGTAATTTCTTTGTTTGACTGCTCAACCTGGGTTGTTATGTTTGTTACTTGGGCATTAGCTTGGCTGACTGCCCTTTCAGAAACTCCCAGTTTGTGTTGGAGGAATTTCTTTTCCTCCTGTAGCTGTGAAATTGTTTGTGCTCGAGTCTTGAGTTTTGCTGCCACTTGTTCCACTACTTGATGTGCGTGTTTAAAACGTGCAAAGAAGACTACAGCTAAGCTACCTCACATTTTTGTCAAGGTCTTATCTTTAGGTGTTTTTGCTTCCACCTCTGCCATGAGCTCGGACACGATGGTTCCGAGTTCATTGGGATTAGTGCCTATTATTTTGTTTGCATAACCTGGAATTAGCTCTTCAGTCAAGTCCAGCATCATGTTTTCTATTGCTTCAAACGGGTCTTCATGGCTGGATGTTTCAGACTGAGGTGAAGCCATGTTGCTTTCCGTTAAAGGGTTACACCAGTAGTTTGTTGACTGGTTTAATTGTTGATGTTTGCTAATCTATTTGCCCAGGAATAACTGCTGTATGCAGTTAAGAAGGGTATAGATTAAATCTAGAATAGTCGGAAGAGGGGAAGAAAGAAAATTACCAGAACAGTTTTCAACAAAGTTTTCTTCAAAAACAAACATTAAACAAAATTCCTTCTTTCCTTTCTTTTCTGTTTTCTCCCCTTCCGATGGTACTATTCTTAGGTTATTGATGTGGTATCACAATTTAGGAAGGATGGATATACTCAGAAATTATACACTGAGCTTCCTCTTAACCTTAAAGTCAGTTACTGTTAAAATCAATTGACTTTGTATTTCCCCTTGTTCTTTTTCCAAATGGGTTATACAAGACAAATGTTTTGTTAGTATAGAAGTTAAGGATGTGATAGAAGGTTATTTGGTTAAACCAATTTAGCTAGAGGGCTTTAATGATTTGTCAAGCGTGATTAACTATCATTCAAGTAACTGTCGTTCATTAGTACACAGCCCAATAAATGTGACTTCTCCCTTCCTTTTGCAATTAACCAAAGCTGCCAGCAGATGACGCTAAGGCTCGTCCTCGTGTTCCCGGTAGGCGGGGTTGCGACGGGAGGAGAGAGAATATGTCAGCGTCACGAGTGACAAAATTTAGCACCACCCACCGATAGCGGCTCACCGCTCAGGTGGGTTTCCGACAGTTTGTTTCTGTATGCGCTTGAGTAAACTTCCTCTCTCACGCGGCAGCCTCCACAAACTTTTAAACCAGCAATTTTGCAAACTCACAATTCTCAGAGACACGGCGGTCTCAGGAAAACACACTGACGTCAATAATGACGACCACTGCGATCACCAACCCAATTCTCTGCAGCAAATTAGTTTGGCCCCTAGAGTCTTATTATTTAAATCAGAGTTTGTATTTTGTATTCTGTATTCAATCTTTAAGCTGGAATCACAACAGGTTTCACTGTTTTCCACGTTAAGCACAAACACTGAGTTCCGATCCTCAATCAATTAACGAGTGACTCTGTCTTTAGTCATACACGTTCAGTCCCGTTGACTTTAGTCACACCGGGGATTCACAATAAGCACGCCGTGCTTTTATTTAATTTCACCGTCCAGCCACAAGATTACGTTGTGGTGGGTAATTGCTCCTGACTGTTTTGCCAAGCAAACACAGCTGTGGACTAAGTAGCTACTATTAGCCCTGCGCGGAGTTTCTGAGCCGAATAAAGGTCCCGGAGTCTCGCAGTGATCCTTTTCTGACACTCAGGGCAGGTTAAAATTTGTTGGAAATTCGCAACAAAAATCCCCACCAAGGCCTTTTAAGATTCAGCGTTCTACGCTCTTCAATATTTATTTATTTATTTGAGAAGCAAGTATCAACTAATCAGCTGATTCTTCTTCTGTGGTTTACGATCGCTTACTGTCGCAAACAGACGGGCTGAGCTGGTTCGTGTGTCCACTGTACCAGTTCACAGCCGGCTCTCATTTAAAAATAAAACTAAAAGATTTTCCTTGCTCAGTTATTCATTCGCTTTATACAGACAACCCAAATACTTGCAATGCTCACACACAGGCAGTAACCAGACCATATAAACAATGTTTCTTTCCGTAACCCAGTTTTGCGGAGGCCTCACGCGGACGGCACCAGAGAATAATTGTATAGTATGTAGCGTTCTAGCTATGATATTAATTCTTAAGACCTCGTTTAGAAATAGGGCACCACCTACCATTTACGCTGGCAGGAACGTCTGAAAATATTTATATTAAGAGTCGTTACTGAAGGTTAGAATTCTCTCCGAATTGACCGGAATTACTTAAGAAACATGAAACACGGATCGATTACATATATATGGTCATATATTTAACATGGGGGAAAGACAGTACTTATGATACGGAGGACATAACAATATATAAGATAAGAGAGACATGGGACTTAATATTTCTAGAGCGGTCTCTGGCTAATTATAGGGATGAGTTTACTGCGTGAATGAAAACTTGGTTATTTTAACTCGGCCCTATTTATTACCAAACCACAGCCGATGCTCCGTAGACAAGGTAGACAAGGGTGGACCTTACTTTGAGCAGAATCCAGAGAATTTGGCCGCCGCCTTCCCAGGATTTTGGATCATCGGATAAGCGAGTCTACGAGCGGAAGCTAGTAGATTCTCTTTCTCCGACGGAATTGTGGCCTTTGTTGCAGCTCAGGATCCGTGGTGCGTGCGGTCCAGTCTCTGGTTCTGGTCCGGCTTGAAGGCACCTGATGCGGTATCTCGTCTCTCCTTCTTGCCGACGGGTGCGGGCAGGTGGCTGAGTGGCTTTGAGCGGGGTCGAGTCATAATAACCCCAACAAAGATTGGGTTTTCAAGTAAACTTGGTCAAAAAGGGGGTTATTGTTTGAGTCTGCCCCGAGGGTTTTGCTTAGGAAAGGAGCATCTCAAAAAGGTAACAAAAATGAGAGAAGGGAAATAATCTAAGTAGAGGGTAAATAAGTGACAACAAGGGAAAATGAGTCTAGAGTCTGAAAGTGTAAAATAAACATAAAGACTAAATAAATAAAAGAATAAAATAAAACAAGACTAGACTAACAAAAAAGGAATAAAATTAGACTGCAAACAAGACTAAAGCTCAAACGGCAGCGCGCTTCGCTTTCACTGGCGAGGGCGGAGTTTCGTCACTGGTTTACATCCAATGAAATGGCGGGTTTGCCTTTGGGCGTCGCAGAGGGGCTTTGATTCTTGAATTAACTTTTATAAAAGAAAAGTTAATCTCTCTTATCCCGGCCTCCCAAAGCACATTCAAGGAATACATTACTACCATACTTATCACACAGGTATTAAATATAAGCAATGTAAACTTGAATCAGTAGACATGTTCAAACAAGATATGACGATGGATTATAGTGAGTGACCAATAAAACTGAAAATGTATTATTCACACGGTTCATTGACTGACGGTTATTCCGTCAGTTGGACCTCCAGTTCATTGTAACACACACACATTTAATTGGCACTAATGCAGTAGTCACCATATTATAAACAGGAGAATAAAATACAGAATGATTTTAATCCCAAGATTCGCTGTCGCGACCTGTAGATGGCACTGTGGTTCCACAGCACGACGGTCGGGTCCTACGGAGTAATATTAACTTTCCTGGTGTTTTACGTACAGCGTCGTGGAAAGTCTTAAAATGATGCTTGAGCTGTCCTTTTTCGTATTCCACAGTCAGTAGGTAATTATGAGGCATATTGGTAACAGATTCATTAATCCATCTGAAACTGGCTCTGAAGTTTTTCCTTTATTTCCAACAAGAGTCTGTCTGTTATCCAGACGGTGGGTGTCACATCTTAATTTACAGCTCTTTAGGTAAGGATGGTAATGTTCTTTTTCTTTGGTATGCGCCTCACTGACCTGACCAATCTTGTCACCAAAAGGGGAGGCTGTGTTTATACAACTCAGCTCTGGCTGGCCGAGCAGATGTTAATCTGACTCCAGAATCTTTCCAAGGTGGAAGGTCCTTGTTTAGAATGTTGTTTTCACTCCGTTTCTCATGATTGTAAATTAAGGGGTTTGTCATTGTGAAACCACTCCTAAAAGATCAAAGCAAAATGGTTCCTTTGCGTCTCTCCCCTTTTTCTGGTCATCACGATTACTTTACACAGCCCAGCGTACAACTCAGATAGCAAGGAAACATGAATCAAAGGTTAATTTTGGTTAACTCCGTCAGTACCGGTCGTTAGTCAATTTCCACCGGTTGAGTTAACATTCATTTTGCAAGTGAAACGACGTCTTCGATTGAAAATTAAACGTTTATTCAGTGTTGATTTCTCAATGTTGGATGCTGAACCTGTTATATATTTCTGCCGGATGCCGGAGTACAACCCAGCAACACGGCACAGAGCAGATTGTGCGGGACTGGAAGTCATGCGCAGAAACAAAATAAAACATCCGGTTAATTTTCAAAATAATAATAATAATAATTATTATTTTCTGTGGTAACTTGCCCTTACTTCACGAGTCACCATAATGGTCCTTCAGGAAGCCTCAGAATGCCCCATTTTTACCGCAAAATTTTTAAGATTTCTGACACATCTGAAAACATGATGTTGAAATGGCGTAATGTTTTCATTCCTACCAGTTTAGTAATTGACTGTGTTTATATTCTTCAATAAAGGCAAAACATATGTCAAATGAAGAATGCATATTTGAGGCATATGAATAAGTAATTATTCAAATAAAAATAGTAAAATATACAATTAATTCATTATAGCCTATTAGTGTGTGTATTTAGAACACATCTACATTGATATGTTATTTTTAAGGATTATTTTTGTCTTTTTTACTTACTGGCCATTTAAGACCTCAAAATGTAGGTACTATAAGTTGCAGGAGTAACTAAACTGATTTTCAGCATTTGTATATTATTCCTCAGGGCCACCGTACTGGACAGTTCATTTCCTTTTGATTCCTAATCCATGACTTGATGAAATTCATTCTGCAGTTTTACAATGGGACTCATTTGCAAATCATTTAGGATGAGGGTGATGTTCTCTGATAACGAACAAAACGAATAAGCCTATTCAAAAGAAAACAGGGGGGCACCCTGTTGTTTTCCCTTTCCTCCCCCTGACTGCTGGGGATGGGTGTTGAGGAGATTGGAAGGTGAGTAGGGTGGTTTTGAGACACATTCGCATTACAGTCAAACCTGTTGAAGAAGTGGTTAAACTGGTTTGCTCTCTTTGTGTCCCCCTCTGTGGTGCTTCTTGCAGCCTGTGATGGTCTTCATCCCCTCCCAGACCTCTTTTAGGTTGTTTTGTTGAAGTTGCTGCTCCATCTTTCTGCTATAGAACTCTGGAACTTTAGTTCCGTCTGTACCTGCTTCAGCTCCTCTTGGTCACCATCTCTGAACACCCTCTTTATTCTTTTGAGGACATAATTGATGTCACTCGTGATCCAGGGCTTGTTATTTGGGAAGCAGTGCACGGTCTTAATAGGGAGCACCATGTCCCTGCAGAAGTTCATGTAGTCCTCTAATGCAGTGTGTGACCCCCCCTCGATGTCCTCCCCGTGTGGCTGCTGTAGTACCCTCCAATCAGTGGACTCAAAACAGTCCCTCAGACCCTCCTCTGCCTCAGGAGACCACTTTCTGAATGAGCAGGTGGTTGTGGGTTGCCTCTTGATCTTTGGCTTGGGGGTTGGGGGTAGTCTATTGTCCTGTTCAGCCTGGTGGGCTCAGGGTGGGCTCGCGGAGGAACGTAAACAGCGATGGCTGCTTTCATGAATAAACGTTTTGTTTATAAATGTTTTGTAATTGAAAGTACTCCATATCCGTGGGATATATATTAACAGTTAAAGTCAGCGTAAAGTGTCGTTAAAACACTGAAAACACTCAGACGCGGACGGAGCTACTGAATTGGCCGCTGCTGTTGTCAATGCCGGAAGCCGAACGAATTATGTGCGCTTGGTCAAGTTATTGAGCTCCACAATGCCCCCTTAGTGTGCTCCTCACTGGTAATTCCCTTTGGATAAGACCGTCTGCTAAATGAATGAAATGTAGATACAGAAACTGTGTTTGTGTGCCTCTCTACTGTAGGTCCTTTTTCTGGGCCCTCTCATGCAGCTGGCCATAGACTGTCCCTGGAGCTTCACAGATGGGATCCGGGTGGCCGTCGGTGAGCTAGCTTACAAGCTTTACTCATTTATTTATCAAAATGTGTTTCACAGAAAGACTATTTCAGCTATAAACATGTCAACGTGTGGGTCAAACAGTGTGTGTGTGAATGTACTTGTGTGTTTTCCTGCAGACCCATGCTTCTGGATGTTGTGTCTCAGTGACATGCGCTGGTTGAGGAATCAGGTGGTGGCACCATTAACAGAGGAGCTGGTGTTCAGGGCCTGTATGCTGCCCATGTTGGTGCCTTGTGCAGGCCCATCCACTGCAATCTTCACCTGCCCCCTTTTTTTTGGAGTGGGTGAGTGAAGGTTTTAGCAACTTAACTGCAGGTTGTATTTATTTTTTTCTTCCTGTCTTTTTTAGATCATGGCATGTGTGTCCCACCGTTGCAAGCTGCCTTGAATAATGAAAAGACTTACGGGCCTAAAGAAAAATATTTTTATCCGCATAAGTGATTATTGAATATGTTTATAAAAATGTACAAACCCTGTGTGGTATTCAAATCTGTGCAAACAGTTTTCAATGTTTACCCAAAGAAACACAATGCCATTTGTGATCACTTCAACCTCAGTCTCTGACTGTGGCTCATTTTCTGTGAAGAACATTAAAAAAAAAGCCCCTGGACCCACAAATGATAAAAAATGTGGAGGTGGTGTGTGAGGTGCAATGCAAAGCCAGTTGAAAGATCCCATGTTTGGCACTTCAGAGCCTGACAGTGACTTTGAAGAAGATTAATTTAACCTTGAGCCAGGTCCAAGGTGAGCCCATTGGCAACCAGCCACAGAACAAGAAGCCAGACAGAGCATTAGCATCAGTCTATTAGAGCATTAATCAGTCTATTAACAGCCTGCAGCAGAACCAGCCACAGGAACCAGTCAGTCAGCAGGTAGCTCATCAACAGCCAGCAAGTCGAGAGACAGGACTTTCAAAGAAATGGTAAAACTGAATTGCGTCTGTTCAAAGAAACCCTGCAGCGCTGCCAGTGTAATCGAGATGCAGCCGGGGCCTACACAGATGGCAGGGACTCACATATAGGATGTAAAGTCTTCTTATGAACATTTTTTCATATTTGAGGACATCCAGGAAATCATTGTGAATTGCACAAATTTAAACGGAATGGTGTATTTGGAGAGGGATTAAAAAAGATTATCTTTTCTTTGCTGGGGTTCTCAGAATTTCTCTAACAAAACTGGGAGATAACTTTTCTGTGCTACAGTGCCACTGGAAGATGTTCACAATATTTCCAGGATTATCCTCTTTGACAATTAAAATGACAAATTTGTGGGTACACTGCTTTCCCTTTATTCCAATCCTGCCCCTTATACCACTGTGCAGCTGTTGCCATTTAGGCAGTACATAATCATCTACCTGCAAAATACAAAATCAAGATCAGAGCTGCCTGTGAAGTTGTTTCATCATATGCATGGAACTAGCATGTATATAGGGAAGCCAGTGGGACGAGTCCCTGAGAAGAACCAAAGAATGAGAGTTGTCCTGGACATGATACAGGACTCTGGACACCGCATCATCTCTGATCATGTTTTTACTTCACAAGAGCTAGAACAGAAACAGAAAAATTTAGCTGTCAGACAGTACAGAAAGACATGCCAGAGCTCAGGTTTTGCCTACAAAGAACAGGCCTTTAACCCTTCTAATTTTGTATTTTCACTCAAAACTATCTTGATGTCTGTGTCAAAAAAAAAAACACCAAGCGTAAGGCTAGGCAGTGGTTGGTAAGGACCATCAAAAACCAGAGATCATTAAGGATTATGATGTCAAAAGGAGGGAGAACATGGACAACTCTATTAATTGGCTTCAGTTGCAGAAGAAGAATCCTATGCCGGCCACTTGTGATACTTTTCAACGTCTGCCTCAATATACAGTGATTTTGTCATCTGGAGAGCCCGGACCCGTACAGTTCAGTTCTTGAGCAGCCCGGAGCAAAGGGAAGGGACCTTATGTGAGGTGAGGTATCCAGAGCCAGAAGATGGTGAATGGTCTCTTCTGAGAAATCCATCTCAGCCTGCCCCCGGAGGGGTGAGTTGTCTCCCCACAGAGGATGACCCCTTCTCCTCTTCATCATCGTCGGACACCTCAGATGACAGGGAGGGCAGAGGCTCTGCGTTGGTGCCCCCACTAGCAGTGGGGTGCCGGCGATGGAACTCCCGGATGAGCCGTCCATCCAGATTGTGGAGCCCCCTGAAGCAGTTCAAAGGCTGAAGCGACGAGTGGGAAGGAGTAACGATTCTTGACAGTGATGTCATTGAGGCCCCTGTAGTCAATGCAGGGCTTCAGGGACCCGTCCTTCTTTCAGATGAAGAAAAACGCTTCCCCAGCGGGTGACGAGCCGGGGGCTAGTGGAGGAGTTGAAGCCAGGAGAACAGACAGATGCCAGAGATGCTGTGGCAGAGCACATGGTAGGGGGCAGAAGGGAGGTAAGTTCACCAGGAGGCAGACGAGGAGGGCAGGTCGGAGGCAGGCAGGTAGTGATGTGCCCTTCCATATCAAGGCTTCGAAGTGTGTGCTGAGTAATTTAGGATAATTTTTGTGAAGCGCGTATCAAGGCATGTGTTGATGACATATGTGGTGACATTCGAGGCTTCGCAGACCAACCCTATCACGTGACTGGTTCATGAAGTGTAGAAATCATCCTTCATACGTAATTACCAATCTACGTGCCAGCAAAACGCAATAGATAAATGCAAAGACTCATAGCAATGGTGTGAACTTATTGTTCATAGCCAGCTACCTTTTTGTTCATGGAGTCAGCAAGAGAGAGGAGATTTTCTCCTGTTTGGAAGCATTTTGAGCTGATCTCTCCTAATAAGGTAGGCACAGAATAATTATTGTGTAAAACAGAATATAAATACTTTATAAATCCCATGGGGAAGTTCTTGTAGCTTTGACTGTGATGGTGCAGTAGAGCAAATGAAGCGCCATGAAGCTTCGGCCCATTTGTGAACTACTCGGATGGAAAGCTTCAGTGCTTCATGAGGCTTCATCTCGTCATCACTACAGACATGGTCGGCAACAAGAGATCAGGCTTTGAATCATATCTCACTGGATGGTCATTCAAAGTATCTTGGCTTGGTCACACTTCTGCAGCGCACCACCTCGCCACAGGGGTCCCCCAAGGTTCATTACTGGGACCTCTTCTCTTTGCCATATAGATCACCTTACTGGGCAAGATCATCTGACCACATGGCTTCTCATACAGCTGCTATGCTGACGATACCTTATCTGTCAATCCCACCTGATGACCACATGATCTCAGCACGAATCTCAGACTGTCTCTCTGACATATCGAAATGGATGAAAGCCCATCACCTCCAACTAAACCTCTCTAAAACTGAACTGCTTGTCTTCCCAACCAAACCAACCTTGCACCACCGCATCTGCATCTACACAGCACTGAAACCCTATCTCTTGCTCCATCAAAGGTAGCTAGAAACTTGGGTGTCATGATTGTTGACCAACTAACCATTAAAGATCATGTTGTCTCCATTGCTCGTTCATGCTGCTTTGCATTACTAAACATAAGAAAGATCAGGCCTTACCTAACCCAACATGCCACCCAGCTCGTGGTGCAGTCTATGGTCATCTCCCACCATGACAACTGCAACGTCCTCCTGTCCCAGCCTGCACTGTGAAACTTCTGCAGATGGTCCAGAACATGGCGGTGCGTCTGGTCTTCGATGAGCCGGAAAGAGCATACGTCACCCCTCTGTTCATTGAACTCCACTGGCTGCCCACATCAAATTCAAGTCACTGATGTTAGCCTACAAAGTACTAAATGGAACGTCTCCGATCTACTTGAATGCTCTTGCAAAGGCTTATGTCACAACACGGTCACTCCGGTCGTCAAAGGATTGTCGTCTAGCAGTGCCTACACCACGCACAAGACAATCCAAACTCTTTTCATGTGTCATTCCATGATGGTGGAATGACCTACCGAGCGCTACAAGAACAATCTGTCTATCTTCAAGAAACTCTTGAAGACCCAGCTCTTCAAAGAGCATCTCCTGCCCTAACACTTACCTTGTACTTCCCTACCCCCTCTACTGCACTTTCTCTTTCTGTTCAGTTCATTACAGTTTGAATATTTTAATTTATTTTAAAATGAAAATGACAACATTTCTGTACCTTTTACATCCATCTCATTTAGTGGACAAAATATCTCTTTAATGTCCTTTAAGATCAAGATCTATGCGACCATACTATGTATGTTGCTATGTGTCTGCCTTATCGGCATCAAGTCTGTGTAGCTCTGAATTTTGTTCTTCGTTTATATGATTTTATGTCATTTTAGTTTTAATCTAAACATTTTTAGTGATCTGCTTTTTATTTACATTTTGTTTTACTTTTATTTTTTGACAATATGCACTACTACCAGTAGAGCAGTGTACACAAGAGAGAACTGTTGGCACTGTCAAGGATTAGGCGCGGAATTAAACATCCAATTCCGACTGAGCTAAGAAAACTGTGTCATGGATCCAGAGCTGGAGCAAAACTAAAGTCAAAGAGGCACAACAGGAGGTGGAGGTACAAGCCTTGTCTGCCCTCTGTGATGATGGGAAACGCTAACTCGCTACCAAACAAGTGTGATGAGCTAGAGGCACTTGTGTGGAACAAACAGCTGTATAAGGAGAGCAGTTTGATCTGTCTGTCTGGGGGGCAGAAGGGACTACAGGGGGTCCTCCAGAGTTCAACAGTCTCACAGCTTCCAGGTAGAAGCTGTTCCTCAGTCTGGTTGTCCTGCTCTTAATGCTCCGCAGCCTCCTGCCTGAGTGGAGGGGGACAAATGGTGTGTGTGCTAGGTGAGATCCCTCATGATGCGGGAGGCCCGCTTCCTGCATCTGGAGGTGTAAATGTCCGTGGTGGTGAATAGGCTGTGTCCCACAGTCTTGTGCAGCTTTCACCACCCTCTGCATTGCCTTCTTCTCTGCTGCAGAGCAGCTGGCGTGCCACGGTGATGCAGGAGCAGAGGACGCTCTCCACCGCACATCTGTAGAACAATGTCAGGACTGAGCTTCCACGTCCGGCATGTCTCAACCTCTTCTCAAGTAGAGGCGCTGGTGTGCCTTCCTAATCAGGCAGGAAGTGTTGTGTCTCCAGGTGAGGGCTCCAGTGATGTGTACACCCAGGTACCTATAGCTGGAGACCACTTCCACCGCTGTCCCTCCGATGTGCAGGGGAGAAGGGAGGTGTCTGCCCCTTCTGAAGTCCACGATCATCTCCTTGGTCTTCTTCGCGTTGATGCAGAGGTTGTTCTCTCTGCACCAACCCTCCAGGTGTTCCACCTCCTGCCTGTAGTCAAACTCATCGTTGTTCATGATGCGTCCAACCACAGCTGTGTCGTCCGCAAACTTCACAATCAGACAGCTCGGATGTTTCGCTGAGCAGTCGTGTGTGAGCAGGGTGAATAGGAGGGAGCTCAACACACAGCCCTGTGGGGAGCCGGTGCTGAGGGTGATTAGTAAGCTGGTGTGCATAGCCCCTCTGCGCCCGTCCAGGGATGTTGTCGGGACCAGCAGCTTTGCGGGGGTTAATCCTCACTTCTGCTAAGGTTACACTGAGGGGGTTCCTCTTCTGGTGAAGGGGTGAGTCTGGTGCTGAGGGAGGTGTTTGGGTCCTCAAAGCGGGCATAGAAGTTGTTGAGTGCATCGGGCAGAGAGGGGTCACTGGGGCGTTGTGCATCCTTGGTGTTGTAGTCTGTAATGCACTTTATGCCCCTCCACATACTCCGTTGGTTGTTGGACGCGAAGTGTTCCTGGATCCTCTGGGCGAATGTGGCCTAGGCCCTCTTCACTCCTGCAGTCAGCTCTCTCCTAGCCACCTTGAGTGACAGGCTGTCACCAGACTTAAACGCAGCATCCCTGGCTTTTGCCAGAGACCGGACCTCCGCATTCAGCCAAGGTTTCTGGTATGGATAGCATGTTACTATCCTTGTGGTGGTGACATCCTATACACACTTCTATATGTAGCAAAGGACAGCAGATGTGTAGTCCTCCAGATCCACCTCTCCCTCTCAGACAGCTGCCTCACTGAAGACCTGCCAGTCTGTGCACTGGAAATAGTCCTGCAGTGCAGAGATAACATCCCTGGGCCACACGGTGATGGTCCTCTGTGTTGGCATGCAGGATTTGAGTAGAGGGCGATAGGTAGAGTTTAGCCAGGTTTTCGTGAGATAAAGCACAGCACAGTTCATCATTTCACAGGAAACCCCCAGCCTCAGTCGAAGTAGGTTCATCTTGTTGTCCAAGGAGCGGAGATTGGACAGGAACAGGGGCGGGATCCGTAGTCTCCTGGCATTATCCTTTAGCCAGATTAGCAGGCCACCCTGTTTGCCCCTCCTCTGCTTCTGCACCCTCTTGCTCTCTGTCCGGCGTACTCTGCAACGCCGATCCGGTGTTCTCAGGAGCTGCAGTCTGCCCAGTGTGGCTCTGAGTCCGAGTGCCACTGCTGTTGTTGTTGTTGTTCCCAAACCTTCCCTTATTTTAATAAGTTTGATACGGCTGTACCTTACATGCTAGCAAAGCAGGTAGAGTTGGCCTTACGACCAACATAAAAAGTAATAAAAGGGGGCTTGTCCCCGGGAGCACGAGAAGCAGCTGCACTGCTGCGCGCCGCCATCTTAATGTCCATGTGTGGACATACCCGACTTCACAGCCGTACGAGTGGACCTGAGACCTGAGTATGAGCGGTAAGCGGAAATGCGAGGGTATTATCCTGTTTTTTAATGAGAGATGTGTTAACCCCTGCAATGTGACCGTTAAGGAGAGGGTATACTGTCCAGACATTTAAGTGCTGTCAGTTAGTTTCCGTGTGTTCGATACACCATCATCATCGTTGTTTACATTCCACGGGGGTGGCATCTGCAACGGCGTGTGACGTCATCCATGACGCCGTGGGATAGAGACCCAGCATCCTGAAGCATTCATTGCAATCACAGGGTATTTCAACCAAGTCTCTCTATCCTCATGCCTGACTGGCTTTGAACAGTATGTGGACTGTCCAACATATGGAGAAAGGACATTAGATCTGTTCTATGCTAATGTGAAGGAGGTTTACAGGGCAGTGTCTCTTCCACCACTGGGTAGATCTGATCACAGCATGGTCTATCTACAGCCCACATACAGACCTTGTGTACAAAGACTTCCTGTTACTACTAGATCTTTCAGGAAGTGATCACCAGAGGCGAGTGATGCATTGAGAGTCTATTAAGCCTATGAGAGAGTATTAAGAAGCTTAGCTGAAGGTTTTGAAGATAAACAAAGGCAGGTAAATTTAGGAGGGTCTAAGGTGAAGAGAGTGGCAATTCAGTTTGTTCAAGAGGGGGATAAAGTTAATAAGACAAAAAGGAGACAAGGCAACTTAGAGGATGCTTGTGATTGGGAGATGCAGGTAGATTTAGGAGGAAAGCTTGTTGTTCCCCTACAAATCTAAGGCCCGATATAGTCTTGTGGTCTAGGAGTAGAATGAGAGTCTATTTCATAGAGCTGACTCTTCCTTGGGAGGAATTAGTAGCAGAAGCATATGAAAGGAAAAAACTTAGGTATTTGGAGTTGGGGGCAGAAGCAGAGCAGCAAGGATGGAAAGTTAGGATATGTCCAGTGGAAGTAGGATGTAGAGGATTTGTTGCAAAGTCTGTTGTCTCGTTGTTGAGGGAGTTGGGTGTCAGTGAACAGAGTGTGAGGAAAATAATGAAGGAAATGTCAGATGATTTGGATCAGAAGAAGCCATAGTAGCTGGGGGCCCAGCAGGGGGAGCACCTGGGGTAAACAGACTCTTGGGAGAAGCAAGGAAGAAATCCAGTATGTATTTGAGTGGAGGGTGTGGCCCATGTGAGTCTTTTGAAACCAGGCGGCCATTTCAGGTGAGTTGGCCTGTATGACCTTGTTTTTACTGGTATTTTTAAGTGATTGTAGGACTGTTTAGGTGAGTTTGTCTGTTGAATCTGCTAGTGTGTCTCGTCCTGCCTCCACCTCTGGCACCCTCTATACTTTTATTACCCCCTACCTGAACCAGGGTTTGTATCCCCACCCCGCTATGACTGGTGTGCAGTTGGTGAGAGGCTGGGGTAGCTGTGGTTGTGGAAAAAAAGGTGGTTTTTGTGGTGTGAGGAGCAGTGATGGCTGGTATTAGGGGAGTGACTCTGGGACGCCAGTGATCACTGTCTAGCCTCCTGGAGGTGTCGTGGGCCCAACAAGATGAAACACTGATGAAAGGAGGTTCCCACCTGATGACCCCAGTGACATGTTGGTCAGCACTGCTCACTAGTCTATTTAGGGATTATAGGGAATTATTCGCTGAGTCTGGTCCATTTTTTCTTTAGCACAAGTTTCTTGTTTATCTTGAATCCACTGCCCAGCTGTACTTCCACCTCAATGGCAACTCACATCTCCAAGCCTCCTCTTCCACCCACCTGCACTTCCACCTCTGCAGCAGCTCTCACCAACAGGCTTCCTCCGTCCAGCTGTACCTCCACCTCTACGGCAGCTTCCACCACCAGACCTCCTGAGCCCAGCTGCACCTACACCTCTGCAGCAACTCAGCCGTCCTCTGTCCAGCTGCACCCTTACCCTCATCTCTATAATTGATAAGAACATCACTCCGGTCGCCATCCCTCCGATACAACCTGAGCGGCTCCCCATGTCTCTAACTATAGAGGAGGTTGGAGCTCTGAGGCTTCTGAGGGACTGTGCTGGACAACTAGCAGTCCCTCTTCAGAGGCTCTTCAATATGAACCTTCAGATGGAAAAAGTCCTGGTGCAATGGAAAACTTCTTGTCTCATAACGGTGCCCAAATTAGGGCAACCGGTGGAGCTGAATGACTACTGACCGGTGACTTTGACATCTTATATCATGAAGACCTTGGAGAGACTCCTTGTTCGTCGCATGAGATTGCAGGTTGCTGAGGATTTTGACCCCCACCTCCAGTTTGCCTACCAGAAACACATAGGAGTGGAAGACGTGATTCTGTACATGCTGCATCTGAATGTGTCTGGTTCATATGTGAGAGTCATTTTCTATGACTTCTCCAGTGCCTTCAACATGATACAGCCTCCCATACTGAAAGACAAACTTCTAGGTATGGGTATGGCCCCCTCCCTGACATCCCCTCCATGACTATCTGACTGCCAGACCACAGCATGTCAGGATGGGGAGATGTGTTTCTGGAACACTGGGGTACAAAAACTGTAAAATTGTAGGCACCTGGACAAACTGGTGAAAAAGGCCATTTCTGTTGTAGGCAGAATGCTAGACCTTCTCAGTGCTGTGGTGGAGCAATGGAAGAGGAGGAACTTATATTCTGTTTTGGATAATAATAGACATCATCTCCACAGCATCCTGGCAGGTCAGAGGAGCAGCTGAACCTGAGGTTCAGGAGGTCCTTTGTCCCCACAGCCATAAGGCTTTTTAACAATGAATGTTTTTCTCAAATGTATTTATTAATTTATTATTATTATTGTTATTTTTGTTCTAATATACAACAATTGTAAATATTTAAAAGAAAAATTTAGATACTTGAATAATTTGAATATCCCCCACTGGGGGATGAATAAAGTATTTTTCTATTCTGTTCTATTATTTAGCACAGCTCAGAAGAATCAGAAACATCTTGTGTGTGATAGAATAAAAGAATTAAGGTGAACTCCACAGTGACATGTCTGAGTAACGTCTGTAAGCACTCTGACCATTACTCATTGATTTAGCTAGGAACAGTTGCAGAGTAAGGGATGCTATTCTTTGGTGCCCACCTTGAAATTGTGGTGATTGTATAGATCAAATGTGTTTTACAGATCTCTTAGAAAATTTGACACTTGTTTGCAGCAACATCTTGTAGAAAACATATTTGAAGTCTCGAGTTAGATAATTACATTAGTTTGGAAATCGACCGCTGATTTCTACGTTATAACCCTGATGGCTAAAACTTTGTGCTCTGTCAGAATCAGGTTTATAGGTCAAACATTTAACAAAATTTGATAAATTATCTTTGATTATACTGGAATCTGGTTGGTTGGAATAGGCAATAAACTACAAGGCAGTAATCATGTTTTTTTTTGTTAGCAAGACTATTACAAGTAACAGTTTTATGAACTTTCACAGCAGTTGATTATTGCTGTTAATTTTTGTACTGATGTTTACTGAACAAGTAAAATATGTTACTACATTTGTCAACCTCTGCTTGTCTTTCAGCTCACTTCCACCATGTGATAGAGCTGCTGAGGTTCAGACAGGGGACACTGTCGGGGATCTTCCTCTCTGCAGGTGAGAGCTCATGTGTTTCATGCAATCTCATCCTTTCATAGAGTGCTCTACGTTTACTACGACTCGTCACACAGCTGATGAGGACATTTTGTTTCTCTGATTTGCTACAGTGTTTCAGTTCTCCTACACAGCAGTATTTGGAGCTTATACTGCCTTCATCTTTATCAGAACAGGTGAGGAGCTTAAGTTTAACATTCTGTTGATCTTTTAATTTTTTTTCTACACTGTACAAGGAGGATAGTGGCTGGAGCCTACTGCTTGTTCCTAATAGTGAGGACACGTTGATGTTTGTTTATTTACAATTATCGGCATGTAATAACCCAATAATTTGATAGATTTGGGAAAAAACCTGAAAATAAGAATATCTAACAGTCTTCAATAATAGTAAGTAGACTAACTCTTTAAGAGCTGAGACGCCCTCTCAATACATGGGGAATGGTAGCAAGTACACACTATTCCAGTTATTTGAGTGCATACACAAAGGGCCTTACTATTGATTACTTCAACGCTTTGTATCAGCACCCTGAGATAGATTTTTTTTGCTCACCTAAAATCAATTCCCTTTCAGTGACCCCATTTTTTAAAATTACAATCTGTATTTTATTTCATTTTATTTTTTGTGCTGTTGTAATATTCCAAATTGGTGAAATGAAATGAAAAAAAAAAAGTATTAATGAGATTGATTACAGCTGCCTGTCTCTTAGAGTATGTCTCTGTGAGCATGGCACATCTTGCCACAGGGATTTTTTTTTTTTTATCATTCTTCAACAATGCTGCTTTCTTAGATTACACAAATCTGTAAGTCATGCAACAGATTCTCAGTTGGACTGAGGTCTGGCCTTTGACTTTCCTGCTGGAAGGGGAACTTCTGTTCCAGTCTCAAAGTTTTTTCCAGTTTTGTGGATCTGGAGAAGAATTATGATTGCATCCCTTGGGTGATTTTGTGGGGCATTCTGTGGGAATATGAGGTAACCAAGCCCCTGTCATGTGCTATCTGGTGTATAACCAAAGCAAAAGCTGTCTACATCCTTGGCTCGAAGTCAAGCTTGATGACATGTGGCTTCTTCTCTGCGTGATAGAGCTTTAACCTGCATCTGTGGATGGCACGGTAAGCACAGACTATGATTTCTGGAAGTGTTTTCCTGAGCCCATGCAGTGATTTCAAGGACAGAATCAGGTCTGTTTTTAATGCAGAGCTGTCTGAGGGTTTACGGATTGCCTAATCATTTTTATTTTCTTTGTTGTTTTGCTTGACCCTTTGAACTATGGTGTATTCTTCAAAGCTACAGTTAGACCTGTGACATGACAAGTTCATAATGACAGTAACACATGGAATCAGTGGACAAACATCTCCTCCATCCCAGATGAAACTGTCTTGCAGTTTATAAGGTGAAAATACTGTAAAGAAGGGAACACTGTGTATATCATGTACCTCTCTCACTGTGGCCCAACAGTTGCATCGATAACTACTGCAAATGTAGTTTGCTGACTCGACCTCTAAACTCTACAGAAACAGATGCACTGTGGTGCCTTAGCAGAGGATGTATTGGATGTATACGGATGCTATCAGATTGGAATCTGGAGAGTTCAGGCTCTTTGACAGACTTTTAGCCCTTCCTAAGCTGTTTTTGTCAGTGAAATCCATGTGAGTCCCAGGACGCAGGTTTTCCCAGCAGAACATTTTACTGGATCAAGATAAGAAGTGTTGCTCACTTTACCCGTCAGTGGTTTAACATTTATTCCATTAGCATAATATCATTTTAAAATCATTACTGATTAATGTGTGAGTTATGAACTGACAGTTTAGCCTACAGAAATACCAAACTGACGCTTCATTTAAAATCAAGGGATTGATATTAAGGAATTTCTTAATTATTAACCGTCTGCGTGTTAGGTGTAAAGTCTGTGAGTTTAACTTTTTTTTTTTTTTTTTGGTAAAGTAACATTTTCATAACAGTGAAATCTTCCCAGAAGAATTTGTAAATTGTTTTTAATGACCAAATCAGTTATTCATTAGTAATGCAGTCAAGATAAAATTAATACAAAAGTATTCTTTTTTTTTTTTGCATTGACACCTGCAACTGCAGGGGATTTTATTTACAAAGAAAAACATTAAAAAAAATTCTAATCAAATGATAAGTAGCATGCACACAAGTATTGTTTGCTGTGAAGTCCCTAAATATGATTTGGTGCTACCAGTTATCTTCAGGAGTCACATAATAAGGTTCAGCTATGATGTCCGTATATTCTGTTCTGAAAGGCTCCAGAGTCTGAAACAGCACTGATCAAGAAGCACAATGAAGCCCATGGAGCTCTCCAAACAGGCCAGGGACAAAGTTATGAAGAGGCACAAATCAAAGTCTGCTTGTTAGAAAAATACCAAAAACTTCTAAAATTCTAAAAAGCACCATTAAATCCATCATGACAAAATGGAAAGAAAACAGTACCACAACAAATCTGCCTAGAGAGGGCCGTCAACCAAAACTCCCCTTCCAGGCAAAAATAGACGTTAATCAGAGAGACAAAAATAGATCAAAGGTAAACCTGAAGGAGCCTGAAAGCTCCACAGAGGAGACTGGTGTAGCTGCCCATAGGACCACTATAAGCTGCACAGAACTGGGCTTTACTGAAACATGGCCAGAAATGAAGCTTCTGCTTACATGAAAAATAAGCACTTTAGGAGTTCACCAAAAGGCATGTGGGAGACCCTTCAAACATACGGAAGGTCCTCTGGTCAGATAAGACTTAAATTGAACTTTTTGGTCATAAAGGAAAATGCTATGTCTCATGCAAAGACCTCATCACCCTAAAAACATTTTTCCCACAAACATTGTGCTGGCGGCATCATGCTGTGGAGATGTTTTCATGCTCAGAATTGAGGGGATGATGGATGGAAAATGGGTTTCAGTCTTCCAGAGATTTAAGACTGGAACAGAGGTTGATGTGGAGAAAGAACAAGTAGTTGGACAGTCTCTTTGGTAATTTCTTCAAAGAAACATCAGACATACATGTCACACAGCAATTCTTATGCATTCTGATAAACATGACCAAAACCCAATCTCCATCTGACTACACTGTGTCCACACCTTACCAGAGAACATCCTGACCTCACTCAGGAGTGGTGTGGATATGATATCGATTACCTCCCATAAGGTTCACATCCCAGCAGGACAGTGACCCCAAGCATACTCTTGGGATTTAAGGGGAAATATTTAGATGTGTTGGAACGTACGAGTCAAAGCCCAGACCAAATCCAACTAAGAATCTGTGGTATGACTTAAATAAAGTTGTGCACAAGCAGAACCCATCTGACGTAAAGGAGCTTTGAAGAATGATAAAAATCCCTGTGACTTTGGAGGGGCTATATGTAAGTCGAATGATATAAACTCCAAAATATCAATTTTGATCTCAGGCTGTAAGGCAACAAGAAATTTTTGAAAATGTTGCATTAGAGTCATGTAAGTGGTACTCCTTTTTGTATTGATTATCCCATTTTACAACTTTTACAAGGTAGTCTAAAACTATAAACAGTTTTTGCTTCTTCATTTGTTGTTTTTCCCTTTGGAATATGTTCCTTGGTGTTGAGTTTATATTCTAGTATCTTGACAAAACTCGTGTAACTGTCAAAATATTTGTAATATGAAGTTGCCTTGATTTGAAAATGGAAAAGCGGTGATTGGAAGCCAATTTCAACAGATTGAACTTATTTGGAAAACCGTAACTGACTAGTAGCAATCCATATCCACACTCAGCTGCAGCTGTGACTCCTGTTTGTGTTGCAGGTCACCTGATGGGCCCGGTTCTCTGCCACTCCTTCTGTAACTACATGGGTTTCCCTGCCATCAGCACAGCCCTGGAGCACCCTCAACGACTCACAGTTCTTTCTTCCTACCTGCTGGGGGTTCTTCTTTTTTTCATCTTTCTCTTCCCCTTCACAGAGCCCTTCTACTATGGCTCCCCCACCCCAGTGTGCTCCCTCACCTCCTCCCCGAGCTCCCTCTGTTTCTCCTGATCCCTGCTTTTACTGGCACATGCTCCTCGTTGTCATGGTACAGCCCACTGATTGAGCAATGGAATTGATTTTTTTTTTTTTTTTTCTTGGTTGGGATTTTATTTATTTATCTTTTTCCTTTTTATTTAAATTAGAAGGTGGAGTTAAAGTGCTGTTGAGTTTTATTAGAGATGGGCTATGATGTAATGGAGAAGTGAGGAGCTCTGTCTACATTATCTGACATCTGCCTGCTGGAACTCATCTCAGAGTATGCTCAAATGAACTAACCCAAAACCGTCCAGTTCCAAGAACATATTCTTTGTCTTGGGCTGCCACCCTGACATGTGATACTTGTCGTGTTGACAAAGCACTGATGGAGTAGTCCTCTATCAGTTACTGATGAAACATCAATGTACTTTTTTGTCATGTTCTATTTTCACCCAGACTGATTATCTAGTGTACAAGTAGTTCCATTTTATAGATTTGGTGGTCATTTCTATCAATAAAAATAAAATGACCTGGAAATTCTCTGGAAGCAAAACATCAGTTTTCTGAGAAGTATTACTGAATAGGAACATCCACCCACCTCCTTACACTTATACACAACTAACAGCTTCAACTGCTCACAGTGTTCCTGTCCATGGTTGCATCAGAAAAATGTTCTGATCCAGCAGGCTATAACATAAAATTGAAAAAAAAAAATGGCTGAAGGGATGAAAACCAACATATGCTAAAGAGACAAATACTGCTGTCTAACATTAATCATTATACCCAAGATTCTTTCCTTTGTAAACTAATCTGTTAGCAGCACCTTGATGACTTTTTTTGGATAATGCAATTTTCAGCTGCATGAGAGAAAACAAAGATGGCCGACAGAACTTTCAAAAATTTAGGATTAAGTTCAGGATAGACGTGCATCTACTTTCAGATACTCCAATTAAGTTACTGTGGGTCAACAGTTGGCTTTTTTACCCCCCGTTTGGACCACTTATGTTTTTTGCTAAATTATTTATGAATTATTGTTAATTGTGATGACGTCCAAAACTATAAAAAAAAAACTTCAGTGCTTTAGAGGTCTGCTCCCTCCAGGACGTGACAGCATATCAGGGTGGGTTGGGGTCTGTGTAAAGCTGTGGGGTTTGGATTTTTTGCATTGGTCAAAAGCTAACACTCTGTGATAGTAATGATGGGTTTGGGCTTTCAGATTTAACAGTTCAGGTCAGATTCAGGTGGATCTTGAAGAAGCAGGTGTTGGCTCGTTGTCATAACTCTGACATTTCCCTTTGCATCCCATGATGAAGATATGGAAGCTGTTGGTGTTGGAGCTGTTGTTACCCACGTCGTAATTGCGTTAAAATACAGGAATGTGGTATGATTGAAATGGTAGAAATTGACCAATAGGCAAAATGGTCCCAGTATCCCAATCATTTTTTCAAGTTGGTCTCATTGTGGTTGTGTTTTAGCAGGGGGACATTTCCTTAAATACTTTGAAACCACAGGTTTCATAGAATGAGTGAAACAGAGAATCAATCTTCTTGAATATGGCGGTCTTTAGTATGCAAAATGTCCATTCAGGGTTATTTGTATTTTTCAGTGATTATAGTTTGTTATTTAGTTGGTTGGGTTGGTGGTGGGATTGTTTTTAGGCCTGAAATGTCCTCTGTTATAGTGCACACATGAAAAATCAGTATTGTTATGCTCCCCCAGCTCAGGTTGGTCCGCACTTGACAGGATCAGGTGTGAAACATTAAAGTCTACAACATTGTTATTATGTGTGTATGACCTCCTATTACAGCAAGGGTAAAGATGTGGGACATGTTTTCTAATACATGAACTCATAAAGTCAAAATGTTTTATTGTCCAAACATTGAATGTGGCATGCGTCTTCCACAGAGTATATTTCAGGCTTTTCGATGGATATGTTTAGGTTGTTAGCCACATTTTTTGCTTATTGCTTTTCATTCATTCCAAACATGTTGCTCTGGCTTCTGTGGTTGTCTGTCTATACACAATGTATGGACTGAATAGGTCTAAACCCACTTAATGCTGTCAGTCATTCACTCGCTTCTGTTACATGTTGCTGCTATTTAACGGGAGGGAATATACCATAAATTATTTAAAAGATGAGAGCAAGATTCTTTGGCTGTCATTCCCACTTCATCTGATCATGTAAATATTAACATAGATAGCTACAATGTTGAAGCATAAGGCAGCTACACCCGCAGTTAGAAATATGCACTGTTCAGCCTTATCATGTCACCACTGATCTGAAAGTAAAATCAAACCTGGACAAATGCTTTCTTGTATTGGCAGCACAACATTTTGGCAACACAGCTTTTCATGACTGTTAGAAAGATTTGTAAGATCCGAGACCCACTGACTTTATACTCAAGTTGCCATGTGCCATGGTAGCATATTACATGCGCACCATAAAGTCTTTGGCGTGGTCATGCTCCAATGACAGCATTTAGGAAACGGTGGGCAGAGACCTGTTACTGTTTTCTCCGCAACACTTGAGATTGAATACATGAATTTGGATACCAACATAGCCAATTCTTTAAAAAACATAGTCAAAAATTATATGTTCCATTCACTTGAGAGAGGCTTTAAAAGGCAGGAAAGGGCCCTGCCCTCACCTGTCTGTTACCAAGCAGTTGGAGCCAAATAATGTTTGGAACTATTTTGTTTTCAGCTCCACTAGATTTTTAACACTAGTAGCATCATTGTGCCAAGTATTGTAAAGTGTGTGTGGGTTGCACATCTCACCCTGCTGCTGGTTTGTAACGATGCCTCTAACAGATGTCAGCAGAATCTCACAGTAATGTCCTTAAGAAAGACTGATGGCTAAGATCTTCATAGAAGGACATACAGTAACATTTACAGTGGCGCTTTGAATGGAAATAGAAGTACTGGAGGTGTAAAATGCAAAGACCAGCATGTTGATAGATGAGCTGAGTTCTCTTAAAGTTCTGGATCTGGACTGGTGTACTCTACTGTGCCTATCATCACATCACACATTTGAACACTATTTTTAGATATGGATAAGAAGACTTTCTTTTACATGATAGAACAGTGTCTGGCCTTATGTGAAAATCTACATTATTATGATCCACGAAGAGCAGTTAGGTTAGCCCTGTTTGGGTTCCTGCTTAGGTGGCAGTAATAGCTGTGGACTCTGACGTATTTAGGATTCTGTATCATTCTCGCAATATTTCTGTACTGCAGAGTGACCAAAGGTGCATCGCTAGCTTTTTTTCCTTTTAAAGTGTTGTGCTTAGATAATCATTTGTTCGTGTTAACTAGTTGAAGGTATTTATAGATTCTAAGGATCGGGATAAATGAGGTGAGAGGAGGGATGGAAACCTCCATAAGTTAGTGGTTCTGTGAAGAAGTGGACTGACTGCTTGAGTCATCAGCAATAGATTATGTCTCTCTGTATAGATATATATTGTGGGCATGTTTACACACCTTTGGCTTGAAGTGTATTTTAATAAGAATGTGCAGTTTCTACCTGAAGCTACCAGCAGAGGGTGATGGAGCGCTTTGAGAGTGGCAGACCAGCCTCTGGCATCACTCATCTGTCCCTAGAATACCAGTTCAGCCTAACTCCGTTTTTTTTTTTTAGCACAATGCTTATTGTTTTCCTCTGCTCTTACCTTAGAGCCATGTCTTCACACCTGTCCTCACTATTATACTACAGCAGTATTTTATTTGAATATACTAAACCTAATCTGACAAAGAGAGACTCACCCGAAGAGGTGTTGTTCACTTAAATCTTTCTGGGTTTCACAGCAGGAGCTTTAAGATTTATGCAGTTGTAATTTGGAATGTCCTTAATTTGCCGGATGAAGCTCCAAATTTGTTTGTAAAAATCCCTACATACATGTATCATTTAAAGTGTAATTTCCAGAAAACACTGATCTTATACTGTGGGCCTTGGGTGTAGTATGCTAATGGACAGGACAGCCATTTTTCAATACAGTGAGTCCTATTTTTACTATTGTGGATGAATATTTGTATGGACTTGTGTTGAAATAAGATTTGACTCTGTAGTCTCTCTGTACAGCTTCTTGTGTTTGAACTAGAAGTTGTACAGAAAGGACAGTTTGAGGGTATTTAGATTACATCCCCATCGTACATCCCCGTTAATGTGACCTAAACTCCCATCAGAGGATGTTCTGTCCCCCTCAGGAGCTCTGATTGTAGCCAAAGTCTTTCATGTTTTGATCAGCTAATGCTGTGTAGGCAGTTGTAGCATATCGATATTCACATGCATGTTATTGTAGCCACAGTGCTGTGATACTGAGGATAACTTAAAAAGCACCAGTCTCAGGAAAATTCTCCAAGTTTTCAGTGATCTAAGCAAACTTTTATTAACATTTATTATTCAATGATTTTCTTTCCATGATTCATCTGGCTGAATGTTCTTAAATCCAGTTAATTTTCCTCATCTGCCCCCTACAACTGTAATTTTACTCTTGTCCTCATGGGGCTTTAGTTCCACTCTTAGTCTTGTTATTGTTTCTACCAACTTGTCGTGCGATTTCACAGCTTCTCAGAGCTGAACCCCTATGTGCTGTACTATTCTCCATCCTGCCACCACAGTGAGCAGATACTGACTCCAGGTTAAAGCTAAGGCAGAGAGTCTCAGACATGTTTCCTTCTCCTCAACTGTTTGGATATGCTGTCACATTTTAATATAAAGTCTTCATCTTGTCAAGCTTCATACTCCTGGCCAGTAATGCTGATTGTGATATCTTCACCTGTAACACGTGTGTTCCAGCACAGACTCCACAATTCACACTCACATGCAGACTAGAACAGACTGCCTCAGTACTAGCCTTTGCTTGATTTTAAGCTTCTCAGTTCATTGCTGTGGATATCAAATCAAACACATTGAGACTTTTACCAGTAATGTGGGGTACTTGCTGCTAGAGATATAGAAGCTGCATTTGTGTCATAATATGCAGAAATTGACACTGCAGTCTATTTTTGCAGCTCAGTATTTTCATACACAACACCACGAGGAAGAGTCCTTTTCAGAACTCATGAAATACAAATTAGCTGGTCACACAGAGTGTTTATATTGAGCACTATATTTTATAATCAGATCTATTTTGGTTACAGAGTGTACAGATGAGTGCATGTCATTTTATGCTCTCTTTGTTCCACTTGCACAGTTCTAGTTAGACTACAGAACAAAGTTTTACTTTGACAATCTTTTATGAAAAATTTAGACTCACTGCATAATATCTATTTGTAAATAAAAGTCATTTTCTACATCTGCCAGTGTCAGTGCATCTGTCATTTCCTCTTTATTATCCTGGAAGTTGAGTTTCCTCAGCCGGTTAATAAAATGATTTGTTGTTCTACCTACTTAATGGATTCTATTTTAGAAAAAAAAAAAAAAGCATGAATCCAGTCACATACATACATTTCTGTACAGACAATATCTTGATGTGCCAATGTTACACGATCAGACTAACAGTCCATCACTGGAACACCAGTTTAACAGCTAAAATTTAAAGGGCATTCCTGGATCGTTTGACCCTTTCAGGACAGAAGTCAGGACCCTGATGGATCAGTAAGAAAGAAAGCCAGGCTGAGTTCTGAGTCACGAGAGTTTCAACTCCAAGATTCATGTTAAAACTTTGTCTTAACACATCAATTTGTTTTGTTTTTTTAAAGTCGGATGATGGTGTTTATGTAAATATCCAGGGTGCGATTTGGGAAAAAACCAGAGGGGGGGGTAATTTTGAGAAAAATTTGATTCAGAAAAATGACCACACAACAGTGTGAAAACATAAAAACTGTTGATTCTTGTGTAGATAAACCTTACACTTAGGCTACATAACGTAGGCGGTAGGCCTATTTTGAACGTGAATTTAACCACTGCATTTGCAGAAATATTTTCTCATATTGTTTTTAAATTTGCCAAATAAAAACATTTTAATTCTTTCCCGATATCAGTTCAACAGAAAAAACATGAAATACCAAAATGTGCTGTCAAGATGTGTTTTTTTTTTTTTATGTTAACCAGGTAGACTAAGCCACTCTTGACCCTCTCGGCACCCGACTCAATGCAGCCCCCAACCATAGTTTCGGGTGCCTAGGGATTAGCAAGTGACCCCTCGGCCTGGGAGCTCTCCTGAGCCAGGGAGATGCTGCTGTCCACCATCCAATCAGCAATGTCAGATTGTCACTTCCTGTTTTATTTTGAAATGTTAACTTCTCCTCTCGTTTCAGGTACCTTGCCCTTCCTCCCGTGTCTAGTGTCTGATTGTCTTCCCTGATTCCCTAAGTGTTTCCACCTGTTCCCCTTGGTGTTTAAGTAGTCTTCGTCTTCCCTTGTCCAACGCCAGTGTGTCGTACTTTCAGTCGTCATCCTAGCCTCCGAACCGCTAGCATTTGAATCCTGTGTACTCAGTATCTTTGAGCTCTGTTTGATCATTGAAGTCGAGCGTATCTCCTTCAGAGTTTTGCTTTGGTTAAAGTTAGAATTCCAGTTTAGCTGTTGGTAACTTTTGTAGTCCGATTTGGTTTCCTCCATTTAGGAGTGACTTTGATTTGTAAGTTTATTAGCACCTCCGTTATAGGAGTGGTTGCAGCACCTCATTCCTTTTTGAATTTTCTAGATCCTCCACTAGAAGGAGAGCTTTGTTACGCCTCTTTAGAAGAGAGCAGCTAAATTTGAATAATAATCTTTTATCGTTTTTCGATTTCCTCCTGGAGTGGAGTGAATGTTTATTTTGATTAAGTTTTATACCGGCATTTATCTCGGCCTTAGTTATTGAGATCAGTGTCATAGATTTTTCATAGCCCTTGTTTCTCTGTTGGAAATACCTGTTAAGAAGTTTATAAATTAACTTTCTTATTCTGAAAAGATCCTGCACGTGTGTCCTGCCGGTTCCTGAATGTTTCACCCCTGGTCAAAAGAGTTTGTTTTCAGCGACTAAGGAAGAAGGAGCTGAAAGAACTGTGGACATCCCCGAACCCTTAGATAAACAGCCTGATGTTCGGGGTCAGTTAAAACTTATCATTCATTATTCCTGCTTCTTCTTTCTGTAACTAAATAAGTTTACATTCGCGTTTGAATGTTGAACCGGATTTCCTACATCTGCGCACTGCATCACTACGTAAGTGTCGTATGACGTCAATACGTAAGTAACGTATAGGAGGAGGGAGAGAGAATGAGGGGTGTGGGTTAGGGGGAAAGCAGCCTTCGAAATGGCACCCATTCAGATTAACTATGTGTGTGACAGTCTGTAAAAAGTCTGATATAATGATATTGTCCTGTTCATGACTCCGGTTTGCTTTCAATGAGTTCATTATCCGGTAATATTTATGCATATTCCACATAGTGTACATTTAAGCATGTTCTCTTTATTTTTCTGTTATTAAACTATGTTTCGTGCTATTTCACAGAATTTGAGGTTGTAGCTCCTGTGAGGTTTATGAGGTCTGTGGTATCAAATCAGCGGAGCAGCAGAGTACGCTTCACTCATTAAAGGGTTAATCAGAGGTGTGCTTTCTTTCTTTACTTTTACTTGCTAATGTTCACTACCTCGTACCTGAATATTTGAAATACTTTATTTATTTTCCTTTCACCACAGAGGCTGCGTTGTTGGTAGATCGGATACATCCCAGAATCAAGAGAAGTCCAGAGCCCTCATGTTCATGCAAACAAGCCAGATCTTGTAACAGAAAATGTCCCATGACTTGAAGGTAATTCTAAAGTAAACTAAATGTGTCAGTTTTCCTTTTTTCCCCTGTTAATCATTGTTAATCCTGTGTAAACATGGCTAATCAGGCTGCTGCAGTTGTTCCAAATGAATTAGAAACCGCTGTAGAGAACCTGCGAGAGATACCTACAGTATAGGAGTACATATATCAGATGTCTTTAGCAGGTTTGAGAATGCGCTTCGGTGTATAAATGATCCTACACCTACGTCTGATAGTGAAGAAGATGAAATAGCTGAAAATGATGAATCGATTACTTACACGAATTAGATCAAGCAATCCTGAATTTAAATAGACCTTTGTCTCCCACCCACAGCCTACAAAATGAGTCACCAGATAATGTCTCACCAAATCCAGCTTTTTGAGCCTTATCACCAAATACAGTCTCCTTCCATACCCTCATCATCTTTACCAAACAAGTCTCCAGATACTGTCTCACGAAATTCTGCTTCTCTGCCCTCATCATCTGCACCAGAACAAACTCAACAGCATGGCGGGAAATTGAATCAAGAGATTGTAGACAACCCTGGTCGTAATCAGAGAGATTCACCTCCACCAATTGAATGTGAACGCTTCAACAATTTTGAAATAAGGCGTTCCTTCACCATACCGCGCCCATGCCGTATTGCGCCTGATATTGCTGCGTTCTACACAGCAGTCACGCACAATGTAACGATGATGTGCAAATAGAATTAGTGGGTGAAATTATCTCTTGACACATCACCGTTCCCTGTCACTGACAAGGAAAATGTAATCCTGAATGCGTTTCTCGAGTTTTCAGATCAGTTATGTCAATCTAACGCTGAGATGCCTTCAGATAGTAACCCGGAGTTAATCATTCAGGTAGTAAAAAACCCCACAGGGGGTGCAAAATGTAAGGCTGCAAAAACCTTAGACTGTGAGTTGATCCACAGGAAAAAAGTGTCACTTGTACATTACAGATAATTGTACCAATCGGCTCTGCTTCTCCATCAGTCTTGGTCACGTATCTGACCCTGTCCTCACTGATAATCAGGCCTTAGTACAAGGGAGAGACGCTTGTATCTTTCAGTGATTTTGGAAAATTTGAAAACATCCTAACGAGAAAAATTGTGGTGTTTCACAGAACCTCAGACGACCGAGCTTTGTATAAATTTGAGATTGATTTCAGAGCTCGATCGAGCCCTCTCTTTCTGTTTACTATGGAATAAAAAAATCTCAGAGGCTTTATCGGGTAAAAATACCTCTGTGGATACTGCTGCACTAGCTACAATCACCCCCACTCATGTTACTGCTCTGTCTGTTACAGCAGTCTTGTACTCGGCAGCAGTTCAACCCGGTGTTCTGTGGTGATTGCAATAGGAGCTGTCTTAACTCGTCATGCTTCACCAGACACAAACAACCTCGGGAGAGACCTAGAGCTGCGTGATTGTGATTAAAATGTGTCCAAAAAATAAGAGATTTTATCATGTTGCGATGACTACAGAAAAAACTCCACGTGTGTGAAGGGTTAAAATGCACAATCTGTGGTGAGACATTACCTCCCGGTGCTGATGTAACTCTCGGTGAACAACAGTTTTACATTCAACCTCGCGTCGGTGATGATCAACTCGGTAAAAAAAATAATCTTCTATGATTTTGAATGCTTTGTCAATGAGAATGACGTACACGTCCCCTTTCTGGTCTGTGCAAAAACCCTCGAGAGACAGCAGGTCCTTCAGTCAGTGTATGGTCTCCGTTTGCAGGTCATGTGGGAGCACGAAATCCCATTCGAGGTGATTGAATTTCTCAAGAAATTTTACGACCCATAACCTCTCTCTCCCCGACAGGCTTAGTACGGTGGTCGGACCTGTGCACTCAGGCTGAGATACACTGCAGGGATAGATGAAACTGTGCACTATGCAGACTTTACATCTCTGTACCCCTCGGTCACCCTGAGATTATCTGCAAAGATTTTGATGACCCCGACAATGACTTTGGCTTCATTAGAGCCGTCGTTTATCCACCACGAGGTCTCTTCTTCCCTGTTCTACCTTACAAGTCATCTGGAGGTAAACTAATGTGCACTCTCTGTCGCACCTGTGCGGAAATGAATAATCAGGCAGGCATCACACAGACGCATGAATGCAGCGAGATGATCAACTTTGACAGCATCAGAGAGTTAGTGGAGGGATACTTGGTGACGTATGACAAGAGATGCCTTTTTCCTGACGGAAAAACTCTGCCTTTTGGTTATTAAGGCATTAGGGTGATTAAGAGGAAGAAGTAAAAGAAAATGTCACGCTTCACTGATGTGAAGGAGATTGATTTTAAACCCCAGACTAAAGACTCCTTTTTCATGTCTGATTGTGGGTCCCGGTGGATGTGGGAAATCTTTTTTTGTTAAGTGTTTTACAGAATTGTAACCATGTGATGGATGTTGTACCTGATAATATTGTTTGGATTTACACTTCCTTCCAGGTGAATATAGGCAGGTGAATATACTAGCCCGTCAAATCTTCCCCTTAGAGAAAGCTCTCTTCCTGGAGAGTTTTGAAGATGCCACCAGAGAGCCAAACGGGTACTTAATCGTTGATCTCACTCACTCTTGCCCAGAACAGTACAGACTCAGATTGGGTCTACTTCCTAGTCACTGGCCGGTTGTCTACGTCCTGAAAGCAAAGTAAGTTAGTCATCATGTCTGAGCGTATAAAAAGGAATGCTCCCTTACACAGAGCTCTGTACCACGCCACACCTCAGAAACGTAAAAACATCCTCAGTCACTGCTCGCCAGACTTTCTTCAAGCCCTGTGTGAGATTGCTCAGAATATTTTAAAGGGCGACATTAAGCTGACCATTTCTCAATATCGGAAATTGAAAAAGTAAAAGAAAGTCATCAGACTGCTGGTTGATAAGAGAAGCGGTATAAAACGTAAGCAGTTGGCTCTCAAAAGTCAAGGAGGCGGATTTATTCTCCCCATCCTAACAGCTCTTGCACCTATAATCTGTGATCTAGAGGGTGGAATCATCAGAAGATAGGAACCATGTCTCTCAGGACAGCACAAAAGATGATTCTCATCTCACCGCATCAGTTCAAACATTTAACTCAACCAGAGACTTCCATGAGACAAACGGCAGAGGACGATTTGGATAATGAAATGAGAGTCCGTGTTGTGCGAAATTCTGTTTGAACACATTTGCTCATTTCTTACGAAATTCTGTTCGCACAACACAACTGAAATAAACTTTTCCCCTGGTGTCGGGAGCGCGCACAACAGCCAGAGTGGCAGATCCTATAGTCTAGACATAATTTCTGATAAAGTTGTCGGTAAAATGACAATTTTGTAATTGTGTCAAGGTTGTTATTTTATCTTTCAACCTGCGGGCTCCCAGTATAAAAGGTGTTCATTACACAGTTTGGTGTTTTTATTTACGCCGAGAGAATCATGGTCTTTTCCAACTTGAGTCGTGTTCACTTGAACGATAGTTTAACAGATAAGTCATTCTTCCAAACCCTGTGTTCCCACACATCATGTTTATTCATTCTTATTGCTGATATAAAAAATAAAACTTACTGGAAGTTTTACATGTTATTCCTGTAAACCACGTTTATAATGTAAAATGTAACACATTACTGGATAAATGAAAGAGATTTCTAGTTGCTACCACAACTTTTAATCATTATTGTCAGTTAATGTGCTCTGTGTCTGAAAACCATCTGCTCTAACAGATGTAGTGTTGAAATAACTTAGTGCATACATTCCTTTCCTCAAACCCACTGTCCTTGTGACATAAATGGGCATGATTGGTCTTTCTCTAGCATGAAAAAAAAATAAAAGCAAATTTCAGCCAGCCTGTTTTTCTCCCTCTGAAATATTTTAACACATTTGCTCATTTCTTACAGAATCTACCTCTCCGGCTGTTCTTTCAGGGGAGCAGAATTTCACACAACACCAGGAATGACCTCTTATGAAAAAATGAAGAAATATGATGTTCTGTTGCAAAGATACCTCACCCTAATCAAGCAAGGTCAGATAGAGGAGAGAGAGACTGTAACTGTAACTGTAACCCGATCAGCTAGAATTGGATGCAACAACAAGTGAGGTTCTAAAAATTCTTCCCAAACGTGATTGCAAAAAATGGTGAATACATCTTGAAAAAATTATGAAAGAAATGGTTGGACCGCTAAAGAAGAATTTGTTTTTCAGGGGCATGCTGTGAGAGGATCTCATTTGATTTAATTTACTTAAAAACCTTTTACTCCCTTTTAAAAGAAAAACCCCTGCCCTGCAACCAACAGGTTGTAAGCATTTTCTCAATACCCTGAATGAACTGAACATACTCGTATCCTCTGTGAATAACCCGCACGCCCGTGAACAATACATTACCTCAAAACGGAGCCAAACGGAATGGAGAAAATGCCTTCTGTAAAACCAAAGAAGCCTCCACGTTGGGTCATCTTTTTCCCATAAATCTTTGTAAGAAATAGATAAAAGACACCATTATCTGTTCTCAATAAATCTTTTATTGATCCCGATTTTTCAGAGTGTACAGTTATTCATGCTTACTCTTTTAATAGTCCACCAACACTTGTCTTCTTGTATTGATCTCCAGAATGGAGTCGCAACATGTGTAGACGATGAGACTGGTGGTATGAGGTAGCAGTACTCTAAACCTTATTTCCAATCTTATATCCCCGTTGGAAACAGGTGACAAGGCATCAGTATTCTCAACCGGGTTAAGATTAAAGACAAACAGTGAGTAATCGTTAAATTCTTCATGAGCGATACTCAGAAGAAGATCTTTTAAATGGCGACCTGTCGCTGTGAACACGTAAAATTCTCTGACTGAAATGCCTTGGTTGAAGTGGGGTTGGAATGCCTTGGAGGGAACTTGTTTACCATCTTGACAGAGGGCTAGATATTCTATATCCATATGCTTAAAGTTGAAGGGTGACAGGTTCCTTCTTCCTGTGAATGCCTCATGATGCACCATACCTAAAACAATATATTTAGGCATCACTCCCAAAAAGAGATTCTCCTGATTACATATCCTACAATTTACAGGGATGGAGTAGCACTGACGGTGTAGGTACCAGATGTGCTCGGGTTACCAGATCTGCTCGGGGCCCTGCGCCTATTGGCTGGACGTTGGCACGATGACATAAGGGAATGTGATTGGGAATGTGATTGGTCCGGACAACTTACTGAAGAGGTAAAAAAAACAACCTATTGAAGTCGTTTTCGCGGCTCTTGGTAGGAAACATGGACGGCTTTTACAAAGAAATCCAGCATTATCTTCACCCCGAGCACATCTGATGATCTTATGAAATGGGACGCAATGTAGTTTGAGTTGGAGTTTCTATTAAATAACCTCATATTGGCAAAAAATACTTAATTTATAAAATGTAAATAGTGGGGTAAACATAAACCCAAACAGGCGCAGGGCCCCGAGCAGATCTGGTAACCCGAGCACATCTGGTACCTACACCGGAACCTTGGCAACTAAATAGAGAGGCTTTTGCGTTGACGGCTTTGCTTTGCAGTAAGACGTATTGCATCACATCCTGTTGCTTTGTGTGTGCACTGTGATATTTCTCGCTCCTCTTGAACCACTAATAATCACCTCATTTCTCCCTATAATTTACACATCTTGCATAGTTAACTCTATCGCATACTTGTTATATTCTAACGCTCACTCTTACAGATCTTTAGTTTTTATTTTTCACTTTTTAGCCGTGTGTCTGGTTCTCGGTTACATGCTGCCATTCCGACATCTCGCCATTCCGACATTGGCCTCCAATTGTCGGAATGGCGACACTTAATTTTTTATTAAACGTCCCGCCATTCCGACACTTTTTTCCTCCTATGGTCGTAATGGCGATATGTTTTTTTTTTTTTTTTTTAACATACCGCCATTCCGACAGTTCCTTTTAATAGCCTATGTTTTACCCAAAACATTTTACACTAATGAAGGCGCGCCGGCATATCAGCCTCGCAAACAAACTTTAATAATCTATTATCAAAATCCCCTGAAATGTCAAATATAAAAATACAGATATTAATGTAACTCTGGCGAGACTGAAACTGATTAAGCAGAAATACAGTGTCAGTGAGCTGTCACAGCAGCCAGCTGGAGCGGAGCTCTCCACAGAGCCCATGCGTCTTTTGCACGCTGTCATCATATGCAAAAGTAATAATTGCAATTACAGATCACGGCTACTGCACAGGACACAGTTGCGAGCACTCTGCCTTGCCTTGCCAATAGGAGAGGAGAGAAATGACAGCATAGAACGTATAAAACACAACAAAATGCAGTAAAAACTTTATTCATGTAATTCACGTGATTTATGAGTACTTATGGGAAGCGCGGATGGGCTTTGCGCATTTGGCACAAACACACAGCCGTTGCGCAAGGCTTTATACAGCCTGTTGATATCTTAAGGACCTAACTGGTCACACCTGGGAGTAAATGTCATGTAGAGATTGTTTTTACATGACATTACAGCTGAACATATAGCTTTCATTCACAAACCAACGTGGGAGAGCCCGAAGACGCATGTGCCAGACGCACATAGGCATGCGTAAAACCAATTTTGACCACTTCATGCTGCGTATTTGCTTTCTTTTAGTTAACTTTCGTTTCTTTTGGATTCTTGTGCATGTTATGGAGCCGTTTCGGTCCATATTTGTAAGCCTTTTTTTCCTGGATTAAATTTTCGGAAGTTGAAACAAGTGGCATTGGAGTGTGTGATTGAAAACCACCGCGGTCTGCTTCTCCTCCTCCAGTTGCCGAGGCTTTGTGCCTTTAATAACGCTTATCTGTAAACATGTGTTAAACATATAAATTGCATGAACAGAAAGAAGGGACTCGCCTGTTGAGTAACGCACATTTCCTTAAACTGAAAGCCTTGTCGGAATGGTGGGACGTTTGAATGTCAGAATAGCGGGATGTCGGAATGGTGGGATGTCGGAATGGTGGGATGTCGGAATGGCGGGATGTCGGAATAGCGGGATGTCGGAATGGCGGTATTTCGGAATGGGTGTTGCCACCCCTGGTTCTCTAGCTTAGCATGGCTACCAGTTCTCTTCCTCCATCTCCTGCTTTCACCTGCTCCGTGTGTCAGATGTTTAGTTACTCCTCTGCCTCCTTTAGTGGTAATGGTACATGTAACAAATGTAGTCTTTTTGTAGTTTTGGAGGCAAGGTTATCTGAATTGGAAGCTCGGCTCTGCACTGTTGAAAACTACCTGATAGCGAGCCAGGCCCCTTTAGTCAGTGCGGAGCCACCTAGCGTAGCTCGCTCTGTTAGTCGTCCCCGAGCAGATCTCGAGCAGTCATAGTCATAGTCATAGTCCTAAAGTCAAGCCCGTCACCATCAACCTGTCCACGTTTCAAATAGATTTTCCCCACTCAGCGACACACCCACTGAGGACAAAACCCTGGTAACTGGCAGCTCTATAGTCAGAAACGTGGCATTAGCGACACCAGCGACCATAGTCAAATGTATTCCAGGGGCCAGAGCGGGCGACATAGAATCCTATTTAAAACTGCTGGCTAAGGATAAGTATAAATACGGTAAAATAGTTATTCACGTCGACAGTAATGACACCCGGTTACGCCAATCGGAGGTCACTAAAATTAATGTTACATCTGTGTGTAATTTTGCCAATGTCGGACACCGTAGTTTTCTCTGGACCCCTGCCAAATCTGACCAGTGATGACATGTTTAGCCGCATGTCCTCATTCAATCACTGGTTGTCCAGATGGTGTCCAGCAAACAACGTTGGCAATCTTTCTGGAGAAAACCTGGTCTGATGAGGAGAGACGGCATCCATCCCACTTTGGAAGGAGCGGCTCTCATTTCTAAAAATATGGACGAATTTATTAGTCATCCAAAAACATGACAACTCAGGGTTGAGACCAGGATGCAGAGTTGTAGTCTTACACACTTCTCTGCGGCTTCCCACCTGATGAAAAACTTTAACTGAACAAAAACATCAAACTATTAAATGTGGTTTGCTGAATATTAGATCTCTCCTTTTGAAGTCTCTGTTAGTGAATGATTTGATCTATGATCATCATATTGATATATTTTGTCTGACAGAAACCTGGCTGCAGCAGGAGGATCATGTTAGCATTAATGAATCAACTTCTTCTGACTATTTAAATGTTCACGTTCCTCCAACCACAGGCAGAGGAGGAATGGCAGCTATCTTCAGATCAGGGTTACTAATCAGTCCAAGACCCAAGATCAGTTTTAGCTCTTTTGAATCTCTGATTCTCAGTTTTTCCCACCCAAAGTGGAAATCACAAAAACCTCTTGTGTTTGTTGTTGTGTATCGTCCACCTGGCCCTTATTCTGAGTTTCTGTCTGAATTCTCAGAGTTTTTATCCCAGTTATTGCTGAGTACAGATAAAGTCTTTGTAGTGGGTGACTTTAATATTCATGTCGATGTTGAAAATGACAGCCTAAATATTAACTTTAATTCTATATTAGACTCTATTGGATTTTCTCAAAGTGTTCACAGACCTACTCACTGTCTTAATAAATACCCTTGACCTTGTGCTGACTTATGGCATTGAGAGTGAACAGTTAACAGTGTTCCCTCATAACCCTGTCTTGTCTGACCATTTTTTAATAACTTTAGAATTTTCATTACTTGACTAAACGGTTTCTGAGAAGAATTTTACATATAGAAGGTGTCTGTCAGAGAATGTTGTAACCAGATTTAAAGAGTTGATTTCATCATCCTTTTCTTCACTGCCATGTGCAGATATGACAGAGGACGGCTACCTAAATTTTACTCCAGTAGAACTTGACTCTCTTGTTGACAGCACTATAGCTTCAATGCGTACAACACTGGACAATGTTGCCCCTCTGAAAAGGAAGGTAATCAGTCAGAAGAGGTTGGCTCCTTGGTATAATTCACAGCTGCTTTAAAGCAGACTGCAAGAAAGCTGGAGAGACAGTGGCGTTCCTCTAATTTAGAAGAGTCTCAATTAGTCTGGAAAGATAGTTTAATAGCGTACAAAGCTAGAACTGCTTATTATTCATTATTGATAGAAGAGAATAAGAATAATCCCAGGTTTCTTTTCAGCACTGTTGCCAGGCTGACAAAGAGTCCGAGCTCTGTTGAGCCATGTATTCCTTTAACTCTCAGCAGTGATGATTTCATGAGATTCTTTATCAATAAAATTGTTTCTATCAGAGAGAAGATTAATGGAATCCTTCCCACTATCATCACTGATGTATCATCAAGTAGAGCAGCTTTAGAAGTATCTTTAGAACCTGATTTGTATTTAGACGGCTTCTGCCCAGTTGATCTCTCTGAGCTAACAACAGCAATAGTCTCTTCTAAACCATCAACTTGTATTTAGACCCAATCCCAACCAGACTGTTCAAGGAGGTTTTCCCCTTAATTGACACTTCCATATTGGATTTGATCAATCGGTCTTTGTTGACAGGATATGTACCTCAGACTTTTAAGGTTGCTGTTATTAAACCTTTACTTAAAAAACCTACTCTTGATTCAGAAGTGTTGGCTAATTATATATATATATATCCAATCTCCCTTTTTTGTCTAAAGTTCTTGAAAAAATAGTTGCAGCTCAACTTAGTGATCATTTACATGGAAATAATCTGTTTGAAGAGTTTCAGTCAGGATTCAGAGTGCATCATAGCACAGAAGCAGCACTGGTGAAAGTTACCAATGATCTCCTCTTAGCCTCTGATAGCGGACTTGTTTCTGTGCTTGTCCTGTTGGATCTCAGTGCTGTATTTGGTATGATCGATCACAGCATTCTGTTACAGAGACTTGAACATGTTATTGGGATTAAAGGAACTGCATTAGGCTGGTTTAAGTCATATTTATCTGATAGATTCCAGTTTGTTCTTGTAAATGAAGAATCTTCCTCACACACCAGAGTAAGTCATGGAGTTCCTCAGGGTTCTGTGCTTGGACCGATTCTTTTTACTTTATACATGCTTCCATTAGGTAACATTGTTAGACAGCATGGCATACATTTCCATTGTTATGCTGATGATACTCAGCTGTACTTATCTATGAAACCAGATTAAACCAACACGCTGGTCAGACTACAAGCCTGTCTTAAAGACATAAAGACCTGGATGACTCAGAACTCTCTGCTTTTAAATTCAGACAAAACTGAAGTTGTTCTCTTTGGACCTGAGCGCTTCAGGGAGAAATTGTCTAGTTATATAGTTACTCTAGATGGTATTTCCTTGGCTTCTAGTTCTACAGTGAGGAACCTTGGAGTTATTTTTGACCAGAATTTATCATTTGACGCACATATAAAACTGGTTTCTAGGAATGCCTTCTTTCACCTTCGTAATATTGCTAAAATCAGGAACATTCTGTCTTAGGGTGATGCAGAGAAACTAGTTCATGCATTTGTTACTTCAAGATTACCCTACTGTAATTCCTTATTATTGGGCTGTCCCACATATTCTCTGAAAAGCTTCCAGCTGATCCAAAATGCTGCAGCCAGAGTTCTGATGAGAACTAACAGGAGAGATTATGTTTCTCCAGTTTTAGCTTCTCTTCATTGGCTCCCTGTTAAATTCAGAATAGAATTTAAGATTCTTCTCCTCACATATAAAGCTCTTAATGACCGAGCTCCATCATATCTTAAAGATCTCATTGTAAGATATTTTCCTAACAGAGCACTTCACTCCCAAACTGCAGGTTTACTTGTTGTTCCCAGAGTTTCTAAAAGTAGAATGGGAGGTAGAGCCTTCAGTTATCAGGCCCCTCTCTTGTGGAATAAGCTGCCAGTAAATGTCCGGGAAGCAGACACCCTTTCCACTTTTAAGATTCGGCTTAAAACTTTCCTTTTTGATAAAGCTTATAGTTAGGGATGGCTCAGGTAATCCTGAAACATCCCATAGTTAAGCTGCTATAGGCTTAGACTGCTGGGGGACCTCATCTTTCACACCTTTCTTCACTTTGCTCTCTTTTTTCCCCCTGTTTAATTTCTCAAATGATTTTATGTACATTATTGTGGTTATTAACTTGTGTTTCCCTGTTCCAACAGATATCCTTTGAATGGTGTTATGGTGTTTTTTCCCCCCTCTTTTCCCTCTTTTCTGTCTTCTCAAACCCCAGCTGGTCGAGGCGGATGGCCACCCTTCCTGAGTCTGGTTCTGCCAGAGGTTTCTTTCTGTTAAAAGGGAGTCGTTCCTTTCCACAGTCGCCTCAGGCACGCTCAGGACGGGAGATTGGACTGAAGACAAGTTTCGGTGCAGTCTGTTGGTTTCCTTAGCTAGGATATTATTTTTTTAATTGGCTCTATATGAATGAATTGGATTATCATTACAATTAATTGAATTCCAATTGGCTTGAATTGGACTATATTATTTAAGTGCCTTGAGATGACAATTGTTGTAATCTGGCGCTATATAAATAAAATTGAATTGAATTGAATTGAATTGAGTATGTTTTTACATTCACACGTGACAGTGGGTAGAGAGCGTTTCCTCTCATTAAGGCTGATGTATGACCTAAACGAACAGCAAGGGAGACGGAAACTTTTTGGATAAAAAGAGAGGCCGCTAATATCCTCAATCGGAAAGTTGATTCTCTGGCTCCTGGCCCTGGTCATTTTAATTCTCATATCCATCGAGTTTTGCAGAAAAAAAACATCCCCGTGGAGGGGGCCCTTTAGGTGTACTTCTCTGGAATTAGCTGTTGTAGCAGCTCTCTGGTTTAATCCTCTGTTTGGGCCTTTATTGGTCACTATAGAGTGTATGGCTCCGGGTGTATTTTCACAGTAAAGACCAGCACTGAACTGACTCTTTAATGCATCTTCAGAAAAGTTTAGCAGAGTCTCGATCATAGCTCTATATGGGTGGGTGGCGCTAGACTGTGAAATTAATCTGTCCCCCAGAGTAACATCGCAGTGTATTGAGAAGATAATTGATGAGACCCACAGGTGCATCGTTTACCATGTCAGTACCATCTGCATTGGTGATCTTCACGCGTAGATTTAACAAGTAGACCTTATCATCAATAGAAAGCTGGGTCATTGGGACAGAAAATAAGTCCAGCTCAGCCAGGGTGCACTCAGGGGATTTGTGATGCAAAAGAGCCATGTTTTATTCTCTCCCTCTCTCTTTTTTTATGATTCAGTGAAATATATCCCTGCTCCGAGCAGACTTTCTCCCTTTAGGCTTGCTTCTTTCAACTGACTTCTTCTTTTTAAGCACCCTCTGTATTTGTGATCCCCTCACACATTCATTGGGCGGTCGCTTCCTTGGTCTTCATGACAGAACCATAATACCTGACCCTTCTTGTCCTTCCGTCGCCGCAGGACCCGAGATTCTTCTCATAGCTTTGCCTATGACAGGGATGTCAAACTCCAGTCCTCAAGGGCCGCTGTCCTGCAGGTTTTAGACGTTCCCCTGCTGCAACACATGCAACTACGCAAGTATATTTCAACCTTGTCTTTATTCTTTTTTCTATTGTATTATTATACATACACACACGTATTCATGAAAAGCAAGAATGGTAGTAATATATGATTAAAAGAAGTTAAAAAAAACAATTATACTCCTTTTCCACCAGTTCACACAGGTCCCAGGCACCAGGGTAGTGGTATGATTGCCACCTTCCATGTGGGAGACCTGAGTTCAAATCCCCTGTATGAAAAGGTACTACCTCCAGTAGGGGTCCTTAGGCAAGACCCCCTTACCCTACCTGTCTATCTGTAAGTCGCTTTGGATAAAAGCGTCTGCTAAATGCATAAACATAAACATAACATAATGACATGTCTGTGAAATCATTTGGTCAAATTCCTCATGGATCAAGCACAGCACTGTCTGTAGCATTCTGTGCTCAGGCGGTTGGTTTTCGTGTCACTGCTGCTACTCACTCTGCCCCCCTCTTCCGCCTGACCTTGGTTCAGAGTCAGGCTGCTATGACAACAGTTGAGCACGAGCACTGGTCATGGCTGCCCACACACTGTTGCAACCATATATGTTTGAGCCAGAGTCATATCCTGAGAATGAAGAGGCCCCAGAAGAAGTAGGAGAACCGAGGATCTTTTATAACCTGTAGGGCGAGGTGGGTGGAGACTGGATGTTGGCCACTGCTGGAGAGTTAAGGAAGTGGATGGATGAGAAGATGAGAAGAATCTGACTGGTTCGTCCAGACTAGAGGGACAAGAGAGTGAGTGGCTGCAGCAGCGCATGTAAAATGGACGCGGTTGTTGTTTTTACCACTGGAGGTATATATATATCTATATATATATAGATATATATAGAGATATATCTATATATATCTATGAATAATTATATAAATTAAGCTCAATGACTGAAAAAGATTCAATAGATAAATTTCAAAGCGGTTTTGTCAGATGGTCATATAAATATTCATACATCATTTGACATTGCTACAACATACATATTTTAATAGCCCAGGTTATGCGGGAAGAAAACATGGACATAACTTTACATTTAATAACAGAGATGAAGCCGTTAAAGCTTTATTACTCAATGTAATGGAGACCTCATACTGTTAGATGTGGAGATAACAATGAGACAGCATACAGGACAGAGGCAGAGGAACTGTCCTTCTGGTGCTCAGTAAACAACCTGATTCTGAATGTCCATTAAACAAAACAACTTATCATGGTCACCCACATCTCCGGCGATCTCTCCTGGACTCACCACATCAAAGCCCTGGTGAAGAAGGTGCTTCATTTTTTGGACTCATTTGGATTCTAATGAATTAGATTTAATTGGATTATGATGAAATTACAATTATTTGAATGATAAATGGCTTGAATTGGACTGTATTTTTGAAATGTCTTCAGATGACATTTGTTGTGATTTGACTTATAAAAGTAAAACTAAATTAAATAGTCATAAAATGTTCCACGGTAGACAGTTTTTGTTTTTTGTTATTGGTGGCAGTCTGATCTCATCCTCTCCAATAAGAGCAACAAGAACTGTGATTAACCTGGAGTCTGTTCCAAAAATAGGCTGGTTCTGATGGTAATATTTTATTTTAATAATTAATATTTACATATCGCTACCTACATATCTACACTCTTTGGTAAACAATGAGGCATATATAGTTTTTTCATGTGTAAGTACACTGATGTTGACAAAACACTGTTGTGTCATCTAGCTGTCTACCACACAACACAATATTGTAGATCTACAAAAACATGTCACATTTCATACAATGCTGGGACAATATATGTTGATTTAATCAATACAAAGAAAACTTTTTTACATAAAAAACATAGTTTTAAACAGGTCTCTGGACTACCACGTTGGTGTAATTTGCTAAATATTTGGATATAGCACTGCTAAAATATATTAAAAAATAATGGAATGACACGTAAAACCCAAAAACAAACAAATAAAGAAAAAAAAACTATTCCACATAAATATGAAAATATTTTTTTAAGGAAAAGGCTTTGTTACATAGATACATCTTTAAAGGTTTAAAAGATTTAAAAGAACATACTGACTGATCAAGTCTTAATATCTTCCTCTGAACACGTTACATTTTTTCTACATTTTTGATCAAACGGCGGTCTCTTTTGGATTTCTTTTGTGCCAAAAGAACCAGATTCAGCTGTTTAGCAATGAGAGGTACTTGATAAGAGTACAGACTTTCTCCTACAGTCAGTATTGATGTACTGCAGAGTTGGACAGGTAGGTCTGAGTTAATTACCTGACTAACTCAAGTACGCTTCAATTGTTGTTGCACATGCTGCAGTCTTTCATTGTTGCTGGTCTAGGAATTCTTAATTTCACTGTAGTTACTCAGAAAAACCCAGTGCATGTTCATAGGAAAATGTCCACAACTAAACTATTTTGGAAGGGTTTGACAAGCAAACACAAATAATATCAACAGGCCAAATATTTAAGCTGTAAAATACTTTTATTTTAAACACATACACTGGAACTGATGCAGTGAAAAATGTTAAGCCCAAAAACCAACATCCTTAGCACACATCTGTGGAGGCTAACTACTTAAACATTGCTACTAGGCCTAAATTTACGGTGATTTTCGAAGGTACATTGCCATGACATTGCTGCCGGTAGATGTTCTTCCCATGATATTGCAACCGCTACCCTGCCCCCTAGTCTCTAATCAGCAATCCATACCATTTGAAATTTGTTCTGGCCAAGACATGAGGATAGGCTTCCCCTTGTCCTTCACCAGGTGGGGTCAGAATTGGTACAAATATTGCACCATCGGTGCTGAGCACAAGAGCCATAGAGGCCAGGGTCTTCCCCAGCTTTAGGCTGTGCAGAGCAACCACTAAGACAGTCCAGCACATAGTAGCGAGTATACGGTATACATGGAACACCATAACCAAGTGGTGGGAATGTGTACAGGAACATCTAGACTTAGACTCAACTTTATTGATCCCCTTGGGATGACTTAATCCGGGAAATTCTGTCTCCAGCAGCTTATACGATACAGTAGGAAAGAAACAGCACACAGAGGGTAAAAAGAAATAAAAAATATATATGATAAATACAAAAAATAGATGACAAAATATACACTCTTAGAAAATATAGAAGTAACAGTGGATAAATGACCAGATATTTAGTGAAATTAAATTAAATTAAGTTATTGGACATAAGATGACCATTTTGATAAATAAATAGGTATTGCTGTTTACTAACTAGTTAATGTGATGTGAGGTGGTTAGTGTTACCTCCACCCCCCAAGTGAGGAGTACTACAGCCTGATAGCCTGAGGGACAAAGGACTTCTGCAGTCTGTTGGTCCTGCCCTTTGGAAGGAGCAGTCTCCCACTGAACAGGCTCCTCTGGTTGTTGATGACAGTGTGCAGAGGGTGGCTGGCATTATCCATAATGTCCAACAGTTTGTTTAGAATCCTTGTCTCTGCCACCGTCAGTAGAGGGTCCAGCTTCATGCCGATCACAGAGCCGGCACGCCTGATCAGTTTATCCAATCTGGATGTGTCCTTCTTTGATGTACTGCCTCCCCAGCACACCACAGTGTAAAAGAGGACACTGGCAACCACAGACTGGTAAAACATCCACAGCAGTTTGCTGCAGATGTTGAAAGACCGCAGTCTCCTTACAGGTGGCTGGTGTGTGTTGACCAGTCCAGTTTATTGTCCACCCACAGCCCGAGGAATTTGTAGGGGTCTACACTCTCCACCTCAGCTCCCTCTAGTAGGACTGGTCTCGACTTCCATCTGGACCTATATTGAGTGTGGGTTGGAAGTCCCAAAATCAAAAGTAGTGGAGAATGATAGAGCTAAGATCCTGTGAGACTTCCAGATCCAGACTGATAAGCAGGTGATGGCTAACCAACCGGACACTGTGGTTGTCGACAAACTACAGAAGAAAAAGGCAGTAGTGATAGATGTAAACATTTCAAGCAACATCATAAAGAAGTAACACAAGCTTGAAAAATACCAAGGGCTGAACTTCTAAACCTCAGAGCAGTGCTTATCTGCACTTTGAACTGATAAAAACCGGTTATAGTTATAAAAAGAAAGTTTGCTCTGATTTAATATTTTGACATTTCTGAGAATCAGAAGACTTTATTAATCCCCAGAGGAAAATTGAGACATCATATCAGCAACAAGAATGGAGTAACAAAATTCATGCAATTAGAATGTGAACATGAAATGTGGAATTTTTCTGAGGATTACAGTTTTTGCTTTCATGTTTCAGGTTATGTGTTTAGTCATCAGCTTCACTCCCTTCACCTGTGCTTTCCCCCTCAGCTGCACTCCATCTCTGATCACCTCCCCTCGGTATTTAGTTTCCAGGTTTCCCTTGCACTTTGCCAGATCCTCACATTCTTGTATTCAGGTGGGTCATGTCAAGTCTGTGTTCTTGAATAGTTTTGTCATAGTCAGGTTTTTTTTTCTTCATACTCATAGTTAAGTTTTTGTAATCCGGCTCAGCAGCGCCTTGTGTTACTTTTTTGTCTGAATAAATAAAGTTTTACTTTATATACATCTGCATCCGGGTCCTACCTCCCACGCCAAGCTTCCCTTCCCTTTGTGACAATTTTCTACTTCTGGGTGATTTTTGTGTCATTAAACTTCCCATTAAGTTGTTCAATCTTATACTTGAAAATCATTTCTGAACTTAGTTTCACTCCACAAAACTCTGATGCAGAATTAAACATTTGATTTGTTCAAAAGAAAATCTTTATGTGAGTGTAACTGGGTGGAGAGGGCATTCATCCTGTTGGACATTTGATGGAAGCTACAGTACACTGACTTTATTGCTGAATAATGTGAATGTGCAGTTAATGTTCATCTGTAGTAATGAATGCAGTGCCCTCAATGACGTTGAATATATGACAGGGTCTGTTGGTTTGTTAACTCCACAGTACACCCTCCACTTACTGGACAAAAGAATTTGCTAGACATGCCCATACTGCTGAACTATTCCTCTGAGCAGCTAAAAGTAAGAATCTAAGATGAGCCTACACATGTTATTTTCAGATGTAGAACTGAATACCTTATTAAGATGATGAATTATATAGTCTGTCAAAAAAATTGCCAGAAACCGTATTGGGTTTGGTGATGCTGTGGTTGAAACTGTAGAACATCTCTTCTTTGCTCTAATTTTATAAATTTCTTTAGCAAATCTTTTCCAGACTGGATTTTGGAATAGGATTCTCAGTCTCTCAATGTAGATTCTAATCACATTTAATTCAACATAATGAATAAGAAAAATAAATTGTATATAATAGCTTGACTATGATGTCCAGAAAAATGCATTCACAGATGTAGATTTATGAGTCAAAAATGTTTTTAAAGATTTCTGAATGAGCTTTAGGCAGTGTGAAGAAAGCCACAAACTGTGGAAGTGAACAAGCCTTAATGGTAATCTTTATTCATATTTACACTGCGGTTGCTGTTACAGGAAAAAAAAAAAGTAGGCCTAATTCTTTTGAAAGTCATATTTCTAATTATTTCATTGTACCCCCTGCCACTCTAATAAATAAAACATTGGGTCAACAAAAAAAAAGATGTTAATGTTTTCGACTAGAATGTTTAAGTTAAGCCAACTGCTGGTAGAATTACATTAATTCAAAGCAATGTTTTGAGTATGGTGAAGTAGCTTTTTGGCCACAAAACACATTTCCAAGTAATATGAACTTATTAATTGTCAACATGAATGCAAGTATTTTAGTTGATCCAACATTGGTTTAAGAAGTGTTAAGTATTATTTATGGTCACAATAAAATCAGTGAATAGCAGTACTATAATAAGGGCATTTTGCTGTGTTTCCCAGGAGGCTAAGTTGCTCAAAACTCCAACCTTAGTTGTCTCTTCGAACCTTGAGTGCCTTGTGGGCAGGCTCCTCGATGGTGGTGCCCGCCCACAAAGCAGTCAAGGTTCGAAGAGAGTTGGTGATTTTTGATGATAATCACTTTTTTCCAAATGATATTCAGGCTTACCATGTTCTGCGTCTGCTCTTGTGTCAGGGCCTTCAGAAAAGGAATAACCCAGAAATGAGGTGTAGCTACAGAGTCTTGCTGTTTTTGTGAAGCAAGAAGCAGTTAAAATTAAATGAGTATAACTCAATATGAGGAAGATGAGGATGTTGTGTGCGTTTCTATTTGAGGGTGGCTGAGGGAAAACAGCTGACAGCAAGGAGACGACAAATACTATCAGAGAGGTTGCTAGGAGTATTTAAAGGGATGAGGGCGATATCAAAACCTGGCAACCAGACAGCAGCTAAGGAACGCTTTCCTGGTCTTCAAAAAGAACAGAACAGTGCAAAAACCCATATTTGTAGGCTACATTCTCCTGAGACACAAAATAACATACACTCAGAAATTTATAAGGAGGAACAGTGTTATAAAGTGAAATAAAATCCAGAGCATGAATCACCATTAGATGACTGTACATTAAAGGTACTAATTTCAACATCAAATGAGCAAAGCTTCTTTCAATCAACTTTGACAGTACTCTTACATCCTCATCTCTAATCTCATCAATGTCAGACTGTTCACCCTTCCAACTGACTCCAACACTGCACTGATCTGCTTGTGACGGATTTTCGTACCTCTTTAACATCTCATCTTTGAACTCATCTAATGAGTGGGGAGTATGCTTGCGATTTCTATGTGAAGCAAAGGTTCCATAGATATTAGTTTTGAAATTGCAATTTTTGAAAACACAGGTGACAGCTTCTTGCTTTTTCAAATGTTGATGATGTTTTAAATGACGTAACTAGCAATATTTCAGAGGTTCTCACTCTTGTTGAGTGAGTTGCGTGTTTCCTTTATGTGATTTCACGCTACCCCATGATTTAAATGAACAATCAAGGTAAGGACATGACAGAGGTTGCACACCGGGGATATGACGTAATCTATAATGTTTCAACAACTCGTCTTTAGTAGGGGTCGCAAATTTACATATTTTGTAAGGCCAATCCATATACGATGTTTCCGTCTCACTTCATGCTTGTTCACACTTACGGTATTTTCACGACCATAAGGCGCACATAAAAGTTTTAGATTTTCTTCAAAATGTGCAGCGCGCCTTATAGTGCAGTGCGCCCTGTGTGTTGTTGTAAGGCAGACGTAGTAGAGAACACCATGAGAACGTTGAAGGGTGAAGTGGGAGCGTTGATTGTACCGGTATATAAAAGAACAGGTGTGTGCGTTATGCAGAACATCTCTGTTTTAACAACCCTGAAAATGGCAAAGAGGCACGCTTATGAAGCACAGTTTAAACTGAAGGCCATCAGCTACGTGGAGGAACATGGGAATCGAGCAGCCGCGAGAGAATTTAAGATCAACGAATCGATGGTTCGCAAGTGGAGGAAGCTGGAAAACTAGCTCCGACAGGTGAAGAAGACGCAGCTGAGTTTCCGCGGAAATAAGGCGAGGTGGCCCGAGTTGGAGGAAAGACTCGAGCAGTGGATCATCGAGCAAAGAACGAGTGGGAGAAGCGTTTCGACGGTCACCATTCGACTTAAAGCGGCAACGCTAGCAGAAGAAATGAAAATCGAACATTTCCAAGGAGGTCCGTCTTGGTGCTTTCGTTTCATGAAACGGTGCCATTTTTCCATCCGGACCAGGACTACAGTAGCGCAGCAACTTCCAGCGGATTATAATGAAAAGCTGGCCAGCTTCCGCTCCTACTGCTTTAAACATATCACCGATAAACACATCCAGCCCAGCCACATCACTAATATGGATGAGGTGCCGCTCACTTTGGACATCCCGGTGAGTCACACTGTGGAGAAGACGGGGACCAGCACGATAGCGATACGCACAACGGGGTACGAGAAGTCTTCTTTTACTGTTGTGCTAGGCTACCATGCTAATGGACAGAAACTGCGATTCTGTGATTTTTAAGAGAAAGACTTTGCCTAAAGAGAAGTTTCCAGCTGGAGTTATCATTAAGGCAAATGAAAAGGGCTGGATGGATGAGGAAATGATGAAAGAGTGGCTGCGGGAGGTGTATGTAAGAAGACCAGGTGGTTTTTTCCATGCATCGCCATTGCTGTTGATCTGTGACTCTATGCGTGCCCATCTCGCAGCCGATGTGAAAACACAAGTTAAGCAAACGAACTCTGAGCTTGCTATCATTCCGGGAGGCCTGACAAAGGAACTCCAACCGCTGGACATCGGTGTGAATCGGCCGTTCAAAGTCAGACTGCGAGCGGCGTGGGAGCAATGGATGACTGATGGAGACCATAGTTTCACTAAGAGTGGAAGGCAACATCGGGCAAGTTACGCCACAGTTTGTGAGTGGATTGTAGATGCTTGGGCTAACGTGTCTGCTAGCACTGTTGTTCGAGCTTTCGCAAAAGCCGGCATCATTTCCGAGGAGCCACACGGCTTTTACAGTGAAGACAGTGATCCTGGCATGTTTGATGGAGATTTAGCACAGCTGTTCAATGCAGAAACAGAAGATGAAGACTTCGATGGGTTTGAGTTATGACGCACACTTGCTTGTTCAACCGTGTGTTTTAAATAAAGCACAAACAAACTCAGTTTTGCTCCAGATCTATTTTTAAATACAAAAACTTGTATGCTTGTGTGGATTGTATATAAAACTCGCGCCCTATAATTAGGTGCGCCTTATGTGTGTTAAAAACACAGTAACGGCACACATAACTGAGACTGCGCCTTTTAGTACGGTGCGCCGTATGGTCGTGAAAATACGGTACTTCAAAAGGCTAGGAGAAGATGAAGGCTGGAGTTTTTTTGTCCTTGCATAGTGCACAGAGGTCACCAACTTTCTGCAGAGTCGATCGCTACAGACCTCCAACTAACTGGGCTTAGCTCAAGAACAGTGTGTAGAGAGCTTCATGGAATGGGTTTCCATGGTAACTGCATCAGGTGTTACCAAGTACAATGTAAAGTGTCGGATGCAGTGGTGTAAAGCACGCTTCCACTGCACTCTAGAGCAGTGGAGACGCATTCTCTGGAGTGACGAATCATCATGAAGCTTCACCATCTGAGAATCTGATGGAGGAGTCTGGGTTTGGGGATTGCCAGGGGAACGGTACTTGTCTGACTGCATTGTGCCATGTGTAAAGTTTGGTGGAGGTGTTTTTCAGGAGCTGGGCTTAGCCCCTTAGTTCCAGTAAATGGACTTGTACTTGTATAGCGCTTTTCTAGTCTAACTGACCACTCAAAGCGCTTCACTACAGTGAAAGGAACTCTGAATGCTTCAGCATGCCAAGAGACAATTTCATGCTCCCAACTTTGTGGAAACAGTTTGGGGATGGCCCCTTCCTGTTCCAACATGACTACGCACCAGTGCACAAAGCAAGGTCCATAAAGACATTGATGAGCCAGTTTGGTGTGGAAGAACCTGACTGGCCTGCACAGAGTCTTGACCTCAACCCGATAGAACACCTTTAGGATGAATTAGAGCAGAGACTGTGAGCCAGACCTTCTGTCCAACATCAGTGTCCAACCTCACAAGTGAGCTTCTGGAAGAATGGTCAAAAACTCCCATAAACGCACTCATAAACCTTGTGGAAAGCTTGCCCAGAAGAGTTGAAGCTGTTATAACTGCAAAGGGTGGGCCGACGTCATATTAAACCGTACGCATTAAGAATGGGATGTCACTTAAGTTCATGTGTGTAAAGGAAGATGAGCAAATACTTTTGGAAATATAGTGTAGCTGATGTGGCTGTATTTGCTTCAGTGGACAAGAAGTCATCTAAGGACACCTAAACATATTCGTGAAAATGTGGGCCTCGGTTCAATTACAAACTGACTATCCAGCAACCCAGAGAGAAGAAGTGATGTGGAGCAAAGCGCATTTTAGAAAGAAAAACAAAAACAACAGCACGAAACGAAGAAGCAGATGTAAACAAAGAAGAGAGAGAAAAAAAAGATATCTTCATTATGGCTTATTGTACAATAATTATAGCTTATTGATATAAGGTTAGAGGACTATACATCACGGTTACTTGTGGCTAGGGTAATTGGTTTTTGTGAACAAGCCTGCTGAGGGGGATGGATTTCTGTTTACAGTCCTAGCCAATTAATGAGCTAGGCTTTCTTCTTCCTCATGCGTTTTTCTTTAATCGTCAGTCAAATGGAGGTGTGAAATTTTTTGACACTTCCCACCCATTCAAACCAAGTTCCTCGGACTATGCTGGTGTGAAAGCGCCTTCGGTCAAACTTGCCATTGTTCAGTGGTGGTTGGGAAATTAGATTATTAGTAAAGGTGATATTTAGAAGTGTATGACATGCAGGAAGTTACATTGAGTATGTTATTACTGATAAGTGTTTGATGTTACTTACCTTATCCCTTTGTAAGCACTTTGTTACATTATTTACAAAGTGCGTATCATTATATTATTGTTGTTGTTGATGTTTTTGTTGCTGTTGTTGTAGCGAATACACAATCCTCTTTCATGATTTTATGCACCACCGTGCTCCAAACATCCTCATCCTTTCTTTATCACAGTCAATGCTGCCTGAAGGTTTCTGATGTTACCTGATCCAATTACAGCCTTAAGGTCCATTAAGTTCTTCATTAGTGTAATGGGTAGTCAACAAGCACCATAGGTGTTGAAACCCTCTGATGAAATGGTGAATAGCAGTTAAAGTTGAAAACCCGCTTAATTAGGAAGACTGGCCTTTGCTTGCGGGAGAAAATGTGAAGAATGTTATATGACATGTGGTTAAAGCACTCACTACAGATGTTTTTTTTTTTTTAATTAAATTTTGGCTCTACTGCGATTGTTTGGCGACCTGTCATGGGTGTACCCAATGACAGCTGGGTTAGGCTTTTATTGTTTAACCCAAACCATTTCTAGGTGAGAGTGCAGTAGAAATGTAGAGTACTATGAAATGTGATTCACAGATCTGTGATTAGGGTCTTCATCCATGGGACTGATTTCATCAGTTTCTCAATCCATTTAGACAAAGTCAAGTTAGTTACACTTATAGGTAGTTAAGACTATAGTAACAATATTATTATTACTACTTATCGTTATTGCAGTCTGGCAGAAACCTGTTCCTCCTCACTTTAATCTCCTGAAACTATCTTTCCAGACTAATTGAGACTCTTCTAAATTAGAGGAACGCCACTGTCTCTCCAGCTTTCTTGCAGTCTGCTTTAAAGCATGCAGCTGTGGATTATACCAAGGAGCCAACCTCTTCTGACTGATTACCTTCCTTTTCAGAGGGGCAACATTGTCCAGTGTTGTACGCATTGAAGCTATAGTGCTGTCAACAAGAGAGTCAAGTTCTACTGGAGTAAAATTTAGGTAGCCGTCCTCTGTCATATCTACACATGGCAGTGAAGAAGAGGATGATGAAATCAACTATTTAAATCTGGTTACAGCATTCTCTGATAGACACCTTCTATATGTAAAATTCTTCTCAGAAACCGTGTAGTCAAGTAATGTAAATTCAAAAGTTATTAAAAAATGGTCAGACAAGACAGGGTTATGAGGGAACACTGTTAACTGTTCACTCTCAATGCCATAAGTCAGCACAAGGTCAAGGGTATGATTAAGGCAGTGAGTAGGTCTGTGAACACTTTGAGAAAATCCAATAGAGTCTAATATAGAATTAAAGTTAATATTTAGCCTGTCATTTCATTTTCTACATGAATATTAAAGTCACCCACTACAATGACTTTATCTGTACTCAGCTCAGGATTTGCTCCTCTTGTATTTATTTCATTTGGGTGGTGTGGGAGCAGAGACAGTCATTATGGGGTTTTGGATGGGGTAGCAGGAAGTGGGAAGCTGCAGAGAAGTGAGTAAGACTACAACTCTGGATTCTGTTACATGCTTTGTTTTCATGTATGTGAGTTTTGAAGTTAAGTACATACGATACTCCAATAACTTGCAGTGGACAGCAATATTTCTATATCAACCCAATTAAGCCCTTACTCTTAATAAGACATTACCATGTAAATAGCATTAACCCAAATAAAGTCATACACAAAGTAAGAAATAATCAAATATGCTGCTTTAACTTTCTGCTCTAAAGCTGTGGGGTTTTCTTTGTTCAGTGTCAGATGCTTGTTATCTTTATTGCCTTGTAAAGACAGTTCTTTGCAAAAGAAGAGTAGAAGAGAGTAAAGTTCTAATCATTTACTTCATCTGCATGCCTCTGGTACCCTACAACTCATCCCCTGGATAAAATGTCAAGAAAGATCAATTTTATAGTTAAAATAAAAAAAATAAAAATAAAAAAAAAACATTTGAAGGCCCTTTTGAATGGCACTTTTTATATATAATCTTTGTTTCCACAGAGTGCAAAAGTACAAGAATGTCTGAAACAAAATTGAACTTATCTCCCTATATATTAGATAATATGATGGAACAGATGGAACTGTGTTTGTTTTATTGTGGCAGTTTTTTTTAATAGCCTTAATAGCTGTTGTTGAGTTGAAGTGTATTTCTCCGAGGTGCTCCAGCTGCTGGGTATGTTTTCAGCCCACAGTTTTGCCATTTACAGGATTTGCAACCAAACTAATCCTGTGGGGAGACAACATATCTAAGAAGCTCAAGGTTAAAGGTTGATTTAAATGTTATTGTTATTGCTATTTTTAGAACTTTGGATGAAACTCAGTTGCAGCCAGAAGAATGCTGAAAAAAAAATAGTGCTGAGCTCCCACATGAGCTGATATACATGCAGACAGTGGCACTAAAATACTTTGTCCTTTAAAATCCTTCCTTTTCTTGCTCACTTATTTAGCCACCCCTGTTTTTCCCTTTTCTGCTTGACCTTTTTCTTCATGGTCTAAACCTCTTCTTCCTGTTGTATTTATAGGAGGGCTCAGTTGGAGCGTGAGAATGCTTTCAAGGCTGGCTGCCTTGACCCAGTGGTATTTTAACACAAACATGACTGTAAATGTTTTACAAATGTTACCCTAATGTGAGGACGAGGTGGATTTATTTGAAAGTATTACAGTTTTCAGAATTGTTTAATTTCCCTCTGATATATGTCACATTGAGCTTGCTTGTCTGACAAATATGTGCAATATTTTTGGAATGTATAGAGGTGCTTTACGGATTAAACAGTGGACTTCTTTTCTTCTGAACTAAAAGATGAGGTATAACTTGAACTCTTGTCCTCAACAGTTACTTAGTCACATGAGTTTGGCTAATTGTTTCCTTGTGTATGTAGCATGAGACCACGCGGTGGCTTAAACAGGACCAGCCTGATCAAAGGGTCACAGGCCCTGTGAGTCATAACAGCCTCTATCATTACACCCTGTCTACACCCACAGAGTTGTGTGTTATAAGTAAAATAATGCCTCCAAAAGACAATGTAAAAGGACATTTTTGTGCAATTATAAACTGGGATTGCAGCAAATACCCTAAATTGGCCAATTTAAAGTTGGATTTATTTATTGAACCTCCCTTGAGATTTTGGTAAACATCTGCGGAGTTCTCCCACAGTAAATCTGGCATACCTCCAAGACTCCCACCACTGCCCCATTTCTATGTAGAGTTTGACTGAATGTCCCCTTCCTTCTCTTGGGTGATCATCACCTCACTGCCCTTACAACCTTAAGAGCTCTCACACAGTGTTTAATAGAGGCTTTGGTTTGACGCTGCACCATAAGCCAGGGATGTATGTTGACTGATGAGCTTGGTGATGGTTGTGTTCCATGGGTGCTAGAAAAGGCTAGTCATAGGTCTGTTAGGTATAATTAAAAAGCCTCACAAACTTTCCACACTTCATTTCTGCCATGTTTGTTAAAACACACTGTCAGAGAGATCCACTATGTCAAACTATTCAATATGTAACCAATTTAAAAGGTGTTCTATAAAAAGTACACGCATATTTCTCAATGTTTTCTCTCAATATTTTTGGGAAATGTATTACAACATATTGACAGATCAAGGTGGTGTGCTTTTATCGTTACCATGTCAACAAAGTTGAAGCTTTCTTTTACACTAAAATAAGTGAGAGACTAAAAACATAGTACATAGAACATAGAAACTATAAAAGGAAAGTTTATGCATGTGGTTGTTTTTTCCCTCAAAGCACAATTTAGGATTGCATTAACAGCAGTCATTTTAGCATTTGGCTCCCATTTCTTTGCCTACAAGGTTTTCCTTTCCTCAACACCACAAACAACATTGCTTTACAGATCTCATTGTAAGATATTTTCCTAACAGAGCACTTCGCTCCCAAACTGCAGGTTTACTTGTTGTTCCCCGAGTTTCTAAAAGTAGAATGGGAGGTAGAGCCTTCATTTATCAGGCCCCTCTCTTGTGGAATAAGCTGCCAGTAAATGTCCGGGAAGCAGACACCCTTTCCACTTTTAAGATTAGGCTTAAAACTTTCCTTTTTGATAAAGCTTATAGTTAGGGATGGCTCAGGTGATCCTGATACATCCCATAGTCAAGCTGTTGTAGGCTTAGACTGCTGAGGGACCTCATCTGTCACACCTTTCCTCACTTTGTTCTCTTTTTCCCCCTGTTTAATTTCTCAATTGATTTTATGTACATGTGACATTATTGTGGTTATTAACTTATGTTTCCCTGTTCCAACAGATATCCTTTGAATGGTGTTATGGTGTTTTTTCCCCCCTCTTTTCCCTCTTTTCTGTCTTCTCAAACCCCAGCTGGTCGAGGCGGATGGCCACCCTTCCTGAGTCTGGTTCTGCCAGAGGTTTCTTCCTGTTAAAAGGGGGTCGTTCCTTTCCATAGTCGCCTCAGGCACGCTCAGGACGGGAGATTGGACTGAAGACAAGTTTCGGTGCAATCTGTTAGTTTCCTTAGCTAGGATATTAATTTTTGAATTGGCTCTATATGAATGAATTGGAGTATGATTACAATTAATTGAATTCCAATTGGCTTGAATTGGACTATATTACTTAAGTGCCTTGAGATGACAATTGTTGTAATCTGGCGCTATATAAATAAAATTGAATTGAATTGAATTGAATTGAATTAAAGAGACGGTTGCCTTGTTTAAGGATTTCAACGTAAAGTGACACTACCAGACTAAACATGCTAACGCATACGACAAGCTAACAGGGAGTGACCGTACTGAAAAAGTGAAGCAGCTCCAAGTTGCACTGGCATCACAACAGCGATTCTTCACGCGGGCCTGTGAGTCAAAAGAAAATATCACCAAAACCTTTTACTAAAGGTACATTTATCAAAGACTGAGTTATGAAAATGGTGGACAACATTTGCCCTGAGAAGAAGCAAGAATTTGCGAATGTTTGCCTGGCACGTAACACTGTGGCACGGAGAGTTGAGGACATATCATCAGATATTCAGAGACAACTGGGGGACAGGGAAGAGGCTTTTGATTATTTCTCATTAGCCTGCAATGAAAGCACAGATGCATCTGACACTGCACAGCTACTGATTTTTTTAAGAGGAGTTGACAACAACATGAACATAACAGAGGAGCTGCTGGACCTCCAAAGCATGAAAGGCCAAACCAGAGGATCGGATTTATTCGTTTCTGTTTGTGAAGCTGTTGATGATATGAAACTACTATGGAGTAAAGTTTCTGGGATCATTACCAGGCTGCCATGGCTGGTGAGCAAAGTGGATTGCCCACACTGATCTGCAACAATGTCAGCGAAGAAGGAGGAAACGCCATTAAACTTCACTGTATAATTCACCAGCAGGCTCTCTGCTTCATAAATTTGATCATGTTATGAAACCAGTGGTAAAGGCAATCAATTCTATTCGATCTAAAGCGCTATACCACCGACAGTTTTAGCAGTTCTTGCTTGACATCCAGGCTGAATACGGAGACGTAATATATCACAACGATGTGAGGTGGCTAAGTTGGGGATCCGTCCTGTAGCGACTTTTCGCTCTCAGAGAAGAAATTGGACAGTTTTTTAGTGAAAAGGAGCCGCCGATGGAAGAACTGTCCGATCCTGTATGGCTGGCAGATTTAGCTTTTTTTTCTCTGCAAATATCCAATCTAAGACTTGTCTGTTCTGCCAAGCTATCCTACCCATCTCAAAATGCTCACTGCGTGTGCTTATCGATTATGTAATTACCACTAGATCTTTTAAATCTCCCTTTCTCAACATGCAATCCTAGCATCTCGTAAACTCTGTCACACACTAACACTACTGATGTCTTCATCCTCACAAGTGCACAAAGTCCTATCCACCTATTGGGAAACACGTTCAACAAGACATCATCTCCACACATCCAGTAACTATCAGCTATTGGGTGTGTCTGATCCCCAAAAAGAAATAGAGTTGGACTCGTCATACTTATATTTTCACATTTTTGATCCAGAGGAACTAGATTTTCAAACCACACAGGTGTCCTGATAAATATAGGCTTCATATTCGTGTGTGGAGACCATGACAAAACCCATGTGACATTGCACTTAACAGTCGTATTACCCACGTGAGTTCCACAGGTATTATTAAATCCACCACTTGTAAAGCATTCAAACTCACCATTGTAATCTACTCTATCATCAGTAGGGGGCCCATCCTGTGTTGTACTAAGATTAATTTCAGCACAGGAAGACTCCAATCTGTGGCCCTCCCCTTTTTTGAAAAAATGATGTAATTTCTTTGCCCCAAACATCAATCTGCACTGAAAAGCACACAAAGGAAGCTCAAACACTGACCCTTTGTCCTTTCGCAATGTGAACCAATGTGAACCTATAGCTGGTCAAGTTTGCAGATGACACCATGGTCCTGGGCCTCATCAAGGACGCCGATGAGACAGCGTATAGGGACACGGTGTCACAGCTGGCAGCGTGGTATACACGCAGCAACCTGGAGCTCAACACCAACAAGACGGTGAAGTTGGTCATGGACTTCCAGAGACACCCACCCTCCCAACCCCCACTTCTAATCAACTGGTCTGCAGTTCAGGTGGTGAAGTTCTTGGGCACCACTATCACCAGCGACCTTAAGCGAGAGACACACTCCTCCAAGGTCATCAAGCGAGCGCACCAGAGGATGGTCTTCTTCAGACTGCTCCGCAAGATGAATGTCTCCCCCAAGGTTCGCTCCCACTTCTACAGAGCCACCATTGAGAGTGTCCTCACCTCCTCCATCACTGTGTGGTACCCTGAATCGTCTGCCCACACCAAGAACAGACTGGAGCGCATCGTGTGAACAGCAAGCCGTCTCACGGGCCTAGAAGCCTGTGTGTGTTCTGCACGATGGCAGATCCCGGCAGAGGGCCAGGAGGATGGTGGGGGACCCATCTCACCCAGCTGACTCGCTGTTCACTCCCCTCCCATCAGGTTGCAGGTTCAGGTCCATCAGAACCAAAACCACCAGGCACTTGAACAGTTTTTTCCCCCAGGCCACCACCCTCTTAAATAAGGACATCTCAGCCCCGCCACTTCCACAGACACTTAAAGATTGAATTCACTTAATTATAACATTCATTCCTGCCATCTTGTACATACTCCTGGTCAACTAACAGTATTTGATTCTGAAAATTCCATTCATTCAAATTGTACATATTGTATTTTTACATATTTCTATTGTTATTTCTAATTTGTTATTTTATTGCTCTGTGGCGCTGTTACCAGGTCAAATTCCTGTGTACATTGTATATTTGGCGAAATAAAGCGATTTCTGATTCTGATTCTGTCTGTTTGTCCCATGGCTCTTCGAACTCTCCACTTTTAGAAACATCATAATATATTGTACAATGATAGCCGAGTGTGGGTTCTCTTGCTTTTGGACACTGGACTCAAATGTATTTTTCCCATTTGTTAAATGCAACTGTTACTGGCTCTGAAATGTCCCCCAACCAATAGATCCTTGTTGTGTCTGTTTGTGTTAACTCTGGAAACTCCAGACCTTCTTTATCCAAGATTATGCCTTGTGGGGCAGCAAATCTTAACTTTTAGTTAACACAAAGCCTCTATCCCCAGTACGTTAAGGGGAGTCTGACAAGATTCCCCGATTGGTATTCTAATTTCACTTCCCTCAGTGGACAGACGCACTGGGGTGGTTATTTGTACTAGCTGCTTAATTCCTGAGAATCCTATGGTATCAACAAATTTATTTGACATGGGGAGGTGAGTAGCATATTGTTGACTTACACAAGTGTATGTGGCTCCAGTGTCTACCAGCATTGGAGTTATTAGCATCCTCAATTAGAACCTGCAGCATTGCTTCTTCATCAGCTCCCACGTTTACAACTGGGAACTGACACTCCCCTTTAGGATTCTGTGTTCACCCATAATAATAACATAACATAAACTATAACATAAAACTTTGGACTCACCCATGGATCTGCCGGACCCCTTGCTCCACCCCGCAGGGACTGGCCACGATAATGCTGAACATTCGGGTTTCCTTGTGCTCTGGGACATCTGTCTGCAAAGTGTCCAAGCTTGCCACAAGCCCAACACGCTCCCCCTTCGTCCTCCCGGTGGGCCTCTCTTGGACCCTCGATGGGGTCAATATGGGACTTGTCCCCCTGAACGATGTGTGTAAGGTGGTTGTGTTATGACATCTGGTGTATAAGGTGCAAGGTTCATTGCAGTTGAGGGTACCTGTTCAGTGCCCCCCGGCGTCAGCAGGGCCTGACCTTTTACCTTTTGCTTCCCTTGTTGTTCTCCCAACTGCAACTGTGCCAGTTTCCTTTGGATGTCGTTGTCCTTCTCCTTCAGTTTCCGTTCATCTTGTCGGTATCTTTCCACTGCATGCACCACATGCTGCCAGAATTGCTCGTGTGGTATTAATCTCACTACTACCACATCTTCCAGCCTCGCCCGAACTGGATCGGGCAGAACCTCTGGAATAGAGTCTCTGAACAATGTCTTTAACACTGGGAATTTTTCAATTTCTTCCTGTGTTTCTTGTTTCCATTTTCTCAATTGATTTTCAACATACACTGCTGGACTCTCCGTATCTAACAGTGATTCACCCTTTAATACACTTAGGTCCACTCTCGAAAGATAGTCAGTGCGCAGTGCTTCCCACAATGCAGCTTGATTTGCATTAAACTCAGTTCTATCTGCTCGGTGACTCAACATCCAGTCATTCTTACTGTGTATCTCAAACACTGTGTCCATACTGCTTTAATGTCTCCCACAGCTAACAGTTTGCCCACAGTTTCTTCATCAAAAGCTCTTATCCACTTGCTTGCACCTTTGTGAATATCAGGCTATCTAGCAACCAGCCCTGCAAGGTCGAGCGTTTGCCATGGCACATAATGTCCCTGGGTCCCTTTTATCAAAATTGGATACTGTCCTGGATCAGTATATCTGTCTGGTGGGTGAATATTGGGTCTGTATCTCATATAATAACTTTTATCTTTACCAGCTTTGACATCTTCATGTTGTGTTTCTGATTTTTGTTTCGATTCATGCTTCTCTGCTTGGTTTATTTCTTGCTGCAAATCAACTGTAGGATGTTCAAGTTCTACCCAGTACGATTCCCCTAATAGTTTATCATTAAATCCTCCATAACAGTCTAAAACTTTGGGTGTCTTTCTGTCTGTACTACAGTATCTGGAAGTCATGTCTTGTTGTACAGTTTTGCCTACAGGGAGAGTAGTGGTCCGATCCTGATGTGACTTTTGGTGATCTGAGGAATATGCTGTTCCTTAAGCTGTAGCACTCTCAGGATCTTCAAAATATGCCTTTTGAACTGGTGGTTGATGCCTGGTTGAACTGGCTGTCTCTCTGCGTACTGATCTGACTTAGGGACAGCGTCTGGCTGGGGTGCTACATGTCTGTTTGATGTAGCTATTTGTGGTTCTGGATGTGAAGTGGTTGGACGTTCATGAGGTGTTATGTGATATTTAATTAAAAAATCTCCTTATACGTTTACTACTCCTGACAGTATTGGATATAGCCCTGCCTGATCATGCTGCTTGATAAAGGAGTGTCGGTTGAACTTACCCATTTCTACCGGTTCCCTCTTCAGTGCTGCTACACCCACCTTCAAATTCTTTCTGGAGTGAAGACCTTCATTTTCAAACAAGCTTAAAACTTCGAATTCAAGCTCTCTCTTTTGTTTTCTCTTTTTGCTTTTCTCTTTTGGTTTGTGATCTCTGATCCTTAATCCCATACTCTCACAAGCACCTACACTGAAAGTACCATCTTTTGGCCAGGGTGCAAACAGATTTTTTTGTCCGTTTTTCCCATTTTGGAGATATTTTTTGAATATCTTTGAACAGTTCTGGATTCTTGACCCTTATGATTAATATTGGTCTTGCATTCAATATTTCACCTGGTTAATTCCTTCCCCTTTCCGTTTTTTTTAAAACAACTCTTGGATGTCTAAATTTTAAGCTAAGCTAAAGCTCAAAATAATGCTAGTTTAATGCTAGGCTCAACTTAATTAGATGCTGCCAATTATGCTAATGACTAGGCTAGGCTACTGTCGGTGCCATTGTTAATGTTATCTATCTGCTAGGTTTATCCTCTAGGTTAAGTTAAAACCAATGCTAATTCAATGCTAAGCTAATTTAGTTTGTTGCTATTGTGATTTCTAGTTTGGAGTTAGGTTAATGTTGGCTTTATTGCTAATGCTAATACTGGCTAAACTATTGGAAATTTAAACTAGATTAATATTAGCTTTGTTGCTGTTGCTACTAAATGCTAATTTTACTGCTAATTCAGAACTAGATCAATGTTAGCTTTATTGCTATTGCTAATAAATGCTAACTTTACTGCTAATTTAGAGCTAGGTTAATGCTCAACCTAATTTTGTGACTCAAGCTAAGGGCATTACCCTAACTTTTGCGCTACCCAGATGCTTCCAATCGGATCTCTACACAATGACCTTTCACCAATCCAAACAAGACAACAATGCACGTCACAGCTCTGTAAATTCTAATCCAATGAAAAATGAACACACCTCTAAGCCTACCTCCCAGGATTTTGGTAACTATCCCCAATCTCCAATCTAATAATCAAAAGAAAACAACTGAACCGCACCTTATTCTTCAACTCAAAATGGCGTTTGTAACACTCGTAACAAATTAAGAAAAGGGCCCAAAATACAAACTCACAAGCTGAAAACAGGGAGAAATACAGTTAGACCACAGCTTAATTATTGCACTCTAGAAAATGAAATACTACGACCATATGATAAAAGAAAGTGTGATTTTAAAAAGAACATACAGCTGTATTGTCCAAAGAATAAAAATGTCAAAGCATTCAAGGACATCCATGCAATGCAACTCAAACCAGCAACCTGAACCAGAAACAAAATATAGACACACAATTCAACTCACAGCTGCCCTGCAACGAATACAATTATAATAGAACACACTCAATGTTAAGTTCAAATTAATGTGTGTGTTTTAATCATGTAATAGGTATTAAGAATGAAGAGAGTCAAGGATGGCACGAGTTGGAACCTTGATTTTTGATTTCCCACTCAAAAAACAGCAGGATTTCGCACACAGCAGCACAAATGAGCACAAACAAATCGATTCTCCAGAACAATATCCAAAATTTCTCTTTCTCCCACTGCAGTGAGAAACATTGAATAAGGATTTCTGCTGATTAATGTTTCATTCAGAGCTCCAGCTGTTGTAGGATCAGAGATTTTTCTGCCAGTTTAGGTCCCACACTTACAAAACATTTATTGAAATTATGAACCACATCTTTACTGTCCTCAAAATTGTCATCATTATTTGTAAAAAAAAGTTTTTCTTGATAATATTATTTAATACAATCAAAATCCCTTTAATATTTTCCTTATTTCTATCTAATAATTTACTGTAGTAATTCTGTTTAGCTATTTGTAAAATAGCAATTAATTTATTCTTATATTTTTTATATTTATTCTCTACCTCCAATAATCTATGCTTTTTGAAATCTCTATATAGTTTGTTCTTTTTTTTTTTTACAGGCGTTTGCAATCCCTTCATGATCCATGGTCCTTCTGAGTATTTGCTTTTATGAGAGAACATTTTTAATGGACAGTTTTTGTCATATAATAATTTGAAGATATTCAGAAAATTTTCATATGTTTTATCAATATCATCTTCCTGCAATACTGACTCCCAGTTATGTTTCATTAACTCATCTTTGAATGATTTGATTGATTCTTCTGTTCTTACTCTGTCAAATTTAATTTTCTCCTTATTTTTCATATAGAAATTGTCGCTAACTACAAAGACTGGTAGATGATCACTAACATGCTGAATTATTAATCCACTTATTGTATTGTTATCGAAGATATTAATAAATATATTATCTATTAATGTGGCACTGTTAAGTGTGATCCTGCTGGGTCGAGTGATTCTAGCTGAAAAAGGCTCAAACTGTACATGGTATTAATGAACTCTTCAGTAGGTTTATGATTGTTTGAGTTAAGTAGATCTATATTAAAGTCACCACAGATGAAAAAAACCTTCTGAGATGTAACTGTATATGTTTGCTTAAACCATTCTCTAAATATTTCCATATTAGAACCAGGAGCTCTGTATATGCAACTAACAATAACATTTTTAGTTTTTTCCATATATATTTCAACTGTTATACACTCAAATACATCTTTAGTCACTCTGGTCATGTTTTCTACTATTTTCTACTTTAGATTTCTGTCCACATACACAGCTACTCCTCCACCAGTTTTCCCTTCTCTGTTTATATAATTGAACTCATAACCCTCCAGGTCAAAGTTGGCCCCCTACTCAGAGCTGATCCAGGTGTCAGAGATGGCAATAATGCTAAATGGCTGTTTAAACTGTCTCAGACAGACTTTGATGCTGTTAAAGTTTGCATATAAACTTCTGCTGTTGAAATGTATGATTGAGAACTTATTGTCTACTTTAACTGTCCTGTTGTATTGATCCGTTGTATAGTAGCGGCAGTTATCAACGATGTCATTGAAGAAGTTATTATCTGGGTCTACATCTTCTTCCATGTCCTGACATTTATAGAATGTTTTCAGTTCCAGGTTATCAGCACTAACAGTCGTAGGTGTCAGTGTTGTGTCCATAAATGATGAAGAAACACTTCCTGTAACTTGTGACATGGTGACAGTGAGTCGAGAGTGATATCTTAACCAAGATGGCGGCGCGTACATTGTGCACATCGCAAGGCTCAGCGTCTCTCCAGATTTAACAAAATAGAAGTTATCTGCCTGCTTGTTTCAAGTCTGTTCACTCAGAACTGTCTTGCAAACACATTCTACAGCCATTCTACAGAACTTTTGGACATTGTATCTCGCAATTCTGATAACTTTATCGATGGACTACAACTTTTCCCTGAGATCGTCAGGACCACCGAGACAATCAACCCTGCTCCGCCGACCGGAAGTGCTCGCAGGCGGCGTCGAGATCGTAAACAAAGACGGGGTAAGAGAGCTGGGCTAAAGGCTAAGCTGAAGCTAACACCTCACCGGCTATCACTACCCAGCATTTTCCTTGCTAATGTATGGTCTCTGGCGAACAAAATGGATGAGCTACGACTGTGAATCACCACGCACAAATGGATTATGGACTGCAACATCATGATTCTAATAGAAACGTGGCTTGACAACAGCGCTCCCACTAAACTGGCCATGGAAGAACTGCATGCTGCCATTTGCAAACAACAGACATCACATCCGGAGGCAGCCTTTATTGTTGCGGGTGACTTCAACCACTCCAACCTGAAGACTGTCCTCCCTAAATTTCAACATGTCTCCTGCCCCACAAGAGGAGCCAAGACTTTGGACCATGTTTACACCAACATGGCTGATGCTTACAAAGCAGTACCCCTCCCCCACCTTGGACAGTCTAACCACCTCTCTTTGTTTTTAATCCCCAAGTACTCATCAAACGTGTGAAAGCCACAGTGAGGACAGTCAAAGTGTGGCCAGAGGGAGCAGACTCTGAACTACAGCAGCGATTCGAACACACAGACTGGAGTGTGTTTGCTACCCAGGCCACACTGGACTCCCACACGGACATTGATTCTTACGCCCCCTCCATGCTGGACTTCATCAACACCAGCATCAACAGTGTCACCACTCAAACGGATCACTACATTTCCGAACCAGAAGCCGTGGATGAACAGAGAAGTCCGCCTACTGCTGAAGGCACGAGACGCCGCTTTCAGATCTGGTGATGCTCAGGCCTACTCTTCATCCAGGGCTGACCTGAAGAGGGGCACCAGGGAGGCCAAGCACAGCCACAAGCTAAGGATTGAGGAGCAATCCTTTGAGGAGATTGAGGGGTACTCCGACCCCCGACGCATGTGGCAGGGCATCCAGGCCATAACTGACTACAAACCCACCAACACCACTCCAACATCCAATGACGCCTCCTTCCTGAACGAGCTTAACAGCTTTTATGCTCGCTATATATGCTCGCTATATATGCTCGCTATATATGCTCGCTATATATGCTCGCTATATATGCTCGCTATATATGCTCGCTATATATGCTCGCTATATATGCTCGCTATATATGCTCGCTATATATATCGCTTTTATGCTCGCCTTGGTGGTTGGCTCCTGGTTGGAGCCAACCACCAAGGCTGTGCTCACGACAGGACACCAACCTCTCACACTCTCCCCCACTGACGTGTCTGCTGCACTGAGCAGGACCAATGCACGTAAGGCTTCTGGCCCTGATAGCATCCCAGGACGCGTGCTCAGGACCTGTGCTGGGCAGCTAGCTGAGGTCTTGACTAACATTTTCAACCTGTCGCTGGCCCAAGCAGCTGTTCCCACATGCTTCAAAACCACCTCCATTGTGCCAGTGCCTAAACATTCCAAAGCTGAGAGCCTCAACGACTTCCGCCCTGTTGCGTTCACCCCCACCATCATGAAGTGCTTCGAGAGGCTGGTCCTGGCTCACCTCAAAACCTGCCTACCACCCACACTGGACTCCTTCCAATTTGCCTACTGCCAGAATAGGAGCACGGAGGATGCTATCTCCACAGCACTACACTGCCCTTGCTCACCTGGACAACAGCACAACAACACCTATGTGAGAATGCTGTTCATAGACTTTAGCTCAGCATTCAACACCATCAGCCCCTCCAAACTGATTACCAAACTCAGTGACCTGGGTATCAATGCTTCCCTCTGCAACTGGGTACTGGACTTTCTAACCAACAGACCTCAGTCTGTTAGGCTGGAGAACCACACCTCCTCTACACTCATCCTGAACACCGGCATCCCACAGGGCTGTGTGCTGAGTCCTCTCCTCTACTCCCTCTTCACCTACAACTGCACGCCTGTACATGGTTCTAATACCATTGTCAAGTTTGCGGACGACACAACGGTGGTTGGCCTCATCAGCAACAACGATGAGACGGCATACAGAGAAGAGGTTCAGCATCTGGAGTGGTGCGCCGCCAACAACCTGGCTCTCAACACCAAGAAGACCAAAGAGCTCAATGTGGACTTCAGGAAGAAGAGTGGCACACCCACCCCCATCCTTATCGACGGGACGGAGGTTGAGCATGTCACCAGCTTCAAGTTCCTGGGGGTCCACATCTCCGAGGATCTCTCTTGGTTTCTCAACACCTCAACCCTGGTCGAGAATGCACACCAGCGTCTCTTCTTCCCGAGGAGGCTGAAGAAGGCCCATCTTTCTCCTCAGATCCTGGTGAACTTCTACCACTGCACCATCGAGAGCATCCTCACCAACTGTATCTCAGTATGGTACGGCAGCTGCTCTGTTGGAGAAGGGAAGTCACTCCAGAGGGTGGTGAAAACCGCCCAACGCATCACAGGTTCCCCACTCCCCTCCATTGAGACTGTCCAGAGCAAGAGGTGCCTGCAGAGGGCGCGCAGTATCGTCAAGGACAGCTCTCATCCCAGCCACAGACTGTTTGACCTCCTCCCCTCCGGGAGGCGCTACAGGGTGCTCCATTCCCGGACTAGCAGGTTCAGGAAAAGCTTCCTCCCTGCAGCGGTCACCCTGCTAAACTCTCAACCTCAGGGTCCCCACCCACCACACACATGCACACACAGAGACTGTGGACTGCCATACACACACACACAGTGACTGCGGACTACCACGCAAACCCCCCTTTGCCCCCCTGCCCCTCCCTTCTGCCCCCCCTTCAGCCACTGAACCTCGCACTGAACTGTTAGTACTCTATTGCATTTATTCACTTTATTCTCTGAATTCACTTTACATACGCACATACTCTGCACTTTAATCACTTTTACTGCTGTTTTGCACTTCTGGTTGGATGTTGTGACTGGATGTTTTCATTGTCTCAGTACCTGTACTTTGTGTAATGACAATAAACTTGAATCTAATCTAATCTAAAATCTAATATCACCTGTGATCCAAATGTTCCTCTAAGAGTTCAATCGTATTTGTCCAGCTCCGTGATGTCCCGAACAACCAGAAGCCCTCGCGTCCTCCGGTGTTCCGTTTAGCTTAATGAAGACCTTACAGTTCGTGGTCCACGTAGACTGGATCTTCTTCTGCTTTCTCAGGAACCGGGCCTTCCTGCAATGTCAGCGTTCTTCTTTTTCAGGTGCTCGTTAATGAAGACGGCTGACCCCTTTAGCAACCTGCCCTGTTTTAGCAGAGCAGATTTGTGTTTCCAGTTACTAAATCGCATAATAATTGCTGGTTTGTCATTATTACCTCTTCTCTGGAGCGGGTGGCACGCTTCCACTGTGTTACAGTCCAGCTATACCCCCTGGGCAAGAGGAAAGAAGCCACCTGTTCCTCCGTGGAGTAAGTTACGCAAGGCGATGGCTCACCAGCCGGACAGGACCCTGCCACCACGCCGACGTAAGAACGGGGCATGACTCGCAATCCTGTGATGATTACGAGTTGCGAGTTTCTGTCTGAATTCTCAGAGTTTTTATCCCAGTTAGTGCTGAGTACAGATAAAGTCATTGTAGTGGGTGATTTTAATATTCATGTAGATGTTGAAAATGACAGCCTAAATATTACATACTTTAATTCTATATTAGACTCTATTGGATTTTCTCAAAGTGTTCACAGACCTACTCACTGCCTTAATCATACCCTTGACCTTGTGCTGACTTATGGCATTGAGAGTGAACAGTTAACAGTGTTCCCTCATAACCCTGTCTTGTCTGACCATTTTTTAATAACTTTTGAATTTACATTTACACGGTTTCTGAGAAGAATTCTACATATAGAAGGTGTCTATCAGAGAATGCTGTAACCAGATTTAAAGAGTTGATTTCATCATCCTTTTCTTCACTTGCCATGTGCTGATATGACAGAGGACGGCTACCTAAATTTTACTCCAGTAGAACTTGACTCTCTTGTTGACAGCACTATAGCTTCAATGTGTACAACACTGGACAATGTTGCCCCTCTCAAAAGTCAGAAGAGTTTGGCTCCTTGGTATAATCCACAGCTGCGTGCTTTAAAGCAGACTGCAAGAAAGCAGGAGAGACAGTGGAGTTCCTCTAATTTAGAAGAGTCTCAATTAGTCTGGAAAGATAGTTTAATAACGTATAAGAAAGCACTTCGTAAAGCTAGAACTGCTTATTATTCATTATTGATAGAAGAGAATAAGAATAATCCCAGGTTTATTTTCACCACTGTTGCCAGGCTGACAAAGAGTCCGAGCTCTGTTGAGCCATGTATTCCTTTACCTCTCAGCAGTGATGATTCCATGAGATTCTTCATCAATAAAATTGTTTCTATCAGAGAGAAGATTAATGGAATCCTTCCCACTATTATCACTGATGTATCATCAAGTAGAGCAGCTTTAGAAGTATCTTTCGTATCTATCTTGTTGTATTTAGACAGCTTCTGCCCAGTTGATCTTTCTGAGCTAACAACAGCAATAGTCTCTTCTAAACCATCAACTTGTATGTTAGACCCAATCCCAACCAGACTGTTCAAGGAGGTTTTCCCCTTAATTGACACTTCCATATTGGATTTGATCAATCGGTCTTTGTTGACAGGATATGTACCTCAGACTTTTAAGGTTGCTGTAATTAAACCTGATTCAGAAGTGTTGGCTAATTATCGACCTATATCCAATCTCCCTTTTTTGTCTAAAGTTCTTGAAAAAATAGTTGCAGTTCAACTTTGTGATCATTTACATGGGAATAATCTGTTTGAAGAGTTTCAGTCAGGATTCAGAGTGCATCATAGCAAGCACAGAAACAGCACTGGTGAAAGTTACCAATGATCTCCTCTTAGCCTCTGATAGCTGAATTTTTTCTGTGCTTGTCCTGTTGGATCTCAGTGCTGCATTTGATACGATCGATCACAGCATTCTGTTACAGAGACTTGAACATGTTATTGGGATTAAAGGAACTGCATTAGGCTGGTTTAAGTCATATTCCAGTTTGTTCTTGTAAATGAAGAATCTTCCTCACACGTTGGAGTAAGTCATGGAGTTCCTCAGGGTTCTGTGCTTGGACCGATTCTTTTTACTTTATACATGCTTCCATTAGGTAACATTATCAGACAGCATGGCATAAATTTCCATTGTTATGCTGATGATACTTAGCTGTACTTATCTATGAAACCAGATGAAACCAATAGGTTGGTCAGACTACAAGCCTGTTTTAAAGACATAAAGACCTGGATGACTCAGAACTGTCTGCTTTTAAATTCAGACAAAACTGAAGTTGTTCTCTTTGGACCTGAGCGCTTCAGGGAGAAATTGTGTAGTTATATAGTTACTCTAGATGGTATTTCCTTGGCTTCTACTTCTACAGTGAGGAACCTTGGAGTTATTTTTGACCAGAATTTATCATTTGACGCACATATAAAACTGGTTTCTAGGACTGCCTTCTTTCACCTTCGTAATAATGCTAAAATCAGGAACATCCTGTCTCAGGTTGATGCAGAGAAACTAGTTCTTGTTACTTCAAGATTGGACTACTGTAATTCCTTATTATTGGGCTGTCCCACATATTCTCTGAAAAGCCTCCAGCTGATCCAAAATGCTGCAGCCAGAGTTCTGATGAGAACCAACAGGAGAGATCATGTTTCTCCAGTTTTAGCTTCTCTACATTGGCTCCCTGTTAAATTCAGAATAGAATTTAAGATTCTTCTTCTCACATATAAAGCTCTTAATGACCGAGCTCCATCATATCTTAAAGATCTCATTGTAAGATATTTTCCTAACAGAGCACTTCGCTCCCAAACTGCACGTTTACTTGTTGTTCCCAGAGTTTCTAAAAGTAGAATGGGAGGTAGAGCCTTCAGTTATCAGGCCCCTCTCTTGTGGAATAAGCTGCCAGTAAATGTCCAGGAAGCAGACACCCTTTCTACTTTTAAGATTAGGCTTAAAACTTTCCTTTTTTGATAAAGCTTATAGTTAGGGATGGCTCAGGTAATCCTGAAACATCCCATAGTTAAGCTGCTATAGGCTTAGACTGCTGGGGGACCTCATCTGTCACACCTTTCCTCACTTTGCTCTCTTTCTCCCCCTGTTTAATTTCTCAAATGATTTTATGTACATGTGACATTATTGTGGTTATTAACTTGTGTTTGCCTGTTCCAACAGATATCCTTTGAATGGCGTTATGGTGCTCCCCCCTCTTTTCCCTCTTTTCTGTCTTCTCAAACCCCAGCTGGTCGAGGCGGATGGCCACCCTTCTTGAGCCTGGTTCTGCCAGAGGTTTCTTCCTGTTAAAAGGGAGTCGTTCCTTTCCACAGTCGCCACAGGTACGCTCAAGACGGGAGATTGGACTGAAGACTAGTTTCGGTGCAATCTGTTGGTTTCCTTAGCTAGGATATTCATTTTTGAATTGGCTCTATATGAATTAATTGGATTATGATTACAATTAATTGAATTCCAATTGACTTGAATTGGACTATATTACTTAAGTGCCTTGAGATGACAATTGTTGTAATCTGGCGCTATATAAATAAATTGAATTGAATTGAATTGAATTACATCATTCATCTTAGTATAAGTATATTAGTTCCAAGTCTGCCACTCGGTTCTCCAGAACATTGATCCGTTTATCCTTTTGGTCGTTGAGAAGCCACAAAGCCTTCACCTCTTCTTCCAAGTCCAAAATATCGAATAGCTGAGGTTTCCCCAGAAAGAAAATCCAACAATTTCCTAATTTCTTCAAAAATATTCCATGGCTAGATTCTTCTTTGGTCCCATACTGGCAACAGGAAGGCGCTTCTCAGGTGAGACAGGAAGGAGCCAGGTGATGCGGGACTGTGAGGATTCATCTGCACCATTGCTGGGATGTGTGAATCGTCGCCTTTCGGACATCGTTGCGGGTAGCCTAGGAGAAACTCCATCGCCTTTTCACCTGTCTACGGCCATGTTGGAGGCCTAGTCTACCTGAAGCATCGTCTTTGGTTTGAGACTCTGACTGGGTAAACAGTTGCTCTTTGTTGAGTTGAGCCGTAATCAAGGTAACATTTTCCCTTTCACTCTTCTTCGTTTGGAGTTAAACTGTGGATTTCCTCGCACTCAAGCGTCACCACAGCAGGCCTGCAACAGGATTATTTTGGTTTCACTGGCTGTGTATCCTATGTGTGCGTGAATGTGTTGAGTGTGGGCCCACTGAGTATCTGAAAATTAAAAGGTTTTCTGTGCTGAATGTGGCGTGCCTGTTGCCACCGCGGGTTCTCTCAGAGAGACTCAGAGACAGCGGACGGTTCAACGTATAGTTTATATTAACCCTTTTCATGAATGTGGAGTTGTTTGCAGGCCTTCCCTCCCGGTTCGTGCTGCCGACTCCACTTCAATCTTCTTTCCGGCTCCAGCACGCTACTGAGTTTTTAAAAGAGGAGAGTGATTAGACAAGTGACTGCCGGTGTACTAATCACTCACCCAGTACTACTGTAGTGCCAGATACCAGCGGGTGATCCTTGCATTGACATCTTTCATTCGGTCGAGCCACTGGAGGGGAGCATGGTCTGAGAAGAGGGTGAATGGGCGCCCCAGCAAGTAATACCGCAGAGCGCCGATCGCCCACCGGATGGCCAGGCACTCCCTCTCCACTGTGCTGTATCTGGTCTCCCTCTCAGATAGTTTCCGGCTGATGTAAAGCACTGGGCGGTCAACGCCCCGCACCTGCTGGGACAGAACAGCCCCCAACCCCCTTCCCAATGCATCAGTCTGCAGGACAAATGGGAGAGAGAAGTTAGGTGTGTGAAGAAGAGGCTCCCCACAGAGGGTCTGCTTTACCCTCTCAAGTGACGCCTGGCACTGCTCCGTCCACCGGACCGGATCAGAGGCACCTTTTCGGGTAAGGTCGGTCAAGGGGCTGATCAGCTCCGCGAAGTTAGGAATAAATCACCGGTAATATCCGGCCAGCCCCAAAAACCGCCTCACCTCTTTTTTGGTCTTAGGTTTTGGGCAGGCTGCAATCGCTGCTGTCTTGTTTACCTGTGGACGCACCTGCCCGCCGCCCAAGTGGTACCCCAGATACCGTACCTCCCTCCGTCCAACTGCACACTTCTTTGGGTTGGCCATGAGCCCCGCCCGCCTCAGTGACTCCAGCACTGCCGCCACCTGCTGCACATGCTCCGCCCAGCTGTTGCTGTGGATGATAACGTCATCCAGGTAAGCGGCAGCATACGCAGCATGAGGCCGCAGGACCCGATCCATAAGGCGTTGAAATGTGGCTAGGGCCCCGAACAACCCGAACGGAAGTGTGACAAATTGGTACAACCCGTACAGAGTGGAGAAGGCCGTTTTTTCCTTAGACTCTGGAGACAAGGGAATCTGCCAGTAGCCCTTGGTCAAATCCAGTGTCGTAAAAAAACGAGCAGTGCCCAGGCGATCCAGGAGCTCGTCGACCCGGGACATAGGATAGGCATAAAATCGTGACACATCATTCCCCTTTGCGATAGTCCACACAGAACCGGATAGACCCATCCTTCTTGACTACAAGAACGATGGGACTACCCCAGGCGCTGTTAGACTTCTCAATTACACCCATCTCCAGCATAGCTTCCAATTCTGCCTGCACCACTTTTCTCTTGTGCTCAGGTAACCGATAGGGACGTGAACGCACTGTCACGCCCGGGTGTGTCTCAACATGGTGTTGAATAAGGCTTGTGCGTCCTGGCAGGGGGGAGAACACATCAGCGTAATGCTGCTGCAACTGGGCTATGTCTTCTCTCTGGGATGGTGAGAGGTGGTTTTCACAAAGGAGCGAGGCGGGATTGGTCGATTTTGGGACCTCAGGCCCTAACTCATCCCTCTCCGCCCTTGCCGTCACCAAGGAAATCGACTCCGCCTCTCTCCACACTTTAAGGAGGTTGAGGTGATAAATCTGTGTCGACCCTCCCCTGTCAGATCGCACAAGCTCATAATCGACATCACCCACCCGTCGTGTGACCACAAAGGGACCTTGTCACTTGGCGAGTAATTTTGAGCTAGAAGATGGGAGCAATACAAGCACTTTATCTCCCGGTGAAAATTGTCTTAACCTAGATCCTCTGTTGTACAGCCGCTGCTGACGTTCCTGGGCCCGGAGCAAATTCTCCCGTGACAACTGCCCTAGTGTGTGGAGCTTTGATCTCAGGTCCAGGACATACTGAACTTTATTTTTACTGGGGCTTGGACCGTCCTCCCAGCTTTCCTTAACCAGATCCAAAACCCCACGTGGTTTTCTGCCAAACAGCAGCTCAAAGGGAGAAAATCCCTTTGAGGCCTGGGGTACCTCGCGCACTGCAAACAGCAGTGGATCAAGCCACCTATCCCACTTACTACAATCCTCGTGCACAAACTTACGGATCAGGGACTTCAACGTCTTATTCAGGCGCTTCACCAGGCCGTCAGTTTGAGGGTGGTAAACACTGATTCTAATCGACTTGATGCCCAATAATCCGTACAGTTCTCTCAGTGTTCTTGACATAAATTGGGTGCCTTGATCAGTCAGGATCTCTTTCGGGATCCCGACTCGGGAGATAACTTGAAACAGTGCCTGCGCTACACTCTTTGCAGAGATGGTGCGCAGCGGCACTGCTTCTGGATATCGTGTTGCATAATCCACCAGAACTAACACAAAGCGATATCCATGTGTGCTCCGATGAAAGGGCCCGATGAGGTCCATCCCAATACGCTCAAATGGGACCTCAGTCAGCGGTAATGGGCGCAAAGGCGCTTTCGGGACGGCTGGTTGGTTAACCAGCTGGCATTGGGAGCAGGACGCGCACATCTACCCGAATGCCTGGCTAATAGAACCGGGCCATTATATGATTCAGCGTTTTTTCATACCCCATATGCCCCGCCATCGGGTTGTAATGAGCCGCCTGGAAAACGATTTCCCAACGGCTTTTCGGCACCAACAGCTGTGTTATGATTTCCTCTGTCTGAGTGTCACGACTCACTCTGTACACTCTGTCCCTGCACAATGAAAAGTGCGGATATGTTAGCACAGCGTCAGGGCGCACCATATGACCATCAATTTTTATCACCTGATCCAAGGCATAGCGTAGAGTATCATCACGAGACTGCTCGAGTGGAAAATCTTCCATGTAGTCGAACACGGGAACCGACGGAGCCTCCTGTGAAGGTACCGTCGGCTCCCCCTCCCAGTCTGCAGTGTCGGACAACCTCGCGTCACCGCTGAGCACAGCACACATATCCCATGACCCTGACGGTCGTGAGCGCACCCCCACACACTGCCCCACTAATCTATCAAACCCGGGCCAATCGGTTCCCAAAATCAGGGGGTGCGCCAGGCAGGAGCTAACCGCGGCCTTCACACTATGCTTTTTCCTCTTACAGCGAATTTCAACCGGGACCACGGGGTATCTGTGAATATCCCCATGCACACACCTAATATCCACCCATTCTGCCTCTATCAAAGCCCCAGGTCGAATCAGATTCTGGTGAACTATAGACTGTGTGCAGCCCGAGTGACGTCCGCGTACTGGCTTTGAGAGCGAGCAGGAAGGCTCAGCGCCGCTGTCTGGGTGTCCCCAGACAGGAGGGGAAGCAGCCGCATGGCCCACTCCGCCTCCGGCCATCTGCACGCTGCCGCCGTCGCCTCGAACATCCCCAGAAATGACTGAGGGTCGTCGTCAGGCGTCATCTTATAAAGGCCGACCCCAGCGAGCGAGGGGGCTGGTGCCGCTGCCCCGGCTCGAGCCACTAGTGCTTCCAGCAGCTCCGTCTGCCGTTCCGCCTGGCCCTGCAGTGTGGCCAGCTGCTGCCTGCCGAGAGCCGCCTGGTCCCGATTCATCGCTGTGACCTCCGCCAGCATTTGGGCCACAGCTGTTATGGGCTGTTGCGGTTCCGTCATGTCTCCTCTGCTGAATCCCAGTTGGGTGCCAATGTGGCGTGCCTGTTGCCACCGCGGGTTCTCTCAGAGAGACTCAGAGACAGCGGACGGTTCAACGTATAGTTTATTGTAACCCTTTTCATGAATGTGGAGTCGTTTGCAGGCCTTCCCTCCCGGTTCGTGCTGCCGACTCCACTTCAATCTTCTTTCCGGCTCCAGCACGCTACTGAGTTTTTAAAAGAGGAGAGTGATTAGACAAGTGACTGCCGGTGTACTAATCACTCACCTAGTCCTTCTCCCCAGAGCTCTCTCCACCGCTCTCTCCTGCAGCTGATGCACCACGCCCCCTCCACACTGAACTTAAAAGGTTTTCTGTGCTGAACTTAAAAGGTTTTCTGTTCTGAAACTTAAAAGGTTTTCTGTGCTGAAACTTAAAGGATTTCTGTACTGAACTTAAAAGGTTTTCTGTGCTGAACTTAAAAGGTTTTCTGTGCTGAACTTAAAAGGTTTTCTGTGCTGAAACTTAAAAGGTTTTCTGTGCTGAAATTTAAAAGGTTTTCTGTGCTGAAATTTAAAAGGATTTCTGTGCTGAAACTTAAAAGGTTTTCTGTGCTGAAACTTAAAGATATTTTTGATGAAACTTAACAGAATTTTGTTACCTGATGGTTGTGATTAAAAGACAAAAGAGACTAGAAGAATTTAATTTTAGTTTAAGGGTATTATTTGTGGTTACATGTGTAGCTGTAATAAATAATTGATTAATTATTTTCTAAAACGGTTTGTGTTATTCCTTTGCCATACCACCCAGAGAAATATTATTATTTAGAGTATTTTGAACTTTAAAGCTGTGCAAAACATTCAGAATCATTATCTTAAAGGGAAAGACAGTATTTTAAACTTATTATTTCCTGTAAAACATAGTTTGCTTTACGAACTCAAGGCCCCTCTCTGCTGTTACGAGGAGAAGTGGACTACACTAGGTTTTGCCAACTTCTACCGCAGATTCATCCGCAATTACAGCTCTGTGGCTACACCTCTCAATCACCTTACATCCCCCAAAGTCCCTTTCATCTGAAACGACAAGGCAGGTCAGGCTTTTTAACTACTCAAGCAATCATTTACTTCAGTTCCCATCCTTCACTCACCAGATCCATGTTGTCAGTTTGTTGAGGTTGACGCCTCCGACACAGGTGTTGGGGCCATTCTCTCTCTACGAGGCCTCACTGATACCAGACTACATCCTTGTGATTTTCTTTCACAGCGTTTATCTTCCGCCAAACGCAACTATGACATAGGTAATTAAGAACTATGAGCTGTCAAGTTAACACTAAAGGAGTGGAGGCATTGGCTTGAGGGGCTGAACATCCGTTTATAGTTTGGACAGATCACAAAAACTTCACGACTGCCCAGAGACTTACCCCTTAACAAGACAGATGGGCACTATTTTATAGACGGTTTAACTTCACTCTTGCTTATAGGCCAAGAATACCAAGCCCGACGCCCTCTCTCGTCTTCACACCGTGGATAAGGACAAAATTGACCCCTGTTCGGAGGATTTTATTCTTCCCTCCAACATCAGGCTAGCAATCACTCAACTGGGATTAGAGAAGGAGATTATGGGCAGTCATAATAGCCATCCACCACCTGCCGATCATCCTCACAATTGACTTTTTGCTCCGGACCACCTTATTCCCAAGGTAAAGAACTTTTGCCATGATTCAAAACTGTTCTGCCACCCAGGTATTACTAAGACACTGTCAGTAATCAAGGGATGCTTCTGGTGGCCTATTTTATTGAAAGATGTCAAGCAGTACATTGCTGCCTGCCAGACTTGTGCCCAGGTCAAGTCTTCATGTCACATCGCTGCTGGCCTCCTACCAATTCCTCATCATCCTTGGTCCCACCTCTCTAGGTGGGACCATCACAGGTTTACCTGTCTCTAATAATCATTCTCTCATGCTCACTGTAGAGTCCAAGCCAAAGCTTTAAGCCACTGAGGTGATGCACCATGGGTAATATTGACGCGCTGAATTTTTACCAAGCCAAGCCCAAGCCAAAGCTTTAAGCCACTGAGGTGATGCACCATGGGTAATATTGACGCGCTGAATTTTTACCCTGTTTGAGTCATTAAAGTTTGAGTCAGAATTGTCACTTGAACATGTTGTCCATTTTTTTTCCTCTTCCTTCTTGTTCATATTGAAATCTCCGCATCTGTTGCATCCAACAATTGCTTCAGCGTTCAAAAACTGTTTTCCCCTTCCGGGTGAAACACCTGCCTAGACAAAGAAGGTTCCTACCTTATATAGCCATGACCGGTGATTACCCAGTGAGACCTAGCTCAGTACCCTATATGGCTCCTACACTAACCATTGTTGACAGGTTTTCCAAAATTACTCACCTGATACGCCTGAAGAAACTACCATCTGCTAAGGAACTGAGGGAGGTTCTCCCCCAAGAAGTCTTATGCCTCCATGGTGTCCCATCTGACAGTTTTGGACCGAGGACCTCAGTTTGTCTCATGCTTCTGGGGTGACTTTTGTAAATTTCTTAACATCAATATCAGTCTTTCATCTGGTTTCCATCCTTCCGTCTGGTTGATGACGTCCGGAGACGAGTGTGTAGAAAGTCCTCTATAAGCCCCCGATAGCCGCCAATAACAACAACACAGCAGCTATGAGCTAACAGTGCAATAGTACGCGTTCATTCATTCATTTGTCTTAAAGTATTGGTGAAATAAAGACAGATAATGCCTTATGTAGAGGCTGCATCGTCTATGCCCCGTTCACTCCGTTATATGTATCTGGAGGAATCTAAATATCTTCCGAAGGACGCCGACTTTCACCAAAGTGCTCTCGGTGAGTAGATAAACGTATTTCATGCCAGAAATAAGATTTAGGTTTAATACTGCAATACTTCTTGAGACTTTAGTTTGGACATAGTTAATATGTGATTTTTTTATTTTTTATTTTTTTATATTTTTATTGAGACAATATGACATACAAGAGAGACACTCTCATGCAGAAGAAAACAATGTCCACTTAACTATAGGAGTCACAACCAAAACAACCATAATAGTGTCCAAACAGCAAAATCAAAGATTTGTGTATCTCAATAGAGCAAACCAAAAGGAAACAGGACGTGTTTTCTGACTTTGTGTTTCCGCATTTTTTTTTTTTATTAAGTAATTTTTTAAGAAATAACACAAGGGAAAATAACAAGAAGAAAAAATAAATAGATAATTAGAATAAAATATAAAAAATAGACAGATAGGAAAGAAAGAAGTGGAAGAGAGAGAGGGGGGGGGTGGCTCAGTCGGGAGACAGAGATTTAAGGGAGTTGAAAAAAGTTACAAAAGATTGCCACTTAGTGTAAAACTTCTCAGAATTACTGCTCATTGAATGTCTAATCTTCTCCAGCTTTAGGAATGACATTACATCCTTGAGCCACTGAGAACTGGAAGGAGCTTTAGTGGACTTCCACTGGAGAAGGAGACGACGTCTTGCCAATAAAGAAGTGAAAGCTAGAACATCTAGTTGCTCGGAGGTGTATCGGTGGTAATCTTCTGGGCACGCAAATATGGCAATATGGGGAGAGACATTTAAAGTAATCGAAAGTATTTTTGACATATTGTTAAAATAGTTCTGCCAAAAGTTAAGCAATAAAGGACAGGAGTAAAACATATGTGTTAGATTGCAAGATGAAGCATGACATCTGTCACAGCTGTCAGTGACAGTGGGATAGATTTGTGAGAACTGGGCTTTGGAAAAGTGAATCCTGAACAGTACCTTAAATTGTATGAGTGTGAGGTGAGCACAGGTTGAGCTTGTGTATATTTTGTTAAGAGCAACGTCCCACCAGTTGTCCTCCAGATTCAGCCCTAGTTCACATTCCCAATTAACCTTGATTTTGATGGCTGGTGAACTGTCATAGGACAGGAGTTTGTCATAAACCTTGGAGATAAATGGCTTCTGGAGGGAATTAAGATTGAGAAACTCATCCTATAGTTGCATTGGTGGTAAAGAGGGAAAAGCTGGAAACAGAGTTCTAACACAGTGTCTAATTTGAAGGTATCGAAAGAAATGCAACAGTGGAAGCTGAAATTTATTTGATAGTTCTGCAAAGCTACAAAAAGTCCCGTCCTTATACAAGTCTTTAAACATTGTAAAGCCTTTGTTATGCCATATTGAAAATGTGGAGCCTGATATTGCAGGCTGAAATAGATGATTACTAAGTAGAGGGGCTAAGGTAGATGCAGAATTAAATTTAAAATGTCTTCTAAACTGGTACCAGATTTTGAGAGTGGAACATACCACTAGGTTTTTTGTAAAGCCAGAGGGGTTGGTTGGAATAGAAGAGGTAAGTAAAGCTAATAAGGAGGATGAGATGCATGACTGTGCCTCTAATTTGCACCATGCTGATTTGAGCCAAAATGAAATTTTGTGGATGTGTGCCACCCAGTAATACCGTTGGAAATTTGGTAGCGATAGTCCACTATTGAATTTACATCTTTGAAGTACAGAGTAACGAATTCTGGGTGCCTTTCCGCACCATATAAAACGGTTTGGCAGGAATAGAAGGAGACAATTGAATAAGAACAGAAATTAGGGCAAGATATAGGTTTCTCCATCTTTGAAGGTCAGACTTAATTTTAGACTGTAAGGGGGTAAAACTGGCAGAGAAGAGGTTAGTTAGCTCTCTAGTTACATTGATCCCCAAGTACTTAAAGCCAGAGGGGCTCAATTTGAAGGGGATATCAGACTGATTAAGTTGCCATGCTAAAGTGTTGATGGGAAAACATTTGCTCTTAGAAACATTCACCGTATAGCCGAGAAGGAGCCGAATCGTTGCAAGAAAGATATAATTGCTTATATAGAAAGAGTTGGATCTGAGACATACAAAAGTAAATCATCAGCATACAGTGATAATTTAAACTCCATATTTAAGCGTGATATGCCAGCAAAAATGGGAGAGGATCTTAGATAGATTGACAAGGGCTCAATTGCTAATGCAAACAGTAGGGGGGACAAGGGACATCCCTGCCGGGTGCCACGCGACAGAGTGAAAAATCCAGACTGAATACCGTTGGTGGAGATACTGGCTTGTGGGGATGTATAAAGGAGGTTTATCCATGAAATAAATACCTTTCCCAGCCCGAATCTACCCAGTACTGTGAGGAAATAATCCCATTCAACTCTGTCGAACGCTTTTTCGGCGTCAACAGAGATTACCACTTCGGGAGTTGTTGCAGACGATTTAGAGTAGATAACGTTTAGGAGGGTACGAATGTTATAGAATAGCTGGTGCCCTTTAATGAATCCAGTTTGTTCATCAGAGATTATAGCTGGAAGAATGTTTTCCAAATGATGGGCAAGACCTTTGGCAAGAATTTTAGCATCCACATTTATTAGAGAGAGAGGCCTATAAGAGCTGCAGAGCTTTGGATCTTTGTCTTTCTTTAGTAGCAGACTTATGGAAGCTGGTCTTAAAGTGGGAGGTAGAGAGCCATGGCGCAGAGATTCACTGTATACAGAGTGTAATAGCGGGGCCAATTTGGCCTGGAATATTTTTAAAAATTCAATTGGAAAGCCATCGGGGCCGGGGGCTTTATTATTCTGCATGCTTTTTATTGCGAGCATGATTTCCTCTACACTTAGTAGTGAATCCAGTTGTTTAGCCACTTCTGGGTTTATGACAGGGAAATCAAGACTATCTAGAAAAGAATTCATATCTGTTGTATCAGATGGAGATTCACACTCATATAGAGAAGAATAAAATGAGGAAGAGACAGCATTAATAGTGGAAGGGTTCGTATGCAAACTGCCTGATGAGTTCTGTATCTGAGGGATGAAGCGTGAGGCAGCCTGGCGGCGCAATTGGTGAGTCAGGAGCCGGCTTGCCGTATCGCCGTGCTCGTAATATGAAGAGCGTGAACGTAAAAGAAGGCGCTCAGCATCAGCAGTAGTAATGAGATCGAATTCGGTCTGGAGCTCAACACGACGTTTGAGTAGATTGGGAGAGGAGCAGGCAGCTAATTGTTCATCCAATTTATTAATATCAATAGAGAGCACTCGTATTTTAGCTTTACGGATTTTATTCAAATGTGCTGAATAAGAAATTATTTGGCCTCTCAGGTGCGCTTTTAGTGTTTCCCACAACAGTGAGCAAGAGATTGGGTCTGTCTCATTCTGATTAATAGCAATAAACTCATCTATTGAGGCTGAAATGAAGTCGATAAATTTATTGTCTGACAAAAGCAAAGTATTAAACCTCCATAATGCTGAATACCGGGGTTGTGGGGAAAACTGAATATCCAAGGAGAGAGGGGCGTGATCGGAGATAACAATGGGGTGGTAATTCACTGCTGTTACCTTGGAAATGAGTTTAGCGTCCACAAAGAAGCAATCAATTCGAGAAAAAGATTTGTGCATCTGTGAAAAGACAGAATGTTCCTTTATCAAGGGGTTAGAGAACCTCCAGGGATCTATGCAGCCATTTTTACACATGAAATCAGAAAGGGATCTTGACATCAATGATGGAGTCAAGGTTTTTGGATTTGAGTGGTCTAAGGTGGGATCTGTAACACAGTTCATGTCTCCTCCAAATATAAGGAAGTTGTTGTGTAAAGAGGGGAGGCGTTCATACAGAATATTCATAAAATGTGGGTCGTCAAAATTGGGGGCATAAATATTAACCAGCAATACAGGAACATTTGACAGAGTGCCTGATAGGATTACATATCTACCATTTTTATCTGATATAACTTTGGAAAATGAAAACTGAACAGATTTACCTATTAAAATGGCAACCCCCCTGGCTTTTGAGTTGAAATTTGAGTGAAACACCTCAGAAACCCATGGACATTTCAATCTCAACTGGTCTGTATTACGCATGTGGGTTTCCTGCAGAAACACTATGTCGGCTTTAAGTCGTTTTAAGTGAGCAAATACTCTCGATCTCTTAATGGGGCTCCCCATGCCCTTAATATTCCAGCTTACAAACCTCACTGATGAGCCAACGTGTGGGGCCCCTGAGTTACAGATATTGGTGGCCATTTATAGCCTATTCATGTACAAAGCAATGATGACCATAATGAGCCACCCCCAAAAGAAGGAGAAGAGAAAGAAGGAGATAAAAAAAGAAAAAGAATAAAGAGAAAGTGAGAAATCGCACACAAAAAAATGAGTGAAAAAAGTAAATAACCACCACACAAACTCCCACCCCCTCCCCATAGCACCTACATCGACCCCATCCCCAAACGATGGAGAACCCGGTGCTAACTCCACAAGGAGTTGAATCCCTAACAGAAAACTTATAGCTATTGATCCAAAAGCAATAGTTAACCCAAGGCTCCTGCAAACTTAACAATTACTAATAACAAGGCACACATGAACAGATCCACTAAAGACACATCAGTCGGTGTAAAAAAAGAAAAGGAAAAACAAGAGAGATGTTCTCAGTCAATCCGCAAATGTCCAAATTACCTCTTTCCTGTGTTCTTACTCGCGCAATGTCTTAATGAAAGCCATGGCATCCTCCGGTGTTTTGAACTCCTTCTCAGCGCCGTTATGTGTGACTCGGAGGCGTGCCGGGTATAGCAGTCCAAAACGTATCCCAGGTATCTCACGGAGCTGGCGCCGAATGTCGTTGAAGGCAGCGACCTTCGCGTGTGGTCGGGAAAGATGGATATGGTCATGTCTCCGGTCGTAATCCGCTGTTGAGTTCGGGCTCGGCGCATGATATCCAAGCAGTCCACATGGTAGTGAAGTTGAGCAATAATGGGGCGAGGACGTTCACCGGGTTTAGGTTTCGGCTGGAGGGTGCGGTGAGCGCGGTCCAGGAGAGGCTCTTTCTCCAGCTTAAGAGCATCCCTGAGCAGAGTGGAAATAGCTGCCAACGTGGAAGTGTTAGGTGAGTCCTCAGGAACACCCAAAATTCTTATATTGTTGCGCCGTGATCTCGCTTCAAGATCCTTGCATTTATTAACCACTCTTGCCGGCTCCGCCGACAGGTGTTCCACTTTAGCCTGGAGAGTGATGATGTCGTCCGTGCAGGTAGAAAGTGAAGTTTCCATTTCACCTACAGTATCCTTCAGAGCATTCACGTCGGACTGGATGTTGGTAATACTGCGAGATAGATCAGATTTTACTGCCAGCAGCTCTGTTTTGATGGATGAGAGATTCTCGCTAAAAGCCGCCTGCAGCTCAGACTTGAAGATAGCCGCCATCTCGCTACGGAGCGAGGCTAGTAGCTCCTCTTTGAAGGCAGCGGGGACCGTAAGTCCAGCTACGCCTGGAGGGGAAAGGTCACCATGTGGCGGGGATGCAGCAGGTGGAGCAGGCCGCTGTGGCAATGTTGAAGAGGAGCTTCCATATTTTGGTTTAGAAGGCATTTTAGTTGGCAAAAAGTCGTTATTAAAGTCGTGGATATAAGTTGCACCGAACCATCACAAGTAAAAGTGCGTTTGGAAGAGGTTTTCATGAAATGTTGCAGGAGCTCCAAAAGTCACGTCCTACTCCATAGATCGCTAAACCGGAAGTCCTAATATGTGATTTCTAACAGATTTGTTCGTCTATAGTCACCACAAGACATTTAATTTCATTAAGTCTTTCAATGGTAAACCTATCCAACTTAATTTCTATTTGTGTGTTAGTTCTATTTTTTCCTAAAAAAGTATCAGTCTTGTTTCCTTCAGATTTAAAGATAATTCATTTCTATTCAACCATACTTTCAATTTACTCAATTCTGTATTAACCTCCCTCATCAGAATTTGCACGTCAGTGCCAGAACCAAAAATATTGGTGTTTTCAGCAAACAACACCAGCCTCAGCACTTTTGATACATTGCATAAGTCATTAATATGCAAAAATTTAGGACCCAACACCGACCCCTGAGAAACACCACAAGATATGTTGAACAATGATCACACAATTTCACTAAACTGTTTCCTGATTGTCAAATAAGTACTCACCCAGTCTAACGCTATATCCCTGATGCCATATCTTTCTATATTATTAAATAATATAGCATGGTTTATTGTGCCAAATGCTTTTGTTAAATCTATGAACATCCCAAATGTATACTTTTTTGGTCTAGTAAATTTGTTGATCTGTTTATTCTAAATCCATATTGACTTTCAGAGATTAATTTGTGCTTGTCTATGAATTTGTCGAGTCGATTATTAAATAATTGTTCAAGAATTTTGGAGAATTGAGGCAGTAATTATATCATATCGCCCTGAAATTTGCTCAGTATAAGAAATCCCTTGTCATTTAAAGTTATCTAAAAAATGTATCCCTTGTCAAAGGGTATGGCCATGGTAGCAGCTCAAATTTGCTGGGTTTCTCAATCAGATTGCAGGCCAAAGCATCACCAACATGCAAGGGTCTTTATTACTGCTTGCAGTTTTAATTCTTCTTTCTGAAATCAGTTACTTTTTAGGGGACCTGAACATGCTCAAAAACTCAAATTTCATAGATGCAAAGGAATGCATATTTTTTAGGGGGAAATGAGTCATTATCACCACTTTCTGTTGTAGACCCATAAGTGCAGCTCCTGGAATTTTGTGAATCTTGGCAATCCTATGAAATACCTCAAGGCAGACAAAAAATCCTCGAGACATCTCACATGTTAAATTCTAATGAATAGAGATTTAATCATAGATGCCTAAAATCTGGTCCATATAGTCTTACGATGTGTGTCATTCAAATGTATTAAAAGCCATTAATGTTTGTGGGTGTGATGGTCCATCAAACTTTGATGTTTCACCATGAGTTTGAATTTCCCCCACTGGGGGATGAATAAAGTATTTTTCTATTCTGTTACTATTCTATTCTATGAAACAGGAAGTTGATATACATCATATACAACATTTGACATCCAATCTACAACAAACATCATCATACACATGATCACATCGTGCTCCTGAACAGATTTACATGTCAACATATTGTCGTTGTCATAGCACCACCCACTAGCAACAGGGAGTCTTATACTAAACATAAGTTTGTGTGTCATCATTGTCAGCAGCCCAGTCACAAAGCTTCTTTGTGCCCTTTGACATATTGACCATTTCCACTGTAGACTCTGAATCATTCCGACGCTACGTAGAAAAAATACCAACCAAAAGTGGTGTCAAGCTACCGCAGAGAAAGTCATTTGCAGGATACCTTGAGAGAGAATATGACATAATGGTTATTATGTTTATCATTAAGCTATTATGTCAATTCCATATGATGGAATATGCAGAAAGAATTAGAATTAGGCTGAAAGCTTTATTGCTTTATAGTGTACACAGGTTGTGCATCATGCTTTTGAAAACTAACTAAGTAAAGTAATCAGTAAAGTAACTAATTACTTTTGGATTACTTTCTTGGAGAAATAATCAGTAATCAGTAGCTAATTACTATTTCCAAGTAACTTGACCAACACTGTTCATGAGTGCTAGAGTGCTTGACTAGATAACAGTTAGCTTATTATGTAATCCTGGGTGAAGATTTCCAAATCTTGCATAACTTATTTCACTGAAACTCTGTAGCATACTCCATATAACTGACACACACATTTAGTTACCTTCGAATTAATGAATAGCAAATCTTTTCTCAAAAAGGCAATAGAGAAGATTCAACTGTCTCACCGGGGTCTTCAAACCAAAAGTCTCTTACTCATTCTATCGCTATCCTTCCTTTATCCTATTTTGAATTTTGCATTGACAGCTTCTAATTTTCTGCTAGTGTCAAATCTAACTGCAGGCAGTGTATTACTGCACCAGCACCAAAGGACAGCTCATACATATCTCAGATAAGCCACCATCTTTAACTATACAACTGTAATTGGTTAATTTGTAACTAGAAAAATTATGGATTTGAGACTGCATCACATACCCCACATTGGCAGAGCACATAGGAAAAAGTCTCATAGCTCACAGTGAAAACCAAATACAACTAAATTGCCACCACAAAGAAAGCATAATTTATTTTTTTCATAATAATTAAGAATCATATTAGAATTGTAACAATAGTTCAGAATCAACAAGGGTTTTAATTTGCTACATTAGTATTTTGCACATGCTCAGTTCCAAAACAATTTGGAATTCTTCAAGTTGTCATTTTGAAACCTGTCTGTTCACAGTTGAATAGAGGCGCATCAAAGGTTCTGATAGACAGCCAAAGGAAAACTAGTCATTTGTGCAGACTAAACTATGAGCTAAATAGATAATGCAAAATGCTTTCTGTAAAAATATTAAAGAATGTAAAATGTTATGCGTTCAGCTCAGTGTGAATCAACATCGCAAGAGTGTCATTTATCTTAAGTAAGCTATCAGAAGTCCCTTTTTCTTAAACTAAAGACATTCTAAGGAGAGGTATTTGAGGTATTTATAAAGGTTTTCCAACAGGCTATACCTCAGGATCCTGAGGTTTGGGACCTCTATCAGATGGAGCACATTTTATTAAGGCTCCAAAAGTCCATCTTTACTATGTTTATGCATTTAGCAGATGCTTTTATCCAAAGCGACTAACAGGTAGGTATGTAGGGTAAGGGGGTCTTGCCTAAGGACCCCTACTGGAGGTAGTACCTTTCATGCAGGGGATTTGAACTCAGGGCTCCCACATGACAGGTGGCAATTGTATATATGAATGTCTGAATGTGTATATTTGAATTAATATATTTAATGTATCTAATTGGGAGTGGATATTTGTTTTTTTATTTACTTCTAATCTTAATTTAGATATAATGTGTATAGTTGTCATCTATAGCTGGATAGAGAAAAGTGTATATACTGAATGTTGTAGCTGAAAACCCAATGAAAAATAAGTTCAAAAGAAAAAAGAAGTGCCTTTTTTTTAAATACATCAAAAAGAAAATTTTACGACATACCAAATAGCTTTGAAACCACACTCAGTGGAATTTTACTGGCATCTGCTGAACCACCAGCAGCAAATTTGGACATTTGCTGATCCATGTGTAGCTGATATAGAGGACAATGATAGCCACAAGACCTATTTATTCAAGTATTTTCAACTGAAATACTTACAATGAGGGCATTAATTAGTGTGTAAAGCTCTGTATAGTCCATGAATTCCAAATTTTATGATATATATATATGTGTATATGTATGCATATGTATGTATATATATATTCGACATTAATTTATAAATAATAAATTATGAATAGTTCAGATGTCCGAAGGTAATATGGGCTGATTTTACATGTGATCCAAAAAGAAATATTAATGCATGACAATAACAGCTATCAAAACATGATGAGGAATTCCAACAAAGGCCAATCCCCTTGCGGACGCACACTTTAATCTGAACCCAAGTGCTTCATATTCCCAGGATCTTTGGGATTCCAAATATGTACAGAAAAGAGACACTATCTATCATCCAAATTGATGTCACACAAGCGTAATGCAGAACAATATAGACAATCTCTCCAGGGAGACATTGATAATGTTGCATCTAAATCTCAACACTAAAAGGGCAGTTGTGTAACAAATGAAGAAAAAAGACAATTAGGAAAAGTAGAGAATGTCTTGCTCTTCACTCAATACTGCACAGCAGCTTGGAAACTCTGAGCAATAAGAAGATTGATGTCACACACTGAAGGAGATAACATTCATCATACTGCTTAGCCCTAATGAGAGTCAGCAACTTAGCAAACTCTCCAGTTGAACCACACTATTAATGATGTCTCCCTTATACAAGCTATCTTTTATAAGGGATTTTATATATTTATCTATTTTAAATGAGGGTCAGGGCTACAAGAGAAGGCACAGCTCACATTTACTTGATAGAAAAATTTTACTGACCTCTATGTTTCACATGGAGGGTTTGACAGCAACAGAACAGTAAAACCACCAAATGTGGTTCGTGGAACCTATTATTGTCTCTGATAGTAAATGGCAGTAAACGATTGGTCATCATCATATTGACTTATTTTGTCTTACATAAACCTGGCTGCTGCAGGTGGATCAGCACATAAATGAACCAATATTTCAATGTTCACATTTCCACAGGCAGAAAAAACTTTACTTTTTTTCCCTTTCTTTCTCTTGTCATTTGATGTTGTTTTTACTTATGGCATTGAAAGCAACATTTCTTTATAACCCTGTCTTATCCAACCATTTTCAATTGCCTTTGACCTCACGTTAACTACACAATGATTACACAGCATCTGAGAGGAAATTTTATTATAGTACGAATCTATCAGAGAATACTGTAGAATGAATTCCATTCCAAGAATGAATTCCATTATTATTTTCATCATTGCCATGTGAAAGTACAACAGAGAGCAACTGCCTTGACTTTGCTCCTTCACAAGTTAATAATCTTGTTAAAAGGGCTACAGGCTCCGTGTGTACAACACTTGATATCTCGCACTTGATTTGACAGAGTGCCTGATAGGATTACATATCTACCATTTTTATCTGATATAACTTTGGAAAATGAAAACTGAACAGATTTACCTATTAAAATGGCAACCCCCCTGGCTTTTGAGTTGAAATTTGAGTGAAACACCTCAGAAACCCATGGACATTTCAATCTCAACTGGTCTGTATTACGCATGTGGGTTTCCTGCAGAAACACTATGTCGGCTTTAAGTCGTTTTAAGTGAGCAAATACTCTCGATCTCTTAATGGGGCTCCCCATGCCCTTAATATTCCAGCTTACAAACCTCACTGATGAGCCAACGTGTGGGGCCCCTGAGTTACAGATATTGGTGGCCATTTATAGCCTATTCATGTACAAAGCAATGATGACCATAATGAGCCACCCCCAAAAGAAGGAGAAGAGAAAGAAGGAGATAAAAAAAGAAAAAGAATAAAGAGAAAGTGAGAAATCGCACACAAAAAAATGAGTGAAAAAAGTAAATAACCACCACACAAACTCCCACCCCCTCCCCATAGCACCTACATCGACCCCATCCCCAAACGATGGAGAACCCGGTGCTAACTCCACAAGGAGTTGAATCCCTAACAGAAAACTTATAGCTATTGATCCAAAAGCAATAGTTAACCCAAGGCTCCTGCAAACTTAACAATTACTAATAACAAGGCACACATGAACAGATCCACTAAAGACACATCAGTCGGTGTAAAAAAAGAAAAGGAAAAACAAGAGAGATGTTCTCAGTCAATCCGCAAATGTCCAAATTACCTCTTTCCTGTGTTCTTACTCGCGCAATGTCTTAATGAAAGCCATGGCATCCTCCGGTGTTTTGAACTCCTTCTCAGCGCCGTTATGTGTGACTCGGAGGCGTGCCGGGTATAGCAGTCCAAAACGTATCCCAGGTATCTCACGGAGCTGGCGCCGAATGTCGTTGAAGGCAGCGACCTTCGCGTGTGGTCGGGAAAGATGGATATGGTCATGTCTCCGGTCGTAATCCGCTGTTGAGTTCGGGCTCGGCGCATGATATCCAAGCAGTCCACATGGTAGTGAAGTTGAGCAATAATGGGGCGAGGACGTTCACCGGGTTTAGGTTTCGGCTGGAGGGTGCGGTGAGCGCGGTCCAGGAGAGGCTCTTTCTCCAGCTTAAGAGCATCCCTGAGCAGAGTGGAAATAGCTGCCAACGTGGAAGTGTTAGGTGAGTCCTCAGGAACACCCAAAATTCTTATATTGTTGCGCCGTGATCTCGCTTCAAGATCCTTGCATTTATTAACCACTCTTGCCGGCTCCGCCGACAGGTGTTCCACTTTAGCCTGGAGAGTGATGATGTCGTCCGTGCAGGTAGAAAGTGAAGTTTCCATTTCACCTACAGTATCCTTCAGAGCATTCACGTCGGACTGGATGTTGGTAATACTGCGAGATAGATCAGATTTTACTGCCAGCAGCTCTGTTTTGATGGATGAGAGATTCTCGCTAAAAGCCGCCTGCAGCTCAGACTTGAAGATAGCCGCCATCTCGCTACGGAGCGAGGCTAGTAGCTCCTCTTTGAAGGCAGCGGGGACCGTAAGTCCAGCTACGCCTGGAGGGGAAAGGTCACCATGTGGCGGGGATGCAGCAGGTGGAGCAGGCCGCTGTGGCAATGTTGAAGAGGAGCTTCCATATTTTGGTTTAGAAGGCATTTTAGTTGGCAAAAAGTCGTTATTAAAGTCGTGGATATAAGTTGCACCGAACCATCACAAGTAAAAGTGCGTTTGGAAGAGGTTTTCATGAAATGTTGCAGGAGCTCCAAAAGTCACGTCCTACTCCATAGATCGCTAAACCGGAAGTCCTAATATGTGATTTCTAACAGATTTGTTCGTCTATAGTCACCACAAGACATTTAATTTTATTAAGTCTTTCAATGGTAAACCTATCCAACTTAATTTCTATTTGTGTGTTAGTTCTATTTTTTCCTAAAAAAGTATCAGTCTTGTTTCCTTCAGATTTAAAGATAATTCATTTCTATTCAACCATACTTTCAATTTACTCAATTCTGTATTAACCTCCCTCATCAGAATTTGCACGTCAGTGCCAGAACCAAAAATATTGGTGTTTTCAGCAAACAACACCAGCCTCAGCACTTTTGATACATTGCATAAGTCATTAATATGCAAAAATTTAGGACCCAACACCGACCCCTGAGAAACACCACAAGATATGTTGAACAATGATCACACAATTTCACTAAACTGTTTCCTGATTGTCAAATAAGTACTCACCCAGTCTAACGCTATATCCCTGATGCCATATCTTTCTATATTATTAAATAATATAGCATGGTTTATTGTGCCAAATGCTTTTGTTAAATCTATGAACATCCCAAATGTATACTTTTTTGGTCTAGTAAATTTGTTGATCTGTTTATTCTAAATCCATATTGACTTTCAGAGATTAATTTGTGCTTGTCTATGAATTTGTCGAGTCGATTATTAAATAATTGTTCAAGAATTTTGGAGAATTGAGGCAGTAATTATATCATATCGCCCTGAAATTTGCTCAGTATAAGCAATCCCTTGTCATTTAAAGTTATCTAAAAAATGTATCCCTTGTCAAAGGGTATGGCCATGGTAGCAGCTCAAATTTGCTGGGTTTCTCAATCAGATTGCAGGCCAAAGCATCACCAACATGCAAGGGTCTTTATTACTGCTTGCAGTTTTAATTCTTCTTTCTGAAATCAGTTACTTTTTAGGGGACCTGAACATGCTCAAAAACTCAAATTTCATAGATGCAAAGGAATGCATATTTTTTAGGGGGAAATGAGTCATTATCACCACTTTCTGTTGTAGACCCATAAGTGCAGCTCCTGGAATTTTGTGAATCTTGGCAATCCTATGAAATACCTCAAGGCAGACAAAAAATCCTCGAGACATCTCACATGTTAAATTCTAATGAATAGAGATTTAATCATAGATGCCTAAAATCTGGTCCATATAGTCTTACGATGTGTGTCATTCAAATGTATTAAAAGCCATTAATGTTTGTGGGTGTGATGGTCCATCAAACTTTGATGTTTCACCATGAGTTTGAATTTCCCCCACTGGGGGATGAATAAAGTATTTTTCTATTCTGTTACTATTCTATTCTATGAAACAGGAAGTTGATATACATCATATACAACATTTGACATCCAATCTACAACAAACATCATCATACACATGATCACATCGTGCTCCTGAACAGATTTACATGTCAACATATTGTCGTTGTCATAGCACCACCCACTAGCAACAGGGAGTCTTATACTAAACATAAGTTTGTGTGTCATCATTGTCAGCAGCCCAGTCACAAAGCTTCTTTGTGCCCTTTGACATATTGACCATTTCCACTGTAGACTCTGAATCATTCCGACGCTACGTAGAAAAAATACCAACCAAAAGTGGTGTCAAGCTACCGCAGAGAAAGTCATTTGCAGGATACCTTGAGAGAGAATATGACATAATGGTTATTATGTTTATCATTAAGCTATTATGTCAATTCCATATGATGGAATATGCAGAAAGAATTAGAATTAGGCTGAAAGCTTTATTGCTTTATAGTGTACACAGGTTGTGCATCATGCTTTTGAAAACTAACTAAGTAAAGTAATCAGTAAAGTAACTAATTACTTTTGGATTACTTTCTTGGAGAAATAATCAGTAATCAGTAGCTAATTACTATTTCCAAGTAACTTGACCAACACTGTTCATGAGTGCTAGAGTGCTTGACTAGATAACAGTTAGCTTATTATGTAATCCTGGGTGAAGATTTCCAAATCTTGCATAACTTATTTCACTGAAACTCTGTAGCATACTCCATATAACTGACACACACATTTAGTTACCTTCGAATTAATGAATAGCAAATCTTTTCTCAAAAAGGCAATAGAGAAGATTCAACTGTCTCACCGGGGTCTTCAAACCAAAAGTCTCTTACTCATTCTATCGCTATCCTTCCTTTATCCTATTTTGAATTTTGCATTGACAGCTTCTAATTTTCTGCTAGTGTCAAATCTAACTGCAGGCAGTGTATTACTGCACCAGCACCAAAGGACAGCTCATACATATCTCAGATAAGCCACCATCTTTAACTATACAACTGTAATTGGTTAATTTGTAACTAGAAAAATTATGGATTTGAGACTGCATCACATACCCCACATTGGCAGAGCACATAGGAAAAAGTCTCATAGCTCACAGTGAAAACCAAATACAACTAAATTGCCACCACAAAGAAAGCATAATTTATTTTTTTCATAATAATTAAGAATCATATTAGAATTGTAACAATAGTTCAGAATCAACAAGGGTTTTAATTTGCTACATTAGTATTTTGCACATGCTCAGTTCCAAAACAATTTGGAATTCTTCAAGTTGTCATTTTGAAACCTGTCTGTTCACAGTTGAATAGAGGCGCATCAAAGGTTCTGATAGACAGCCAAAGGAAAACTAGTCATTTGTGCAGACTAAACTATGAGCTAAATAGATAATGCAAAATGCTTTCTGTAAAAATATTAAAGAATGTAAAATGTTATGCGTTCAGCTCAGTGTGAATCAACATCGCAAGAGTGTCATTTATCTTAAGTAAGCTATCAGAAGTCCCTTTTTCTTAAACTAAAGACATTCTAAGGAGAGGTATTTGAGGTATTTATAAAGGTTTTCCAACAGGCTATACCTCAGGATCCTGAGGTTTGGGACCTCTATCAGATGGAGCACATTTTATTAAGGCTCCAAAAGTCCATCTTTACTATGTTTATGCATTTAGCAGATGCTTTTATCCAAAGCGACTAACAGGTAGGTATGTAGGGTAAGGGGGTCTTGCCTAAGGACCCCTACTGGAGGTAGTACCTTTCATGCAGGGGATTTGAACTCAGGGCTCCCACATGACAGGTGGCAATTGTATATATGAATGTCTGAATGTGTATATTTGAATTAATATATTTAATGTATCTAATTGGGAGTGGATATTTGTTTTTTTATTTACTTCTAATCTTAATTTAGATATAATGTGTATAGTTGTCATCTATAGCTGGATAGAGAAAAGTGTATATACTGAATGTTGTAGCTGAAAACCCAATGAAAAATAAGTTCAAAAGAAAAAAGAAGTGCCTTTTTTTTAAATACATCAAAAAGAAAATTTTACGACATACCAAATAGCTTTGAAACCACACTCAGTGGAATTTTACTGGCATCTGCTGAACCACCAGCAGCAAATTTGGACATTTGCTGATCCATGTGTAGCTGATATAGAGGACAATGATAGCCACAAGACCTATTTATTCAAGTATTTTCAACTGAAATACTTACAATGAGGGCATTAATTAGTGTGTAAAGCTCTGTATAGTCCATGAATTCCAAATTTTATGATATATATATATGTGTATATGTATGCATATGTATGTATATATATATTCGACATTAATTTATAAATAATAAATTATGAATAGTTCAGATGTCCGAAGGTAATATGGGCTGATTTTACATGTGATCCAAAAAGAAATATTAATGCATGACAATAACAGCTATCAAAACATGATGAGGAATTCCAACAAAGGCCAATCCCCTTGCGGACGCACACTTTAATCTGAACCCAAGTGCTTCATATTCCCAGGATCTTTGGGATTCCAAATATGTACAGAAAAGAGACACTATCTATCATCCAAATTGATGTCACACAAGCGTAATGCAGAACAATATAGACAATCTCTCCAGGGAGACATTGATAATGTTGCATCTAAATCTCAACACTAAAAGGGCAGTTGTGTAACAAATGAAGAAAAAAGACAATTAGGAAAAGTAGAGAATGTCTTGCTCTTCACTCAATACTGCACAGCAGCTTGGAAACTCTGAGCAATAAGAAGATTGATGTCACACACTGAAGGAGATAACATTCATCATACTGCTTAGCCCTAATGAGAGTCAGCAACTTAGCAAACTCTCCAGTTGAACCACACTATTAATGATGTCTCCCTTATACAAGCTATCTTTTATAAGGGATTTTATATATTTATCTATTTTAAATGAGGGTCAGGGCTACAAGAGAAGGCACAGCTCACATTTACTTGATAGAAAAATTTTACTGACCTCTATGTTTCACATGGAGGGTTTGACAGCAACAGAACAGTAAAACCACCAAATGTGGTTCGTGGAACCTATTATTGTCTCTGATAGTAAATGGCAGTAAACGATTGGTCATCATCATATTGACTTATTTTGTCTTACATAAACCTGGCTGCTGCAGGTGGATCAGCACATAAATGAACCAATATTTCAATGTTCACATTTCCACAGGCAGAAAAAACTTTACTTTTTTTCCCTTTCTTTCTCTTGTCATTTGATGTTGTTTTTACTTATGGCATTGAAAGCAACATTTCTTTATAACCCTGTCTTATCCAACCATTTTCAATTGCCTTTGACCTCACGTTAACTACACAATGATTACAAAGCATCTGAGAGGAAATTTTATTATAGTACGAATCTATCAGAGAATACTGTAGAATGAATTCCATTCCAAGAATGAATTCCATTATTATTTTCATCATTGCCATGTGAAAGTACAACAGAGAGCAACTGCCTTGACTTTGCTCCTTCACAAGTTAATAATCTTGTTAAAAGGGCTACAGGCTCCGTGTGTACAACACTTGATAATGTTGCCCATCTGAAAAAGAAGGTAATCCGTTTTTGGCTTCTTGCTTTAAGTTTGTAACAGATATAGGTTGTGTCTAAAGTTTAATATAGCTCAGAAGGGTTAATGTTAATGTAATGGTCATACAGTCATGGCTACACTGGCACGAGGGCTCCACAGGGCTTGTCATCTGTTATACATATATTCATCAACCTTACAAAGCCCGGTTGGATGGCTACTGTCTCATCATACATGAACAAAACACAAGCTACAAAACCTGTATGTTACAAGTGTGTTAGGAATGCTTGACCGGAGCAAGCTCTAGAAAAAGCCGGGAGCGGGTGGTATGAACTTTGCTGCGGGCGGGAGCAGGCAGCGAAAAAAAAACCCGCTGCGGGATCGTGATGTAGCCTATCGACAGGATGTCAATAAACGATGTGGAAAGGAAGCTCAAAGAAGGTCTTTACAGCACAAATAAAAAGCAAGGCAAGTCTGACATTTGGAGAAGTTTCTCATTTATCCATGAATCTCTTTATTAAAAGCCTATAAAATGACGTGTTTTCTCCTGCGGGACGGGAGAAGACACAAAATCAATGCATTTCTATTCTTATGAGGGCATAAATTCACAAAGTTTTGCGGGTGCATGCGGAAGTGTAACACACACTTTGCGGGTGCGGGCGGTAATGGTAAGAAATTCAGCTGGAGCGGGCGGGGGCGGGATGAAGAAAGCGGTCCCACGCAGCGCTCTAGTCTGGACCTCAAGTGCTCAGCTGTGCTGTGTTCTGACAGGTGCACAGGTTTGTGATGACTGGCAAGAAATGGCCCAGGCTCAATTGAGGTGGTGGACCCCGTCTCTGCCAACTCCAAGGCTAAGGTCCCCCTGAATGCCTTCTGGTGCAAAATAATCTCACCTCTGTTTCTGCCACGTTCTTTATGCAAAATGCATTCACAAAAGCAATGTCCATGAAGCGGTAGAAGAAAGTCTACTTCTGTGTTTTGTGCAAGACCTTTTTGTATTTTAGCAGGTCATTTGATAGGTCACCTCCCCCCATGTATCTTAAAAAACAGTTGGAAAAAGAAAAATTGTATCAAAATATGTCCAGCACACAAATGATTACATTTTCAAAAAACAGAATTGATTAGAGTTATATATTCATGTAAATAAAGATCTGTGCTATGTGTCTTTGTGGGCGTAAGACTTGTTGTAGACTAACTATTTTACTGGAGTATATTAACTGGACCCTTGCCAATGTAACAGGACCATTTTAATTGGAGTTGTATCTGTTCTTAGAATACTGTGAGGATTTATAGGTGACTTTGACATTTTTTTGTATTTGCGACTGGTTTTACATAAGTGTTTACTGTGTCCACAGTTCTGATTGTATCCTGGATTGCCATACATCATTGGAATCGCAAGACCGTTAGCTTTCCAGCTGTATATAACATATTTAGGTACATATAAAGGAGGGTTGAGGAAAACCCCAGATTTGTCCTGAAGTATGCAACGGACCTGTCAGCGGGAAGTAAAAACGTTAAGGGGTTAAAGCTGTCCCACATTTGCCACATGAAAAACTCCAGCCTCCTCTCCTGTGTCCTAAGACAGTAGTTCACATCTAACATCCATTATGAGAAACTGTAGGGATCTGCATAAAGAGGATGCAGTTCATCTGTGAAGTTAGACTGTTAGTCCGATCTGGAGTGGGATTTTACTCTGACAAGCTCTCCAGTCCTATAAGAAACATGATGATATCTCAAGTCATGGTATTCTTTCTGACGTCTGTGACTTGTGGAAAGTACTGTATGTGCATAATCATGTGCATCTTGATGTGAAGCTTTCGAGTTTACTGAGTAGTCTCAAGTTCACGTCCATACAGCATCATAGAGGGACTACGACCCGTGCTTACATGAGGATGTCCCTCTGTCATAAATTAAGTAGGATTGCAAACTGTGCTGGGCAAAAATATTACTGATGAACTTGTGAGCAGTGACCTAAGCTGTAGCCTCCCTTACTGCACTCACTTTAATCCATTTAGGAAATAAATCCATAAAGACAAAGACGTAGGCATTTCCACATGATGTACACGGGAATGGTCCAATATAATCAACATCTGTGTATTCCCATGAACTCTGAGGCTGAATGGGAACCATAGGACCAGCTGTCTATGGCTAGGTTTTGTAGGTTGGCAAGCAGTGAAAGAGACCACAAACTTTTTCACATCAGAGATCATGTTTGTACAAAAGAACCTGAGGGACAGGCATGCCAACGCTTTTGCAATGCATAGGTGTCCAGCTGTGGGATGATTATGATAATACTTGAGCAGAGAAGAACTCGTGGCAATAGGGGCGAAAAGTTTAATCTGTTTTACTGGATGTAGGCCACACTTTGTTTTGGGTTGGTTGAGATTGTGGTTCCTATTTTATTATTTATTGTCCACTTTTCAGCTGATGAAGCAGCATGCCAGTGATCGAGTCCAGCTGGTGGTGCAGCTTGTGGACCTGCAGGTTAATGTCACTGAGGGTAGAATATAGGGTAGGGTAGAAGATTGAAAGTTCCCAGCTGTTCAAAAGTCAGTGAGGCCATCACAACATCATCTAGATACACAGCACAAGACTTGTATTTGAGACCAGCAAGAACACTCATGGAATTTGGCACAGATTTCATTCCCCTACAGCTGAGCCAAAACCCCACACAACACCCACCTCTCCGGGGGAGAGTAGCTCCCCCCGGTGTATATCCCCATACCCCTCTCCCTTCTGTCTCCTGTACACAGCACACACTCACACATGCAGGGTTTTGGGGGCGTGTGTGTTCTGTGGGGTGTCGTGGATGGGGCCACGTAGGTGGTCCCCTTTGGTTGCACTCTGCAGTTCCCCGCCCCTGTTTTAATTACACCTTAGACATCACTACTTATCAAACACACACACACACACATTAGGTCTTGGGGGGTGGTTGCACTGAGTGGCATCTGGTGGGCGGAGCTCTTTGGGTATGTAGGCTGCCCAGAGAGCCGCGCTGCCAGTTCAACAAGGTTGGCAGCCCCTCAATTTTAATCGCTCACTATTAGATAATATTGAAGAGCCAGAAGGGTGAGGGGAGGGGTCTTCTCACACCCCTTCTTCCTGGTTGCTGCTCGGGCAGGAGGGGCCAGGAGGAATTAATTATTCTGCTGGTTCGGGATCTGTGGTGACTGGGGGCTGCTGGCCCCCTGGTGTGCCCACTGCGCTACACCCCAGCGGAGTCGAGGGAGGGAGGATGTGTGGATGTATGGGACGTTAAAGTGTGTGTGGTGATGATTGGGCCTGGGTCTGGGACTTGCTGTCATCTGGCCTGCCTGTGCTTCTCCCGATGGGGGGGCGGCATTGCTTCTCCCCGCTGCTCGTGACTTCACCCACCTGTGGGCACGTCTTGACTCCCGGGACACTTGGCCAGGGGAGCTGGGGCAGGTGCTGCCCACTGTGTGGCTGTCTGGGGCGCTTGGCCCTCCCGGGTATTGGGTGGGGGGCGCTCGGGCTCCTGGGGCCCGGGTCCGGTGCACGGCCCATGTCTGGGCGGCTGGGGCCTGGCGGGGTCGGTGGGCTGTTGCCCCTGGCTCCCGGGGGGCCTCTGCCCTATGCTTATGGGGGCTCTGTCCGGGGGCTTCCTCTGCAGTCTTCTGGGTGGATGCCCCTGCGGTGGGCTTCCTGGGTTCTGTGCTCCGTGGGGGCTGCTGGTGGCCTGGGTCTTGTGGCCCTCTCTGCCTGCTTCTGATTGCTGGTGGGGGGTGGGGGGGGGGGGGGGGGGGGGGCTGTGGATTGTGGCCCTGTACACTTATACACTCATAACTAAGCAGGGTTATCATGTAGGTCCTGTACCATGGGTGTTGTGTGTTCACACACACAGACACACACACACACACACACTAGTCTAGTAGCATGCACGCTAAGCAGTTGATGTATTATCATGTCGTCTCAGGTCATCTATATCCACAGTTGTGTTGTATGTGATTGCCGCTACTTCTGCTTGTTTTTGTTTGTTTGTGGGTTTGTTTTTTCTATGCTTGTCTGCTTTCAGGTGCTCCTGCAGGCTCTAAGGCTGGATTCGCAACAGAGACCATGGGTTGTTGTCTGTTTTCCTTTTTTACAGGTGTAGCAGCTGGTTGTCTGGTTTTTGTTTCTATTTTTGTTCTGTTTCCTCTTCTTTCCTCTTCTTTTTTCCCGGTCCGGTTCAGCTATGTTATATATTGTAAACAAAAATAAATAAATGGGCATCAAGGGGAGCTTTAACAAAAAATGTAACTGAACGAAAACATCAAACTATGTGGTTTGCTGAATATTAGATCTCTCCTTTTGAAGTCTCTGTCAGTGAATGATTTGATCTGTGATCATCATATTGATATATTTTGTCTTACAGAAACCTGGCTGCAGCAGGAGGATCATGTTAGCATTAATGAATCAACTCCCTCTGACTATCTTAAGGTTCACGTTCCTCCAACCACAGGCAGAGGAGGAGGAGTGGCAGCTATCTTCAGATCAGGGTTACTAATCAGTCCGAGGCCCAAGATTAGTTTTAGCTCTTTTGAATCTCTGATTCTCAGTTTTTCCCACCCAAAGTGGAAATCACAAAAACCTCTTGTGTTTGTTGTTGTGTATCGTCCACCTGGCCCTTATTCTGAGTTTCTGTCTGAATTCTCAGAGTTTTTATCCCAGTTAGTGCTGAGTACAGATAAAGTCATTGTGGGTGACTTTAATATTCATGTAGATGTTGAAAATGACAGCCTAAATATTAACTTTAATTCTATATTAGACTCTATTGGATTTTCTCAAAGTGTTCACAGACCTACTCACTGCCTTAATCATACCCTTGACCTTGTGCTGACTTATGGCATTGAGAGTGAACAGTGTTCCCTCATAACCCTATCTTGTCTGACCATTTTTTAATAACTTTTGAATTTACATTACTTGACTATACAGCTTCTGAGAAGAATTTTACATATAGAAGGTGTCTATCAGAGAATGCTGTAACCAGATTTAAATAGTTGATTTCATCATCCTCTTCTTCACTGCCATGTGCAGATTTGACAGAGGACGGCTACCTAAATTTTACTCCAGTAGAACTTGACTCTCTTGTTGACAGCACTATAGCTTCAATGCGTACAACACTGGACAATGTTGCCCCTCTGAAAAGGAAGGTAATCAGTGAGAAGAGGTTGGCTCCTTGGTATAATTCACAGCTGCTTTAAAGCAGACTGCAAGAAAGCTGGAGAGACAGTGGCGTTCCTCAAATTTAGAAGTCTCAATTATTGGAAATATAGTTTAATAACGTATAAGAAAGCCCTTCGTGAAGATAGAACTGCTTATTATTCATCATTGATAGAAGAGAATAAGAATAATCCCAGGTTTCTTTTCAGCGCTGTTGCCAGGCTGACAAAGAGTCCGAGCTCTGTTGAGCCATGTATTCCTTTAACTCTCAGCAGTGATGATTTCATGAGATTCTTTATCAATAAAATTGTTTCTATCAGAGAGAAGATTAATGGAATCCTTCCCACTATTATCACTGATGTATCATCAAGTGCAGCAGCTTTAGAAGTATCTTTAGAACCTGATTTGTATTTAGACGGCTTCTGACCAGTTGATCTCTCTGAGCTAACAACAGCAATAGCTTGCTACTGACTGTTGACTTTTAAGGTTGCTGTAATTAAACCTTTACTTAAAAAACCTACTCTTGATTCAGAAGTGTTGGCTAATTATCGGCCTATATCCAATCTACCTTTTTTTCTAAAGTTCTTGAAAAAATAGTTGCAGTTCAACTTTGTGATCATTTACATAGAAATAATCTGTTTGAAGAGTTTCAGTCAGGATTCAGAGTGCATCATAGCACAGAAACAGCACTGGTGAAAGTTACCAATGATCTCCTCTTAGCATCTGATAGCGGACTTGTTTCTGTGCTTGTCCTGTTGGATCTCAGTGCTGCATTTGATACGATCGATCACAGCATTCTGTTACAGAGACTTGAACATGTTATTGGGATTAAAGGAACTGCATTAGGCTGGTTTAAGTCATATTTATCTGATAGATTCCAGTTTGTTCTTGTAAATGAAGAATCTTCCTCACACGTTGGAGTAAGTCATGGAGTTCCTCAGGATTCTGTGCTTGGAGCGATTCTTTTTACTTTATACATGATTCCATTAGGTAACGTTATTAGACAGCATGGCATACATTTCCATTGTTATGCTGATGATACTCAGCTGTACTTGTCTATGAAACCAGATGAAACCAACAGGCTGGTCAGACTACAAGCCTGTCTTAAAGACATAAAGACCTGGATGACTCAGAACTGTCTGCTTCTAAATTCAGACAAAACTGAAGTTGTTCTCTTTGGACCTGAGCGCTTCACCTAGAAACTGTCTAGCTATATAGTTACTCTAAATGGTATTTCCTTGGCTTCTAGTACTACAGTGAGGAACCTTGGAATTATTTTTGACCAGGATCCTTCCTTTGACTCACATCTAAAACGGGTTTCTAGGATTGCCTTCTTTTGCCTTATTAATATTGCCAAAATCAGGAACATCCTGTCTCAGAGTGATACAGAGAAACTGCTCTAGGGGTGGGCGATATGACGATATGCAACGTGAAGACAATCCGTAACGATCTGTCAAACTGCAGAGATCGTGGGATCTTCTTGGGCACATTCTATAAATTGCAGTTCTATGCTGATGCACCGACGCACCAAACGTATTACGTCGTCAACCTGACCGACCAATCGCAGTGAATTACGGGCAATGACATGCTTTCTTACCCGCCTCCTTGTTTGTGTGTAGCAGTAGCCGCATGGAGAGCCATGGCTGAAAGCCAAACGGAGGAGTTGGTCGCTAAAACAAATTCCACCTCCATTATATGGAATTGGTTTGGATTTTCCGCAACTGATCAAACGCAAGAAAATGTAATTTGCAAAGTTTGCACTGAAACGGTTCGCACGTCGGCTGTCAACACGATGAACCTGTTCAATCACTTAAAGAGGAAGCATCCCAAACAGTATGCTGAGAGCCAAACAGCGAGGGGCCCGGCGGCACCGGCACCGCAGAGGAGGCAGCAGCTAGCGAAGACCAACACAGACAACATTAACACAGGCATTTGACAAAGGCACTCTGTATGACAAGTCAAGCAAGCGATAGAAAGAGGTAACAGAAGCAGTTGCCTTTCAAGATGGTACCATATCTAATCAGCCGCAGACATTCGAACCCATATAAAATGGGTTCTGTCTGTTTTTCACTTTTCAATTTAAGATTGTGATAAAATCGAAATTGTGATTTTATTTCTAAAAAATCGTGATATGATATTTTTGCCATATCGCCCACCCCTAAACTGCTCCATGCATTTGTTACTTCAAGATTGGACTACTGTAATTCCTTATTATTGGGCTGTCCCACGTATTCTCTGAAAAGCCTCCAGCTGATCCAAAATGCTGCAGAGTTCTGATGAGAACTAACAGGAGAGATCATGTTTATCCAGTTTTAGCTTCTCTTCATTGGCTCCCTGTTAAATTCAGTATAGAATTTAAGATTCTTCTCCTCACATAAAGCTCTTAATGACTGAGCTCCATCACATCTTAAAGATCTCATTGTAAGATATTTTCCTAACAGAGCACTTCGCTCCCAAACTGCAGGTTTACTTGTTGTTCCCAGAGTTTCTAAAAGTAGAATGGGAGGTAGAGCCTTCAATTATCAGGCCCCTCTCTGTGGAACCAGCTGCCAGTTTGGGTTCAGGATGCAGACACCCTCTCTACCTTTAAGATCAGGCTGAAACTTTCCTTTTTGATAAAGCTTATAGTTACGGATGGCTCAGGTAATCCTGAAACATGCCATAGTTAAGCTGCTATAGGCTTAGACTGCTTGGGGACCTCATCTGTCACACATTTCCTCACTTTGCTCTCTTTTACCCATTTTTAATTTCTCAAATGATATTATGTACATGTGACATTATTGTGGTCATTAACTTGTGTTTTCCTGTTCCAACAGGTATCCTTTGTATGGTGTTATGGTGTTTTTCCCCCCTCTTTTCCCTCTTTTCTGTCTTCTCAAACCCCAGCTGGTCGAGGTGGATGGCCACCCTTCCTGAGTCTGGTTCTGCCAGAGGTTTCTTCCTGTTAAAAGGGAGTCGTTCCTTTCCACAGTCGCCTCATGCATGCTGAGAGATTGGACCAAAGAGAAGTAATGGTGCAATCTGTTGGTTTCCTTAGCTAGGAAATGGTTTTTGAATTGGCTTTATATGAATGAATTTGGATTGATTTAATTGGATTTGATTTGATTATGATTACAATGAATTGAATTCCAATTGGCTTAAATTAGACTGTGTTTTTTAAGTGCCTTGAGATGACAATTGCTGTAATTTTGTGCTATATAAATAAAACTGAATTTAATTGAATTGCTTGAGCTTGCTCTCTAGCTTTTTTCTGTATATGTCCTTTCTCTCTGTTGTCTTATTTTTCAGCTTTTTGAACAGTCCTCAATAACTCCTTCTCTCCCTCCACGAAAACTTTCTTTTTTATGTTGAGGGAAGAACCTCATTGTCCTCATGGGAATATTCTTCACACAGAAGTTAATGTAGTCTGTAACATACTCAGTCATGGCATTGATGTCATCTTTGTGTGGCTCACAAAGTGCATTCCAGTCTATGCACTGCATCTCAAAGTTAATCTTTAGCCTCCTGAGATCAATTTTTCAAAGTCCACACTGTGACAGGTTGTTGCTTAACAATGGGTGTAAAGCTGAAAGTAAGGAGAACCAGACTGTGGTTAGAGGAGGCAACGCAGAGGATATTTATCTTGTATTTTCTCAGCGTGAGCAGTTGACAAAACTTTCTATTGGTAGATCATATGTAAACTCACAGTCGGAAGTTCAATGTCTCGAGTCCAGATCCTCTCCTTCACGGTGACATTTCCAGGATTACACTGTTGTTAACAAGCACTGCAATATCTCCACCTTTGCTTTTGCCACTGACCCTGATGTCTCAATTGGCTCTTATTGTCTGAAAGCTGGGTAGAGACAGATTTGAGCCTGGTAAATGATTCTGTAGCCATTACTCAGTGAAACACATATTACTGCATTTTACATATTCTTTTTCTGTCCTCCTTATTGCTCCATATTCGTCCCCTTTTGTTTGCTTACGATCTGACATTCCCCATTGGTATCGAGGGAAGACTTGGCCTGAATTTTCTCCACCTGTTTCTTCATTTTGCTCCTGCTGGGGATCCACATCGTTTCCTCTTCAAATTATCTGAGATTGCTGCTCCTGTTTGTAAATAACTCTTGCGTTGGTATGGCAACTCATCATAATACAAATGTGTCAAAAATATGAGAAAAATCCACTCAATCAGCACAACTTTCAAACCAGCACAGAAAAACCTTTGAAAATCACTTATAAATCACAAATAGACACAATACTATCAGTACTACTGAACAATGTTTCCAACTTTGTTGTGGTGCATTTTAATATAAACTCAGAAACAAATGTATTAATATGTAAGACTTATGGAACATAACACCAGAATATTCACATTCAGTATGTTCAGAATATTCACACAGATTTTGAATGTGAAACTGATTAAAGTTTTTTTCTACAGCTTTCTGGTACATTTCATCTGGGTGCTCACGGTTTCCTTTTTTGTTTATGCTACAAAGGGGGAAAAGAAAATATATATATTAAGTCAATCTTGCAATAAAATGCGAATGAAAAAACAAAACATGTAGTCGTCACAAAATTGTACAGATCTGAAGTTCCCAAAGCTAAACTAACATGCTCAGATAATGCAATTGAAGATTGAATCACTCCTGAATGTATATTCCCAACAAGCTTCAAATAGGGAAAGGTGCTCTTTATATGCTCTTTAGTTACATCCTTTTCTAAAACCAGTAAATTGTAAGTGAATTCCCAATACAGCTGAATTCTGGATAGAGCTCTCCTTTATGTATCTTATGGCTTATTTTCTCAGATAACTAAATGCTTCAGAGATTGATTGGAAAGTTGCTAATTAAAGCTACGTGTCAACTTGTGATTGCTTAAAGCATTTCCAAAGTTTCGCCCTACTCTAATATCCTGATCATTCACGTAATCTAAAGACAACTTCAGTGCAGTGTTACACTTTGATGAAAGTTAGTTTGAAAGAAAGTTAGAAGCAAAATGTCTTGAAGGTTTTCTCACACAATCCACAGTGTCGCAGACACCCCCCATGCATGTACACTGGGACAAGGAAAGTTGTCCAATTAAATAGCCAGATCAAACTTTCACTAAAGTTCAACTGTGTATGTAAGTATACTGAGTGAGGTGCATATAGCACAGTACATGCTCTGAAACAGTTAGCTAAATTACAGTAACTATAGATTCACAGGACTCTGTTACAGAGCTCCAAACCATACCCCTTACTCTTTAGCTTTTTCTTACAGATGCACACATTTTGACCCTCTTTCCTTTGATTTGTCTGATATAGAAACATAAATCTACATTTTACTGACCTTCCTTTTTTTCATAGCAAACCCTGAACCTCTCTTCTGCCACACTGATTGTGAAAAACTTCTCACCTTCCTCACCCCAATCTGAGAGTCATTACCACTGAGGAGAGAAAATTTCTTTTTAATGCTCCAGCAGCAGGCCTTTTTCTTCAGTCCTGTTTGTGGTCCAGAGAGGAGAGTACTCTTTCTGGTCAGAGAAAGAGTGGGATGACTGATGTGTGGAAATGGACAAATACCAAATATCAGTACCATTTTTATCTTTGAAAAAATCCTTATCCTTGAAAGATTGAGAATTCAGACAATCTTTCGGTTGTGATTAACAAACCCTTTCTAGTGTCATGTACACTTAGACATATGTAAAAAATGTCATCATTAAAAACAGCAAACTTGAAAAAATTACCCATTATACTCGGTGGAATCAAAAGAAGACACAGCACATAATAATGATATACTGAATCCAAAGGAGGCATGCATTTTTGCAATGACAGAATAATTCTCAAATGGAAATAGAGTTCAGTAAACAAGGGCATATAGGATAGGTGTTGAATTGATATAAATATTAGTTATTTATAAGTCTACCTTTACAGTATATTTTTGTGTAATAAACTTTTTTTTTAAACTTTAACTTGCATGAATGTGTGTGTGTGTGTGTGTGTATGTGTGTTGGCAAATGACAATGAAACAAACTATGTCCATGAACGGAGCTTATGAAAACCATATGACAAGCTCTGTGAAAGAAAGCAATCCAGTTTCCTTCCCCCACTCCGACACAACCATCGCATAGTGAACCCCCCCCCCCCCCCCCCCCCCCCCCCCCCACACACACACACACACCCCACCCACCCATTTCTTCCAAAAACATACAATTCTTTTCCTAAATTCCCCTCCTCTCTCCTCTTTTGCCCACACTCCCTCTTGCTATATCTCCCTCCATCCCCCTTCCCCTCTCTGCCCTCCCTCTCGGCTCTCTGAAATCGTGGGACAGTTTGGATTGTCTCAGCTCCAGTGCAGATTAGTTACCACAAGATAGTTGAGTGCACAGATAGACTGTAAACTTTGAAACAATCAAAGAAGTGAGAGGAGAGGACAGATAGAAAAACAGAAGAAAAAGAAAGTAAATATTGCCAGCAGAATCAAAGGCAGGGAGACAGGCAGCCCTATTTTCAGCCTGAGAAAATAAAAGAATGGGCTTTCAGGTGAGCAGTTTCTACTGCTCTTCTCTTAACTTCTCTTTTGCTCTTTGGATTTTCTGCAGTCCTGGGCCAGGACCTGAGAGAGAGGGATGCAGTTTGTAATGCAGATGGCTGCTTTGTGGTTTATTTTCATCGCAAAATCTTTCTGAACTCATGGAGGGCTTGCAAGAGAAAGGTGGTGACCTAGCGACAGTCAAACGCAAGGAGGATGCTGTTACTATTGCTACACTCTTTTCCACTCTGGATTTGAGGCAGTCACGAACAAAGGTAAATGTATGGATTGGACTGCAGCGCCAACCTAGACAGTGCACTCCCACACGCCACTGAGGGGTTTCTCCTGGACTACTGGTGATCAAGATACAGACTATACCAATTGGCAAAAAGAGGATTCTCCTAATATGTGTTTGGTGCCTCGCTGTGTGGTCATGGGCTACAGCACTCATGAGCAGAATGATAACTTTAAGTGGCTGGATGGTTCGTGCTCTGTGCCTGTTGATGGATATATTTGCCATTATACTTACAATGGAATGTGCCCTGCCTTATGGAGTGAGGGTGCAGGCGATGCCCTCTACACTACACCATTTAGCTTACTCAGCACACTTCTCACCCATGTACCATTTGGATCTGTTGCTACTATTTCCTGCCCCACAAGTGCCAAGGAAGAACAATCAGTTTTGTGTATGCAGCGGGAAGATGGCTCAGTGGGATGGTCACATGAACAACCTCTTTGCTCTGATCTCTCTAAATCACTCAACATGTGTGAACAGAATAATGGTGGTTGTGAGCAGTTCTGTAGGCCAACTGGTAGTCACTTCTTCTGTGATTGTGCTGATGGGTATCAACTAAGAGACGATGGGCAGACATGTGAGCTATCTGATGTTTGCGTCGGAGCTCCTTGTGTGTCTGAGTGCTTGCCTGTTTCAGATGGCTACCGCTGTGCCTGTTCTGCTGGATACATGCTTGCACCAGATAAACACAACTGTCTAGATGTAGATGAGTGTCTTCAAAGTCCATGTGAACAGATTTGTGAGAATGCTCCTGGGACATTTGAATGTCGATGTCGGGAGGGCTATTTTCTAGACGATGAGGGTGAATGTGAGGAAATAGATGAGTGTATAAATGACCCATGTGAACATGAGTGTGAGAACACTCCAGGATCCCATATCTGCCACTGCTATCTGGGTTTTTCACTTGTTCCTGAGGATTCCAGCCAGTGCCAAGATATTAACGAGTGCAGGATCCCTGGGACCTGTGAGCAGATGTGTGTGAATTATGAGGGTGGTTTTGAATGCCACTGTAAGGAAGGCTATGAACTCATGTCCAATCATTATTCATGTCAGAAAAGAGGGGAAGGTGACAACCAACCTGCTGTCACCCCTCCCTTTCCTTGGGTAACCCACAAGCCTGGACGTATATGGAATCCTATGGACTATGTTTGGAACCAGGAGCAGAGCCACACTGGCTGGACTACAGAGGAAGAAAAACCTCAGGACTGGTTTACTGATCCACCAAGAGTTCTGATGTCTGATGTAATCTGGGTCACCAGTGCTCCACAGGGTGAACTTTCCTTTGATACAGTACTGAACCCTCTGACACAGGGGGCTGAGAGAGATAATAAACCCATAAGAGGAGTTGACTGGTTGGAGTGGCAGCAGAGATTTCAGTCTGAAGTAAATGTTTTATCAACAGCCACCCACACCATGGTTTCTCCCACCACCAGTTCTAGCACAAAGTCAGACTGGTATGAAGATGATGAGGATGAGGCTACTACAGCTGTTCCATTTCTTTCCACGTCTACAATCTCTGAAGGTGCTTGGAATTGGTGGCTAGGGCTTACCACTTCCAGCCAGAGTCTAGAAAATTCAGAAGAGTTAGTCACAGACAATGATGCACGTTCAGATTCAGACTACCAAAATGAACTAGAAGAACAGCTCTTCAAAAGTGAAAGCTCTCAGTTCCCATCGGAGGGGTCAGAAAAGTATAATGTGGATTTTACACACTCCCAGGGCCCTACTGTTCCCACCCAGCTTTCTACTTCCCAGAAAGCCCTGGGTGATGGTGGAGGGAATGTAGATATCCTGGATCCTGTCCAAAAGGACAGGGAGCAGAGACAGAGCAGCATCTGGCTCCTAGTGGGCCTGCTAGTGCCCATCTGTATCTTTGTTGTGGTGATGGTTGCACTGGGTATTGTGTACTGCACCCGCTGTAGTGTTGAGCCAAGAAACGAGAACACCACTGACTGCTACCACTGGATCTCAGGGGCACATGATAAACAGGGAGTACCTAACCCCTCAGCAAGGGTCAAGTCCTCTGTTTAAACAGAGAAGAGAGAAACTACATTTACATGAACAGACTATTTTAGTGTTGAGCAAGAATGAAAATGAACCTTGTGACAAGCTTAATGTTACTCTTTCTGACTGTGGACTTACAACAATCTGATATTGCTGTTAAGTATAAACTGATAGATGTGGGGTAGGGACATGAAAAACCACTGACGTCTTTTGGAAATTGGGTTTTTGAGTGATACAAACTGCTTTTTTGTACACTGACTGCAAATTGCAATATATTCTTGTGCCATGATTGCACAAGTTAGTTAAATAATCATCATCTGTTTATAAAAACAGCTGGAGATAAATTATGCCAAGAGCCTTTGAAATTAATGAAATGAAAATACTTTATTTATCCAAAAAGGATGAATAACTAAATTTATATATATATATATATACATATGTATATATAACTTGCATATGAAATAATTGATACAATATTGTCTTTCTTGACTATGAAGTCTATTGTATTATCAAAATCCTTGTGATCTGTTAATTTCAATAGCAGATAACTGTAAATAACTATTACTATAACAATTTTAAGGGGATTTAAATGTGGAGTTTGTCAACTGTGAACAAATGCCCTGATGAGAGAAAAATATATTCAGTGAGAACATGATTATGCTGACCAATTAATCATTGAAGATATCTGTGTTGGAGCAGAATGATGGATATAAAAATCTTTGTATATACAGATAATGTTCTGGTTATACATTTCTGTTTGTTTCAGACTTGTCACCTGTCATTTGTACTTACTTGAATTTAAAATATTTACAGCTGTTATCATTTACTTACCTTCACTCTGCACAGCATGTTTTATAGGGGCTGATGCTTGACCGTGTTTGTGAAATGGCCATTAGTTATCTTTTGTAACTCTAATTAATTTCTATGCTCCACATATATATTTTAGCAGAGCTGGATTATGTCCAGATGTGTACAGACTCTCTCCACTCCAGTTTTTGGTGTAGCTTTGCATGTCAAGTATTTTGAAAACAACACCAGCTTTCAAGAATTTTAGATCACAAAAATTGTAAATAACACAAGGACCTTTGAATAGGCAGTCATGAATGGCTTTCCATATGTCTGGGTAAACAAACTGTCATCCCAAATTTATACATTGAACATGTCTATTGTTTGTTTTTGCTGTTGATGGAACTGTGAGAAAGATCTGATATATTCTCTCTGAAATAGTAAATCAAAATTTGATATGATATTTCTTGTGAAATTTATTTACTGATCTTTACAACATTATTTGGAAAAAATAATAAACTATTTCTCAACTCATATTCCTTTTACTAGCCTTAAATCTCAACTTCATCTAAGAGTTTAACAACGTTCCGTGCTCTTAGCATACTGATATTACACAAATGAAAGTGCACAAGGTTTAAAGAGTTTCATGAATGACACTGATGTGTTTGCCACTGCATTTTTGATGACATCACATCACTGGTCTTTCTGAGCATATTGATCTAATTGTGGTACCTCCTTTAACACTCACTGGCAGTAAGGAAAGATTGTAATTGCAGTGACTAATGCATTATGCCGATCAAAACCAGGATATGGCTTTGTGTGGGGCTCTCAAAGGGGATCTCACTCTCTCATGCTTTTTATTCTCCCTCACTGTCTTTCTCCCTCTCAGACCTAATTCAAAACTGTCATTTTGACTTCACCTCTCAGTGCACAGACACAAACCAGTCACCAGTAAGCAGATCTGCACTCATGTCGAGGTTATGCCCTTTGCACATTTATTGAACTAAACTAATGTTTTCAGTGTTTGAATCTGGGACAAATTTAATTCTCAAAAAGTACAAAGTAAACAAGGCTGACAACAAAGAAAAAGAACACTTAACAAGGTGAAGGAGAAAACAAACACTGAGAAGTCAACAAAGAAACATGAACCAACATTCTAGAATTTTAAAGAGACCTCAATGAAATTACTTTTACTGACATCAGAGTTGTTTAGCCTGTCAAATTGTAAATGCGGCCAAATATTTATCCTTTTGGGATAAATATTTTCATTGAATTAATTTCATACACACACACATATATATATTAGGGCTGGGCACATTAACGCGTTATTTTTGCGTTAACTAATGAATTCATTATCGCTGACAATTATCTCCCAATGTCTCCCAATAACACTGTTGCTCACTGGCTTTTTTTTTTTTTAAAGTCCATCGTGGGCGAGCCTAGTATGTTGCTTACTGCTGCGGCGCTCACAGGAAACAGTCAGAAAAGAAAAAAATTTGCGGATGATGGTAGGGTTTTCGTTCTTATTAACGAAGTCCCACCTTAAACAGAAAGAACCACACAAGAGATCAATATCAAGTTCAGCTTTTGCAAAGGGGAGAGCCGTCACTGCTTCAGCTGTTATGTCTAAGCAACCTCCAGCAATCTCTGACTCCCTCCCTGCAGCAGCCTGGTTTTATTCAAGGATAAGAAAAGGGGAAGAGCTTTACAAAACAAAAGGTGGCATAGAAAGTTCAGAGCGTGTGACTCTAATGTTTATATATGGAGACACATCTGCAAATTCAGAGTGTGAGACCTTGACGATAATCATTCAAAGAGATACATCTACAAACTAGTTTGAATCAGACATTGTGCATTGTAGTTTGAACTCAGTTAAACTCAGTTGACCTCCGGAAGGCTCTGTCCTGAAGCACCTCCCTTTGTTTATACTCACACACACACACATTTCATCATCACATGATTAGAACTAATGCAGTATAAGATCCATACATGATCACACATGATTTTTATAGTATAGCATATAAGTGCAATTAAAGCACAGGAATACAATTGTAAAACAGGGTATATCATGAGATAACAACTAAAAACTCTAACAGATGATGCAGGCTAAACAAACATGGAGAAGGTTACAGAACTTTTACATGGCCGTTTTCATTTCAGACGGCGCAGTCATCAGAGCCGGGGCGCATGGTGTCTGTCCGACTTCCCATTTCTCCAACCATACATTTCTTAATTTTTGCATCCATCAGTGTGACTCTCTATTTCTGCGACTACCCAAAAGTTCGACTTCCCATTTCTCCGACCATACATTTACATATATTTTCATCCATTTGTCCGACCTCCCATTTCCCCGACTTAAGTATGCCCGGTGTTCCGACTCCCAGTAATTACAACAGTGTATTATAGTCCGGCCCAGAAGCAGAATATAGACTGAGATACCAACTTAATCTCTTGTATTATGACGGCACCACAGTCTAGTCAAAAGCACGTGGGTCCTGCTCCTGTTCCTTTCATGTTTTAATACATGTGCACAGACCTGTGATACAGTCAGTGAAAGCTTCATTAATAAACACAAAGTGTCGGCATCGGAAGGAGGAGATGCCTTGAACGGGAAGACCGTGGTGGTTTTCAATTACGCACACCGACCCCAAATGTTGCAACTTTACAAAATTTTATCCGTGAAAAAAAAAGCCTCACAAACACGGACCAAAACAACTCTATAATACGCACAAAACCCAAAAGAAACAAAAGTTTTTCAAAAATAGAAAAAATCTCTACATGACATTTTGGTCAGCGAAATCCACAGACAAGACGACTGCAGAAGAAAATTAAAGAGGGTGGGTGGGGGATTACATTTTTTTAGGGGGGCACACCTTCAACCTATTTATTGTTAGGTCCAAAGTCGGAATTCTGGATGGTCGGATTTAGCCCTGGTTGGAGTACAGGGATTACTTTGGTCGGAGCAATGGGCCCAGAAAAGTCAGATTAATGGGTCAGAGATGGGCGGTCGGACTTTTGGGGCGTCGGACTGACGTATGACCCCCATTTGGAAGCACTGCAATGTTGAATTGTCATATCGCCGGAGTACTTCGATCATATGACTGTACAGTTCCAATAAAAATACGGTATATGCTACTTTTGAATTATTGGATTTTGCATGCGATTAATCACAAGAAACCATGCAATATTTGTCCAACTCTAGTTTATTCACTACCAGCTGATAAAAAAGATGTGGCAACAATAAAAGCAGAGTGGATAAGCACATGGACATACAAAGAAGGGAAGTGAGACAACACAGTACAAAATAAAAGGTATACACTAGAAATATTCAGAACTCATATTAAGCTAAACTTAACCTGGATATAATGGCACTCTTAATTTCTTCAAGGAAATTAATCATTTTTAAAAGAACATCTGATTAGTTTTCAGAGTTTCAGATGTGAGATATATCCTTGCATGCATGGCAATAGTTTGAGTAAATGATAAAAGCAGTCACACAGGGAACATTTTGTTTTTGAGAAGTAGCATCAGGTTTTCTCATTTGACATGCCTCGGCTGTGTATTGTCAGAAATGCCTTCCACAGAAACAGAATGAAAAAGGTGCCAAAGGTTAATCTAATGGCAGCACATACAGACATACAGAAGACAGATGCTCTGTGATTTCAGTATGACTTGGAAGGATGCATAATGGACAAACAAAATGTATTTCTGCAGCCTGCTGTTACTACAAAGAAAAAAAAACTCTTTTTCTTTTCTATTTTCCTTTGTTTCATCAGCAATCTCTGTGATTAGCAAATGTATAAAAGACAAACACTTGGACGTCTGTTCTCTACACACGTTAACTGTATCCTTCTCATTTATGTAGTTTGGTCTGTGCAGTAAATCTCATTTCGCCCCTTCATTTTCTATCCAACATTGACCTCAATATTTTTCTGCTGTGTCTGTGTTAGAATAAGACAGCAGCTGGAAATTACAAATTTGACTCTTACTCTGCACATAATCACTACAGCATTAGTGAGCTTACAGACAAAGACAGAATTTTGTGTCTGAAGTGGCTGAAGCTGGTGGTGTCAGGATTAGTGGAGGAAGTGGACCCAAGTGTAGACAATGGAGAGCTGGCAAGAGGTGGTGGAGGGGGGTTGAGACCTAGCGATGGCAGTGGCTGCAGCAAATGCTGTAGTGAAGACTCAGGAAAGAGCAAAACAGGAGCTGGACCAAGAACAGAAGTCTGTGGCTCAGAAGAAGGTGAAGGCTGTAAGTTGAATAGCTCCACTAAAGCTGCACTGTGCACTGCATTGGCCTCAACGTCCAGGTCTGCCATAGCTGGAGATAAGAGGGGCCATGGTCTTGCATGCAGCATCCCTAAGAGTTCAACTGACACCTTTAGCCTCTCCCAGGTGTCACAAAAAGTTTTGACTGTCTTATGTTCCACCTGAAACTCCTTTGGTCAAATCAAATGGAATAGGGGCTGGAGAAGCCAATGCTACACCTGGGGCTGGAACAGGGGGAGCACCTAGCTCAAGCATTTCGGGGGAGGTGAGATGAGGTTGCCTGGAGCTTTGCCTCCTTCTTTTCCCTTGTAGCAACTTTGGGAGAGTGTTACAGTTCACCCCCTTGAAGGCTGAATGATAGGTGTCAAAGTGAACCTCCGCCACACCAGAACACAAGAAGGCAAGAGACAGGTGACAAGGAGGCAACAAGGAGAAACTGTTGTGAGGAGCTGGGAGTGAGGAGACAGGCGAGAGTGGCAGTGGGGAGATGAGACAAGGTTGCCTGGAGCAATGTGTCCTTCTATAACCTCTCCCCGTGCACTGAGCTGGGGCCAATTCCTGTTGAAATCTATGGAGCTGGTCCCACTCTGGCAGGTGGAAAAACTCAAAATAAGAAATCATCTCTCCCCCTGGCCTCAAGGGATAGACAAACAGAATAGAGGCTCTGGAGAGGCCTGATGGCTGTGGCCAAAATTGTCTGGTGGATCCTGAAACTGAGAAAAAAACCCACAAGGAAACAAACTGAGAAACAACAGGGGGATTGACTCAGGGACATTAAAAGAAACGGCATGAAATGATCTAACGAGGAACAACTGAAAACCAGAAGTACATGAAGGAATAAATTACAAATGAAGAAGCTATTTTGTGTGTACTGTTTTTGTTGCAAAGATGGCAGACCTGACATGTGCTGCTTATTGTTGTTACACTGTGCAGCCAGATTCTGTAATCATCTCTTATCCAAAGATGCTGAACCACAATAGAGGTGGACTGAGATTAGGTGGAGAGATAGCAGTGTCCAATAAAAATTCCAGAGAACACTGGCCTGTGGTCTTAATTTTTTTGAGAACTGCTTTACAAATTTGACACAAAAATGCAAGTTTTCCATTAAACTAATTATAAAAACTTATGCTGTTCCAACAATTTAACCAGGAGACACCATACTACAAGAAGGCATGTTAATTGACTCAGTAAATTCCTTTCATGTGTATATTTTCTTTCAGTCCCACTCTCATTGGGAATCACTGTACTTATTTAAAACTATAGAAATCTTTAAGAACCAAACAGTAAACAACTACATGGAAACAAAAAGCTCTCATAAATATAAGTTTTGTTTGGATGAAAAATACCACGTTCTTATTTTCTTTGCAGTATTGCATTAGCCTGTTTACACATGACTGAAACCCATCCACACCTGTTGATGTTTTCAGTTACTGCTCTGATCACTGTTATGGAAGTTTTTAATCGCTTCCTTCCTAATACCTCTGATGAGCAATGAAATAGAGAAACTTACTTTTTCTGCCGGCCGGCTAAGTTTTTATTCTTCGTTGCAAGGAAAAAGATCAGTCCACACCATTCAGCAGCAATGGTATGAAAAGATACAAACAAAAGGAATCCAGAGTATTTATACCTTTAGATGTGTAACAACATCTCCAGAGGGGGGCAGGATGCAGTCTTCATGATAAACAGGAGGTTAAAACAATTATCTTGTCTGAGTGTTAATTAAGAAGTAAATAGTTTAAAACAATTAGCGTGTCTGGGTGATACAAATGGTTAATGTGGATTGGAGGGTCTGTCAGTCCTGAGACATAAAAATTACCATCACAATTCTCCCTTTTGATTATTAATTAATCACTAACAGAAAACAAACTTAAGAAAAATAAAATGGATGAAAACTAAATGCAAGAGAATACTTAAGTATCCGGTATGCTATTTCAAGCAGATTTGAAAATGTATCATCGTGGTAGTTGATTAGAGCAGATAAAAGACTAACAAAACAAAGCAAAAAAAAAAAAAAAAAAAAACAACCCAAAGAAAAACAAAATGAAAAAAATATCGGGTTAAGGAATATGAGGAGAGGTTGAATTTTGATCAGCATTATTGGCGTTCACCTGAACATATGTGGAGGAATGAATCATCTTTTTCATGAGCACGTTAGACAGCCTTTTCAATACACATGGAATTAAGGTGCAGAGCAAAAGGAAAATCATTACATATGGGATTATTGTTAAAAACCATGTTGGCCATCCTTGGCCCAAAGATTTCAGCCAAGGGAACCATGAGTCATTTATTACAGGAGGGAGTTGAATGGCATCTTTCATGTGTTTGATAATGTTGGTAATGTTCTCATATTCGTCGGAGTGGTTGTCTTCAATTCCAGAGGTCAACATGACCATGTTCACATCTGACAGCATGTTAAGTAGAGCGTCATGTGGGTCTGGTGGCCCATTGACTATGACTGAGTTGTCTGTACATATCCGAGCTTGGATATTCAATTCCACACCAATACGTTACTGCATCAGTGGGTTTGACATCAGAGATGGTGATCTGGGCTCCGTTGGAATTTGGAAGTTTTGTTATTGTGAAGCGGTTTGGAGCAATGGTTTTGTCAGTGGTGGCAACGATCAAGTGCCAATCGTGTGGGCCGCAGGGGTCTCTGCATAGGTATTTGTCATACTTGGCATAATATGCCTGAACCCGTCCTGATCGCCAAATTTCAGGGTAAACGAGGCAGGTGAATGTTGCACTTTGACCTTCTGTCAAAGTGACAGTCCTGGCAGGTTTGTAGGTGTAAGCCTCCATCAGCTGTGCCAAACATGACAGCATCAGAATCAGGTGATGCATGGTGGAGTTTGGTGGAACACGTCTGGTTGGTGTTTGTTGAATCCACAGGGCCAATTCCACGGGTCGTCCTCTTTGGCGTCTGTGCGTCCTTGCACCGTCCGTCGTCTTTGGCCTCTGTGCGTCCTCGTGTCGTCCGTCACCGTCCGTCCTCTGTGCGTCCTCGTGTCGTCCGTCACCGTCCGTCCTCTGTGCGTCCTCGTGTCGTCCGTCACCGTCCGTCCTCTGTGCGTCCTCGTGTCGTCCGTCACCGTCCGTCCTCTGTGCGTCCTCGTGTCGTCCGTCACCGTCCGTCCTCTGTGCGTCCTCGTGTCGTCCGTCCTCGCGTCGATCACGTTGGCAGCTGGGCTCCTCCGTTGGCTCGGGGATCTTCCTGCAGTGGATGGCGTGAACCCACGTTGCCCTCTCGGCTATCTTCGCAATGGTATGCGTTGTCAGAATGGATCTCGTCACCGTTTGGAATTCCAGTGCTCCTTTCTGAAGTCGTTTCTCACCACCCAGGTTGGAAGTCTGCAGAGAGAGAGAGGGAGAGAATAAGTTTTTGCAATATTTTAGCATATATTCTCACATAGGCCAGTGGAGGGGAGTGGCCTGGTTACAGGTTTTACTCCCAGAGATGGAGGTCTGCCAAAATTGAAATTTTGATTTCAGAGTGCCATTTTCTCGTTTGACAACGTCTCTACTGGCAGGGTGTTATACACAATGTTGTCTGAGGTTAATGATAAGAAATTCACTAATTTGGTTTATTGCAGAATTGACAAAGTGAGAGCCATTATCGCTGCTCAGTTTTGGTGTAGTTGTAGTTCCCAGATGGGGAGTAATCTCTGTTAGCAGAGCCTTTGCTACCACTTGGCTACTCTGGTGTTTTGCTGGAAATACTTCAATCTATTTTGACCACGTCAACTATTACTAAGCAGCGTTTCTTTCCTTCTGCTGGTGACAGTTCTATGAAATCCATCATTAAGTGTTCGAATGGTCTGTCTGGTGATGGGTGAGCGATGTGTGTGACTGCTTTGGTTTTACCTTTTATGCGTTGCACAAACCATACGCGGTTGACTGATCTTCTGCTGTATGAACTGAAAATTCTTTGGTGAACCAGTGCTGGGTTATGGCATCCATCATCCCCCCTTTTGACACATGGTCCAATCCATGTGTCAATTTCGCGAAATGAGGGAAAAAATGTTTAGGTAGACAAGGCTTATTATCGGTTCCTCGCCACACATCTTCCTGTGGTGTGGCAAAAGATTGCACCGTTGTGAAAGAGGTGGAAATGGTGACAGGGATCAATTTTTAGTGGGTAGGAGTGTAGCTTCTTTTTCAGCAGCATCCACTCTTGCATTTCCTTGAGAGACAGGACCTGTGTTGTTAGTGTGAGCAAAGCGTTTACAAACAGAGATTGACTTTTTGGAATAAAATGGCATCAAGAAGAGCTGTGACTTTGTCATGATGGAGAATGGGTTTGCCGTTAGATTTTAGGAATTGTCTGTGTTTCCACAGAGTGTCAAAATCTTGGACAACCCAAACATGTGTCTGAAATCAGATTAGATGGTTACTGCTTTGTTGTTAGCTAGTCTGCATGCCTCTGTCAAAGCTATCAGTTCTGCCACCTGTGTAGAATGGTGAGGAGGGAGTGAGCTGGGGAGAAGAATTTCATGATTAGTGACAACAGTAAAACCAACTCTGTTGTGACCCGTTTGTGGGTCACGTGAAGCTGATCCATCTGCAAAGAGAACCAAATGAGGGTTTGTTAATGTTGTTTCTTGGCAAGCAAACCGGTTGGGGGACAGCAACAGTTATGTTGTGTTCTGTCATCTGGTGTGGGGAGGAGAGTGGCAGGTTTTAACACAGGGTGTTAGACAGTGATGTTAGACATTTCTAAAAGTGTTTTGTTGTATCGTTGCCATCGTGCTGTGGAGAGGTAAGAAGTCTTTTGTTCAAGTAAAATCATGGACACATCAGAATAGCCCACAATGTCTCTGGAGGCCATAACTGCCTTTTCAGCTGCCGCCACATATCTGAATATATCTTGGGATCTGCAACCACGGGGTCCAGTTTTGAAGAAAAATAAGCTACAGGCCGCAGCTTATTTCCATGATCCTGCAACAAAACAGAAGTCATACATCCATCTTTTCCATCTACTGATTGAGTGAACGGTCTGGTAGGGTCAGGCAGGCCCAATGTTTGAGTGCTTTGTAAGGCAAGTTTTAGTTCTGTGAAAGATTGTTCTGCTTCAGGAGTCCATTTGATCTTATGTTTTGCTTGCAGGCCTTTGCCATGAATGAGGGAGGTGAGTGGAGCTTCAAGAATGGCATAGTTAGAAATGAACTGTCTACAGTAAGAGCACATAGCAAGAAAATTGTGATGGGTTTTGGAAGGTTCTGAATTGCATCAACTCTTTTTGGTGAAAGAGTCTTCCTTTCAGAAGTGATGACATGACCTAAGAAGACAAATTGAAGTTTAGACAAGCTGGCTTTGTGACCAGTTTTAGCCAGATGTTTCAAGGATTTGACTGTGTTGGCTTCACACTGCTCATTGGTCAGACTGCAGATCATGAGGTCATCAAAGCAGTGCCTGGGGAGAGAACAAAGGGTTCAAGACTGTCTGAGAGCTTCAATGCAAATGGTGGGACTTTCACAGTATCCTTGGCACAGACGTGTGAATGTGTAGTCCCTCCTATTGAATTTGAAAGCAAACCAGAATTAGCTTCCTGGGTGACCTGGAACACTGGAGGTGTCTGAAAGGTTGACCACTGAAAAGAATTTTGCATTAGTTGGTTGCATCACCTGCTTGCAGATCCTGAATATAGCGCCAGTCTGTTGGTTGATCTTTGCCTCTGATTTTATGACAGGAAACAAAGGCGTGCGTATTGGAGAATCGTTACGTGGAACAATTACTCCTGCTGCCTTAAGAGACTCAAAGAATGGTGGTATATTAACAATGGCTTTTTGTTTAAGTGAGTATTGAGCCTTGCAAGGTTTAAAGTCTGATTTTAGAATGATGACAACATTTTCACAATTTTTGACAAGGTTAACATCATACTTACTGTTGACTGTTCTTTCTGTGTGCACAAAAGATGTCAGTGAAGGTGAAAAAATAATAGATCTATCAGATGTTTGTTGCCTTTCGGCTGTAGGCTTACACAATTTCATAACTGGGCTCAAATCTTCCCAGCTATCCGATGTGTGTTTTTCTAGTGGGATGTGTGGGACTGAGTTACGTTGAGCTGGTGTGAGAGAGACTGACACAGCGCATTTATGTTCTGTCCAAAAAATGTGTGTCAGTGTTAGTTTGTCAAACCTCTCCCTTAACCAGCTTTCCTCGTACGATTCGTCAGATTCTGGTGACAGATGGGAGGTACACTGCAGGTCCTCTTTGGCCATGAAGTCTGTTGAAATGATGTTTTTTGCTGAAACAAACTCAGGGAAGGTTGTTAGTGGTTGCAGATGCATATGTCATGTTCGAGGTGTGGAAGACAACTGGGGTTGGGATTATCATTTACACATCCAGTTCCTGCCTGTCAGGTTATTTTAATCAGTTTCTCTTCTAGTTTTTCCGTTTTTCTTAGTTTTTTTTTTTCTTTTAAACTAAGGGACCCCCCTATTGGGAATCTGAGCTCATTTGTCCATAAATTTTAATATTTTAAGCTTTTATCCCCAAATCTCTTTTTCATGATTTCCACGATGGGCCCCTCCGGAGGCTCAACCACCTCAACGGAAAATCTCCCCATGCCGAATGGGGATGGGGAGGCCGTACGACAAATCCAGTCCAGACGTCTCTGTACTGGGTGCTTTTTTCAAATGCCAAGTCACAAATGCTAACTGTTTCGTATTTTGGCCACAAACAGCAAAAAACCCCTTCCTTTTGTGTTTTCTTTTCTTCTTTTTCTTTGTCCAAAGGATACAAGCAACAAACGGAATTATTACGTGTTCGTTTTAAAAGAGAAAGAATAGAAATAAAGAAAATAAAAAGAAGCCCCGTTACTTGTTTATCCAAGCACCGTAACATTACTTCGTCTTATTTAAACTGCTACAAGTAACAAAGAGCATGGCCACTTCGTCTTAACGCTACAAGTGGCAAAAAGCTGGCCAACTGTGGAGACCATGAAAAAACTCAAATGTGCCTAATTAAAACCCAAATTTGAAAGACAATGTATTAAGTCAATATTTCAAAACTCACCAGACGAGCTTCGCTGAACTCTGTTCTTGGAACCCCGGTGGCAGCGACTCAGGACGTGTTACCGGTTAGCCCTCCCGTCTCACAAATTAATTGAGGTTTGGAGGCTGGAAATAATCTATTTCTCCAGGATGGCCTGTCGCTTTCCGTGCCTCATCCTGAACGGCTGCTCACGGGGTCCAGCCAACAACGCCAAACTGTTATGGAAGTTTTTAATCGCTTCCTTCCTAATACCTCTGATGAGCAATGAAATAGAGAAACTTACTTTTTCTGCCGGCCGGCTAAGTTTTTATTCTTCGTTGCAAGGAAAAAGATCAGTCCACACCATTCAGCAGCAATGGTATGAAAAGATACAAACAAAAGGAATCCAGAGTATTTATACCTTTAGATGTGTAACAACATCTCCAGAGGGGGGCAGGATGCAGTCTTGATGATAAACAGGAGGTTAAAACAATTATCTTGTCTGAGTGTTAATTAAGAAGTAAATAGTTTAAAACAATTAGCGTGTCCTCGATGATGATGGGGAATGTCAGATTACTAGCAAATAAAATGGGAGAGCTTGAAGCACTCATGGGGACAGCGAGAATATTAAGAATAGAGTTTTGTGTATTTCCCTGATAGATGGCTGCAGGTGCATTTACTGGTGTCCAAGGCTTTTAGATAATACGAGCAGACAGACCACTCAGGAGCACCAACAAAACTGACATTATAAGCTCAGTTGTTACCAGGCTACAAACACAGCATCCCATTACATTCATTGAGATGCTAGGTGATTTTAACCATGTCTCCCTCTCAGCTACTCTCCTAACTTTTCAGCGGTTTGTCCACCAACTGCTCCACCAAAGAAAATTAAAAGTTGGATTTATTCTATGCAAATGTACAGTTTGTTTTATAATATTGCTATGATTACATTATAGCTATAATTGCTATAATATTTCTTTTATAATATATCATTGCTGAAATCAGGAACATTCTGTCTCAGGGTGATGCAGAGAAACTAGTCCATGCATTTGTTACTTCAAGATTGAACTACTGTAATTCCTTATTATTGGGCTGTCCCACATATTCTCTGAAAAGCCTCCAGCTGATCCAAAATGCTGCAGCCAGAGATCTGATGAGAACTAACAGCAGAGATCATGTTTCTCCAGTTTTAGCTTCTCTTCATTGGCTCCCTGTTAGATTCAGAATAGAATTTAAGATTCTTCTCCTCGCATATAAAGCTCTTAATGACCGAGCTCCATCATATCTTAAAGATCTCATTGTAAGATATTTTCCTAACAGAGCACTTCGCTCCCAAACTGCAGGTTTACTTGTTGTTCCCAGAGTTTCTAAAAGTAGAATGGGAGGCAGAGCCTTCAGTTATCAGGCCCCTCTCTTGTGGAATAAGCTGCCAGTAAATGTCCAGGAAGCAGACACCCTTTCCACTTTTAAGATTCGGCTTAAAACTTTCCTTTTTGATAAAGCTTATAGTTAGGGATGGCTCATGTGATCCTGAAACATCCCATAGTTAAGCTGCTATAGGCTTAGACTGCTGGGGGACCTCATCTGTCACACCTTTCCTCACTTTGCTCTCTTTTCCCCCTGTTTAATTTCTCAAATGATATAATGTACATGTGACATTATTGTGGTTATTAACTTGTGTTTCCCTGTTCCAACAGATATCCTTTGAATGGTGTTATGGGTTTTTCCCCCCCCTCTTTTCTGTCTTCTCAAACCCCAGCTGGTCGAGGCGGTTGGCCACCCTTCCTGAGCCTGGTTCTGCCAGAGGTTTCTTCCTGTTAAAAAGGAGTAGTTCCTTTCCACAGTCGCCACAGGCACGCTCAGGACGGGAGATTGGACTGAAGACAAGTTTCAGTGCAATCTGTTGGTTTCCTTAGCTAGGATATTATTTTTTGAATTGGCTCTACATGAATTAATTGGATTATGATTACAAGGAATTGAATTCCAATTGGCTTGAATTGGACTATATTACTTAAGTGCCTTGAGATGACAATTGTTGTAATCTGGCGCTATATAAATAAAATTGAATTGAATTGAATTGAACTCAATGAGAGGAAGAGGGTACCGATTCTTAATGGTAATGTTATTCAGAGGTCCATAGTCAATGGAATCTCAGGGTCTCAGGATCTCAGGGAACCATCTTTTTTCCCCACAAAGGAAACCATGGCCCTGCTGGGGCGGATGAGTCCTGTTTTTAAGGATGCCTCAATATACTCAGTCATGGCAATCTTATCCGGACCAGAGATGGAATATAACCTCCCCTTGGGGATCGGTCCCCCGGGATGAGGTCGATGGGACAGTCATAAGGTCGATGGGGTGGTAGCGATGTGGCCTTACTTTTACTGAATACCTCCCCGAGATCATGGTAGCACCTGGGAATGGAGGTCAGGTCAGGCTGATCGACCTTTAAGTCTGCGTGAGATGGAACAGAGAGTTAAGGTCAGCAACCACCCCAATTTCCACCTTTTTATTCAGTTCGAGCCCTGTCTCTTCCCCGGGTACCCCCATCTCATAACCTTCCCAGTACACCAGTCAATGTGGGGGTTATGTCTCTTGAGCCAGGGGAACCCCAGGATCAGAGGGTATTGGGCTGAGTGAAACAGGTGAAAAGACATTAGCTCATGGTGATCCTCAATGCTCACTTCAACCGAATCAGTCACATGGGTAACTTTGAAAATGAAACTGTCATCTAAAGCACTAGTTTCCAAGGGCTGAGATAGCAGTTCAATCTTGACACCCAGCTTGTGAGCCAAGCTCCAATCCATGAAGATTTCATCTGCCCCAGAGTCAATTAACCCTCCCAGAGAGACTGTGATAGCATGATGTTTTACCTGGATGTCGGTCAGGGAGCGGAAGGGACTGCTAGTGGAAGAGGGGCAACTCACCCGGAATCCCTCTTTCAACTGGTGGGCTCCCTCTTTAACTGGGCATGCTGGCAGCAGATGTCCCAGTTGTCCACAACAGAAATATCTCCCTTCCTGTAGGCGTCGGCGTCGCTCCTCTGGAGACAACTTGGCCCTTCCTAGCTGCATGAGCTCCTCCGAGTCGCTGGAGGTCACTGCTCTCCTCAGGGCTGGCGATGACAAATGGGGGGAATCCCTCCATCTGCATGGAGCAGGCAAAGGACGACCTCTGGTGTAGTCCTGGAGAACTGTAGCTCATGACCTGTCCCTTTTCCGCTCCTTAAAGCGGTGGTCAGTTCTGACCGCTTGTGCGATCAAAGAGTCAAGATCCTCAGGCAGATCGAGGGGAACCAATAAATCTTGTATGGGATCAGAGAGTCCTTTGAGAAAAGCGTCATAGTGCTGCGGCATTCCATCCGCTATCTGTGGCTAAGGTGCGAAAGCGGATGGCATAATCAGAAACAGAATCCAAGCCTTGCCTGATGCTGCTCAGCTTGCATGCTGTTTCTCTGTCTGATGTGGTAGGGTCAAAAACTCTCCTCAGCACTGTAGTGAACTGATCCATGGATTGACAGATGGGCGACCCATGGGACCATTCTTCTGTACCCCAAGCCTGTGCTATCCCATTGAGATGGGAGCTCATGAACGCCACCTTGGATCTTTCTGTGGGAAAGGCTGATGGCAATTGTTCATAGTGTATTTCACATTCCACAATGAACTAACGGTATTCTCCAGACTCACCTGAGAACTTTTCAGGTGGAGAGAGACGGGGTGCCATGGCGTGGGTAACCGGGGCGGGTGGTGCTTCAGCGGTCGACGAGGAGGGCATGGCTGTGGAGTCCTTGATCAGGTGAGACATCATCTTATTAAGCTGGGTAGTCAAGAGAGTCACTTGGGCTGTCATGGTAGGCTTGAATTCCTCTTGACTGTCTGCCAGAGCTTTTACTCCATGGTGCAGGGTGGACATCTGGTCCTCCTGCTGATTAAGGCAGACGCCTTTGGAGCGAATGGCTGCTGTCAGGTGGAACTGAGTCGGCTGGGTTCATGCTGGCCAGTTCGTTCTGTCACGGCCGAACTATGGACCCAAACCCAAATGCACGACTCCAAAGACCAAAGTATGAAAATAAAATGAACAAACAGAAAATCACTCTTATGAGGCTGTGCTACGAAAAGGAAACAAACAAAAAATTACTCTTGCGAGGCTGGAATAAGAAAAGGAAACAAACAGAAAATCACTCTTGAACAAAGTATCAAAATAACAAGACCTGACGATGGACAAAAGAAGCTGGTTCACTGCCATGGGACAAGACGAACTGGCACAGGACAAAGGAAGACACGGACTGTATATACACACACAAGGTAAGGACACAGGTGGAAACAATCAGGGTGGAGACAGGTAATTCCAAAGGCGGGAAAACAGACAAAGGGGAAAGTAAAACTGACAACAACAGACACAGACAGGAAGTGGAACCAAAATAAACAGACAACGTAGACATGATACAGCACTGAATAAATTAACTTAACATTTGGCTTAGTGGGTTAAGCAGATGTCCCATATGCAGAAGCTAGTCCTCGATGCCGTTGGTCCCTGTTTGAGTCCCGAACTGGACGGCCATTTGCAGTGTGTCATACCCATTCTGTCTCTGCCCTGTTTCCTGTCTTTCTCCACTGTCTTATCAATAATGGCATTGAAAAGCCCCCCCCCCAAAAAAATTCAGTTTTCAGAAGAGTCCCCTGATACAAGTAATTGCTTTAACAGCTCCAACAAGAGAAGGGCAATAAGATCTCTGTTTAAGAGATCACTGGTCTGTAAATGCAAACTTAGGCAATAGTTAAGAACAAAACTTTTCTAGAGAAACTCTGGACAGATACAAAGTTACTCAAAATATTCAATAGGAACTGCAGGACCAGCTGCAACTCATGACTTATTTAAGAAATGCATTTTGTTCCTTGTCTATCAGTTTAAAGTCATTATAAAAACAAAGGCAATATGAGTGTGGACAATTTATCATTACCATTTAATGTCTGCCATTCCTGTTTGATGTGCAAATTTTGACGAGGAGAGAAAGAAACAGTTTATAGTGTAGATCCCAGCATTACCTCCTCCACTTTCTCCCCACGCTGGAAACAAAGTTGAGTAAGGAGCATAGTTCCCAATGTAAAGAACGCACATCTGGTTTTAATGCCTCCTCTCTTGGCCTCTGTGCCCTTATGCTGTCATTTCATTGAGGACTGATTGCAGATGCAGTCTGCAGCAAGCTGACAAAGGGCCCAAAGTTACTTCTCCATTCGATCAATATGTAGCTTCAGCCTACATTCTTTTGGATTTTTTTTTCATCCATCCATCCATCCATCATCTGCCGCTTATCCGGGGGTCGGGTCGCGGGGGCAGCAGCTTGAGCAGAGAAACCCAGACGTCTCTGTCCCCGGCCACTTCCTCCAGCTCTTCGTTCCCAGGCCAGCCGAGAGACATAGTCTCTCCAACGTGTCCTGGGTCTCCCCCGGGGTCTCCTCCCAGTGGGACGTGCCCGGAACACCTCCCCAGGGAGGCGTCCAGGGGGCATCCTAACCAGATGCCCGAGCCACCTCATCTGACTCCTCTCAATGCGGAGGAGCAGCGGTTCTACTCCGAGCCCCTCCCGGATGACTGAGCTTCTCACCCTATCTCTAAGGGAGAGCCCAGACACCCTGCGGGGGAAACCCATTTCGGCCGCTTGTATTCGCGATCTTGTTCTTTCGGTCACTACCCACAAGTGGTGACCATAGGTGAGGATGGGAACGTAGATTGACCAGTAAGTAGAGAGCTTCGCCTTCTGGCTCAGCTCCCTCTTCACAACGACGGGTCGGTGCAGAGCCTGCAACACTGCAGACGCCGCACCGATCCGCCCGTCAATCTCCCACTCCATTCGTCCCTCAATCGTGAACAAGACCCCGAGATACTTGAACTCCTCCACTTGGGGAAGGATCTCATTCCCGACCCGGAGAGAGCATTCCACCCTAGTTGAGGTCAGCAAAGCCCCGTCCCCACTGTAAACAGTGTTGACTGTGAGCCGCTTCCCCCCCCTGAGACGCCGGATGGTGGACCAGAATCTCTTTGAGGCCGTACGGAAATCGTTCTCCATGGTCTCACCGAACTCCTCCCAGGGCCGAGTTTTTGCCTCAGCAACCGCCGAACAAGGCCCAATAGGACTCCTTCTTCAGCTTGACGGCTTCCCTCACCACTGGTGTCCACCAGCAGGTTCGAGGGTTGCCGCCACAACAGGCACCGACCACCTTACGGCCACAACTCCGATCAGCTGCCTCGGCAATGGAGTCACGGAACATGGCCCATTCGGACTCAATGTCCCCCACCTCCCCCGGGATATGGTTGAAGCTCTGCCGGAGGTGGGAGTTAAAGCTCCTTCTGACGGGGGATTCTGACAAACGCTCCCAGCAGACCCTCACAATACGTTTGGGCCTGCCAGGTCTGATCGGCATCCTCCCCCACCAGCGGAGCCAACACACCACCAGGTGGTGATCAGTTGACAGCTCCGCCCCTCTCTTCACCCGAGTGTCCAGGACATACGGCCGCAAGTCCGATGATACAACCACAAAGTCGATCATCGAACTGCGGCCAAAGGTGTCCTGGTGCCAAGTGCACATATGGACACCCTTATGCCTGAACATGGTGTTCGTTATGGACAGTCCATGACTGGCACAGAAGTCCAACAACATAACACCACTCTGGTTCAGATCGGGGGGGCCGTTCCTCCCAATCACACCCCTCCAGGTCTCACTGTCATTGCCCACGTGAGCATTGAAGTCCCCCAGCAGAACGAGGGAGTATCCGGTAGGAGCACTCTCCAGCGCCTCCCCCAGAGACTCCAAAAAGGGTGGGTACTCTGAACTGCTGTTTGGCGCATAGGCACAAACAACAGTCAGGACTCGTCCCCCCACCCGAAGGCGGAGGGAGGCTACCCTCTTGTTCACTGGGGTAAACCCCAATGTACTGGCACACAGCCGGGGGGCAATAAGTATGCCCACACCTGCTCTGCGCCTCTCACCACGGGCAACTCCAGAGTGGAAGAGAGTCCAACCCCTCTCAAGAGGACTGGTTCCAGAGCCCAAGCCGTGCGTCGAGGTGAGTCCGACTATATCTAGCCGGAACCGCTCAGCCTCGCGCACCAACTCCGGCTCCTTCCCCAACAGAGAGGTGACATTCCACGTCCCAAGAGCTAGCTTCAGTAGCCGAGGATCAGACCGCCAAGGCCTCCGCCTTTGGCTGCTACCCAGCTCACATAGCACCCGACCCCCTTGGCCCCTCCCACGGGTGGTGAGCCCGTCGGAAGGGGGACCCACGTCATCGTTTCGGGCTATGCCCGACCGAGCCCCATGGGCACAGGCCCGGCCACCAGGCGCCCGCTGCCGGGCCCCACCTCCGGGCCTGGCTCCGGGGGGAGGCCCCGGTGTCCCATATCCGGGCAAGGGATCACGAGGTCCAAATTTTTTGTTCATCATAGGGAGTCTTTTGAGCTGTTCTTTGTCTGGTCCCTCATCTAGGATCTGTTTGCCTTGGGTGACCCTACCAGGGGCTTAAAGCCCCGGGCAACATAGCTCCCAGACTCATTGGGGCACGCAAACTCCCCCACCACGATAAGGTGACAGCTCAGGGGGTTTTTATTTAGTGTATGTTAATGAATTTTGTAATCCAATTACTTATCATCTATCAACATCGTCATGTATAGATTTGATTTTCCTTTACTTTGCCTTCAACTCTACCGTTATTTAGCTAACTGACATTAAACACTCAACTCCCCACCTGGGGCCTTTTTGTGTGGAGTTTGCATGTTCTCTCCGTGTATGCGTTGGTTCTCTCCTGGTACTCCGACTTCCTCCCACCGTCCAAAAACATGCCTGTTAGGTTAATTGGTGACTCTAAATTGTCCTTAGGAGTGAGTGTGAGCACGTGTGTGGTTGTTTGTCTCATTTGTCTCTGTGTGGCCTTGTGATGGACTGGCGACAGTCAGACTCTGATAGTTTGACACAACTTGTTTCCCCAGCAGGTAAGGCAGCCACTGAATACATGCATGAATGAATGAATGGTCAGAGCGATAGTGGTGTAGGAAAGGGAAAGTCAATGAGACAAAAGCATAGAATGATCTCTTTTTTTTCAGAAAATATAAGCAAAGACTTTGCTTCTTATCCATATAAAATTACCCTTACTGCTCCAAAGCCTGGCATCATTCCAGGCAGTTCCTTGTTATAGAAAACTTTCGTGGACAAAATAAAATTGTGGCTGTACCAAATCTGAATGTGGCTTACAAGGCTGACAGCCTCCTTAATGTAAATAATACCGCGACAAACAATACACAAATACAAAATAGCAATGCTATGGCTTCATCAATAGCAATACTTCTTATAAGACTTAAAGGTGGATTTTGCTTAACTTTGGTATTCAAAAATAAGTTTTACACAAGGTGTATATTTAAATTCTTATTTAAATTTGACATAGTATGCCCTTTTTAACAATTTGACACAATTTTCTGAGGTCTTATTGAGATGTATGACATGAGTTTTGGTCAAAACACCCATTGGTTTAAGTACAGTGGCTTTTCTCCCAGCCCTATTTTAACATTTCTCCTAAAAAATATACTCTTTGGAGGGACAGAGAGTGACCAAGTGCTCAACCCCTCCCTTCTATGAGGGCGCCAGTTATTCCCCTCCACCCCACCTTGCTTGGGGCTCGCTGGTCTGAGTGAGCTGCAGCTGAGTGAGCCCCTTATCCGTACCTCACTCTGAAAGGAATTTTCTGAACAGAAAGTAAAGTGTCTGACAGAACCATGGAATTATATCAATTTGAACCGGGTCAGACGATTATCTGTCATCAAAACCTGGGCATTCGTAATTTAATGCAGTAAACGTCACCTAATGAAGTTATTCCTCAGCCATACCAAAAACACTCTACTAACAGTACTTGTACAATATATAGAGCTAGAAAAGGACAGAGACTGTATTGATCCCACAATGGAAATTGTTATGTCACAGCAGCAAGCAATAGGTGTCACAGTTTATGTTTTGATTATTGTTATGTTCAGGTTTGTCACGTTTTATGTTTGATCTTCATGTTTTCAGGTTCTTTGTTGTGTTCTTGTCATGTTTTTCCCCTGCCATTTAGTTTCACTTATGTCACCTGTTTCATTGTCATCAGCTGCACTCACTCACTTGTCACCCTCCTCAGTATTTAGTCTCGCAGAATCCTCACCTACCCTTCATGTCATGCCACGGAAAGTTAAGTCTGGTTTTGCCTCATAGTCATAGTATTTATTCATAGTCTCGTTCATAGTATTTATTCATAGTCTTGTTTTAATAGCGTTGTTTTGTTCATTGTTTTTCCATAGTTAAGTATTTTTGAGTATTCGGCTCAGCCGCGCTTTCTGTTTTTGCCTTTTGAATAAACCCGTTTTGAATTTGAAAGAACTGCATCTGGGTCCTACTTTTCACCACCGATACGTGTCAGAAGGATTCTGCCAAACATGGATCCAGCAGTTTTCGGCGATCTCCAGAACCAACTCGCGGCCCTGTCTAAATGCTTCGCCGAGGGAGGCGACATGTTGATATTTATGGTGGTGGTGGTGGCTGTCTGGTCAGGTCCTGGAGGTGTTCCGGGGGGGACTTGCTCCAGGGACACCCGCAATCCAGGCCGTCTGGGAACGCGAGAGCCGTCCACCATAAGGCGCTGGTGGAGGTATTCTGCCCTGACTCGGCCAAAGTGTCTCGTGCTCTCCGCAAGACTCTAACCTCTCCTTTTGCCCCCGCAGCTTTGTCTCCTGTGTTGCCGCCTCGACAGCCCGCTGACTCCGCCAAGGCACAGCCCGCTAACACCGCCGAGCTACATCCGGCCTTTCCACCGGGCTCCTCCTCGTCCGAGTCGGCCTATCCGCCGGATTCTTCCTCGTCTGGGCCGGCCTTTCCGCCCAATACTGCAGTGGGCTCTCACTTCTGGGGATGAGGGGCTCACTCAGATAGCCATGCACCTACAGGAAAGTAGACAAGTGTATTACTATACTGATAGTCAGACTATATGTCTGATAAATTACCAGCAATCTAGACATTACAGCATTGTCCTCCTCCCCTTAAGAGCTTTGAACTTTGCTCTGAGGAGATGACCAGTGCTAAAAGTTAACCTCAAGGCAGCAGAGAAGCATTACTAAATAATATTTTTCTAACAATTAGCTTTTTCATTTAAGTACATCTATTTTATTAACTCTATAGAATGTACAGCACATCACTAAACAAAATGAAAATCACTGCACAAAGGATTTTAACAGACTTAATTATTTGAATAAAAGACTGGGTCTGATAATACTATACCTGCACATTTTTGTGGCTTGTCAAGCCTGCCTGCTGTTCCATGGTCGAGTTTTCCTCCAGAATTTCATTATGCATGTCAAGCAGCGACTTTCCACCCTCCTCACTTGTTCTTATCTTCTTCTATTGCAGTTCTTCTGTGTCCGGTGTCTCCGTAGCTCTGTCGCTGTGCGTCATTTTGTCCACTTGCTTCTGGAACATATTTACCGCCGCTTGCTTGGTGACTGTGTCAAAATAACGCTCTTTATACTGGGGGTCAAGGACCGTTGCCAAGCAGTAAAGCGGCTCAGAGAAAGGACTTCCAAAGCGCTTGTTCACAGCTTTTTTATCATTTTTTTACTATTGTTGCACAGTATTTGGGGGGCCTGTAAAAATTCAGAAACAGGACTGAATGAGGCCTTCAGCTGTATAGTCATATATTCAAAGGACTGAACACTTCCAGGAGATAACTGCTTACATTGAAATGATTAATTGAATAAGACTGCGACCCCTCCTCCTCTCCTGCTCACTCTGGCCTCGCTGATAAAACTGTAACCAGGAGGGGTCGACTCAATGAGAACAGCAGCACTGTTATTTTGTTCTAACCAAGTTTCAGTTAAAAATATCAAATCCCGGGTGTGCTCAGTGATAAAATCATTAATTGAGAATGTTTTCCCAGCTAAAGACCTGACATTTAATAAAGCCAACTTAAGTGTTTTAGAGATATTATTTGCCCCCTCTTGTTTGGGGTCTGCCCCCACAGACCTTGCTTGTCTGTGACACACAAGTTATGTTTACTTTATTTAAAGATCTTTTTGAGTGCAACTCTCTGTGTTTTGACTGAGCCACATTTCTCCTTCTGTCACCTAAAAGTACAGAAATTTTAAAACTTGTTGTCCTGGGAAAAGTCACAACTATCATAATTCTCACAGCCTGGACCCTCCACACATCACACATCAGACTGCAGAGACAGATCATGATGGCGGTGTGGAGGGACAGGAGGAGGTGGGGCTGGGTGCCGTCGCTTCGGCTGCTCTGGTGGGGGCGAGGCTCGGTGGCAAACCTTTGACTGCTCTGGTGTGGGGTTTATGGGGGACAAGAAGAGATTGGGCTGGGGGGTAGATCTGAGCACAGCGTTAACTTGCTCAATCATCTGCTCAGTGAATTTCAGGTGAGGGGAGGAGGGAGATTTGGGGGGCTGGGGAAGGTCCTAGTCCTGGTCCTGGTCCCTGGTCCTGGTCATTGGTGCTGTTGAGAGGGTTGGGGGCAAATAACGACCCCTCTTCTTGCCTCTGATGTCTCTCCTTTCCGAAGCTGTTCTCGAGTCGGGGCAGATGGAGTTCCTCCTCAAGGTTTCTGCTGGGATTTGTTTGTTCCTCTCTATGAGATAACTCCTTGTTTATCTATGCCTTGGCATCGAGCACAGATGGATGATGTAGGAAATAAAATATGTTGGAGGTGAAAAGTTTCATCCCTGACTTGTTAAAATGAAATAATTTGCCTTAAAAAGAAGCCTGCATTCCCCAAAAATTATTATTGATTATATGATGAAGATTATTAATAAAATGCACTGAATGGTCAGCACATGCCAATAAAAGCCATTTATTCAGAATCAGAATCAGAAACAAGTTTATTGCCAGGTAGGTTTGCACTTAAAAGGAATTTGACTTGGTGTAGTTGGTGCAGACAATATATATATATATATATATATATATATATATATATATACAGACTCTGGATATATATATATATATATACAGACTCTGGATATATATATACACAATAGACTGTGTTAATGTAACGCAGAAGGTTTTGACGGGGGAGGGAGAGAGTCGGTGTCAAGGGCCTTGTTGATAAGGCTAGCAGCAGATGGGAAGAAGCTGTTCTTGTGGTGTGAGGTTTTGGTCCTGATGGACAGCAACCTCCTGCTAGAGGAGAGTGTCTGAAATAGTTTGTGACAGGGGTGCGAAGGATCAGCCACAATCTTCCCTGCACGCCTCAGAGTCCTGGAGGTGTACAGGTCCTAGAGAGATGAAGATTGCAGCCAATCACCTTCTCTGCAGACTGAATGACACGCTGCAGTCTGCCCTTGTCCTTGGTGGTGGCAGCAGCATACCAGATGGTGATGGAATAGGTGAGGATGGACTCAATGATGGAGGAGTAGAAGCGCACCATCATCGTCCTTTGCGGGTTGAATTTTTTCAGCTGCCGCAGGAAGTACATCCTCTGCTGGGCTTTCTTGAAGAGGGAGCTGATGTTCAGCTCCTGCTTTAGGTTGTGGGAGATGATAGTTCCCAGGAAGCGGAAAGACTCCACAGTGTCAATTGTGGAGTCACGGAGGGTGATGGGGTAGCTGAGGCTGAGTTCTTCCTGAAGTCCACAACCATCTCCACTGTCTTTAGAAGGTTGAGCTCTAGGTTGTTCTCCCTGCACCAGGTTGCCAGATGGTCAGTCTCCTACCTGTAGGCGGACACGTCACCATCAGAGATAAGTCCGATGAGAGTGGTGTTGTCCACGAACTTCAGGAGCTTGACGGACTGATGACTGGAGATGCAGCTGTTGGTGTACAGGGAGAAGACCAGAGGAAAAAGAACAGAACCCTGGGGGGAACCAGTGCTGATGAGCTGTGATTCAGAGACGTGTTTTCCGAGCTTCACATGCTGTTTCCTGTCAGACAGGAAGTCTGTAATCCACCTGCAGGTGGAGTCAGGTACACTCAGCTGGGAGAGCCGGGATGATTGTGTTGAAGGCAGAGCTGAAATCCACAAACAGGATCCTGGCGTAGGTACCTGCGGAATCCAGGTGCTGGAAGATGTAGTGAAGGGCCAGGTTGACTGCATCGTCTACAGACCTGTTGGCTCTTTAGGAAAACTGTAAGGGGTCTAGGAGGGGGTCGGTGATCTCTTTCAAGTGAAGTCATTAAGTCTTGTGGACCTTGGCTTCTTGGGAACAGGAGTGATAGTGGAGGTCTTGAAGCAGGTTGGCACGTGACAGGTGTTAAAAATGTCTGTGAACACTGGAGACATTTTTAGTGCCATTCAGTGCCAACAACCTGCTGAATCTTTCTTCTCCTCCTCTGACGAGTGGTACAGGTCCACTGAGGAAGACAGCTGCATTCAGCGAGCTCACTGTGTTTAATAATCCAATAAAGTCCCGTTTCAGAACCTCAGATTGTTGCTTGGACACATTGTTAGACCCTGTATGCAAAACGATGTTTGTCACGGTTGTATATTCATCTGCAATTTCAAGAATTCTCTCCTTCAGATTGTTAACCATATCCCTAGGAAAGCAGACGACTTTAGTGTTCTTACCGCATATGAGAGCCCTGTGTATAGTGAGATGGTGAATGGTAGGAATGTGTTCCTGAAGCTTCCATTGTGACAAGCATAACTTAATTGTCTGTTCTTTCATGGAGATGTGATGTACTGTTCACGATGGAGAACTGTTTGGTCAGTGATATCCTGCCTCTTACTGAGTCAAATGTCTCCAATTTATGTCCCATGATTTTACCAGCCTTATGGACTATATTAAGGCTGTTGGCATCTCTGGCACTGATGCTGCTCCCCCAGCTGACCACAGCACAGTAGATGGCATTTGTTACCACAGACTGGTGGAAGATATCCAGCATTTTGCTGCACACATTGAATGATCTGAACATTGTCTGGAAATAAAGTGTACTCATCCCCTTCTTGTATACAGTGTCCATGTTGGTCTTCCAGTCCAGTCTGTTGTTCAGGCGCACAGTTAAGTACTTGTAGTGCTCTACAGCTTCAACTTTCTCACACATGATGTTAATAGGCTTGGTCCAAGAACTGTTTCTGCTGAAATTGATCACCGTCTCCCTGGTTTTGGTGACATTTAGAAGCAGAGGATTTCTGCAAGACCACTCCACAAAGTTTTTCACCAGTCCCCTATACTCTGACTCTTGTCCAACTCTAGTACACCTCATAGTCATCAGAGAACTTCTGCAGGTGGTTTGACTCAGAAATGTACTGAAAGTCTGAGGTGCACAAAGTGAAATGGAAGGAAGACATGACAGTCCCCCTGTAGTGCACATATGTTACTTACCACCACATCCGACAGAGAGCTCGCCAGCTGAACAAACTGGGGCCTGTCTGACTGATAGTCAGCAACCCAGGAGGCGGTAGATGCACTAACACCTATCCTGAGCAGTCAACTTCTCACCCAACTGAATGGGTTGGATGTTATTGAAGACATTGGAGAAATGAAAAACATGACCCTCACAATTAGACTGGCAACTTGTCCAGCCTCTCGCCTCCCGCAACCCTAAACTGGATGAAGCTAGTATAGAAAATGGATGGATCAATGATCCTCACGGCACCATTTCTACCAACCAGGTGCTGGCTCAAACGCTAGTTGGTAACGGAGACCCACACCAGAACACCCTAAGAGGGTTCATGTTCGCCAGGCCCGGGGATCCTCTGTGTCCAGTAAAAAGTTTTAAAAAGTACATCTCCAAGTGTCCACCATGCAAAATCTTTTTATCTCCACCTGAAGCGCTCCATCACTGTGGCATCTGATGTGTGGTACTCCAGCTGATGGCTATCCACTACCTGGGGAATATGCTGAAAAAAATCAGCGAAGATATCTGTACAATAGCTACATTCTAATAGTAATGTAGAACCCCACTTCTGTCCTCAAAAATATAGCCTAAGTGTGTTTATTATTGTTTCTTTCAAGTGGGTCTGTCGCAGGTTTACACCAACCACAGCCTCCGGAGCACAGCTGTCAGTTGTCTCTCTGACGCGGGGCTGGAAACTCGCCAGATCATGTGGGTGACGGGGCATTCTTGTGAGAGCAGCCTGCAGGGTTACTTGGCTCCGTCAGTACAGGAAAGACGAGAATGGAGCAACATTTTGTCATCTCCCAATGTCCCAAGCAGTGGTCGTAGCAAGCCACAAACTTTAAATCTCCATCCATCAAATGCCATGATGATGGACATGCCAATATTGCTTTCAAATTTTACAATTAATGGAAATGTAGCATTTAATTTTAAATAGTGCGTTAATAGTCAAGTTGCCTCTGGCACACTGCCATTGCCTGTCTTTCTGTCTTGCACTCTTAGGCTACTTATTTGCTTTCCTTTCTACACATTTGATGATCTGAGTGGATGGTTGATAATATTTGCTGTAATAAAAACGATTTAGGAAACTATCTGTGGACTTTGATTCTTTGAAACAAAATGTTGCATCATCCTCTGGACACACACAAGCGGTAAGTAGTGCACTGGCCTTCTGAAATGATACTTTGTATCATGTAACATAACTTTAAGCCATCATCTCATTTCCCTTCACTGATCAACTGCTGCGGTCGAGTAGCTCTGGCCACGTTGCTTGGCAACGACTGCATAGGGAGATATCAAATAGTCTGCTCAGTTGTGACTTAATACTTTAATGTGTATTAGAGTTAAAATCGTGATTTTAACTCTAATACACATTAAAGTATTAATGATTGATTGAATATTTATTTATTTTGTAAGTGACCAGGGTATAAGCGGGATAATGCCCTCCAAGGTGTCCATTATCAGAAATTAATGGACAACGTGTAGGCTTGAATTGTCCGACAATAATAATAATTTAGAACTGTCATCAGGTAATTTGACCGGAATGTCTTTCCTAGGTGTCCATTATCACTTTTTAATCTACATGCTCCAGCCAATCAGAATCAATTATTTTCCCAGACCATGGTATAAAGGAAAGTTAACGATCATAGAGTGCACTGAAAAGGAAGCAATATTGAAATTTATGTGTGCTTTGCTTTGCTTTACTTTAAAATGAAGAACACTAGTGTGCTTTACATTGTGAGTGCCCTGTCAAAATGGCAACAAAGGGGATCGATCTAAGCCAGATCAGGATCACACATACCAGTTATGGGTCACATACCCTCAAAAGTAACCGGCCCACATTTAGCATGCCATATGTGGTACACCACACAATTGTGAACTTTTATATGCATTTAATTTTATTTACTGAATGGTAATTTTATTAGCCTAATCACTCAAGTGATTTCTTTATTTCATACATATCAAGGAAAGACGTGAGTGTGTGCAGCACCAAGCGGAACTTTTGACACAAAGACAGCTGGGTTCCGGGTTGTTCGGTTGGGGACGCTTCCGCCCACCTTTCAGATGCAACTTGGACGACAGAAGGAGCACGCTGTGTCTTGATTGCTGCTAACACTTACCTCTGTTTTACTGCTCAGTAGTTGCTAAACTTGGCTAATGTTGCTTCTGTAAATTACATTTCATGTCCATGAGTGTTATCAAGAGACTTTAACATCGTGGTGAGGGTTTCAAGCAGACTTTAAAACATTTTGAACTCTCCGACATGCTGCGGCAGGCACAGACACCGCTGCATCGCGGGAATATGGGTTTTTCTACCTGCGTGGTGTCTTGCAGGCATACCACTAGATTCTTTAAGTTTACCGAGACTGCACTGATTTATTTGGGCTCCCGCACTTTGTAGGTTAAAATTAGTTAGATATGGTAGAGCTGCACTTGTTTTGAGAATTCTGAAGTAGCAGTTTATTTTATGCAGTTTATGGTGAGACTGCATTGTTAATATTTTGTCTTAAACGTTGTTAAATGAAGGTTTTACATTTTCCCTTTGACTAGCTGTGTTTTAAATGACGTGTGAGTCCAGAATCTTCACAGACTAGTAGCTGTTTAGTTTCAGAACTGTTTGTGTTACAGTAAATAGCACTATATGCTTATAGTAGCCTTGATGCACTGATATAGGAGAGTGTGTACGTGATGATAATTGTTATCATACTGTGAGTACATCGTAATATGAGATATTGATGAATAATTGTATTAATGGACATTATTATGTACTTATGAATATCAAAGGATTTGAAACAGCCATGAGCACTCAGGGAATATGTGTTTAGATATTTTTTCTATAAAATAAACGCAGACGCAACCTGGACGACAAAAGGAGCATGCTGTGTCTTGATTGCTGCTAACACTTACCTCTGTTTTACAGAGTAATTGTTTTGTTACTGTGGTACCAACCCTGGTAACCGTACCCAGATCCGTAACACATACATAAACTGTGCCATCGTTGCCAGATCTGGTCCACATCTGGTTCACTTACCACTTGCCATGCTGGAGGTAGGCCAGAAGTGCCGGCTTGATACCAGATCTGGCCCAGACCTCTCTGCTATGTGGGAGATGTTCACTTAAATGTGTCTCTTGTCAACGTATTCCTTTTTAACATAAGTTAGAATCTTTTTCCGTTTGACTAAATATGAACACCATTTATAGAATAGAATAGACTAACTTTATCAATTCCGAACTGGGAAATTTCTTTGCAGTAGCAGCATTTACACCCGAGACAGTGAAATAAACATATAAGCACAAAGCACCTACTCTTAAGTAGTTGTATAAATAAAAATATACAATTCAATCTTTAAGATTTTAATTACAAAATAAGATTCAAGTAAAAATATCATATATACATATACAAAATGTGCACTTGTGCAGTATTAAAGTGTACCAGTAGCGGTTATTGAACAGATGTACAAATAAGCAGTATGTTCAACAGAAAATATATCTAAAGTGCATATAGAGAAATAATGACCAGTGTTTTCAGCTTTTATTAAACAGTGTGATGGCATGTGGCAGGAATGATTTCCTGTATCTGTCCTTTCGACAGCGGAGCTGAAGCAGCCTGTGTGAGAAGGTGCTCCGCTGTCTGACCACGGTGTGATGGCGAGGGTGCTGATTATTATCCATAATTGACAACTCCTCTCAGTGCATAGCTTCAAAGCTGACGTGATTATGGGCTATGAACTAAAATGTTGCCTGTACACATTCCCTGAAATGTAATCCATAATGAAGAGAGCCAAATAGAACAAAAACAGAACATTCTAAAGGTTATAACAAAAAACAGTGCATGTAAGGCATCCTCTGCCTAACACTGGCATGAAATGTGCACACTGTCCTACTCCTAAACTTGGAGGAGCTCGAGCGAAAGGCTTCTGTAGCAACAAAAGAAGGACATCTATCCGGGAAATCCGGAGGTACTGCTTATAGTGATCTTACAGAGCAAAAAGACAGCATCTGTGCTCCAAATCCAGTGTAATGCACATCCATTATTACTAAAAGCCCGACAGATCCGCTGCTCAGCATGAAGACTTACAGATTAATGTAACACATCATGTTTACACATCATTATCACGCATCCCTCAGTGACTGGATGTATTTCTCCAACGTGGCTGGGTCGTGAAACATCTTGGTGGATCCGCGACAGGTGACTCTCATTGACGCGGAGTAGACCTGCCTGTAGTCAGCACCAAGCGCTCTCAGTTGTTTCTTCTGCGGAGAACTGAAGCTGAAAAGTCCTGAAATAGCATCACTGTCACGTCCTCATATTCCAACGCTTGATTTTTCCTTCCCATCTCCCACACCGCATTTATCACATGTTGTTTATCCTGATAGTGGAACCTGACTGGTAGTGGTCTCTGGTGGATGGGGGCTTTGGGACCATCGAGTGGTGTGATCTCTCCAACGTCACGTGACCCGACTTCGTTTCAATGTGAAGGATTTTAGGGAGCCAAGCCTCAAAGAACTGAGTCGGGTCATCTCCTCTGGAGGTCCGACGATACGAATGTTTTTGCGTCGTCCTGTGTTTTCCAGGTCGTCGGACCGCTCACTTAATTCACACACAAAGTTTTCCAGCGCATTCAACTTCCCGTCAACCGGGTCTGTGACATCCTCCAGTGCTGAAATCCTCTTTTCAGCCTCTGTTTCTGCTTCTCGTGGCTGTCCAGTTCTTCTCTGTGTATTTTTAAGAGCTCTGACAGTGGGCCGAGTTTGTCATCGATGATTTTAAAGATGTTGGCTGTAATTTCGCCCACTGCCCGTAAGCTTAGCTCCGGTGTCCGCTATGATGCTAGCTACTGCATGGACCTCGCCAGCCTGCTGGTTGTGCCCAGCATCATTGGGAGCTTGATTTTCTTACGTGGCATGCTGTCGGATTGTCTCAGAAAGTAGCTGTCAATGTTCATGTTAGGCAAATGAACCAGTAAGAGGTTGGAGTGTTGTTTTTGTAGGGTTAAGAAAATAAATTAGCTAATAAGCGCAGCAGCTCTCCCAAACGTGACCTTCCCTCACGTTGCTATCTTGAAGAACCCTCTCTCCCTTCTCAAGGTCCCAGTATGGTTGCCGTGATGACATCACGGTGTCGTGCCAGCCATAGTTGCAATCTTCTCCATCACAGAGGTGTCACTGCTACGTGAAGGTTACCGCTAACTATTCTACAACGACGAAAGTGGAGAAGAAAACAATGCCCCCATCAAGAGCAGGAAGAGTAACGCTGTCATCAATGTTCAGCATTCTCACCTCTGCTTACATAATAGCTGATGAGCCTACAGAAGTTATAATTTCAGGTGTTTTATCACCATTATGGTCTGATATAGTACTTAGAATATTGTTATAGGACTTTTTAGTGTGTTGTGTTACCTTTTCTTTGTTTGTTTGTTATGAAATAGTGTGCTTCAATGGACACTCTTGGGAATTATCGTTGCCTTTCAGGATGATAATAATAACAGATCGGTTTGCTGTTTTACTTGCTTATGCTGTTTTAGTGCAGACGCACTTCCTCGCTGAACCTGTTTTCGAATTGGTCCATCCAATTTGTCGTTCTCCGCGCTTGCCAAGTTACAAATTGTGACTGTTGCACAACTATGCGCTGCGATGACGTTTTATGCCGTGCCAGGCGGAAATACGTTATTTTGACATCACGCACCGTCCGTGCCGTGAGCGACGTGTCAACTATAAAACAAGCTTTAAGCAGGTCTACCAACCCAGTTTGTTGCCAGATTGTCTGCTATTCTGACCTCAGTTAGTAACTCTTCAGCATTCTGTGCATAATTCCTGACTACAGTTTGTGCTTGTTCTGGGCCTGACCCTCATCCCTGCTTCTGGATTTCCCCTTGTCTGTGCGTTCATGGAAACCTGACTCCTTAACTACTATCTTTCTTGGATGTCTGGATTAAAGTATTTTTGGATTCTGTCACTTGTCTACCCTTGGATGTTCAGTGGATCAACCTTACTTGGATCCTGGACCTGATCCTGTATCTGTTCATTCCCGGAGTATAGTGAGTTCTGACAGTTATTGTTTGGATCTATGCCTCACCTGACTGTTTCTGAAGGAAATAGGATTTGGAGCTCTGTGTCTTCCTCTACATCTCCCCTGTCATCACCTCTTCTTTATGCAAGTCAGGATCCACAGATCTACCTAGTAACCTGTTCACCGTTTGGGCAAATTCCCTCTCAATTCAAGTCAATTCAGTTTTATTTATCTGGTGCCAAATTACAACAAATGTCATCTCAAGGCACTTAAATAATATAGTACAATTTGAATTCAGTGTCTCTGAAATTGTCCCTAGGAGTGAGTGTGTGTGGTTGTGTGTCTCGTTTGTCTCTGTGTGGCCCTGTGATGGACTGGCGACCTGTCCAGGGTGAACCCTGCCTCTCGCCCGATGACTGCTGGGATAAAATCCAGCCCCCCTGGGACCCGACAGATGGATTAAGCGGGTATAGAAAATGAATGGATGGATGGATGGATGGAATTCAACTCATTGTAATCATAATCCAATCAAATCCAATTAATTCATTTAAAAATTAATCCCATTCATTCATACAGAGAAAAAAACAATTTCCTAGCTAAGGAAACCAACATATTGCACAGAAACTCTCGCATTCAGGCGAGGGCGGCTGTAGCTCAGGAGGAAGAGCAACCCACCAATCGGAAGGTCGGTGGTTCGACTCTGGCTTCCCCAGGATACATGTCGAAGCGTCCTTGGGCAAGACACTGAACCCCACGTTGCCCCCCCAGTGTATCATTGGGGGTATGAATGTGTGTGAATTATTAGAAAAAAAGCACGTAGTTATGTGCATCTTAAGACGTGCTGTATGAGTGTGTGTGAGTGGGGTGAATGTGGCATGTAGTGAAGCGCTTTGAGTGGTCAGTTAGACTAGAAAAGCGCTATACAAGTCCATTTACCATTACCATTCACTTTTGTGCATGCTCACCTTCAGCTCGCTTCCTTACAACCTCTGCTGCAGCATCACAACCTAGTCCCTGGAGGTTTCTGAATGATCCATCTGGTTCCCCATCTTTCACTCCCACATGCGAGTTCTTTTACCTTCAGATCCAACTCTTACCTGGTTTGACTGCTGACTAATCAAAAGTCTCTGTCTCTGCTGGGATTATCCATTTCACCAAGTCATTGTTACTCCTGCTTGCCATGGTTGGATTCTGCTTAATACTTCTTGAACTCATCTCTTCACTTTAAATTCTATTAAACCCATTACCCTTTTTCTTTCACAGGCCTCGAATCCATCATACTCAACTGTCTTTTTTTTTTTTTTCCCAATCGTTGATATAATTTTCATCGGTATTTAATTGTAAGTACCAAAGCTGACAGCTGCTCAGAATGGTGTGAATTGCTGTAGTCAGAAACGTGGCATTAGCGACACCAGCGACCACAGTTAAATGTATTCCAGGGGCCAGAGCGGGCGACATAGAATCCTATTTAAAACTGCTGGCTAAGGATAAGTGTAAATACGGTAAAATAGTTCACGTCGGCGGTAATGACGCCCGGTTACACCAATCGGAGGTCACTAAAATTAATGTTGCATCGGTGTGTAATTTTGCCAAAACAATGTGGGACTCCGTAGACCAGGATTCAGAGTTGTAGTCTAACACACTTCTCTGCGGCTTCCCACCTGATGCTGTGTTTGTTGTTGTGTATCGTCCACCTGGCCCTTATTCTGAGTTTCTGTCTGAATTCTCAGAGTTTTTATCCCAGTTAGTGCTGAGTACAGATAAAGTCATTGTAGTGGGTGACTTTAATATTCATGTAGATGTTGAAAATGACAGCCTAAATATTAACTTTAATTCTATATTAGACTCTATTGGATTTTCTCAAAGTGTTCACAGACCTACTCACTGCCTTAATCATACCCTTGACCTTGTGCTGACTTATGGCATTGAGAGTGAACAGTTAACAGTGTTCCCTCATAACCCTGTCTTGTCTGACCATTTTTTAATAACTTTTGAATTTACATTACTTGACTATACGGTTTCTGAGAAGAATTTTACATATAGAAGGTGTCTATCAGAGAATGCTGTAACCAGATTTAAAGAGTTGATTTCATCATCCTTTTCTTCACTGCCATGTGCAAATATGACAGAGGACGGCTACCTAAATTTTACTCCAGTAGAACTTGACTCTCTTGTTGACAGCACTATAGCTTCAATGCGTACAACACTGGACAATGTTGCCCCTCTGAAAAGGAAGGTAATCAGTCAGAAGAGGTTGGCTCCTTGGTATAATTCACAGCTGCTTTAAAGCAGACTGCAAGAAAGCTGGAGAGACAGTGGCGTTCCTCTAATTTAGAAGAGTCTGAATTAGTCTGGAAAGATAGTTTAATAACGTATAAGAAAGCCCTTCATAAAGCTAGAACTGCTTATTATTCATCATTGATAGAAGAGAATAAGAATAATCCCAGGTTTCTTTTCAGCACTGTTGCCAGGCTGACAAAGAGTCCGAGCTCTATTGAGCCATGTATTCCTTTAACTCTCAGCAGTGATTTCATGAGATTCTTTATCAATAAAATTGTTTCTATCAGAGAGAAGATTAATGGAATCCTTCCCACTATTATCACTGATGTATCATCAAGTAGAGCAGCTTTAGAAGTATCTTTAGAACCTGATTTGTATTTAGACGGCTTCTGCCCAGTTGATCTCTCTGAGCTAACAACAGCAATAGTCTCTTCTAAACCATCATGATTTCCCCCTCAATCAATACTTCCATATTGGATTTGATCAATCGGTCTTTGTTGACAGGATATGTACCTCAGACTTTTAAGGTTGCTGTAATTAAACCTTTACTTAAAAAACCTACTCTTGATTCAGAAGTGTTGGCTAATTATCGACCGATATCCAATCTCCCTTTTTTGTCTAAAGTTCTTGAAAAAATAGTTGCAGCTCAACTATGTGATCATTTATATAGAAATAATCTGTTTGAAGAGTTTCAGTCAGGATTCAGAGTGCATCATAGCACAGAAACAGCACTGGTGAAAGTTACCAATGATCTCCTCTAAGCCTCTGATAGCGGACTTGTTTCTGTGCTTGTCCTGTTGGATCTCAGTGCTGCATTTGATACGATCGATCACAGCATTCTGTTACAGAGACTTGAACATGTAATTGGGATTAAAGGAACTGCATTAGGCTGGTTTAAGTCATATTTATCTGATAGATTCCAGTTTGTTCTTGTAAATGAAGAATCTTCCTCACACGTTGGAGTAAGTCATGGAGTTCCTCAGGGTTCTGTGCTTGGACCAATTCTTTTTACTTTATACGTGATTCCATTAGGTAACATTATTAGACAGCATGGCATAAATTTCCATTGTTATGCTGATGATACTCAGCTGTACTTATCTATGAAACCAGATGAAACCAATAGGTTGGTCAGACTACAAGCCTGTCTTAAAGACATAAAGACCTGGATGACTCAGAACTGTCTGCTTTTAAATTCAGTCAAAAACTTGTTCTCTTTGGACCTGAGCGGAGAAATTGTCTAGTTATATAGTTACTCTCAATGGTATTTTCTTGGCTTCTAGGAACCTTGGAGTTATTTTTGACCAGAATTCATAATTTGACGCACATATAAAACTGGTTTCTAGGACTGCCTTCTTTCACCTCTGTAATATTGTTAAAATCAGGAACATCCTGTCTCAGGGTGATGCAGAGAAACTAGTTCATGAATTTGTTACTTCAAGATTGGACTACTGTAATTCCTTATTATTGGGCTGTCCCACATATTCTCTGAAAAGCCTCCAGCTGATCCAAAACCCTGCAGCCAGAGTTCTGATGAGAACTAACAGCAGAGATCATGTTTCTCCAGTTTTAGCTTCTCTTCATTGGCTCCCTGTTAAATTCAGAATAGAATTTAAGATTCTTCTTCTCACATATAAAGCTCTTAATGATCGAGCTCCATCATATCTTAAAGATCTCATTGAAAGATATTTTCCCAACAGAGCACTTCATTCCCAAACTGCAGGTTTAATTGTTGTTCCCAGAGTTTCTAAAAGTAGAATGGGAGGCAGAGCCTTCAGTTATCAGGCCCCTCTCTGTGGAACCAGCTGCCAGTTTGGGTTCAGGATGCAGACACCCTCTCTACCTTTAAGATCAGGCTGAAACTTTCCTTTTTGATAAAGCTTATAGTTAGGGGTGGCTGAGGTGACCCTGAAACATCCCATAGTTGAGCTGCTATAGGCCTATACTGCAGGGGGACCTCCCATGTATGCAGCTCTCCTCCCTCTGCTCTCTTTGCTCCCCATGTTCATATGACATTGTGGTCATTAACATGTTTTTCACTGTTCCAACAGATATCCTTTGAATGGTGTTATGGTGTTTTTTCCCCCCTCTTTTCTGTCTTCTCAAACCCCGGCTGGTCGAGGCGGATGGCCATCCTTCCTGAGTCTGGTTCTGCCAGAGGTTTCTTCCTGTTAAAAGGGAGTCGTTCCTTTCCACAGTCGCCACAGGCACGCTCAGGACGGGAGATTGGACTGAAGACAAGTTTCGGTGCAATCTGTTGGCTTCCTTAGCTTGGATATTATTTTTGAATTGGCTCTATATGAATGAATTGGATTATGATTACAATTAATTGAATTCCAATTGGCTTGAATTGGACTATATTATTTAAGTGCCTTGAGATGACAATTGTTGTAATCTGGCGCTATATAAATAAAATTGAATTGAATTGAATGAAATGATAAAATTGACCAAATCTTACTTTTGATACGTTTTCTCCACTGTAAATAAAATATTGGATATGTGTAAATCAATTCAGTGTTTTTACAGTTTCCAAAGTTTTTATAAGAGTTGGGGTTGTGGTGTTATTAAGCTTAGCATTAACTTTAATAAAGATATATCCCCTCTTATTCTGGTCTTTGGACTTTACATCCTGTTACGCTTTCCCACACTGTCAGATTCACATCATTCTCAATCATCACCACCCTGGTCCAACGGCCTGCTACATTTTGCACTTATCAGTGTGATCTCTACTCTTTTAAAATCTTCTCTACTCTGTCACTCTCCCCTGTGTAGCTTTTCTTGTTTCCAGAGGATGCCTCGTCCTATCTCTTCTCATCCACCATCAGTGAATAGACTGCAACGGGGTTCTATATTTCATGTTTCCGCTTCATCACATGAGAATCTAATTGCCAAACAAAACTGTTTCCAGTTCAACATTTGATCTATCCTCACTGAAATGAGAGCAGCATGTACTGTGTGTCACGTGTTATAAGGAGAGCAGGAAAGGTGATGTCCAAACTTCCGACTGGTATTGTAAGGGTGTGAAGTTTCCCTCTACACAGCAGAAAGAAGAGAGGCATAACATGAAAATAGCCTCATTCAGAAGAAATAATTAACTTAAGTACTGTAGTTCCTCTGAATGCAGAACATTCATTGTGTTATTTGTTAGAAAGCACTTTTACAACATTAAGATATCCGTTTATTAGAAAACAGACTGTTAATGGTGAATAGGTGACATCTACAGGTTTGAAGAGTTGTTTTCACATAAGTTAAGTTTTCATTTTAAGAGCAAACTCTAGCAGGGTTACTTTTCTTGTGGCCTTTCACTGAATCTGGAAAACTGAACAATTGCAAGACATGTTCTTTTTTTGTCAGCAGAAAGACGAACACACAACAACCAATATAAGTCTGTAACATTAGATTACACCAGTTTAAATAGATGATAAATGATGTGTCGTACACATTGCACTAAACAGGACTGTGAAGGAAAAGTCAGCAGGATGAGCTGGTCCTTTTGTTGCAGTTACACACATGGTCCACTTGTCGGTGGTAAATTCACACCTATTGGGCAAATCTTTCATTAGTTGTACCCTTCTTTTTAAAATCATATGCCAGCATGTGATTAACTCCCAAAGCACTTTCTGTTTATACCATTTCTACAGATGTTTGTCCTGCAAGACCATCAGTATACACACAAACATACCAGATCCTATGTGATGTCACATATATTCAAGAAGACAAATACAGTGAGGATTATGATGGAAATCTTAACTGCTGTACCAGAGTGAATGTATAAACATCCCATAGCTAACATACACAGTGTGTTGTTCTTTAAAGTGCCATTTGGGCAACACTTGTGCTCTCTGCTTACACAGGAACCTTCAATGGTTACAGATTTGGGGACAAGCATTTTCCAACCATGTCTATTTGGATTGTGTTGACTGTGCTTCCCCTCACTGAGAAGAACAATAACTGAGAACAAAACCCAGGTGTTCTTTAACATTTCTGCAGAACAGTACTTTTCAAATGATGAGCAGGTGTAAAAAGTTGTGGTTGGTATTGCTGCCAGCAACACTGTGAGCTGAGCCCTGTAGCTTTGACCAGGTGAAAACAACACGGACAACTCATGGTGAAAGGAACCTCGTTTTTTTTTATCACAGATATTAGTTCCTACAACTCTGAACTGTTCATCATTTACAGAACCTTTGTGCAATTGTAAAAAATGTAGATGATCTAATAGTTTTGTGCACTGGTTTTTAGATGTGGTTGCATTCCTCCTTTCTACTTATCCACTCTAAGAGCAAAACAGCTGAGGTTGTATTTACCATGTCCACAACAGGAGTCCATGTGAGCTCATGTACTTATTAATGATCATGAGGTCAGAAAGCTCAGAGTTCATGGGTCGTGTATACAAATGGTTTGGGGAAATGACATAAGTTTTATATTTCATTTCTCTATTAAACTAAACTTCATGTACCGATTCATTTTAGAAACACTTCTCAATCATACAATGAGAATCTGGCTATAGTAATTACTATTCTGCACATTTTCAAAATCTGGTCATGGTGTTAGAGGTTGATGCCAGTTTCACATCTGCTCAAGTTGATTTTCAAACTTGCAATATGCATCAGAAAATTAGACCATGATGTAATGGCACTGTCATGATGCAAAAAATACCTTGGTCAATTTTTTTGACCGTACATAACTCCAGAATTAGTGACTCAGTGGACCCTGAGAACAATTTTCGAGGTCAAAAGTAAACTCTGAAGCTCAATAAGAAGGTGTCTTTTGATGCCTGGAGCAGTTATGATCCCCGTTCTTCACATGCCAAGCATTCCCACAGAGTCAGACGGTCAAAGAATGAGGACAAATGGCTCAGAGTCAGTAACATGACCCGTTTGATGCTATCAGCTGAGAGTCAGCTGTACAAAGCAGAGTCTGGTTACTGCGCTGGGTTGCAGCGGTGACTCTTGTAGGTGCCCAGATGGCGGAAGCTGCGTCCACACTGCTGGCAGCAGTAAGGCGTGGCCCCACTGTGGATCCTCTGGTGGGTGTACAGATTCCCCAGCTCTTTAAAGCGCCGACCACACTGGGGGCATGCATACGGGCTTTCACCTGTATGCACCCTTTGGTGTCTTTTGAGTCCAGACAGCACTGAGAAACCTTTCCCACACTGCGGGCAAGGGAAGGGACTCTGGGCGCCACTGTGGATCAATCTGTGACTTTTTAAGCGGGCTGCATGGCGGAATCTTTCCCCACACTCTGGACACAAAAAGGGTTTCTCTCCCGTGTGGATGCGCTGGTGCTGTCTCAGGTTGCCAAGGTAGTTAAAATGGCGGCCACAATCCCCACATTTGTAGCCCCCTTCAATTTTAATCTCTTTTTTCTCTGGCCCCTCTCCCCGACCGATACCAACACCAGACCCTAGTCCTGGACCACATTCGTTCCGCCCCCTTACAGCCCTCCTGGAATCACTGCTTCCATCTCCCATGCTGGGTGCTACAGAGGTGGACTGCAGTGCTTTGAGAGCGTGGGTATCATCAGAGTCTGGGTGTATCAGTTTCATATGCTCCTCCAGGAACACAGAGTCAGGGCAGAAGGTTCCACACAGTGAGCAGATGTAGGTGTGGCTGGTAAACTGCTGCCCTGAAACAACAAATGTCCAGTGTGATTCAATACAATTTCATACAGTTCTCAACGTCTTCCATTATAAGAGAAGTCAAGTCAAATCTGGGGCATTGGTTAGCTACATATGACCAGGGAGTAACAAATGTTTGTGATACATCTTAGTAGAGGAATAATGCACTTTCTAGTTGTTGTTTGACTCCACTCTGTTCATCTGTGTATTTGGAGTTCATAGGAAGGAAGCATTTGTTGGTGAAATACTGGCTGGTCAGTAACTTTTAGCACAGCTCCAGTGGAAGTACAGTATTATGTCATGAACTGCACTCTCAACCCCACTGTGGGGTTACATCCAAAAATCAGAAAACAGGTACTGTAATGACCTTTGACCAGGCTGAGTTGAGTTTAACTTGTGGCTGGAAATCTCTTCAGTATCTTCATCTTGTGTGTTGTTGTGCAACCTGTATTAGCATCTCAGGACTCACCATGATGTCTCACTAATCAAGTGTTCTGATCTGTTATGTGCAGGGATGCACCAATCCGATATTTGGATCGAATATCGGTACTGATATAGAAGAAAATTCGAGATTGGGTATCGGTTACAATGGGCTGATCCAATTTTTTTTTTTTTCCAATAAAAAATTTCCCCCTGGTCCTGTCCAGCATTGCCATTCATTCAAGGGCCTGCTGCCCCCTCTAGTGGTGAATATTAAGTTGGGACTACCTTTGATTTTTTTTTTAATTGTTTTTAGTTTTTACCAAGCGAGAGAAGCTATTGTTTTGTTCAGATGCTTTTGTAAAGGATGTTTAATTCCCATTTGTACTAAACTATATAAACAGCTGATTGCTATTTATTTTTGAAAGTTTACCAACCAAGCTAGTGAAGGTATTGTTTTTTTCTTCAGCTCCTTTATCATTTCATATTTTGTTTTACATTGAATTTGGAATCTCTAATTGCACTGACTGAACCAGTTACACTTGTTATATTTTCATGGTTAAGATTGTTTGCACAATTATTAAATAAATGAGTAATTCAGTATATTTATATCTGTTTATTTGTTTTTAAAAAAATAGGAAAGAAATGTTTAAGTCAAGTCTGATGTTGCCTTGCACAAAAGAATGATCCCAGTCTTTTCCACACAATGAAACTTACTGTTTGTTACCATAATTCCACGCTGTTTATCTGTAATCGGTTTGGTATCGGCAAGACTAATTTAAAAAAATCAGATCATATCAGGAGGCAAAAAAATCTAGATCGGGACATCGCTTGTTGTGACTACTGTACCTTTAAATGTTGCTTCCTTCTTGTGAAATCCAAATATACAGACAGTGTATACATGGTACTTTGTAAATGTGTCTGCATTGGTTGTTGGATATGTTGTCTTCTTTTTACATAGCAAGCAATGCTGGTGGTTAGCTTTATCTGAGGAAGACATCTGGCATGTTGGCCCACTGATACATAGTACTGATGCAAAGTTATCTTCATGCTTTACTCTCTCGTCAAAATGGAAATCTTTCATTGAGTCTGCAGGTTATGCAGTCAGATGACTTTGGACTGTATAAATGCCTACGACTAGTTTATGGTACATTTTATTCATTCCTGGAGAGCTACACCCCTGTAATTACAGCTTTCCCTTTAAAACTAGGTTTAGATTAGAACTAGTTATTTAAATACCCCAAATCGTCAAGTGTGTGTGTGTGTGTGTGTTATCCCACATCATTGGGTGAGGGGCAGGGTACACCCTGCACAGGTCACAGTTCAACATGAACATTGTAAATAGTAGTTTCCAAGCTTACGATGATTTCTCATATCAGATGAATATTATTCTCTGCCTTGACCATGTACCATATCTTAAGATGCTTAGTGATTTCAGGTAAGTATATAGTACTTTCAAGACAGGTTGGATGTTCAGCTATGTAATGTAATGCTTCAAATAATGTCTGACAATGTAGAAGTGTCCATTCTGGTCTTAAGTAGAGAGCATAATGCTAAATTAACCTGCACACCACCTCTATTCTCCTGCTTTTGGTGAACCACGTTACAGTGGGTTCAAGGCGCACGCCTCACCAACAGAGGAAAGTAGTGGATGATGAGAATCCTCCTCCAACTAAAGACCAGAATGGACAAAGAGGCACATTTAGCCATCATATCAACAACCAGAACAACATCCACCTAGTTTTCACATACTGATCTGTAGTTTCAATACTGACTTAATTTATTTGAGGGTTTTTTGTTTGCTTTTGAGAAGTGTACATGAAATTTTACATTCAAGTATGTTAATATAGCATAGACCTTCAAACTGTTTAACAAAGATGCTGGACTGGCATCACAGTATGCAACAGTATTGAAGTATGACCTCTGCACCATGAAAACATACAACTATTTTCCTGTCAAAGACAGGACCTCATTAATCTGCCCCTTATGTGCTCAGTGCAGAAAATAAGGACAAGAATGAAGAAGAACCGGGGTAATCGGAAAAATCTCTAGCAATTCTGTGAAAGCAAGGAAGCACTCTGCATGATGGAAAGCTAGAACCTACATCCAGCGTTCCAGAAAAACACCCTTACTCGCTCTTTGGCTGTAACAATATCACAATTACACATGACACACACAAAAAGCCCTAAAATGATGTTTTGTTGTGAAGTCAACTTTACACACAAGCCTGGTGATTAGTGGTAGCACATGTTTTGATCAGATGATACCAGAAAAACGAACTCAAAGGGGGTGTGCAGTGAAACCTTCCAGGACCGTGAGACAGACTGCATGGTCCAAGCAGTTAAAGCGAGGAGGAGCGGTTCCTACTGTGGGCCAAAGTCAGAGAGGTGATACAGTTCTGAAATATTTCACATTTAGGCCAACATACAACAGAGATGCGTGCTTCCTAAGTAAAGCACTGATTTCTGTTGGATCTTGTATTTAACTAGAACTTCCCGCACCTGCCTCAGGTGTGTCTGTATTGCCCCCCAGGGGGCTCCCTTCCTCCCCTGGAGAACTCTGGGGCTCTGTGGCGAACTCGGAAGGCTGGGCACGTGAGAGCGAAGCCTGAATCTGCTCCAGTCCAGTCCCATCCCTCCTGGATGACTCGTCTTCATCCTTATTGTCCTTTATCTCACTGGGCTGGGTGTTTTCACTGTCAGGCTCCTTCAGGTCTATAGACAGGGTAGTAGGGGAAAATGATCATATAATAGTCAGTATGGTTACATGTACAGCTTAGTAAACCTACGGTGACAATTTGACCTGGATATTTAAACGGGCCACTGTCCCTGTCCATGTATATGTGAACAGGAAGGGACTCAAGTTATTGCCTGATGAGAAAACATTCAAGACATCTCTGTTGAAGATCACGGCACATGTAAGCACAGCTTATATACACAGACGCTGTCTTTAAGTTACTTTAATGGAGGTTTTGTCAGATGAGGCAGCGGTTCTAACATCAGGATTTCATTAGAGCAGAGTGAGTCTGGAAATGCTTGAAAACATCACAGGAGAATGTGGCACTTTCTTGTTTTTTTGGCTCCCTGAACAGTTACAGTACAGGATGGAACGCCACTGTTGGAAAAGCAAACATCCATCTGAAGTCTGTACATGCAGATCGAGACAAAGAGAAATCTAACGTGGGGATATCTGGAGAAGTTTTCCTGTAACATCGACCCTTCACAAGATTTTGTTACACAACTACTTAACATCAGGTCCAATGGCTGAAAAGCCTTGGCAGTCTGAATAAACAGGTTATAAGACTGCAACATGATAGATGAAAAGGAGTTTGGGGGGGGGGGGGGGGGGGGGGGGGTGTCAACTGCACAGATGCTCTATTTCCATGCTGTTAAAAGACAGGGTAGAGTTATGTTACAGGACCCAACAAGAACATGACTGCACGTGATATATCTGATGAACAAACCGTTTATCTGTGTTTATCTGTGAAACATCCGAATGTGGCAACATAATGCACATTGTACATGTAACATTAAAAGCACTGTCATCTTAGGAAGGGCTAAAAACCATTTCAACCTCTAAACTCTTCAGATACCAATCTGATGGGATTCACCTGATTTGAGGACAGTAATGGTGGTCTGAGAGAGGAGTCAAGGAAAACTGGAAAAAGCATCTTGGAACAGATGAGGTGGTCTCAGGTATCACCTCCTCCCCAGGCAGTTTCACAACCCTTCACACCGTGGATGCTGTGACCAAAGCATGTTGTTCAGACAGCTAAACAACTCCCAGGTGAGAATAAGTTAAAGCACCCACATAACGGTCAGGTGAGTCAGTGATGCACACGTGGCCTAAATGATGGGTTAATAATTATCCTTTTGGAAAGCTTCACTGTAGCTGTCTTTAACTGATTGAAGAGTTCGATTGCTTACTTGGTTGGCTGTTAAAAGCCGCTGACTTTTAACTTAAACAGAAATATTACCTTGGTGTTTCTAGTCTGTATGCAAACACATTTTACAGAACATACTGTACAACAGAGAAAACTGTAAGTTGGGTAAGTAAGAATATGCTTTTTCCAGCAGAGGCAGAGTGACCTGGCTGCAGCAGAGGCTGCTGGGAGCTGAGCAGCTCTCACAGTGCACGCATGCTGTGGAGGAACACTGGGAGACACACACTGGAAAGTTCAGAAAAATGAGGATTTCTGTCATTCTTTATGAATGACATGTTCCATTAAACATGCAGCAGTTATCCTATGACGTAAACATTATAGCTGTAAAACTCAACATGAAGCCGGTAACACCAGCACTGTCAGCCATTGTTCTGTAGGAGCCAGCTGACTGTTTTAAATCTCAGAGGAAGTCAGCACTCACGTTATTGACTGGTTTTTATTAGAACAAACTACAGTTATTTCTGTTCTTATTGTTTATGTCACAGTAAAATCATGTAGAAAATGTGATACATTTGGAATCAATCTTCAATATGTCTGCCAAGGACATTTCTTTAGTTATTCATTTAAATCTATTAACGAATATGATGAATTCATTGATTAATTGATTGAGTAATTAACGAATAACAATAATATTAAAACAATTTATAATGTTAGAATTTGTTTGATATTTTTGTAGATGTAACTAATGTTAGAGCTTCATTTGCTTTTTTTCTGGTCATAAGCAGTTTCGACTGAGACAAATTATCATTCAAATTTCACTAGAAGATAAAACTTATTCCGAGAAGAAATTTAGAGCACAAATTATTTATTTTTGTAAAAAAAATACAATGTTCAAGATGTCATCAGCAAGATTATGAATGGCAATTCAAGTGACAACGAGCAATTAGCGGGAAGTGATGATGAGTGGACTCCAAATACAGGAAAGCTCAGATGACAGTGATGAGGAAGATGAAAATGTAGACAAGATGGTGCTCATCTAGAAAGAGCTTGAAAAGCAAACACGTCAGACCACAAGAGGCAAAGTGAAAAGAAAAGAATGAAATCTGATCCTCCCGCTGCTTACTACAGGAATGCTCAAAGACATGGATTTCAAAAACTTTGTTGCTAATGAAATGCTGCAGAAAGTTGCAGAGCAGACAAACTCTGAAACAGGGAAAGTCAGTGAACTCAACTGCAAAACACATGGGCTCAGTACAAATGCCCAGTGCACGAGCATATTGGGAAAAGGAGACGCAGCTCCCACATTTGTGGTGTGATTTTTCTGAAACTGCTGACACCAATTAACTTTCAGGACAACCTCAGTGTCCGAAGGTGCAAATCAGAGTGGCTTTCTGTGTGACTTTGACATGTGCAGAAGATCCAGACAAAGAGAAATCTAACGTGGGGATATCTGGAGAAGTTTTCCTGTAACATCGACCCTTCACAAGATTTTGTTACACAACTACTTAACATCAGGTCCAATGGCTGAAAAGCCTTGGCAGTCTGAATAAACAGGTTAAAAGACTGCAACATGATAGATGAAAAGGAGTTGGGGGGGAAAGGAGGAAGAGGGTCAACTGATTTCAGAGTAAATCAGAGCAACATCATCATTGGAAGGTGGTGTGACAACAAAGCTGTGGACCTCTTTTGTTGGAACTGGCCCAATGGAAAGTGATCAAAAACTGAAAATGCACTCTGCACTCTACAAGTACCAATTCAAATCCGGAAGATGGCATGGAGGCACACCATCAAAGTGGCAGTCATTAACCAGAAGAAACTGGAGCCCTAAATTAAATCTATGCCTCCGCAAAGGTTTCAAGCTTCCGTTGGAACTTCTCTCATAAATAGTAGTTTTGTAGTGTTGGCGGTGCATTCGCTGTCAACCAGCTTGAGCTGACATTTGGTATTATCTCGCAGGCCAAATATAATTACACTGCAGGCCAGTTTGACATCAATGTGCTTTATCAAATAGTCAAAATTTAAAACTCTCTCAGGCCAGCACGGAGGTGCTGATGCATGCTTTTATCTCTTGTCGTTTAGATTACTGTAATGCCCTGCTCTCTGGTTTTCCAAAAAAAGAGTATCTTTAATGTTCAGCTACTGCAGAATTCAGCCGCACGAGTGCTGATGAGGACCAGAGGGCGGGAGCACGTTACACCACTTTTAAAATCGCTCCATTGGCTCCCCGTACGCTTCAGGATCAATTTCAAGGTTCTTTTATTCGTTTTTAGATCTTAACAGTCTTGGGCCTTCTTATTTATCTGACTTACTTTTACCATATCAACCCTCACGGACTCTGAGGTCTTCAGGCACTGGCCTTTTAACCACAACACGTGTTTGACCTAAAACACACGGGGAGGCGGCTTTTAGTTATTATGGCCCCCGACTGTGGAACAGCCTGCCGGAGAACCTCAGGGCCGCAGAGACTGTTGATGCATTTAAAAAGACGCTCAAGACTCACCTTTTTAATCAGGCTTTAATCAGATTTTTTTCAATTCCTTTTAATCAAACTTTTTATCATATTTAATTTTTGTTCTATATTATTTTAATGATACGTTTTAAACTCCATGTTTTAGTTAGACGTTTTAACTATATGAGCTGAAATAGTGCTGTCCTGTGGACTGCTCTGGCCCGGGTGGCTGGAGGACTCTGCACCTTGGTGTGGGGCCTCTTGTCTGCCCGGGTCGGGACTGTCTCAGTGTGGTTGGCCCCCAGCCTTAGGTCTGGTTGCCCGGCCATGTCTCTGTCTGATAGGTGCAGTGGGTCTGAGCTTGTGTGTGTGGGTGTGTGTGTCTGTTTGTCTCAGTGTCTCTCTGGGTAATTATGGGGGTGGGTGGGTTGGTATGTTGTATATCATTGTTGTTTTTAGCCTCTGTGAGGCACTTTGTGTTGCTTTTAAAGTATGAAAGGTGCCACATAAATACAATTTGATTTGAAAACCAAGCACAATTCATATAAAACTATATATTTGGCATCGTTTCCCTATTTGTTCTTTGCTCTCCCTCTTACCCTATCTTCCTGTCAGGTTTGGCATTATTATGGTAAATGGACTGTACTTCTATAGCTTTTCTAGTCTAGCTGACCACTCAAAGCGCTGCTAACACTACACACCACATTCACCCGTTCACACACACACACTCATACAGCACGTCTTAAAGGGGAACTCCGGTATTTTTAAACCTAGACCTTATTTCTGGCATGAAATACGTTTATCTACTCACCGAGAACAGTTTGGCGAAAGTCGGCGTCCTTCAAAAGCTATTTAGAAAACTCGCGATCAGCGTATATCCATATAACGGAGTTAATGGGGCAGGGACGATGCAGCCTCTAAATAAGGCATTATCTGTCTTTATTTCACCAATACTTTAAGAAGAATGAATGAATGAATGAACGTGTACTATAGCTCTGTTAGCACATAGCTACTGTTATGCGGCTACTTGCAGCTATAGGAGAGCTAACGGAGGGATTTCTACACAGGCACTGTACTGGGACTACTTCATCAATGATGAGTCAGCTTACAGGAACACAGTGTCACAGCTGGAAGCGTGGTGTACACATAACAACCTGGAGCTCAACATCGACAAGATGGTGGAGTTGGTCATGGACTTCCGCAGACACTCCCCCTCGCACCTCCCACTTCTCATCAACAACATCGCAGTACAGATGGTGGACTCTGTGAAGTTTCTGGGCACCACCATCACCAGCGACCTGAAATGGGAGACACACTCATCTAAGGTCATCAAGCTGGCGCTCCAGAGGATGTTTTTCCTCAGGCTGCTTCGCCAGATGAACGTCTCCCCCAAGGTGCGCATATAATTCTACAGAGTCACCATTGAAACTGTCTTCACCTCCTCCATGACTGTGTGGTACCCTGCATCTTCTGCCCACACCAAGGACAGACTGGAGCACATCGCGTGAACAGCCAGAGGTCGAACGGGTCTTGAACAGAAGCCTGTGTGTGTTCTGTACGACAGAAGATCAAGGCAGAGGGCTAGGAGGATAGTGGGTGACCCATCACACCCAGCCCATTCCTTGTTTACAACCCTCCCATCAGGCCGTAGGTTCAGGTCTATCAAGACCAAAACCACCAGACACCTGAACAGTTTCTTCCCCCAGGCCATCACCCTCCTAAACAAACCATCCTAGCACAAAGACCCCCCATCTCTTTTACAATATTTATTCCTGCCATCTTAATTTTCGGTCATAACATGCTGTGCATATCCAACCTCAACTGTAAATATTTTATTTAACTGTAAACAACTTATTTTTTTACTTGTCCTGCTATGTAAACTTTTATTTAATGTTCTGTGGCGCTGTTACACCAGGTCAAATTCCTGTGTATGTTGTACATTTGGCGAATAAAGAGATGCTCATTCCGATTCAATTCAGAGCAGGTAGCCCTTCAAAAAGAGATTTTACATCTCAAAAGACTTACCTTGCAAAACAAAGGAAACAAGAAAAAAAGGTTGTGCCAATCGACATTTCTCAACAACATTGGATATTAGGCATGTTCTCCCCGTGTAGGGGTTCTCTCCAGGTATTCCGGCTTCATTGGTGACTCTAAATTGTCCCTAGGAGTGAGTGTTAGCATGTATGGTTGTCTCATTTGTCTCTGTGTGGGCCTGTGATGGACTGGCGACCTGTCCAGGGTGTACCCTGCCTCATGACCAATGACAGCTAGGATATGCTCCAGCCTAAATGACCCTAAATTGGATTAAGCAGGTATAGAAAATGAATGGATGGATTGGGCGTTGGACTGGTTCCATAGTTAAGATGTTCATGGTGGCCCTTGATGCTGATGCGTCGTGCTGATATTTCGCCATGTGTTCTGTGGAACTTCTCGCTTCTCTTGGATTATTAAACTGAACAAATGTAATCGTTATGTAGTTTTGGAGAGGAGGTTATCTGAATTGGACGCTTAGCTCTGCACCGTTGTAAACCACCCGATAGCTAACCAGGTCCCTTTAGCCTATGTGGAGCCACTTAGTGTAGCTAATCCTGTTAGCGGTCCGCTTAGCAGAACCCGAACAGCCAGTACTCCAGACTTGCTGGGTGATGATTAGGAAGAGGAGTCATAGCCCTAAAGATAAGCCCGGTTCACCATTAACCTGTCCATGTTTCAAATAGATTTTCCCCACTCAGCGACACACCCGCTAAGGACAAAACCCTGGTAATTGGCAGCTCTATAGTCAGAAACGTGGCATTAGCGACACCAGCGACCATAGTCAAATGTATTCCAGGGGCCAGAGCGGGCGACATAGAATCCTATTTAAAACTGCTGGCTAAGGATAAGCGTAAATACAGTAAAATAGTTATTCACGTTGGCAGTAATGACACCCGGTTACGCCAGTCAGAGGTCAATAAAATTAATGTTGCATCGGTGTGTAATTTTGCCAAAATAATGTCAGACTCCGTAGTTTTCTCTGGACCCCTGCCAAATCTGACCAGTGATGACATGTTTAGTCGCATGTCCTCCTTCTAATTACACGTTGCGTAGATGCAGGCCGTAAGGGCTGTGATTGGTCCTCTCAGAACGTAATTTCCGGTAGTTGCCTTTTCTGGTCTAAATGGCTGTATACGGCAAAGAAGCTCGTTGACATTCGAAATGATATAAAGTGAATTTGTTCATCCAGGTTGTAAATTCTCCCATTCCCAGCCTTGGCCAGTCGTACAGACCACCCGGGGGAGAGCGTCCTCTCTGTCGCTTGTGCTTCAACATTTGCAATTTAAACATTTGTTCTTCAATACTGATAAGCTCCAACTGCAAATACAGCTGCTGCACCTCGGTTGCCATTGTTTACTGTTGTTAACTATGACTGGAAGAAAAAGCAAGGATTCGGCTATAACCCTGAAACCACACAGCCACACCTCCCTACTGGCATGGTGAATTGGAGAGCAAAGTTTTCCCTCGACGCAGAACTTCGAAAGCTCAATGAGGGTCAATGGGGTCTGGACCAATGGGGTCTGGACCAATCCATGTGTGAAAATTATGTCTTTCACAATTTGAGCCCCATTAACCCTGGCATTGTCATCTTGCAATATGCTGGTGCCATCAGGGAAGACAAAATCCATTGATGGAATAATCTGGTCATATATTCAGGTAGTCAGCTGACTCATAACGTTGCTGAACCTCAACCTGACCAACTGCAGCAACCCCAGATCATAGCACTGCCCGCACAGGTTTGTACAGTCGGCACTAGGCATGATGGGTGCATCACTTCATCTGCCTCTCTTCTTACCCTAATGCTCCCATCCCTCTGGAACAGAGTAAATCTGGACTAATCAGAAACCTTCTTCTATTGCTCCAGACACCAATCTTTATTCTCCCTAGCAAATATAAGCCTTTTTTTTTTTATTAGGCTCACTGATAAGTGGTTTTCTTAGGGCTACACAGCTGTTCAGTCCCAATCCCTTCGCATTGTGCATGTTGAAATGCTCTTTCTTTCACTATTAAACATAGCCCTGACTTATACTGTTGTTTTTCTGCGATATGATTTCAACAAAAGTTTAAGTGATCACAGATCACGATCAGTTTCTCCCATTTCTCCCTCTATCCCCACTATCCTTCCGGTTTTTACTAACATTCTTAATCCAATTTTAGTAGTTGCTGCAATCTCCTTAGAGGTTTTCTCTGCTTGATGCATGCCAATGATTTGACCTTCTAAAACAGACTAACATCTTTTCCACGACCACAGGATGTGTCTTTCAACATGGTTGTTTAAGAAATGAGGAGCGACCCATTGCATCAGTTGGGGTTAAATTTGTTGCCAGCTGAAAGATAATCGCCCATGCAGTAATTGTGCAATAGGAGGCTCTTACCTATTTGCTTAGTTAAATCCAGGTGGTGACTTTTTTTTGGCCAGGCAGTGTATTTTGTCTTACAGAAACCTGGCTGCAGCAGGAGGATCATGTTAGCATTAATGAATCAACTCCCTATCTTCAGATCAGGGTTACTAATCAGTCCTAGACCCAAGATTAGTTTTAGCTCTTTTGAATCTCTGATTCTCAGTTTTTCCCAACCAAAGTGGAAATCACAAAAACCTCTTGTGTTTGTTGTTGTATATCGTCCACCTGGCCCTTATTCTGAGTTTCTGTCTGAATTCTCAGAGAGCCAGCGATATAGTAGGTTAAGTGTTTTACCAGCTCCTCCACTCCAGCTTAATGTAAGTATTTAACACTCCTTTTTTGCACTTTTGACGGTGAAATTCGTTTATCAAACCTCAGAGAATGGGTAAGCCTAAGAAACCGACCCAGAAATCCCTCGAGTCTCCTTCAGAGATCGAAGAAAACTCGTGAGGTTTGACAACTTGGAGACAACTCTCGCAGGGGTTATAAATCCCGTCGCCTCCAATACCTCCCGCATTATGAACCTAGAGGAATGGCATGGAGAGTTTGAAGGACGCCTGGCCAAGCTGGAAAAAAGTTACAATGACCTGCGTGTACAAAATAAACTTCTGAAAGCCAAAGTGAACAACTTAGAGGGCCGCTCGAGTAGACAAAATACTAAAATTGTCTAGCAGAGAAAATTGGAATGGGCTCTCCAACTACATTTGTGTCCGACTTATTACCTAAACTCCTGAGAGCTGAGCATTTTCCCCGGGGAATTGAAGTGGACCGTCCCCACTGCATCGGCGCACCAAGCAACTGACCACGAATCATGTTCATGATCGCCAGGATACACTACAACGCCGTGAAAGAAAAGATAATCTGGGTGGTTCGCAACGAAGGTCCGCTAAACTACGATGGCCAGCGCGTCAGCTTCTTTCCGGACCTTACAGCAGAGGTGATGCAGTTCGACTGAAACTTAAGGAGGCTGGTATACAGCATGGGTTTCCATTTCCTGCATGTCTGCTTTTTACTCATGCTGATCAAAGCAAAATATTTGAATCACCAAAAGAGGCAGCCGCCTATGCTGACAAACATACAGCCTCCTGCAGCTGAAGGCACCGAATGATCCGGGAACCGAATGATGTGGGTCCCGCAAATGCTACGAGATATGGTCTGATTCACACTGATTCAGGCTTGCCTGCACCTGTATACATTTTTTTTGTACAAATGGACCAAAATGAACAGTGAGGCAAAAGCTGACATGTTTTTGCAATAATTATAGAACTGAGAGTTTATGTTCAGTTATCTTGCCTTAAAGTTACGACGTCTCTGTAACATCACTGTTGCCTGCTTAGGATTGTTGTCACTATGATTGGCTCACACGTTCCAAAGACATTATTTGACCCTGATGGTAAAGAAAAAAGGAAAAAAAGACTCTTAATGTTATTTTTGATTCTTTTGGAAACTTAAAATTAGGTTCTGGACTGCTAATTGCTTGATTCAAAACAGTATTAACAATTAACTTATATGAGGGTGGTAAGGGGCTGGGACAGGGGATAAGGTGTTAGTTTGTTTTTTTTTGCTTTTGTGCTTCTTTACTCTTTTCTCAGCAGCTCTGCTGCTACGTGGAGTTTACATTTTCTATAGGGAAGGGAAAGCAGGAGGTTTGGGGGGTATTTCCTTTCAGTTTAGTTCATGTTTATGTTTATGTTTATGCATTTAGCAGACGCTTTTATCCAAAGCGACTTACAGGTAGGCATGTCAGGTAAGGGGGTCTTGCCTAAGGACCCCTACTGGAGGTAGTATCTTTCATGCAGAAAGATGAACTCAAGTCTCCCACATGGAAGGTGGCAATCATACCACTACACTATCCAGTCCCACTGCTGTACTCATCATATTTTGTTTGTATACAATGGCGTCTTGCATTTCTATGTTGTATGGGTGAGCGGCCCAAAGAATAATCATATGGTGAATAACTTCATTAATATAACTTCTTGGAACGTCAGAGGTTTAAATAACCCATCCAAGAGAGCCAAGATATTCTCTCACTTATTTGATTTGCATGCTGATATCTTGTTTTTGCAAGAAACGCATATTAAGCACACGGAGGCCTTAAAACTGAGGTGTAGTTGGATAGGAAAAATTTTTCAGTCAACTTTTTCAGCCAAAGCATGTGGTGTGACAATTTGAATTAAAAAGAATATTCACTTCCAACACATCTCAACTAAAACAGAATAATCAACCAACTTGATTGCTCATCAACTCAATTGCATTTTAGATACTTTTTTAGACAGGTCTTTACCCTGCCCAGTTAGTGTGCTAAACAATCCGATGTAGTCCGTTAAACTGGTTGAAATTTGGAGGATTAAAAATCTTACAGAGAAAAAATATTCTTTTTTTCTCACAAGTTCATAATACATACACAAGGATTGACTATTTTCTAATTTTCTAATCTTTAAGTCTTCTAAATATCACAACATCTTAATCTCAGACCACAGCCCAGTTTCTATAGGTATGGACTTTGGGTGGAAAAAACCCGACTATAATTGGGACAAACAAACAAAGAAAAGGTAACACAATACACTTAAAAGTCCTATAACAATATTCAAAGTACTATATCGGACTATAATCGTGATAACACACCTATTGAAATTTCAACTTCTGCAGGCTCATCGGCTATTATGTAAGTAGAGGTGAGAATGCTCAGGTATTTGGAGGTGAGATGGGCGTCATCATGCCTATTGAAATTTTTAACTTCTGTAGGCTCATCAGCTATTATGTAAGCAGAGGTGAGAATGCTGATCATCGATGACAGTGTTACTCTTCCTGCTCTTGACGGAGCATTGACTCACGCCACTATATATGCGCGGCACGACACCAGGACGTCATCAACACCGCTTGCGCGAGCCATCACAACAACCATACTGGGCCCTTTACCAGCCTACTGCCCTTCTCGGTAGTGACCTTAAAATGTTCACCAAAATCTTAGCAAATAGATTGAATAAACATGTTGCAACTATAATACACCCAGACCAGGTGAGGTTTATTCCCAGGAGATTTTCCTTTTTTTAATGTGCGTAGATTACTAAATATTGTATATAGCAAACAACAAGTCAAAATCTGCAGTACTTACACTTGATGCACACAGAGCATTTGATCAGGTTGATTATAAATATATGCTGCTAACAATCAGAGAATTTGGCCTGGGTGAAAGCTTTAGCTCATGGGTAGAAATGCTTTATGCACACCCAACTGCATCAGTCCTCACCAACTCAGATAGATCTCACCCTTTCAATCTGTACCTTGGTGTTAGACAGGGCTGCCCTTTGAGCCCTCTGTTGTTTGCTTTGTGTATTGAGCCCCTTGCATTAAGCATTAGATGTAACCCAAAAATTATCCCTATAAGTCTGAGCAAAATGGATCTTTATATAGCATTGTATGCTGATGATGTAATGCTGTTTTTGTCGTAGCCTGAAAAATCTATTCCCACCACTGTTGGACCAAATAAAAATTTTTGGAAAGCTATCAGGATATACCATAAACTGGCAAAAATGTGAATTTATGCCTCTGAGCGGGCTTTCAACAGGAATCTACTGGTAAAAGTGACCACCCATGTTAAATATCTTGGAACTACAATTCCCAACAATCTGATCAGCTTTATGCACTCAACTACAAAGCTCTGATTGATAAACTTAAAAGTTATATATAGCTCTGGCGAACATTCCCCATGTCAATGATTGGCAGAATTAATGCAACAAAAATGGTGACCTTACCCAGATTTTTGTACATATTTCAGAATATACCCATTTTTCTGTTTAAAAAGTTTTTTAAAACATTGGACTCAATCATTATGCCTTTCATTTGGGGACATAAGCCACATCACATATGTAAAAAAAAACCTTTGCAAGTCAAAAGAGTTGGGCAAACTAGTGCTCCCTCTGTTCCAACATTATTGGGCAGCTAATGCACGAACGCTTGTATATTGGCAGCAAGCTTATCCTATAGAACCTAATGACAGAACCTCATGGCTGGCCATAGAACAGGGCATCACTGGTATCTCCCTCCTGGCACTACTCGGTACAACAAAGAGAAGTCCTGGACCATTTAAAGGGATTGGTCTTATAGGTCTTATAGTAGAACACTCATTAGAGGTGTGGTACCAAATTTTAAAAAAACGTTCAATCTAACAAACACTTCTATTTTTTCCCCCCATTTGTTCACAATCATGCATTCCATCCTGTTTTCTCTATCATGTACAAAGGGTGCGTATGCCACTTTTTCACGTCAACGATTAGATGTATGAAGAGTGAAATGACCGTGGAAATGTGCGGTGCCTCACGCCAACTTCAAGGCTGGCGTACGCACTTTTCTACAGCTGTCGATTCTTTGGCGACACTTAGAGGTGATGTTGGGAAACTGTTATAATACATAAATGTGAACACAATTAGTCCTCAGACTGAGTGATGTGCACATTTGAGACACATTAGACATGAGACAATTAACACTGATTAACAATTAACACACCCATGTGTCTGCAGTTACACGAGTGGATATAAAAGCATGCGCAGTGTTGCAGTGCATACTATTAAAAACAATGGCTGCTTTAGCGATATTGGAAGACATTGTAATGGTGCAATTGTCAGAGAGCGTGTGTTAAGAGACAGACAGGATTTGCTGGCACATCAGCTGTTTTGAGGGCAATCCTCCTGGAACTGTGGTTTAAGCAACCGGGGCATTCCAGAGGGAGCTGGACAACCGATTGGGACTGTGCCAGTCGACCCTGAGCCGAGTGATGCCAGCCGAGTGGAACGAAATTATCTGCATCTCAGCAAAATGCTTTGGGGGGGGGGGGGGGGTCCAACTGCATTTGGGGGGGTTAACTTTATTTGTGTAATTGCCGCAATATTATTCCCCGTGACATGCATTGAGCATGTGCCCCCCCAATTTCTATCCCTTCTTCACAGCATCATAGTTGGTGGTTAAAGTTAGTAACTTGCTGTTTTTTGCTGGTTAAACAACAGCTTAAGATCTTTCTAACAAGCCCCTGATCGTCTCTGTGTGCAAATGTTAATAACCCCGTGCATAAAGTGTGAAATGTCATAATCAGCCTCACCTTTTCCCCGGCGCACTTCTGCACTGTGTGAAGGTCACTGTGTGAACACATTTGTTGTGAGTTACACAAATACAGGTATTTTACCTTGGGGGTAATCAGAGTCACCCACACTCCCACACCCACCACCCCTGAGAGAGCAGTGTCACCCATAGCTGTGCCGACTCTCTGTTCAAACAGCGCCCCCCCCCATATAAATGTCTTTATAGCATACACACATGTTCAACTAACTCAAGACACCAGCTAATTCAATATAAGGTTATACACAGACTCCATTACTCACGTGTTAAACTGCATTCACTCTTTTCATCCACTTCACCCTATGTGTAAAATGCAAACAGTCCGATGGTACACTTGCACATATGTTCTGGCTTTGCAATAGGGGTGGGCGATATGGCAAAAATAAAATCACGATTTCGATTTTATCACAATCTTAAATTGAAAAGTGAAAAACAGACCGTGTTGCAGAAGTATTTTCGGCTGGGCAGCTCATACCGCGGGTCAACTTCTTGAAGCAGACGTTCGAACCCCTCCTTTAATACCATCTTGAACGTTACCGTATCTTTTGCAAGATAAAAGGTAACTGCTTCTGTTACCTCTTTCTATCGCTTGCTTGACTTGTCATACGGAGTGCCTTTGTCAAATGCCTGTGTTAATGTTGTCTGTTTTGGTCTTAGCTAGCTGCTGCTTACGCTAGCTGCTGCCTCCCCTGCGGTGCTGGTGCCGCCGGGCCCCTCGCTGTTTGGCTCTCAGCATACTGTTTGGGATGCTTCCTCTTTAAGTGATTGAACAGGTTCGTTGTGTTGACACCCGAACCGATTCTGCAAATTACATTTGCTTGCACTTGATCAGTTGCGGAAAATCCAAACCAATTCCATATAATGGAGGTGGAATTTGTTTTAGCGACCAACTCCTCCGTTTGGCTTTCAGCCATGGCTCTCCATGCGGCTACACACACAAACAAGGAGAGTAAGAGAGTGCGTCACTGCCCGTAATTCGCTGTGATTAGTCGGTCAGGTTGATGACGTAATACGTTTGGTGCGTCAGTGCATCAGCATAGAACTGCAATTTATAGAATGTGCCCAAGACAATCCCACGATCTCTGCAGTTTGACAGGTCGTTACGGATTGTCTGCACGTTGCAATCGTTCACGATTTAATATCATCATATCGCCCACCCCTACTTTGCAACACACTTTGTAGATTTTGGCGCGAGGTTTCCAACTTCTACTCCAAGGTTTATGGATATGATCTCCTTCCAGACCCAGAGACAGACATCCTTGGCTGGTCTCACCAGCTCGAGACTCTTAGTCCCTGGATGGCTCTGTCAATCCAGTATGGGATGGCTATTGTTAAGAAAATTATTCTTAAAGTCTGGAACAAAGACATATCTCCAAGTTTTGAAGCTTGGCTCACAGAGCTCTCTAGTACATTATGGAAAAAAAAAAATCGATTTGCATTATCAGGGACATCAGACAGATTCCTTCAGATATGGCAACCATTTTTTGATCATATTGCGCTGCAGAGAGGACCCTCATGATCCCTCAATGTCCTGACTGTGTTTGAATATTTATTTGCATGGAATTGTTTTAGTATAATTGCATTACTGTCGTGGATGGCCACAGAAACTGTCATTATAGAGTACAGCTTTCTCCTTGGAAGAAGGGTTGAAGGTTGTTATTTACCTTGAAGTTCTGAAATTTAGTAAATAAAGTTTTAAATTTTTTTTTTTTTTAAGATTAATAGAATCATTCCCACTATTATTAGTTCAACTTAATTCAGTTTTATTCATATAGTGCCAAATTACAACAAATGTCATCTCAAGGCACTTCAATAATACAGTAAAATTCAAGCCAATTGGAGTTCAAGTCATTGTAATCATCATCCAATCAAATCCAATGAATTGAATTCAAAATTAATCCAATTAATACATACAGAGCCAATTCAAAAACAATTTTCTAGCTAAGGAAACCAACAGATTACAGCAAAACTTCTATTCAGTCTTTTCTGTCCTCTCAACCCCAGCTGGTCCAGGCAGATGGACCCTTCCTGGTTCTGATGGTTCTGGTTCTGTTTCTTCCTGTTGAAAGGTTTTTTTTTCTCTCCACAGTCACCTCATGCACACTCAGTACAGGAGATTTGATCAAAGAGAAGTTTCAGTTGGTTTCCTTAGCCAGGCTACTTTTTTAAAATTAGCTCTGTATGAATTGGACTAATACGGAATTTAATGAACAGGATTTGATTATGATTGTATTACAATGAATTGGATTCCAACTGACTTTAATTGTACTGCATCTTTGAAGTGCCTTAATATGACATTTGTTGTAATTTGGCGCTATATAAATTAAACTGAATTGAATTGAATGAAAGAGTCGGGTGTTTAACTGCAGGCTGCCCCTGTCACCCATTAAAAACGTTTGACACATTAAGAGCAAACAGCGATGATGGAGGATGGAAAACATGCACCAGGTACACATTTATCTGGTCTTCTCAGTTCTACCTACCGTGGTGTTAAAAGCTGTACTGTAACCATACAACCAAAAACGTGTCTCAGGCCCAACTTTTTGGTGGCACCAAACTCAAAACTATGTTTTAAAAAACACTGTGATATTTCTCAGTTTTAACATGTCTTATGATGTCTTTGCACTACCTTCAATCAAGAAATGATTTAAACTATTCGCAAATTACTTGCATTACATAGTTTTATTGAAATTTAAGACAACTTTAACCCAACTTTTTAGGAAACAGAGTCGGCTGCCCTGTAATGGACTACTGATCTGTCTCTGGGCCAGTGGCTCCAGACTCCCACAACCATGAATTGGGTTAAGCGGGTATAGAATATGGATAGATGGATGGATGGAAATGTGGATATTGTTATAGTCGAATGATGCTTAACTTTGTTTAATTCTGCACATATGTGCTGTCAGGTGGAGCAACCGGGTCTTTGCAGATCCAAACCTTACAGGCAAGCTCACTTCATGGTCACTTAAAGGGTCCAAAAGTGTAGCAGCATGTCTTAAACTCAGTATGTGCATTGATACTGAGTGCTGAAGTTGTTGTTTATAGGGTCATGTGTAGGTAAGGTGAGGCCATCAGGTAAGGTGAGGCCAGTTTAGTGTGGTTAAAAAGATTTAATCAATGAATGAAAAAACAAAATGAATGAGGGTTGAAATAACAAGGAAGAAGCTGTATTACGTGTGGAAAGGCTGCAGTATGGATCAGCTTCATCAACTCAGTGTAAACTTTTCGTTCTAAACTGCTGTGTTGTTTTCAACTGAACCCCACGGAATTGGATAGTTCCAGGTTTTATTTTCCATCACTGCACTGTCACTCTTTTAGTGACAAATCACAATGTAAGCTGCGGTGAAGCAACACTTGTGACAAGAATGGCTGTGTTGGTTTACCTTTCAGCTCTGATGAATATTCCATTGGTGTTATCCACTCGTAGTCATACATCCGTTTGCTGCCAGATGGGAGCAAGCTAAAGATGTCATCTGCGGGGGCCTCCGAGTCTCCGTGAGCAGGCCCGCAGCCGGCCATCCCACTGTCCGACCACAGGTTGAGAGAATGCGGCTCTGGTGCATGAGGAGCATCTTTTTCAACGCCAGGATGGCTAATCTGGTCTCCGTCCATTTCAACACAACCCTTTGAATTCTTATCTTTCATGAGATAGTGACAAATAGCATCTATATTCTCCTTCTTCACGCCAGGAATGACAGTTTTGGCTCTCCTAGGTTCGGAGTCATTGTGCTTGGATACTGAACTGAAGTCTTGTTTCTTCACACCAGCCTCTACTGATGGCTCCACGGTCGTTAAGCCGGGGAAAGGGTCTCCACCATCCTTCTGAACTGTGTGTAGCCTGGCCTTTAACGCCTCAATTTCTTCAGTTTTCTCACGCAGTTCCATCTTTAGGACTCGTATCCGGAGGCTGACCATTTTGCGGATCTCAGACAGCGCTGTCTCCAGCACGACAGTGATGTTTCTGCCGAGGTGCTCGGTGATGTCGCTGACCGAGCAGAGGAGCTCTTCGTCGGGTTCCAGCTCTAGGAAATCATCGTCAGCTCGACTTGCTGACCTGGGAAGTTCCATGAAGGCGCCGTGGAGTTGCGAGGACAGTCTCGTTTCAGCGAAACTGCGATTTCTTTTGCGACTCATAACCCTTACCCAATTTGATTAGCTAGCTGAAAGCTACTCGGTGAGCTAATGTTTGGACGATGCTGAGACGTTGAAAGGAGTGACACCGGATGTGACATAATCTTCAAAACAAAAGTACTTTTGTTTCAAACAAACGTGTGGACGTCTGTTAAGCAATCAGACTTTTATTTAGAAAGCAGTGGCAGAGGTGTCATTTCTACTAACTGAGGCATCTCTCTGCATCAGCTGTCAGAGTTCTAAGCCCTCTAAGTCCATGGCAGCAAACTGTTCACAAATCATTATAGGTTAATTTGACATGAAGCAGATTTCTACTTGTTACCAGTAGAAATAGATGTTCATATTGGAATGAAAGCAAATAGTAAGAGTATTAAGAGTAATACATAGCAAGAAATAGTTATAAACAATAGTAACTCAAAAGACAGAAGTATGCTTGCTAACAGCACTGCAGTCAAACCAGCCCTTACTGTTTTCCTGTTACCTTAGTGAACGGGGGCTCCTTTCCAGAAAACTTCAAAATATTTTTTCAATGGAATTATGATTAGTTTGAAACTCAAATTAAAAAAAGTTCATTTAACAGACCGAAGTCCATAAGAAAAAAAATTCTGTCTGATGTCAGACTGGCAAACATATCAAGGGAATACCCTGCCTCCCACCTGATGAAGGCTCCAGCCCCCCACAACCTGAATGGGATAGCAGGTCTGAAAAGTGAATAAATTAATGTCTTTGATTCCCAAATTAATTTGATTTAGAAAATATAAACACTTGTAAAATTTGATGAAAGCAACAAAAAACAAAAAATGGGGAAAAAGTTGGAATTGAGGATACTAATTGTAGTTTTACTGAGGATTCTGTGTCCATTCTTGTTGAATGCAAGATTTCAGCTGCTCAACAGTTCATGGTTGTTGTCTGATTCTCCTCTTCTTGATGCTCCATACATTTTCAGTAAGAGACAGATGTGGACTGCAGGCAGGCCGGTCAAGCCATACTTTCGGAAGTCGTGCAGAATGAGATCTTGTATCAGTGTTACCTTCACACATATGAAGTCATACATGCCATGGACACTGTCCAATGTGAGATGAGCACATGTCCAGAACACTCAACACTGTTTCTGTACAGAGATCATAAATTACTTCTTACTTGCATTATACAGTTTCAGGTTCTGGATACAGCAGTGGACTGTAGTAAATGACAGTAGTTTTTCTATGTACTTCTGAGCTCATGTGGTTGTATTGATCGTGGTGCCCATGGTTTCCCATGCAGTGCCAACTGTGGGCTTGAATTTGGTGAAACAAGGTATTTTCCAGTTTAGCATTGAAAATTGATTGAATCTACGATTTTTCTGATTAAGTTTGGTACAAAGTGGTGTGCCATGGATGACGATTTGATGTGATCTGTTGGATTTCCATTCAAATTAACATCTTAGCTTTTTATGAATTGGCATCTATTTCAATCCATTAATACTTTATTAACCTTGGAACCAACCATGGAAATTATGGTACGTAAATATTTCATATTAACAATTGAAATAAAACAAAAATAAACTGACACATATTTTTGAAGTTGAAGTGTAGCAGAGAGGAAAGTGTTGTAGAAATCTTCAGAGATTGCCATCAATGGACGGGGATGTTGTTTTTGTAGATTGATAACAACTTAGTTCATGAGTTTACACACAGCATCAGCGGGTATCACAGGTGAACTCTCTCTGTAGACACATGGACAGAAACTCACAGCCAGCAGTTCCACATCTGTGGTTCAGAGACGCTCCATCTCAGTGACATGTCCAGGATTACACCATCTGTTGTTAACCAGCTCTGTAATCCTCCCCCTTTACAGTTACCGCTCTGTCTGCAGGCGCTGTCTGCCCGTATGTGCTAAAACTGAGTAGAGAGGTGTTAAAACTGTTCCCACAGCCATGTCTTGGAGAGAAAAAAATTATATTGACTTCTTGATATTCCTGTTACGTCCCTGTCAGGGGTCAAGGTGTGTCTATTTTATCCACCAGTGATCTTACACTTCCCATGATAATCAAGGGAATAAATCATTTGCATCCACAAAGTGTCAGCAGGTAATACAGATGAGCTCTCTCTCTCACGGCTCCAAGCTTGTCCATTTTACCTGCAAGTAATCTCAAACTTTTCATGAAACCTGCAATAATATAATTTCCCTTTTGGATCAACTAATATTTTTTCATTTCATATGATTTATTTAATTAATGATCAAGGGAGGAGATGGTTTAAACTCTGTCCTCCCCTTTGGCCTCCCCATGCATCCTAGATATCGCCTCTCTTAATTAAAATGGATTTGGGGTCTTGCAAACAAACAAACAAAAAAAAGTTTTAAATGCATTTCTTTTCACAGAAGGAAAGCTGACTGAAAATTCTAAGTAGGATGAAAAGAAAAACACAATATGTCTGCAGCAGGCAGTCATAAATTCAGCACCATTTTAAAACAAATGGATACATTTACGATATCAGAATTTAGTTGTTTCAACATGCAACTGTAAACGTGCCTGAAAACAGTCTCAAAGGTTATTTGAGACAGGGCTGTGGTGGAGCTTGCTGATGACCTTCACCTATGGACCACTTTAGCTGCTATATCAGTGTAGAATATTGGGGAGAACTTGAATGCACCATGAAATCATTGCTTATGTACTTTTCCAAGCAAAGCAGTGTAAAGGCATAATAAATATTCAAGTGAAGATAGCACAGCAGTGTCAGCCTGAAGTGAGGATGGTGTGACCTTTATCTAAAAAGTTTTAGCCAACCATTCATAGTCCACAACGGATACAGTTACATCCCTGGGTACCACACATGTTTACTGTCTGTGAATAGTTCAAAGTTTTTTCATTTGTGTTCAAATTGCTCTAAAGAGAAATAAACAGTCCATATCCAGGGAGAGTGGCGTCTTTAATGTCACGCTTTCCAATGTTCTCAACATATGCTGTAGATTCTTCCTGTCCCTGCTGTTCAGCTAGCAACCCCCACAGCTGTAGGACAGGAGGATCTTGATGGTGGCCCAGTAGAAGTTGATCAGAAAATGTTTAGAAAGGTGAGCCTGCTTCAGAAAGTAGTCTCTGCTGAGCTTATCCCACCTGATGTCAGATTTTTCCGACTCAGGCTAGATTAGTTAACATGTAAACTCCCAGGTATTTAAAGCAGTGCACCCTCTGTAACTCCTCTCCACTGATGCAGTGGGCAGAGTGCTCCCCCTGCTTTGATTTCCTGAAGTTTTCTTTGGTTTTGGTTGTTTTTAAGTCTTGTTCATTATGGGAAAACCACTGTCAGATGTTGAATTTCTTCACCTTGTTCAGGTCCGAGTGGTCCACCATCCTAACGTCTGTGGTCTGTTCCTGAGAGGGTTGGGCAGCTCACCCATGTACACAGTAAGCTGCCTAAGCCCAGGTTGCTCAGTTTTTTATTAGTTTGTGTGGAATGATGGTATTATATGCAGAGCAAAATTCAACAAACAGCCTTAAACATTTGTTATGATCCAGATGTTTGAGAATTGTGAGAAACGCTATCATGATTGCATTATCCATAGATCTATTAGACTTATATGCAAACTGTATAACTATATAAACTATATATACACAGGGTTCCACCTGCTTGAAGCCACTGTCCCACTAATTACCACTGGTACCGCTATTGCCTTCACTGCCCACAACTTTTCAACGTCCTCCTTAATGCTTGATACACTATATTGTCAAAGGTATTCGCTCACCCATCCAAATAATTAAATTCAGGTGTTACAGTCCCTTCCATGGCCACAGGTGTATAAATTGAAGCACCTCGGCATACAGACTGCTTCTACAAACATCTGTGAAAGAACGGGTCGCTCTCAGGAGCTCAGTGGATTCCAGCGTGGTACCGTGATAGGATGCCACCTATGCAACAAGTCCAGTCGTGAAATTTCCTCACTACTAAATATTCCACAGTCAGCTGTCAGTGGTATTAAAACAAAGTGGAAGCGGTTGGGAATGACAGCAACTCAGCCACAAAGTGGTCGGCCACTTAAAATGACAGAGCGGGGTCAGCGGATACTGAGGCGCATAGTGCGCAGAGGTCACCAACTTTCTGCAGAATCCATCGCTATTGACCTGCAAACTTCATGTGGCCTTCAGATTAACTCAAGAACAGTGTGTAGAGAGCTTCGTGGAATGGGTTTCCATGGCAGCTGCATCCAAGCCTTACATCATCAAGTGCAATGCAAAGTGTTGGATGCAGTGGTGTACAGCACATCGCCACTGGACTCTAGACCATGTATGGGGGATATAGACTGTCTCATAATTTCTGATGTTTTTCTTTATCTTATACTGTGTGTGTATTTATTGTTGTTTTTTATATATGTTTTATTTTTATTTTTTAGAGTATCTGCTGTAATGAGTGAATTTCCCCTTATTGGGATTTATAAAGGCATATTCTATTCTTCTATTCTACAAGAATACCTGAGGTTGCAATCTATACCAAAAAATATTGGAAGAATGACAGGGAAAGCTGTGCCATGATGTACTTGAGAATGGTAAAATGAAAAACAAAATAGTAAAAGTAATGAAAAAAAATAAGGAAGCTTGTAAAGACTGTAAAAATAAGGACTCATAATTTGAATAGTTATATTGCCTATCAGAAAGCACAAGCTGAAGAAAAGCCACCAGATATTTCTCCAGATATCTCTTCATCAGGTCAGTCTCAATTTATCCATTAGCCAAGATAAGACTGATGACACTGAACACTTTCTCTAAACTTTTCAAAGGATTGCAGCATCACGTGAGGCCAACGTTTAACTGGGTTTTCTGCCTCATACAAGTGCTTACTGGTAAAGCTAGAAGCCCCTATGTGCATATGGATATGAAATGACATTCATGATGATGAATGTGTTAGGGAGACTATTCTCAAAAAAAATTCATATCAGCCCAGAAACTTTTAGGAAGATATTTCAGTCCACAGCTGTTGAACCAGGGAAGACTATTCAATTTGATTTATATAGCGCCAAATTACAACAATTGTTATCTCAAGACTACAATGTAATATCACAAAAGAGCTGCATGGAAATTTACCAAGGGATCAAACTGTTTATCAAACTGTTGGTGAAATGATCATCTTGGAGCATGATCAGCATAAGCTATCACCTTAACTTTAGGTTTGGATTCAGAAACACAATCCTTCATCTGTGGTGAAGGCAGCTAAGTTGATGGAGTTTCTTGCTGCTTCTTGGGAAAAAAAGGACTGTCATTGAGCTATTCCATCTGGACAGCTGCAAAAGGCACTACGCCCTCACAATGCGAGATGAGGGAAAAACTCTTCTCAGGAAATGACAGTCAGGAAATAGAGAAACAAAGCAGTAAAGCAAAGTGCCCGTTTATTACTTGAGTTGACAGAAAGTTTGCATGAAATGAATGTGCCCAAAGAATACTGCGGATTCAGAGTGAAAGCAGTGTGGATCTTTGTAAAGATGACTTACATCCAGCTATAATGGACAATGAAGGAACAAGAACATTCTACTTATACTGTAAATATATATGTTTATTTATATATGTATAGTAGCCTCTGTTAGACAGACTATTGGTAATGCAGCTATTGCCACTGACATATGTCTTTCTGCTGTCCCTTCTGCTTGAAGTGGTCCAGGGAATAAGATCCACTAACTGCCGACTGCACATTATACCATCTCAAATACTTAAACAGGTTTTTAGCACAGTGGGTCCAAGTCTCCTCATATTTATCAATAGTTGCCTCAGCTCAGGGTCTGTTCCAAAAGTGTTCAAGCATGCTGTGGTCAGACCTCACCTAAAAAAAACAACCTCGATTCTGCAGTTCTGTCAAATTTCAAACCCGTGTCCAATCTATCATTTTTGTCAAAAGTTTTAGAAAAAGTGGTTTTCCTCCAGCTCCAATCGTTTGTGGAAGATAATAACATTCTTGAGAATCTTCAATCCGGTTTCAGAACTTGCCACAGTACTGAATCAGCACTACTCAAAGTGCATAATGACATTCTCACTTCCCTCGATGCCAAAAAACCTGTGCTGCTTGTGTTATTGCACCTGACTGTAGCATTTGATACTGTGGACCACTCCATCCTCCTGGCACATCTGGCCCAACATGTAGGGCTGCAAGGTTCGGTGCTGCAGTGGTTTAGGTCCTACCTCACGGGAAGAACTTTCTCTGTGATGATTGGCGACCTCTCCTCCTCATCAGCTCCTCTGTTTTCTGGAATTCCACAGGGGTCCATTTTGGGCCCTGTTTTGTTCTCATTATATCTCCTGCCATTAGGTTAAATAATTCTAAAGCACAACGTCTCCTTTCATCTGTATGTAGATGATCTACAACTGCCCATCGTGTCAAACTCTCCAGATGCCATGGAGTCCATCCACAAATGTCTGAGTGACATTAAAATCTGGCTATCACAAAATTTTCTCTCCCTAAATGAAAACAAGACAGAATGTATTTTGTTTGGCTCATCAAACCCGCCTAGTACTATACCTGGTCCTGGTCCACTGGCCCCCTACTGTAATAATGTTGTTAAAAATCTGGGAGTGAAATTTGACTCCAGTCTTAAATTTGACCCACAAATTAATGCAGTAGTGAAGGCTGTGACCTGGAAACAGCCATCCATGCCTTTATTAGCTCAAGGTTAGATTACTGCAATACACTATACATTGGACTTAGTCAAACATCTCTCCACCACCTACAACTGATACAAAATGCTGCTGCCAGGCTCCTAACTAACACCCGTAAACATGACCACATCACACCTGTACTTTGCTCCCTCCACTGGCTACCTGTAAAATTTAGGATCCAGTTTAAAACATTGTTATTTGTTTTCAACGCAGTTAATGGCCTTGCAACCCCCTACATAAGTGAAACCCTGAGGTTTCACCAATCTGGCAGAGCTCTCTTCTCTGCTGGTCAACATCTACTGGAGGTTCCCCGGTCCAGGTGTAAGCAGTGGGATGACCGATCTTTCGCAGTGGCAGGTCCGAAATCTTGGAATACACTGCCCTCTGATTTAAGTACCACCACTGACCTACCTCAGTTCAAAGCCAAATTAAAAACATATTTATTTAAACTGGCTTGTCACTGAAACCGTGGCTCACCTTTTTGTTGTTGTCTTGTGTTATATGTAATCTACTGGTCAGGATTTAGGTCTTTGTTTCATGTATTGTCTTGTCACTTCCTGTTTTATTTTGAAATGTTGACATCTCCTCTCGTTTCAGACAACTTGCCCTTCCACCCGTGTCTAGTGTCTGATTGTCTTCCCTGATTCCCTAAGTGTTTCCACCTGTTCCCCTGGGATCCTCATGTGTTTAAACAGTCTTCGTTTCCCTGTGTCCAGTGCCAGTTCGTCGTGTCGTCTGTCCGTCATTCTAGCCATGTGAACCATTCCGAGTATTTATTCCCTGTGTCCACTGAAGTGAGCGTTCCTCCTTCAGAGTTTTGTTTTGTTAAAGTTTTTTTATCCTATAGCCATCATTCATAATTCTTAGTGTTTATAACCTGTTTTGTCTCCTCTGTTTCAGGAGTGATTTTTAGTTGTAACGTTTCAAGCCCTTTTTTCTGTTTCCTGATAAGTAGTTTTTGAATAAACTACCTTACCTGAACAATCCTGCATCTGTGTCCTCTATCTCCTGTTGGACCCTGACACTACTTCTACTTCTGGAATTGTGAAGCACTTTGGTCAATCTCTGGTTGTTGTAAGGTGCTATATAAATAAATTGATTGATTGATTGATATATATGTATATAGATATAAGCAGAGTCTTAAATATATATATATATATAGCAACTATAATATATACATTTGATTGCATATTTTTCTTGATACCCTTGTACATCCTTCTGGTGTTGCCTGTTATGGCATGCAGTCTGGATGTCATCACTGAGCTTCTGCCAATATTCATTAGCACATCTTCTTGCTGTCTGCTGCACTTGACTCCTAGCCTTTGACACATCTGTTGGTTTTGTAATGTTTTTAGCTCTTGGTTTAGTCATCAGTTTTGTTATGTTTTCCTTTGGTTTCCCTTGCCCTGTCATTAAATGGGAACTCTGTCAGGTCACGTTTTGAGTTCTGTTTTGTTTTGTCTTGTTTTCAGGTTTTAGGTTCTAGTCATGTTTTTTCCCCTGTCACATTAGGTTCACTCACGTCACCTGTTGTTGTTCACAGCTGCACTCCATCACCAATTACCTCCCCACAACATTTAGTTTCCAGGTTTCCCTCTGTTCAATGCAGAATCCTCACCTCACTTTCCATGGTTCTTGCTCACGTTTTGTCATGTCAGGTTTTGCCTCATAGTCATAGTCCTAGTCTTGTTTCATTATTTCATAGTCATAGTCTTGTCTTGTTATTTTTGTCACAGTTAAAAAATTTTGATAGCCGGCTCAGCCGCACTTTTTGTTCCTGCCTTTTGTCTTTTGTTAATAAATCAACTATTGCCTTGAGTTCTGCATCTGGGTCCTCCCTGCCACACCACTGTTCTTGACAGAAGGATTCTGCCAGCATGGACCCAGCGGAGCTAAAGGCGCTCCAGAGCCGATTCGCAGCCTCCCTGCTTGGCTGAGGGAGCCGACTCGTGGGACAGACTGGGAGCCTCTGGCCACGTCCTGGATGTCTGACGGTGGAGGCTGGTTCCGGAGATGCCAGGATTCAGGGAGATCTGGGAGGCGGCGAGAAGGGTCCACCATGCGGCAATGGTGGACATTTTTGGCACAGACTCTGCTGAGGTATCGGCTGCTCTCCTCTGTACCCTCATCTCTCCTTTTGCCTCCCCAGTTTCATCGTCTCCAGTGTTGCCGTCTCCACGATCGCCGCCGTCCCCACAGCCTCCCGCCAAGCCCCAGCCTGCCGCCAAGCCCCAGCCTGCTATATCATTTCATTGTCTGTTTGCCTGTCACTGGCTCACATCCAAGTTGGTGCGTGCATGAAAAAAAAATTGCGCCAAAGTGCTGTGTTGCAAATAGCTGTAGATTAATGTAAGTACCTATCTAACTAATTTATTATACTTGAGTTTTAGAACTATATTTTGTCAGGTGACTTCAGATAAATGCTAACGTGCGTCTATGGCTTTCCATCTAATGGTAAAATGTCATCATGTGAATGTTAGCTTACATGTTAGCTTTGTGCCCTGTGCACGTCACTCTTATCTACACTTTAGATAAGCTTTTGCCTTTTTGATAGTAGCTTTTAAAATAGGCAACCCCTTGCAGTGGTTTTCCTTTGAAAACAGTAACATAACTACTAGAAGACATAGAGACCACATCAAAATCAAACTTTGTTTGTCACATCTGCACCGGCTGACTCAACCCAAATTTTCAGCATATCCATTTTCATGTTAGAAAGCAGACTGCGAGCATTTACATGTATGATATGCAAACCAGACATATTCTTAAAATCAGATGACATGCTACATGTAACTAGGGGACCAGGATTTGGGTGAATACCAGTCAGCAGAAGAAGCATAAAAACAGAACATTTCTGCTTAATGCTCAAAACAGTCGAACCCTTACAAAAATTAATATTAGTATTTCCTCGTATGGCGCCTGTGTGGGTCACCAGAGAGAACACATTAGGGAAACAGCAAATATTCAACTCACACGGACAGGAGAACGAATCAGATTGAGCTATATTTACGTACAGTAACCAATCATCTGGCTCAGATCTTAGTGAGGAAGTTCAGAATAAGAATCACTTTATTAATCTCCAGGGGTAAATTATTTTAGCAACACTCTGTTTCTCCATGCTGGTCACTAAATCGATCCAATCGCTTTTGCAAAGCCAAAAGCTTCTCCAAGATGTTTCCATGTTGCGGTTAATGACCACAGTCTGCTTCAATGTCGGGCAGCTTAATGGGGCTTTGGACAGCTGTCTCCATCTTCCGAATTTTCCGATACACCAGGGCAATGCCTAATCCATCCAGCAGATAGCCCGTTATCATGGTTCCGAATATGTAAAGATTCTCGATGTCCTCAATGGAAAGAATTGCCAGGCGCACTTCCCTCCACTTCTCCCAGGAGTCCCTCATGTAACCAGCAGTGAACGTTCCATCGGGGCAGGCAGGTTCCCCCGAACACGTCGAGAAAATTCTGTCAGTTGTGTTGAGAGACCAGTTGACCAATTCCATGATTTAAATTTTGAGAGGAATATGGAGAGAGGCAGCAAAAGTTTGAGACAAGACAGGACAAGATGTGAGAAACAAGCAAGGAAGATAGGGGAGAGAAGAGAGATGTGTCTGCCTTCGTTGAGAGCTTTTGATGATCAGCCGCTGGCATAAAGCGTCTGCATTCCCGACCACAGAGCCGCCAAAATGCCATGCCATGGCAAGGCAAAGAGCCAAGGAATAAAAACACCATGACTGCAGCCAAGGGGTAGGTCCAGATGGCAACCAGAAGCAGCAGGTCCCAGCGCTAGCCCAGTAGCTCCCGGTGTCAGCCAGAAGCTGCTCCCGGCACGAGCCCAGAAGCTCCGATGACAGCCAGCAGCGGCTCCCGGCGCCAGTGTTACGCCCCTGTAAAAGGGGAAATAGAAAATACGACTCAACATAGCTTCAGTCAAGTCCAATGTTGTAATGTATTTACCAACAACAGCATAATAACATGTTTATATAATATCACAATTAAACATGTCATTTTCCCTTTGCACTACATGATAATGTCCCTCTAAGAAACTGCACGATTAGGAAATATTCTGTAATGCTAAATACTGCTATTTTATAGTTATTATTAATTCAGAATACACTTAACATTTTAACCTCAGTAGTGGTGTTGCACTTAAACATATAAAGTATCTTTAAAAACTATTTTTTCTTAACCTGCAACAATAGCACTTTTAGCTTATCCCTATTATGTGAAACGAATACACAGAGAAAATGGCGGCGGCATCACATGACAACCACGCTTTAACCTGGGTCCGCATGACACAGTTAGCATACAGGCTACACTGGAGCAAAATGTCACATTTAGCCCGCTTAACACGCATACAGAAATGACTACAGTCATTAATATTTACTCCCTACACGTTCCTTATAGTGTTAAACACATATATAAATAATTCGAACATAATACAACCCTCATTCTTACCTGTAAAATGGGTAATAGAAAATACGACACTTTAGACAAGTCCATTGTTGTAATGGACAAACGTAAGCCACATGTTCCGTACATGCTGAACAAGGCATTAGCAATCATGAACAGATCCTCTGATCACAAACTGGTGAATTGGTACTCAAAACTTGTTCCGTACATGCACGAGGCATTAGCAATCATGAACAGATCCTCCGATCACAAACTGGTGAATTGGTACTCAAACCTTACGTCAAAAGCGTGTAAACAAACAAACATGGCATATTTTAATTTAAGGTGCATTTCCCCAAAACTTTATAGAAGTTAAAGAAGATAGCGTTCTAAACACAGATCGTCTTTTTATCCTTCTAATCTTTTTAGCCTCTTTGACCCAAAAGCAATGGATTACTGATCCATAGGTCATAGCGCATTTTAACATAACAGTCTTAAAGGGGAACTCCAGTATTTTTAAACCTAGACCTTATTTCTGGCATGAAATACGTTCATCTACTCACCGAGAACAGTTTGGTGAAAGTCGGTGTTCTTCAGAAGATATTTAGATTCCCTCGAGATCCATATAACGGAGTGAACGGGGCTTAGACGATGCAGCCTGTAAAAAAGCTCAGTCAGCAGCTTCCATATGTAAACAACTTTCCCACTGGCATTTTTACACAACATAACATCTTAAAAAGTGACATAAGTACGAGTATAAATTGTCCAGTGTCCAAACCAGAGAAATGTTTACATTTTCTTTCTGCGGAAGAAAAAAGCTCTGATGTATACATTTCTGTTCCAAGTTGTTTAAAATCACTCATTTCTGTTGTTATGTACATTTTAAGAGTTGGAAACATGGTTGTAGCAGTATGTGGCCTTTTTCTGTGTCTATGTTCATTTTCTCTCCTTGGAAAACCCCTCTGTTGTTTGTTTTGTAAAAGTTATGAATTAGTTTATAGACTCTGTTTGTGCCTTTACAGTGATGACATGTTGCTTTGGTTATTTTATGTCTTTGAGGTATTTTTCTTTTTCTTCGTGATCATTGTGCATGTTTTGTGGTAAATTTGCATCTTTAAGGTCTTGAGTTATTTTAAGTTATCAATGACATTTCCTTTGTATGTGCTCAGTATCATATTCTTGTAGTTTTTCCACAATCTGTATAACTGTAGTGTCATCATGTATCTCGTGATTTGGCTGGGTCATAAATTCCTTTGTGTTGCTCAGTTTTAGATCAACACCAATGCTGCTTGGCTGGAACTTTGAGCTCACAGAGGAACTGACCAAAGAAAAGGAAATGCTGAGTCTGTTCCTGCATTATTTGAGGGAAAGCAAAAACTTTAGATTGTATACTGAGCCAAACCTACCTATATGCAAACACAGAGGGAAAATAAGCTGGAAAGTTTTAGACACAAAATGATGTGTCTGAAAGAATTGCAGTGTTCTTTGGCTGTATTTAATAAAGTGAGCTTGGCTGTTCCCCGTGTAAAAGGACCAATAAAATACTGTGTCTCATACCCTTCACCTTATCTACTGATTTGGTAAACGGAGTTGCTTTATTTGTTCAGTGAATGATTATTAACCTGAAAACTATACACTTGACTTTAAAGGAGAGACTGTAATAACTTTTATTATATCAAAGGTAATTTGAACTGGTGTGCAGGAAGGAAACCTGCAACATGAATAACATAACAAAAAAAGAAAAGGGAAGAATAATACAGATAGTTTTAGGGTAGTAATCTTTTATGGCGGTCAAGGAAGCAAGTTCTGTCTCGTTTGAGTCAAGTTTACAAGAGTAGCACAGTAGCTAAATCAAATTAACTTCAAATATAAGTTATGTTGTTAATGACCATCTGTGGTGTATATCAGAATTGATCAATTGTACCATGGAAGAAAGAAGTGACTGATAAACAAAAAGAAAAATACATGAATACAAGAAATATAGAAAACTGCAATGAAAGTTTCAACCCTTTGAAGAAAATCTTTGAAGAAAACAAGCCTAAAACAAGCCAACAGGTGTAAAGAGAGACCTCTTGATAACTGTATAAATACAAACATTTATTTTAGTTTTCAGTGAATTAACAGTAAACACAGTCCTAATAAACACTTTGAATAACTTCATTTTTTAAACTTTGATAAAAAAAAAAGAAAAGTACATATGTATTAGGCATAAATAAAAGCAAATTGACAATAAACATAAAAACTTTGAATGACATGCATGGGGCAATGGCATGATATATTAATGCACAGCATTTGGTCCAGTGCATTTTGATTTCTTTGTCAGTCAAGGTAGATCCAATTAGTTCACCTAGATGATCCACAGCACTGATTGATGTGTGGCAGGCTACGTAAGTGGCTATCTTTAACTAATTTGCTTGTCTTGTCTCATTTGGTTTTGAGGATGTGAAACCAATCTCTGTAAGCCTCATGGACAGGAAGGGGCAAAATTTTTTTGTGCTTTTCTCTGCCAGCAGTATTAAATCAGCCTGGTGAGCACGTATCTCACATTTACAGAATCGACAGAACGCCTTTGTGCTATCTCCCACCTGAGGTCGTATCCAGTCTTTCAATCCACTCTCTTTCTCACACTTTTTACTGTATTTCTTTCCATATTTTGCCCACTTTTTCCTGCTCATCGTCACTCACTCTGTCTCTGTCTGACTCTCTCTGTCTGCATGAGAGAGTGCGTGTGGGTGGTTACAAGGAAAAAGGGGTGTGGAGAGAGGGGTCTGGCTGCAGACCTCCAGTGTCAGGACTGGAAATAACTTTTTGTGCATCTCTCAACACCCTGAATCCACAGATTACACTTGGAGCCTGCCACGGAAGCAGCCTCACACCGGAGATCACTCTTGGGCAAACAATAGACTCATGCAGTATAAACAATAGACGCTGCATCAACCGCTGTGGCCTATTGGCGCTGACGAGCTGTGGGGCCGCCATCTTGGACCGGTCACCCGCTCCATTCAGTGTAATCTGTCTGGCAGGCACAATGAAGTGTCAGCATATATAATCAATCATAACTCGCTGAATATAAAACTAATTTTCACTTTTTTTTTCTCCAAATGTCATATATGTAGACATGATACCGGTCACATGATTCGGCATATTTTAATTTTCAGAGTAGCCTTAACAGTAATAGAATATTCTGGTATGTGATATGTTATGTATGATAGGTAGGCTATTTTTTTTGCAAAAGACACGAAATATAATATGCGTACACACAAATACAAAAATACTAATATAAGATAGAGAAGCAGAAGCAGACTGTGTACTACTCAGCTATTTTAATAAGTTGAAAAATGAAGAAATAATACATTATACATCCATATATAAGATAAAACACAATAGAGAGAAGTTATATATCAGAAAAAAATGAAAATCTACATCTACATATATTGGAAAAAATAAAAATCTATATCAAGATTGATTCAAATTGGCTTTATTGGCAGGAATGGTATCAACCATTGTTGCCGAAAGCAAAACGTACCAAAATACAATTAAATTATAATACAATTACCCTGAATAATTTACATTAAATATTATTTAATTACTCTCTCTCTAGATCTGTCTCTCTCTCTCAAATAAATGAAAATCTATATATATCAGAAAAAATTAAGACAGACAGATGGAGAAATCAAATGTAAATTTTCAAGTTAAACAAAAGAACATGACACCAAACCATAATTACACAACGTGCTCATGAAAGTTTAAATGAGCTAAAAGCACTGAAAGAGGACTGTGTGCAGAGCTTCTTTCTCGTGCTCCCTTTCTGCAGGTCAACAGAGGTGAGTTTGGCAATGTGGTGCAGCCTTATGACTCGCTTACAGGGAATCCTTCCCTCCTCAGAGCAACTTCCCACTTCTTCCTCATATCTTTCTTTGGGAAACAAAGAAAAAATAAAAACGGGAGATTCGAGAAAGTCAACACAAAAACATTTTAAAAAGGAGGTCAAGCTTATTTTCTTCCTTCTTTTTCTTATTTTCTTCCTTCTTTCTTAAGAGGGTTCGGGTCAACAAAACTCCCATTTTGAGGCATATCTGTTGATGATAAACCAAAGCTGCTGAAATTGTAAGTAAACTAGGTTGCAAACTATTCTTCAGTCAGATGCTCTGTTGTCTGTATTTTTCAGTAAGTGGGTGGGTATGAGACAGGAGAGATATTTTACTTTTTTAGGATGAAAGTATACAGCATACAGAATAATACAGCCTGTGTCACCTGTGTAAAATTTGCTGCTCACTGTTATATAAACAATATTTGCATTATTTGTACAATTGCATTCTTGTGTCAGTTGTAATCTAAGCCTGTGTTATGGAATATATGATTCATAAAGTCTCAGTTGGCCTAATAGCCGGGTGAACACCGGCTATAAACATAGCCTAGCTTAACGTTTGCTGGCTACGGTTTCGATAGCGGACATAAATACAGTACAATAATATTCTATTCACAAAATACAACCAATAATAATGTTGAATCTTACTTGTGAAAAGTAATTCCCGACCCCTGATCGTAATCGTCCGCCGATTTGCACAAGAATACAGTGCTCTGGCATATTAAATACTCTGCTGTCTATGGGTAGGTTGACCGGTCCAAGATGGCGGCCGTATTTCTCGCGCCCCTGTGGTCGATGCGGCATCTACTCTTTATAATGTCTATGCTCTTGGTTGTGGATGGGTCATGGAATAGGACAAACCCCGATCGCATTGTCGCATGTCTCGTTGTTTTGGAGACTGGAGAGCTGGGAGATAGGCAGCAAAGCAATCCCAAATGAGCCACTACACTTTAGAAAACAAGCCCAAAAACCCGTGACTGACGATATTTACAAGGACTTTTCAGAAAAACAAGCCCTAAGTTGCTTATAATAAGCGGACTTGGCAACTATGGCACTGATATGATTCAAAGAGTAAGCTGTGGAAGAAGAACTCATGGGTCACTCCAGGCTGTAACCTTTTTCAAAGACACTTACTTTGAAAGGAAAGAAGCTGTCGGAAACTGCTGTTTTTGGTCCTTAAGGAAAGTTTCGATAAACTCTCCGTGCAGTGGCATGTGATGTAGTGGTGTGGGGATATGTCAGGCAGGTCCTACCGAGGCGCCGGAAGCCACGGCTATCGGAGAGAGATGTCTGCGGACGGCCAGCAGCTCCGGAGCAGCTGGCAGAGCAGCATGGGTAAAAGTTTTATACAATTAGGTCCAGATCGGACTGGTAAAACTGCATGAGTATCAAAATTCATAAAAGATGTTAAGAGATCTTTGAGATGTTTCTTTAATAATTTTCACCTCATTTTGATCCATTTGTACTGATTTTTCCTGTATGTTATGCTTGTTAACCACAGTTCACCTTCAGATCACTGTTACCTTTGAATAGATATTGAAGTTCTTCTAAGCTATTTGCTATCTTTTTTTTTCACTTTGTATTTTTTATTAGGCTGATTTAATAAAAATGTGACAGGTAAGCCACAGGTGACTTACCCTAAACGCTCATACTTGACAGCAGACTGACTCTTGACTGACTCTGGAGCCTTAGTGATGTTGGAAAGGGTTGCTTTGACAACAGCATCAGTTATTATTTAAATATAAGGAGAGACAGTCTGAGAGCAAAGTGCTCTGTTGCGAAAATATCTAACGATGACATCTTTAAGATATGATGGAGCTCCGTCATTAAGAGCTTTATATGTGAGGAGAAGAATCTTAAATTCTATTCTGAATTTAACAGGGAGCCAATGAAGAGAAGCTAAAACTGGAGAAACATGATCTCTCCTGTTAGTTCTCATCAGAACTCTGGCTGCAGCATTTTGGATCAGCTGGAGGCTTTTCAGAGAATATGTGGGACAGCCCAATAATAAGGAATTACAGTAGTCCAATCTTGAAGTAACAAATGCATGAACTAGTTTCTCTGCATCACCCTGACAGAATGTTCCTGATTTTTAGCAATATTACGAAGGTGAAAGAAGGCAGTCCTAGAAACCACTTTTATATGTGCGTCAAATGATAAATTCTGGTCAAAAATAACTCCAAGGTTCCTCACTGTAGAACTAGAAGCCAAGGAAATACCATCTAGAGTAACTATATAACTAGACAATTTCTCCCTGAAGCGCTCAGGTCCAAAGAGAACAACTTCAGTTTTGTCTGAATTTAAAGCAGACAGTTCTGAGTCATCCAGGTCTTTATGTCTTTAAGACAGGCTTGTAGTCTGACCAACCTATTGGTTTCATCTGGTTTCATAGATAAGTACAGCTGAGTATCATCAGCATAACAATGAAAATTTATGCCATGCTGTCTAATAATGTTACTTAATGGAAGCATGTATAAAGTAAAAAGAATTGGTCCAAGCACAGAACCCTGAGGAACTCCATGACTTACTCTAGTGTGTGAGGAACATTCTTCATTTACAAGAACAAACTGGAATCTATCAGATAAATATGACTTAAACCGGCCTAATGCAGTTCCTTTAATCCCAATAACATGTTCAAGTCTCTGTAACAGAATGCTGTGATCGATCGTATCAAATGCAGCACTGAGATCCAACAGGACAAGTACAGAAACAAGTCCGCTATCAGAGGCTAAGAGGAGGTCATTGGTAACTTTCACCAGTGCTGTTTCTGTGCTATGATGCACTCTGAATCCTGACTGAAACTCTTCAAACAGATTATTTCTATGTAAATGATCTATGTAAATGATCACAAAGTTTAATTACAGCAACCTTAAAAGTCTGAGGTACATATCCTGTCAACAAAGACTGATTGATCAAATCCAATATGGAAGTATTGATTAAGGGGGGAATCTTGATGGTTTAGAAGAGACTATTGCTGTTGTTAGTTCAGAGAGATCAGCTGGACAGAAGCCGTCTAAATACAAATCAGGTTCTAAAGATACTTCTAATAATTTTATTGATAAAGAAACTCATGAAATCATCACTGCTGACAGTTAAAGGAATACATGGCTCAACCAGTGTTGTTTTTGACAACCATCTTAGATTTAGTCTTAGTCTTTTGGACTAAAATACTTGTCAGTTTTAGTCACTTTTTATTCTAGTTTTAGTCGAAGAAAAGTCAAAAAGGTTTTAGTCAGTTTTAGTAAAAAAAAAAAAAAGAAGAAGTATAGTCTTTTTACAAATTTATTTAGGTCAGTAAGTATTGGAGATTGCTGTTGGCCAGTGTCACACATAAGTTGTGAAAATAGCAGATCTATAAGTTCAACACATTGCAACACAGATGGGCTATTTTCAACAATTTACAATAATAAAGGAATAGTTTTAGACATATTAGGTTTCCACCCAACGGCAAATACTTTCTAATCTAAGGATTGTGCATTACACACAGATAAAGTGGTAACAGTGGATTCAATGTTCATTACTCCAAAAAAGCCAAAAACAAAAACATTCTACTTCGGCAGTTGTGGCTTTATGGATAAAGCTAGTAGACTGTACGACAATACAATAACTTGACCTGTTTAACATAATGCAAGTTACGTGCTGACAGAAGATAAACACACAAAGAGATGACCACGCTGACTGTCACTGTCACTGTCACTGAATGTAAACATGGCTAAACATGCTGCTAAAGTAACACACACATAAGCTAATGAATTGATGTTAGCATAACAAAGCTAATCTTAGCCTGAAGTTAGCAACCCATTTGTGCCAGGAGTATGTGGAAAACATTTATAAGCTTACTACTTAATATCGTATTTGGTCTTATTTTTTCCACCTACTTTGTGAGCACATTTGCCACCGTCTCCTGTCACAATACACTCTGTTTTATTATCTGCTGGGTTATATTTAAAATACACCCATATGTCATCTCTACGTTTGCGACCACCTAGCCCCTATGTTGAAACTGCTGCCATCATGGTCCAGTGTCTGTGATGAGTGACAACAGTGTGACGCTTTGAACACATTGTGCGCTGCATGCCAGGCGGTGGGCGTGGCCAAACAAAGAAAGGATGCAGCAGCAGATACTATTTATGTTTTGATTGACAGATTACACGCATAATAAGCAGAAATTTCATGCATTTAAACGTCTGACAGACAACCCACTAACATTTACGTTCATTTTCGTCTAGTCAACAAAAACTCAGTCTCATCATGTTTTGGTCATCAAAGAGCCATGTTTATCTTGTCATCGTCTCGTTATCGTCATGAAAAAAAGTGGCATCAACGAAATGATTTCGTCATCGTTGACGAAAACAACACTGGGCTCAAAAGGGCTTGGACTCTTTGTCAGCCGGCTACAGTGCTGAAAAGAAACCTGGGATTATTCTTATTCTCTTCTATCAATAATGAATAATAAGCAGTTCTAGCTTTACGAAGTGCTTTCTTATACGTTATTAAACTATCTTTCCAGACTAATTGAGACTCTTCTAAATTAGAGAAACGCCACTGTCTCTCCAGCTTTCTTGCAGTCTGCTTTAACGCATGCAGCTGTGAATTATACCAAGGAGCCAACCTCTTCTGACTGATTACCTTCCTTTTCAGAGGGGCAACATTGTCCAGTGTTGTACGCATTGAAACTATAGTGCTGTCAACAAGAGAGTCAAGTTCTACTGGAGTAAAATTTAGGTAGCCGTCCTCTTGTCATATTTGCACATGGCAGTGAAGAAAAGGATGATGAAATCAACTCTTTAAATCTGGTTACAGCATTCTCTGATAGACACCTTCTATATGTAGAATTCTTCTCAGAAACCGTGTAGTCAAGTAATGTAAATTCAAAAGTTATTAGAAAATGGTCAGACAAGACAGGGTTATGAGGGAACACTGTTAACTGTTCACTCTCAATACCATAAGTCAGCACAAGGTCAAGGGTATGATTAAGGCAGTGAGTAGGTCTGTGAACACTTTGAGAAAAATCAGAATCCGACAGAAACTCAGAATAAGAGCCAGGTGGACTATACACAACAACAAATAGAAGAGTTTTTTGGGATTTCCACTTTGGGAAAAACTGAGAATCAGAGATTCTGCATCCTGGTCTCAACCCTGGGTTGTCATGTTTTTGGATGACTAATAAATTCGTCCATATTTCTAGAATATTTCAAAAGTGGGATGGATGCCGTCTCTCCTCATCAGACCAGGTTTTCTCCAGAAAGATTGCCAATTATCTATGTATCCACGTTGTTTGCTGGACACCATCTAGACAACCAGCGATTGAATGAGGACATACGGCTAAACATGTCATCACTGGTCAGATTTGGCAGGGGTCCAGAGAAAACTACGGAGTCCCACATTGTTTTGGCAAACATTGGCACACCGATGCAATATTAATTTTAGTGACCTCCGATTGGCGTAACCGGGTGTCATTAACACTGACGTGAATAACTATTTTATCGTATTTACGCTTATCCTTAGCCAGCAGTTTTAAATAGTATTCTATGTCGCCCGCTCTGGCCCCTGGAATACATTTGACTATGGTCGCTGGTGTCGCTAATGCCACGTTTCTGATTCAGATAACCTCGCCTCCCAAACTACAGCAGGTGAAAGTAAGAGATGGAGGAAGAGAACTGGTAGCTAGCTACAGAACTAGACACACCGTTAAAAAGTGAAAATAAACACCAAAGGAATGAGTGTTAGAATAGAACAAGTATGCAATAGAGTTAACAATGCAAAACTGTGTAACTTAAAAGGAGAAATTTGGTGATATTTAATAGTCCAAGAGGAGCAAGATATTCCACAGAACACAATCAAGGTAACAGGAAGTGATGCAATACGTCTTACTGCAAAGCGTCAGCAAACAAACATCTGACAAGCACAGATAGTCATAAGAAAATCATGTGAGAGAACTTAATGGAGTTTATACCTTGAACCCATAAATTCTTGAAGTCACCTATTAAACCATGACACAGTTTGTCACAGTCAGTCACAAAGTGACTGGTAGGGATACGGTCTTAACTTTGAGGTCAAATGTTAAAGTATGTGATCTCGATGTTAGCACAGGTGAAACTTGATGTTAAAAGTTGATGATTCCATATGGCTGGTCAGCATCTCTCACTGAGTCACTTTTATAAACTATGGCCTCCGTTTAATTTGACGGTTTCTGCTCATTCAACATAGGCTTGTATTGATATATGCAGACAAAACCGAGTTAACCCTGAAATTCGTGACCCAATTTTCTTGTGACACATCTGCTTGGTTGTTTTTCATGCATTGACATTCAGATAACCCCCCCAAAAGAGTTTTTCAGCTATGTTCTGACTCCAGATATTTTTTAATGGTCTCATATTGTAATATGTGCCTGTTCAACAAATGAATGTATAACGCAAAATCAGAAACAGCTGAGACGGTATGAAAAAATGCAAATTTAATTAAATATGCAATGACTCTTATATCATTGCTGACTGTATGAACCAAATATATATATATATATATATGTTGACACTTTCGCTCCATTTAACTGCCTTACACCAATTACAAACTTTGTAACGTTTCCTTCTGCCAACACTTAAAGACATTCTGACTCTGAGGAAACCAAGTGATGAAGAGTTCCAGCTGTTATTTTGTTCCATTCTTCCTGCAAACACGTCTTAAGGTGTGCAGCAGTGCGGGGGGGGGGTTTCTCTGTTGGGGACAGGTCAGGACTGCAGGCAGCCAGTCCAGCACCCGTACCCTCTTCTTCCTCAGCCAGGCCTTTGGAATGTGTCAGAATGTGGTTTTCTGCTTGAACAATGCTTGGACGTCCCTGGAAAAGATGTGGCCTTGAAGGCAGCATATGTTGCTGTAAAATCTCAGTGAACTTTTCTGCATTAATGCTGCCATCACAGAAGTGGAAATGAGCTTTGCCGAGGGCCCTGATCCAACCCCATACCATCACAGAGCCTGGCTGCAGGGACTGGTTGCTGACAGCAGGCTGGATGCTGCTTTTGCTCTTTGCTCCATTTCTTCCAATAAAATATTTTTGTTACCTCAAAGTCAGATACTTGAGACTGCCTTCCTTGTCAATGTTTCCTGAAACGGATGAGCAAAACATTTTACCAAGTGCAAGTCTTGCTATGTAGTGTTCTATCTATCTATTGTTACAAATGCCTTTCAAAATGTAAGTCAACTTACAAAGGGGTTTTCCAATTGTTACAGTATATCATGACAGCAACAGTTGTCAGTAAGGCAGGGTGCATGCAAGTGACTTTACACATTCAAAATAAGCAAAAACTTGATTGGGATTCTAAAGTTATTTAGAGATGTGCACCTGAGATTTATTTAGAGATCCTTTATATATCATTAGAAAAGGATCAACCTCAAAAGCAAATCTTGGTTTGTTAGCGAGTGTGTTGTATAATGCTGAAAACAGCTTAAACACATCACAACTAAATAGATTCATTAGTCTTTCAGAGGTAAAAACTGTGGAGACAACCAGAATAAAATCAATGCATGAATTTAACATTTGTCAGTATAAAAATCACAAATAGAAAATTTAATCAATTACATTTTTCAGAGAAGGAAACCTTTCTATGTAAGGGACATGTCTGAAAACCAACCTTTATTATACTTGTTAGGACTTCTGCAGCAGAACCTGCTGAAGTCAGCTTTTACAGGAAACATTAACAAGAGAGGCAGACACAAGTAAGATCACAAAAACATCCCATTACTGCTACTGAAGTACATTTCACAGAAAAAAGTTCCCTATTAAATACTACATACTGCATGGTGTTTTTTTTTTTTACTTCCAATTTATTTTCTGATGATAGCAAAATAAATGGATTTTTTTCTTCGATCAGTACAAAAATAATGAATGAGAATCCTTAAACACAGACTGACAAGGGATCCTGTCACTAACCTCAAAGTATTTTGTGTGTTTAGTTCTGCCTGTGCTGCTGAATGTGGTCACGGGTCCCGATCGCCTTCCTGCTGATGAGGAGTTACAGGAAATGTTGAAAGGGAAGCTGCGCCTTCTACAGGCTGACAGCACTGAAGTCAACAATCTGTTCATGGTATCGTTTTTGACACGTGCACACACACTTGGCCAGATCTATATATCAGAGATTTCAAACTGTAAAAACATCCACTTCATCTTTAAGTTAGCTCCATGAATGAATATCAGAGTAAAGTAAAGCAGTTCTAGTTTAATTAGTATTATCTTGAATTCTACACAAAAGCCCTGATTGTCAGGCTTTAAAAGACAAAATATTGCTGTACAAATATCTACAAGAAGCCTAATTATCTTATCCATGATACAAAAATATGCTTAGCCTTCTTTCACTCATTTTTCTGCTGGAAAAAGAGATGGAAAAGTTCTACAGGCAGCACAGAAGGAAATCAGAGGGTCGGTGGTTTCCCAACTCCCAGCTCCCAGCTCCCCATCTTACCTGCCGACGCATCCGAGAAAAAAGCACTGTGTAGCCTGTTGGACTGGATAGATGAGAACGTGCTGTATGAGTGTGTGTAATGTGGCTTGTAGTGTAAAAGCATTTTGAGTGGTTAGCTGGACTAGAACAGTCCATTTACCATTTATCTATTGATGGAAGGCAACAACACACTGTGGTATGTAAATGAATGAGAAGAACATTTGCATGTAACCACACAAAACTGAAACCTTTCTCTCTTTCTGTAGGAGTTGTCCACTCATCTTGTGTCTATCAATAGTGAAGAAAAAGCCATTCATGTGACATTCAAAACATTTGAGGAAATATGGAAATTCACCACATATTATATGATAGGTATGGAGTTAATTAAGTCAATACAACCTCGCAAATGTTCCATAACAAATCAACAGTTTAGCTGACGTGTGCTTCTAGCTCAGATAATCTGTATGAGGTAGTGATCTCTACTTGTATTGTATATTTGTCCAGATGTGCATAACATTATATAGAGTACTGCTCAAATGTTCTTGGTAGTGGCAGTAAATTGGTTATAAAGGTTATTTAAAAATAATGGCATGAATAGTATATGTCAGTTAGTTTGACTTAAAAAAAAAAGACAAAAACAAACAAACAGAAAGATCACAGTTGAGATTATTGATCTGTGGGAAGTATAGAATCTTAAGACTGGATGGACCTTAAACATTGGTACAGTGGTGCACAGAATATCTGAGTTAACTTACATTAACTCTATATCTATATATGTTAAAGAAAAGCAACCTGGCCTGTCTTAGACTGTCTTAGAATAGAAATATTCATGCTTCACATAATTTCTCTGCTCATCCTTCTTCTCTCCAGGTTTCCTCGGTCACTGTATGGAGAATATGTTGTTAGACCCGACAGTTTGGCTGAGTTTTTTGGAGGAGGACATCACTGTGGAGGTCTCCATTCAGGAGGAAACTCTTAACTTTTTCTACAAAGGCATTCTCATGCAGGAAGGTAAATGGTGAATAGTTCAAACACGGGAGACACAGTGAAGTGAGAGAAGTTTATCTTCCTCAGTGAAAACAAAGAGAGAAGGTGTATGTTAAATGTTCAAATGTTAGTTCTAAGGCACTGAGATATTTAGTCACATATGCCAGGGTTAATTTATTCAGATCTTTTCCACCAAAGATCAACTAATCATTATATTTATTTTTGCTATTTTGTTGTTCTAAAAATTAAATTAAAATGCATATTGATAAAAGCTAAAAAACTTGTACAGAGGCATTTCATATGCACATTTGTCTCTGTCCTCAGGTTCATTGTTTGCAAGTTGTAGTGCCAACCAGATGTTTGATAGCTCAACATCTGGAGGAGACCTGTACCTAGAGCAGGGAGACATAGCCCAGTTTGAGCCTCCCTTCCTTGGCTCAGGGTGGACTGTCCTCTGCCTTGCTAATGGGGCCCGGGGCACTGCACCTAAACCTGTTCTGGATCCACTCATCCCCTTTCATCAGTGAGTCCCATACACAAAGGTCTCTGTGGACTTGAATAAAGCTCAAACTGTTTTCACTGTTGTCACATGACCCCATGTTTCCACAGATGGTTTCTCAAATCCTGTCCAGAGAGCATTTTAATTGGCGATGGGAAACCTGCTTGTGATTTCCCTCTGCAGTTTGGTAAGCACCTGTAACGAGTCCTGTCTTTGCAGTAATATTTTAAAATGTCACTGTCTTTCAGCAGAGGCTGGAGGTCACTACTGCAACTGTTGTCCATTTGACCGCTATGAGTAGGCCCATTTTAATCAAACGTTTTCTTATATATCACCTTGGCTTGGTTTTTCACTCATACACACATACATTCAGGGGCGGCTGTAGCTCAGAAGGAAGAGCCCATCAATCGGAAGGTCGGTGGTTCGACTCCGGCTTCCCCAAAGCTTCCCCGACACTGAATCCATCAGTGTATGAATGGTTAGAAAGCATTTAGTTATGTATAGATGTAAAGATGTGCTGTATGAGTGTGAGTGAATGGGTGTGAGTGAGTGAGTGTTAGAAGTGCTTTGAGTGGTCAGACTAGACTAGAAAAGTGCTATACAAGTACAGTCCATTTACCATTCATACAGCACTTATTCAATGTACACAAACACATTGGGGGTGGGGTTCAACACCTTGAGCAAGGATATCTGGGTGCAGGAGGGTGCTGGGGATGAAACTGCCAATCTTCAGATTACCACTATACAAGTAGAACCATGGCGTTCCACAATATATTTTGTATTATTGGATGATAAAATAGACGGGAAATTAACTACATAAGGGCAGCGCTGACCGGTGTCTACCTATCAATCAGCACCAATTTCGGTGGTGAAAACTTTTGGCAGCCTATGATTTTTGCCACCAAAATGCATATGTTCAAGGACTTGGACCACGAAAAAGAGCCTTGACCTTGGGCAAAGTTCTGGTGATCAGATACAGAATATTTGAAGCCTCTGTGAAAGTTTAAGGAATATCTGCATTCATTTGATCTCCTCCTATGTTCAGCCAGAGGAATCTGTCTGGCCACAGTGGAGTACGATGCTGAGGGCCCAGATGAGCTGAGTGTGGCAACTGGTGATCGCATCATTATTATGGGACTTCTGGTGCCTTGTTTTGATTGGTTCACTGGGCAGAAGGAGACAACAGGAGAAGTGGGTCTTGTTAAAACAAGCTTGGTAAAACCATCTGCTGAAATTTGGGAGTGAGTATATCACCAAGTACATTGTTAGCCATTTTAACAAATTAAGCATGAATTGATTTTTTAAAAATGTTTTATTCTCTGCCATCGTTCTAGCTCAACAGATATCATTTTGGATGAAGAGGAATGGATGTTCTCCATCTGTCAAGAAGACAAATTCATCGAAGAATCAATTGATAAGTTGAAGAAGAAATCGCAAATTGATGTCGGTCATAACTACAAACTGGGTAAGACAGACAGGCACGATGTCTCACTGGTCACATAGTTACTATATAGATGGAGATTTTCCATCTTCATTTAGTCTACAAGTTATTTTATTACAAGTTGAAATGACATGCACTGCACTAGTGCAGTCTGTGTTTTTCTTTGTATCTTCTTGAGAATTTTTAATGAGCCTTTTTTTCTGTGAAAAACAGATTTTTTTTATTTCTGCTGGAGTGATGGCTGTTGACTGTGTTTCTGTATTCTGTATGAAATTTAACCTGTGTTACAAGAAAACACTGTGTGACATCATCAGCTAAGTAGTTGCCAAGCTGCAAAAACGACACCCCAATCCATCCGTGATGTTGTCTGAAAACGTCAACCACACTTCTCTCTGCTACACTTCAACTTTCCGAAAGTTAAAAAAAATTGCATTTCTTATCTATCTATAACAACATATTGAGAACAATTATTGATACAGCAGCAATGATGATAGTTATAATTTGCCTTCAGTGACTGATAAAGTTGAATTGAGTGTAATTGCATTGAACTGAATTGAATTGAATTATGTTTTCTGACAGATAATTAAACTTGAGATTACATATACAAATACATTTGGCAAGCTATCCATACTAAATGACAAAATATGTTGTGTGTCATTGATTTGAAAACAGAAGATTCTCGTTCATATTAGAGAGATAATATCATTCAATTCAATTTTATTTATATAGCGCCAGATTACAACAATTGTCATCTCAAGGCACTTAAGTAATATAGTCCAATTCAAACCAATTGGAATTCAATTCATTGTAATCATAATCCAATTAATTCATATAGAGCCAATTCAAAAATTAATATCCTAGCTAAGGAAACCAACAGATTGCACTGAAACTTGTCTTCAGTCCAATCTCCCGTCCTGAGCGAGCCTGTGGCGACTGTGGAAAGGAACGACTCCCATTTAACAGGAAGAAACCTCTGGCAGAACCAGACTCAGGAAGGGTGGCCATCCGCCTCCACCAGCTGGGGTTTGAGAAGACAGAAAAGAGGGGGGAAAACCACCATAACGCCATTCAAAGGATATCTGTTGGAACAGGGAAACACAAGTTAATGACCACAATTATGTCACATGTACATAAAATCATTTGAGAAATTAAACAGGGGGAAAAAAAGAGAAAAGTGAGGAAAGGTGTGACAGATGAGGTCCCCCAGCAGTCTAAGCCTATAGCAGCTTAACTATGGGATGTTTCAGGATCACCTTGAGCCATCCATAACTATAAGCTTTATCAAAAAGGAAAGTTTTAAGCCTAATCTTAAAAGTGGAAAGGGTGTCTGCTTCCCGGACATTTACTGGCAGCTTATTCCACAAGAGAGGGGCCTGATAACTGAAGGCTCTACCTCCCATTTTATAAAATGTATCATTAATGATACATTTTATTTGGAGGTGCCTTTCAAGTCACCCAAGGTCACCTTACAAAAAAGATAAAAGATAAAAGCATGAACGATAGAAACAACATTAAAAGAGATCATCAACATAAAAACAAGTAAAGTGCACTGGGTCCAGTTACAGAGAGTATTCCAGTTTGAACGGGTGAGTTTGAGTTGAGGCTTGAACTATGTGATGGAGTCTGACTGTCTTATGTGTGGGTGGGGGGAGTTCCAGAGCATTGGAACAGTGTTCTGGGAACATTGTTGGCCAGTGCCATCCAAAACAGTTACAAAGTATTGTACGACCCACCGAAGTCTACTGCAGTGCAAGTTGTTGGGATAACTATCCTACCTGACAAAGTCACTTCACTTTAACAAAGCAAAAACTGTTTCCATCATTGTAAGACTCAAATTCCAGGCACAGTAGTTGATTTTGTGTTTTGATGGGTCTATTCATATCACTTCTCAGGGAATATTCCCCCTTGTGATTTGCCACCAAGGGGAAGCAATAAAGCCTGCGTGTTATTCTTCAGGTTATAGCTATTAGCTTTAACTACATAATACTCTATAGCTGTAAAATGTGTTTCATGATATTTCATAGGAGCCATTGGATTGGAGTTTTCTCTTCACAGATTTAATGAGCTTACTAAATGATGTCTCATTTTACTCTCTTGTACCTTTTCCTGTCTAATATTAGATATGATTGCGTGCCAGGACTCTGAAAAGAATACATCAGCTATGGGTAAGTATTTGCTCCCGATGTATCATGTCCGTTGTTTTATGAGTGTGTGAGTGTATCTTGTCCCCTCTGTATGTCAGCATATATTTATTCTCTCATTTTTCTTTTGCAGTCAGCTCTTCTAGCGATGCTCATCAGACTGAACTGAAAAAAAATATCCAGAGGATTCTTGCTCAAGAAAAATATACATCACCTAATTCCATCGTGACCAAGAATGAGACTTCTGAGGACTCAAAATGTCAAAGTTTGCCCTGTTTCACTGTCCGACCACTTGTCGAGGGAAAGGACAGCTCAGAGAATTTCATTCCCCTCCTCTCTTTCTTCGAAGGACAAGACTACAATGCAGACTTTGGCATTCTGTACGGACAGAGTTCTGAACTACTCACCTGCCCCATGTTTGCAGGTCACTCTGATGAGGATGAGCTGATTGCCTTTCTTAGCGCTGCCAGGGAAACAGCTAGGAAAAGACGTCTCTTTTGGACACAGACTCGTTTGTGCTTCTTGTTGGGTAAACTCTGTGCTGGAAAGTCAAAGTTCAGCCAAGCCCGAGTTTACTTTGAAGAGTCCCTCTGCGTTCCACGGGAGGGCTTCACAGATCTCAGGTTGTTGGCCAGTATCTACTCCAACCTGGCAGCCATATACGTTTTGCAGAAAAACAAAGAAAGTTTCTTTAATATTAGAGATCGGCTTGTTGCCTTGCTACTTGGAATTCCAGATTGCTTTAAAAGCTTGGAGGACAACTCTGTTCTTAAATACATCCTCAAGAAAGCTGTTCTCTCACACAACAAAAGAGCAGAGGCCCGGGCTTGTTACCTATTGGCAAAACACCACTGGATCCGTGCAGAGAGGGGTCTAGTTGTTCCTTATCTTGAAAGACTACTTGTTGTTTGTGAAGAGGCACAAAGAAGATGGAGCATCTCTCCCAGTTATGTATACCTGACTTTGGGAGAGCTTTACAGCAAACTCCAACTTCCCCATCTCAGTGTAAGTTCTGCTAAGAGAGCTTCTCTGCAGCCATCTGCCACTCTGTCTGACAGCCTTGGCAGTATGCTCTTAGTTTTGGACAATGTCAACAAACATGATGGGAGCACAGATGAGGAGACCTCTATTCTGCCTGTAGTTGCTCCATATTTACAGCAAGCCCTGTCTTTTACCAAGGTCCAAGGAGAAGGAGGTGCCCGTTACCCTGTGTTGAGGCATCAGCTCACACTTAGTCTATGCCAACTCTTTTACAAGTACAAAATGGTTAAACATGCCATCCACTATATGTATTCTCTCATCAGCAACAATTCATCTTCAGAGCAAGTACCTGTCTCAGTTCCAGAAAAAAACAGTGCACTCATCTGGTTGGCATGGCTCAACATTTACAACAACCAGCCCCATACTGCTTTGGATATACTGGACACAGTCCAAGCTTCCATGCTGAAGCACTGCACATCCGTTCAGGAAGGTTAGTGGGTATCCATCTCTCTATCTATATATGTATCTATCTATCTATCTGTGTATTTGCAGACAGCAGCTAGTTAATTAAACAACAAAGCTAGTGTTAAGACTGTGACAACAACTTGGTATTAATGAGGGCTGTAGTTGTATGTTTGAACTCTTGAAACCACAAAGCTGACTTATTTCATAGATATAAACGGACACCTAAGTTAAGATGAAGTGATTTCACTTTCACTTTTGAAGTAAATGTGTTGAATTTAATACAAAGGGGTGGTACTCAACATGCGCGGTGTGGCGCTTCGATGCATGGGTGACCACCAGGGGGCAGCAGAGAGCTACCAGGCTGCTGCTGACATTTGCCAAGATTATGAAGACATGCCAAACAGGGCTGTAGCTCAAGCTAACCTTGGTAAGATTATATATCCTTCACTACGGCATTGTTTAGTTGAAATATTGTGATGCGACTATGGCTTTTCATCTTTACAAAGGGCTGCTGTGTCTGAAGGCTGGAGCTAAAAGATTAGAGGCACAGAGGCACCTGCTTCAGGCTGTGCAGCTCTTCTCTGCGATCAGTGAAGAAGGCCATGAGGCAAACTTCATCACAGTGCTGCTAAAGCTGGGACAGCACTATGTGAAGCAGCAGCAGTTGGACTATGGGAAAGGATGCTACGAGTGGGCTCTGCTGCTAGCTACCAAAGCAAACCTGTTAGATAGTAAGTGTGTAAGTCAAGCTGTTGCTTGTGTTTGCCCTTACATTCAGTATTAACATAGTGTTTTTGTTTTTGCTATGTGATTTTCGTCCAGGCCAGCTTAGTGCAACCAGACACCTGTGTCATCTATATGGGCATGAGAGTCCAGACCAGGCACAGTGCATCATTTACAGCCAGCACCAGGTTCACTTGTTGAGATGCACAGGAGACAGAAGGCAGGAGGGAGACACACTGGAAGCCATCAGCCAGCTCTACCTTAGTCTGAGCACACAAAGGTGTGTGCATGTGGAGCTGGAATATGTTTGATATACAATTAGATTGTCTTTTCATTTACATTAGCAAAATAATATTTAGATTTGTCTCAGTGCATAATCGGCACAAATGTAAGCATTAAAGGCAACTCTTTTTCACTAAGCTTTGTATAAACTTTCTCCTGATCCACTGATTAATGGATATCCAAGGGAGTCCAACAGAAATAAAAAAGTAAACACATGTTTAGACAAATATTAAAGCAAACCACATAAGGCACAGTAATCAATGAGGAAAAAAAGCAGTTTTTGACCCAACTGACTCGAATATAATAATAATTTACAGCTTTAGCTTTGACCTCTTGTGTTTTTCTGTGCAGAGATTATTTAACAAGCTACAGTCATAAAGTGTCTAAATGTTTTTTTAGGGCATACCGGGCTGCTCTTGACTTCACAAAGTGTAGTCTAGGTATCTTCATTGACCTGGGCTGCAAAGAAAAGGAAGCATACGGCTGGCTCAAAGCGGGGAAGATCTACCATCTACTCGGCCAAACTGAACTTGTGGATATCTATGTTCAGGTCAGAGACCAGTTTTATCAGTTTCATCTTTAAATATGAGGGAAGTCTTTTTGATCTTTTTGAGCTAGGACTTGAACCCTTTAGGCGCCAGAGTTTTTTTTTCTAAAATCCTTGATTTTGACAAATACATTTCAAAAGGCTATATCTTAAAACTGATAGGAGATAGAGACTTTCTGTAAATTAGATAAATGTTAAGGACGACCCAAAGGTTATGTAGGAAGCAAATTTACACATCTATTTTGAATATTATGACGTCACGGGGTGGCGACCATCTTGGATTATAGAATTTTTATGAAATTTTCATGTTTCAATGATGAAATGCAGCCTTTTTCCCCAAATATGTCCCTATTAATCTCTGTGCTATAGTCAATATTCTATATTCAATGTGCTAAACAATGCAAAATGTTCAGGGAAATAGCAAAGAGTCTAACCAAAACTGTAATTTTTTTCTAATAAATGGCTGAAAAGATGCACATGAGCGATAACCTCACGTTTGCCTGCAGAGGTCAACATTGGCCTATGCTTATCCATCCAGGTGACACTGTTTGTAGTTTTTTATGGTGTGATACCTCTCATTGTATGGTACCACACAAAGACTCACCCCACACTGCCTACACCTGTATTTTGTCTGACGGCGGCCTTTAGGCCGGGTTTGATCAGAACATACGACACAATCTGGGTGGTCATCAGCCTGATACAGAAAGTGATGTTCTGTGAGTCTCTGTGGAATTTCTCCAGATGACTTCTTCCTCCTTTTATGGCTCTCTTTCCTGGAGTAGCCTTCCAGTAAACCAGTTACCACGTCTTGCACAAAGACCTTCAGAGACTTGTGAGGAGCCGGAATACAGCTTCAGTAAATTATGTGAGCATTCACCATACTTATGCTAGGAATAGCATGGAAAATTCTGTTATACCACTTTCTTGATCTGTGGGGAAAGAGTTAGATCTTCATTCTTTGATCTGCAGTGTCAACGCACCCCATGAATGAATTATAATCATCAACACACACAGGTGTATTTATTCATCTGTATCCACTGGTAGTGTGTTTTGGCCTGATTGAATGTGGCTTGATTTCATGGGAGGCTGAAAACCGATTTGTTTCTACAGTCAAATTCCAGAAATCATTATTGAGAAAAAGTGACAAAAAATCTAGGGTCGAATCAGCATTGGATAATTCTCTGTCCCCCTGATATCCAACTGTTTCATCAAATGGCCTTATCCAATTTTGGTACCCCACCCCATCAGTCAAATACTCAAAGCCTGCATGTCCATAACCTGGCTTAGTGAGACGCATGTTGGCTGACTTGGCTCTGCACTGTGAGACAGCGCGTCTGCCTCTAAATGCGCTCCTGTCATGTCTCCACCAAGTGCGCCAACACGCTCTGGTCAGTGAACAGACAGCATGGCTGCGTCTGCATGAACTGCACCGCTACGTTTTCCCACAGCTCTCCCACTGACACTTCGACCACTTCAACATTGTTGGGCAAAGGATCTGAAGTTAGTGTTTGGTGTAGGGAAACACTTTGTTCGACTGCTGATGAGGCAGGGACGCGGGGCGGGAACTAGCGCCGGGACTAGATAACAGCTGACTGTCATCTTCTGAAGGTAGATTTTCCTTTCAGAATCAGGATTAACGAATAGAAGATCCAGCGCTTATTTGCAGGTAAACTTTTTTGTGGACATTGTGCGATTATTGGAAATAAATACTGACTATATGCTGACTATATTGCTCTGCTGCTGTTGCTCAATGGTGTACTCGCTTGGTGAAGAACTCGTACTGATTCAACTTGTTGTAGCGCAAAAATTTTAGATAGAAGGATGACGTTTTTTGCGTTAGAGGTGAAGCGTGACATGTCTGATAACCAGAAGTGGAGAGTAGGAACAAAATATGACGTTATTTTTGCCACAATGGGCCATTTTATTCAAGGCGCCACCTTGTCGACTTAAATCGACCGTGGCGCTTAAAGGGTTAACAAAAGTTTGTGTAGTGGTATGATTGCCACCTTTCCTGTGGGAGATCTGGGTTCAAATCCCCTGTATGAAAGGTACTATCTCCAGTAGGGGTCCTTAGGCAAGACCCCTTAGCAGACGCTAAATACATAAACATAAACAGGTACTCAGGTCAAAGTCAGTAGGCCGGAAGAACCAGTGAGACAGAGAGCCTCCGTGGGGACTGGGGAGACAGAACCGGAGAGGTGGTGGCCGGCAGAACAGACAAGACCAAATAAAAGGGAAGGCAAAACCACCAGGACAGGCGGAATCAGTGAAAGGGCAGGCCACCTCTCAGGGACTGCAAGACGTCCAACGATGGAGAAGCTGGGACTAATACGGTAGAGACGCAGCATCTGCCAATACAGGCAGCATGGACTGAAGCTCTGAGGGCGGCCACACACAGAGACTGAAGTTCTAAAGACAGGTAATCTGGAGACTGAAGCGCTAAGGACTGGTACCCAGGAGAAGAACGTGGCAGAATTTGGTGATCTGAAGATTAGAGCTCTGTAGGCCGTGGCACAAGAGATTGGAAATATGTAGGCCGGGAGGACAGGAGATTGAAGATCTGTAGGCTGGAGGGACAGGAGATTGGACAGCTTTGGAAACCTTGCCTCTGGAGTGTCTTTTCCGAGATGATGGCTTTAATGAAGGCAACGAGGAGACAAGGAGGTGGTGAGGTGACTGGAGAGCACAACGTAGAAGAGACCTCAGCAGGCTCGCCACTTGTATATTTATAACGTAATTCGAGCTTCCTTCGGAGGGTGGCTGGGCTTAACCTTAGAGATAGGGTGATGAGTGTGACCATCTGGAGGTAGCCTAGGAGTAGAACTCCAAGATGCTCCTCTGCATTGAAAGGAGTCAGCTGAGTCAGCAGGCATCTGATTAGGATGCCTCCCGATTCGCCTCTTTGGAGGTTTTTTTGGGCACATCCACCCAAGAGGGTCCTTGGGTAAACTCAGAATACGCTGACGAGATTATTTAGCCCATCTGCCCTCAGAACACCTTGGGATCCCCCAATAGGAGCTGGAGAATGTAACCTTCCTCAACCTGTTGCATCTGCGACCCAACCTCAGATAAGCAGAAGATAATTGATGTATGGTGATCCAGGGTTTGTTATTGGGGAAGCACATGACTGTCCTTGTGAGGATAATATTGTCTACACTGAAGCTTAGGTAGTCTGTCACACACTTAGCCATGGCATTGATTTCACCATCATCTGGCATCATCAATGTGTAAAACAGATTTAATAAATAATCAGTAAAAACAAAACGAATATGGAGTGGTTGTAAACATCAACAGTAGAACAATATGGACAATACAACAACAGGATATTGCACATTATAATATTGCACTGAGTGATTGTGTCAGGTTTTTATTGTCTTGTGTGGGGATTGAGGGATCTGATAGCCCACGGCAACAAGATGCTATTTAGTCTCTTAGTTCTTGCTTGAATACTTCTATATCCTCCCTATCATAGGGCAGCAAGCTGAACTGGTGTCTAGGATGGTCATTGATGATCTTTTTTGCTCTAGAAAGGCATCGATAGCTGTTGTTGTCATACAAGAAAGGCTGCTAAACTTGCCCCTCTTTTCAGCTTTTTCCTGTCACCAGAAGAGCAGCTGGTATACTTACTGTATTAAGAGTATGCCGGCACACTCTCGAAGTGGAGTCACTGCTGGGCCTTCTTTACTACGACTGTTGTATTGGCTGACCAGGTGGGGTCCTCTGTGTGGGATCCTACGAATCTGTACTTCTGTGTATGAATCGAATTGGAATCCACGTGGTCTCTAAAAATGTCCGGGGGGGTGTAATCAGATTGTGGTCTGAATTTCTTAATAGATGATGGGCAAAGTGGTGGTATCCATCTCTTACATTTGCATAGATTTTTTTTCTCTGGTGGAGCAGTGGACAAACTCTTGAAATGTTGAAAGTGTAACAGAGAGGAAAGGTTGTTGAAATCTCTAGAAATTACCATGAATGAGTTGGGATGTGTCTGCAATGCCATCGCAGACAGTGTCAGATAATATTAAAAAAAGAATAACACAGGTGAACTCTCTCTGTAGATGATTTAGACGTAAATTTACAGCTAATAAGCCAACGTCCTGGATTACAGCACCACTTGTTAAAAGCAAAGCAGATTTATCTGCTGATTCTGTTAGTCAAGATTCTCTTTTTTTATTCTCTCTGACTTTCTGATGCCTGGATGTTTCAACAGATAAATATCTGATATTCAATTAAATTCAGTTTTATGACAAATGCCATCTCACGGCACTTAAATAATATAGTCCTATTCAAGCCAATTGGAGTTCAATTCATTGTAATCATAATCCAATCAAATCCAATTAATTAATTTCAAAACAGTCCAATTCATTCATATAGAGCCAATTCAAAAACAATATCTGAGCTAAGGAAACCAGCAGAAACTTATCTTCAATCCAATCTCACATCCTGAGCGTGCCGAAGGCGACTGTGGAGAGAAATTACTCCCTTTTAACAGGAAGAAACCTCTGGCAGAACCAGACTCAGGAAGGTTGGCTGTCCGCCTCGACCAGCTGGGGGTTGAGAGGACAAAAAAGAGAGGACGACAAACACTGGAACACCATTCAAAGGATACCTGTTGGAACAGGGAAACACCACAATAATGTCACATATACATAATATCATTTGAGAAATTAAACAGGGGGAAAAAGAGAGCAAAGTGAGGAAAGGTGTGACAGACGAGGTCCCCCAGCAGTCTAAGCCTATAGCAGCTTAACTATGGGATGTTTCAGGATCATCTGAGCCATCCCTAACTATAAGCTTTATTAAAAAGGAAAGTTTTAAGCCTAATCTTAAAAGTGGAAAGTGTGTCTGCTTCCTGGACATTTACTGGCAGTTTGTTCCACAAGAGAGGGGCCTGATAACTGAAGGCTCTGCCTCCCATTCTACTTTTAGAAACTCTGGGAACAACAAGTAAACCTGCAGTTTGGGAGCGAAGTGCTCTGTTAGGAAAATATCTTACAATGAGATCTTTAAGATATGATGGAGCTCGGTCATTAAGAGCTTTATATGTGAGGAGAAGAATTCTGAATTTAACAGGGAGCCAATGAAGAGAAGCTAAAACTGGAGAAACATGATCTCTCCTGTTAGTTCTCATCAGAACTCTGGCTGCAGCATTTTGGATCAGCTGGAGGCTTTTCAGAGAATATGTGGGACAGCCCAATAATAAGGAATTACAGTAGTCCAATCTTGAAGTAACAAATGCATGAACTAGTTTCTCTGCATCACCCTGAGACAGGATGTTCCTGATTTTAACAATATTATGAAGGTGCAAGAAGGCAGTCCTAGAAACCAGTTTTATATGTATCTCTCACGCTCATAAAGACAACATGGAAATGTGACCTGAACATGAAAAAAAACTTAGTTTGCAATCGATAACGGACTTAAATTAGATGAATTTGTTCTCTACATGCCATAGCTTAAGTCAATGCAGAGAGCTGCCAGAATTCACAATATGAATGCAAGATCTAGCCCGAATTGAACTTATGGTTAGTAATACCAGCAATGAATTAATTCAGTCTCTTACCAGTCATTAGTTTTGTTCCTACACCCAGTTGTCAACATTCTTCCCAATTTGTTTTTAGATATTTTTGACCGCCCCCTTATGTTAACTTGTTGCAGCTTGGCAGGATTTAGCTTTCACAACTCTGCTAGCCCAGAAAATGATCTCGCTGTCTCCTAACTAATGTCCATTGAATAGAGGTTATTCTTTGTAATCTGAAACCTTAAAAGTTCAGATTCTCACTTGATCTCACTTTTTGATAGTTATTCATGGAGACATGGAACCCCCCTTCAAAACTAGCTAACTCCCTCAGTTTTCACCCTGCCTTTCATCTAGGGCTGTAAAGTCCTAGTCGTCTGGTCAACTTATTGGTCGATACATTCTGGGTTGACCACAATTCTGATTGGTCAATTTTTTGCCATGTTAATTTCATACAGTCTATGGTTAATTTCATCAGGAGGAAAGTACCAAGTGCTAATGGGGGTGTTTTCAGAGCACCTCTGTTTCAAAGGTAACAGTCTGTCTTCAGAGAACACCCCCCTTGTTTTCACTATTTTGGATTAGCCCAACCCACTGGAGACAGGTAGTTCTTCAACATCCGGTGGTTATTTTTATTTTGAGCATTTACAGTGAGTCCTCCTCTACCATCCATGTCAAAAACATCGGCAGTGTGGCAGAATTTTAATTTTAATTGAAATAGATGGCGGGAAAAAAGTCGAATGCAAAATTTGCAAACAACAGTTTGCATATCACAGCTCGACTACAAACATGGCGTATCATCTACAAACGGTAATATTTCAATGTTATAGGCTATTAATATCATATTAAATATATTTAAATATTTTAGTCTAATAATCGTTTATTCGTTTTATAACTGCAGGCGCACTCGCCAACAACAAAAGCAGGATCCCTCAGATACACCCAGACCACGCTGCATGTTAAGCCTCCTCTATCATCCAAACGTAATGCAGTAATGCACAGTTTTATTTTGTTTGCACTTGTCTTGATCTGGGATGTTTCTTTTTTTTACATAATTTTCTAATGGACAAACATACAGCAGTGGTCACTTATTCTACCTAATATTACCAACCAAAAACCATCCATTTTCTATACCCGCTTAATCCAATTTAGGGTCGCGGGGGGCCTGGAGCCTATCCCAGCTGTCAATGGGCGAGAGGCAGGGTACACCCTGGACAGGTCACCAGAACATCACAGGACCACACAGAGACAAACGAGACACACAACCATCCATACTCACTCCTAGGGACAATTTAGAGTCACTAATTAACCTTACATGCATGTTTTTGGGTGGTGGGAGGAAGCTGGACTACCTGGACACCCACGCATACACAGGGAAAACATGCAGACTCCACACAGTAAGTTCCCAGCTGGGATTCGAACCCGGAACCCTCTTGCTGTGAGACGACGGTGCTAACCACCGTGCAGCCAACCAAAACCCATTTTTATTCAAATATTTACATTGAAAGTCTGTTTTGTGTTTTAGGCAGCCCAGGATGTTGCTCTCAGCACTGGAGATACCAGCTTCATTCTAAAGCTTCTGGAAGCTGCAGGAGACATATTCTTCAACAGCTGCCAGGACCGAGACAAGGCTATCACCTTCTACAGGGTTGTCTGACCAAAATAAGACTCTGAGACTCTATTTGCTGACAGTTTTGTTAAAATGAATATTATTGTTTTTAACTGTGAAGTAAACTGAGTTGCAATAATTCTATAATGTGTTGTAATAATAATATGTATTGTGCTTTTTATCTCTGTTTTTCATCATGCAGGACCGTGCTCTGCCAATTGCGGTGAAGAGCAACAGTACTCGTACCAGGCTAAGGTTGTGTAATAAGCTGACTGAAGTGATGCTCTGTCTCAAGTTGTATGCAGAAGCGGTAGAGTTTGCTCAGACTGCAGTGGACATCAGTGTCTCTCTGGGTATGCAATTCTGCTACGCTTTGCGCATTCTTGTCATTTGGTTACTTTTTCTGGGTAAACCACTACTATTTTACAGTAAAATTCTATGAAATTACACAAACCCCTTTATTTTTTTAATTGTTTTTTTTAGATTATTTAAAAATATATATATATATTTTCCCCCTTGTCCTGTCCAGCATTATGGCAGCAGAATTGTAGTCTGAATACCTTTTATGCCAAACAGATTTGCTTTGCCAAGGGAAGTTTAATAAATGTAAAGCTCCCCTTGATGCCCATTTATTTATTTTTGTATACAATATATAACATGTAATAGAACTGAACCGGACCGGGGGACAAGGAAAGAAGAAGAGGAAAGAAGAGGAAACAGGACAAAAATAGAAACAAAAACCAGACAACCTGCTCTTACAGCCTCTGTTGGGAATCCAGCCTTAGAGCCTGCAGGAGCACCTGAAAGCAGACAAGCAGAGAAAAAACAAACACACAAACAAACAAAAACAAGCACAAGTAGCAGCAATCACATACAACACAACTGTGGATATAGATGACCTGAAACCACAGTATAAGACATCAACTGCTTAGCGAGCACGCTACTGGGCTAATGAATGTGTGTTGTGTGTGTGTGTGTGTGTGTGTGTGCGTGTGTGTGTGTGAGAACATGCAACACCCATGGCACAGGACCTACATGATAACCCTGCTTAGTTATGAGTGTATAAGTGTACAGGGCCACAATCCACAGCCCCCCACCCCCCACCAGCAATCAGAAGCAGGCAGAGAGGGCCACAAGACCCAGGCCACCAGCAGCCCCCATGGAGCACAGAACCCAGGAAGCCCACCGCAGGGACGACCACGCATCCACCCAGAAGACTGCAGAGGACCACCGACCCCGCCAGGCCCCAGCCGCCCAGACATGGGCCGTGCACCGGACCCGGGCCCCAGGAGCCCGAGCGCCCCCAAACCCCCCGGCAGAGGCCCCACCCAATACCAGGGAGGGCCAAGCGCCCCAGACAGCCACACAGTCGGCCAGCACCTGCCCCAGCGCCCCTGGCCAAGTGTCCCGGGAGTCAAGACGTGCCCACAGGTGGGTGAAGTCGCGAGCAGCGGGGAGAAGCAACGCGGCCCCCCCATCGGGAGAAGCACAAGCAGGCCAGATGGCAGCAAGTCCCAGACCCAGGCCCAGTCATCACCACACACACTTTCACGTCCCATACATCCATACGTCCTCCCTCCCTCGACTCCGCTGGGGTGTGGCGCAGCGGGCACACCAGGAGGCTAGCAGCCCCCAGTCACCACAGACCCCGAACCAGCAGAATAATTCATCCTCCTGGCTCCTCCTGCCCTGGGCAGCAACCAGGAAACAGTGGTGTGGGAAGACCCCCCCCCCCACCTCACCCTTCCGGCTCTTCAATATTTTCTAATAGTGAGCGATTAAAATTGAGGGGCTGCCAACCTTGTAGAACTGGGAGCGCGGCCCTCTGGGGCCAAAGAGCCCCGCCCGCCAGATGCCACTCCATGCAACCACCCCCCAAGACCTAATGTGTGTGTGTGTGTGTTTGATAAGTAGTTATGTCTAAGGTGTAATTAAAACAGGGGCGGGGGACTGCAGAGTGAAGCCAATGAGACCACCTACGTGGCCCCATCCACTACACCCCACAGAACACACACGCCCCCAAAACCCTTCATGTGTGAGTGTGTGCTGTGTACAGGAGCCAGAAGGGAGAGGGGTATGGGATATAGACCGAGAGGGCAGCCAAACCCCTTTATTTATGTATATTTTATTTAATCTGATCACTCTTATTCTACTACCTTATTGGGAAGTGTTCAAATGCTATGCAAAATATAGCTTAATTAAACTGCATTTGTTCACAAGACAAGAAAATATCAAAACACAAACAGCCTGACAGACACACTGAAAACTGAGAAAAACATATTCATAAGCATGAAGGACTACAACTTTTCCGAGCGGACCGTGACCACTGGTCGTGTAAAACACGGGGAGGAGGACTCTGTGTGTACGTGAATAAGAGTTGGTGTACAAACTGTGGACTGGTTAAAAGCAACTGCTCTGAGGCAATAGAACTTATGACTGTGAAATGTCGGCCACGGGAGTTTACCGCTGTGATTGTCACCATTTTTTACATCCTGCTGGGTGTTAATGCTAACGAAGCATTGAAGGAGCTACATGACACACCCCTCAGTGTGACCACAGCAGATGTGAGGAAGACCCTCCAGGGAATCAACCCCCACAAAGCTCCAGGCCCCGACAATATCCCAGGGCAGGTACTGAGGGACTGTGCACACCAGCTGTCTGAGGTGTTGGCGGACATCTTTAACACCTCACTGTCACTGGCATCTGTCCCCACCTCCTTAAAGACTGCCACAATTGTATTGTCCCTGTCCCCATGAGCTCCACAGTGACAGGCCTAAATGACTACCGATCTGTAGCCCTAACCCTGGTAGTCATGAAGTGCTTCGAGAGGCTGGTCATGACCCACATCAAGGACTCCATTGACGTCACTGTGGACCCTATCACTGCACCTACAGGAAGAACCGCTCCACTGATGATGCCATCTCATCGGTGGTCCACACAGCCCTCACCCATCTGGAGAGCAGAAACTCCTATGTTCGCCTGCTCTTCCTGGATTTCTCCTCAGCCTTCAACACCATCATCCCACGGACCTTGGTGCAGAAGCTCTGGGGAACTGGGTCCTGGACTTCCTCACCAACAGACCTCAGACTGTCAGGATCCACAACACCATCTCCTCCTCCATCACCCTCAGCACTGGCTTGCCCCAGGGCTGTGTGTTGAGCACCCTCCTGTTCACACATCCCAGCTGTCATATTGTGAAGTTTGCGGATGACACAGCAGTAGTGGGACGCATCATGAACAATGATGAGTCCAAGAGAGGAGGTGGAACACCTGGTGCAGTGGTGCAGAGAAAGCAACCTCTGCAACAATGTGAAGAGGACCAAGGAGATGGTGGTGGATTTCAGAAGGGACAAGCACCCTCTCCCTCCCCTGCGCATCGGAGGAGCAGCTGTGAAAGTGGTCTCCAGCTTCAGGTACCTTGGTGTGTATATATCCAGCGATGTCACCTGGAGTGTCAACACTTCCCGTCTGGTCAGGAAGGCCCAGCGTCTCTACTTCCTCAGGAAGCGGCAGAGGGCTGGACTTGGGAGCTCAGTTCTGAGGAGCTTCTACCACTTTGTGGTGGAAAGTGTCTTCTGCACCTGCATCACTGTGTGGCACGGCAGCTGCATTGCTGCTGAGAGGAAGGCTCTGCAGAAGGTGGTAAAGGCTGTACAGAGGAGTGTGGGGAGCAGCCTTCCCACCACCTCGGACCTCTACACATCACGATGCAGGGGGAGGGCCCTCCGCATTGTGAAGGACTCCACCCATCCCACACACAGACTGTTTTAGCCCCTCCCCTCAGGCAGGCGGCTCAGGAGCATTCAGAGCAAGACCACCAGGCTCAGAAATAGCTTCTTCTTTCCTGAAGACTCCCACCCCTCTCTCATGTCATTCTGTCTCTCTCTCTCTCTTTATCTCTCTTGTTGTTCCCCAGGAAATAGCCTTATATCCCTGACATTTTTTCTTCAAGAGGAAATTTCATGCTCAGGGAATCATGAATGTGTTCAGCAAAGCAAATTAAAACTTTTACTCATTTACTTGTTTTTTTTAGATACATGAGTATGATCACATGCTTTTAATGTTTTCCTTTATATTAAATCCAGCAGTAGATGCTGCAGTGAGCCAACGTTGTAAACATGTGGACTAATGTCCAAAATAGACAAACACATGTGCCAGTCTTCCCTAAAAATAGAAAAATTACTTAATGTTGTACTGAATCTGAAACTTACTGATCCAGTGACAGCTTGAAATACTTTTGTGTTTGTTTGTACATACAGGTGAGCATCTGAATGAACGAGTTGCCTACCACCGCCTGGCCTTGCTGTACCATTGTATGGAACGGTATGAACTGGCTGAGCATTATTACCTGAAGACTTTGAGCCACTGTCCAGCTCCTATGGAGTTTGATGAGGAAACAGTGTACTATTTGAGGGTGTACCAAACACTGGGAGACATCGTATTCTGTGATCTGAAGGTAAGGAATTAGATGACAGACAGGGATTTTTATTTTCTATGTTTCAAATAACTGAAATCTTGTGTTTATGGTGGTGAGTAGCAACACACACCACAAACAGAAACATAAATGCAATCATTATAGTAAAAATAATCTTCCAATACAATGTAAAGTGACTGAAGAAAATGTCTTTTGAAGGGAGAGTACATTTTGCGTTGTTCTCGACAGGACCCATTCGATGCTGCTGGATACTACCACCTAGCTCTAGCTGCAGCCATGGATCTTGGCAACAAGAGGTCTCAGCTGCTGCTATGCACTCGCCTTGCCACCATTTACCACAACTTCTTCAAAGATCGGGAGCTCTCCCTCTTTTTTTACCAGAAGGCAAGAGGATTTGCTGCAGAGCTGAATGTGAGAAGGATTAATATCTCATCAGATCAATAGCATAGCAGCATGTCAAATACAATAATGGTGGAAAGTAGGAGAAACAATGTGTGAAGAAAATTGTGTTTAGCAGGTGGTTGAATTGATGTTTTATTTTGGAGCAAAGAAGAAAAAATATATTTTCACATGGACAGCTTGAAATTACAGTTGTTGATTGCACTACAAAATGTGTATGCTCAAGACTTCACATTAGTGTTTAGTGAAGCACTCATTGCATTAATCTTTTGCAGACATGAATTAAAACTGCAGGACACATCAATTATCTTAACAAAGGTTGCACTCTCCAATTGCTCTTCTAGTTCTACAATATACAAACACATTTTCTTCGTTGAGCCTAAATATTATAGGAAATTTCCAAATTTAGCTTTGCATTTTTTTATTTACGTTACATCCCCAGTTGATGGTAAATGCAGAGTAAAAACTGTTGGAAAAGTTTAATCCATGTTTAACAGTTTTCATTGGGTTTTTTTACTGACAGAACCCATATTCTGAATTTCCAAGTGTTCTCAGATATTGAGATATTGTTGTTCAAAATCATTAGGAGAGGTGTTGGTCAAGCTTGATTTGTAATAAATTTAGAGCGTTGTTTTACCTCTTGACATCACCTTTGTAGTACTGCGTCTGTGATCAGGGTAATGGTGCTTTATAGTCTAATATTCAGCTATTTATTTAAATGGATACGATGACTGCTCCTGCACTGCTCCTAAGAAGTCAGATTTTGAGTTGCATCTTGGTAGCCTTTAACATTTAATCCTTTCAGCCATATGACACTTATCAGAGTCCGAGTCACAAGGTCCTCAGTCTACTGAGGTCCCCCAAGCCATCTCCTCCAATTCCTTTGGGGAGACACAGAGATGTTCCCAAATCAGATGAAATATATAATCAAGCATAGCCAGGTTCTATCCTTATGCTTCATCCCAGTAAGACATTTCTGAAACCCCTTTACTGCTCCCCGAAAGACCTCCTCACACTATCCCTAAGATTAAGCCCAGCCACTCTTTAGAGGAAGCAGCGACTCATTCCCAACAAGGAATGGGAAATCTACCCTTTTCCGACTGAGGACCATGAGATGCTAATTCAGGCGATGAGATTCTAATTCTTATCCCGCTGCTTTACACTCTGCTGCAAACCACTACAGGACCTGCTGGAGGATTTTGCTTGATTGAGCCAACAAGAAAGAAAAGAAAACATATTCCTAAATCTACCAAACTGGAAACCCTCAGATTATTGCCTGTGCCTACAAATCCTGTCTGTAAAGTTTATGAACTGAGTCGGTGTCAAAGGACCAGATTTAGATTTATTTATTGTCATGTATAGGGAAATACATGAAATCTCTCCTCCACAATTAACCGCATGTTCAACAGGTGCCAACCTGGATGAACACACACATTAACATGCACACACACTCATAGAGACAAATGCATGGAGATATACACTGGAGCAGTGGGCAGAAGAATAGAGAAAAGAAAGCTGATGTGTTTGTGGCAGACAGCTGTGATAATTATTTGGGAGGAGATGCAGATGTCATTTATATGGAAGGTCCAAGCTGGGACGACAGAGAAAGAGGAAGAGGTCGAGGTTTCACCAGAGGAAGGGGAAGAGGAAGGTTTTCAGATATAGAGTGTTGGTTGTGTGGCAAGCTAGGACATCTTAGCAGAGATTGTCCTAATAAAAAAAGAAAAAAAAGAAACAACAATGACTAGACAGAGGGCAGCCGAGTGCAGAAAATGGAAAGGAAGAACCACTAGTGGTGGATGAGATGTTGGATTTAGTGGATATCTGCACAATGGCTGATAGCATGCCTCAAATTACTTTACTTGTACAAGGGAAATCATATGTGTTTTTATGTAATTCAGGAGCATGCCGCACTGTGATGAGAGATGATTGCCACTAGTTCCCCACATCTAAAGATAGCATTTTAGTAAGATCAGCAGGTGGAGCGGTGCAAAAGAAACCTATGTCCACCAAAATAAAGTTAGACTTTCCAGAAAAAGGTGGAAGTTCCTGGGGACAAGTGGTGCTTTCCCCAGCCTGCCCCTTTAATCTACTGGGACGAGATTTTATGGCAAAAATGAAAATTGCCATATACCCAGCAGATGTTGGCACGTCAATATGCAGAGACCCTTGTTATACAAGGCTCTGGGGAACCACACTATCACTGGTCCTTGGACTTACCAACTATCTTTGCAGAGGCTATAGCAAATTGTTAAGCCGAATTTGTTCCTCTCCCAAGGTAGCTAGATACTGGCGTATGTGGATGACAACCTAGTGGCAGGAAAGTCACAACAGAAATGCAAACAAGATTACATTATGTAGCAGACACAGGAAATAAAGTGAGCAAAAGTAAGCCGATAGCTTATTTCTCTAAAAGACTGGATCCGGTGGCCACACCCCACTGCGTACAAGCAGAAGCAGAGGCTACCAAAGCTCCACTTGAAAGCCAGTAACTCATAAAGAACTGCTGCAAGATTTGCTGGACGCAATATTACTACCAAAAGCTATTGTGGTTTGCAAATGTGCAACACATGCAAAAGGAACAGACTTTATAAGCAAAGGAAATGATTTTGTAGATAAAGCTGCAAAAGAAGCTGCAATGACGTTTTAACTATGACTATGGAAAATTATGTTTTAAAAGACATGCAACAACAAGCACCAGACAGCAAAAGAACTCTGTGGTGCAATGAAGGAGCAATTTTGAAAGATGACATCTACACCTGACCGTTGATGGAAAACCAATCTTGCTAAAATCCATGTATAAATGGGCAGCAATTGTGGCACATGGGCCTTGCCATGTGTCAACAGGAGGGATGAACAGTATAATAGAACAATATTATACTCATAATGGTTTTACTACTTATTCAAAAAAACTTTTGTGCACAATGTCAGATTTGCATGAAACATAATACACAGGGAAACATGAGACCACGAAGAGGTCGATTCCCTAAACCAGAGTATCCTTTCCAACAAATACACGTGGATTTTATCGAACTAAACAAATGTAACAACCAGAAGTACTGTTTGGTAATAATTGATGCATTTTCTAAATGGGTAGAAATATTTCCATGTTATTCAGCAGATGCCCTGACAGTAGCAAAAGCCTTATGCAAAAGAATAATACCTACTTTTGGGATTCCACAAAGGATCAGGAGTGATAATGGAAGTCATTTTGTGAATACGGTGATACAAAAGTTAGGGGATCACTTCTGCATGAATTTAAAAACCCATTGTGGTTATCAGGGCTAGTGGAAAGAACTAATGGAACAATTAAGCTGAAACTGAGGAAAGCAATGGAAGAAACAGGGAGAAACTGGACTGATTGCATAGACTTAGTTCAGCTAAGCATGCGGATAACTCCCACACAAGGTCAATCTTTAACTCGAAATAATGTATGGAAGACCATATTATATCCCATACCTAGCTAAATTGCATGCCACCAGTAGGAGGATGATGACACTGCAATGGAAAATTAGTTCTTATATGCATTGTATTGAGTGTTACTGTGCATGAACTGCAAATGACCGAGTTACAAGGTACCACCCTGCCTTGTTTTTCTTAAATGTCTCTTTACAATGGTGGGCTTGTTATCATGGCATAGCTGCACTTTAGGGGGGACAGGGTTAGGCTGGTATTTACGACTGTGTCTGGGTAACCTCAACTGATGGTTGGGGAGGGAAGATAGAAGAACAATCAACTATACCCAAAGAGAGACGACGTGATAAGAGGGCAATATAACTGTGTTTTTGCCTCAGTAATCAGAGCAACTCTGTATTTTGTACTGTGTTGTTCTCTTTTGCAAGATATTATTATAAAAGCCTCTTATCTCCTCAGAAGAGAATAAACTGACTCTCTGCATTACTAAATTTCCCCAACAACACTCTAGCAAGTTATCTGAAAAGGATGTTTGAAACGGAAGATATAAGTCAATATAATAATGTTCCGAATGAGACTTTGCCATTACAGGTTGGAGCAGAGCTTAATATCGGAGACTGGGTCTTCACGAAGGTGATAAAGAGGAAGGTGTGGAACAAACCGAGCTGGGAAGGTCCATTCCAGATCCAAACACCTCAACCGCTGTCAAGGTCGAGAGACGTGATACTTGGATACACAAGAGGTACTCTTTGCCTTCCCCTGACTGCTAGAGAGGGAAGTCCAGCTACAAAGTGGACCAGGTGTATAGATCCTGGTAAACTCAACGCTGGTGAAGCAGGGACATCTCTCTAGCACTTAGCAGGGCAAGAGGCAGAGAGCACCAGAGAAGAGAGGAAAAGAAGAAAAAAAGAAAGGTTCAAAGTGGTTGTTGGTAACAGGACTGGTCATAAGTCTCTTTGTGGTTCTACCTATTTTAGGTTGGGAGACTTATGGGAAATGGGAAAACAAAACAGGTCCATCAGGGCACTGTTAAGCAGCAAAGGATATTGCTGAAGCAGGGAAGGTGCATACCTTCGGAACTAAATGGAATGTGTGTCATCAGGAGAATCAGGAGAATATATAACTTTTCAACTGTCTGAGTCCTTCTTTCCTGGCTGAAAAAGGAGGAGCGTGTTCTAACGTCTGATACCTAAGAACACAGTACCAGGCGGATCTTTAACGAAAGTGTCCTATCTGAAGAATTGAAGGAGCATTCAGGAGTTGACACTTCTATATGGTCTAACATGATGAATATGTTTGGAAGATATCGTGCCATGATTCTATCACTTATGATGACTGCAGCAGTATTTACTGCAATATTGGTATTGTGCGGGTGTTGTTGTGTGCCTTGTCTCCGTTCTCTATGTACCAGGTTGGTGGTCCAGACCATAGAGGGACACCCTTCTGAGTTCAGAGCGTTGCTTCTCCAGGAGGACGAAGAAGATGAAGAATATCATCCGGACCTATATCCAATGTCGCACATTGTCCAAGAAGCTGACAACAATTGTGTTTAGATGAAATAAAATGAAGAACCTTTTGAGTGTAAATTGATAAGGTTGTAATACAAATTAAGTTCTTACAGAAAGCTAAAAGGACTTGTAAGATACTGATGTGAAGGTTGACATTTATTAATGATAAACAGGAGGGAAATGTCAGAAAAGTTTGCTTATTATCATTAAATAAAAGTCACAGCCAAAGAGGCCATTTCATATCAAAACTTCACAAGGAGAAGTTGGGAGACAAAGAGAACTGTGTTCGAAGAAGGAATGTTGTCTCCCCACTGATCGTTATCTTTATAGCTCCCCAAATAAGGAGATTCCTCCAAACTAAGGAGATATACCAGACCTGGGCATATAGAGGATTGTATGAATGTGTGTGTGTGTCACCTAATAAAAGAGCAAGGGAGGCAACCACTCAATGGAGAACTCTTGTGAATCTGCAGAGAGAAGGTTCGTGTGTTGTTCTCCCCTTGCAAGTAAAATTCTGAGGCCTCTGAGGGATTTCTTGGTTTCATACCGTTGTCTGTTAGTTAATTTTTCTAACATAGATTCCAGTTTGTTATTGTAAATGAAGAATCTTCCTCACACACCAGAGTAAGTCCTCAGGGTTCTGTGCTTGGTTCAGATTAAATAAGTTATCTCTGAATATACAAAAATCTAACCATGTGATTTTTTTTTTTTGTGGTTAAAAAAATCTTATTCTAAGGATCATTTGTAATGTTACAATTCAGTCTGTTGAGATGCCTCAAGTCTCAACAACAAGATTCCTGGGAATTTTTGTTGATGAGAGTTTGAGTTGGAAAGCACAAATTGACTGGGTTAGCAAAAAGATACATAAATCTATCGGTATAATTAGGAGGATTAGTAATCTTGTTACCATAAATTATCTTCTTACACTTTATTATAGTTTAATTGATCCAAATCCTTCATATTGTAATATAGTTTGGGCAAGTACTTTTCCTACTACACTCCACAGAATTTTAGTCCTACAGAAATGTTTTGTTAGGATGGCAACCCGAACTGAGTCACATGCCTCATCTGTACCTCTTTTCAGAAACTGCAGATACTTACTATTCATGATATCAATATATCTCAAATATGTGTTTTTATTTATAAGGTATATTCAAGTCATGAAAACTTTCCAGTGTATTTTAAGACTTATTTTAAATTGAATTCACAGATCCATTCTTATTCAACCAGACAATCTTTAGATCTTCATCCTCCAAAATTTCTTACGTGCAGAGGTCAATTTGCTATCAAATATAGGGGTTCTAAATGATGGAATGGCTTTTCCCACCTGGCAAAGAACTGCTTATCTATCAAATGTTTCAAAAGATGTTTAAAAACCAATTTAACTGTTGTTAAATTCTATGTCATACATGGAACACACTTTTATATCATGTTTATATTTCTTGTTTTACATTGCTATTGTTGTTATAACTTGTTGTTGATGTTATACATATGTTTTTGTTTTTTTCTATTATCAATTTGTTATTACTTTATGTAGTTATAATATTCTTTATATGTTAATTTTCTATTCCTTATAATTATGTAATTTGAAATTTGAAGGCGGAGGCTTCAAATCAGCCCATTTGGGTTTTCTGCCTCTCCCTGCACTTTACATTATTTGTTATCTTTGCTATTTTTTTTTATGTAACTTTAACTGTGCAAATAAATAAATAAAAAATGACAATAGAATGAACAGATAAATGAAAAACATAAAAGTAAACAAAACAATCTACACAAAATAAATAAATATACTTTTTTAATTAAAGAGAAATATTGGCTTAAATAAATGAAAAACGAAATCACAATGCTTTGAAATTAATTTCAATATTTTGTCATTTCCTCATTTATTTATTCTTTCATTTATTCATCTTTACATTTATCCATTAATTATTTTAATTTATCATTCTTTTACAGATGTATCCATTTTTGTGGAACTCCTACCATTCCATACACTGAAGTGTGTAAGACCTCTGAAGGTGGTCTATGTTATCTGGCACCCAGATGTCAGCAGTAGATGCAACAGGAAGCAACAAAATTAAACCTCCTTTGTATCTACCCTAATGCTGTCACCAGGTCACAGTTCCCCCTTTTTCAGAGTGCTATTGACTGGGTGGACTGGCAGAAATTGTTTTACAATCAAATATGTCTTAAAAAGTGATTAATCAGCAATCTGCAGTTAATGAGATTAATGAGAAAGCTGGGGTATTCATCTATAATCCACATTATCAGCTTTTGAGTTAGAGAACCAGTTCAGATGATGTCCAGTTTATTGAGATTGAGTTGTGCCATCTAATCTGCATTTAGTTTGTATCCTCCCTGATGACATTCTTTTTGATAAATTAGATGCTTTGATATTGTACAGAAACTAAAATTTTTTTTCCTTAAAAATCTCAAATGAAGCCTAAAAGATACACTCTGCAGAACAACATGCCATTTCGTAGCAATCACATTCCATCCACATCTTTATTTTAGTAATTCTAAACTATATTAAAGTAATATGGAATGACGGGGAATTTAGTAATTGTAGACAGAGCAACAGCGAGACAAGTTCAAGAGTTTAAGTTTGAATTTAGGCCGACGTGGGATGTAAAATGCTAATGTAAAAGTGCCAGACGTGCAAGAGAGACTGACACGAAAAGATATTACAAAGAGCTGTGTGCAATCCCCCAGTGCCTTCAGAAATACCACATATTCTGCTTAACAAAGAGTCCTGTGTCTCCAAAAGGGACAACTGCTTCAAAACATTCCCACAGCTCAGTGAGATACATCTGTCTCACCTCTCTTGTCTGTTCAAACAAACCTAGACTGTCCTTTATTCACGGACACAGGCCATCCACAGCCAGTTTCCCCTCTCTGACCACAGCCTGTAAAGAAGGGCAGGAACTAAAAACAACTTCACATCTGTAATGATTTTGTGTGTCGGGTGGGAGGGATCAGTGTGCTTCTATTCATGTGTGAGGCAGCCCAAAAGGAGGCAAAAACATTTTTACCAAGTGAGATCATTTTGTAGAGAGGGTCTTTTGGGGTGTTGCTTTTGTAGTTCTCGCCATAGTTTCTGACAGCTTTGATAGTAATGATAGCAATCAGTTTAATCTGTATAGCTCTTTTTCAAAACAATAGTAATAATAATGATACTTCAAATGAACTCAGATTCCATCACACTAAGCTGATGACGTCAAACAACAACTCAACAAACACATAAAACAGGCACATAAACAGCATATAAAACATAAACCCAGAGTTTGTTTTTCTTTCCTCACAGACCGTCACTATGTAACGCGATGGCAGAGATACTGTAAGCTCCTTTGGATGTGGAATGTACATACTATATTATACATTGTTGTGGTTTCCAAAAACATAAAAGACTGGGATAGTAAAACCATAATAAACTAACTAAACTTTCATCAAAAATCACACAGGCCTGAGTCGCCTTTTGACCAGGATTGGATCCTAGCTAATTGCAACGTTATTAATCTAGCTACAACATGATATTCAGTGACCTCCAAAAACCTTTTCCACTTAAAGCTGCAGATTCTGAAAACTCAAAATCACTTTTTTGAGAGCAGAGAACATAAAAGACTTTAGTTGCAGCTTATCAACTAAGTTTAGCATCAAGACTGGAAGCAGGGGAATCAGATTATTATACTCTAAACAAATTGTGACAACAACCTAAATAATATCGACTATATAATTTATTATATTCACCCCCTGACTGTTTGAGTTTCTGAATTTATAGAATGTATAACTCTTCAATCTTGCTGTCAAAATTCCACAATGAAATTGATAATGGTTCAAACTACCATGAGTTCCTCATGCCCATCACTCAGGGAGCATGAGTCCTCACAACATTACCAAACGTTTAGGTGTAAGTGTGTATAGCACACTGTATGCAGTCTTGAACTGCCCCTATAAGGGGATAGAAAATAAAGGCTGTCCTGCGGCAAAGCATGCATAACATAATTTTTCAGAATGAGGGGAAAAAACCCCAGCAGCAATCACATGAAACTGCTGAACTACTTATGAACAAATTATTAACAAATAAATTAATTCATTAATTTCTCAAGAGCATTTGTAAACAGGACCAACAAATATCTTATAGAAAAAACTGTTGCTGTACTGTTGCTGTACCTCCCATGTGGAAAATTCAAATAAATCTGTTTCGGACAGAGTAATTCCTTCCAACCAGGAATACCATAATTAAACCCTAATCTGATATTTTAGCAGAACCAGTCATAGCCACATAACTTCCCTTTGTCTATATGGAGATACAACTTATGTAGAGACATATAGGTAAAATGTCCACATATATACCTGCAAGTGATTTTTCAACTGTCATGTGTCGCTGCATGATTACATTCCTGATAAACTTGCAACAAAACAACAGACAGTGGAACAATGTTGATTTGCTCAATAACAAAAAGAAGAGGTGGGAGATTGTGTTAGGCTGCTGCTTCTCCTACAACAGAACCAACAGACCACAGAATCCCAGCTAACACCATGTTTTAAGCAGTCTGTTTTCTATTTTATTCACTCATAATTTCTCTCTTTTTTAATTTAATTTAACTAGTAAAATGTTAAATTCTGATTACTTTTATATGTTAATAAATGCATGATTAATGTGGACACATTTGAATATCCATGCATCACTGCCACAGTAATGTCACATGGATGTTGCCCTACACAAGATATTGAGATCTCACAATTCATTTTTAACCCTAAATTGGGATACTTCTACGTTTTGAACTTATGGACGAACATTCCTATTTCTCTTTTTCTTGTGAGACTGGACTGTAAACCATCTGAACTTAAAAGATTGATTGCAAAAACAAAGAGCTGCGGCCACACTGCTGACTTTTCACAAAGACCTGCAGATAACTTTTTTTTTTTTTTTTTTAGTATTAAATCACCATATTTTGATGATCTTAAACAGATGTCTCTGAAGACTAGCATTGACGTTTGTCAAGACGTCACTGTCCATGATGGAGGATGCAGGACTAACAGGAGGTGAGACGCTTTATTAAAAACTAACAAAAGGTGCAACAAAGGCAGGAAATACAAATAACTAAATTCAGAAGTACCAAGAAACAAAGCTCAGGTGCAAACATATGACTGGCTGACATGGTGGACTGTGACGAGGATTTGGCAACTAAGAAGCCTCTAAATTGGGAGGGACGATTCGAAAAATGATGGCAGGTGGGTAATGGGTGACAACCATCCAACCCCACTCACATCCAAATTGGCCATCTTTTGTCATAAGGAGATGCTCCCATATTCAAGATATCTCCGTGGCAAAAGTAAAACAAGAAGAGGAATGAAAATGTTGAAGCTAACACAACCTACTGTGTAGGTATGTCTATTGCTAAGATATTACCTTACCTCTCTAAGGTCCTCAACATTTATTAAAACCACTAATAACAATGTGAAATAGGATTATTAGTGGAACAGTTTGTTAATTATGATTCTCAAAATTTTTGCTACAGGCTCTCTGTTTTACTGTAGTTTTACACAGTAGATGTAATTTTGGGATTGTTCAAAAGTAATATTGTTGCTGCACAGACTGTATTATCAGGTGTTCAGTGAGTGAACCTGGAAGTTTATGAATAGATTGCACTGACGACAATTGCTAGGCAAAGCAGTAGCTGTAAAATGTTTGTCTCTATTCCATAAAATTTCCAATTAGCATGGATAATGCCTTAATAATTTAGTTTGTGTTGTCTAGAAATGGAACAAGCTGAAACAGTAGGAAACAACAATGTAAAAAAATCAAATAGAAAATAAATCTTGATTATTTAGTTAGTACAAATTTATAGTTAGAAAGACTATTTATTGCTCCAGGAGTATGGAGTGTCGGACCCCTTGATAGGGGCTGTTCAGTCTCTGTATTGCCCCTTTTCCACCAAATCGGTTCCAGGGCTGGTTTGGGGCCAGTACGTCAGCAGCCGAGATTTGGCGTAGCCTTATTCTTCTAGTTCTAGAAGTCCATTAGGCACAGTAGGAGGCGACTTTTTTCACGAACAAGGCATGTCCTTTTGACAACGATCCCGTGGATGAAGGTGCAGCATTACTGCACAGAGAATTAAATATTCGTCGGGAGATGGTTATCAGACAGCGCATAGATGTTTTAGCATTTCCAGACAATTATCTTTTTGAGCTTTACCATTTGACGTCAACGTCCATCATTTACATAGACAACCTAATCCATCCTTACATTTGCAACATTACCAACCGTAGTCATGCGCTCACATCCCAGCAGATATTGTGTGTTGCACTGCATTTCTTTGCAAATGGTCCTGGTCAATTAATGAGCCAGGTAGCGCCACAAATGAGCAGCTGTTGTAAGTGCGTCGCGTTGTCCAGGCGGTTTGGTCCACTTTCAAAAGTACTGTGTAAAAGTAACTGTGTATCATTTGACGCACATATAAAACTGGTTTCTAGGACTGCGTTCTTTCACTTTCGTAATATTGCTAAAATCAGAAACATCCTGTCTCAGGGTGATGCAGAGAAACTAGTCCATGCATTTGTTACTTCAAGATTGGACTACTATAATTCCTTATTATTGACCCGTTTCCACATATTCTCTGAAAAGCCTCCAGCTGATCCAAAATGCTGCAGCCAGAGTTCTGATGAGAACTATCATCATATCTTAAAGATCTCATTGTAAGATATTTTCCTAACAGAGCACTTTGCTCCCAAACTGCAGGTTTACTTGTTGTTCCCAGAGTTTCTAAAAGTAGAATGGGAGGTAGAGCCTTCAGTTATCAGGCCCCTCTCTTGTGGAATAAGCTGCCAGTAAATGTCCGGGAAGCAGACACCCTTTCCACTTTTAAGATTAGGCTTAAAACTTTCCTTTCTGATAAAGCTTATAGTTATGGATGGCTCAGGTGATCCTGAAACATCCCATAGTTAAGCTGCTATAGGCTTAGACTGCTGGGGGACCTCGTCTGTCACACCTTTCCTCACTTTGCTCTCTTTTCCCCCTGTTTAATTTCTCAAATGCTTTTATGTACATGTGGTTATTAACTTGTGTTTCCCTGTTCCAACAGGTATCCTTGGAATGGTGTTATGGTGTTTTTCCCCCCTCTTTTGCCTCTTTTCTGTCTTCTCAAACCCCAGCTGGTCGAGGCGGATGGCCACCCTTCCTGAGTCTGGTTCTGCCAGAGGTTTCTTCCTGTTAAAAGGGAGTCGTTCCTTTCCACAGTCGCCACAGGCACGCTCAGGACGGGAGATTGGACTGAAGACAAGTTTCGGTGCAATCTGTTGGTTTCCTTAGCTAGGATATTATTTTTTGAATTGGCTCTATATGAATTAATTGGATTATGATTACAATGAATTGAATTCCAATTGGCTTGAATTGGACTATATTACTTAAGTGCCTTGAGATGACAATTGTTGTAATCTGGCGCTATATAAATAAAATTGAATTGAATTGAATTGAAAAGTAAACCAATCCAAATGAAGGTGTGAAATTTTCTGGCATTCCCCACCCAATCAAACAGAGTCCCTCAGACTATTCTTGTGTGAAGGCACCCTTAGTTACACTGCAAATACACACACACACACACAGTTAAGTTTATATGTGTTGCTGATTGATCTTAGAACAAAAACTTTCTCCTGCAGATGTAGCATCACCTTTCCACGTATAGTGGTGAAAATTTCTGTTCACAAAGCACAGTGAATCTGCATCAAGTTTCTAAGTTTATTATGCTTCATGAAGGGGAGTCATAGCCTTTGGCTGAAAACTCTGAAGAAGTATGAATTTATATCGTACTTATACATACAAGGGTGGAGTGTTACACAAAGGTGGGGAATCTGCTTGAGACAGATAAGATTATTGCTGATTTAGCCATTTCAGCTGCGCAAGCAACCAATGCAACCAGGAAACTTAACTTATAGAAAAACACCCACTGTTTGTAAGAGAGAAAAACAATACCCAGCATATTCTTAAAGGAAGACCAATACATTTTCCATCACAGTATCCATGCACAACTCAAGCTGAAACATTTTTTGACACATGATGAACATGTCTTAACGGCATTATCCCAAAGAAGAATAGGAATGGGGTCCTCCTGAGTACATTCTACACAACGGCTGACTTTACTCGTTGTGAAGACAGGAAGCCAGCCATGATCCTGGATGACAAGTGCAACAAAAGAAGCGTGAAAAGTTTGGACAAGGCGATTGGAACATACAGCTGCGGGAGGATGACTGCCCACTGGTCCCTGGTCATCTTCTACAACATCATCGATGTGTCCTCATTCAATCTCTTTTGTGATATGGAATGAAATCAAGCCTACCTGGGTGCTTGGTAAGCAGAACAAGATGAGGGTGTTCCTGAATCTGCTGGGAGACGCACAAAATCCACACATTAAAAGAAGGCAGCATCTCACCCACACAGCAGCCTCTGCAGCTGTTCAGCTCCAGCTGGGGCTTGTGAGGTGCAGATATGCCAGTTCTGCCTGCCAAAAAAGGCCTGTAAAACACACAGTGTTCTGCATACATGATCTGAAAAGTCCATGCATGTGCACAGGGCATACTGCCCTGCATGTGCTCAGTAGTGGTTTGATTTGTGTTCACATTCTTTTTCTACAAAAGAATATATCATTATTCACTGGTAAATTTCTGGAATTTCTTGAACAAAACAAATTCAAAACTACTTTCTACACTTCATGAGAATATACAAGTACTATCTCTGAGCTTAAAAAATACCGATTGCCACCTATACAGCGCCTTTAATAATAATAACAATGATAAATCTCTACTTTAGTAAAGAACACAAGTATGACAAATGTGTTGTCAAATAGAAAAAAAAAGCAATTGGCATCAACTTAATAAATGCAGTCACAGTTGAATGATGACCAACAGCTTGATTCTTCATGGAAAGTAGATTTAGAATCTGGCAGTCAGTGGTGCTCTTTGTGCACCAAATGAGATGTGATGTAAGGTCTTCAGTGAACCTGATTCTTTTACCATACGCTATGTTTGTGGATGGATTGAAGAATTTAGGCTCTGTAGGTGTTCTACTGTCCCAAGGTCCTTCTACTTTTATGAATTTTATACCTGAACAGTAACAGCTAATAATGAAAAAAAATCTTGTCAAGTCTTTAGATAGCGATTTTAAAATAAGCAAGTACAAGATAAACACCTTTTGCTTTTTGACTGGTTCTAGACACACAAAGGAGTAGTTTGTAGGCAGGCCACAGGTCTAAATCTGAGGAATGAGCACGTAAGAGGTCAAAAAAGGTGAAGGATGGACATCATAAAATCAACCCTCCGGTGAATCACACCTGGTATTCAGTTACTAGTTGCTCTACCTCCTCCTTCTTTTAAATCATATCCTTCTATATATTCTCACCAGGTTGTCCTATGTTCTTTGTAATACGGAGCCCATCAAGCGCCACCAGGAGAAAAAAAATAATGCCAGATTATCACCACAGCTTCTAGCCATCCCATGTTTTTCTTGAGTTTTGTTTCTTGATAGTTTTCAGTTTAGTACTTTGCTTTTCCTTCTTTGACAGTGCCTTATGTCCATCTAAATTAAAGCTGCCATTTTCTTCATCTGCCTCTTTTCAACCTTCTGTAAGTTGTGCATTTGAGTCCATTCCCTCCCTTTGCTCTGGCCATGAATCATTGAACCAACAAGTCCTACAAGAACACTGCTATAGGCAGATGGACATTTGGCTACAGGTGATGACGCCAGGCAGCACATTCCTATCCGTAAAGTCCTATATTATTTCTACATTAATGCTACCTTGATCTTAATCATAATGCAACATTTAGACGTAATTGCTTCCATAGGAACATGTATCTGTTAAGAATCTCTACATTTTTTTAAGTGGTCTGGACACCGCCTTCCTAAAGCATGTTTGATCATTGTGATAAGAACAAAACTGTGCAAAAATAAATTGTTAGAAGCCAGACGATGAAGGTGAATCTTGGAAGTTTTACAGCGTCACACACGGCACTGGTGATGCTGCCAAAATGTGACTGAGCTCCGATCCCACGCCTCCAGGAGCGAAGATGCTCCACCCACGGTTCAATCTTCCCGAGACACAGCGAGCGGCCAAATGCTGGAAGAGCTCATCCTGCCAGAGTGGACGTTTTCTGGGCCTAGAAAGCAGCACATTCAGGTTGGATAGTCTGTCCCCAGCTGGACAGACTCGCGACAAGGCGCACACTTAGAACAGGTTGCAAGAAAAGTGGCAAGCTGCTCCGTCTGGGAAGGAATGTAAAATGTACTTTGCAGTACTTGTGAATGTGGATTTCCATCTCTAACGTCTTTTAAGAGTGCGGGAAAATGAGAGCTGCCTAATCTCGATTTACTGTAGTTTCTGTTAGTTCCAAACCCCCAATGAAAATGCAGGTTATATTGTTCAGCGCCGTCTTAATTTGTGTCAGTGAATATGTCAACACAGAGCCGAAAATGAAGTGTCCAACACGGTGTGATGTAAGTGTCTGTCCGAGCCCCAGCTGCCCGGGTGGCTACGTGCCGGACCGCTGCAACTGTTGCCTGGTTTGCGTCCAGGGAGAGGGAGACCCATGCGGCCGCACTGACGACCTGGCTTGCGGGGACGGACTGGAATGCAAGCAGCCGGCGGGAAAGCGACTCTCCAAGGGCTTCTGTCAGTGCAAGTTAAACCACAGAGTTTGCGGCAGCGACGGGAAGACGTACGGTAATGTGTGCCAGCTGAAGGCGACCAGCAGAAAGGGTATGCTCCAGGGGTTCCCGGGCATCACACAGATACTGGCGGGACCGTGTGACACCGATACAGGTACGATTCACTCATTACGTGTGACTGTATGTTCTCCACCTTAAAATACCATAGAAGGCATGATAACAACACGCGAAAAAAAGACATAATTTTCTTGCTTTTCCGATCTGTAAGACGAACTGTTATCTTATAGCACTTTCCTTCCTTTATTTTTTCGAACACATATGGCAAATTAAAAGGAGAGCTGAATAACTGATTTCAGTTCACTACACTTGTTAGGGCAGCCATTGCTGCATGTTCATCCTGACTGCTGAATGTGTCAAAATATTCCGCGGGGAAATTGGTTTTATATTCGACATTCGCCTATTTTCCGGCGTTGTAACTGTAATAGCGTCACGAAAACCGCACCCTCAAGATGGTATTAATTTGTACAGAAAACTAAGACTAACATTTCACAGGCTTTATCAACTCACCAAAATAAGCAAGTCTGGTGAAAGATCAGAATAACCGCGCTGAAAATACTTTTTAGTGTCCTAAGGCAGCCAGAGCGCTTAGGGACCGTCGCAAAAGTGCAACTTCTTTTTTTTTCTCCAATTTCTAATAACTCATTGAAGATTCATCCAATGAACACCAAACCACTGCTGATGTGTTTGTTAACTCATAAAGCTTTCACAGCCATTTAGTTTCCAGAAAAAAAGTATTTTTAGGTAGAATATGTACTCATGTGCACATTTCATTCTTTTTTTTTTTAATAACTTACTGTTTTTTTGACATGTTGACACCAAACCACTTCTGATGTGTTCATGAACTCAGTGTGTAGTTCCCACAATTATTTTCAAGGAAACCCCTTTCAAGAGTTTTTAAAAGGCATAAGTAATCAGTGTATATAATTTATTCATATGTAAGGCTTTTATTTTGTAATAGCTCTATTGTTTTGCTCACACTTCTGATGTATTCATGAACTTACTATGAAGACTTCAAAGCTTCTTGCTTTTCTTTAAAGACCTTTCTAATATTCTTAGACAGAATAATAACAGTGTGCATCATTTGTTTACATTTCACATTTTTTATTTTGTTGTTACTGTTCTTCACTGATCTTCATTGTTCTTTACTGTTCTTCACTGATCTTCACTGTTCTTCACTGATCTCCACTGTTCTTCACTGAGCTCCACTGTTCTTCACTGAGCTCCACTGATCTTCACTGATCTCTACTATTCTTCACTGTTCACCACTGTTCTTCACTGAGCTCCACTGTTCTTCACTGATCGCCACTGTTCTTCACTGATCTCCACTGTTCTTCACTGATCTTCACTGATCTCCACTGATCACCACCCTTCTTCACTGTTCTTCACTGATCACCACCCTTCTTCACTGTTCTTCAATGAGCTCCACTGTTCTTCACTGATCTCCACAGTTCTTCACTGAGCTCCTCTGTTCTTCACTGATCTCCACTGTTCTTCATTGAGCTCCTTTGTTCTTCACTGATCTTCACTGTTCTTAATTGATCTTCACTGATCTCCACTGTTCTTTACTGAGCTCCTCTGTTCTTCACTGATCTCCACTGATCTACACTGTTCTTCACTGAGCTCCTCTGTTCTTCACTGATCTCCACAGTTCTTCACTGATCTCCACTGTTCTTCACTGAGCTCCTTTGTTCTTCACTGATCTTCACTGTTCTTAATTGATCTTCACTGATCTCCACTGTTCTTCACTGAGCTCCTCTGTTCTTCACTGAGCTCCTCTGTTCTTCACTGATCTCCACTGTTCTTCACTGATCTTCACTGATCTAACAAATTGCTGCTTTTAATTCAGATCAAGCATGTAAATTGTTATTCAAGCATGAAACATACAACCTTTCCAGTAGTTTAGCATTAATTGTAAAGCAGTGATTAGCCAAAGATATGATTACTACCGCCACAAGCATGCATCTGTACTTCACTTCAGCTACTGATGCTTTCCAAAACAGAAAATTGAGAACAATTGTAGTAAGCTTTGTTGTCACTGTAGTGAGGAGTTAAAATACTACGAGCAGTCTTTGCCATTTGTTGAAAATAGTAGTGACATATAAATTGGGCTGCACAGTAATTAAATAATTAAATCACACACAATGGAATACTGTGATTTAAAGTGTTTGCTTTACATTACACACACAACAGACACATTAAAAGTTACCTACATGACGTAGCCACCTTGTATGTGCAATCAACAACAAAGGCCACAGATCCATATCGATGTGACTCCTCTTTTTCCTTGTCCCAACCTTCATCCAACATGGCAACGGAGGTCAGATGGTACCACCTTTTGCACTTCGTGCATTCAATCTGAAATACATTTTAAATCACATTTTGAACATCATTAGATCAAGTTTTCTAGAAAATACTAATCAGTAGGGCTGCATAATTATGACCAAAATCATAATCACGATTATTTTGATCAATATTGTAGTCACGATTATTAATCATGATCATTCATCATGTCTGAAAAAACATGTATTTTTATTGCACCATTTATAAACAAACAATGTGCCAACAATTTTTTGTGAAAAATTACATTTTTAATCAGAATAAATGATAGATAATGCAAAATAAAAACAAAAACCCAATAATTTGAAATTTTAAAGTACTAACTGAAAATGTTATTGCAGAACGCAATCTCAAAGTGCAACTTAATGAAACAATTACAACTTATAGAGAAAAGGCCTAGGTCTAGAGCATTAGGCCTACACTTTTTTGGCAAGAAACACCACCCTATCAACATTTTCTGGCTTCAGAGATGAGCGAAGGCACGTCACTACATTTCCCCCAGTGCTAAAGACCCTCTCTGACGGGGAACTTGTTGCATGAATGCTCAAGTATTTTCGAGCCAGCTTTGAAAGTCATGGGTAGAGTCTCTGATGTTCCTTCCACCAGTCCGGCACTCTGTAGGTAAGACTGGAGCTCAGAGGCAACAGCCTGTTGTTCCTGGTGAGGAGAGGGTCTCGGTGTGGTTGCCCCAGTGACCTGGAAGAAGCTCCCCAGCTGTACTGGGTGCATCCTCTGCAGCCCCATCCACTTGGATCCACTGGGCCCTTTTCCTTGAAAAGTAGATCATAAATAAAATTACAAAATTAGCCTAATAAAACATTTAAAGGCCATAATCAGATTACAGCATATCAATGTTCTCTCAGCACATCCACTTAGTAACTTTGATTTATTTTAACATTTGTATCTATTTATTCACAATTACTACTAACCATGTTTGCAAAGGCAGCCATCTCAGATAGAATTCTGTCCTGGATTGATGCAGTACTGTCCTCAATAACATATTTCAGCTTGAAGCGTGAATCAAGAGCAGAGTCCATGTCAAGCAGTTCTTGTGTCACTGGATCCTTGTATTTTTCCTTCAGGTAAGTGAGGATTTTGGTTTTGATGGTGTTTGTCAGGTCTGCAACATCATCACTTATGTTGAGGATGGAGGAGCTGAACAGATGGAGGACTGGCTTCACAAAAGAAATACTGACATTGTCACAGTTTGGTTATCCAACCATCAGTGGTTTTCCATTGATCCTGCTTCTGCCCTACTCAGCCTGTCAGTCACACACACCTCATCAGTTAACTCCACTCACCTGTGCACACAGCTGCCTGTCATCATATGCAATCAGCCCAGCATATAGTCACCAGCTCCACACTCTATCCTTTGCCAGATTGTTCTTTGCCATGCAAGTCTTTCCAGCGTTCTCCTGCCAGCTTTACCGGTACCGACCTCGCCTGTCCCTGATTCCCTGCTTCGTCTGCCTCCTGGTAATTCGACCCAGCCTTCTGTCCCTGACCAAGAACTTTGCCTCTCCTCTCCTGATTCCTGTTTGCCGGTTTCTAAACCGTTTGTCTGTCTGCCAGAGTTTCAGTAAAGCCTTGAACTTTTTACCACTGTCTTCTGACTCCTTTGTACTGCAATTGGGTCCATACACCACCCGTTACAGACATACTTCTCACTGGACAGCGCATCAGTCAGAGGTTGAAGTGCTTTGTTGATGGCTTTCAGGACGTCAGTGTCCTGCCATGTTGGAATGAGGTTCCTTGATTTTCGGTCGGAAGATAAAACTTGTGAAATAGCCCTCTGCCGTTCCAGGACTCTTGCGATCATTGCCTGCCTTGATCCCCACCTTGTTGGGCATTCCGTCTTGCTCTGGAAGCTTCAGCTCCTTCTGAGCCCGTGTGAGTTCCCTTTTATGCCTCCAGCTGTGGGAGAAACTGCTGACAAGCTTTTTGCACATCCCTTCTGCCTGGTCAATCCGTAGATCTCTCATTGCCGTCTTATATATAAAAATATAAAGTCTTATAAAAGTAAAACAGAATATTCAGTAACATTGTATGAATATTCATCCAGTCACTACTTACATTTGTCGACATTCAACTTATCAATTGTAAAAAAAAATTTTCACATTATGTATCATTTGATTATTAATCCATTGACATCTCTCCATTATAGTGGCAAATGTTTCATAATTTTTTTTACATTACATGTTTCGTTACATGTTAATTTCTTTCTTTTATGGGGTATTTACCTAAAACCTCCCTCAAAAAAAATCGGAAAAAAAAAAGTCCGAAAAAATGAGAAAAAAATCATTTGTAAAATTCGGCTACTTTAGCTAGCATTTTGCTAACAAGCTAAAGTCGTAAAAAGCCCGCTGCCAAGCAGCAGGTGTATATTATGGCCCCGCTCTGATATATAAAAAAAAATTCCTCAAAAAAAAAAAAACACGGCCGAAAAACATAAAAAAATAAGGCGATTTATTAGTATCTAGAAAAGTTTCCCTTTTCATTTTTTTATTATTATTCCTCACGCTTTTTCGTCCGTTAATGCGGCTCGAACCGCAATGTGAAGCCACGCATGGCATACATCAATACGTGCGTGTCCACGATGCCTCGATGGGCATTACTTTTATTGTTCAAAAGTGTTACAGTGGCAACGCCAGGTGCCGATAACCGGAAAAAAGGTCAAAAATTTGCGTACTTATCGCTCGGCTATACTTTATCGTAGAGACATCGTTCAAACTTTCAAAGACTCAGGCTGATGGGTAATAAGGGCCCGTACAACCTCATTATGCGAATTATTACGCTTTTTGAGATTTTGAACTTTGAATTTTTCAAAACCGTCATTTTGACTTTGGGCGCCTGTTGCTAGGCAACAGGTTGTCGTAGAGACATCATTGATATATTCCACGACTCGCCCCACTGTGGACTACAACACATTCAAATCTCATGAAGCTGTGATTAAATTTTTTTTTTTTTGTCGAGTCATCCCAATGCATTTCTATGAGGATTCTGAACACGAAAACGAAAAACATTTATCTGTTAATTCGGCCCGAACCGAAACTCGCAAGCCACGTAATGCATACGTCATTACGTGCGTCTCCATCGTGCCTCGATGGGCCTTACTTGTCTCAATCAAAAGCGTTACCATGGTAACGGTAGAAGTCAGGAAGCGAAGAAATTTGGACGCTTATTGCCTGGCCCAACTTTATCGTAGAGACATCATTCGTGCGTTCAAACACTTGGGTCGCTTCGTACTAAATGGTCATTAAGCCTCGTTACGCTAGGTGTTCCGGTTTTTGCAATTTTGGAGAATTTTCAACGTTAATTCTATCGTAATTTGAATGCTAATGAATACACATGCTGATTTCGGAAGCCTTTTGCTCGGCCATAGTTTATCGTACACACATCGTTCATACATTTAAAGACTCGGGATGATTTGGACCACAACATATTGTAACCTCCTAAGCAAAGCAGCAAGGGGGCAGAAATGGGCAGTAGGGCATGCCCATATCAAAATTTCCAGAAATTTTCTAGTTCTACTTAATCTTTGTTATTTATGTGGCAGTGGGTGATGATGGTTTACTGGATTACATTATTTTGAAAAGCAATTCTAATATTTTGTATGTTAATGAATGGATAAAACATTTGGAACACCACTCAATATAATTCACACTAATACACCACCATCACCTGAGAAGAAAAAGAATAAGAAGAATTCTTATTCTTCTCACATGAGTCAATGTACCTCAACACAAGCACCAGGTGCGTTTGTGTTGACACGACGGTGGTCTCATCTGCTTGGATGGCGACGAAATCAGCGGATTTGACCTCGTCCGTGATATGTCCCCTGATGACCGCTAGCATGCTTTCCAGGAGCTCATTTTGCACTGTTTTAGACGTGCCCTTAAAAACAGTGGCAGTTTTTAGGAACACCTCATCCAGCGATGCCAGCGAAGTCGACGGAAAACACCAGGGTTGTTGGAGCCCTCGCTTTCATCTTTACCTCGCAGAGCTAGCTTGAATATGCCGCAGAACTTGACACAGTCGATGAGGCAAGCTAGGATGTGCAGGTTCTTGCTGACCTCATCGTTGTGATGACAAACTGCTAGCCTGTAGCTCTCATCAAGCTGTGTTGTGATGTTGACCTGGCCAAAATCAGAAAACTTGAGACAACTGTCCATGTGGGTCTTAGATGACTCATGTTTCTTGACCTTTTCCGACAGATGGTGCATGTCGGTGACTCCTGTAGTTGTCCAAGCTGTGCCTTGCTGCCATCAAGGTGAAACAGTGTGCAGGGGTAGGGTTATATGATTTCCCTCCCTTAGTATAAATTTGTTTTAGATTTAGATTTGGTCTGGGAGGTCCTGATTGTTTGGTTGCCAATTTATTGCCATTGCTACACCGACTGAAAGGGATTTCTTTCAATGAAACAGTTACTCCGTACACTCGTCAGGCTGACCTTGAAAAGGACTAGCGCGTGGTGGCTATGCTAGCTATCTTCATGGTACGTTTGACAAAAGCAGGTTGGGGTGAGCCCTCCTGGAACCCATAGAGATTGTATTGTAACTGATTTTACATTCAAGTCAATGGGAGCAGTTGGGGCAATTTTCAACCTGACCAAAATGGAGCATGGCCTTACGCTGATTGGACAGGGAAATACAAAGCAGCCGAAACTGTATAGAACTGTCACAACCACCGTAACACTGTGGAAAAATATGAAAATTTCTGTTTTTTCCCCTAGTGAGTGGCCCAATCGCCTTTATGGACAAACCGTCCCTGGTATCAGATGGTATACTTCGACAGATTGAATACATAACCTACTTTTCATGTCAGTATTAGACTTATGGACATTAAAGTTATCCATATAATGTCTTCTATGCACAGTTCTTTGTAAACAAAGTTGTACAAAGCATATTTGCATTATTAAATTGATATTGTGCTTTTACAGCGTGGTAACATACATTTAAACAAAAAATTACAATTTAAATTACAGTTAGTTCAGTGACAGGTACTTAACTAATTGTAGTAAACTTAAATATGACTAAATAGACCAATTAGGTGCTTTCAGCTAATCTTTTTGCCGATGAAGGTAATTTAAAATATTAAAAGATCTAGAGCAGCTGATAAATGAATTATGTTGTTTTAGTTTTCTTAACTGCTGTTTCTGACTTCTTTCTATCCTTTATCTTCAATCTGGTGTTATAGATTTAGAAATATTTTACACAGTAATTCAAATTGACCCATCAGCACAATACAGTCAACCCTAACCCCACACCCTCCCACACACTTACCTCAGTAAACATGTTTTTTCTCAACTGTCTCCACTTTAATAATAGCTAGATTAATTAAAAATCTTCTTAAAACACTTCCCACCTGCTGCTACCCCCCCAAACCCCATAATGACTGTGTCTGTCCCACACCACCCAAATTAAATAAATCAATAAACACAAGAGGAGCAAATCCAGAAATCTGAAAAAAGATTTACTGAATAAAAACATCAAACTATTAAATGTGGTTTGCTGAATATTAGATCTCTCCTTTCCAAGTCTCTGTTAGTGAATGATTTGATCTGTGATCATCATATTGATATATTTTGTCTTACAGAAACCTGGCTGCAGCAGGAGGATCATGTTAGCATTAATGAATCAACTCCCTCTGACTATTTAAATGTTCACGTTCCTCAAACCACAGGCAGAGGAGGAGGAGTGGCAGCTATCTTCAGATCAGGGTTACTAATCAGTCCAAGACCTAAGACTAGTTTAGTTTAGCCACTCAGAAAATAATCAGTAATCAGTCAGAAGAGGTTGGCTCCTTGGTATAATTCACAGCTGCTTTAAAGCAGATCGCAAGAAAACTGGAGAGACAGTGGCGTTCCTCTAATTTAGAAGAGTCTCAATTAGTCTGGAAAGATAGTTTAATAGCGTACAAAGCTAGAACTGCTTATTATTCATCACTGATAGAAGAGAATAAGAATAATCCCAGGTTTCTTTTCAGCACTGTTGCCAGGCTGACAAAGATTCCGAGCTCTGTTGAGCCATGTATTCCTTTAACTCTCAGCAGTGATGATTTCATGAGATTCTTTATCAGTAAAATTGTTTCTATCAGAGAGAAGATTGATGGAATCCTTCCCACTATTATCACTAATGTATCATCAAGTACAGCAGCTTTAGAAGTATCTTTAAAACTTGATTTGTATTTAGACGGCTTCTGCTCAGTTGATCTCTCTGAGCTAACAACAGCAACCATCAACTTGTATGTTAGACCCAATCCCAACCAGACTGTTCAAGGAGGTTTTCCCCTTAATTGACACTTCCATATTGGATTTGATCAATCGGTCTTTGTTGACAGGATATGTACCTCAGACATTTAAGGTTGCTGTAATTAAACCCTTACTTAAAAAACCTACTCTTGATTCAGAAGTGTTGGCTAATTATCGACCTATATCCAATCTCCCTTTTTTGTCTAAAGTTCTTGAGAAAATAGTTGCAGCTCAACTTTGTGATAATTTACGTAGAAGTAATCTGTTTGAGGAGTTTCAGTCAGGATTCAGAGTGCATCATAGCACAGAAACAGCACTGGTGAAAGTTACCAATGATCTCCTCTTAGCCTCTGATAGCAGACTTGTTTCTGTGCTTGTCCTGTTGGATCTCAGTGCTGTATTTGATACAATCGATCACAGCATTCTGTTACAGAGACTTGAACATGTTATTGGGGTTAAAGGAACTGCATTAGGCTGGTTTAAGTCATATTTATCTGATAGATTCCAGTTTGTCCATTGTCACCACCTGGCCGTACAGTGGAGATTGATAGAAGCCAATTGAAATAATTTATTAACTTAACCAGATCTTTAAGATTAAAAGACAAAGTTATGGCATGTTTTTGTAAATGAAGAATCTTCTTCACACACCAGAGTAAGTCATGGAGTTCCTCAGGGTTCTGTGCTTGGACCAACTCTTTTTACTTTTTACATGCTTCCATTTGGTAATATTATTAGACAGCATGGCATAAATTTCCATTGTTATGCTGATGATACTTAGCTGTACTTATGTATGAAACCAGATGAAACCAATAGGTTGGTCAGACTACAAGCATGTCTTAAAGACATAAAGACCTGGATGACTCAGAACTGTCTGCTGTCTAAATTCAGACAAAACTGAAGTCGTTCTCTTTGGACCTGAAGGGACAACTGTCTAGTTATATAGTTACTCTAGATGGTATTTCCTTGGCTTCCAGTACTACAGTGAGGAACCTTGGAGTTATTTTTGACCAGCATTTATCATAGGACTCACTTATAAAACAGGCTTCTAGGATTGCCTTTTTTCACCTTCGTAATATTTTCTAAATCAGGAACATCCTGTCTCAGAGTGATGCAAAGAAACTGCTCCATGCATTTGTTACTTCAAGATTGGACGACTGCGTTAACCTCACCAAGGATTGCCATCTCCTGCGGCCTCAATGTGCCATGACTGCTACTGTGTACTTGCTAATACTCTCCATAGCAGTCGGTGAACTGCTATGTAAGAGCTGGCCTTCACTGCTGCCAACCAGTACGAAGCTGCTCCGGTCATACACTAGGGAGGCCCTGCTGGCTGGTCACCTGAGCCATCCCTCTTAGGAAAATATCAAACTATTTAACAGGGAACAGATTTTGCATTCGCACATGAGTCAGGGACCTTGACAGGGACTGATGTGACGCAACCTTCTGCGACAGACATGTTACTTTAGCGCCACACACAACAACAAAACAAAACCTGCAAACCCCGAAAAGTAAGGAGAAAAGAAAACAACACCACCGTGTTCATGGTCTGCATGACGGGGATATTAATCATGGATGATCACATCAGGCGTTTAAGATCGAGGCTGGAAGAGCACACAGCGAGAGTCAGGAGACGAAGAATCCAGCAGCGGGCGATACTTCTTCGTTTCATGGAGGAAAGGAGGAGAGCAGAGTCCCGCAGACAAACTGGACAATGTCTAAATTTAACTTTTTAAACATGCGCCGGTTGTGTCCGTGTCATATGAGAAAACATTTCAGACAAGGGGCGGAGCTACCAACCACCAAACACCTACGTCACGTGTTCCTGTGGAACCCAGAAAAGACCCTGCCTCGGAGAAGGAGTTATAATGATTTTAGGAACTGAGGGCCGTGGTCCCGAATTCCTGTATGTCCGAATGCGCAAAAAAACTTCCCTATTCCTGAAAAGGTTATAGGAACTGCAAAAGGTTCCTACAGTGGGAATGCACCTAATGTCAATAAAAACTTTCAATAAAAACTTAGCTCTGTTCGGCCCCAGTTTTGGCTGCTCCACGTCTAAATGACCCATTTAGGTGGATGTTGGGGAGGCTGTCATGACAGCATCTGTCATGTTTCTCCTCTCTGTTTTGCCATACCTGCACTCTCTCATCAGCCTCATCCAGTGCACCTGTGTTTTTGCCTAATTGCTTACCTTTTCTCACCTTAGCTCTACTTAAGCTCTCTCCAGCCTCTGCTTCCCTGCCAGATTATCACCAGCCTTTTGTCAAGTGATTATACCTACGATCAACTTTGTCGCCGACCACGCTCACATCCCCAGATTATTCTTCCTGCCTTGCCCTCAACGGACTTTTCTTGGCGTTCTGGATATCGACCCACGCTCGGCCTTTGGACCACTGACCCTCACCTAGCCCTCTTGTTAAGTACCTGACATCTGCCTACCTTCCCTTTGACCCTGCCTCTGGATTGTGGATTTATAATTCTCTCTCTACCTCCCTCAAGTAGTGGCTGCCACACTGCATCTTCCTACCTTCCATCAATCAAGCCTCTGTTCAAAATAAAACTCTTCTCTGGAACTACTGTGTGTGGCTGAATTTCCGGGTCCCCACTGTTACCCCTTTATAGCATTAGAAACACCGTAGAAGAGAGCGCTGGGAACCACAGACTGGTAAAAAATCTGCAGAAGTTTTCTGCAGGGGTTAAAAGCTGACAGCCTCCTCACCACCGGTTAGCGTGGAGTTGAACTTGTTGAAAAAGGTGTTAAACTTGTTGCCCCCCGCTGCACAGCCGGTGGTGTGGTTACAGCCTGTGATGGTCCTCAGGCTGTTCCAAACTTTCCGCATGTTGTTCAGCTGGAGCTTCTTCTCCAGCTTGCTCCTGTACAGCTCCTTCGCCACCCTCACGGTGTGATGGAGCTCTCTCTGGGTGTTTCTCATTTAATCCGTGTCCTTGTTCACGAAGGCCCTCCTCTTCCTGTTTAGAACAGCTTTCAGCTCACTGGTGATCCATGGTTATTGTTGGCAAGCATCACACTGTTCTGACAGGAAACACTGTGTCAATACAAAAGTTGATGTAGTCTGTCACATACTCAAACAGCTGGCCTGGTCACCAGGCAAAGACTTCCCCTCTGTGATGATTTTATGCTTTACTGCATCAAGTTTTTCACCTGAGATGTACCTAGCCTTGAAGCAGGGATCCAGTAGGGAGGCGATGTCCAACAGGTCACTGGTGGATGGGTCAGCATATTTGCTGTTGAGATAATCCACAAAGCAGGCCTCGATGGACTCGCACAGCTCAATATCTCCCTCATCAGGTGCCAGGAGACTGCTGAACAGGTGGAGCACAGGTCTGACATATGACAGGGTGACATACTCCTCTCCTGAGAGAGCATTTATGAAGTCTTGAAGGGGTTTCAGAGCTTTCTTGATTGCCTCCAGGACCTCTATGTCCTGCCAGATGGGGACAAGTGGTCTGGTTTTCTTGTCAGTAGTCAATACTTTAAAAAAATGCCCTTTCCTGCTCCAGGACCCTCTCAATCCTCTGTAGTCTTGATCCCCAGCGTGTGGCTGACTGAGTGATTAGCTGGTAACCTGGTAGACGTAGTTGGTAGCTGGTAGTTGTAGAGCACATCTTAAAAACAGTCAACCAAACCAACCAAAGTGCTGTACAGTTATTAATTATTATCATTAATTATGAATTATTTGTGTATGATTACAGACAGTTATGGAATTTATTAGATACTTTTATCCAAAGTGTTACACGGAATACATAAACAACACTATTATACACACACACACACACAGGGCTTTACTGAGTATTTTGCCAGTCATATATTTTCTTATTTTAATCAGTTAATTCAATATTGCACTCACCAATGGCCAGATGAAGTCTGTGACCAAAACATTGCATCAAAACTCCTAAATTTACCTGCCTTCGTTTATCTTCAACCTGCAGCTAAGCTTCTTAATACTTGGTTATGTTGCCACGTATACCAGCCTTGTGACAGACTAACCTTACAGCCTGACAAAATATGCCTTAGAGTTGCAGTACCTGAACATAATGAACATAACGGGTCTCCATTTACCCAGAGTTTTAGGTTCTGGGGAGTTGGTAATACATCATATGTTGCCCCTATCAAAAATCTAATACTCCTTTCCTCCATACTCCACAGCTCTTTCCAACTAAGCTTTTTCTTCTCTACACTTTCCAAGTTCAACCACTGTCCCTGCTTAGCCTGAGCCACTGCCTTTATACTCCTTAACATTTTCTCCTGTCTACGAACCTGCTCAACAACTAGCTTTCTCTTCTCCTTGGGACCTCCTCTACTCCACACCGGTTTGCCTGTGCCAAGCCCCAAGCCTCACCGGCCTATTTGAACATTACCCACAATCTCTGTATGTCTAAGAGTTGCTTCTGCCTCCTGAGCAGGCATTCTTGGATTCTATTTCCTCCCCTTGGTTGGGTTTGGAACCACCTTACTAACTACCATATCTTTTCTCCCAGCTAACAGGAGCTCTGTCCTAACTTTAGTACATTTAAACTCCTCTACAAGACTTCTAGACTTAGGAGGTTTGATTTTCAAACCAGCCCACTTTAGATTTTTATTAAGTCTCTCAAGTATTCTCTTCATACATGACACTGTTGTAGTCACCTACGTCATATCGTCCATGTAGGCCCTAATTGGAGTAAGGCACATGCCATCCTGATGTCTCTCTCCACCTACAACCCAAGGTTGGAAGCTCTAATAATTATCTCCATCGCCATTGTAAATGTTAATGGAGAAATCGTACATCCTGCCATAATGCCTATTTCTAACCTCTACCAACCTGTTGTGAAACCTGCTGTACTTAGGCACCGTCTAATATCCTGAAAATATGCTCTTACTAAGTTAACAACTACTATAGGCACTCTAAAATTAAATTTAAACGCAAACTATCAAGTGAAAAACACAGGTAACATACACAAACACACTGAGCCGCTGAGAAGGCTTCCTGCTCGCTTCAGGCGCCTGAATCTCGAATGTTGTTTTTGGTTCTTTGTATTTATTTTCTGTTACTTTTGCACTCTACAACAATCTTCATTCCCATCCACATCCTTCACCATTGATTTACTGATGTTTCCTTTTTACTTTTACCTGCCCATTTAACATTCCACTCCAACACTCCATTGACTGGGATTTGCACAGCTGTCAATATTTTGATAGTTTTAAATTTGTCAATAGCTAAAATATTTTATTATCGCCTTGTTTATATACTTGTAAATATTTATCTTTAGCTTGTCCATGTTACTTATGTACAACTGCCCTGTGTGCCTTTAATATTGCCCCGGGGACAAATAAAGTTTTTCTAATTGAATTAAATTTATCTTTGTCTTTTAATTTTAAAGATTTGGTTAAGTTAATAAATTATTTCAATTGGCTTCTATCAATCAACACTGCACGGCCAGGTGGTGACAATGGACAAACTGGAATCGATCAGATGAATATGACTTAAACCAGCCTAATGCAGTTCCTTTAATCCCAATAACATGTTCAAGTCTCTGTAACAGAATGCTGTGATCGATCGTATCAAATGCAGAGATCCAACAGGACAAGCACAGACACAAGTCCGCTATCAGAAGTTAAGGGGAGATCATTGGTAACTTTCACCAGTGCTGTTTCTGTGCTATGATGCACTCTGAATCCTGACTGAAACTCTTCATACAGATTATTTCTGTGTAAATGATCACAAAGTTGAACTGCAACTATTTTTTCAAGAACTTTAGACAAAAAAGGGAGATTGGATATAGGTCGATAATTAGCCAACACTTCTGAATCAAGAGTAGGTTTTTTAAGTAAGGGTTTAATTAAAGCAACCTTAAATGTCTGAGGTACATATCCTGTCAACAAAGACAGATTGATCAAATCCAATATGGAAGTGTCAATTAAGGGGAAAACCTCCTTGAACAGTCTGGTTGGGATTGGGTCTAAAATACAAGTTGATGGTTTAGAAGAGACTATTGCTGTTGTTAGCTCAGAGAGATCAACTGGGCAGAAGCTGTCTAAATACAAATCAGGTTTTAAAGATACTTCTAAAGCTCCTCTACTTGATGATACATCAGTGATAATAGTGGGAAGGATTCCATTAATCTTCTCTCTGATAGAAACAATTTTATTGATAAAGAATCTCATGAAATCATCACTGCTGAGAGTTAAAGGAATACATGGCTCAACAGAGCTCGGACTCTTTGTCAGCCTGGCAACAGTGCTGAAAAGAAACCTGGGATTATTCTTATTCTCTTCTATCAATAATGAATAATAAGCAGTTTTAGCTTTACGAAGGGCTTTCTTATACGTTATTAAACTATCTTTCCAGACTAATTGAGACTCTTTCTTGCAGTCTGCTTTAAAGCAGCTGTGAATTATACCAAGGAGCAACCTCTTCTGACTGATTACCTTCCTTTTCAGAGGGGCAACATTGTCCAGTGTTGTACGCATTGAAGCTATAGTGCTGTCAACAAGAGAGTCAAGTTCTACTGGAGTAAAATTTAGGTAGCCGTCCTCTGTCATATCTGCACATGGCAGTGAAGAAAAGGATGATGAAATGAACTCTTTAAAACTGGTTACAGCATTCTCTGATAGACACCTTCTATATGTAAAATTCTTCTCAGAAACCGTGTAGTCAAGTAATGTAAATTCAAAAGTTTTTCAAAAATGGTCAGACAAGACAGGGTTATGAGGGAACACTGTTAACTGTTCACTCTCAATGCCATAAGTCAGCACAAGGTCAAGGGTATGATTAAGGCAGTGAGTAGGTCTGTGAACACTTTGAGAAAATCCAATAGAGTCTAATATAGAATTAAAGTTAATATTTAGGCTGTCATTTTCAACATCCATCCATCCATCCATCCATCCATTTCCTATACCGTCAATCCATCAGTCGGGTAGCGGGTGGGCTGGAGCCTATCCCAGCAGTCATCGGGCGAAAGGCAAGGTACACCCTGGACAGGTCACCAGTCCATCACAGGGCCACATAGAGACAAGCGAGACAAACAACCACACACTCACTCCTACGGACAATTTAGAGTCACCAATTAACCTGACATGCATGTTTTTGGACGGTGGGAGGAAGCTGGAGTACCCGGAGAGAACCCATGCATACACGGGGAGAACATGCAGACTCCACAGAAAAAGACCCCAGGCAGGGATCGAACCTGGAACCCTCTTGCTATGAGGTGACGGTGCTAACCACCACACAATGACTTTATCTGTACTCAGCACTAACTGTGATAAAAACTCTGAGAATTCAGACAGAAACTCAGAATAAGGGCCAGGTGGACGATACACAACAACAAACACAAGAGGTTTTTGTGATTTCCACTTTGGGTGGGAAAAACTGAGAATCAGAGATTCAAAAGAGCTAGGACTGATTAGTAACTCTGAGAGAGTAATATAGGATACCTTTGATCAAACTCATTTTGACAGGTGACCTCTGACCTCTTATCGATCAATCAAATTAATATGACAGGTGACCTTTGTTTGACATCCGTTTGCTGACATCTGGGGATATGACTTTTGACCTCTTATCGATCGATCAAGCTATTTTGACGTGTGACCTTTGTTTGACATAGATTAGCCATCTGTTGAAGAGGTCTTTGACATCTAAGGAAGGGGGTGTTTATGGCTAGGGTTAAGAATGATTACAGCTAAAGTCAGGAGGTTGTGAGAAATATATTAGTTGAATGTTTAAATAAGAGAAAGGGTTAGGCTTAATAGAAAAGGTTAAGTTGTAGTTCAACATTTTAACAGCTTCAAAGACCGGTCCCTGTAAGGTAAAGATGGGAATATAATTAGATGTGTGGGGTGGGTATTGTTCGACCCCAGGTTTGAGGGCCAATGGGTGGACAGGGGAGGGGTTTCGAGTAAAGGATAAAAACCCTGAGACAGTCAGTGTGTAGAGAACGACTTTGGGGTGAAAGATAGCTGATTCAAGATGCCAAGGACAAGAAGCAGAGTGAGTGTAGAGGAGAAATCTACGCAGGCACCGGAGAGGATGTGTGCTCTGCGGTCTCTCATTTGTGAGACTCTGGTAACGATATTTGAAGATCAGCCCTTGATACCAAATGCTCCCAAGAAAAGGATGGTGTTTCTGTGCAGAACGCAGCAACCGCCGCCCGTGTCTCTACGGGAAGAATGGTCACTGGAGCCTTATGGACTGCGGGGAAGATGGGGCTATGTGTTCATGTATGAAACAGGTGACCTCTGTCTGTATCAGCTTGACGAGGGTGGTGAGAAGCCGGGACCTCTGACCACTGTGGGTATGCTAACTTCCAACGACTGGGGAGTGTTGAAACTAGCGATACCGCGTCATATAGAAGGAGGCAAGGGCTCGGCTGAGGAGGTGTTAACAGTGAAAGAAGAACCCGAAGAAATCCCAGCAACGTCAGCAGCCAAACGGCCGAGACTGGAGAGTCCGAGACTGAAGAATCCTCTGGATGATGCTGAGCTGGCCAAAACAAGGATGGTTTTCACTGCTGTGTGGCAATCGAAAACAGGCGTTACAGGCCGTTGGTTCTTCCGTGCAAGCTACCGGAAATCTAATGAGAATGAAGAGGGGGATCTTTTTGTTCTTGAGTGTTATAACTCTGACTGTGGTGTGTTTAGGACGCTGTTAGCAATACCTCATGCAGCCTGGGTGGAGAAGATGAATGATATAGCGGATCGAGTTTCCATGCTGTTCCGCAGTTGCCAGAACTGGGGTGAGATTCTAGCAGTCAAGAAAACCCTGGCTGTGTAGACCTCCCTCCGCTGAGAACCCTCCTCCTCAACCTCAATAACCACACCCCCTTCAGGTTTATAAGGACACACTCCAGCACAGGTCATACACCGATCAACACGAGGAACAGGATGAGAACTAGCGTCCAGAAGACATTGTGCGAGGAGATCACTGACCGCGATCTGGTGAATGCTTCTCCGTCGCTATTGATGCAAACAGGGACCCCTTCTGCAACATCTACATCACCACAGTTTGGATCACCAGACAGCGACAGATACTACCTGGAGCCGTATCACCCTCCTTCACCAGCGACTTCGTCTGAGTCTTTCTTCTCCTCCAACTCCTGCTCTTCTCTCGAGATCGAGTTCTCAAATTCGGCGCCTGATGACCGCTGCTTAACGCTCTACCCGATAGGATCCACCGTGGCCGTAACAACGGAGGAAGCTAAATCTAACGAAATGGAGGACTCTCAGCTTCCACCAGGCCAGGGGTCCCCTGCAGACACTGAGGATGGGGGAGGAGAGGGTGAGGACGAATTTGATGGATGGGTCCCCTCAGGTTTTATCAAAGTTGTGAAAACTGCAGTGATACGCCTCAAAAATAGATAGACCATCAAAAAATTTATGATTGAATCATGCTACGGGTGTAGTGTCGATCACCCTAGTTTACGCCAACATCAGTGCAAGGATGTCCTCGAGGACGACTTTTTTCATGACCATTACTACACTCTGATGCGGAGACTTTATAATCAACGATTCATTGCTTCCATTCAACATCTTCTAACTGCGCGTAACATTTGTGAAGATGATGCCAGAGTCAGGGCTGGCATCAAAAACTGGCCTGAGAAATTCAACAGCTGGGTCAGAGCCAGTGACCTTCACGAAGTATAAAGGGGGCCATCGCTACTCCTAGCCCGCTACATTACATCATGAACCGAACGGTAGAGGATGAGGGGTTTTATATCACCCTGCCCTCCAACGCTAGTCTCAACGTCTTTAGGAATAATACCAGTTCCAGTTTCCGTGTGGATTTAGCCCAGCATATCGATTTGGAAGGTTCGTGGCAGGTTGCCTTGACGGAGATTTCTTATCCGTACACATGGCATAACGCCCCCAGGGACCAGGCTTTTTTTTAATGGAGGAAAGCGGGGCTGGAAAACCTCTACCGCCAGAATATAGGATGGGGACATTTCAAAGATTTGAATCAGCTCAAAGCCGAGATTGAGGGTCACCTTAGAAAAATAGGTTCTGATATTTATTTAGTCGTGAACACGGTGGAAAATAGACTCGTGTATCAGGCAGGTGCCCAGTACCACCTGCGTTTTTATCCACCACTGAGCTACATGCTAGGTGTGGAGCCTGGCAAATGGATCGTATTTGATAAAAGGAGTGCCCCTTACCCGATGGATTTAAAAGCAGGTTTCTACCAGCTTTACTGTTACAGCGATGTGGTTGCTCCTCAGATAGTCGGCGATGCTTATGCCCCGCTCTTGCGAACAGTTAGAGTAGAGGGTAAGTTTGGCGATATAATTATGCATACTTTTAACCCGGTCAACTATCTACCTGTAGCAAAGAGGCATATTGAAAACATCCACGTAGAGATTAAAACGGATCAAAACACTCCGGTAAATTTTACTTATGGGAAAACCGTTGTGAGACTACACTTCCGACCCGTGATATCACAACGCGTAATGAAATGATGGTCATTCACTCTGATATCACAGAGAGAGTAAGAGGGAATATATATATATAAAAACGGGTTGATCACAGACTCATTAGTCACTATCAAGCAAACGTTCAGTCAGAGGTCACCTCAGTGTCTGTGTCTGTGTCAGGAGGAGGACAACAAAACAAAGCAACATGGTTCAGATAAACATGAGGGATGATCCTCACCGCTTCGTAAACTATTACCAGAACCAGGTCGGAGGTACCCTGCCTGGTTTTTATGGAGCACCTGTAATGTACGGTCGCGGAATAGGTTCTATATTTTCAAAATTATTTAGCTTCGTAGCCCCCCTTGTTAAAAAAGGTTTTGCTATAGCTAAGCCTCATCTGAAAACAGCAGCTACAAACATTGCCTCAGATGTCATAGGCAAAACCATGAGAAGGATCTCTGGTCCTGCAGAGACGGGAGGACAAGAAGGATCGGGTATTATGGTTCTGTCACGACGACCAAGAAAGCGGCCGCCGGGTGAATGTGTGAGGAGGTCACAAATAGTGAGGCCGCTCAAAAGAAAGAAGTCAGTTGGAAGGATCAAGCCTAAAGGGAGGAAGTCTGCACGGAGCAGGGATATATTTCACTGAATCATAAATAGAGAGAGAAAGAGAGTGAAACATGGCTCTTTTGCATCACAAATCCCCTGAGTGCACCCTGGCAGAACTGGACTTATTTTCAGTCCCTATGACCCAGCTTTCTATCGAGGATAAGATCTACACGGAAATTATGCCTCTATCCGCTATTACTGAGAATGGTCCGATTGAGTTTTTTATACCGGGAGATGGTGAAAAGTATCTGGATCTCAACGATACCTTGTTACATCTACGCGTGAAGATCACCAATGCAGACGGCACAAACTTGGCGAACGACGCACCTGTGGGTCTCATCAATTATCCTCTCAATACACTATTCAGTCAATGCGATGTTACGATGTTAGAGCTATGATCGAGACTCTGCTAAACTTTTCTGAAGACACGTTAAAGAGTCAGTTCAGCGCTGGTCTTTATTGTAAAGACACAGCCGGCGCCATAGACTCCATAGTAACCAATAATGGGCCAAACGGAGGGCTAAACCAGAGGGCTCTCTGTACAGCTAATTCCAGAGAAGTACACCTATTGGGCCCCCTCCATGGGGAAATTTTTTTCTGCGAAAGGCTCCTGCTGAACTCTGTGGATATGAGAGTTAAACTAACCAGAGCCAGCGAGGCTTTCTATCTCATGGGAACCAGAGACTCGACTTACCGATTAATGATATTAGGAGCCTCTCTTTTTATCAAAAAAGTTTCCGTCTCCCCCGCTGTTCGTTTAGGCCACACATCGGCCCTAATGAGAGGAAACGCTCTCTACCCACTGTCACGAATGAATGTAAAAACATACTCCATCCCTGAAAATTCGAGGATATGTAATCAGGAGAATCTCTTTTTGGGAGCGATGCCTAAATATATTGTTTTAGGTATGGTGTACCACGAGGCATTCACGGGAAGAAGTGACTTGTCACCCTTCAACTTTAAACATATGGATATAGAGTATCTAGCTCTTTGTCAGGATGGTAAACAAGTTCCCACCAAGGCGTTCCAGCCTCAGTTCAACCAAGGCATTTCAGTCCGGGAATTTTACAATTTGTTTACAGCGACAGGTCGTCATTTAAAAGATCTCCCTCTGAGTATCACACGTGAAGAATTTAAGAACGGTTACTCGCTGTTTATCTTTAATCTCAATCCTGGTGAGGATAGCGACGCCTTGTCACCTGTTTCTAATGGGAATTTAAGACTGGAGGCGAGGTTTAGAGTTCCGCTACCTCACACCACAACCCTCATTGTCTACGCATGTTACGATTCCATTTTGGAGATCAACTCAAGAAGACAGGTGCTGGTGGACTATTATTAAAAGAGTAAGCATGAATAACCACCAACTGGAGAGCCTGTTGCACCATCTACTGGGAGACCTATTTTGTGGCGTGTGGGCTAGTGACCAACTCCCCTTGCTCACACAAACGTTTACAAAGCCGGCTTACTTTATTGTGAACACACATCCTTCTCACATGCCTGGGGAGCACTGGCTAGCTCTGACTCTGGAGGAGAACGGTCAAGCCACCTTTTTCGACTCTTACGGGCTACGGCCAGATTTTTCTCACTACCCCTCAGACATTGTATCATTTCTGAATGACCGATCCCTGAAGATAACGTACCATAATCGCCAACTTCAGAACACCTTGTCCACCGTGTGCGGTCAGCAGTGCGTTTATTACCTCTGCCACCGGGCGTGCGGAATGTCTCTGCAACAAGTATTATCCTCCTACAGTGATGATGTTCTTAAAAATGATGTGATGGTATCTAACTTTGTGAAAAAATATCTGAGATGCATCAGAAAGCACAGTGCTACCTCATTTCATCATGGAGCCTGTTCTTTACAGATGTTCAAAGAGTGCTATAAATTGTGAATGCATGAAAGTGATGACTCTGTAGACTCTGAAAATTGGAATCAATAAAAAATTCTATTGAGAACAAATGACGGTATCATTTTATTAATTTCTTACAGAAATGTATGGTGAAAAGGTAACCCAGCGCGGAGGTTTTATCTTTTTATGCAGACTATGTTAATCTGCACCCTCGTCTCGCTCACCATGTCCAGATCTTAAAAAATGTGGGGAGAGGGTTATCTTCTTCTTCGGTTTTACAGATGGTATTTTCTCCATTCCGCTCGGCTCTGTTTTGAGACGACGATATTGTTCACGGGCTTGCGGATTATTCACAGAGGATAAATGTATGTTCAGTTCATTCAGGACATTGAGAAAACTTGTCCAGCCTGCTGGTTGCATAGCTTGGGCTTTTCTTTTAAAAGGGAGCAGAAGGTTTTTAAGTAAATCAACCAAATGTGATCCTCTCACAACCTGCCCCTGATAAACAAATTCTCCTCTGGTGGTCCAGCCATTTCTCTCAGATAATTTCCTCAAGATGTATTCACCATTTCTGCGATCGCGCTTTGGAAGGATTTTTAATACCTCACTCGCTGTTGCATCCAATTCTAGCTGATCGGGCTCGTGAACACGATCCGTCTCACGGGAATCTGATTCAGGTATTGGATCATTAAGATTGTTTCGCTGAAGAGTCACAGTCATCCGCGGCTCCTCCATCTGACCTTGCTTGATTAGGGTGAGGTATCTTTGCAGCAGGGCGTCGTATTTCTTAATTTTTTCATAAGAGCTCATTCCTGACTCGTCGAGTATCGCTCTCATTTTATTATCCAAATCATCCTACGCCGTCTGTCTGATAGAAGTCTCTGACTGACTCAAGTGTTTGAACTGATGAGGTGAGATGAGAAACATCTTTTGTGCCGTCCTGAGCGACATCTTATCTTCTAACGATTCCGGCCACTAGATCCCCAATTACGGGTGCAAGAGCCGTTAGGATGGGGAGAATAAACCCACCTTCTTGACTTTTGAGAGCCAACTGCTTACGTTTTAAACCAGTTCTCTTATCAGCCAGGAGTCTGATAACTTTCTTTTGCTTTTTCAAACTCCGATACTGGGGAGGGGATAGCTTAATGTTACCCTTTAAAATATTCAGAGCAATCTCACACAAAGCTTTAAGAAAGTCGGGTGAACAATGGCCGAGAATGTCCTTACGTTTCTGAGGTGTGGCATGGTACAGAGCTCTGAGTAACGGAGCATTCCTTTTTATACGGGCTGACATGATAAATTACTATGCTTTCAGAACATAGACAACTGGCCACTGACTAGGAAGTAAACCCATTCTCAGTCTGCATTGTTCTGGGCATGAGTGGGTCAGGTCGACGATTAAATACCCGTGCGGCTCTCTGGTGGCGTCCTCAAAGCTCTCCAGGAAAATAGCTTTCTCTGAGGGGAAGATTTGACGGGCTAGTATATTCACCTGCAATCTTTCTCTGGGTTTCTTAAACAGCACCAGGTAGTTACTGTTCAGGCTGATGGTGCGACTGTATTTCCCTTGATGAAATACATTTTGAGTCAACATCATGACACAAAAATTTTTACCACTTCAGGATGGTCTGAAGCCTGAAAAATGACATTGTCCAGAATAACCAAGTCAGGAGGGAACAGATTTTCATCTTCAAAAGAATGAGGCAATCCTTCCACAAATTTGATGTTTTTATTCAGCCGCTGGAGTTCAGCGTACAATGGTTGGAAAGAGGTATAAATCCAAACAATATTATCAGGTACATCATCCATCACATGGTTACACTTTTTTAAAACACTTTTAACAAAAAATTATTTCCCACATCCGCTGGGCCCCACAATCAGACATGAAAAAGTCTTTAGTCTGGGGTCAAAATCAATCTCCTTCATATCAGAAAATTGCGGCATTTTTTTCCCCCTCTTAACCAGCTTAATACCTTAATAACCGAAAGGCAGAGTTGTACCGTCAGGAAAAAGGCGTCTCTTGTCATACACCACCCGGAACTTTTTCGGGAATGTCACATTTTTTAACAGAAACCCCTTTTTATCTCTTCTGATGGTACGCTGAGGGGTCTCGATCACCGTTTCTCTGGAGTCAGCCAAGTATCCCTCCACTAACTCTTTGACGCTGTCAAAGTTGACCTTCTCGCTGCATTCATGCGTCTGAGTGATGCCTTTAACGCGCATCGATACTTTTTTCTGATTTCTGGTCTGGTAGGCGTAACTCTTGGGTCCTGCTGCAACAAATTCCTGAATTGTGTCACCCCCCAGCTCATCGGTCAAATCACCCAGATAGTTTCCCAGTTTCAGAGGAGTCTCACCTTTTTTCACCACATAGATCAGACTGTCTGTGTCTATGTAGAGAATTTTGTCCTGCATTACTTCCAGACAGCTGTACTGTTTTAAACGTGCATATGCGGTGGTAAATGCTGCAATGAATACATTGTTTACCTTGTTGGGAGGAGCGATGCACCGTTTGTTGTAAGTCCACTGCAACATGCACATGTCAGGGTTTAGAAAGTGGAAGTAGGCTATCTTGTATTTACCTGAGAACATGAAACGTCTGTGACGATGGTGGTCTGATGGAGGTCATTCCTCTGCGCAAATTTCCCCCAGAAACTGTTCAGACACAGTTTAGCCACCTGTCTTTTAGCAGGGTTCACCTCTATTTTGCTGGTATCCAACTGAATACCTTGATGGAGTTTGTAATCTCTGACGTACCTCAGCTTACTCTCCTCATCAAGTGCGTCTGCGGGATATCCTGAAGCCTCTTGTTTACCCTTAAGAAATGTGTGTATGTAGTCTACAAAGATTGAGCTACTGGTCAAAGTGCCACACCTCAGTGATTTTAGCAAGACGATAACCAAGCTTTAACGCCTTGCTAAACTCCACACTCACCCACACACCTGTTAGTGCTCTCTCCTCATCGCTGTGGTTGCATGCACCTGCCTGGTTATTCATTTCAGCACAGGTGCGACAGAGAGTGAATACAAGTTTTCCGTGAGATGACTTGTAAGGTAAAACTGGGAAAAACAGCCCACGCGGAGGATAAACAACAGCTCTTATGAAACCAAAGTAGCTGTCAGGGTCATCAAAATCTTTGCAGATGATTCTGGGATGGCCGAGGGGGTAAGGAAAGCTGCAATTTACATAGGGGTAAAGAGATGTAAAGTCAGCGTAGTGTACAGTTTCATCTACCCCCGCACTGTACCTCAACCTGAGTGCGCAGGTCCGACCACCGTACAGTGCTTGTCTGGGAGAGAGAGGTTCAGGGGCGTTAAAGCTCTTGAGAAATTCAATCACCTCCGGATGGGACTTTTTCATCTCAGTCCACTCGTGCTCCCACATGATATGCAGACGAAGACCATACACTGACTGAAGCTCTCTCTCTCTCTCATGGGTCTCTGCATAGAACTTTTCAAACGGCTCCTTCCTCAGCGGACATGTGTCCTGAGGCAGATAGCAGATGGGGCAGCCGTGAAAGAAACAGCCGTAAAACTCAAAAGCTACCCTCACACCGTCAATTTCCGCATACCCATCTACGTGATAAGGACCGATTCCCTTTTCCCCTGTGTTTAACTCGTGGCTAATCTCAATCCCTCTGCTAAACGCTAACCACTCCAGCCACTGGATGGATGCGTTTGAGAAGGTCTTACTCTGCTGACTGTAATCAACGGGTGAAGGTATGGCCAGGGTTTTAGGCTGCAGAAAGTTGGCGGTAAAAACCTTCATACAGGCCGACGCGATCGTGATGCATTTCAGGGTGTTCACGCGCGTCTCGTTAAAGAATTGCTCGCGGATTTTGACACACCCCTTGAACAGTATGTCTACATAATTTTTGCAGTAAAGCATGCTCTGTTCACGAAAGTTAAAGGTGCCTTTACAAACTCCATCGTACCATCTATAGAACTCTCCCTGCTCACTGGGGCTCATGAGTTCTACAGAGTAGTAACTCGGTGAAGGAAAAGGCCCCACATATTTCAAATTCTGTTCTGAAGAGAATCTGTGGGGAAAGAAATCTTTGGTATGATCACTGAAACCTAATGCTTTCGGCATCATACTCAGTTTCATAGCCAGGAATGACAGACTATCGATGAATCTCAAACCATAATCACAGTCTGTAAAACAGAGAATTTTACTCCCCTGTGTGATGAGAGAGGGCTTCATACCTAGTTGCACCATGACGTTAAGGATTAGATAACTATCATAACCTCGTCCGTTGTGAGCAATAAACGTGTATCCACGGTAGCGTGGTCTCCTGAAATGGAGGAGGAATTTCCTGACACAATCCAATCCGTAGGCAGACCACTCGACACCTTTCAGCGTTTTTGCACAGACCAGAAAGGGGACATGCACATCGTTCTGACCGACTAAGGATTCAAAATCATAAAAGATCAGTTTTTCGTCAAGCCGTTCGTCGGCGCTGCTAGGCTGAATGTAGCACTGATGTCCACCGAGAGTTGCTGTAGAACCGAGGGTCAGTTTCTCACCACAGATTGTAAAACTTCACACACGTGGGGGGTTTTTACCTTAGTCATCGCAACGCGATAAAATCTCTTACACGTCGGACACCTTTTAATCAGATCACAATCACTCACTTGCATTCTGGCTCGGGGTCTCTCACAAGGTTCTTTCTGTCTGTTGAAGCACGACGAGTTACGACAGCTTCTGTTGCAATCACCACAAAATACAGGACTGAGCTCTTGATTTGTACATGACGAGTCGCAACACACAGGACAGTAACCAGGACAGTAGTGTGAGTGTGGCTGATTGTAACTGGTGTAGCAGTGCACGCAAATGTACCTCGACCCTAAAAATCCTTTGAGGTTTTTTATTCCATAGTAATGGTTTTGGAGTAATAACAGAAAGAGAGGGCTTGATCGATCTCTGAAATCAGTCTCAAATTTACACAGAGCTCGATCACCCTTGGTTCTGTGAAACACCACAATTTTTCTGTTTAGGATTTTTTCGAATTTTCCAACATCACCGAAAGATACTGGCGTCTGATCAGTCAGCCCTGCCTGACGCTGCCACTCTCTCGCCTGGGCCGAAGCCTGACTATCGTTAATTTAGAGCCGGAGACGTGTGCGAGACTGATGGCGAAACAGAGCTGATTGTCACAGTTATCTGTAATGTACAAGTGACGTTTTTTCTTATGGATTAATTTGCATTCTAAGGTTTTTGAAGGCTTCCGTTTGGCGCCCCCTGTAGGGTTTCTTACTACCTGGAGGACTAACTCCATGTTAGTATCAGAGGCAATCTCTGCGTTCGATTGAGTTAACTCGTCTAAAAAGTCCAGAAAGGCTTTCAGGATTACATCAGACTCGTTTGTGACAGAAACGGTAATGTGTTGAGAAATACTCTCACCTACTAATTCTAGCTGGACGACATCATTACATCTGGCGTGTGATCGCGCTGTTTCTGCCACTTCAATAAGATTGCTCATAACAGCTGAAGTGAACTCAGCGATGTTGGGCATTCTATCAGGGCACGGACGCGGTACCATGCTGCCGAGTTTGTTCTGCTGCAGCTAGAGAAGGTAAAGAAGTAAGATTTGGTAAGACAGTGTCTGATGCTGAAGTTTGAGAAGCACTAATCGCTGAGGCTGTCTCTAGTGATGTGACACAAGGAGCTGGATTTGATGAGATGATATTCGATGACTCATTTTGCAAACAAAGGGCGGGTGGCGGAGGTCCGTTTAAATTCAGGACTGATGATTCTAATTCGTGTAACACATCAATTTCATCATTTTCATCTTCTTCAATATTCATAGGAGATGACTGATAATCGACATTAAGGAGCGCATACTCCAGGGGTGTAAAGTAATCCCACACATGAACCGGTATGGGTATGTTTTCCAAATTTCCCACAGCCTCGGATATTACAGCCGGCACAGCTCTGCCTGCTTGATTATCCATCTTTACACAGAATTGAGAATGGCTAAGAGGGGTTAAGATATCTACTTATATATATACACATATTTACTTTACTTCAAAATCACCTTCAAGTCACGGTTAATTTTCTGTATAAGAATCTCGCTACTTCTCATGAATGCCCAAGCTCTTGATTTTTCACGTCGGATGGTAGCGTTTCTTTTCCTCCACAGACGAGGGTCGGGTCGAATTGGAGGACTTATCCGTTCTATCGACAGATCGGCCTCTGTGGATGAAGGAAATAACCATAAAAGTATTTTGAATATACCTGGTTCAGTGATTGTGAATTTTTTTAAAATAAATAAATAATAATAATAACAAAATGTTAATAATAATAATAATTACAAAATTAATAATAATAATAATAATGATAAATTAGAAAAGAGAAAAAAATGAAGGGGAATAGGCTGTACCTTTCATTAGCCCTTGGACAAGCGACAGTCTGTTGCGCACTCTATTGCACCGTCGATTCTTTACCACGGACCTCACAGGAACTATAACATCAGATTCTGTCAAATTGAAACACAGTTTAATAGCATAAAAATAGATAAATAAATAAAAAACCTTGCTTAAGTATACACTATGTGAAATTTGGTGTTTAGTGAGGGGTCCTTCCTCCCCGCGAACAATGCCCGGCGCCTCTATTAGCTGTGCCGATATGCAGCCTAGTAAACCGACAGCCCGTGCCCCCTCGCCCTCAACCGTATCGGTATTGAGGCCCCTCACAGGCGACTCGGGCCGCGGTATTATTCGAGGGGAGAAACGTATGCTTGGTGGTGTGTGTAACACCGATGTTTCCTGCTGTCCGTCCTCTGTAATAGCACTCGGACACTCCGTTAAATACTGATTGTGCTGAACCGGGAGCAGTCTTCGTCGTAGCCGGGATTTATTCAGGGAAAGTCCGTTTCCCCCGCTCGGTGCGATGAAAGTCAAATCACCCTCAAACACGGCTGGGTTCTTCTTTCGGGGAAGCCCTTGCTCCACACTGTTTAGTAAATCTGTAAACAGTTACATCTGATGTTATTTCATTGAAACATTTCACTTGTTAAAGGTTATTAAAGTTAAAGAAACATTACCATAATCGGCTTGCGTCAATATGAAGTCATCCAAATCCTCCGCATCCAACTCTGGAAATTAGCACTCTGTCATGGTGTGGTAATATAATTATACACGCATTCATATGTTTATCATCAGATCTTTTTTACTCACCGTTGAATACTCCTAAGAGTGCCAAAGAACCGCCGGTTGGCTGTGTATGGATGTCAGCTCTTGTTTTCCGTCCTAAAAAAGTTGTTTGTTGTTGGTTTTTTTTATTTTAATTTTTTTTAGTACTGACCTAAGAGATCTAAAGTTTTAAGGAGACTTTTGCGTACCTGAGTCCATGATTCCTGTCCTGCCTCGGTTGAGCCCCCAACGTAAATGCCTGAACCATTTTATATAGTCTTACATCCCCCTCCATAGAAATACGGGAGTGTTTTAAAAATTTCTTGAAGTGCTAATTTCAACCCATTTGCTCTTCACACCTGGTCTACATCCACCCTACGGTTAGTAACAGATTGATTCTGTTTACTTGTGAAGTAAGACATAGGATGTTTCCCACACAGCATGATGCATTCTAGTGAACATCATATATGTTCATTTGTTTACTTGCGAACTAAGACAACGACTGTTTACCACACTGTACTTTGCATTTTTATGAACCCCTGGCCATTTGTTCCTACTGCCCAGTGTCACAGCATGCATGCAGTTGAGTCTCATGGTATGAGTTGATCGGTCAGAGAGAACCAGATGTAAACTTTATGGGCAACCTGGTCTATTAGTGAATTCTCTGTAGATTAACCCTTGATACCATATACACCATGTGTGCAAACTAAGAGGGAAACCTTTTTGTGTAATTTAAACCTACCTCTATTTGCTATAAACACCCCATCCTCCGTTCAGTGTCACAGTATGGTGCAGCCAGAGAGAGCCAGATGTCTGTTACCACCCCCACCCCACCCAAATCCTTGTAGTGCTAGTAACACCTGGCAAAAGGAGGACTTTCCGGCACCCTGAGCCGTGCTCATAAGAGACTTAAAATGCTGTCTCTTTCCCACACAGCATGATGCATTCTAGTGAACATCATATATGTTAATTTGTTTACTTGCGAACTAAGACAACGACACATACTGTTTACCACACTGTAGTTTGCATTCTTATTGAACCCCTGGCCATTTGTTCCTACTGCCCAGTGCCACAGCATGCAGGCAGTTGAGTCTCATGGTATGAGTTGATCAGACTGTACTTTGCATTCTTATTGAACCCCTGGCCATTTGTTCCTACTGCCCAGTGCCACAGCATGCAGGCAGTTGAGTCTCATGGTATGAGTTGATCAGTCAGAGAGAACCAGATGTCTGTTACCCCCCACCCACACCCAAATCCTAGCAGTGCTGCATTCTTGCGACCCCCCACACATCTAATTATTTTCCCATCTTTACCTTACAGGGACCGGTCTTTGAAGCTGTTAAAATGTTGAACTACAACTTAACCTTTTCTATTAACCCTAACCCTTTCTCTTATTTAAACATTCAACTAATATATTTCTCACAACCTCCTGACTTTAGCTGTAATCATTCTTAACCCTAGCCATAAACACCCCCTTCCTTAGATGTCAAAGACCTCTTCAACAGATGGCTAATCTATGTCAAACAAAGGTCACACGTCAAAATAGCTTGATCGATCGATAAGAGGTCAAAAGTCATATCCCCAGATGTCAGCAAACTGATGTCAAACAAAGGTCACCTGTCATATTAATTTGATTGATCGATAAGAGGTCAGAGGTCACCTGTCAAAATGAGTTTGATCGAAGGTATCCTATATTACTCTCTACCCTGATCTGAAGATAGCTGCCACTCCTCCTCCTCTGCCTGTGGTTCGAGGAACGTGAACCTTTAAATAGTCAGAGGGAGTTGATTCATTAATGCTAACATGATCTCTTATGAGAGAGATCACCACTAAGGACTTTTGAAAAATTATTTTTAGAATAGAATAAATTCTGATGGTCTAGAATGTTGTGGAGAAAAGAGTAATCAGTCTCACCTTTGCAGCCTCTTATGGAGAATTTATTGATTGGAACATGTACATGGCAGCATACACGGAAATTCCCAATGGGCTTAGTTTGTGATATCTTCTTATATCTTTCGATTCCATTCTCTGTGTATGTGGCCCAAACCCAATCTCTATTTGGCACCTGCTGTCTGAGAATGCTACTACATCTTCGTCGTTGTCTAGACAACATCTGGTTTGAGCAGAGGTCCTGCTCTCCCCACACTGACAGCTCACCTCTGCATATGTTGTAATTAAAGCTATTTTTTATTTTGTGTTTACTCTGGCTACCTTTTTTATGTCAGATTTAGCTTAAAGATCTGATAGAAACTATTATTAGATGATATCAGAAATAAAACATGAAGTGACCTGATGGCTGAATTGTTATGGAACATGTCAGATAAGTGCAGACTCCAGATTTCTGTTCCCAGACATCCAGATGATTCCTACATGTCATTACCGTGCGCTCTCTCCTCACATTTCCTTTGTCTTTTCACTTCCTCTATTTATTAATAGGAAATAATAACAAAACATTTACAGAAAATCCCTACACAGCATAAAGGTAAACAAATCATGTTTTTATTCATTGTATTAACCACAACAGAGGGATGTTCCACAAAGCTGGATTAAGGGAAAGCTTGGCTTATCCCCATAAGAGTTCCGTTCCACCAACGTGGCTTATTTGAATGCTCGCTGAGTAACCATGGTAACTTATGCCGCAGAACTAGTGACAGTGTGGATCTCGCAAAGTGCATGGGGGAACCTGGAAACTAAATACTGAAGGGAGGTGATTAGTGATGGAGTGCAGCTGAGGGGGAAAGCACAGGTGAAGTGAGTGAACTGATGATCAGGAGTGACTGAGGGAAAACATGACAAAACTAGTGACTTAACAGGAACCTAAAACATGAAAAAACTAGTCATGACACGTTCAAGCTGTGTCTCAAAGAATGTCCTTAAATGACTCCCGAAAGAAAGTTCCACCTGGTAGAATTCTCGCAACTCATGTCTTGTATAAAAAAACAAAACAAAAAAATTTTTGGTTATCATATCACCACTTTCACTGTCTCAAAAAATCAATAAATCAATCAGTCAGTGCAACTAAAGAAACGCAACTATACAAGTAGTGAACATGAAATTAAATGAAAAAGAACATGATATTCATTTAAACTAATTGATACCTTATTACATCTCTGTCCCACATTTCACAAACACCCGACCTACACCCACCCAGGACCAGACTCAGAAACATGGGGGACAGACCCTTTCAGGCTACTGCTTCACATTTACAACAGCCGATAATGTAAAATAACCCACTGGCTGACGTATTTGCATTAAGTTCATCATCTCCGTCAGGCTTCCCCAATGTTATTGGTGCACTAGACTGTACCCATGTATGCATCCAGGCCCCTGCTGGACCTGTGGAGGCTGACTACGTAAACTGAAAATTTTTCCATAGCCTAAATGTACAGGTATGTATTGGGGATAATTGTCCTTAGACTGAACTGGATTTCTCATTTGGAAAAACACCACATCAACCCCTTAGAGCAGTGTTTCTCAATTCCGGTCCTCATGACCCACTGCCCTGCATGTTTTCAATGTTTCCCTCCTCCACCACACCTGATTCAAATGATCAGCTCATCATCAAGCTCTGCAGTGGCCTGATAAGGAGCCATTCATTTGAATCAGGTGTGGTGGTGGAGGGAAACATTGAAAACGTGCAGGGCAGTGGGTCATGAGGACCGGAATTGAGAAACACTGCCTTAGAGTAATGCTGAGCAATATTACATTAATGCCCTGTGAAACCAAGTACCTCATCACTGACTCCTATCCTCCATGCATCCACCAAAATTTCTCTTATTCTGCAGCAGAGTTCAGTGCTGTCCTGCTTGGGGACAGAGGCTATGCATGCTGGCCGTACCTCCTCACGCCATATCCTGATCCAGGAACAAGGGCGGAGAGGGCATTCAAACATGCTAAAACAAGGGCACGGATAGAAATTACCTTTGGCCAAATTAAATCCAGATTCATTGCTTAAAGTTCTCAGGCACCATGGCTGACGCATGACAGAGCCATCTTAAATTAATAGCATACTTCATATTTTGTACATTTTGTCTTGCTTGATTCCCTGCAGGTTCCAGTGCCTGAAAGGACTCAGTTTCTCCTGACGCAGTGAGGGACCAATACTGGGACACATATTTCCTTTGATCCTTATTGTTGTGACCTTTGAGTTAGAACTTCTTTTGATAATTCAACATTGACACAGTAGCAGGCTAAATGAACAGAGATAATTTGTCATTTTCCAAACGTTAGGTCATAGAATAGAAATAGAAAAATACTTTATTCATCCCTCAGTGGGGGAAATTCAGGCACCCCACTGTGAATATAAATGTAGAAACAAATTTCTAACACTTTGCATGAACCGTACAATAATGACAAATTTCAAGTTCAAGTTGTGTTGAATTGTTTAATTATTCATGTTTTTCAAGCTGTGGAGAGAAAACAGAATTAAATACAGTTCACACCATGACCTCCTTTGTCAGAGTTTATACTTACATCCCTCTCCAGCTTCATGTATTCCATATCTAGTTTGGTGCTTTCTATACCCAACAAGTTTCCGTTTGTTCAGAGTTCAACATCCTGTGATAGAGGAAATGTTTCTGTGAGCAACGAAGTAGGCAGTGACAGTAATGTGAAGAGTTACTTCACTTTTTGCTGCTGGAGTTTGTGTTCCTGTTGCAACCTGCAGTAAAGAGTATTGGTGATAATTAGGCCTGTTGTTATAGAATAGTTAGACTGCAAACACATCCAAACAGTTTCATAGTTTTAATAACAAATAGCCTACCTGTGGCACTTTTGTGTCTACAGACACAGTTTCATCATTGAATGCCCAAGATGTGCTGGAGCCATCAAACTGCAAACAGAGAAACACTGCAGCTGTTGAAGCAGGAGATCACAGGGATGCATGAGATGCAGAGTATTTCCATCAAAAGAAAATTAAATTGAATACAACTACTCACACATGGGTTAGGCATGTCCTCTGTGGTAAAGCAGGCAGATGGTGTCTCCCACCACTGACAGATAAAGGCACACCATCATTATGAGAGACTGACATTTTGAGGGAAAGTGATCAATACCTTCTACTTAATGATCCCGCACACTTTTGGGAACATATCCTGAGGAGGTCCCCCCCCTTTTTTTCCTAACACCAGCAGCCGCCCTTGATTGTTGGTTTGAGCAAGTTCCTCTGCTGGTGTGAGATTTTGGGGTGGAGGACCGCCACCAGTTTTTTTTTGGTAGCAACAGTGCAACATATTTACAGCTCAACACATTTTTTGGACAAACACATTTCTTCAAAGGCTACTTACCACTCTGAAACATGTTCTTGTACGTTACTTTCACCTGCTGCCAGGTTCGCTTTTGGCTGTTGAGATTGCTGCTGCTGAGATGTAACAGTGAAGAGTTACTATGTGGGTCACACACTCATGATAATATAGTCACAAAGTATGATGATGCGTGCTGATTATTGGGTTATTAATAAACTGATCAGAGCCAGTATATTTGTGCAGTACATCTCATACAGAGACAATTCAGCATGCTTTATGTAAAAAAATTATAACACAAAGAGGGGAACATAAATACATGAGGACAGTGAAATAAACATGTAACAATTGACAATGGTATGAAACTTGTATAACTTATGAATTTAGTCTGTCTGCAATTGTTTGTGGCCGTTTCCCTCGGTTTATTACGGTGGCCCTGAAGTGCAAATCACAACGGCAAATCAAGAAACACAACGACAAAAGGGAAAACACAACGGAAAATAAAAAACACAATGGCAAAAGAGAAAACACAACGGCAAATCAAAAAACAACGGCAAAAGAGAAAACACAACGGCAAATCAAAAAACAACGGCAAAAGAGAAAACAACGACAAATCAAAAAACACAACTTCAAAAGAGAAAACACAACGGCAAATCAAAACACAATGGCAAAAGAGAAAACACAACGGCAAATCAAAAAACACAACTGCAAAAGAGAAAACAACGACAAATCAAAAAACACAACTTCAAAAGAGAAAACACAACGGCAAATCAAAAAACAACGGCAAAAGAGAAAACACAACGGCAAATCAAAAAACAACGGCAAAAGAGAAAACACAACAGCAAAACAAAAAACAACTGCAAAAGAGAAAACAACGACAAATCAGAAAACACAACTGGAAAAGAGAAAACAACGACAAATCAAAAAACACAACTTCAAAAGAGAAAACAACGACAAATAAAAAACACAACTTCAAAAGAGAAAACACAACGGCAAATCAAAAAACAACGGCAAAAGAGAACGTGTTTTTTTATTTGCCGTTTTGTTTTCTCTTTTGAAGTTGTGTTTTTTGTTTTGCCGTTGTGATTTCTGATTTGCTGTTGTGTTTTCTCTTTTGCCGTTGTGTTTTTTTATTTATCGTTGTGTTTTTTTATTTGTTGTGTTTTTTTATTTGCTGTTGTCGTTTCTCTTTTGCCGTTGTTATTTGCACTTCAGGACCACTGTACTTTATTGATCACACCTTTATTACCTTTTCTGGTGATGACACTTTTAAAATCCTCATACAACTCCATCAGCATTCTTTGTTCAGCTGCCGAAAAAAATGACAGCTCTTGTCTTGGTCTCCTTTTCTGCCATCTCCTTTTTTCCGCCATCCAGTCGTCAGGGCTTCCTACTTTCCTTGGGCACTTGCACATAGCCAGACTTTGTTAGCCTAGCTTGAATTAGCCTCGATTAGCTGTGTGACACCCACAAAATAAGTGTTTTTGTTGAGATATTGTTTAATTTCCTCTGAGAGTCCCTTTTTAGTTTATTGCTATTGTATTATTTTATTATAGTCTGTCCAATTCAGAATAAGAAGTCATCCTGAGAAACACACAATGACATGCTGTTGCATGAAATGGACACTAGTTGGCAGCACTTACCAGCAGCGTCACCTGGGCTCTTTGAAATGCGTCGCGAGCGAGGCTCATAATTCGATGAATGGAGAATGAGCAACAGTTGTTCTGCTTCGCTGATTTCTGCCTGATATTTCCAGGTTGGTTACTCATCTTTTCTGTGACTAAAGATGCTGTAAGCTAATATGAATCCCTGGTGATGTGTGGTCCATAAGCTAAAAGATCGCTAAGTGTGTAAATAAAGTAAAGTGTCGCGGTACGTGATGATTGCATTGGAGAAAATGGCGTCCGATGCCGTAGCCAAACGGTTACTTTCTTTTGTTTCTTTCGGCTCCTGGGCATTTGTGGGTTATTCTTGTATGTGTGTAAATTAGTTGTGTGTGTGGTACATTGCTCGGAATGTTGAAACGAATGCTAATGTGAAGTTGAATACCAGCTATGGCTGTATTCTTGATGGAGAGCGCACAGCTAAAATGGGAAACAATGATAGAGTTCGAGTTCACAGTTAAAGCGGCAAGCTATGAGCCAGCTATGTTTATTATTTTAGTTTGTGTTCATATAGAGTAAATGTGAAATAGTTTAACTTCAAGAGAGATTCATTCTGTTATATTAAGTGAGCGCTTATTGTACTTTGCGTACTTTATGTACAGTTATAAAGAGAACACTCTTTTAAGGAGAGGATAAAGAGGATGTGTGTAAGGGTGAAGTGCATGGTTGACGATAGACTGATGACATGATTAAAAGGGAAAATGTTTATTTGATGTAAAACTAATTTTGATAAGGCTATTTTGTAGAAATATGTAAAAGTGGACATTTAATGTGTATGTTATCTAAAATGGTTAATCCTAATGCTGTAATGCAGACAAAAAACAGAAGTAATTCATGATTGCAGTGAAAAAGTAAAAAACGAATGTGAGAATAAAGATAATTAGATGAATGGAGAATGAGCAACAGTTGTCCTGCTTCGCTGATTTCTGCCTGATATTTCCAGAAAACTCCTATCAGAGGGTTATCTATAAATCTGTCAGTAGGGACCAAGCCGGGACCTGCTACAGCTGCAGCTGAAATGTCTTAGTGGAACGACTTGAGGCTTAGAACTTGAGCTAGAACTGCTTATTATTCATTATTGATAGAAGAGAATAAGAATAATCCCAGGTTTCTTTTCAGCACTGTTGCCAGGCTGACAAAGAGTCTGAGCTCTGTTGAGACATGTATTCCTTTAACTCCCAGCAGTGATGATTTCATGAGTTTCTTCATCAATAAAATTGTTTCTATCAGAGAGAAGATTAATGGAATCCTTCCCATTATTATCACTGATGTATCATCAAGTAGAGCAGCTTTAGAAGTATCTTTGGAACCTGAATTGTATTTAGACAGCTTCTGTCCAGTTGATCTTTCTGAGCTAACAACAGCAATAGTCTCTTCTAAACCATCAACTTGTATGTTAGACCCAATCCCAACCAGACTGTTCAAGGAGGTTTTCCCCTTAATTGACACTTCCATTTTGGATTTGATCAATCGGTCTTTGTTGATAGGATATGTACCTCAGACTTTTAAGGTTGCTGTAATTAAACCTTTACTTAAAAAACCTACTCTTGATTCAGAAGTGTTGGCTAATTATCGACCTATATCCAATCTCCCTTTTTTTGTCTAAAGTTCTTGAAAAAATAGTTGCAGTTCAACTTTGTGATAATTTACATAGAAATAATCTGTTTGAAGAGTTTCAGTCCGGATTCAGAGTGCATCATAGCACAGAAACAGCACTGGTGAAAGTTACCACTGATCTCCTCTTAGCCTCTGATAGCGAACTTGTTTCTGTACTTGTCCTGTTGGATCTCAGTGCTGCATTTGATACGATCGATCACAGCATTCTGTTACAGAGACTTGAACATGTTATTGGGATTAAAGGATTCCAGTTTCCAGATTCCAGTTTGTTCTTGTAAATGAAGAATCTTCCTCACACGTTGGAGTAAGTCATGGAGTTCCTCAGGGTTCTGTGCTTGGACCAATTCTTTTTACTTTATACATGCTTCCATTAGGTAACATTATCAGACAGCATGGCATAAATTTCCATTGTTATGCTGATGATACTCAGCTGTACTTATCTATGAAACCAAATGAAACCAATAGGTTGGTCAGACTACAAGCCTGTCTTAAAGACCTAAAGACCTGGATGACTCAGAACTGTCTGCTTTTAAATTCAGACAAAACTGAAGTTGTTCTCTTTTGACCTGAGCGCTTCAGGGAGAAATTGTCTAGTTATATAGTTACTCTAGATGGTATTTCCTTGGCTTCTAGTTCTACAGTGAGGAACCTTGGAGTTATTTTTGACCAGAATTTATCATTTGACGCACATATAAAAGTGGTTTCTAGGACTGCCTTCTTTCACCTTCGTAATATTGCTAAAAATCAGGAACATTCTGTCAGGGTGATGCAGAGAAACTAGTTCATGCATTTGTTACTTCAAGATTGGACTACTGTAATTCCTTATTATTGGGCTGTCCCACATATTCTCTGAAAAGCCTCCAGCTGATCCAAAATGCTGCAGCCAGAGTTCTGATGAGAACTAACAGGAGAGATCATGTTTCTCCAGTTTTAGCTTCTTTTCATTGGCTCCCTGTTAAATTCAGAATGAATTAAGATTCTTCTTCTCACATATAAAGCTCTTAATGACCGAGCTCCATCATATCTTAAAGATCTAATTGTAAGGTATTTTCCTAACAGAGCACTTAGCTCCCAAACTGCAGGTTTACTTGTTGTTCCCAGAGTTTCTAAAAGTAGAATGGGAGGTAGAGCCTTCAGTTATCAGGCCCCTCTCTTGTGGAATAAGCTGCCAGTAAATGTCCGGGAATCAGACACCCTTTCCACTTTTAAGATTAGGCTTAAAACTTTCCTTTCTGATAAAGCTTATAGTTAGGGATGGCTCAGGTAATCCTGAATTATCCCATAGTTAAGCTGCTATAGGCTTAGACTGCTGGGGGACCTCATCTGTCACACCTTTCCTCACTTTGCTCTCTTTTTTTCCCCTGTTTAATTTCACAATTGATTTTATGTACATGTGACATTATTGTGGTTATTAACGTATGTTTCCCTGTTCCAACAGATATCCTTTGAATGGCGTTATGGTGTTTTTCCCCCCTCTTTTCCCTCTTTTCTGTCTTCTCAAACCCCAGCTGGTCGAGGCGGATGGCCACCCTTCTTGAGTCTGGTTCTGCCAGAGGTTTCTTCCTGTTAAAAGGGAGTCGTTCCTTTCCACAGTCGCCACAGGCACGCTCAGGACGGGAGATTGGACTGAAGACAAGTTTCGGTGCAATCTGTTGGTTTCCTTAGCTAGGATATTAATTTTTTTTAATTGGCTCTATATGAATTAATTGGATTATGATTACAATGAATTGAATTCCAATTGGCTTGAATTGGACTATATTACTTAAGTGCCTTGAGATGACAATTGTTGTAATCTGGCGCTATATAAATAAAATTGAATTGAATTGAATTAATTGGGAGATAGTGTTAGTCTAAGTGAGGCTTTCCCAATAAAGCCTGGCTTTCTCTAGCTAAGTTCTTGGAACACCCCTCAGGACTTCCTATAAGAAGAGATTATGTAGCTCAGTGTGACCATCCTGTCCAAATAAAATGTAAATAATATTAAATGAAAATATTAGATGGGTTATATCTACAAAAACGGAGCTGATGCACAACCCCAAATCAGAAATAGTAAGGAAGAGATGGGAAAACTGCCAATTAAATAAAACAACAACAAAATAATTTTTTCAATTTATTATATATTCTTACGTGAGCTCAAAGTAAAGAAGAAACCTGATGAAGAATCAACCTTGTCCAGAGGTGGTATTGACTCAGAGGAATCTGGGATGGACCATTACACAGTGGAAATGGTGATCAGACCAATCAGAATTCCCAATGCTTTTTTAAGAAATGGATGCAGAGTCCTTTAACAAGACAATGTAAAACCTGCATTCTGTACAAATTACTAAGGCATGGCTGAGGAAGAAGAGGGAACAGCACCGGACTGATCTATATGTAGTCTTGACCTGTTCACAATAGAGTATGTTGGAGAACTTTTCAATGAAAAATGTAATTGATTTAAAAAAAAAAAAAAAAAAAAAAAAAAAAATGAAAGATGTAATGGTGACAACCCCTTCTTGTTGTTTAAGATGAAATTGCTGGAAAAAGGAAAAAAAAATAGCACCTGTAATGCTTCATCAATTGGTATCTTCAATGACAAAACATTTTAAGTGTCAAAGAAATGACAACATTAAATGATAAGAGCTTTTTTAGGGTCAGGCCTGAAATGCAAAAATGGATTTATATTAACATAATAAATGAAGATAAATAGATTAAACATGAAATGACATATATTCATACTCTGTGCAATAAAGGAAAAGTCAATATAAATGTAAAAATCTTTATTTCTTTATCATTTTCCATTCCACACTATCTCAACCTTTTCTTATTTTAGGATGTTTTTTATTACTTCCAACAATAGTTGAACATTCTCTGAGTTTCTTATCTAACTAAGAAAAGATAATATGTTTAACAGATATTTGGCTTAACTTATATCACAGGTGTCATGCCTTATTTGAATTCATGACTTGATAGAAAAATCTAGGTCTCATTATTTTCCCACTTAGATTACTCATAACACACCTTCGCTCTGTGTTTTGTAACTTTTAATGCAATTAATTATTAAGAAATCAGACTGCAGACTGACACTAATAAAAAGCACAATTCTTCTCGCCAGTATAGGTTCTTCACATGCTGCCAGTCCTCGTTACAAGTTCAACTTCATAGCTGATGTGGTGGAGAAAATCGCCCCTGCTGTGGTACACATTGAGCTCTTCCTCAGGTAATAACTTTGTGTATCTCTGTGCCCTTGTTTGAGTCAAATTGTAGGGACATATCTCTTAACACAGTCACTGTTGTTGTGGGGACAAGTTTCCCTTTTGGTGATAAAAGCAAAGCCTTCATAATATAAATCTGATTATTGTGTGTATACTCTTTTTAAAAACTGGGGTTACCAGGTAGGTGTGCTTAGGTTTCGTTACGTCTCCAGGAAATTAACGTAAATGTGATTGGATTTTATTTTGGGAAAAGCTGAAAGACCTGCGCCAAATGCCCCGAGAGACCCGATCAGATTTTACGCAGTGAGCAAGACAGAGATATACTGGGGGAGCAAACTATTTAGTGTTTTATGGACAAAAAAAGTTAATTAAAGGTGCTTCTGTACTGAACAGGTAGCCACTGTAAGGACTTCAGTACTAGAATTATATGCTTAAATATCCATTTTAATGTCAGAGCTCTTTTGTGCCTCATTCGAATTGAGTTGAAGTCACCCTACTGATTGTTTGGATAATCTTGCAAATGAAAGAGTTACAGTAGTCTAATCTGCTCACCATGAATGCATGGACCAAAGTCTGTTTGAGATAGAAATTTTCTAAACCCAGATATTTTTCAAATCTAAAGTAGAATGCAGTTCTGGTGATGCTTTTAATGGGATTGTCAAACTTAGAATCAGTATCCAAAATAGTTCCAGGTTTTGTGACTTGCTCACTGTGTTTTTAAGTAAACAAGCAGACTTGGTTTAAGTTTGAAGCGCCGACCAAATTTTTGTAATCGTTTCACTGATAGTGTTCGACCAGTCACTGATGACTGGATAGCCTTTCAGATTAGCGTCTCACGTGTCTGTTGTCATATGAGCAGTTGATTAGAAATGAATGATTTGACCGAATATAATAATATTACCTATCAATCAAGACTACACACACACACACACACACACACACACACACACACACACACAGTCACATGCTTATTATACAGTTGTTGTGTCATTCTATGGTTTCAAATCATACGTATCCACAGTTATGCTATATGTACTTGCTGCTGGTGTTGTTGCTGTTTTTTTTTGCTTGCAGGTGCTCCTGATGGCTCTCCGTCTGGATTCCCCACAGAGGCCGTGGGATGTTTTCTGTTTGGTTTCTACAGATGTAGTTGTCTGGTTTTGTCCTCTCCAATAATTTCTTTCTATCTTTGTCTCGTTTGGGTCTCTTTTTATTTGCTCTCCCTCTTTCCCTGACCCATTGTCAGGTTCAGCACTATTACATGTAGGGATGCACCGAAAATTCGGTAACTTGTAAGTCGCTTTGGATAAAAGCGTCTCAGAAATGCACAAACATAACATATTTTAACTTTATAGCAAGGCCGAATAGACTGTTAGCTGCGCGTTTTAATGACACAAGCAAAGAACGTGCAGTGATGCGGTAAACAGAGATATTTTAAAGTGTCAGAGAGAGAGCATGTGAATGAAGCTGAGCGGTAAGAATAGACTCATGTGAGCGGTATCGGAGTGGAACTGGAGCGGCATGGAGCAATCGCTCCTTCCATTTGATAAAAACTCACTCCACGCTCCGACTATATTTTGCAACCCCCTGTTCCCAGCTCCGCTCCGTTCACATGCTCTGGTTGGAGAGCGAGAAAAGAATTGCAGTTTGCAAGTGTTTAACCAAAGTATCTAGGGGGTTCCTCTGCAAGCACACACTTATTGGGATTTACCTGAGCCTTCAGTTTACATTATTAGCCTACTGTGACTAAATAGACTTGTGCCAAAAGGATAATAATTCATTTGATGTGGGTTTATCCACTTTTATGCACTTTAGTTTTTTTGGGAATGCACTTCTAATGCAGGTTTTGTTTAAAGGCCTACAGAGTAGATATTTTTTAACTCCGTTATATAGGGCTAATATAAATGTGAAACTACTTGAACTAATATTCAAATGTCAGAATATTAAATAAACATTTCCTTTCTTTGAAAATCATGTCTAAAAATGTATTTTATTTATGCAATATTAAAAAAAATAAAAAATAAAAACAACCACATTCGGTATTATTCGGTATTAGCCAAGCGTTTGATTTTTTTATTCGGCTTCAGCTTCAGCCACAAATTTTCTATTCGGTGCATCCCTAATTACATGTAAAGTATTGTAACAAAAATAAGCAGTACTTGGAAATCAAGGGGAGCTTTACACTTTAAAGCAAAGCAAATGTGTTTGGCATAACACGGTATTTAGATTACAATTGACCCTTCGCTAAGCCCCTCCAACAAACGGTTTCTGTCCAATCCTACTTTAGCAACTGTAACTACGCACAAGAGGCCAGTCAAGCTTTCGGTAGAAAGCAATATGCCAAAGCGGTGTGCATATGAGACTTGCAAGTCCGACAGTCGATATCCAAGAAGTTTGGAGGGTGGTGTAGAATTCTTTGCCTTCCCCAGCCCAAGACGCAACAAGAAAGATGCCTGGAGTGGATAAAGCAGTGTGGAAGATCACACGAACAGCGGAATCCCTCCAAAATCAATAAGAGCACCTACATTTGTTCAAAGGTAAAGTGCTAGCTAACATTAGCTAACCATAGCTTTGTGTGGTAACGCCAACAAAGACGTCTCTGTTAAACCTTGAGCCACTGTGTAATATTTAAGCAAAATAAATACTAACAGATAGAGACAAGTTCTGACATACTGATATATTTTAGCATTTTGTGAAGGGACGCCTTCACAAAAAGTAAATGAACCATTTACTTTTTTACACAATAGCGACCATATGCAACAACGACCTCATTGTTCATTATCGTTTAGTAGTTTTATTTGTTTGTGTGAACAACACCCCTGTTGTTGTAAGAGACCATATCATTATATTTGAAATATGAATCATACCTGCTTCCTCTGTAGCAGCAATCTACGGGTCTCCGCTTGCGCTCACCCCAGGCTTTCGCGATGACAATAGACAAGATCGGAACGTCTTTAACCTTGCTACCCCTTGGTTTGTGCCTCTGTTATGACAAACTGAAAGATAGTGCTGGGCTTTTCTGTGCCTTAATGAGGTCAAGTGAATATATCAGCTCCACTATATGTGAGCAATATCCTGGCACACTGTAAACAAATGCAAGAATTTGGCAAACAGAACGACAGTGAAAGCTAACATAACATTTGATTTAAATTTATAAAATATATATCAAGTTACCCTGCTGTACAATAACATTGTTGTTCTTGTATGTGCTGTTTTTTTATTGGAAGTGTCAACACGTGGTGCCTGGCGCTTACATTTGCTGCATTCAGACAGAGAGTTCAAAGAACGCAGTTCTAAGACCCGCCCTTCCCCAGAGGAACTGTTTCATTTTGCATTCGCACATGAGTCAGGGACCTTTACAGGGACTGATGCGATGCAACCGTCTGCGACAGATGTGTTACTTTAGTGCCACTCAACAACAAAACAAAACCCGTAAAAGTAAGGAGAGAAGAAAACAACACCACCAAGAAGGCTTAGCGAAGGGTCAGTTCTGCTGCCATAATGCAGGGCTGGACAGGAGGAGAAAAAAAAGGTTTGAGGCATTTCCGTGGTGGCTGTAATGAGACCTCCCTTTACTATTTGATCTTACATGATAAACAGATTTGTTTCTGTAATCAACTTCACTTACTGATCAGCTATGTAAAACGTTTGTGTTTTTAGTAATTGACAAGTCATTCTAATCCACTTTCTAGCAAGTGGACAGTCACCAACTCAGGATTGTCTTTCATCATTGTAAAGAAACACCACTTTTTGTGGCGATAAAAAGTTTCTTTGTAGTTTTATGAATGAAAAACTAAAACACCCTGACTGTGGACAGTTTCATTTGTTTTCTTCAGTTCTTCATTTTGCTATTAAATCCTGAAGACAGTTCAAATTAATGTTATTCAGACTATGCTGCTTCTTTGAAATAGTGCTTGTCAAGATAGTAAAGGGGTGTCCTAGATGATGGTTTTATTAACATTAATATTCTTTTTTTTTTTGTTGCTCTGCATGCCTATAAATGATTTCAGTATTTTTGAATTGCCAGTCTTATACTCTGTTTTCACCAGGACTGTGACATTTGTCCAGAGCTAGAGGTAGGCAAAGCTTCTTGGCTGTCACTGCCACATTTACAACAATGTAAATAAATAGACACCATCCCCATTTGAATAAAACAAAACAACAACGACAACGAGAAAAACAAGCTATAGTTACATGAATTTAGATAAATAATAAATGTCAATTTGTGAAAACTTTAGAAAAACCATACCAGTAAACATGAGCTCCTTTGGTTGTATTTGGTTATGCTTAATGTAATCCATACATACAATATTGTGCAAAAGTGGTGAACCACCCTCATACATTATCATCTACTTCTAGAGAGCACTAAATTTCCTGGACTCTTTCCAAGTAGTGTTGAACAATAGTTATCCAGGCATTAACACTGACTTGGGAGTCAAGCATCAAAATGGTATCTAACTCAAACAATGAGCCAGCGTTTTGTCTACACATAACAGACAACTTAGAAAGAGCCAAAGAACCAATTTTAAATCTTTAGATACTTTGTTACCAGCAGCCTGTCACAAAGACACATCATTTGTTTCCATTTCTTTAGTTGCATCTATGAAAAACACCAAAGATAACAGTTTGAAAAATGTACCAACAAGGTGATTCCTAGAGAGCTATTAGCTTAAAACTTGGCATATCTCAGCATGGTGTGCAGTGTGTCCTTAAAATATTTGAGGAAACTGGACAAGTGGAGGACAAAGGAAGAAGTGTCAGGCCTAACAAAAACTATCTACAGCAGATGAACAGGATCTGAAAGTGATGTCCTTAAAGTGCCCATGGCATGCTTTTCCATGTTTTCTGGCTTATCTGCAGCGTTAAAACAGTGATGTATTATCATCTGGAATGTCACCCGAAGCTTAAAAAAGGTATATCCATTATCTACTGCTTATAAGGGGTCAGGTTGTGGAGGCAACAGGTTCAAGAGGACCCAGCTCCTCCTGGGGGATCCAAAGGTGTTCCCAGGCCATAAGGGATATATAATCCATTCAGCAAGTTCTGGGTCTGCCCCTGAGCTTCTACCGAGTTGGACATGCCTGAAAAATCTCCAAAGGGACCAGGAGTCATCCTAACCAGAATCTCCTCAACTGAGTCCTTTTGATGTGTCGCAGCAGCAGCTCTACTCCAAGCTCCTTCTGAATGGTCGAGGGTTGGAAGAAAGATGAACCAGTTCCCTCTTTACCGTAATGGACAGGAGCAGCGTCCTCATTGATATTTTATGCCGAAAGAACTTGTTTTATCCAGTAGTCTTGAGTTCTCTAGACTTTTCTCTACATCCTTTTCACTCACACATCACGTTAGGATTTAAGTTAGGATTCAAGTTAGAATTTCCTGGTACGGTGAAATTCCTGAGGCTGTTCACCACAGCTAGAGAGTTCTTGTTATCCATTTTTACATTGGACGTTTTTGGGCCACAAGGAACAACTGACTGTTTTGGAGATATTTTCAAGAAAATTTGTTTGTGGTAGAGGGGGAAAGCATTCCCTGGCCAGCATCAGCACCTGGCCAGGTGTTCAATGTTTGGATCTATTTTCTACACTTCAGGGATTACAGTTTTATTAACAAGACCTAGTATGATGCTGGCTTTGCAGACAGACAGAAGAGAAAACAATTTCAAATGTCTGGGTTGTGTTCACATTAGATGCATTTTCTCCCATCATGGGTACAATGTGTGAAAAATCAGTTTGTTACAGTGTCTAATTGCACTGCTCACTTTCATGTTCTTGATCTGATTCTGGCTCAAACGTGCGCAGCTTAATTTGAGATGATGTTATGCTCAAAAGTGTACCATGTTTGTTATAATCTCTCTGTATGTGTGTTGTAGCTTCCTGACAGATGTAACCCTGAGAAGTATGATCAATGAATCACCAACATCCTCTCCCCTCAGCAAGCCTCCAAGAATTCGACCAATCGGAGTCCCCCAGATCATCTCATTCTCAGCAAACAGATTCCCCCTAGACAGAGCTCTCCCTTGTTCTGAAAATATTACAAACTACTTTGAGTTATGATGCATCCATATCATCCAGAATAGCTGCAGATTAAGAATTAAATGCTTAAATAATCACGCCATGTCCACTTTAAGAAAGAGGAAAAAAATCCAGCAAAGACCTGACACAGGACCTGAGAGATGCATCTGGACCTTCAGCTGATCCATCTACTGTTGGCCCAAGCCTCATCAGAAATGGTCTCCATGGAAGGGTGGCTGTCAAGAAGCCATTCTTAAGGAAGGGAAACAGGGAGAAAAGGCTGAGCTGTGCCAAATGACACAAGAAGTGGACTGAAAATCAGTGGCAACAGGTCTTATGGAGGGATGAATCCTCCCCAGAGCCCGGACCTCAACATTATTGAAGCAGTGAGAGAGCTAAACAGGGAAAAAGCAAAAGGCAGCCAACATCCAAAGAAGAGTTTTGGAATGTCCTTCATGAAGTCTGGAGAACTATTCCTGAAGACTGCTTCAGTTCTATAAATCGACAAATGACAACAAATGTCATTTTTGGGGCGGCTGTAGCTCAGGAGGAAGAGCAGTCGCCCATCAATCGGAAGGTCGTTGGTTTAACTCCAGCTTCCCCGGGCTACATGTCGAAGCGTCCTAGGGCAAGACACTGAACCCCACATTGCCTACCGATGTATCCATCGGTGTATGAATGTGTTTATGCATGAATGGTTAGAAAGACGTTATGTGTAGACTTGCTGTATGAATGTGTGTGAATGGGTGAATGTGGCATGCAGTGTTAGAAGCGCTTTGAGGAAGGAACTTCAAAGACACAGTTCAATTCAAGCAAATTGGAATCCAGTTCAGTGTAGTACAATCATAATCCAGTCAAATTTAATTAATCAAAATCCAAATTAGTCTAATTCATACACTGCCAATTAAAAAAGTAGCCTGAACCAGAACTAACTAAAAGGTTTGCCTACGAGGATTCAGGCTGTGTTGAAGAATAAACATGGTAATATCAAATACTGACATTCAAGCTAACTGTTTTTATATTATATACTGTATTTGTATTGTATTTATGTTTGCACGCGTTTCAATAAGTCACTGAACCTACTTGCCTTTTCTTGACAATATATAAAAGGGAGGTGGCTGAAGAAGTTTGCACTGTACTCTGAGAATTTGCTGACATTTTATTCACTCCATAGACATCCTCTCTTTGGTCGCAACATCCCTCTGTCCAGTGGCTCTGGGTTTGTAATGACAGACAGTGGACTGATTGTCACCAACGCCCACGTAGTCGCCAGCACCACATCTGTGTCAGGTCAACAATACTTAAAGGTACACAAATGTTGAAATGAAAATAAATTAAGAAAACGGTAACCAGTGCTTTCTTGTCTGAATGACATTAAAGGGCCCATGGCATGCTATTCCATGTTTTCTGGCTTATCTGCAGTGCAGTGTTTGAGTGGTATTTTAAGATTAAGATCAGATTTATTGTCATGTATACACACGAAATTTGTCCTCCGCTTTTAACCCCTTCAGGTTGGCACCTGTTGACACAAACATGCACATGCACACACTCATAGAGACCGATGCCATACACTGGAGCGGTGGGCAGCCATTCACAGCGCCCTGGGGTCATGGGGGTACGGTGCCTTGCTCAAAGGCACCTCAGCCATGACAAGGAGGTGAACTGCCACACCTCCAGCTGTCAGTTCACCAATCATTTTGAGCGGTGAGAGTGGGGGTTGAACCACCAACCTTCAGGTTATTGGACTAACTACCTTACCCTATTTAAGGGTAGATTAAATGCCACCCAAAGCTGACAAAGAGATATGTACGTTTTTGTGGGGTTTTTTGCAGAAAGAACTTGTTTTGTCAAGTAGTGTCAAGCTCTCTCTTGAAAAACTTTGTTAATACCCTTTTTAAAATGATGGAATTAAATCAAATTAAAAATATTTGGATATTTTAGCTTCACTGACAACAGTTTTATTAACAAGATCCATTATGAAGCTGGCTTTGTAGAGAGACTTAAGCTAAAAGTTGAGTTCCAACACTAAAAGAGCTCAAGTCTGAATCTTAAACGGTTTTAAATGTCTGTGTTGCAATGATATTCAGCATATGAACTGAATTTAGTACAAACATCATATTGCCAAAAGTATTTGCTCATCTGCCTTTACACGCATATGAACTTAAGTGACATCCCATTCTTAATCCATAGTGTTTAGTATGACGTCGGCCCACCCTTTGCAACTAGAACAGCTTCAACTCTTCTGGGTACACTTTCCACAAGGTTTAGAAGTGTGTTTTTGACCATTCTTCCAAAAGTTCATTTGTGAGGTTGGACACTGATGTTGGACAGAAGGTCTGGCTCACAGTCTCTGCTCCAATTCATCCCAAAGGTGTTCTATCAGGTTGAGGTCAGGACTCTGCAGGCCAGTCAAGTTCTTCCACACCAAACTGGCTCACCCATGTCTTTATGGACCTTCCGTTGTGCACCAGTGCACAGTCATGTTGGAGCAGGAAGGGGCCATCCCCAAACTGTTTCCACAAAGTTGGGAGCATGAAATGGTCCAAAATCTCTTGGTATCTGAAGCATTCAGAGTTCCTTTCACTGGAACTAAGGGGCCAAGCCCAGCTCCTGAAGAACAACCCCACACCATAATCCCCCCTCCACCCAACTTTACACTTGGCACAAGTACCGTTCCCCTGGCAACCGTCCATGGTTAAAAGTAGGCAAAGGGCGCTATGGAGAAAAGAAGAGTCTGTCAGGGCACAGAAAGGGAGTGCCGGAGAGCCGAACGGAAATGGTGCGAGTCAAAGCTCCAGGTTCATTATGAGGTTACAAAGAAAAGCTATGTGTGTTCAACTAGACTTTGCACAGAACAAGGGAGAGTTATTTTTCTGAAATCATCAAAAACTGCAGTAATAACTCTCTCGTCCTGTTTGCTACAGTAAACAGATTAACAAACCCTCCAGTTTCACTGCCTTTAGAACTCATTTCTACATCTAAGTGTAATGAGTTTGCAATATTCTTGAATGACAAAGTTCAAGGCATTAAAAATGCAATAATTTCCACAACAAAAATAACTACTCTGCAGCCAGCTAGACACCTAGAGCTGACACTTTTCACACCTGTCACTGACAAAACAGTCAAAGAGATCATCTGCAGTCTGAGTTCATCGACATGCTGCCTTGATGAGTTGCCCACTAGATTTCTAAAGTCTGTGCTGAGCAGTTTGTTACCACAACTCGCTCATCTAGTCAACATCTCACTCCAGACTGGAACATTTCCAAAGGACTTAAAAACTGCTGTAATTAAGCCTCTTCTAAAGAAGAGCCGTCTTGATGCCACAGTACTGAACAACTACCAGCCCATATCAAACCTGCCGTTCTTAGGCAAAGTCCTACAAAAAGTTGTTTACCAACAGCTTTCTGACTTTCTCCTGTCTAACAATGCTTTTGATACTTTCCAATCAGGCTTTAGGCCCCACCACAGCACTGAGACAGCTCTGATCAAGGTGACAAACGATATCCACCTGAACATAGACGCAGGCAAAGTCTCAGTCTTAGTTCTGGTGGACCTGAGTGCTGCCTGTGACACAGTTGACCATGTGATCTTATAACAGAGATTAGAAGACTGGGTGGGAATCTCTGGTAGTGCTTTAAACTGGTTCAAATCCTATCCCAAGGACAGGAAGTATTTTGTTGTAATTGGTAACTGTGTCTCAAACCAAATAACTATGACCTGTGGGGTTCCCCAGGGGTCCATCCTGGGACCCCTATTGTTAAATCTGTACATGCTCCCATTAGGCCAGCTAATACGCAGCTATAATGTGTCCTACCACAACTATGCAGATGACACTCAGATCTATGTGTCATTGACAGCAGGAGAACACGGGCCTGTAGATACATTGTGTCACTGCATCGAACAGATCAGTGTGTGGATGCAAAACTATTTTCTCCAGCTAAACTCAGACAAAACTGAAATCATTGTCTGTAGCCCACAGAAACAAAGAGAAAGTGTTATCAGTGACCTTGAGACTCTCTCTCTAAAACCTAATAATGAAGTTAGAAATCCAGGGGTAATATTGGACTCAGACCTGAACTTTAACAGCCACATTAAATCAATAATATCAGCAGCTTTTTACCATCTAAAAAACATTGCCAGAATCAAAGGAATAGCGTCTAAACCAGACTTAGAAAGACTAATCCATGCGTTTGTGTCCAGCAGGTTAGACTTCTGTAACGGCCTGCTCACTGGGCTCTCTAAACGGATTGTAAGACAGCTGCAGTACATCCAGAATGCTGCTGCTCGAGTCCTGACTAGAACCAGGATATACGACTATATTAGTCCAGTGCTCAGGTCTCTGCACTGGCGTCCTGTCACTCAGAGAATAGACTTTAAAACAGCTCTGTTTGTGTACAAGTCTTTTCATGGTCTAGCGCCAAAGTACATCTCTGCATGTCAGAGCCATATGAACCAACTGGGACTCTGAACCCTGCTGGTGTCAGGACTAAACAAGGTGAGGCTGCGTTTCAGCTTTATGCTAAAATCTGGAACAGTCTTCCAGAAGATGTGAGAGAGGCCTCAACTCTGACAATGTTTAAATCCAGGCTGAAAACAGTTTATTCAGCTGTGCATATGACAACTGAATATATTTTATCTGCTCTATTCCCTTTTAATTTAATTAATGATTATTTTTTATATTTATGGAATGATTTTATTTGTCTTCTTCTGCTTTTATGTAGCTGTAAAGCACTTTCAATTGCCTTGTGTACAAATTGTGCTCTACAAATAAACTTGCCTTGCCTTGTTAGAAATTCCTTGCAACTCAAAAAGACTAATTTCAAGAATAAATTATTGTATAGCCTCTTTTAAAAATATAACCCTTGCAAAGATCAGGGCAGAATGGGTAAATGGGTTGGGGGAAGACTTAGAAGAGGATATCTGGAACAACACTCCAGAAAGAGTGAATGACTATTTCCTGTACAAAACTGAACATAATATAATTCAAAGTTTTACATTGCAATCACTATTGTAAAGCAAGACTGGTAAAAAATTTAAAGCTTTCTGTTGGTTATCAGAGTCACATGGTCAAGGTCACAGCTGAGACCGGCCATCTTGGTTGTTGTTATACATGTAAATGTGTTTTAAATCTGGTGTATCCATCGCCATTGAGCTCCGGAGAAGCTTTGTTTTTTCACAAGAAAGAATGTCTGTGCGACAAAGACAAACAAGCTTCAACTTACTTCCACGTGTTTGTCATCCTTTCACCTTTTCAACGCCAAACCAAGTGTTTCGCTATCTGTTACTCAGTGCAGAGTCATGCACGACCAGTGGACAGAATAACGTCCTTGTCTACCTATTGTCAGAGGTGTTCAATGTTAATCACCAGCCCAATTTTGCAATGGTCATAGTTGGCATCACAGACAGGAGATACTCTACAATTGGGAAAATACATAAAAACATAATTGCTTTTACAACCTTGCTTGCATGCAAAAGAATATCATAACGTTAGAAATCTAAACATCCACCAAAAGTATCTTTTTGACTGAGCGATGTGATGTAATTCAATTCGATACGATTAGAAAAAACTGAATATATACACACGGGGTCCAGGGATAAGTTATTTTTCATCTGGAATCCAGTGTTGATATACTTCTTAGTGTGACTAAGCAGTCTATTTTCAAGTCATGTTTGTTCATGTAGACCATAGTAAACAGTGTATGCTTTCAGGTGTATGCTTTCTTTGCTTCTCTGGGCGTATGTTTCTTGTGTTTGTAGATGTAATGTAGTATGCATGGGGAGGAGTGTTGTGTGTATTGTGTATAAGAAAATATGTGAACATTGTTCCATTGTTCTGGGGATCTTTTCCTTGCTCCATGTATGTGTATTATCAGTGCTTAATACATTATATACTTAAAAAAGAAAGATCCATGAGGTGCAGTGTGACAGGGAAGCTATGGGTACAGGGAGGGTGTGTTGCTGAAAGCACAGGAGGAGAACGCTAAGCATTCTGAACTGAACTTCAAAAACATGAGTTCATTGGCTCTGTCCAAAATTCCATCAGTCAGATCCCCCTTCCCAGTATCATCTTTTTCATCCCTTGCCTCATATCCCACACAGTCTCACTAGAGCTTGTTTTCCAGCTTCGTCCTGAAATGTCTTATCCTACTTTTCAGCTGTTACTGAACAGGTTTAAATAACATATTGTTATTTTACATTTTACTCTTTCTTGAGGTTCAAGCTTTTAATTGATCATTTATTTACTCATTTACAATTCAGTTATATTTGGTATAACTAATTTAATAAATTCAATCGAAATTAACTTCTGACACTGGTTTAGTTACAACAGAATATAAATTCTTCTTTTTTATTGAACTGTTATGGGTGTTATACTGGTAAATATTTACAGATGACACTTAGTGTATATATTGTATCTTGAAAATATCATATCTATGAGTGTAAAGATGCTGAGATAAAATGTCCGGCTATATTGCCCAACCATATGTTTTACCATAGGTATTACTGACAGTTGACATGTGAATATGACTGACTATGCCTTTTGCCTGGGAATATTTTCAATTCAAAGTGCTCTTGAAATGTACTTAATCTGTTCTCTCTTGAAGGTCCAGATGCATAATGGTGATGTATATGAAGCCAGCATCAAAGACATCGACAAAAAATCAGACATTGCCACAATAAAAATTACCCCACAGGTGAGTCAATGGCTCTGTAATTATTTCAGTAAATACATAAATGTTTTGTGCAGCCGCTCGGAGCATTGGCTCTGTCAAATTGTGTGAATACAAGAGGCATGGCAGCTTGAGGATTCAATGCAGTTATTGAGGTATTGCGAGAACTGCACTATTCTGGACAGAGATTGCTGATGTTGTTCCTGGGATGTGCTGGAGCCATTCTCCCAGTTTGCTGGTCACAACCCCGAGTACTCAATACTGCCTTCTTCTGCAGTTTGTCAACCATCACAATGTCCAGCTGGTTAGCCATCACCTGTTTATCAGTCTGGATTCGGAAGTCCCACAGGGTCTTGGGACCCTGGAACTTTTTTGTTTTATTCCTGGATAGTGGCTCTGACGTTCACTTGGCCACAGCCTCCCTCCTTGCGCTTAATGTACAGTCTCAGGATACTGGACTTGTGAAATCATCCTTTCATTGTGATGAGCTTTCTTGTCTTGATGTCAGTGGCTTCTAACCCCTCTTTATGCCAGATTATTATACCAGCTGACTGTATATGATGACTGGCAGGGCATATGTGCTGATTGCTTGGACTTCTTCCCTTTCAGCTGACCCTTCAGGACTTGCCTCGCTTTTTGTAGGTACTTGGTCATGGCTGACTTCCTTGAAACATTTTGGGTGCCATTTGCCTGTGGGACCCAAAGGTATTTGTTGTTGTCCTGAGGTTCAACCCATTCAGTTGTTATCACCTTGCCTCTCTTAAAGAGTGGCATATACAAGATTTGTGGAATTGAATAAAATTCTAGAGATGTTTAGGTATGTAATGCTATAAGAAAGTATGTGTAATCGCTTTTTCAAAATGTTATACTTTTACCATAAAGTGTCACCCCAACCATTTGTGGGAAAAAAAAAGCATTGATTCTGATCATTGTTGCTCCAATGAAATGAAAAAATGCAAAGAAACATTTCTTTACTTCTTTTCTCAGTGCACACTTTAAAAGGTTAAAGAGAAAGATAAAACTCGGGAGAACCCGAGAACTCCCCATCCTCAGGTTGTGAGGAAGGCGAGTTCGCCGGTGGGTCCACTGCCTCCTCCTCCGACAGGGAGTCCTCCCACTGGTCCGGGGCAGTGGAAGGGCCAGCAGCAGGCGTCCTATGGCGAGGGCCCCTGCCGATGTTGCTGGGGGAGGGCTGGTCCGGATGTTGCTGGTGAAAGACTTGGATGAGACCCCGGTCCAAAATGTGTTGAGCAGGAACCCAGGATCTTTCCTCCGGACCGTAGCCCTCCCAGTCGACGAGGTACTGGCAGCCCCTTCCACGTCGGCAAGAGCGAATGATGCGGTGCACTTCATATGTGAGTCCCCCTTCAATGAGACGGGGGGGTGGGGGGTGGGGGTGGCTCCCAAGAGGCTGCAGAACTCCCGCCAGAACACTGATGAAAACTGGGGCCCTCTGTCCGAGACCACATCAACAGGAATCCCATGAATCCGGAAGACGTGGTTGAGGAGCAGCTGGGCTATCTCTTTAGCTGACGGGAGCTTAGGCAAGGACACAAAGTGTGCCATCTTAGAGAAGCGGTCCACAATGGTAAGAATAGCCGTCTTCTCATTCGATGGTGGCAGGCCTGTCACGAAGTCCACTGAAATGTGGGACCAGGGGCGATGTGGCACTGGGAGAGGCTGCAGGAGGCCGGATGGTGCTTGACGCGATGTTTTATTCCGATTGCAGATCTGGCAGGCTTTGACATACTCCCGGGTGTCCTCCTGTAACGTGGCCCACCAGAAACGTTGTAGAAGGACCTCCCGGGTTCTCTGGATCCCAGGATGGCAGGTCAACTTAGAACCATGGGCCCACTGGAGTACATCCGACCTCAGAGCTGCAGGCACGAATAAACATCCAGTAGGGCAGGCACTAGGACCAGGCTGACCCTCTGTGGCAGCTCTTACTTTCTCCTCAATTTCCCAAGTCAGGGATGCCACAACACACGGGGACGGAAGGATGGTGTCAGGAGCACTTGTGCCATCATCCTCCCTCTGGAACTGACGTGACAGAGCGTCAGGTTTGACGTTGCGGGAGCCGGGTCTGTAGGAGAGGGTGAAATTGAACCTAGTGAAGAAGAGGGCCCATCGTGCCTGTCGAGAATTGAGTCTCTTTGTGGTTCGAATGTACTCCAGGTTCTTGTGGTCCGTCCACACCAGGAAGGGCTGCTTGGTTCCCTCCAGCCAGTGCCGCCACTCCTCCAGGGCCAGTTTAACAGCAAGGAGTTCCCGGTTACCAATGTCATAATGCCGAGAGAAAAAGGCACATGGGTGGATCTTCTGGTCACTGGCTGCTCGCTGGGACAGCACAGCCCCTACACCCATGTCAGATGCATCCACCTCTACGATGAACTGCCGTTCGGCATCAGGAACTTGGAGGATGGGTGCAGAACTGAAGCGGTCCCTCAGGGTCTGAAAGGCTGTATCTGCAGAATGGGACCATCGGAAGGAAGTCTTGGAGGATGTCAGGGCTGTGAGAGGGGCAGCGATGGAGCTATAGTTCCGGATTAAGCGCCTGTAAAAATTGGCAAAGCCCAGGAACTGCTGCAGCTTCTTACAGGTTTCAGGGACTGGCCAGCACCTAACTGCGTCCACTGCGGCTGTAGCTCAGCAGGAAGAGCAGTCGCCCACCAATCGGAAGGTCGGTGGTTCGACTCTGGCTTCCCCAGGATACATGTTGAAGCGTCCTTGGGCAAGACACTGAACCCCACATTGCTCCCCCAGTGTATCATTGGGGGTATGAATGTCAATGCTTAGAAAGCACGTAGTTATGTATCTTAAGACGTGCTGTATGAATGTGTATGAGTGGGGTGAATGCGGCATGTAGTGAAGCGCTTTGAGTGGTCAGCTAGACTAGAAAAGCGCTATACAAGTACAAGTCCATTTACCATTTACTTTGGCAGGATCCATCTCCAGGTGACCTTGAGTCACAATGTGACCCAGGAATGACACAGTGAAACTCACACTTTTCGGCCTTCACGAAAAGGGAGTTCTCCAGCAATTGTTGGAGGACATGGTGGATATGTTCTTCGCGGGACTTAGAAAAAATGAGGATGTCGTCCAAATAGACGAAAACATATTTGTCGATCATGTCTCTGAGGAGGTCGTTGACCAAGGCCTGGAAAACTGCCGGGGCATTGGTGAGGCCAAATGGCATCACCAAATATTCATAATGTCCGGTGGGCGTGTTAAAAGCAGTCTTCCATTCATGCCCCTCTCGGATGCGGACAAGGTGGTAGGCATTACGGAGGTCGAGCTTGGTGAAGATCATGGCTCCTTGAAGTAACTCAAAGGCTGAGGAGATGAGGGGAAGAGGGTACCGGTTCTTTATAGTGATGTCATTAAGTCCCCTGTAATCAATGCAGGGGCGCAGGGTCTTGTCCTTCTTCTCGACAAAGAAAAATCCTGCCCCAGCAGGAGACGACGAGGGTCGGATAATACCGGCAGCCAGGGAGTCATTGATGTAAGACTCCATGAACTCCCGTTCAGGACCAGACAGGGAGTACAGACGCCCCTTGGGAGGTGAAGTGCCAGGCATCAGGTCAATGGAACAGTCATAAGGCCGATGAGGGGGCAATGAAGTCGCCTTAGTTTTACTGAACACCTCCCAGAAGTCATGGTACTCGGCAGGAACTCTGGACAAGTCAAGGCAGGAACTGGGATGCGTTGTCTGCTGGGGTACAGAGGCCTCTTTAAGGCAGACCTGGTGGCAGGAGTTCTTCCAACCGAGGATGCCCCCTGTGGCCCAGTCGATGTGGGGGCTGTGTCGACGTAGCCTAAGATCAGTGGAATGTTGGAAGATGACAGGAGGTGAAACTGGATGGTCTCATGGTGGTTACCGGAAAGTAGCATGTGGACAGGAGAAGTCTGGTGAGTGACAGTCTCCAGAAGATGGCCATCAAGGGCTTTGGCAGGAATTGAGGTGTCAAGTGGAATCTTCTTAAGTCCGAGTTGTATGGCTAAGCTCTCGGCCATAATGTTGGCATCTGCACCAGAGTCTATAAAAGTGGGCAGGGTGTGTGCACCACCAGGAAGGAGGAGCTTGACTTGGAACAGAGGGCGTAAGCTTGAGGAGGAAGAGTTTGCTGCTGTGTGACTCACCAGGACTTCCTCACTCACTGGTGAAGCCCTGTCTTTTAACGGGCAGCGGGAGATAAAATGTCCAGTTTGTCCACAGTACATACACAGATTCCCCTTACGGCTGTGCTCTCGCTCTTCGCATGTAAGCTTGGTGCGGCCCACCTGCATGGGCTTAGACTCTACACCATTATCCATAATGGGTAAAGAGGAACCGGAAGCAGATGAGTAACCTGGCCAGCGGGCTGGGTCGAGACGACCAGGAGTGTTCTGTCTCCTCTCCCTTCTCCGGGCCTGTATGAGGAGGTCCAGCCGAACAGTAAGTTCAATGAGACTGTCCAGTGTGGAAGGTAGAGGATAGGAAACCAGTTCATCTTTGATGTAGTCTGCCAAACCATGCAGAAAAGCATCGCGCAGAGCCGCAGGGTTCCAGTCGCTTCGACGGGCCCTGGTCCGGAAGTCGATGGAGAAGTCAGCCACTGACTGGTTCCCTTAGCGCAGGGAGAGCAGATCACGGGCGGCATCAGGTCCGGAAGCACCCAACCCGAACACCTTGCGTAGTTCTTCAGAGAAGGCCTGGAATGATGCACAAGCGGAAGTCCGCCTCTCCCACTCTGCTGTTCCCCAGAGGAGGGCTCTGCCGGTCAGGTTGCTAACTACGTATGCCACCCTGACCTCCTCAGTGGCGAACGTGTATGGCTGCAGGCCGAAGAATAAGGAGCAGGAGGTCAGGAATGAACCGCAGAGTTCAGGGTTTCCATCATATCGCTCAGGGGTTCCCACTCTGGGCTCGGAGATCATTCTGGGCTGTGGCAGAGCTGGAGCAGGAGTTTCCGGTGTGGGGACTGGAACTGCAGAAGGGCGAGTGGACATCAGCTGTTGCAAGTGGGCGGAGAGGGCTGCAAAGGTATTGGTGTTGGCCTCTGCAGCTTGTCTGGCGTATGCATCAGCCTCCTCCATTCTCTGCTGTTGCTGCATGAGCGCATTCTCAATCCTCTCAAACCGATCCTGTGGTGAGGGTGGTCCTGCTGGGTCCATGTCTGGCCAGATTGTACTGTAACGGGTGGTGTATGGACCCAATTTTAGTACAAAGGAGTCAGAAGACAGTGGTAAAAAGTTCAAGGCTTTACTGAGACTCTGGCAGACAGACAAACGGTTTAGAAACCGGCAAATAGGAGTCAGGAGAGGAGAGGCAAAGTTCTTGGTCAGGGACAGAAGGCTGGGTCGAATTACCAGGAGGCAGACGAAGCAGGGAATCAGGGACAGGCGAGGTCGGTACTGGTAAAGCTGGCAGGAGAACGCTGGAAAGACATGCATGGCAAAGACAATCTGGCAAAGGATAGAGTGTGGAGCTGGTGACTATATGCTGGGCTGATTGCATGTGATGAGAGGCAGCTGTGTGCACAGGTGAGTGGAGTTAACTGATGATTGGATGACTAAACTGTGACACTATTCATTAGAAAAAAAAAAAAAAAAAAAAAGAAACCTGGCTAAGGAAATCTGATCACACACTTGTTCTAAGCAAGGACGGGAGAATGCATGACAATGTAGAGCTCCCTCATAACAGGAACTCTGATACATAAACAAAATTTGCCATTGGCATTGCATATTAGGTGTTTCTAACAAATTTTCTTTTGAAAATGAGCACATTAATGTTATTTTTACTGGAAAGCAGGGAAACTCGACAGCTGTGTATTTCAAGTAGTTCTCTGAAAGTGTGTTCAGTGTATAGAACGTAAATAAAAGTTAACAAAGTTGCTGTGGCTTCAACTATTGACTTGTGAACTCCAGTCTTGAAACCTCAAATTCACCTTTTGGTCTTCATGATATTGTTCATTTTGGAGTTGGAAGTAATTATATCTAGATAAAAATGTATTGCTGGAGTGTGATATTTGAAAGCTCATTGGAGAACAAATATTTATTTAAATGTGAATTATTTTCAAAAGGACTATCAGTGCACCAATTAGAGGGAGCGAATGTAGCTAAAGATACCCAGTGTTTCTCACACGTTGTTAATATTCGGCTGACTTCTCCCCTTCAACCACTGAGAGGGATATCTCATATCAGTGCATTATGATCATAATATGAATATGGATAAACTCCATATTTAGATGCAGCTAATTTGATGAAGTGAGTGCTGTTCAGTCTGTTCAGTGAGTGACAGAACAAGGAAGAAGCAGCATGACGGTTGACAAGGACATTAATATTAGTAAGAGACTGTAAAATGTAGACATTCTATCACTTCTCATGCAGCAGTCATCTGTGTTGAAAAAATATATAATTCAAGATGATTATTTTTACACAATGGTGTGAGGCTTAGTATTTTCACCTCAAACCAAAAAGTTCCCGGCTGGGGCCTTTACTGTGTGGAGTTTGCATCTTTTCCCCATGCAAGTGTGGGTTCTTTCTTCCTCCCACTGTCCAAAAATTTGCATTTTCTGTTAACTGGTGATTCTAAATTGACCCCGGGAGTGAGTGTGAGTGTAATCTTAATCTGAAGTGGATTAAGTGGGTATAGTAAATGAATGAATCTATGGACGTTTTCCCAGCAACTAGACACTGTCTGTAGTATTGCACTTTAAGGAACTTCCAGACAAAAACAAAAGAGCTGCTGGGTCAGATACTCAAACTGAAGTTTAATATTCATGCACAAAAACTGTTAGCTCTGGAGACCAAGACAGGAGGACTGAGAAAAACTCTATTCAAACTCCAATTGAAAGAGCAGGAATGAGCAGAAACAGATTGGTTTCACCTCATTGCTTCGCTCACACATCTATCAAGCATTTTTCCACTAACTTTATTTATCCTATATCCTCCCTTCTTCTTTGTTCATACTTTTGTGATAAATTTGTATATGTACAACCTGCCTCTTTGTTTATTCATTGTATATATATCCTAGCTGTAAAGTGATATTTTAGGCCATTTAGATTAACCATTTGTCCTGGTTACTGGAATCCAATTGCTTTTTTTTTTGCTTTTTTTTATATAAATACTCTTTTCTGTGTGATACACTGGGTTTTTGGAACTTCTCAAAATGCAGTAAAATCACCTAGACCTCAGATATTTTTGGAATTTTACAGCCACACAGATGTAAAAGGACAACTTTTCAGCACCTGGTTCATATTTTGGCACTTTTAATTTCTGTGTAAGCCCAACTGTCGGGCATTATGAAGGTTTAAATAAAATGTAATCATCTCCAAAATGTTGCAGGTTGAGGTTGTACTGCACTGTACTGTGTAGAGCCATGGCTATATTTATGGTTGGATATCTTGATCTAAATAAGATAAGACCTACTTTTTTAATTCCTGTAGGGAAAAATCAGTTGTCCAGCAGTTCACAAGATAAACAAAAATAACACTGCAATCGGTATAAATTTTTTTTTTAGAAGGATAGATTGATCACAAAAAGAATCATAAGTAGGTAGAACAATCAGTAAATAAATTGATAAGTCATGGTTCAAAAAGTTGTGCAATCAAACCTAAGGGATAAGGAAAGATAATTATTGCAAAAGTGTGGTAATAATAAGAAATAGATGAAAAATAGTATCGTTTTAGAAAAATAATTTGATACCCATGTGATCAGATATGTATGTTTTTTCATACATCAGAAACATCATTCAGTTAATGTGAAGACTAAAACTGACTAATAACCAGGGATCTAATTCCCAATGTGTCTCGCATGCTATACATTGGGCCTCATGCAAGAACATTTTCGTATTCTTATTCTAAATTTCTCTCACTTTTTTCGCATGAAGGTCTCATACAAACACGTCAGAGTCAACAAACATTCTTTACTTCAAAAGTGTGTTAAGGACCTGTATAAATGATGAATGCCACCCGTACGTATTTAAGTGCATGTGGATTGTAAATTTTCATACTCCACACCCAAAATAATACCATATAAGGCTACGCTTCATATCTGCTGTGCCAGTGTTGAGTCATGAGAATGGCATCAAGGCGCAAGAAGAAAAACTTTACGGGCGCTGAGATTGAAATTCTGCTTTCAGAGATCCAAAAAGGAAACTGTCATTTTTAGCAGTGTCAGCAGTGGAATTATGGGACCTACTAAAGCGAAGAAATCGGAAGCAATTACGAGTGCTGTTAATAATGTCACCGAAATAAAGAAGAAATGGTTTGATATGAAAATGGCTTTAAAAAAAAAAAAAAAAAAAAAGTCTTGCCACGGCCAGGCGCTCGATGACTGTAGTAGTAGCACTTGATTTGTCCCAGTATGGGCAATTGCCAAGGTCCTTCCCCAAGTGGAGGAGTTAAAGTATCTCGGGGTCTTGTTCACAGTGAGGGACAAATGGAACGTGAGATTGACGGGCGGATCGGTGCGGCGTCTGCAGTGTTGCAGCCTCTGCACCGACCCGTCGTTGTGAAGAAGGAGCTCTCTATTTACTGGTCAATCTATGTTCCCATCCTCACCTATGGTCACGAGTTGTGGGTAGTGACCGAAAGAACAAGATCGCGAATACAAGCGGCCGAAATGGGTTTCCTCCGCAGGGTGTCTCGGCTCTCCTTTAGAGATAGGGTGAGAAGCTCAGTCATCCGGTAGGGGCTCCGAGTAGAACCGCTGCTCCTCCGCATTGAGAGGAGTCAGATGAGGTGGCTCGGGCATCTGGTTAGGATGCCCCCTGGACGCCTCCCTGGTGAGGTGTTCCGGGCACGTCCCACTGGGAGACCCCGGGGAAGACCCAGGACACGTTGGAGAGACTATGTCTCTCGGCTGGCCTGGGAACGCCTCGGGGTCCCCCCGGAAGAGCTGGAGGAAGTGGCCGGGGACAGGGACGTCTGGGTTTCTCTGCTCAAGCTGCTGCCCCCGTGACCCGACCCTCAGATAAGCGGTAGATGATGGATGGGAAATTGTTGTGCAGTTGTAGTACACCTCTCACTGCAACTAAAGCCGGGCAATCAGTTGTTGCCTCATCATGATGGCACTTTGATGGGGCGGTCCATGAGGGGGTTTTCTGACATATTATCTGCCTGGGCTGGTTCAGGTAGTAGGAGACCCTCTTTTATGGCAATATTGTGCAAAACGCAGCATGCCAAAATAATCTGGGATGCCTTTTCTGGGCTATAAAGAAGTTTACCCCCCGCTGTATCCAGACACATCCACCTGGCCTTCAGCTCAATGCAGTCCACAATGGAATGGCTGCTTTGAATGATGTGTATGTGTGCAGTCTATTGCTCCAATTATGTTTGGCAGTCAAGCCATGACATGAAAGTCCCTCATAATTTGTACTTGTTGGACAACGGTGTATTGGAATTTGATGCACCATGGGTGATAAACTGATGTGAGTTTTGATGACCAAGGGGAGCGCACAACTCTGAGGACTGAGACACACCCGATCTGTCTCCAATCCCCCTCTGAAAGTTTCCTGTGGCCAAAAGTCCAAGGGTATTGAGGACCTGCACGTGTGGTAGAATTGGGTTTGATCGGCGTGTTTCTCTCTAGAGTTGTGGCTCTAGCAAGCTGCATATTTTCAGCAGCTTAGTCCTTGGTGATCTAAATTGAGATGTCAGCCATTCGTCTGTCTCCGCAAGGATATCTACATGGTCTATGAACACACACACTCTCTTCCAAGAGCCTGACGTGCTAAGGCATCCAAAAGCAGCAAGTCAGCCTCTGGTTACACTTCCCATTGACCTTGTTATATACAGATTCAAATTAACCTTCAATTAGTGCATAATTTAAGTCCAACAGAATAATGTCAGCATAATTATGGGGTATAATGTATATATTTATCTATGATTGCTTCAAGGTAATTAAATATAAAAATCCATTAGTTGAGAAAACATGTGACTCCTACGACAGGTCTGGATCACTCGTAAATTCTGTTCGTACCTGAAAGAAAACTCACAATATGTAAAAAAATTGGTAAATCCCTCATACGCACAATTTAAGAACAAAACTGTTCTTAAGAGTGGTTCTTGAATGAGGCCCACTGTCTTCCTGAGCAAGCTAATCAACATCCAGCAGGACAAAGTGTACTGTTAAAGTGACTTTGCAGTTTAGATTACTAATCATACTGGAGTCAGTGAAACAGGTTCTACAGTTTAAAGCAGGTTGATCAATTGGACACTGGTGCAAATGTAAATTATTGTGTTTCCTTGTGATGGTGCCCTGTCCATGTATACTACAGTATATTAATATACTTACCTGGCCCACTATGTGTGTTCTTTGCTTCCCCTAGGCCAAGTTGCCTGTATTGTCTCTGGGCCACAGTGCAGACTTGAGGCCTGGGGAGTTTGTGGTTGCGATTGGCAGCCCCTTTGCTCTTCAGAACACTGTCACTACTGGCATCATCAGCACTGCTCAGAGAGATGGCAAAGAGCTGGGCCTCAGTGACTCAGACATGGATTACATTCAGACAGATGCCATTATCAATGTAAGAATTAATCAGAACAAAAAACATGTTCTAATGTGAAAAGTATCTTAATACATTTTTAAATTTTTTTGCTTTCATTCGGCCTTTATTTTATCATTTTTAAACGCAGTAAAAATGTCATAACAAATAACAGCTCTGTTTTTGTCTGTATTAAAATTGACAGTATGGAAATTCGGGAGGTCCTCTTGTCAATTTGGTAAGCTTTTAGTTTCTTTTTTTTGTACACTGCATATTGAACTCAGGGAGTGTCTGCAGAAATGCATACTTGTGGAAAGTGGGCTTAAAACGACTTTGAGAGAGTCCCATGGACTTACATTATACCAAGGGCGTAAGTTTGCATAGGGACAAGTCATAACCAAAGTTTGGGAAAGACAAAGTTGTCCCTACCAATATTTTTGATAATATTCTAATATAACTTTTTTTACATAATGCATTAAATATAATATTTTCCACAAACTCATTCATACTATTAAGCATTTGTAAAGAACTATTTTTCGGACGTGCCGTCTTGTCGCAATATTCAGCGTAACCTGCATTGCAACAAGGTTAGATATGCTGCCATTTGATTGGCTGAAGGGTCAGCACATGAAAGAACAAGCCCCTGTCGTCACAGCTTATCTAAAAACTTAGTATCAAAACAGATACAGAGGGTGGCGCCAACCACTATAACTAGTGTGCTAGACCTAGAATAACCTATGGGCAAGAATGTATAGGGTACCCCAGATTACCAAGTCCACATACCTCCCACCACATACCTGACCTAGAAGCATCCAGTTTCACTGTCAACGAGTCATGGCAGAGCAGAGAGATGTATGAGTGAGGAGAGCAGCCCACTAAGTGAGCTCAGTGAGCTTCTTTTAAAGGAGGGCTCCAAGGTGCAACTCATCCAGGTAATCAATGGAGAGCCAATGGCAATCAAGAGCTGAGCCACTCCTGAATCAGTTCTTAGACAAGCGACACCTGAGGAGAAGTGCCTGCACAAAACAAGGCGTTATGGTGTGACACCATAACATGTTGCTGGGAAGTGTCCCAACCAAAGCTAAGACCAAACTTACGGCCTTGCATTATACAGTCTAACACAATCTCAGTCCTTAAGGTCATAGTGAAAATCTGACTCAAAGTCTGTGAATGTGGACACTGGTATTGGGTCAGTCTAAACGTAAATGGTAGTTTTTTTATGTTACCCTGCTGTTTTTAGGACGGGGAAGTGATCGGAATCAACACCCTGAAAGTTGCTGCAGGAATCTCATTTGCCATTCCCTCAGACAGGATCACCCGCTTTCTCAATGATTCACTTGACAAGCACAGTAAAGGTGAGTCTGACAATGACATTACCCACCTATGATTAAAGAGTCATTGCTGAGTATCCTGCTCTAATTGTATCTGGTGTTTCTTTAAGATCTGAGGTCAATAAAGAGGCGTTTCATTGGAATAAGGATGTTGACTATCACACCAACGTAAGTATAATTGATGTGAATCAGTCTGTTCTTTGAAAAATGTCAAAAGGAAAGTTGAACACAGTGATGGCATTTTATGTAACTTGCAACACTTTAAGCAATCATTTTTACAGTGCAAGTTAGAGTAAAGTTAAAGTAACAACAGTCAAAACTAATTTGATGTTTTAGGTCTTCTTCTGTTTGCATCAACGTTTATTGAAAAGCTGAAAATAATAGCCTTCTATTCAATTCAATTCAATTTTATTTATATAGCGCCAGATTACAACAATTGTTATCTCAAGGCACTTAAGTAATATAGTCCAATTCAAGCCAATTGGAATTCAATTCATTGTAATCATAATCCAATTAATTCATATAGAGCCAATTGAAAAAATAATCTCCTAGCTAAGGAAACCAACAGATTGCACCGAAACTTGTCTTCAGTCCAATCTCCCGTCCTGAGCGTGCCTGTGGCAACTGTGGAAAGGAACGACTCCCTTTTAACAGGAAGAAACCTCTGGCAGAACCAGACTCAGGAAGGGTGGTCATCCGCCTCGACCAGCTAGGGTTTGAGAAGACAGAAAAACACCATAACGCCATTCAAAGGATATCTGTTGGAACAGGGAAAAACAAGTTAATAACCACAATAATGTCACATGTACATAAAATCAATTGAGAAATTTAACGGGGGGAAAAAGAGAGCAAAGTGAGGAAAGGTGTGACAGATGAGGTCCCCCAGCAGTCTAAGCCGCTTAACTATGGGATGTTTCAGGATTATCTGAGCCATCCCTAACTATACGCTTTATCAAAAAGGAAAGTTTTAAGCCTAATCTTAAAAGTGGAAAGGGTGTCTGCTTCCCAGACATTTACTGGCAGCTTATTCCACAAGAGAGGGGCCTGATAACTGAAGGCTCTACCTCACATCTTACTTTTCGAAACTCTGGGAACAACAAGTAAACCTGCAGTTTGGGAGCGAAGTGCTCTGTTAGGAAAATATCTTACAATGAGATCTTTAAGATATGATGGAGCTCGGTCATTAAGAGCTTTATATGTGAGAAGAAGAATCTTAAATTCTATTCTGAATTTAACAGGGAGCCACTGAAGAGAAGCTAAAACTGGAGAAACATGATCTCTCCTGTTAGTTCTCATCAGAACTCTGGCTGCAGCATTTTGGATCAGCTGGAGACTTTTCAGAGAATATGTGGGACAGCCCAATAATAAGGAATTACAGTAGTCCAATCTTGAAGTAACAAATGCATGAACTAGTTTCTCTGCATCACCCTGAGACAGGATGTTCCTGATTTTAGCAATATTACGAAGGTGAAAGAAGGCAGTCCTAGAAACCAGTTTTATATGTGCGTCAAATGATAAATTCTGGTCAAAAATAACTCCAAGGTTCCTCACTGTAGAACTAGAAGCCATGGAAATACCATCTAGATTAACTATATAACTAGACAATTTCTCCCTGAAGCGCTCAGGTCCAAAGAGAACAACTTCAGTTTTGTTTGAATTTAAAAGCAGACAGTTCTGAGTCATCCAGGTCTTTATGTCTTTAAGACATGCTTGTAGTCTGACCAACCTATTGGTTTCATCTGGTTTCATAGATAAGTACAGCTGAGTATCATCAGCATAACAATGGAAATTTATGCCATGCTGTCTGATAATGTTACCTAATGGAAGCATGTATAAAGTAAAAAGAATCGGTCCAAGCACAGAACCCTGAGGAACTCCATGACTTACTCCAACGTGTGAGGAAGATTCTTCGTTTACAAGAACAAACTGGAATCTATCAGATAAATATGACTTAAACCAGCCTAATGCAGTTCATTTTAATCCCAATAACATGTTCAAGTCTCTGTAACAGAATGCTGTGATCGATCGTATCAAATGCAGCACTGAGATCCAACAGGACAAGCACAGAAACAAGTCCGCTATCAGAGGCTAAGAGGAGATCAGTGGTAACTTTCACCAGTGCTGTTTCTGTGCTATGATGCACTCTGAATCCTGACTGAAACTCTTCAAACTGATTATTTCTATGTAAATGATCACAAAGTTGAACTGCAACTATTTTTTCAAGAACTTTAGACAAAAAAGGGAGATTGGAATATAGGTCGATAATTAGCCAACACTTCTGAATCAAGAGTAGGTTTTTTAAGTAAAGGTTTAATTACAGCAACCTTAAAAGTCTGAGGTACATATCCTGTCAACAAAGGCCGATTGATCAAATCCAATATGGAAGTGTCAATTAAGGGGAAAACCTCCTTGAACAGTCTGGTTGGTATTGGGTCTAAAATACAAGTTGATGGTTTAGAAGAGACTATTGCTGTGTTTAGCTCAGAAAGATCAACTGGGCAGAAGCTGTCTAAATACAAATCAGGTTTGAAAGATACTTCTAAAGCTGCTCTACTTGATGATACATCAGTGCTAATAGTGGGAAGGATTCCATTAATCTTCTCTCTGATAGAAACAATTTTATTGATAAAGAATCTCATGAAATCATCACTGCTGAGAGTTAAAGGAATACATGGCTCAACAGAGCTCAGACTCTTTGTCAGCCTGGTAACAGTGCTGAAAAGAAACCTGGGATTATTCTTATTCTCTTCTATCAATAATGAATAATAAGCAGTTCTAGCTTTACGAAGTGCTTTCTTATACGTTATTAAACTATCTTTCCAGACTAATTGAGACTCTTCTAAATTAGAGGAATGCTTTAACGCACGCAGCTGTGAATTATACCAAGGAGCCAACCTCTTCTGATTACCTTCCTTTTCAGAGGGGCAACATTGTCCAGTGTTGTACGCATTGAAGCTATAGTGCTGTCAACAAGAGAGTCAAGTTCTACTGGAGTAAGATTTAGGTAGCCGTCCTCTGTCATATCTGCACATGGCAGTGAAGAAAAGGATGATGAAATCAACTCTTTAAATCTGGTTACAGCATTCTCTGATAGACACCTTCTATATGTAAAATTCTTCTCAGAAGCCGTATAGTCAAGTAATGTAAATTCAAAAGTTATTAAAAAATGGTCAGACAAGACAGGGTTATGAGGGAACACTGTTAACTGTTCACTCTCAATGCCATAAGTCAGCACAAGGTCAAGGGTATGATTAAGGCAGTGAGTAGGTCTGTGAACACTTTGAGAAAGTGCTTCTACTTTCAGCATTGTAGCCTACAGCCCATTGATTCAATATAATCAATGGGTCTCATTCAAGATGCACTCATACGAACAGTTTTGTTCTTAAATTGTGCGTACGAGTGATTTAAGAGAACTTGTCGCATTCACCAAGTTTTTCGTGTCCATCAGGACCACATGACAAACTACATTTTCACGCCGCCATATTTGTGTCCTCCCGTAGCATTCAGGTCACAGGTTACAGTGTTGTCACGTTACCAGAACAAGTAGAGTAGGAGGAAAATCAGCGAGAGACCGAAAATTGACATTATTTGAAATATGCCAGGAATATGTTGTGCTGTTGGCTGTGATAGCAGTTGACAAAGAAACCCCGAAATGCAGTTTTATTCCATCCCAAAGGACATAGACCGGTAGAATAAGTGGTTGGCTGCAATCACGGTAACGTAACGGTAAACTACTACCAAAACCACACGTTTAAAAACTGTTATTGAATTATTTGTATGTGCTGTGTCCAGATGCCATATTTCGGTGCAATCTGTTGGTTTCCTTAGCTAGGATATTATTTTTTTGAATTGGCTCTATATGAATGAATTGGATTATGATCACAATTAATTGAATTCCAATTGGCTTGAATTGGACTATATTATTTAAGTGCCTTGAGATGACAATTGTTGTAGTTTGGCGCTATATAAATAAGATTGAATTGAATTGAATATCCGTGATTCCTTCACTCATCCAGCAACAGCATACTGGTAGGCATCCGTGCTCTTAAAAGCCTTCAGGCTGTCTCGGCTGTAGGGGGAGGTATTGTGGATCAATACATAAATATCCCTGAATGTGAGTTGGGGCAGGCGTTTTGCAGAGGGTAGTGGACAAAAAATATTGTTGAGGGTAATAAATATGGGTCGCAACCAGTCGTTGTCTCTCCGTCTCGTTCAAGTGTGAGGTGTGTACCGCCATAGCGAAACTGAGGAGAACTGTCAAATTAGACACAAATATGGCGGCGGTCTCGTCGATGTGACGTCAGTGGTACCCATGAATGCGTTTTCTTTCAGGTACGACCAGAAGTTACACGTGATCCAGACCTGTCGTAGGAGTCACATAAAATAGTCCGCTGTTATTTGAATCAAGTTTTCTTGTCTAATGGATTGTATATTTAATTACTTTGAAGCAATCATAGATAAATATATACATTATACCCCATAATTATGCTGACATTATTCTGTTGGATTTAAATTATGCACTAATTGAAGGTTAATTTGACTCTGTATATACCAAGGTCAATGGGAAGTGTAACCAGAGGCTGACTTGCTACTTTTGGATGCCTTAGCGCATCAGGCTCTTGGAAGAGAGCGTGTGTTCTGAGACTGTGTAGATATCCTTGCGGAGACAGACGAATGGCTGACATTGCACTTTAGATTGCCAAGACTATGCTAGAGCCACAACTCTAGAGAGAAACACGCCGATCAAACCCAATTCCACCACAAGTCCAGGTCCTCACTACCCTTGGATTTTTGGCCACAGGAACCTTTCAGCCATTTTCATATCAAACTATTTCTTCTTTATTTCGGTGACATTTTGAACTACAGGTGACCCGGAATTAACAGCACTCGTAATTGCTTCCCATTTCTTCACTGTAGTAGGTCCCGTAATTCCACTGCTGACACTGCTAAAAATGACAGAGTTTCCTTTTTGGATCTCTGAAAGCAGAACTTCAATGTCAGAGCCTGTAAAGTTGTTCTTTTTGCGCCTTGATGCCATTCTCTTGACTCAACACTCAACACTTCCTGGTACAGGAGAGAGGAAGCGTAGCCTTATATGGTATTATTTTGGGCGTGGAATATGAAAATTTACTATCCTCGTGCACTTGCACTTAAATACGCACGAGTGGCATTCATCATTTACACAGGTCCTTAACACACTTTTGAAGTAAAGAATGTTTGTTGACTCTGACGTGTTTGTATGAGACCTTCATGCGAAAAAAGTGAGAGAAATTTAGAATAAGAATACGAAAATGTTCTTGCATGAGGCCCAATGTATAGCATGCGTCAGTGTTGACTTATTCGTCAACAGAGACATTGGGAATTAGATCCCTGGTTATTAGTCAGTTTTAGTCTTCACATTAACTGAATGATGTTTCTGATGTATGAAAAAACATACATATCTGATCACATGGGTATCAAATTATTTTTCTACAACGATACTATTTTTCATCTATTTCTTATTATTACCACACTTTTGAATAAGAATACAAAAATGTTCTTGCATGAGGCCCAATGTTAATAAATCATTGAAGATCTCTTTCAGAAGGAAAACTACATTGTTATTGTTTTGTTTAAGTTATGTCTAGTTTGAATTATATCTGTACATGTAACTATTGCAAGGCTTTTTCACAGCCCAATCCTTCTTTCACAAAAGTTTGTGTTTTCTTTTTAAGTTTTAAATTTGCTGATTAAAACTGAGACAAGTGGAAAGACTGTGCTTGTCCTCTGTTGCCAAAAGCAGCTTACAACTTAGGGTCAGCGCTAAAAGAACCTGTATTAAATTATGATTTTAAGCCTGATGTAACGTGTGCTGTCGGAGGGTTTCTTTCTTCGAAAACATTTCAGGAGGCCCCCCTCCATCTTTATATCAGCACATGTGAGTCTCCTAAGCCAAACCACTGTGCAAAGGAGTTACATCATTTCCTGAATCCACTATGGGGGATTACAGAATGTCTACATGTCATTATATGTTTATAATATTGAACAGACTTCTCATTACCACTGGGTAGCGCTTAAACTGCAAGCAAATATTGGCCTCAGAGTGTCTTGAGGCTGGAATGTTTATGAAATTGAGCAAAATTGAGCAATGTATATGTGAATTACACAAATTTAATCTGATTTGTTGTTCTGATAAACTGATAATGGCAAAATGATAGCCTTCACGGAACACTGTATGAACATTTTGTAAAGTCCCACCCTGACCTTTGCATAACTGTTCAATTGTGTGCCAAGTTTCATTAGTTTTGGAGCAACTTTAACACCTCAGCTATGATTTCCTGTTTCATGGCGAAATGTCAGCGTTCACCATATCACCAAGGCAAATACTATTTGGCAAAAACTCATTTTTTTGACTAAGTTTGAACTGGATGAGATCAACTGTAATCGAAGAGTAAAATGTGTCATATTGTTAAAGAACAACATCTATAAATATCAAGAAAAACACGCCATACTGAGCATCCAGTTCAAAATGGCTGTGTGAGGCGAGCCTCTCTGGTGTACTCCAAACAGTGTCAGAGGAGGCTCACTGAATTCAGATGGATGGAATGGAACTATTAGCCATCAAAAGAATAACCTAAATTTTTGTCAGAACTACAATGCAGTAGTTTTTACTTTTTTTTCCCAAAGTCAGACACCTTAAGGCAGACTATTTAGTATTCTTTGCAGTCCGATTCGGGTGAGAGGCAGGGTGCGCCATTGAGTCCATTACAAAGCCACAAGAGACAAAAAATCAATGCACACTCACCCTCACTCCTAGGGTCAGTTTATGGGCAGAACATGCAACCCCCCAGCCGCAATTCAAACCAGGAAACCTCTTGCTGTGAGGTATAAGTGCCAACCACCACACCACTATGCAACCCCTTTGACGAATCAGTAACTTCATTCCTAAAATGAGTCTGTTTAACCAGCCCGAAAAAGATAATAATATAAGGTTGTCTAAATCACGTGTTGATCTAAATCCCAAGGTTAAATTTGTGAAAGTACAAAACTAAAAAATGGAAAACACACACACACATCAAAATTTTACATTAAAATATTTTTAAATATACAAAAGAAGCCACCGGGTCTCTCTCACGTGTGCCAAGTTGCATGAGCTTTTGAGCATTTTTAACTCTTAAACAATTACCTCCTGTTGCATATCAAATAATCAATATTTGTCATCAAAATATTCTCAATACTGAAGATCAAGCATATCAAGGTCTTAAGCATTAGTTGGCCACGTTAGAGTGAGGCTGGAAGAAACCTGGGATTGTTCTTATTCTCTTCTACCAATGATAAAATAATCAAAGCAGTTCTAGTTCGAATTTAAATTCTTCTAAATTAGTTGAACGGCATTTTCTTTCCAGCTTTCTTGCGGTCTGCTTTAAAGCACAGGTTTGAATTAAATCAACAAGTCAGCCTTTTCTGACCTTCCTTTTTGTCATTGTCTATTGTTTCCTTAGGAAGCTATATGGGCACATCATACATACTAGGTAAATTTTTCCTCTTAAAATTGTCTAATTTACAAGATGAGTTTGTTTAAATAGACCTTTAAATAGCAAAAATTGGATATTTAGTATAAATGATTGACTTCCTGTTGTATTCACGAAATGGAGACAAGATGCTCTTTAGGTTTAGGTATTGGGCTCTCATATATGTATTCCAATTTTCTTTCATTGTCATAAAAATTCAGTGGTGAGGGTACTTTAATAAGTTTGTTATGCCATTTTGCCACAACCATGCACAAGACCTGTATGACAGTTTACACTTCTTTGAGAGGTCTGCAAGTTTTCATTAGATTTTTTGCATGGGAAAGCCTTTATATCATGTGATTTCTTTTTATCTAGAATGAATAAAAAAAGCTATAGTTTTATCGGGGTCCTGCATACCCTTAGATGCTCAGACCTTAAGAGTGTAAATAATGGATAAAAGTACACTAAATATGTGCAAATATTATCGATTTGTGCCAATCTGTGTCCCTCATTCTTTTGAAACTGCAGCTCTGTCAAATGTTTTGGAACTAAACTGAATCTGAATAAAAGGTATGCATGTGACGTCATCAGACATGTGACTGTACTTAGTTACGCCTGGTTACACCGTGTAACAAACGATTCAAAAGGAGTCTTTTTCTTTATAAACTTAAAAAGTAAAGAGAAGAGAGTCAAAGATTGCTGTAATTAATCAAGAAAACTAGAACCAGTCTTGAAAAAAGGGAACGCTATGCAAGTGACATGTTAGATTTTAGCGAAAGTCATTAATGTTGTTTACCTACCAACAATAGCTATTTTGCATTTTGCATCCCCCATTTATAACTGCAATGCTTTTGCATTTGGTGGAAGTGCATTACTGCTTTTGGTCTGCATTGTGGATGACGGTTAAATGTTATGCAGTAATGACAACTTTAGAGTTACAGTAACAATCTGAATGATTGTGTGTATGTTCCAGGTTAATTGAAGAGCTAAAACAACAGAACCCTGACTTCTCCAATGTTACCAGTGGGATATATGTCCATGAGGTTGTTCCTCACTCTCCTGCACAGAAGTAGGTTTATTCTTCAGACACAGTTTCACAGTTTGTTGCTAATTTTTTAATTGAAATGAATGTGCGACCTGTGCCAAGTCTCATGTTGTTTATCTCTGTCTTCAGAGGTGGCATCAAAGATGGTGACATTATTGTGAAACTGAATGGCAGACCTCTGATGAATACAGCAGACCTGCAGGGAGCACTTCAGGAAGAGACAGCCCTGCTGCTGGAGATTAGAAGGGACAATGATGACCTGCTATTTAACATTGAACCAGACATTATAATGCAGTAGACATTGGAAGCACAAGTTTCACGCAGTAAAATAATACCATGCTTTTCTTATAGAACATGTCAGCTGACACAAAGTCTAAAGTGCACACAACTTCTAATACTTAAGTAACCCACTGTTGATTTGGTTGTAACAATTTAAAAAAGAGCATATGATACATGGTGCAAGGATGTCAAGGATTTACTGCTGTGCCGCCCAATTTTTCAAACCAGAAGTACTGAAAAAGATGAGCAAATGTACACTTCACTTTGTAGAACTGCATAAACCTAAACCACTTAAATACTTGAATTTTTCTATTAAATGTGGAGTTATTTAAAAAAGCAGACACATTTATTGTACAGACACCTAAAAAATAGCTGGTAAGCAGCACATTTGGTTCATGTAGAAAATAGGAGTTAATTGGAGTGAAGAACAGATGCATTTGATATAAAAAAACATGAAAGACAAGAGATGATGGAATATGGGCAGAAAAACATCAAAACACGTGCTCCCAATCACATTTCTTTTTTTTTTATAAATGTAAAGCTCCCCTTGATGCCCATTTATTTATTTTTGTTTACAATATATAACATGTAATAGAACTGAACCGGACCGGGGGACAAGGAAAGAAGAAGAGGAAAGAAGAGGAAACAGAACAAAAATAGAAACAAAAACCAGACAACCAGCTGCTACACCTGTAAAAAACAAAACAGACAACAATCCATGGCCTCTGAGGGGAATCCAGCCTTAGCGCCACCAGGAGCACCTCAAAGCAGACAAGCAGAGAAAAAACAAACACACAAACAAACAAAAACAAGCACAAGAAGCGGCAATCGCATACAACACAGCTGTGGATATAGATGACCTGAGACGACATGATAATACATCAACTGCTTAGCGAGCATGCTACTGGGCTAATAAATGTGTGTGTGTGTGTGTGTGAGAACATGCAACACCCATGGCACAGGACCTACATAGTAACCGTGGTTAGTTATGAGTGTATAAGTGTACAGGGCCACAATCCACAGCCCCCCCCCCCCCCCCCCCCCCCCCCCCCCCCCCCAGCAATCAGAAGCAGGCAGAGAGGGCCACAAGACCCAGGCCACCAGCAGCCCCCACGGAGCACAGAACCCAGGAAGCCCACCGCAGGGACAACCACGCATCCACCCAGAAGACTGCAGAGGAAGCCCCCGGACAGAGCCCCCATAAGCATAGGGCAGAGGCCCTCAGAGAGCCAGGGGCAACAGCCCACCGACCCCGCCAGGTCCCAGCCGCCCAGACATGGGCCGTGCACTGGACCTGGGCCCCGGGAGCCCGAGCGCCCCCAAACCCCCCGGCAGAGGCCCCACCCAATACCCAGGAGGGCCAAGTGCCACAGCGCCCCTGGCCCTGGGAGCCAAGACGTGCCCACAGGTGGGTGAAGTCGCGAGCAGCGGGGAGAGGCAATGCCGCCCCCCCATCGGGAGAAGCACAGGCAGGCCAGGCCAGGCGACAGCAAGTCCCAGATCCAGGCCCAATCATTACCACACACACTTTCACGTCCCATACATCCACACGTCCTCCCTCCCTCAACTCTGCTGGGGTGTAGTGCAGCGGGCACACCAGGGGGCCAGCAGCCCCCCAGCCACCACAGACCCCGAACCAGCAGAACAATTAATTAATCCTCTTGGCCCCTCCCGCCCCGAGCAGCAACCAGGAAGCAGGGGTGTGGGAAGAAGACCCCTCCCCTCACCCTTCTGGCTCTTCAATATTTTTTAATAGTGAGCGATTAAAGTTGAGGGGCAGCCAAACTTGTAGGACTGGGAGCGCGGCCCTCTGGGCAGCCTACATACCCAAAGAGCCCCGCCCACCAGATGCCACTCAGTGTAACCACCCCCCAAGACCTAATGTGTGTGTGTGAGTGTGTGTTTGATAAGTAGTAATGTCTAAGGTGTAATTAAAACAGGGGCGGGGAACTGCAGAGTGCAACCAAAGGGGACCACCTACGTGGCCCCATCCACTACACCCCACCGAACACACACGCCCCCAAAACCCTTCATGTGTGAGTGTGTGCTGTGTACAGGAGCCAGAAGGGAGAGGGGTATGGGGATATACACCGGGGGGAGCTACTCTCCCCCGGAGAAGGCAGCCAGGGACTGGCTGCAATAGGCATCCCCGCTACCTGGGAGCCAACACAGGGCAGGAGGGGCTGATGTCCACCAGGCTCGGGGCCTGCAGCGACCATATTGCGGGAGCTACTGTACCCCCAGAAGGTACCAATCCCGCCCCACCCCACCCCACCCTGGAGGACCTCTACAAACAACAAACAAACAACAACAAAAAACAAACAAACAAACCACCCGGTCACACCAGTCGCAGCAGCCCGGGCCTGAGACCCACCATCACCCAGACCATCACCCAGGCCCCCCCACCCACCCCCCCACCGCACGCCCCAACACCCTGAAAAAAAACACCTTGGAGGTCCCAGAGCAACAAGCCCGGCACCAGGACCTGCACCAACCCACCCATACTGTGGCGCGTGCAGGACAACCCAGCTCCCCCAGGCACAGGCAGGGCCCCCCCCCCCCGGGCGCAAGGCAGCGCCCAGCCACCAGGGCCCAGGCCCAGCACCACCACCCATGCCGGAGCGGCCCAGCCACCCGGCATAGAGCTAGCAGCCACCACCCCAAGGCCTCTAAGGGACCCCGCCCCACACCGCAAGACAGTCCCACCCGCAAGCCCCCAAAACTGCCCTCCAAGCCCGACACACAGTCCCCCCCAGCAATGACCAACCCGGTCCCCACGACCTGAGAGACCACCAGACGCCCGAAGCCACACAGCCCCCCCCAGCACACACCCAACCGCCCAGAGCGACGGGACAGCAACCCACCACCACCACTATGTGATAAAGCTAATCAGCGGGAACCAGAGAGAATTAAATTCAGCCAATTGATGTTTTGAGGAGGCAGACATTGTTTCCATGCTAATATAATCTAAAAGAAAATTTCTAAACTGGTTAATACACAGATTGTTCTTCGCTTTCCAGTTCATGAGAATAGTTTTCTTTGCGATACATAACACTGTGAGAACCATGTGTGCTGAGTTAATTTCCATGTTGATGTTGTCTAAGTCACCCAGTATGCACAGTGTGGGGCATGCAGGGATGCTACACTTTAGCCATGTTGATACGTCCGCACAGACTTCAAGCCAGAACTTCTGGACAGGCGCACAGAACCACAAAGCGTGTGCATAATCATCAGGTGTGTTATCTGTGCAATGTGAGCAGATGTTTGAGTGTGTTAGACCCATCCTGAACATCCTTTGTCCTGTATAGTGTGTTCTATGAAGGATTTTGTATTGTATGAGCTGTAAATTAGAATTCTGAGTCATTCTGAAGGTGTTTAAACATATTTGTGGCCAGAAGCTATGACTAGAACTGATGGATAAATCTGCCTCCCATTTTGAGGATGGAAGAGACATTTTGTCATCTATTTTAGACAATAATTTATATATTTTTGATAGTAGTTTTGGGGTGCAGATGCTTAGAAATTCTGCTACCCTAATCGGGTGTTGTAAGTCTGGTTGGTGGAGGATATATTTCTTTGTTATTATAGACTTAAGTTGTTGATATTCTAGGAATTTATTGCTGCCTATCTCATGTTGTGATATGAGCTCATCAAATGAAATAAAATGTCCATTTTGGATTATATGTTCCAGATGTTTGATTCCTTTGATCTTCCACAGAGTAAAGTTTAGCATTTTTTTGTTTTGCAGTATGTCAGGATTGTTCCAGATGGGTGTAAGCTTACATGGGACAGTTGAAGACTTTGTTATTTTAAGAAATTCCCACCAGGCTGTCAGAGAGGTGCTGATGTTAATGCTTTTGAAACATTTGTGATTTTTTACGTTTTGACTAATAAGTGGCAGGTCAGAGATTTCCAGATTATCACACAATGCTTGTTCTACATTTATCCATGGTTCATCTATTGGGCTAGGTTTAAACCATTTTGATATATACTGTAACCTATTGGCTAAGGAATAGTACTGAAAATTAGGTAAATCTAATCCACCACAGTCCTTGGTCTTCTGTAGGGTTTTTAAACTAATACGTGGTGGTTTGTTTTTCCACAGAAATTTGGAGATGCAAGAATCTAGTGACTTAAACCAAGTAGCAGATGGTTTTATGGGGATCATTGAGAACAAATAATTAACTTTTGGTAGTATCATCATTTTAATGGTTGTAACTCTCCCCATAAGTGATATAGGTAAGGACTTCCAACGAGAGAGATCGTCCTCTACTGTCTTTAATAATTGCACATAATTTAGCTTTGTTAGCTCTGAGAGCCTGGAGGAAATGTTTATGCCTAAATATCTGATATTTCCTGACTGTAAAGTGATTACAGGTATATTCTGGACTCTGCAGTTAATGGGCAGAACTGTGGTCTTAGACCAATTGATAGAGTAGTCAGAAAGTGCTGAGAATTTATTTATGAGTGTGATTGTGTGAGTGAGAGACGTTTGAGAGTTCTGAAGGAAAAGTAAAACATCATCAGCATAAAGACTTATTTTATGCTCAATATTTTGGGGTTGGATGCCTTTAATATTTCTTTCTTGTCTGATAGCAGCTGCTAAAGGTTCGATGAAAATAGCAAAAAGTGAGGGAGAAAGTGGGCAACCCTGTCTTGTACCTCTCTGCAGACTGAAGTTTGGAGAGGTTTGATCATTTGTCCTGACACACGCATTTGGGGAGCTATATAATATCCTTATCCAGTTGATGAAGTGTGACCCAAACCCAAATTTGTTTAATGCTGCGAATAAAAATTTCCAGTTCACTCGATCAAATGCTTTTTCTGCATCTAGAGAGACTATTGTGGTTTCCAGGTTGTTGATGTTAGAATAGTCTATGAGATTAATTAGCCTGCGAGTGTTAGTGGATGAGTGTCTACCCTTTATGAAACCTGTCTGGTCAGGATGTATTATAAGTGGAGTTATTTTTTCTATTCTATTGGCGAGGGCTTTACAAATTATTTTGAGGTCTGCATTTATTAGAGATATTGGGCGGTAGCTGGATGGAAGTATGGGGTCTTTTCCTGGTTTCTGTAGCAAGATAATGTTAGCAGAGTTCATGTGTGGGGATAATCTGCCATTCTGCTTAACTTGTAATACCATTTTGTGAAATGCAGGTGCCAAAACAGTCCAAAATTCTTTGTAGAACTCTGCTGGAAAACCATCTGGTCCCGGGGCTTTGTTACTAGGCATATGTTGAAGGGCTTCATGGAGTTCTCCTATTGAAAGAGGTGAATCCAGAGCCATTGCCTGTTCGGTTTGTTATTTTGGAAGGTTGATATTACTAAGAAACTGATCTATGTTACTATCTGATGGATCATTTTGTGATGAATATAAGGTTTTATAGAAGTCCCTAAAAGCATTGTTGATTACATCGGGGTCATGGGTGACATTTCCTTTTGAGTCTTTAACAGAAGTGATTGTTGTTTTCTCTTTGTTTCTCTTTAGTTGGTTAGCTAGGAACCTTCCAGATTTATTGCCGTGCTCAAAGTTCTCCAAGCGAAGTCTTTGTATGAGAAACTGTGTTTGTTTATCAATAATTTTGTTTAATTCAAGTTTAGCTTTTCTTAATTCATTCAGTGTGTGTTCCTCTTTGGAGGTACTGTAGACAATTTCTAATGATTTAATCCTGAGTTCTAAATCTGATATCCTTGAACTTTCCCTCTTTTTCTTATTTGATGAAAAAGAGATTATTTTGCCTCTCATAACTGCTTTTCCGGCTTCCCAAAGAGTACAAGCTGACATTCCTGGAAGGTCATTATTTTCTAAATATACAGACCATTCCCTTTTGAAATAATTAATAAAATCAGGGTCTTTTAGTAATGATGTATTAAATCTCCAATTCCTAGCTGGTGGAGTAACTCTGTTATTCTTCAGTGTGATAGAAACTGGAGCGTGATCACTGATAGTGATGGGGTGGATTTTGGTGTCTGAAATATCCCTCAACAAGGAACTGCTAACTAACAAATAATCTATTCTTGAGTATGAGTGGTGTACCGGTGAGAAGAAGGTGTATTCTCTAAGAGTGGGGTGGTGGGAGCGCCAAGCATCACAAAGACCAAAATCTTTCATATACTGTTTAACAATATTCGTGGACTGCCAGTTCCGCTGACTTCCTGAAGTACTGAGTCTGTCTAGTCCTGAGTCTAATACCATGTTAAAGTCCCCTCCTATGATGAGTGTGTTATCTGAGTGATCAGAGAGTGAAGTGAAAAAGGAGTGAAAAAATGAGGGGTCATCCACATTTGGACCATATATATTTGCAATGCATAAATTCATATTTTGAACAGATAAATTAACTATTAGAAATCTACCTTCTGGATCTATAACTGTGTTGTTTACGGTGAAATTTACTCTTCTATTTATCAGAATGGCTACACCTCTTGGTCTGGAGTTGTAACAGGCTGAGTACACATGAGGAAACTGTGCTGTGGTGAGAACATCAGCTACAGTCTTTGATAAATGAATCTCCTGTAATAAAACAATGTCCGCCTGTAAATCCTTCAATTTATTGGAGATTTTTAATCTCTTCTCCCTGGACCCAGCTCCATGCACATTCCATGAGATAAACCTCAGTGTGGACATGCTCAGACTAACGCAGTGAGTGCTGGATGCTTGCTAAAAGCATCCCGTGCGTGTGTGTGCATATATGCTTCTATGAACATGCCATTGTTGGTGTTTCAGTTGTCAGTATGAGATTGCTACAATATGTACTTGCGCTGTCGATGCTGTGTGGAACTTGATTATGTGCTCTGCTCAAAACTCTATGTGCGCCGTGCTTGTTAACATTACTTATTAAGGTGGAAATGCAGCGGGTTGGGGAAGAAAGACAGAATAGAAAAACAGTGCAAAAGAGTGGAAGTGTGAGATAGAAAAAGGAAAAACAAAAACAAAAAAACATACCCAAATAAACAAATATGAGCTGCATATATCCTATGCTGGTGAGACAGGCAGTGAGCTATATATTTTGCCTTGATAGATAACTGTGAATTGGATAGATTATTTCAGAGTTACTTATGTACCATCTATGGTGATATGATTTATACAAGTTAACGAATACAGATCACCTGGGGTTTAGAAGAGCCAAGGAGTGGTTTCCTGGTCGCGGTACAGCTGCCCGTTGATGAATAACTTATCCACCGCGATGACAGCTCGGGAGCCTCCTTCCATGAACTTTCTCCGGATGGGGAACAGAACCCTGCATCTTTCCAGGATTTCTTTGGGAAACTGGTCGTTGACGCTGAAGTCCGTTCCCCTCAGCTCCCTGCCGCGGCCCCTCACCTGGACCTTCTGTTGGAAATGCTCGAACTTGGCCACAATCGGTCTCGGTCGGCGGGCATCAGGTCTCTTCCCTCCCAGGCGGTGGACTCGGTGAAAAGTAATGTTTTTCACTACATCTCCTGGAAGTTTCAGCTCATTTTGAATGAAGTTTTTTACTGCGAGTTCAGGATCCTCGTCTGCCTGCTCCGGGATTCCAGAAAACACCAGATTGTCCCTCATACTACGAGCCTGGAGATCAATAATTGATTCTTTCATCCTCTTGTTCTCGTCAGAGATCCGGCTCATTCCCTCGGTGAGTGTTTTCACCGATCCTCTGAGGGCTGCGTTTTCTGCAGCCAGCGTCTGCACCTGTTGCTGGCTGAACTCCAACGACTCCCGTAATGCCTGGAACTCTCTGTGTAGAATTTCTGAACGGTTGCAATCCACTTTTAATCACCTAATTGTATCTAATTGTATCGCGTGTGCTAAAGCCAGACCACATTTAGAAACCGCACCATTTAAATTAAGCAATCACTCTGATACTGGTTTCCAATGTGCATTACAATTGTATAATGAATCTTTTGTACCTAACACAAAGCAATGTAAAACTCTCTCTTTGTTGTTCACAGCAGTTAAGAAAAGAGAAGTACCGCCCTCAGCGTTGGATTATAAGGGTAATTATATATGTTTCATACGTAGGGGTATAGGTAAGAATGTGGGTACACTCATGTCAGATTATTGTCAAGAATCCATCAATATCACTCAGGACGCAGGTAACTACTCAGCATCTTGGTTTCTGAACCAGACTTCCATGAGAGCAGACCTCTGGTGGTTGTGTGGGGAGATGAAACTGAGGCCTGTCTTTCTGCCTAACTGGAGGGCAGCTGTGCAGGGACCCAACTACTGATGCCTTTCCATCTGTTCCCTGTGGGGGACTTTAAGGCCTTGGGTGAGAAGCTCTCTCAAGAGAAGCTGCGACATCTCAAGCATTCAACTGTGCCTGGAGGCTCTTTTGACAACAAGAGTATACCTGGATCGCATAGGGGTTACGAGAGGAGTCCCAGATGAGTTTAAAGCTTGAACTCAAGTAGCTTCAGGTTTTGAATATTTTCTTTTCAGGTGGGCAACAATAAATAACAATGTTGATTGGATAAATTACATCTATCATAACCAACAGCGCTTTGTGAACTACACTAGAGATGCTGTTGAAGGCATTGCTGAACAATTAGGTCCAACTTCCCTTATGGCATGGCAAAATAGAATGGCTTTGGATATGTTGCTGGCAGATAAAGGAGGAGTGTGTCAAATGTTTGGAACTTTTCGTTGCACCTTTATTCCTAACAATACTTCCCCAGATGGCAGCATCATCAAAGCCCTAGAGGGACTCGCATCACTCTCTGCAGAGCTGGTAGAGAACTCTGGGATCAACGACCCCTTCACTGACATAATGGAGAAGTATTTGGCCGGTGGAGTGGACGAGTTGCTTTAATACTATTATCTCTGTCTGTTGTCACAGCCACACTAGTCACCTGTGGTTGTTGTTGTTGTATCCCATGATTGAGAGACTCTTCCAAAGACTGATTGAGACCACCCTTACCCTTTTAATGCATCAACAGGTAGAGAGTGATGACAACAAGCTACACCAGGATCATGGAGACAAGGATGCAGATGATGTTTAAAGTGCAAGGAAGTGCCTTGCATGACCCCAAGTGAATTTCCAATTATTTGTTTAGTGAAATTCTCTTTGAAGTGTTGAACAATGATGCAGAAGATATTCAAGGTTATGCAAAGAATGTTAATTGAAAAAGAAAAAAAAAATACCTTGATATCAAGACAAGAAAGCTCTTCACAACTGAGTGTAAGAGATAAAATCCAGGGTTTCTGGTTTAGCGATCTATGGAGTAGGATGTGACTTTTGGAGCTCTTGCAACATTTCATGAAAACCCCTTCCAAACGCACTTTTACTTGTACTGGTTCAGTGTAACTTCTATCCATGACTTTAATTACGACTTTTTGCCAACTAAAATGCCTCCTAAACCAAAATATAGAAGCTCTTCCTCAACACTGCCACAGCAGCCCGCTCCGCCTGCTGCATCCTCGCCACATGGTGACTTTTCCCCTCCAGGCGTTACCGGCGTCCCCGCTGGACTTACGGTCCCCGCTGCCTTCAAAGAGGAGCTACTAGCCTCGCTCCATAGTGAGATGGCGGCAATTTTCAAGTCTGGGCGGCAGGCGGCTCCAAGCGTGAATCTCTCATCCATCAAAACGGAGCTTCTAGCAGTAAAATATGATCTATCTGGCAGTATTACCAACATCCAGTCCGACGTGAATGCTCTGAAGGATACTGTAGGTGAAATGGAAACTTCACCTTCAGGTGTTCAAATATGTTTGAACACCTTCAGAATGACTCAAAATCCTAATTTACAGCTCATACAATACAAAATCCTTCATAGAACACACTATACAGGGAAAAGGATGTTCAGGATGGGTCTAACACACTCAAACATCTGCTCACATTGCACAGATAACACACCTGATGATTATGCACACGCTTTTGTGCACCTGTCCAGAAGTTCTGGCTTGAAGTCTGTGAGGACCTATCAACATGGCTAAAGTGTAGCATCCCTGCATGCCCCACACTGTGCATACTGGGTGACTTAGACAACATCAACATGGAAATTAACTCAGCACACATGATTCTCACAGTGTTATGTATAGCAAAGAAAACTATTCTCATGAACTGGAAAGCGAAGAACAATCTGTGTATTAACCAGTTTAGAAATGTTCTTTTAGATTATATTAGCATGGAAACAATGTCTGCCTCCTCAAAACATCAATTGGCTGAATTACATTCTCTCTGGTCCCCTCTGATTAGCTTTATCACATAGTGGTGGTGGTGGGCTGCTGTCCCGTCGCTCTGGGCGGTTGGGTGTGTGCTGGGGGGGGGGCTGTGTGGCTTCGTGCGTCTGGTGGTCTCTCGGGTCGTGGGGACCGGGTTGGTCATTGCTGGGGGGGACTGTGTGTCGTGCTTGGAGGGCAGTTTTGGGGGATTGCGGGTGGGGCTGTCTTGCGGTGTGGGGCGGGGTCCCTTAGGGGCCTTGGGGTGGTGGCTGCTGGCTCTATGCCGGGTGGCCGGGCCGCTCTGGCGTGGGTGGTGGTGCTGGGCCTGGGCCCTGGTGGCTGGGCGCTGCCTTGCGCCCGGGGGGGCTGGGTTGCCCTGGAAATGCCACAGTATGGGTGGGTTGGTGCAGGTCCTGGTGCCGGGCTTGTTGCTCTGGGACCTCCAAGGTGGTTTTTTTCAGGGTGTTGGGGCATGCGGGGGGGGGTGCTTTTCCTCTGTTGGGGGGGGCCTGGGGAGGCCTGGGTGATGGTGGGTCTCAGGCCTGGGCGGCTGCGACTGGTGTGACCGGGTGGTTTGTTTGTTTGTTTTTTGTTGTTGTTTGTTTGTTTTTTTTAGAGGTCCTCCGGGGTGGGGTTGGGTTGAGTGGGGTGGGGCGGGATGGGTACCTTCTGGGGGTACAGTAGCTCCCGGTATATGGTCGCTGCAGGCCCCGAGCCTGGTGGACATCAGGCCCTCCTGCCCTGTTTTGGCTCCCAGGTAGCGGGGATGCCTATTGCAGCCAGTCCCTGGCTGCCCTCTCCGGGGGAGAGTAGCTGTATGGTGTATATCCCCATACCCCTCTCCCTTCTGGCTCCTGTACACAGCACACATGAAGGGTTTTGGGGGCGTGTGTGTTCTGTGGGGTGTAGTGGATGGGGCCACGTAGGTGGTCCCCTTGGCTGCACTCTGCAGTTCCCCGCCCCTGTTTTAATTACACCTTAGACATTACTACTTATCAAACACACACACATTAGGTCTTGGGGGGTGGTTACACTGAGTGGCACGCCGGGGGTGGGTCGGATGGGCTCATCGTTGTCCTCGCCCACACCCATGGAAGCTCAGGTGAGCTAACGCCGTCGCCAGTGGGAACCTGGGCGGACTCACCACCACTCTTCGCCGGTGGGGACCCGGGTTGGCTCACGGCGGACCCCGCCTCGCCTCGCTGTCCTGAAGGGGCGGCCGGGTCCCGTCTGGCGGATGGCCAGACTTCCGGGGAAGTCCCTTCAGAGCCCCTCACTCCCACCCTCGTTGGATGTGTGGGAGCCATCCGGGGGGGGGGGGGGCTCTGTCACAGTTTATGTTTTAATAGTCTTGTTTTCAGTTTCTCATGTTTTCAGGTTATGTTCTTTCCATGTTTTTCCCCTGCCACCTAGTTTCACTCGTGTCACCTGCTTCATTGTCATAAACTGCACGTCATCACTAATCACTCCCTCCACAGCATTTAGTCTCCTGGTTTCCGTTTCACTCATTGCAGAATCCTCACTAACCCTTCATGCCTCAGTCACCGAAGTTAAGTCTGGTTTCCTGCCTCATAGCCATAGTCCTTTTCATAGTTATTTATTCATAGTCTTGTCACGCTTTCATAGTCTTGTTTTTGTCTTACTTTGTTTCTCACAGTCTTGTTATTCATAGTTATAGTCTTGTTTAGTTTTTTTCTCATAGCTTAGTGTTTTTGATAATCCGGCCCAGCTGCGTCCTATGTTATTGCCTTTTGCTCCCTGTGTTGTTTTTTTGTTTGTTTGTTTTTTTTAATTGAAAGAACTGCATCTGGGTCCTACCTTCCACCGATCCTGACAGGAATTCAACTCCTTGTGGAGTTAGCACTGGGTTCTCCATAGTTCCTTCTTTTGGGGGTAGCTCATTATGGTCATTATTGCTTTTTACATGAATAGGCTATAAATGGCCACTAATACCCGTAACTCAGGGGCCCCATTCGTTGGCTCATCAGTGAGGTTTGGAAGCTGGAATATTAAGGGCATGGGTAGCCCCATTAAGAGATCGAGAGTATTGCTCACTTGAAACGACTTAATGCCGACGTAGTGTTTCTGCAGAAAACCCATATGTGTAATACAGATCAGTTGAGATTGAAATATCCGTGGGTTTCTGAGGTGTTTCACTCAAATTTTAACTCAAAAGCCAGGGGGGTTGCCATTTTAATAGGTAAATCTGTTCAGTTTTCATCTTCCAAAGTTATATCAGATAAAAATGGCAGATATGTAATCCTATCAGGCACTCTGTCTAATGTTCCTGTATTGCTGGTTAATATTTATGCCCCCAAATTTTGACATCCCACACTTTTTGAATATTCTGTTTGAACATCTCCCCTCTTTACACAACAACTTCCTTATATTTGGAGGAGACATGAATTGTGTTACAGATCCCACCTTAAACTGCTCAAATCCAAAAACCTTGACTCCATCATTAATATCAAGGTCACTTTCTGATTTCATGTGTAAAAATGGCTGCATAGAGGAGGTTCCCTGGAGGTTCTCTAACCCCTTGATAAAGGAATATTCTTTATTTTCACAGATGCACAAATCTTTTTCTCAAATTGATTACTATTTTGTGGATTCTAAACTCATTTCCAAAGTAACAGCAGTGAATTACCACCCCATTGTTATTCGATCCCTCCGATCACGCCCCTCTCTCATTGGATATTCAGTTTTCCCGCAACCGCGGTATTCAGCATTATGGAGGTTTAATACTTTGCTTTTGTCAGACAATAAATGTATGGACTTAATTTCAGCCTCAATAGATGAGTTTATTCCTATTAATCAGAATGAGACAGACCCAATTTATTGCTTACTGTTGTGGGAATCACTAAAAGCGCACCTGAGAGGTCAAATAATTTCTTATTCAGCACATTTGAATAAAATCCGTAAAGCTAAAACACGAGCACTCTATTGATATGAATAAATTGTATGAATAATTAGCTACCTTCACCTCTTCCAATCTACTCGAACGTCGTGTTGAGCTCCAGACCGAATTCGATCTCATTACTACTGCTGATGCTGAGCGCCTTCTTTTACGTTCACGCTCTTCATATTACGAGCACGGCGATAAGACAAGCCGGCTCCTGGCTCACCAATTGCGTATATCTCTGCCTCACGCTTCATCCCTCAGATACAAGACTCATCAGGCAGATTGCATACTAACCCTTCCGCTATTAATGCGGTCTTTTCCTCATTTTATTCTTCTCTATATGAGTGTGAATCTCCATCTGATACAACTGATATGACTTATTTTCTAGATAGTCTTGATTTCCCTGTCATAAACCCAGAAGTTGCTAAACAACTGGATTCACTACTAACTGTAGAGGAAATCATGCTCGCAATAAGCATGCAAAAATAATAAAGCCCCCAGCCCCGATGGCTTTCCAGTTGAATTTTAAAAAATATTCCAGGCCAATCTGGCCCCGCTATTACACTCTGTATACAGTGAACCTCTGAGCCATGGCTCTCTACCTCCCACTTTAAGATAAGCTTCCATAAGTCTGCTACTAAAGAAAGACAAAGATCCAAAGCTCTGCAGCTCTTATAGACCTCTCTCTCTAATAAATATGGATGCTAAAATCCTTGCCAAAGCTCTTGCCTGTCGTTTGGAAAAAATTCTCCCAGCTATAATCTCTGATGAACAAACTGGATTCATTAAAGAGCGCCAGCTATTCTATAACATCCATACCCTCCTAAATGTTGTCTACTCGAAATTGTCTGCAACAACTCCCGAAGTGGTAATCTTTGTTGACGCCGAAAAAGCGTTCGACAGAGTTGAATGGGATTATTTGCTCACAGTACTGGGTAGATTCGGGCTGGGAAAGGTATTTATTTCATGGATAAACCTCCAATACATCCCCACCAACGGTATTCAGTCTGGATTTTTCACTCTGTCCTGTGGCACCCGGCAGGGATGGCCCTTGTCCCCCCTACTGTTTGCGTTAGCAATTGAGCCCTTGTCAATCTCCTTGTCACATTGTTTTCTTCTTAGATAGGTCTATCTAAGATCCTCTCCCATTTTTGCTGGCATATCACACTTAAAAATGGAGTTTAAATTATCACTGTATGCTGATGATTTACTTTTGTATGTCTCAGATCCAACTCTTTCTATATAAGCAATTATATCTTTCTTGCAACGATTCGGCTCCTTCTCGGGCTATACGGTGAATGTTTCTAAGAGCAAATGTTTTCCTATCAACATTTTAGCATTGCAACTTAATCAGTCTGATATCCCCTTCAAATTGAGCCCCTCTGGCTTTAAGTACTTGGGGATCAATGTAACTAGAGAGCTAACTAACCTCTTCTCTGCCAGTTTTACCCCCTTACAGTCTAAAATTAAGTCTGACCTTCAAAGATGGAGAAACCTATATCTTGCCCTAATTTCTGTTCTTTTTCAATTGTCTCCTTCTATTCCTGCTAAACCGTTTTATATGGTGCGGAAAGGCACCCAGAATCCGTTACTCTGTACTTCAAAGATGTAAATTCAATAGTGGACTATGACTCCCAAATTTCCAACGGTATTACTGGGTGGCACACATCCACAACATTTCATTTTGGCTCAAATCAGCAGACCCCCCATGGTGCAAATTAGAGGCATAGTCATGCGTCTCATCCTCCTTATTAGCTTTACTTACCTCTTCTATTCCAACCAACCCCTCTGGCTTTACAAAAAACCTAGTGGTATGTTCCACTCTCAAAATCTGGTACCAGTTTAGAAGACATTTTAAATTTAATTCTGCATCTACCTTAGCCCCTCTACTTAGTAATCATCTATTTCAGCCTGCAATATCAGACTCCACATTTTCAATATGGCATAACAAAGGCTTGACAATGTTTAAAGACTTGTATAAGGACGGGACTTTTTGTAGCTTTGCAGAACTATCAAATAAATTTCAGCTTCCACCGTTGCATTTCTTTCGATACCTTCAAATTAGACACTGTGTTAGAACTCTGTTTCCAGCTTTTCCCTCTTTACCACCAATGCAACTATAGGATGAGTTTCTCAATCTTAATTCCCTCCAGAAGCCATTTATCTCTAAGGTTTATGACAAACTCCTGTCCTATGACAGTTCACCAGCCATCAAAATCAAGGTTAATTGGGAATGTGAACTAGGGCTGAATCTGGAGGACAACTGGTGGGACGTTGCTCTTAACAAAATATACACAAGCTCAACCTGTGCTCACCTCACACTCATACAATTTAAGGTACTGTTCAGGATTCACTTTTCCAAAGCCCAGTTCTCACAAATCTATCCCACTGTCACTGACAGCTGTGACTGATGTCATGCGTCATCTTGCAATCTAACACATATGTTTTACTCCTGTCATTTATTGCTTAACTTTTGGCAGAACTATTTTAACACTATGTCAAAAATACTTTCGATTACTTTAAATGTCTCTCCCCATTTTATCGTATCCGTCTATCTCTTATATTTTATTTCAATTATTTATTTTCCTTTTTCTTCTTGTCATTTTCTTTTGATGTGTTATTTCCTAAAAAATTATTTAAAAAAAAAGTGGAAACACAAAGTCAGGAAACACGTCCTGTTGCCTTTTGGTTTGCTCTGTTGAGATACACAAATCTTCGATTTTGCTGTTTGGACACTATTATGTTTGTTTTGGTTGTGATTCTTGTCGTTAAGTGGACATTATTTTCTTCTGTGTGAGAGTGTCTCTCTTGTATGTCATATTGTCTCAACAAAAATATTATAAAAACATTTTTTTTAAAAAGAGCTGAAATCCAGAGTGAAACAACAAATATCCAACAAACATCCAGGAATACATCAGGGAGATGGCCCCCTGTGACAAACAGCCAAATGAATTCCTCAAGCAGCTGAAACCCAATGAAGGAGATGGGGAATAGGAAGCTCATAGAAGGATAAGCCCCTTGTTAGAAAAATGATATAGTTATACTATGAGAAAAGCTGCAAGAATAAGAGTTTCTTTGTTGGGGGGAGGCCTCCTCCTGTCTTTTGGTTCTCATAATACTATGTTGCAAGCAAAAGTATTTTGACTGTCTGAACACGTCTTCCCATAACATTAAATGGCTAGTAATGCCTTTTCCCATAATATTGAATGTCCCTTTCCCATAACATTGTGTGGCCAGCAAGCATAAACAATATAAATAGCAATAGCACCATTTTGTTCGTCAGACAACTCTGAGCCAGCTTCCTGACAGATTGTGCGGACTTGTCTCTTTCTTGCAAGAAATAAATGTTTTGTGTTAATCGTATCCAGCGACTCTGAGCTTAATTTTGAGAGAATTTTTCTGACATAATGGTCCTTCGAGCCGGATCCTAAAATCCTTTCCACTTTCCAGGATCGGAGCTGAAACCGTGCACGGGGGAGTCCAGGACTCCTAACTGAAGTCCTCTCAGCAGAGTTTCTGATAGAGGCCGGCTTCCACTGGCTGGAGGAAAGGTGACAGAATCTATTTTTGAACTCGCTGGATTCTTCGTTGTTGAACTTACCAGTGGATTTATGGTAAGGAACCCTTTGTGTTACTATTGTTGGCGAGAAATAGTGTGATTATTGGGGATAAATTGTGATAATTTAACTAACAATTGTTAGAAACAACAGGCCTTTAACTAAATAGGGGCGTTGCTATTTTCCAATAAGAAAAAGTTACTATTTCGAGTGAAACTTAGTATCAGGAAAGCCTTTAACTGGGAACTGTGTAGAGATTGTGTTGGATTAATTAAAAAATGAAGCAGTCAGGAAAGGTGAAGGTTCATAGTCTGTGTGAAGACTATCAGGTAGTAGCCTTTTAACTGGTAACTGTGTGTTGGATTAACCCAGGAAAACATAATAGAAGCAGTCAGGAAAGGTGAAGGTCCATAGTCTGTGTGAGAAGACTACAGGAATAAATAACTCTGCGCCGCGCGTTAGAAACAGAATCTTTCTTAAGAGAGTTTGCGATGGGAGATCGCAAGAATTAAATCCATCTTTGTTTGTTTGTTAAATTGTTTGTTTCAGTGTTGTTTTATTTGCTGTGTATGTATGAGAGTGAAACAGCTGCTGGTGTGGGATGTTGCTGATGGTAAAGGGCCTGGTTGTTGAATTGTTTGTTTGTTTGTTAAATTGTTTGTTTGTTAAATTGTTTGTTTCAGTGTTGTTTTATTTGCTGTGTATGTATGAGAGTGAAACAGCTGCTGGTGTGATGTATGTATGAGGGTGAAACAGCTGCTGCTGGTGTGTGATGTTGCTGATGGTGACGACAGAAGTAATGTATTACTGACTAATGGAGTTGAAGTGAACATTTGAATCTGGTTGTTGCTGGTGACATAACGACAGAAGTAGTGTCTCATTCAATAGTACTCCGAATAACTCCACTGAAAATTGATTAGCTGCAAGAGGACAGTATGGGAAATACCTGTGTTAAAGCTAACCGGGAGTTAAGTGGGAGTGCTGAAATCATGTTTCAAAAAGACCCCGATAATATTAAATACTTAGACAGATGAGAAAAGAAATTTGGTTTTGAGGGAACATGGTAACATTGCCCAATCCTAGAGAAGGAAGACAAAAGTAATGTACAAAGTAAATCTAGTTAAAAACACAAGGTTTAAAGCTAGACATTAGTACAAGTTTGTGTATTAAGATTTAACAGCTTTCTTAATAAGTTAAAGTTCAGCAGATCTCAGACAAACAAACAGAGCGTTTCAAATCTTTACTCCTTTCACAGGAAAAACTGTCTGAGCAAAAGATGTTTTACAAGCTGAGATTTTTATCATTTCCATATCAAACCTGCCATTCTTAGGCAAAGTCCTAGAAAAAGTTGTATACTAACAGCTTTCTGACTTTTTCCTGTCTAACAATGCTTTTGATACTTTCCTCTCACAGTCTTGATTTTATGTGTTTAACTGAGAGATGAAACAACAAGACCAAAAATGGGGGGTCTTTGTGCCATATACCCACTCACAAGATAAAACATTGAGTTTTTTCCTTAATTCGAGCATGTGTCATTTAAAATGGAGATAAAACGATCTTAAATACTTTGTATCAACGCAGAATGATTTTATTGATGATTTTATTGAATTTCTTTAAATTGTGTGCACTGCTGTTGACTGTTTAGTCATAACAGGGGACTTGAAGGTGCACATAGATGTAGCCCATAATAAGCAAGCTAAAGAACTCACTGCTTTCCTTGAAATGTTTGGTCTAACTCAGCGTGTGACTGAGCCCCCCCACAGCAGAGAGCACACTCCAGATGTGCTCATTTCAATGGGTGTTGTTATTTTAAATATGGAAGTCATTTGATGTTGCTGTATCTGATCATTTTTGTGTTCTCTTTGACCTCTTTGTTAAACCCAAACCAGCAGTTGGGTATTCACTGATAAATGACAGAACAGGTACAGAGTTTATGCAAATGATCAGCTTTGAAAATACTCTGTGTTCTAATGATGATGATCTGTTGAGCTCTTACACATCAAGTCTTTTAAATGGTTTGGATACCATTGCCCCTGCCAAGGTTAGAATGGTTAAAAAAGTGGGCAAAAGGCGCCATGGAGAAGAGAAGAGTCGGTCAGGGCACAGAAAAGAGAGTGCCAGAGAAATGAACGGAAATGGTGCAAGTCAAAGCTCCAGGTTCATGATGAGATTTACAGAGAAAAGCTATGTGTGTTCAACTGGACTTTGCATAGAACAGGGGAGAGTTATTTTTCTGAAATCATAAAAAAACTGCAGTAACAACTCATGTTCTGTTTGCTACAGTAAACAGATTAACAAACCCTCCAGTTTCACTGCATTTAGAACTTATTTCTACATCTAAGTGTAATGAGTTTGCAATATTCTTTAATGACAAAGTTCAAGGCATTAAAAATGAAATAATTTCCACCTGAAGCAGGTCTGAGACCAGACAGTCAAACCTTTCAGGTGCAGATGGTTTTCAAGCCAAACAGAAACATTTTCTAAATTTGAGATTAGCTCTTCTGCAACAATATCACAAGTTTATGAGAAACATAAGCCGGAAATGGAGAATTTAACATATTAATGTTAAGTTAAGTAATGCTATGTAATGCTATTGTAATGCTTCATTACTTCTGATTGACTAACTTCCCTAAACTTCCCTGAACTTAGGAACTTAGGAACTGACATCATATTCATCAGAGATTAAAGCATTTATCTCATATCTTATCAGCAGCAAAGTCTGTAAAATGCCTTACAGAACGGGTTAAAGTGAGTATTAGGATATATATATTTAAGAGAAATTTAAAGACAGCAGCAATAAATCAGCGTAATATATAGAGTAATATATTAATACTATTAGCAGTTTCTAAGTCTGCAGATAAATATTAATTAAATTAAACAGAAAGGTTGTGCATGTGTGTTCAACAGGTGCCAAACTGGATGGGTCAAAGGCAGAGTAATTTTGTTTAACTTGTAACATGACAATAAACAGTAATCTTAATGTGTTTGCACAGCAATGGAATAAAGAGGGCATGCAGAGGAGCACTTTAACAACAAAAAGAAAAGCAAGAAAGGACTAAACTTTTTGTTGGAAGGGAGAGAAGCAACTATTTAGGTGATGAGGGAAAGCGAAAACACAGATCAAAACAGGAGCAGAGACAGAGGACGTAGAAGGAGAGACAGAGCAGGAGGAGATACATGTCGGCTGTGTGGAAGGAGGGGTTATTGTGCGAGGGACTGCAGGAGCAAGAGTAAGACAGAGGAAGAGTTTGGGAGTCAGTTATGACTAGATAAGGAAAAAAAACAGGAGCTGTAACCAGGATAGAAGCAGAAAAGCCAGAAAAAGTGTTAAACTTGGAGGGAATTGAACTTATCTTACAGTATGACATCAAACCTGACATTACATTGAATGTTTCCGGGACAGAGGTAACTTTTCTATGCGACACATGTGCAACACGAACTGTAATCCATCCTGATGACATTCCTGGAGTTGAGGAATCCAAAGAAATTATTTGGGTCAAATCAGCAAATGGTAAGAGCCATCCTGAGCATTTATCAAAACTCTTGACAGTAACAGATACACGGACTGGAGTGAGTGCTGATTGTCAAGTTGTCTTGTCCACTTTGTGTCAGTGTAACTTACTGGGAAGAGATTTCCTCCATTTATCGAAGCTAAGAATAGTTCCAGAAGAAAAAGGGTTAACTGTAGTTCGAATGAAGTCCGCTCAAACAATGATTCAACATGACGTGAGACCACCTTCATACAGGTATAGTTTGGATTTTGTGTCTACAGGCCCCAGCTCTATCACGCTTCCTTGTCACACCGTAATGAAGTGCGGGCCCCGGTGCGGTCACAGAGTCAGGAGGACAAGAACTCTTAGTTCAAACAAAAGTTTATTAGTTAACAGAAAATCTCACACAGAGGAAAAACCTGGCCTGGTGAGCAGGGAAGTCGGCCTGCAGAACCGGAACAAAAAACCAAGGTAATCCAAGAACTGAAAATAATCCACAAAACATCAAGGGTCAGGATCCAGGTCGTGAACCAAACAGGCATAACAAATACATTAACACACGAGCAAAGAAAGGCGGAGAAGACCAGGTATTTAAACTAACGGGGCAATCAAGGGAAGATGGAACACAGGTGAGTTACGAACCAGGTGTCACAGCTGTGGCTGTGACAGTACCCCTCCTCCGACGACCGCCTTTAGGCGGCCCACCAGGCTTGTTAGGGTGGGTTCTGTAGAAGTCGGTGATGAGGGCATGGTCCAGAATAAACCGACGTGGAACCCAAGAACGCTCCTCCGGCCCATAACCCTCCCAGTCAACCAAATACTGGAAACCCCTGCCACGACGTCTGACATCCAGAATCCGATCAACTGAGAAAGCAGGATGGCCATCCACGACCAGGGGGGGAGGAGGAGGTTCAGCTGGAGGACCAAGTGCACAAGAGGTGACTGGCTTTAAGAGGGACACATGAAACGTGGGGTGTACCTTAAGGGAGTCTGGGAGCTTAAGGCGCACAGCCGAGGGATTAATGATTCTGACCACTGGAAAAGGACCAATGAAACGAGGGGCCAGCTTACGGGAATCTACCTGCAAAGGCAGGTCCCTGGTGGATAACCACACCATCTGCCCAGGCTGATAATTAGGAGCGGGCGAACGCCGACGGTCCGCCAACAGTCGGTTCCGGGCAGCGGACCTAACTAACGCAGCCCGAGCCTCCAGCCACACTCTGCGAAATCGTCGCAAGTGTTCCTGAACAGAAGGGACGGACACATCATCCTCCTGGGAAGGGAACAAAGGGGGTTGAAAACCATACATTACCATGAATGGCGACATACCAGTAGCAGATGTGGAGAGACTGTTATGAGCGTACTCCACCCACGGTAGCTGAACACTCCAGGAGGATGGGTTACGTGCACACACACATCTTAAAGCGGCCTCCAGGTCCTGGTTGGCCCGTTCTGTCTGGCCGTTCGACTGAGGATGGTACCCAGACGATAGACTAACCCTCGCCCCCAATGCGCCACAGAACGCTCGCCAAACCTGGGAAGCAAACTGGGGTCCCCGATCAGAAACGATGTCCATGGGGATACCATGGAGACGAAAAACATGATGAACCAAGAGCTCAGCAGTCTCCAGAGCAGAAGGGAGCTTCGACAGTGGTACAAAATGCACAGCCTTAGAAAAACGATCGACAATAGTAAGGATGACAGAGTTACCTGCAGAAGGAGGCAGACCAGAGACAAAATCCACCGCGATGTGAGACAACGGCCTTGAGGGAATGGGGAGAGGGTTCAGCAAGCCAGCGGGCCGTTGGTGCGAGGCCTTCCCTCGGGCACAGACAGAGCACGCTGCCACAAACTGATTGGTGTCACGGACCAGCGTGGGCCACCAGAACCGCTGTCGAATGAGCTCAAGTGTGCGTGCAGCCCCAGGATGGCAGGCCAATCTGGAGGAGTGCCCCCACTGCAGCACCTGAGACCTAACGTTCTCGGGAACGAACAAAGAGTTAGGTGGTCCGATCTCTGGACGGGGACAACGGGAAAGGGCCCTCTTAACCTGCTGCTCAACCTCCCAATGGACCGCTCCCACAAAACAGCTTGGAGGGAGCACAGGCTCAGAAGGATCAGTCAATGGTTGTCTCTCTGTCTGACGGGAAAGGGCATCAGGCTTTAAATTACGGGAACCAGGTCTATAAGAGAGTGTAAAATTAAATCTGCCTAAAAAAAGTGCCCATCTGGCCTGTCGAGAATTGAGACGTTTGGCTTGCTGAAGGTAGGCCAAGTTCTTATGGTCCGTCCAAACCACAAATGGAATTTCTGCTCCCTCCAGCCAGTGTCTCCACTCCTCTAATGCCAGAACGACTGCTAAAAGCTCCCGGTTACCCACGTCATAGTTGCGCTCAGCCGGAGACAGCCGGCGAGAAAAATACGCACACGGATGCAACTTCTGTTGTGAGACCTGCGAAAGCACGGCTCCCACACCACTGTCAGAGGCATCCACCTCCACTACAAACTGCTTAGAGGCATCAGGGTGGATGAGAACAGGCGCAGAGGAAAACAGCTCTTTAAGTCTTGAGAATGCCTGGGCAGCTTCAGAGGTCCAGGTAAAAGGGCTGGAGGTGGAGGTAAGTTGGGTGAGTGGTGCAGCCACCTTACTAAAATTCCTAATAAAGCGCCGGTAAAAATTAGCAAAACCAAGGAAACGCTGAAGTTGCTTGCGGTTCTCAGGTGCTGGCCACTCAACCACCGCCCTTACCTTGGCTGGATCAGAGCGAATCTGACCTCTTTCAATGAAAAAGCCCAAAAAAGAGACTGACTGGACATGAAACTCGCATTTCTCAGCCTTGACAAATAATCTGTTCTCAAGCAATCTTTGGAGAACTAATCTGACGTGCTTGCTATGTTCCTCCAGTGTGCTAGAAAAAACTAAAATGTCGTCCAGATAAACAAAAACAAAACGGTTGAGCATGTCACGGAGTACATCATTAACTAAGGATTGAAAAACTGCCGGTGCATTAGTTAACCCAAAAGGCATGACCAAGTACTCAAAATGGCCAAGAGGTGTGTTGAACGCCGTTTTCCACTCATCCCCCTCACGAATACGGACAAGATGGTATCCATTCCGAAGATCTAGTTTGGAGAAGACAGTGGCTTGATGAAGGGAGTGAAAAGCTGAATCCAATAGTGGCAGGGGATATTTATTTTTGACAGTGATAGCGTTCAGACCACGATAGTCAATGCAGGGGCGCAAGGTCTTGTCTTTCTTAGACACAAAAAAAACCCCAGCACCTACAGGGGAGGAAGAGGGGCGAATGATACCTGCTGCCAATGACTCCTGTATGTACCTCTCCATGGTCTCTCTCTCGGGACGGGAGAGGTTGTAAAGGCGGCTGGAGGGGAGAGGAGACCCAGGCAGTAAGTCTATGTGGCAGTCATAGGGACGGTGTGGTGGGAGAGAGAGAGCTTGATGTTTGCTAAATACCTCAGCCAAGTTATGATAACAAGGAGGAACCCCAGAAAGACCAGGAGAGACGGAAGGAACTATGGCAGGAGGACTCAAGGCTGGAACAGCAGATCTAAGACAATTATTGTGGCATGCTACACTCCAGCTAATGATTGTGCTCTGTGTCCAGTCAATGTTGGGATTGTGCAGCCTAAGCCAGGGGAGACCTAAAACCACAGGAGTATGAGGAGCAGGCATAACAAAAAAACTGATAAGCTCATGGTGGTTACCAGAGATAAGTAGAGATAAAGGTACAGTCTGGTGAGTAATTACCGACAACAACCTACCGTCTAGAGCATTTACCTTACGAGGTGCTGTAAGTGACACAACAGGAATATTATGTAGTTTAACAAAATCTGCGGAAATAAAATTCTCATCTGCCCCAGAATCCACAAACGGATTCATAGCCACCTCCTTAGAGTCACAAAAAAAAACGGCAGACAACTGAATACGTGTGGAAGGCAAACAACTTGAATCTTGGCTCACCTGGGTCCCCCCCTCCTCAGGTGAGCCTAGGCTTTTGGCAGATTGGGGCAGTTCTCTCGAACGTGGCCGGGTTCGCCGCAATAAAAACAAAGCCTCGCCTGAAGTCTCCGTTGACGCTCCGTCGGAGTCAATCTGGCCCGTCCAAGCTGCATGGGTTCAGGAGGGGGCAGGACAACAGGAGTGTGAGCACCTGCTGGAGTGGACACCTCCACCTGTTGGCCAGAGGCAGGGCCAAACAACGGGGTACAGGCGGAAGCGATGCAGCTCCGGTCACGCTCCCGGCGTCTCTCTCGCACGCGGTTGTCCAACCGCCTCGCAAGGTCTATTAAATCGGCCAAGGATTCCGACTCATCCCGAGCCGCCAGCTCATCCCTCAAATTGTCATTCAGGGAGCGAAGAAATATTCCCATCAACGCAGCCTTATCCCAGCCGCTCTCCGTCGCCAGTGTGGAGAACTCAATCGCGTGGTCGGCTACTGACCTGGAGCCTTGGCGCAGTGAGAGCAGTCGGTTGCCCGCCTCTTTACCACGAACAGGATGGTCGAAGACCCCTCTCATCTCCGCCACGAACCGCCGGTAGGAGGAGCAGAGCTGGGGGTTGCCCTCCCACGTAGCCAGCGCCCACTGTGCAGCCCGTCCGGAGAGGAGGCTGGTGATATACGCCACCTTGGCGCGGTCCTCCCGGTACATCCGAGGCTGCAACTCAAACACCAGAGCGCACTGGAGGAGGAAACGTCCACAGGCTCCCACGTCCCCACCATAACGCTCCGGCGTCGGGAGATGGGGCTCAGGAAGAGGGGGCGTTGATGGCAGAACCGCGACAGGTGGCGGATAAGCAGCACACAGTTCCAGTCTCTGAGAGAGGGAGGCGACGCTAGAAGTCAAGGACCCCAACGCCTCCATAATGTCCTTGAGGTCCTGGGCATGCTGTCCCAATAAAGAGCCCTGGGCTGTCAGCGCCTGGTGAACCGACTCTGGATCCGCGGGGTCCATTTGGCTCGTGTGTTCTGTCACACCGTAATGAAGTGCGGGCCCCGGTGCGGTCACAGAGTCAGGAGGACAAGAACTCTTAGTTCAAACAAAAGTTTATTAGTTAACAGAAAATCTCACACAGAGGAAAAACCTGGCCTGGTGAGCAGGGAAGTCGGCCTGCAGAACCGGAACAAAAAACCAAGGTAATCCAAGAACTGAAAATAATCCACAAAACATCAAGGGTCAGGATCCAGGTCGTGAACCAAACAGGCATAACAAATACATTAACACACGAGCAAAGAAAGGCGGAGAAGACCAGGTATTTAAACTAACGGGGCAATCAAGGGAAGATGAAACACAGGTGAGTTACGAACCAGGTGTCACAGCTGTGGCTGTGACATTCCTCTCCTTAAGAAGGCAAAAGAACACGTCTCAGGAGAGCTCACCTTCAGGTCACCACATGAATTACACTGCACTATGTCTTACAAATATACTCAACATATTTAATTTTTTTAAACAAATGAAATGTTTAAAAAAACCTTAACAGACCATGTTAAAGTTAGAACACCTATACTGGAATAAAGAGGGTTGTTGTGCAGTCAGCTGCTCACTCTCCCACAGCATGAGAAAGTTTTTAAGATCATGTAATGCACCTCATGTGTCACTCTCCAAACCCACAGAGGACCACTGGAGGCGTTTAGGGGTGTTTGTGACTGCATGTGAAGAAGCCTCAGATTGGGAGAAGGTGGAGCCAGGACTAGAGTATTCTGAGAAACTGGATGCATATACTAGTCCATTAAATTGGACCACGCATTCAAAACCAAATGTACACTTACAAGGACAGATCTGGAAGAATAAAGGTGCCATTTACTATGAACTGTTGAACTTATACTGCCAAGAGTTTGTTTAAATATGCTGCAGTATTGAGCCATGGAGCACGTCATGTCTCTACAGGAGGGATGGTAGAAACAATGAACAAGGTTTTTGCAGTGTATGGTTTTATTAATGATATAATCATAATATGAGAATAAATCATTTTTGTCCAACATGTCAAATATGTGCAAAATATGATCCATACATATGGCCTAGGACCGGGGCAAGGACAGTTCCCGGGGCCGGACCCTTTTCAACACGTTTGTATGGATTTCATTTGATTAAATAAAGGGGTCTCCCCGGTGATAAGTGATGTTTTACCAAATGAGTTGAAGTATTTCCATATGCACAGGCAGATGCACTCTAAACACTGGTGAATTAAATATTTCCTAGATTTGGAATTCCTGAAAAAATCTACAGTGATAATGAGACGCACTTTGTAAACAATATTATCTTCCTGATGGCAAAGAACTTAAGAATAGACCTTAGAGACCACTGTGCATATCATCCACAGTCAACAGGATGGGTGGAGAGACACAATGGAATAATTAGGTCAAGACTGAAGAAACTGGGAAGAATTGGGTTTACTGTTTACCACTAGTAGTCCTAAACATGCATATTACTCTAACGAGCACAGGATTAACTTAATTTGAGATAATGTATTATATAAACAATTTTTACTACCACAGAACTATTCACTGGACATGATTAAGAAAGAGAATACATGGATCCATGGTTAAAATGTTAACAAGTAGAGAGACCTCTTCTATCTAGTCTGTTCCAGGTGACTCTGTGGAGGAATCTCTAATACCCGGAGACTGGCTCCTCATCAAAGTGATAAAGAAAGAGAACTGGTCCAGCCCAAGGTGGGAAGGTTCACAGCAGGTACTGTTTACAGCACCCACAGCAGCTAAAATAATATATCCTGGATTCACTTATCACACTGTAAACTAGTAAGGCCACGACCTGCGGAAGTAGGGAAAGATTAGTTACCCACCACCGTTCTCTGAGGCATGAGTCTGACTACAAAGGGGAATTCTCTCAGCAGGAGGGGGTTCGTCTTAACCTCAGTGAAGAAAACAACGGCTAAACGAGAACATAGGATGTGGCTAAAATAAGACAGACAGACAGCAGCCGTGACATCCATTTAGAATACCAGGATTTTGTGGGTTAAAAGGAACCAGCTGTGTATTGTTAATCATTATTCTTATTATCGTATTCTTATCTTATATCGTATTCCTAATTCTATGGGATTAAGCACAGATTAATAAAAAACTAAAAGATAATGCATTACAATGAATCACCCTCAGACCCTTGACTCAGACTGACCACAGAGATAGGAGGTCCCTCAGGTCCAACAGACAACTTGTCAACCTATTTTTTGTTGCAGGAATACTGACATTGACATTGACTTATGCTCAATTATTTTATGTAAAGACAACCAAAAAGCCCATTTGTATTCTGAAAATTACATATGTGAAATGTATGTTAATACAAGATTTCTGAAGAATCGCCGGTGTATCAGTTGGAATTTTGTTATAACGAATAGTAGTCCATAACAGGTTATAGTGATCGGAATAAATGGCTGGAATGTATACAACATGACAAAATAACCAATCTAATTGTATTGAATGTGCTAAAGCCAGAATATAAATCTAGAAATTAAGCAATCAATCTGACCCAACTGGTTTCCAATGTGCATTACAGTTGTATAATTAATCTTTTGTACCTAACACAAAGCAATGTAAAACTCTCTCTTTGTTGTTCCCAGCAGTTAAGAAAAGAGATGTACCGCCCTCAGCGTTGGCTTATAAGGGTAATTATATGTTTCATCCTCAGGGGTACAGGTAAGAATGTGGGTACACTCATGTCAGATAATTGTCAAGAATCCATCAATATCACTCAGGACACAGGTAACTACTCAGCATCTTGGTTTCGGAACCAGACTTCCATGAGAGCAGAACTCTGGTGGTTGTGTGGGGAGATGAAACTGAGGTCCGTCCTTCCACCTAACTGGAGGGCAGCTGCGCAATAGCCCAACTACTGATGCCTTTCTATCTGTTCCCTGTGGGGGACTTTAAGGCCTTGGGTGAGAAGCTGCAACGTCTCAAGCGTTCAACTGTGTCTGGAGGTTCATTTGACAACAGAGTGTACCTGGATAGCATTGGGGTTCTGAGTCCCAGATGAATTTAAAGCTAGAAATCAAGTAACTTCAGACTTTGAATCTTTTCTTTTCAGGTGGGCAACAATAAATAAAAATGTTTACTGGATAAATTACATCTGCAAGGCATTGCTGAACAATTGAAATGTATGGAACTTTTTCCTGTTCCTTTATTCCTAACAATACTTCCACAGATGGCAGCATCATCAAGAGGGACTCGCATCACTCTCTGCAGAGCTGATAGAAAACTCCGGGATCAACGACCCCTTCACTGACATAATGGAGAATGGTTTGGTCTCTGTCTATTGTAACAGCCATAATAGTCACCTGTGCTTGATGTTGTATCACATGCTTGAGAGGACTGTCCCAAAGACTGATTGAAACCACCCTTACCCGCATAATGTATCAACAGGTAGAGGATGATGACAACAAGCTACACGTGGATGATGTAGACGATGATACAGATAACGTTTAAAGTTCAAAGAACTTTGAATGACCCCGAGTGAATTCTCAATGAATTGTTTCTGATTATTTTTGCGATCATATGAAAGACCAATGAACATGGGAATTGGACCTATTAAAAGGCAATTCCTGAATGTAGAGCATTGTAAAGATGATATGTTGCTTTTTCCTGCTAACATTCGTCCACAGGTTAAATTAACTGCATCAGCAGCAGAACCACTACAGGACTCAAAGTCCGGTAACTGACCAGGGGCCTCATGTACAAAGACTTGCGTGGATTTCCTACTGAAACATGGCGTACGCAGGCGGGGGGGGGGGGGGTGGGGGGGGGTGGGGGGGGGGGGGGGGGGGGTGTTGAACAGAGAGTCGGCACAACTATGGGTGACACTGCTCTGTCAGGGGTTTGGGTGTGGGAGTGTGGGTGACTCTGATTAAAGGTAAATACCTATATTTGTATAACTCACAACAAACATGTTCATACAGTAACCAGAGCAGAAGTGCGCCGGGGAAAAGGTGAGGCTGATTAAGACATTTCACACTTTACGTACGGGGTTATTAACATTTGCACACAGAGACGATCAGGGGCTTGTTAGAAAGATCTTAAGATGTTGTTTAACCAGCAAAAAAACAGCAAGTTACTAACTTTATCCACCAAATATGATGCTGTGAAGACGGGATAGAAATTGTGGGGGGGGGGCACATGCTCAATGCACGTCACGGGGAATAATATTAGGACAATTACACGAATAAAGTTACTCACCAAGAAGCCACCCATCACGCACAGTGCCAGTTTGTAGTCTGTTCCCAATAATTCTGTTACTGAATGTATGAATCGTGCGTTGAACCAGGCCACCCCCACAAAGCATTTGCGCATCACATACGATCTGTGCATTGATGGAATGAAAATGTTTCCTGTTGATATACAAATTCATCATGTGATGGGCTTTTATAGCACTATATGTGCAGTCGATAGCTCCGATTACGTTAGGAAAACCGGCTCTCGCTTCAAATTGCGCTTCAATGTTGGCCTGTTCAACTGCATTGTGGGAATTTGATATACCTCCTGAGATGCTGGTAATTCCGTCTCACTCAGCTGGCATGACTCCGCTCAGGGTCGACTGGCACAGTCCCAATCGGTTGGCCAGCTCCCTCTGGAATGCCCCGGTTGCTTAAACCCCAGCGTGCACATCACTTGTGGCACAAGCAGCGCATGGCTCCTCCCTGTGTTGCGCTCCAACGCCGGCCGCAGCTCTGCGCACAGTTCCAGCAGGACTGGATTCATTCAATTCAATTCAGTTTTATTTATATAGCGCCAAATTACAACAATTGTCATCTCAAGGCACTTAAATAATATAGTACAATTCAAGCCAATTGGAATTCAATTAATTTGTGGTTTGAGTGAAGGAATTCATTTTATAGCAAAATCCAAAATCATGCAGAACGTATGAAAATCAGCTTATTCTCGGATTCCTGATCCTTCAGTGTTGCTCTTTCTTCTACTGCAAAATACAATGTTCTTTTTTGAAGTCGATCTAGACATTGATAAATATGAAGGACAAAGCAGTTTTAACTTGGTTTGAGTGAAGGAATTCATTTTATATTAAAATCCCAAATCATGCAGAACATATGAAAATAAGCTTATGCTCGGATTCCTGATCCTTCAGTGTTGCTCTTTGTTCTACTGCAAAATCCAATGTTGTTCTTTGTTGAAGTCGATCTAGACATTGATAAATATGAAGTTAAAAGCAGTTTTAACATAGTTTGAGTGAACTCATGAAAGCAAGCTTATACTTGGATTCCTGAAACTTTAGATTTGCTCTTTCTTTTACTGCAAAGTACAACGTTGTTTTTTGTTGAAATCTATCTAGACATTGATGAATACCAGCTGAACATCTCTGCTGCCGCTTTTGATAATTTATGGTTGGGCACTCTTACCTTTTCTTACCCGCTTTTTACAAATTATAATTTGACATTCACACCTACTTGCAGTCAAACACCTGATCGTGTGCGGTTTGATATTCGAAAATTTTCTTTCATGTTTTCCAGCAATTATTGATTGACATTCAGACCGTCTTACAGCGGAGCTACTCCGCTCCCTTTTTTGATGGTGTATGTTCGGGCATTCAAACCTTTCCTTACCCGCTTTTTACAAACTATAGTCGGACATTCACACCTTCTTGTAGCCGAACACATCCACTCCTGCTTTTGATGATGTATGGTTGGGCATTCTTACCTTTTCTTACCTGTTTTTCAGTAATTATGGGTGGACATTCAGACCTTCTTACAGCCGAACATCTCCGCTGCCGCTTTTGATGGTGTATAGTCTGGCTTTCGAGCCTTTTCTTCCCCGGTTTTTACAAATTATGGTTGGACATTCAGACCTTCTTGCAGCCGAAAACCTCCGCTCCCTCTTTTGATTGTGTACAGTCGGGTATTTTAACCTTTTCTTAACCGCTTTTTACCAACTATGGTTGGACATTCACACCTTCTTACAGCGGAACACCTCCGCTCCCTCTTTTGATGGTGTATGTTCGGGCATTCGAACCTTTTCTTACCCGCCATTCAGACCTTCTTACAGCCGAACATCTCCGCTGCCGCTTTTGATGGTGTATAGTCTGGCTTTCGATCCTTTTCTTCCCCGGTTTTTACAAATTATGGTTGGACATTCAGACCTTCTTGCAGCCGAAAACCTCCGCTCCCTCTTTTGATTGTGTACAGTCGGGTATTTTAACCTTTTCTTACCCGCTTTTTACCAACTATGGTTGGACATTCACACCTTCTTACAGCGGAACACCTCCGCTCCCTCTTTTGATGGTGTATGTTCGGGCATTCGAAACTTTTCTTACCCGCCTTTTACAAACTATGGTCGGACGTTCACACCTTCTTGCAGCCGTACACCTCCGCTTCCGCTTTTGATGGTATATATTCGGGCATTCGAACCTTTTCTTACCCGCTTTTTACAAACCATGGTCGGACTTTCACACCTTCTTGTAGCTGAAAACCTCCGCTCCCTGTTTTGATCATACATTGTCGGGCATTCGCACCTTGTCTTACCCGCTTTTTACAAACTTTAGTCAGAAATTCACACCTTGCAGCTGAACCACCTGCACTCCCTGTTTTGATCATGTATGGTCTGGCAATACTACCTTTTCTTACCCATTTGTGAGTAATTATGGCTGGACATTCACACCTACTTGCAGCCGAACACCACTTCTCCCGCTTTTGATGATGTATGGTCCGGCATTCTAGTCTTTTCTAACACATTTTTCAGCAATTATGGTCGGACATTCACACCTACTCACAGCCGAACACTTCCGCTCCCGCATTTGATGGTGTATAGTCGGGCATTCTCACCCTTTCTCATCAGCTTTTTGCAAATTATGATCTGACATTCACACCTGCTTGCAGTCGAACAGCTCTGCTCCCGCTTTTGATTATGCTTGGTTGGATATTCGAACCTTTTCTTAACTGCTTTTTACTAACTTTGATCGGACGTTCACACCTTCTTGCAGCCGAACACCTCCGCTTCCGCTTTTGATGGTATATATTCTGGCTTTCGAACCTTTTCTTACCCGGTTTTTACAAACCATGGTCGGACTTTCACACCTTCTTGTAGCCGAACAACTCCGCTCCCGCTATTGATTGTGTACAGTCGGGTATTTTAACCTTTTCTTACCCGCTTTTTACCAACTATGGTCGGACATTCACACCGTCTTACAGCAGAACACCTCCGCTCCCTCTTTTGATGATGTATGGTTGGGCATTCGCACCTTTTCTTACCCATTTTTCAGTAATTATGGGTGGACATTCACACCTTCTTGCAGCTGAACACATCCTCTCCCGCTATTGATCATGTGCGGTTTGATATTTGAAAATTTTCTTTCATGTTTTCTAGCAATTATTAATGGACATTCAGACCTTCTTGCAGCTGAACACCTCCGCTCCCGCTTTTGATGGTGTATAGTCAGGCTTTCGAGCCTTTTCTTCCCCGGTTTTTACAAATTATGGTTTGACATTCAGACCTTCTTGAAGCCGAAAACCTCCGCTCCCTCTTTTGATCATACATAGTCTGGCTTTCGATCCTTTTCTTCCCCGGTTTTTACAAATTATGGTTGGACATTCAGACCTTCTTGCAGCCGAAAACCTCCGCTCCCTCTTTTGATTGTGTACAGTCGGGTATTTTAACCTTTTCTTACCCGCTTTTTACCAACTATGGTTGGACATTCACACCTTCTTACAGCGGAACACCTCCGCTCCCTCTTTTGATGGTGTATGTTCGGGCATTCGAACCTTTTCTTACCCGCCATTCAGACCTTCTTACAGCCGGTTGTCTGGTTTTTGTTTCTATTTTTGTTCTGTTTCCTCTTCTTTCCTCTTCTTCTTTCCTTGTCCCCCGGTCCGGTTCAGTTCTATTACATGTCATATATTGTCAACAGAAATAAATAAATGGGTATTAAGGGGAGCTTTACATTTATAAAACTTCCCTTGGCAAAGCAAATGTGTTTGGCATCAAAGGTATTCAGATTACTGCTGCCATAATGCTGAACAGGACAAGGGGAAAAAAAAAAAAAGATAAATAAATAACAAAAAGGTTGTTAACGTTTACACTGACAGTCAGTATGCCTTCTCAACTGTACATGTGTTAACACAGCATTGGAAAAACAGGTATGTTGACATCCACAGCTAAATGTATATACTACATATATTTTAGCATTATTAGAGATTATTCAATTGTCATCTACAATAGACTCGTATGAATGACCGGAAGGAAAACCATACTGCCAAAGAATTTGTATAAATATGCTGCAGTATTGAGCCATGGACCATGTCATGTCTCAACAGGAGGGATGGAAGCAATAATGAACAAGGTTTTTACAGCATATGGTTTTACTAATTATTGAAAAAAATTTTTTAGAATAAATAAATTAATAAAGTTTTGTCTAGCAGGTCAAATATGTGCAAAATACAATCCACAAGGCAATCTAAGACCAAAACGAAGATAATTCCCAAAGCCAGTATATCTTTTTCAACAGATTTGTTTGGATTTCATTATTTCATTATTGTATAGATTTCATTGAACTAAATTAATGTTAAGGGAAACGATTCTGCTCAGTGACAACAGAGGTTTTTACCAAATGGACCGAAATATTTCCATGTGCACAAGCAGATGCACTCTCAGTAGCAAAAGCACGGGTAAAATAAATCATTTCTAGATTTGAAATTCCTGAAAAGATCTTCAGTGATAATTTGACACACTTTGTAAACAATGTCATCTCACTGATAGCAAAGAACTTAAAATAGACCTTAGAAACCACTGTGCATATCATCCACAATCAGCAGGTTTCGTGGAGAGACACAATGGAATAATTAAGTCAAGACTGAAAAAAATCATGGAAGAAATGGGAAATATTGGGTTTACTGTTTACCATCCTAAAAATGCATCCTCCAACTAGCACAAGATGAACTCCATTTGAGAAAAGGTATGGAAGACCATTTGTACTCCCACAGTCAAAACACAGTCATCAACTGACATAATGAAGAAAAAAAGAAAAAGAGAAGAAACCTTAGCAGAATACACATATTAACAAGTAGAGAGATCTCTTCTGTTTAGTCTGTTCCAGGTGAACCGGTGAAGGAATCTCTGAAGACAGTAAAACCTGGGGACTGGATCATCATCAAAGTGATAAAGAAAAAGAACTGGTCCAGCCCAAGGGGGGAAGGTCCATTTCAGGTACTACTTACATCACCCACAGCAGCTGAAGGACTTCTTGGATTCACTTATCACATTGTACCACGACCTTCAGAAGGAGGGAAAGATTAGTTACCCACCACTGTTTTCTGAGGCAAAAGTCTGACTACAAAGGGGAATTCTCTGTACAGGAGGGAGTTCATCTCAACCTCAGTGAAGAAAACAACGGCTAACATGAGAACATAGGGTGTGACTAAAACAAGACAGGGAAAATGGATGGACAAAGGCCGTGACATCCATTCAGATTACCAGGATTTTGTGGGTTAAGAGGAACCAGCTGTGTATTATTAATCATTACTCTTATTATAGTATTCCCAATTTTATGTGTGTGAATTTGTGTGTGTGAGAGTTTAAAGAACCTGTTATCCACAGGCAGGTCTTAACTAGTATGGCACGGGTCCAGCCTGTCTCATCTTTTTTGGAAGGTCCAGCACTCGGCCGTAACCCTTCTGTCTGTTTGGACTCTCACATACATTCGGTTAATCATAGAAAAACGAGAACAAAAGTTTTTAGCCCCTTAAATTCATAAAACAGACTTGGTGCAGTTATTTCCATTCTAGAAAATAAGAGTAATCACCACCATTCCTATAAATTCTGGATATTCTAACAATCTGAATCTTTTTTAAATGTTCGATGAAGCCCTTTGCTGTTCTGTTTAGAGACTGAAATCCCAAATCATGCAGAACGTATGAAAAGAAGCTTATTCTCGGATTCCTGATCCTTCAGTGTTGCTCTTTCTTCTACTGCAAAATCCATTGTTGTTCTTTGTTGAAGTCGATCTAGACATTGATAAATATTAAGTTAAAAGCAGTTTTAACATAGTTTGAGTGAAGGAATTCATTTTATAGCAAAATCCCAAATCATGCAGAACGTATGAAAATAAGATTATTCTCGGATTCCTGATCCTTCAGTGTTGCTCTTTCTTCTACTGCAAAATCCAATGTTGTTCTTTGTTGAAGTCGATCTAGACATTGATAAATATGAAGGACAAAGCATTTTTCACTTGGTTTGAGTGAAGGAATTCATTTTATACCTAAAATCCCAAATCATGCAGAACGTATGAAAATAAGCTTATTCTCGGATTCCTGATCCTTCAGTGTTGCTCTTTCTTCTACTGCAAAATACAATGTTGTTTTTTTTGTTTAAATCTATCTAGGCATTGATAAATATGAAGGTAAAAGCCGTTTTAACATAGTTTGAGTGAAGGAATTCATTTTATAGGAAAATCCCAAATCATGCAGAACGTATAAAAAGAAGCTTATTCTCGGATTCCTGATCCTTCAGTATTGCTCTTTCTTCTACTACAAAATACAATGTTCTTTGTTGAAGTCGATCTAGACATTGATAAATATGAAGGACAAAGCAGTTTTCACTTGGTTTGAGTGAAGGTATTCATTTTATAGATAAAATCCCAAATCATGCAGAACGTATGAAAATAAGCTTATTCTCAGGTTCCTGATCCTTCAGTGTTGCTCTTTCTTCTACTGCAAAATCCAATGTTGTTCTTTGTTGAAGTCGATCTAGACATTGATGAATATGAAGGACAAAGCAGTTTTAACCTGGTTTGAGTGAAGGAATTCATTTTATAGATAAAATCCCAAATCATGCAGAACTCCTCAAAAGGGGCGTATGGCTTAATCACAAGTGTGGTTCTTTCTCATTCAGGGTAATATGAGGAAGTTTATGCTTGAAATATATGTAGAAATGGGTACATATGAAGGACAAAGCAGTTTTAACACAGTTTGAGTGAAGGAATTCATTTTAAAACAAAATCCCAACACATGCAGAACTCATGAAAAGCTTATTCTCGGATTCCTGATCCTTCAGTGTTGCTCTTTCTTATATTGCAAAGTACAACGTGTTTTTTTTTTGTTTAAATCTATCTCGACATTGATAAATATGGAAGGACAAACTTAGTTTGAGTGAAGTAATTCATTTTATAGCAAAATCCGAAATCGTGCAGAACTCATGAAAGCAAGCTTATACTCGGATTCCTGAAACTTTAGATTTGCTCTTTCTTTTACTGCAAAGTACAACGTTGTTTTTTGTTGAAATCTTTCTAGACATTGATAAATACCAGCCGAACATCTCTGCTGCCGCTTTTGATAATTTATGGTTGGGCATTCTTACCTTTTCTTACTCGCTTTTTACAAATTATGATCTGACATTCACACCTTCTTGCAGCCGAACACCACCTGTCCCGCTTTTGATGATGTATGGTCCGGCATTCTCACCTTTTCGAACACATTTTTCAACAATTATGGTCGGACATTCACACCTACTCACAGACGAACACCTCTGCTCCCGCATTTAATGGTGTATAGTCGGGCATTCTCACCCTTTCTCATCAGCTGTTTGCAAATTATGATCTGACATTCACACCTACTTGCAGTCGAACAGCTCTTCTCCCGCTTTTGAACATGTTTGGTTTTCTTAACTGCTTTTTACAAACTTTGGTCGGACGTTCACACCTTCTTGCAGCTGAACACCTCCGCTTCCGCTTTTGATGGTATATATTCGGGCATTCGAACCTTTTCTTACCGGCTTTTTACAAACTATGGTCGGACTTTCACACCTTCTTGTAGCCGAACAACTCCGCTACCGTTATTGATTGTGTACAGTCGGGTATTTTAACCTGTTCTTACCTGCTTTTTGCCAACTATGGTCGGACATTCACACCGTCTTACACCGGAACACCTCCGCTCCCTCTTTTGATGGTGTATGTTCGGGTATTTGAACCTTTTCTTACCCGCTTTTTACAAACTATGGTCGGGCATTCAAACCTTCTTGTCGCCAAACACATCCACTCCTGCTTTTGATGATGTATGGTTGGGCATTCGCACCTTTTCTTACCCATTTTTCAGTAATTATGAGTGGACATTCACACCTTCTTGCAGCTGAACACCTCCTCTGCCGCTTTTGATGATCATGTGCGGTTTGATATTCGAAAATTTTCTTTCATGTCTTCTAGCAATTATTGATGGACATTCAGACCTTCTTGCAGCTGAACACCTCCGCTCCCGCTTTTGATCATACATTGTCGGGCATTTGCACCTTGTCTTACCCGCTATTTACAAACTTTAGTCGAACATTCACACCTTCTTGCAGCCGAACACATCCTCTCCTGCTTTTGATGATGTATGGTTGGGCATTCGCACCTTTTTTTACACATTTTTCAGGAATTATGGGTGGACATTCAGACCACCCATAATTCAGACATTCAGACCTTCTTGCAGCCGAAAAACTCCTGAAAACCTCATACATTGTCAGGCATTCGCACCTTCTCTTACCCGCTTTTTACAAACTATGGTCTGACATTCAAACCTTCTTGTAGCCGAACACATCCACTCCTGCTTTTGATGATGTATGGTTGGGTATTGGCACCTTTTCTTACCCATTTTTCATTAATTATGGGTGGACATTCAGACCTTCTTGCAGCTGAACACCTCCGCTCCAGCTGTTGATGGTGTATAGTCGGGCTTTCGAGCCTTTTTTTCCCCGGTTTCTACAAATTATGGTTGGACATTCAGACCTTCTTTCAGCCGTAAACCTCCGCTCCCTCTTTTGATCATAGATTGTCGGGCATTCGCACCTTTTCTTACCCACTTTTTACAAACCATGGTCGGACTTTCACACCTTTTAGTAGCCGAACAACTCCGCTCCCGCTATTGATTGTGTACAGTCGGGTATTTTAACCTTTTCTTACCCGCTTTGTACCAACTATGGTCAGACATTCACACCTTCTTACAGCGGAACACCTCCGCTCCCGCTTTTGATGATGTATGGTTGGGCATTCGAACCTACTTGTTGCCCGCTTTTCATTAATTATGGGTGGACATTCACACCTTGTCGCAGCCAAACACCTCCGCTCCCTGTTTTAATTATGTATGGTTTGACATTCGCACTTTTTCTCACCCGCTTTTTACTATGGTCGGCCATTCACAGCTTCCTCTCCACCATACTTATGTATGTTGGGATATTCACACCCACTTGCATCCGAAGACCTCCGCCCCCACTTTTGTTGATATTTAGTCGGTCATTCGCACCTTACCCGCTTTTGGCAAACTATGGCCTTGTTGCAGCCAAACACCTCTGATCTCGCTTTTGATGATGTAAGGTTGGGCATTCAGACCTTGCTTCACCTGCTTTTCACCAAATATAGTCGGACATTCACACCTTCTTGCAGCCGAACACGTCCGCTCCACCTTTTAGTGTTCTATGGGGTATTCACAGCTTCCTCTCCACCATACTTGTATGGTGGGATATTCACACCCACTTGCATCCGAAGACCTCCGCCCCCACTTTTGTTGATATTTAGTCGGTCATTCACACCTTACCCGTTTTCTTGCAGCCAAACACCTCTGATCTCGCTTTTGATGATGTAAGATTGGGCATTAAGACCTTGCTTCTCCTGCTTTTCACCAACTATAGACGGACATTCACACCTTCTTGCAGCCGAACACTTCCGCTCCACCTTTTAGGTTTCTATCACACCTTTTTTTTCACCGCATTTTATAGATTATGGTTGGAAATTCTCAACCACTCATCCGAAGACCTCTCCTCCCGCTTTTGTTAATATATTTGAACTTTAGTCAGACATTCACACCTACTTGCAGCCGAACACCACCTCTCTAGCTTTTGATGATGTATGGTCCGGCATTCTTACCGTTTCTAACACATTTTTCAGCAATTATGGTAGGACATTCACACCTTCTTGCAGCTGAACACCTCCTCTCCCACTTATGATCATGTGCGGATTGATTTTCGAAAATTTTCTTTCATGTTTTCTAGCAATTAATGATGGACATTTAGACCTTCTTGCAGCTGAACACCTCCGCTCCCGCTTTTGATCATACATTGTCAGGCATTCGCACCTTGTCTTACCCGCTTTTTACAAACTTTAGTCAAACATTCACACCTTTTTGCAGCCGAACACAGTTTTTTTCAACCGAATTTGGGCATTCAAACCTTTTCATACCCACTTTTTACCAACCATGGTCGGACATTCACACCGTCTTACAGCGGAACACCTCCGCTCCCTCTTTTGATGGTGTATGTTCGAGCATTCGAACCTTTTCTTACCCGCTTTTTACAAACTATGCTCGGACATTCAAACCTTCTTGTAGCCGAACACATCCACTCCTGCTTTTGATGATGTATGGTTGGGCATTCAAACCTACATGTTGCCCGCTTTTCATTAATTATGGGTGGACATTCACACCTTGTCGCAGCCAAACACCTCCGCTCCCTGTTTTGATCATGTATGGTTGGACATTCGCACCTTTTCTCACCCGCTTTTTGCAAACTATGGTCGGCCATTCACAGCTTCCTCTCCACCATACTTGTATGGTGGGATATTCACACCCACTTGCATCCGAAGACCTCCGCCCCCACTTTTGTTGATATTTAGTCAGTCATTCGCACCTTACCCGCTTTTGGCAAACTATGGCCTTCTTGCAGCCAAAAACCTCTGATCTCGCTTTTGATGATGTAAGGTTTAGCATTCAGACCTTGCTTCACCTGCTTTTCACCAAATATAGTCGGACATTCACACCTTCTTGCAGCCGAACACTTCCGCTCCACCTTTTAGTTTTCTATGGGGCATTCACACCTTTTTTTTCACCGCATTTTATAAAAACACCACAGGAACACCGTATTGAGGCTTTGTTCTGACCGCTCATTCGGTGTCGCATTTCTTTCAAGCAATTCTCCTGGTTAGCGGCACTCGGCTCGCTCCCAGAGCCGTGTTAAAGTCTACTTCGCATTCCGCACCTCCGCCCACCCGCTGCACTGAGCACTCTTCAGCCCTTTTAAATGGTATAACTTTACACTACTGCACGCTCCAGCGAGCACCATTCAAGCAACAACTTTGCACTCCAGCTTCGAACATCGGCACAGTCGCAACAAGTAAGGCGACTCTACTCAGAGAAGTCACTCTGCACAGTAACAAGATTTCTTTTGCACAGACAGAAAGGGCGACATCCGCAAAGGTAAAGCCTGCCAAAAATAGAAACAACTCATTAGTGCTGCTCAACGTTGTACTTTGCAGTAAAAGAAAGAGCAAATCTAAAGATTCAGGAATCCGAGAATAAGCTTACTTCCATGAGTTCTTCACGATTTCGGATTTTGCTATAAAATGAATTCCTTCACTCAAACTAAATTAAAACTGCTAAACCGCTAATCTGTTACATGCAAGGCAGATGTCAAATTCACCGAAATAGGATCTAAGGGTATTTGGCCAATCGAGCTGTAGCAGCTTCGGTAAAAGAGTATAAGTTGAAGAGTTTGTGAATAAAGGTGTGCGCACACATAGTGAGTTGTAGGAAAATAGGCAGGGAGCAATGCCGGCTGGGGTATAGGTTCTTGTATGTTGTCTGACTGTTTGATTTGAATGTGTTGTGTAAGTGTCCTGTTGAATGTTACATGTTTGGGCTTTGACACGCTTCACTGTGGTTGTTCACTGTGTGGTGTGTCCTGAAATGTTATATGTTTGGGCTGTGTGACATGCTTAATGCTTTTCAGTAGCAACCCACTTATTCATATATAGCAACTGACAACATAAGAAGTCCGGACATACTTTGATAGTAGTTGTAGAAGTATCCTTATTGATAATAGATAAACTAATTCATAGTGATAGAACAGTAGATGAACAGGTGCCTGCACATGTCTCATGAAAATAAAATGGGTGTATGATTGCTGACGGCAGAGCAATACTGCCAAACTTATGAGTTCTTGTGGCAAACTTGATTCAGTGTCTTGACGTGTATACGCTGTTTCGCTGACTTGTCACAAGAAACAAAGTGTGTTTGATAAGATCCGACCATTTTATTACGGGAGGATCAGTATGTATGGATTCTGATGTGACTGATAAACCCATTCGTATCTTAAGCATAATCTAATACGTGAGACAACGCCCTGGCACACAATCAAAAAAAAAAAAAGAGAGAGCGGTTTTGTGTCCCCACAGTCTATAATGTAGAAAAGAGAGAAAAAAGCCTTTCTGATTTGTTGTGTGTGCTCACAGTGCAGACTGTAGAGAAAAGAGAGAAAAGAAAGCCGTTTTGGTGTCACGGGTGTTGTGACTTACACACACACACATTTCTGAATTGAGAAAGGAAATTATTTTAGAGGAAGCACTAGAGTTTAGATCCCACATTTGTTGATAGGCATTCATTTAATTTTTCTTTTAATCAGTTTTAAAGTGAATACTAACTGAGAAATGAAAAAGATGAAGAGTTTAGAAGCTTGGTTCAAGAGCAAAACTTGGTTTATGATCAGCTGAGTCTCTAAACAGAACAGCAAAGGGCTTCATCGAACATTTAAAAAAGATTCAGATTGTTAGAATATCCAGAATTTATAGGAATGGTGGTGATTACTCTTATTTTCTAGAATGGAAATAACTGCACCATGTCAGTTTTATGAATTTAAGGGGCTAAAAACTTTTGTTCTCGTTTTTCTATGATTAACCGAATGTATGTGAGAGTCCAAACAGACAGAAGGGTTACGGCCGAGCGCTGGACCTTCCAAAAAAGATGAGACAGGCTGGACCCGTGCCATACTAGTTAAGACCTGCCTGTGGATAACAGGTTCTTTAAACTCTCACACACACAAACTCACACACGTTCGCACACATACACCCATACACACACACATTCTTGAACTTGCTGCAAGATTAAACCTTTGCATTAACTGACTCCAGCAACTCTGAGTCTCATTGAGAGACTTTTCTAAACAATTGGGTCCTCAAACCAGATCTCAACGTTTTTTCCGCTGTCCAGGGTCGGAGCTGAAACCGTGCACGGGGGAGTCCAGTACTCCTAATGAAAGAACCCCTGCTGAATTGCGGTAATTAGGGGCCAGTGTCCACTGAAAGGGGGAAAAAGGGACGAGATCGTACTTTTGAATCAATGGCCAGAAGCCATTGTCAGTGCAGGCATCAACAATAATGGTGTTATTTCACCCATTAACACTTAAGGTACCTCATGCAGTGGCTGTGATATGGTTACTTAACAAAATATATTTACCAGACATCTCTCCTACATAACAGTTCTTCTTTCACAGCCACACCTTGTTGTCGAGAGATGTGCTACACTTAATCCATCCACACTGCTACATACCCCACTGATGGAAAGCCTCATGATTGCATGTCAGAAATAACCATCAGTGTTTTACCCAGGCCAGACTTAACTGATATACGTTATGAAAATGCAGAAATAACTATATTTATTCAACAGATCAAGGAAAAAAACCCTGATGGCACAAATGCTACAGGATTTGCAGTAGTAACAGAAACTGAAGTTTTCTTAAAACAACCACTACCAAAAAATTACTCTGTTCAAGCAGTCGAATTGGTAGCTTTAACTGAAGCTTGTAAATTAAATAACAAAAAGGTTGTTAACGTTTACACTGACAGTCAGTATGCCTTCTCAACTGTACATGTGTTAACACAGCATTGGAAAAACAGGTATGTTGACATCCACAGCTAAATGTATAAACTACAAATATTTTAGCATTATTAGATGTTATTCAATTGCCATCTACAATAGACTCGTATGAATGACCGGAAGGAAAACCATACTGCCAAAGAATTTGTTTAAATATGCTGCAGTATTGAGCCACGGACCATGTCATGTCTCAACAGGAGGGATGGAAGCAATAATGAACCAGGTTTTTACAGCATATGGTTTTACTAATTATTAAAAAAAATTTTTTAGAATAAATAAATGAATAAAGTTTTGTCTAGCAGGTCAAATATGTGCAAAATACATTCCACAGGGCAATCTAAGACCAAAACGAAGATAATTCCCTAAGCCAGTGTATCTTTTTCAACATATTTGTTTGGATTTCATTATTTCATTATTTTGTAGATTTCATTGAACTAAATTAATGTTAAGGGAAACGATTCTGCTCAGTGACAACAGAGGTTTTTACCAAATGGTCTGAAATATTTCCATGTGCACAAGCAGATGCACTCTCAGTAGCAAAATCATGCGTAAAATAACTCATTTCTAGATTTGAAATTCCTGAAAAGATCTTCAGTGATAATTTGACACACTTTGTAAACAATGTCATCTCACTGATGGCAAAGAACTTAAAATAGACCTTAGAAACCACTGTGATATAGAAGGTTTCGCTAACACATTGGAATTGTTTTACTATTTAAATGGACTTGGTAAATGGACTTGTACTTGTATAGCGCTTTTCTAGTCTAGCTGACCACTCACAGCGCTTCACTACATGCCGCATTCACCCCACTCACACACACTCATACAGCACGTCTTAAGATATAACTACGTGCTTTTCTAATCATTCACACACATTCATACCCCCAATGATACACTGGGGGAGCAACGTGGGGTTCAGTGTCTTGCCCAAGGACGCTTCGACATGTATCCTGGGGAAGCCAGAGTCGAACCACCGACCTTCCGATTGGTGGGCGACTGCTCTTCCTCCTGAGCTACAGCCATCTGAAGAATTGCTTGCTGCTGATAAATGCAAAGAAGAACAGCTTACACATAAATGCTCACATATAGGCTGCTGAATGCAATGAAGACCTGCTTATCCAGTAAAGTTCAATGTCAATGTGTAATATTCAATTAGGATTTGCAAAACAGTGAAGTTAAACAGTGAATGGGTCCATAGTCGGTATGAGAAGACTACAGGAATATTTACCTGGGTGTACGTTCAAACAGAGATGAGAAAATTGCGATAAATTATTGTTTGTTTGTTTGTTAGTATGTATATGAATGTTATGTGTATAAACTGTGTTGAGTTGTAGTTACTCAGTAGTGTCTCAGTGAAACAACCGACGGGGGAAGCCTTGCGGTGACAACAAAAGCAGTGTTTTACTGATCAGTCAAGTTGATCCAGTGTACTCCATACAAACTGGTTGGCTACTGAAGGGATAGAAAATGGGGAATACTTGTTTTAAAGCAAACAAGGAATTAGATGGGAAAAATACATGTTTTAACGGGACCCAGACAATATTAAATACTCAGACAGATGGGAGAAGAAGTGTAGTTTTGTAGGAAATCACAAAATTATTACATAAAATTAGTGAAATCAATTGAAGAATGCCTTTCTGAAGAGCTGTTTACCACAGATGAGCAGCTTTGCGACCAAGCACATTGTAGATCGCTTTACTGCCAAAATGATCTAGTTTAATGGATTGGTTTAGACATGCATAACAGCATTTTAAGAACAAAGAGAGAAACAAAAAGGGACAACGCTTCATGGTGGAAGGTGATGTATAAATAACTGTGTATATGATGAAGGAGAGACCATTTGAGCAGCACAGCCATTTCGCAGCACAGGGACAGCAGTCCAAGTTAAAGGATCTCCCACGTGGTATCACCTGTCACACTGTGTCAAGGCATCAAAAGAAGAAAAAATCACCAAACTCAAGGACAAAGAGACGAAGACTCCAGTGAACAAAGAGAGAGGACTTACAAACCAGAAATACAAAAGGATTCTCGATATCAAGATCCAGAAGAAGAGGCTAACAATGCCACGAACACTTACGATGCTGGGAATGATGCCAGCAATGAACAGAGAAGAAGATTCAGTGTCATCAATCTGCAACACGTGCCTCTAATGAGGGGGTGAATATAGAATCCTCAACGATTACAACGTCTCTGGGAACTGTGACAACAACAAGGTTTAAACCATTTTGATATATATTGTAACCTATTGGCTAAGGAATAGTGCTGAAAATGAGGTAAATCTAATCCACCACTGTCCTTGGTCTTCTGTAGGGTTTTTAAACTAATACGTGGTGGTTTGTTTTTCCACAGAAATTTGGAGATGCATGAATCTAGTGACCTAAACCAAGTAGCAGGTGGTTTTATGGGGATCATTGAGAACAAATAGTTAACTTTTGGTAGTATCATCATTTTAATGGTTGTAACTCTCCCCATAAGTGATATAGGTAAGGACTTCCAACGAGAGAGATCGTCCTCTACTCTCTTTAATAATTGCACATAATTTAGCTTTGTTAGCTCTGAGAGCCTGGAGGAAATGTTTATGCCTAAATATCTAATATTTCCTGACTGTAAAGTGATCGCAGGTATATTCTGGACCCTACAGTTAATGGGCAGAACTGTGGTCTTAGACCAGTTGATAGAGTAGTCAGAAAGTGCCGAGAATTTATTTATGAGTGTGATCGTGTGAGTGAGAGACGTCTCTGAGTTCTGAAGGAAAAATAATACATCATCAGCATAAAGACTTATTTTATGCTCAATATTTTGGGGTTGGATGCCTTTAATATTTCTATCTTGTCTGATAGCAGCTGCTAAAGGTTTGATGAAAATAGCAAAAAGTGAGGGAGAAAGTGAGCAACCCTGTCTTGTACCTCTCTGCAGACTGAAGCTTGGAGAAGTTTGATCATTTGTCTTGACACTTGCATTTGGGGAGCTATATAATATCCTTATCCAGTTGATGAAGTGTGACCCAAACCCGAATTTGTTTTATGCTGCGAATAAAAATTTCCAGTTCACTCCATTAAATGCTTTTTCTGCATCTAGAGAGTCGATTGTGGTTTCCAAGTTGTTGATGGTAGAATAGTCTATGAGATTAATGATCCGGTTTGTGAACGAACTGTTGTGCCTACTGCTCTTCAGCCTGTCAAATGAAACGTAGAATTTAAAACGTGACAAATGAACGAAGACCCAAGGAGTTGAGTCGTAAACTAATCAATACTGTTTCCTGTGCGAGGACCTGTCAGTCGAGGAGTTGAGTCATGAACGAATCAATACTGTTTCCTGTCCTGCTGACTGAGCTTATGAAGCTACCGCCTGCCATGTGGTGAGGAAGGGTACTGCATGAAAATGAACGAATCACTCACTGAGACAACTCGTTACTCCCGAGTCATATAAAAAATTTGTTCATATCGAACGAATCGCTCACGAACGACACATCACTATCTATTTGACGAGTTATGCATGAATTCGGATTTTGCAATAAAATTAATTCCTTCTCTCAAACCAAGTTCAAACTGCTTTGTCCTTCATATCTATCTACTTCTAATCTAGTTTCAACAATAAACAACCCCACATCATATTTGCTCTTCGCCCAAAGATCATTGGGCACTTCAGCCAACATGGGTATCAAAGACAAATCTTTTTCAGATTAAAAACATGCTTCAAAATGTGATTCTGTGGTAGGAATTAATTCCACAGTTCTTTGACAATGCATTGTACTCAAAAATGTTTTTTTGTATGCTGACAATCGTTCAGAAAACATCAAATTTGGATCAGGAGGTGAAACGGTCCAATCCGTTTCTTTCTGACATGTAGCAACAAACTCTCCCACACCTTGTCAATGCCAGTGTGTAGGTTTGGCCAAGGAAATGTGAGGGCGAGTACCACAAACATTAAAAAAATCGAATTGCTCTGGAGTGAGCGACACAGCCAATAAAGTAGGCGCACATATTTTTTCACTTCTTCTCATAGTCATTGTCAGGCCCCAAAGAAATGTGTGATGTTCAGTGCAAATCAGCAGGTTGCATGAAATCAGAAAGGGGTGAAACTAACGCTTTTGCTTCTTCCACTAGTTGTTGTGAAAAAGGAGAGCTGGGAAGTTTCCACTCATAAGCATATGTAAGTGCAGATGAATCAAACTGCACTGCTGTGAAAACTTTGTCAGGCTGTAACATAACGTTAACACCCTCTGGTGTAGAAGTTAAAATAATGCCTAATTTACACATGAGATCACAGCCCATCAGGTTAATGGGACACAACTCTGATAACAAAAATGAGTGTTTGAAGGAGAGCCCATCGGGAGTGACACACGCAATGGGCGATGTCATTTTCTCCTTCACAACCTGGCCTGATGCAGACATAGAGTAAACGTGGTTTCCACTTAACTTTGGAGGACAATCAAACTCCCCTGACGTCACTACTGATGAACATAAGTTCCTATATTCTGAGAGAAATATCTTTGCTCTAGGACGGAAATAGCATGCAAAACTTTACTACGTGAATCACAGTCGGCAAGCGTTTCTTCACTACACAGAGCAGGAAAAATGTGTGAGTGTGTTTGTGCTATCACCCATTAGTGGAGGCTCCGCTGCCGCGTGACGTCCAGAACCTGCCTCACACCCTCAGTCAGCCTTTTGCCCAATTTCATCACTTTTCAGCTGTGGACAGTCCTTCTTCCAGTGTCCAGTCTGGCCACAGTAAAAACAAATATTCGAATCATAGCTCTGGCGTGGCCCATTTCGACCTCCTCTCCCACACGTCCACGTCTTCGACTTCGGCCTCGTCCTCTGTTTACACCAACTGCGTAATACATGGTCATGGCTGCCAAATGCAGCTCCTTTTCACACTTGTCCCTTTTGGTTGTCTTACGCGTCTCAACTTGGTTCTGAGCATGGCGAGCATATCGGTGAACGTCAGCCAAACGAGGACCCTCACACCATCCCACGTAAATGTTCTTTACTTCAGTGGCGACATCTGGCATGAGGCCTTTAATTATTGCATTGCATGCAATACTCTCCCATGGTCCTGATTCATTACCCAAATCCCTTGGTCTCTGATGACCGCTGTGCTTGCTGACTTCCTCAAGGATGCGGTGTACAAAATCATCAGTCCCTTCACCGGGTTTCTGTTTGCAGGTGTAAATGTGGGACATATTGATTTTGGTTGGAAATTGAGTGGTGATGGCTTGACACAGTCTTTGGATGGCTGCTTCATATTGAGCGTTATCATTATGTCCTCGTTCACTGTTGGTAGGTCGCAAATCCAGTTGTAGCATACTGGCCTCTATTTTGCAGAGGTCGGTCAGTTTGAACTTTTTTGCCAATATGCGACGCAATTCAACCCCGGTTGGGCAGAATTGTGCGCAGAAATCTCGCAACTCGTCAGCAAAATGGGGTCCAGAAATCTCTGGATCTGGTAAGCATTGTTATGCTTCCATGATGTCAGTCTCAGTCCAGGGTCGATAAACCAGTAATGGTCCAGTGGGAACTGCAACTTTAACCATAGGCATGGTTTGAATCTGGTTTTGTTTTTTCTCACGTTTAGATCTCTGAAGTCCAGATTGTGGGTAAAGGATTTTTGTCACTTGCGTTAAAAGTTCTTGGGCAGGTACGCTGGAGAACCAAACGTCTTCCTTTTCCTCATCATCAGACCTATGTAACTGATGTTGTGAGGATGATGGAATTTCTTCCCGAGGGAGGATGGAAGAAGTCCCTTCTTCCCGAGAGCCAGAGGCTTGTGGCAGGGCTGGCTGTTGTTGTTGCAGGCGTCGTGGAGGGCAGGAGTCCAGGTCTGGATCCGGCACAGCGAGAGCGCTCAGGGTGGGGTAAAGAGGTGCAGAAGGAGAAAAAGTGTTATCAGTGGAATATGGTGGTGGTTTAAAAGAAGATTCAGTCTTAATCAGAGCTGAATTATCTTTTCGTCCGCATACTAAATTATTATCATCATTCCGTCATGGCATTTGTTTAACATTTTCCTTTCTTTCTCTTAATACACTTTATTTTTTCCAACATTCTATACCTTTCTTACTTCTTATTTAAACTTAATTTTCTTTTTTTTGCTTCATCTCTTTCTCATATTTGCAAAACTTTTCTTCAAATTTTCTTATTTCTAACATACTAAAAGAACCTTCAGGTGGAAAACCTCTGGACCATATTTCTTTTTCATTTCATCATGCTTAGGTCCCCCGGTAGGGTCAAAAGTCTGTTAGGCCGGACCGCTCCCCGGCCAAAGTCAGGCGGTGGAGGTATGTTGAGGGGGCGTGGTGCATCAGCTGCAGGAGAGAGCTGTGGAGAGAGCTCTGGGGAGCATGACTAGGTGAGTGATTAGTACACCGGCAGTCACTTGTCTAATCACTCTCCTCTTTTAAAAACTCAGAGCTTGAAGGAGGATTGAAGTGGAGTGGGCAGCACGAACCGGGAGGGAAGGCCTGCGAACGACTCCAAATTCGTGAAAAAGGGTTAAATAAACTATACGTTGAACCGTCCGCTTTCTCTGAGTCTCTCTGAAAGAACCCGCAGTGGCAACAGGCCGCCTCAATGTGCAATTATTAAAGACAGTAGAGGACGATCTCTCTCGTTGGAAGTCCTTACCTATATCACTTATGGGGAGAGTTACAACCATTAAAATGATGATACTACCAAAAGTTAACTATTTGTTCTCAATGATCCCCATAAAACCACCTGCTACTTGGTTTAAGTCACTAGATTCATGCATCTCCAAATTTCTGTGGAAAAACAAACCACCACGTATTAGTTTAAAAACCCTACAGAAGACCAAGGACAGTGGTGGATTAGATTTACCTAATTTTCAGCACTATTCCTTAGCCAATAGGTTACGGTATATATCAAAATGGTTTAAACCTAGCCCAATAGATGAACCATGGATAAATATAGAACAAGCATTGTGTGATAATCTGGAAATCTCTGACCTGCCTGACCTTTCAAAAGCATTAACATCAGCACCTCTCTGACAGCCTGGTGGGACATTCTTAAAATAACAAAGTCTTCACTTGTCCCGTGTAAGCTTACACCCATCTGGAACAATCCTGACATCCTGCAAAACAAAAAAATGCTAAACTTTACTCTGTGGAAGATCAAAGGAATCAAACATCTGGAACATATAATCCAAAATGGACATTTTATTTCATTTGATGAGCTCATATCACAACATGAGATAGGAAGCAATAAATTCCTAGAATATCAACAACTTAAGTCTATAATAACAAAGAAATATATCCTCCACCAACCAGACTTACAACTCCCGATTAGGGTAGCAGAATTTCTAAGCATCTGCACCCCAAAAGTACTATCAAAAATATATAAATTATTGTCTAAGATAGATGACACAATGTCTCTAGCGTCCTCAAAATGGGAGGCAGATTTATCCATCAGTTCTAGTCATAGCTTCTGGCCACAAATATGTTTGAACACCTTCAGAATGACTCAAAATCCTAATTTACAGCTCATACAATACAAAATTCTTCATAGAACACACTATACAGGACAAAGGATGTTCAGGATGGGTCTAACACACTCAAACATCTGCTCACATTGCACAGATAACACACCTGATGATTATGCACACGCTTTGTGGTTTTGTCCAGAAGTTCTGGCTTGAAGTCTGTGCGGACCTATCAACATGGCTGTGGAGGTGGCGTGGTGCATCAGCTGCAGGAGAGAGCTGTGGAGAGAGCTCTAGGGAGCAGGACTAGGTGAGTGATTAGTACACCGGCAGTCACTTGTCTAATCACTGTCCTCTTTTAAAAACTCAGTAGCGTGCTGGAGCTGGAAGGAGGATTGAAGTGGAGTCGGCAGCACGAACCGGGAGGTAAGGCCTGCGAACGACTCCACATTCATGAAAAAGGATTAAATAAATTATATGTTGAACCGTCCGCTGTCTCTGAGTCTCTCTGAGAGAACCCGCAGTGGCAACAGGCCGCCACATTGGCACCCAACTGGTATTCAGCAGAGGAGACATGACGGAACCGCAATAGCCCATAACAGCTCTGGCCCAAATGCTGGCGGAGGTCGCGGCGATGAATCAGGACCAGGCGGCTCTTGGCAGGCAGCAGCTGGCCACACTGCAGCGCCAGGCGGAACGGCAGACGGAGCTGCTGGAAGCACTGGTGGCTCGAGCCGGGGCAGCGGCACCGGCCCCCTCGCTCGCTGGGGTCAGCCTGTATAAGATGACGCCTGAAGACGACCCTCAGTCATTTCTGGGGATGTTCGAGGCAACGGCGGTAGCGTGCAGATGGCCGGAGGCGGAGTGGGCCGTGCGGTTGCTTCCCCTCCTGTCTGGGGACGCCCAAACGGCGGCGCTGAGCCTTCCTGCTCGCTCTCGAAGCCAGTACGCGGACGTCAAGAGGGCAGTCCTGGATCGCCTGGGGTACTTGGCGGAGGACCATCGCCGCCGGTTCAGAAGGACCAATCTGGGCCCCACAGACCGTTCACCTATGCGCAGCAGTTGACCGACGCAGCGACACGGTGGCTGCTGCCAGGGGACTCGAATGGAGAGCGGAGGATGCTGGGACAAATCGTCCTGGAACAGTTCGTGGAGGGGCTGCCAAGTGGTACGGCGGAGTGGGTACGCTGCCACCGACCCACTGACCTGGAGGCCACGATCACCCTTGCGGAGGACCATCTGGCCGTTTTTTTCCAGGGCCGGACACCGGAGGCTCGGCCAGCATCGCTGGGCCGGCCAACACCAGCGCCCCGGAGGAGGCTGTCAACAGCTGGCTCTCAGCTGGCAACAGCACGACCGTCTCCTCTCCCCCGCACTAACCTTTCCTGCCCTCTCTTTCCACCCCATGTTCCAGCCGCTACAAGTCCTGCTCCCGACCCACAGAGGGTCCCTCAGGTGGCAGTTCAGGAGTGTTGGAGGTGCGGGCAGCCCCGTCATTTTCGCCGCGAGTGCCCGCTCATGGAGGTCGGACAGGTGATTCGGGTTGTTGGCCCTCCAGCGCCCTCCCCCGGTCCAGGAGGGACGTACAGCGTTCCGGTAAGGATTCAGGGGGGTACACATCAGGCAATGGTGGACTCGGGCTGCACACAGTATAGTTCACCAGAATCTGATTCAACCTGGGGCTTTGATAGAGGCAGAATGGGTGGATATTAGGTGTGTACATGGAGATATTCACAGATACCCCGTGGTCCCGGTTGAAATTCGCTGTAAGGGGATAAAGCATAGTGTGAAGGCCGCGGTTAGCTCCTGCCTGGCGCACCCCCTGATTTTGGGAACCCATTGGCCCGGGTTTGATAGATTAGTGTGGCAGTGTGTGGGGGTGCACTCACGACCGTCAGGGTCATGGGATATGTGTGCTGTCCTCAGCGGTGACGCGAGGTTGTCCGACACTGCAGACGGGGAGGGGGAGCCGACGGTACCTTCACAGGAGGCTCCGTTGGTTCCCGTGTTCGACTCCATGGAAGATTGTCCACTCGAGCAGTCTCGTGATGATACTCTACGCTATGCCTTGGATCAGGTGATAAAAATTGATGGTCATATGGTGCGCCCTGACGCAGTGCTAACATATCCGCATTTTTCATTGTTCAGGGACAGAGTGTACAGAGTGAGTCGTGACACTCAGACAGAGGAAATCATAACACAGCTGTTGGTGCCGAAAAGCTGTCGGGAAATCGTTTTCCAGGCGGCTCATTATAACCCGATGGCGGGGCATATGGGGTATGAAAAAACAATGAATCGTATAATGGCCCGGTTCTATTGGCCAGGCATTCGGGCAGACGTGTGCCGCTGGTGCGCGTCCTGCTCCGAATGCCAGTTGGTTAACCAACAGGCCGTCCCGAAAGCACTTTGCGCCCATTGCAGCTGATTGAGGTTCCATTTGAGCGTATTGGGATGGACCTCATCGGACCCTTTCATCGGAGCGCACGTGGATATCGCTTTGTGTTAGTTCTGGAGGATTATGCAACACGATATCCAGAAGCAGTGCCGTTGCGCACCATCTCTGCAAAGAGTGTAGCGCAGGCACTGTTTCAAGTTATCTCCCGAGTCGGGATCCCGAAAGAGATCCTGACTGATCAAGGCACCTCTCACCGTCCCAGAGAGCAGACATAGCCCAATTGCAGCAGCATTACGCTGATGTGTTCTCCCCCCTGCCAGGACGCACAAGCCTTATTCAACACCATGTTGAGACACACCCGGGCGTGACAGTGCGTTCACGTTCCAATGGGTTACCTGAGCACAAGAGAAAAGTGGTTCAGGCAGAATTGGAAGCTATGCTGGAGATGGGTGTAATTGAGGAGTCTAACAGCGCCTGGGGTAGTCCCATCGTTCTTGTAGTCAAGACGGATGGGTCTATCCGGTTCTGTGTGGACTATCACAAGGTGAATGATGTGTCACGATTTGATGCCTATCCTATGCCCCGGGTCGACGAGCTCCTGGATCGCCTGGGCACTGCTCGTTTTTTTACGACACTGGATTTGACCAAGGGCTACTGGCAGATTCCCTTGTCTCCAGAGTCTAAGGAAAAAATGGCTTTCTCCACTCCGTACGGGTTGTACCAATTTGTCACACATCCGTTCGGGTTGTTCGGGGCCCAAGCCACATTTCAACACCTTATGGATCGGGTCCTGTGGCCGCATGCTGCGTATGCTGCCGCTTACCTGGATGACGTCATCATCCATAGCAACAGCTGGGCATGTTCAGCAGATGGCAGCAGTGCTGGAGTCACTGCGGCAGGCGGGGCTCACGGCCCCTATCTGGGGTACCACTTGGGCGGCGGACAGGTGCGTCCACAGGTAGACAAGACAGCAGCGATTGCAACCTGCCCAAAACCTAAGACCAAGTAAGAGGTGAGGCGGTTTTTGGGGCTGGCCGGATATTACCGGCGATTTATTCCCAACTTCGCGGAGTTGACCAGCCCTTTGACCGACCTTACCCGAAAAGGTGCCTCTGATCCGGTCCGGTGGACGAAGCAGTGCCAGGTGTCACTTGAGAGGGTAAAGCAGACCCTCTGTGGGGAGCCTCTTCTCCACACACCTAATTCCTCTCTCCCATTTGTCCTGCAGACTGATGCATCGGGAAGGGGGTTGGGGGCTGTTCTGTCCCAGCAGGTGCGGGGCGTTGACCGCCCAGTGCTTTACATCAGCCGGAAACTATCCGAGAGGGAGACCAGATACAACACGGTGGAGAGGGAGTGCCTGGCCATCCAGTGGGTGGTCGGCGCTCTGCGATATTACTTGCTGGGGCGCCCATTCACCCTTTGCTCGGACCTTGCTCCCCTCCAGTGGCTCCACCGAATGAAAAATGTCAATGCACGGATCACCCGCTGGTACGTGGCACTACAGCCTTTTAAATTCAAAGTGGTCCATAGGCCGGGGGCACAGATGGCGGTGGCCGACTTCTTTTCCAGCTCGCATGGCGAGGTGGGGGGGGGGAGTAGGTTAGGCCGGACCGCTCCCCGGTCAAGGTCAGGCGATGGAGGTATGTGGAGGGGGCGTGGTGCATCAGCTGCAGGAGAGAGCTGTGGAGAGAGCTCTGGGGAGCAGGACTAGGTGAGTGATTAGTACACCGGCAGTCACTTGTCTAATCACTCTCCTCTTTTAAAAACTCAGAGCTGGAAGAAGGATTGAAGTGGAGTCGGCAGCACGAACCGGGAGGGAAGGCCTGCGAACGACTCCACATTCATGAAAAAGGGTTAAATAAACTATACGTTGAACCGTCCTCTGTCTCTGAGTCTCTCTGAAAGAACCCGCAGTGGCAACAGGCCGCCTCAATGTGCAATTATTAAAGACAGTAAAGGACGATCTCTCTCGTTGGAAGTCCTTACCTATATCACTTATGGGGAGAGTTACAACCATTAAAATGATGATACTACCAAAGGTTAACTATTTGTTCTCAATGATCCCCATAAAACCACCTGCTACTTGGTTTAAGTCACTAGATTCATGCATCTCCAAATTTCTGTGGAAAAACAAACCACCACGTATTAGTTTAAAAACCCTACAGAAGACCAAGGACAGTGGTGGATTAGATTTACCTAATTTTCAGCACTATTCCTTAGCCAATAGGTTACGGTATATATCAAAATGGTTTAAACCTAGCCCAATAGATGAACCATGGATAAATATAGAACAAGCATTGTGTGATAATCTGGAAATCTCTGACCTGCACTTATTAGTCAAAACGTAAAAAATCACAAATGTTTCAAAAGCATTAACATCAGCACCTCTCTGACAGCCTGGTGGGACATTCTTAAAATAACAAAGTCTTCACTTGTCCCGTGTAAGCTTACACCCATCTGGAACAATCCTGACATCCTGCAAAACAAAAAAATGCTAAACTTTACTCTGTGGAAGATCAAAGGAATCAAACATCTGGAACATATAATCCAAAATGGACATTTTATTTCATTTGATGAGCTCATATCACAACATGAGATAGGAAGCAATAAATTCCTAGAATATCAACAACTTAAGTCTATAATAACAAAGAAATATATCCTCCACCAACCAGACTTACAACTCCCGATTAGGGTAGCAGAATTTCTAAGCATCTGCACCCCAAAAGTACTATCAAAAATATATAAATTATTGTCTAAGATAGATGACACAATGTCTCTAGCGTCCTCAAAATGGGAGGCAGATTTATCCATCAGTTCTAGTCATAGCTTCTGGCCACAAATATGTTTGAACACCTTCAGAATGACTCAAAATCCTAATTTACAGCTCATACAATACAAAATTCTTCATAGAACACACTATACAGGACAAAGGATGTTCAGGATGGGTCTAACACACTCAAACATCTGCTCACATTGCACAGATAACACACCTGATGATTATGCACACGCTTTGTGGTTTTGTCCAGAAGTTCTGGCTTGAAGTCTGTGCGGACCTATCAACATGGCTGTGGAGGTGGCGTGGTGCATCAGCTGCAGGAGAGAGCTGTGGAGAGAGCTCTAGGGAGCAGGACTAGGTGAGTGATTAGTACACCGGCAGTCACTTGTCTAATCACTGTCCTCTTTTAAAAACTCAGTAGCGTGCTGGAGCTGGAAGGAGGATTGAAGTGGAGTCGGCAGCACGAACCGGGAGGTAAGGCCTGCGAACGACTCCACATTCATGAAAAAGGATTAAATAAATTATATGTTGAACCGTCCGCTGTCTCTGAGTCTCTCTGAGAGAACCCGCAGTGGCAACAGGCCGCCACATTGGCACCCAACTGGTATTCAGCAGAGGAGACATGACGGAACCGCAATAGCCCATAACAGCTCTGGCCCAAATGCTGGCGGAGGTCGCGGCGATGAATCAGGACCAGGCGGCTCTTGGCAGGCAGCAGCTGGCCACACTGCAGCGCCAGGCGGAACGGCAGACGGAGCTGCTGGAAGCACTGGTGGCTCGAGCCGGGGCAGCGGCACCGGCCCCCTCGCTCGCTGGGGTCAGCCTGTATAAGATGACGCCTGAAGACGACCCTCAGTCATTTCTGGGGATGTTCGAGGCAACGGCGGTAGCGTGCAGATGGCCGGAGGCGGAGTGGGCCGTGCGGTTGCTTCCCCTCCTGTCTGGGGACGCCCAAACGGCGGCGCTGAGCCTTCCTGCTCGCTCTCGAAGCCAGTACGCGGACGTCAAGAGGGCAGTCCTGGATCGCCTGGGGTACTTGGCGGAGGACCATCGCCGCCGGTTCAGAAGGACCAATCTGGGCCCCACAGACCGTTCACCTATGCGCAGCAGTTGACCGACGCAGCGACACGGTGGCTGCTGCCAGGGGACTCGAATGGAGAGCGGAGGATGCTGGGACAAATCGTCCTGGAACAGTTCGTGGAGGGGCTGCCAAGTGGTACGGCGGAGTGGGTACGCTGCCACCGACCCACTGACCTGGAGGCCACGATCACCCTTGCGGAGGACCATCTGGCCGTTTTTTTCCAGGGCCGGACACCGGAGGCTCGGCCAGCATCGCTGGGCCGGCCAACACCAGCGCCCCGGAGGAGGCTGTCAACAGCTGGCTCTCAGCTGGCAACAGCACGACCGTCTCCTCTCCCCCGCACTAACCTTTCCTGCCCTCTCTTTCCACCCCATGTTCCAGCCGCTACAAGTCCTGCTCCCGACCCACAGAGGGTCCCTCAGGTGGCAGTTCAGGAGTGTTGGAGGTGCGGGCAGCCCCGTCATTTTCGCCGCGAGTGCCCGCTCATGGAGGTCGGACAGGTGATTCGGGTTGTTGGCCCTCCAGCGCCCTCCCCCGGTCCAGGAGGGACGTACAGCGTTCCGGTAAGGATTCAGGGGGGTACACATCAGGCAATGGTGGACTCGGGCTGCACACAGTATAGTTCACCAGAATCTGATTCAACCTGGGGCTTTGATAGAGGCAGAATGGGTGGATATTAGGTGTGTACATGGAGATATTCACAGATACCCCGTGGTCCCGGTTGAAATTCGCTGTAAGGGGATAAAGCATAGTGTGAAGGCCGCGGTTAGCTCCTGCCTGGCGCACCCCCTGATTTTGGGAACCCATTGGCCCGGGTTTGATAGATTAGTGTGGCAGTGTGTGGGGGTGCACTCACGACCGTCAGGGTCATGGGATATGTGTGCTGTCCTCAGCGGTGACGCGAGGTTGTCCGACACTGCAGACGGGGAGGGGGAGCCGACGGTACCTTCACAGGAGGCTCCGTTGGTTCCCGTGTTCGACTCCATGGAAGATTGTCCACTCGAGCAGTCTCGTGATGATACTCTACGCTATGCCTTGGATCAGGTGATAAAAATTGATGGTCATATGGTGCGCCCTGACGCAGTGCTAACATATCCGCATTTTTCATTGTTCAGGGACAGAGTGTACAGAGTGAGTCGTGACACTCAGACAGAGGAAATCATAACACAGCTGTTGGTGCCGAAAAGCTGTCGGGAAATCGTTTTCCAGGCGGCTCATTATAACCCGATGGCGGGGCATATGGGGTATGAAAAAACAATGAATCGTATAATGGCCCGGTTCTATTGGCCAGGCATTCGGGCAGACGTGTGCCGCTGGTGCGCGTCCTGCTCCGAATGCCAGTTGGTTAACCAACAGGCCGTCCCGAAAGCACTTTGCGCCCATTGCAGCTGATTGAGGTTCCATTTGAGCGTATTGGGATGGACCTCATCGGACCCTTTCATCGGAGCGCACGTGGATATCGCTTTGTGTTAGTTCTGGAGGATTATGCAACACGATATCCAGAAGCAGTGCCGTTGCGCACCATCTCTGCAAAGAGTGTAGCGCAGGCACTGTTTCAAGTTATCTCCCGAGTCGGGATCCCGAAAGAGATCCTGACTGATCAAGGCACCTCTCACCATCCCAGAGAGCAGACATAGCCCAATTGCAGCAGCATTACGCTGATGTGTTCTCCCCCCTGCCAGGACGCACAAGCCTTATTCAACACCATGTTGAGACACACCCGGGCGTGACAGTGCGTTCACGTTCCAATGGGTTACCTGAGCACAAGAGAAAAGTGGTTCAGGCAGAATTGGAAGCTATGCTGGAGATGGGTGTAATTGAGGAGTCTAACAGCGCCTGGGGTAGTCCCATCGTTCTTGTAGTCAAGACGGATGGGTCTATCCGGTTCTGTGTGGACTATCGCAAGGTGAATGATGTGTCACGATTTGATGCCTATCCTATGCCCCGGGTCGACGAGCTCCTGGATCGCCTGGGCACTGCTCGTTTTTTTACGACACTGGATTTGACCAAGGGCTACTGGCAGATTCCCTTGTCTCCAGAGTCTAAGGAAAAAATGGCTTTCTCCACTCCGTACGGGTTGTACCAATTTGTCACACATCCGTTCGGGTTGTTCGGGGCCCAAGCCACATTTCAACACCTTATGGATCGGGTCCTGTGGCCGCATGCTGCGTATGCTGCCGCTTACCTGGATGACGTCATCATCCATAGCAACAGCTGGGCATGTTCAGCAGATGGCAGCAGTGCTGGAGTCACTGCGGCAGGCGGGGCTCACGGCCCCTATCTGGGGTACCACTTGGGCGGCGGACAGGTGCGTCCACAGGTAGACAAGACAGCAGCGATTGCAGCCTGCCCAAAACCTAAGACCAAGTAAGAGGTGAGGCGGTTTTTGGGGCTGGCCGGATATTACCGGCGATTTATTCCCAACTTCGCGGAGTTGACCAGCCCTTTGACCGACCTTACCCGAAAAGGTGCCTCTGATCCGGTCCGGTGGACGAAGCAGTGCCAGGTGTCACTTGAGAGGGTAAAGCAGACCCTCTGTGGGGAGCCTCTTCTCCACACACCTAATTCCTCTCTCCCATTTGTCCTGCAGACTGATGCATCGGGAAGGGGGTTGGGGGCTGTTCTGTCCCAGCAGGTGCGGGGCGTTGACCGCCCAGTGCTTTACATCAGCCGGAAACTATCCGAGAGGGAGACCAGATACAACACGGTGGAGAGGGAGTGCCTGGCCATCCAGTGGGTGGTCGGCGCTCTGCGATATTACTTGCTGGGGCGCCCATTCACCCTTTGCTCGGACCTTGCTCCCCTCCAGTGGCTCCACCGAATGAAAAATGTCAATGCACGGATCACCCGCTGGTACGTGGCACTACAGCCTTTTAAATTCAAAGTGGTCCATAGGCCGGGGGCACAGATGGCGGTGGCCGACTTCTTTTCCAGCTCGCATGGCGAGGTGGGGGGGGGGAGTAGGTTAGGCCGGACCGCTCCCCGGTCAAGGTCAGGCGATGGAGGTATGTGGAGGGGGCGTGGTGCATCAGCTGCAGGAGAGAGCTGTGGAGAGAGCTCTGGGGAGCAGGACTAGGTGAGTGATTAGTACACCGGCAGTCACTTGTCTAATCACTCTCCTCTTTTAAAAACTCAGAGCTGGAAGAAGGATTGAAGTGGAGTCGGCAGCACGAACCGGGAGGGAAGGCCTGCGAACGACTCCACATTCATGAAAAAGGGTTAAATAAACTATACGTTGAACCGTCCTCTGTCTCTGAGTCTCTCTGAAAGAACCCGCAGTGGCAACAGGCCGCCTCAATGTGCAATTATTAAAGACAGTAAAGGACGATCTCTCTCGTTGGAAGTCCTTACCTATATCACTTATGGGGAGAGTTACAACCATTAAAATGATGATACTACCAAAGGTTAACTATTTGTTCTCAATGATCCCCATAAAACCACCTGCTACTTGGTTTAAGTCACTAGATTCATGCATCTCTAAATTTCTGTGGAAAAACAAACCACCACGTATTAGTTTAAAAACCCTACAGAAGACCAAGGACAGGGTGGATTAGATTTACCTAATTTTCAGCACTATTCCTTAGCCAATAGGTTACAGTATATATCAAAATGGTTTAAACCTAGCCCAATAGATGAACATGGATAAGTATAGAACAAGCATTGTGTGATAATCTGGAAATCTCTGACCTGCCACTTATTAGTCAAAACGTGAAAAATCACAAATGTTTCAAAAGCATTAACATCAGCACCTCTCTGACAGCCTGGTGGGACATTCTTAAAATAACTAATAATTCTTCACTTGTCCCGTGTAAGCTTACACCCATCTGGAACAATCCTGACATCCTGCAAAACAAAAAAATGCTAAACTTTACTCTGTGGAAGATCAAAGGAATCAAACATCTGGAACATATAATCCAAAATGGACATTTTATTTCATGATGAGCTCATATCACAACATGAGATAGGCAGCAATAAATTTCTAGAATATCAACAACTTAAGTCTTTAATAACAAAGAAATATATCCTCCACCAACCAGACTTACAACTCCCGATTAGGGTAGCAGAAATTCTAAGCATCTGCACCCCAAAACTACTATCAAAAATATATAAATTATTGTCTAAGATAGATGACACAATGTCTCTACCGTCCTCAAAATGGGAGGCAGATTTATCCATCAGTTCTAGTCATAGCTTCTGGCCACAAATATGTTTGAACACCTTCACAATGACTCGAAATCCTAATTTACAGCTCATACAATACAAAATTCTTCATAGAACACACTATACAGGACAAAGGATGTTCAGGATGGGTCTAACACACTCAAACATCTGCTCACATTGCACAGATAACAAACCTGATGATTATGCACACGCTTTGTGGTTTTGTGCGCCTGTCCAGAAGTTCTGGCTTGAAGTCTGTGCGGACCTATCAACATGGCTAAAGTGTAGCATTCCTGCATGCCCCACACTGTGCATACTGGGTGACTTAGACAACATCAACGTGGAATTTAGCTTAGCACACATGATCCTCACAGTGTTATGTATAGCAAAGAAAACTATTCTCATGAACTGGAAAGCGAAGAACAATCTGTGTATTAACCAGTTTAGAAATTTTCTTTTAGATTATATTAGCATGGAAACAATGTCTGCCTCCTCAAAACATCAATTGGCTGTATTTAATTCTCTCTGGTCCCCTCTGATTAGCTTGATCACATAGTGTCTGGTGGTCTCTCGGGTCGTGGGGACCGGGTTGGTCATTGCTGGGGGGGACTGTGTGTCGGGCTTGGAGGGCAGTTTTGGGGGCTTGCGGGTGGAGCTGTCTTGCGGTGTGGGGCAGGGTCCCTTAGGGGCCTTGGGGTGGTGGCTGCTGGCTCTGTACCGGGTGACCGGGCCGCTCTGGCGTGGCTGGTGGAGCTGGGCCTGGACCTGGTGGCTTGCCGCTGCCTTGCGCCCGGGGCGGGGCCCTGCCTGTGCCTGGGGGGTCTGGGTTGCCCTGGACATGCCACAGTATGCGTGGCTTGTTGCTCTGGGAACTCCAAGGTGTCCGCAGGTGGTTGTTTTTTTTAGGGTGTTGGGGCGTGCGGTGAGGGGGAGGGGGTCTGTGTGGGGGTGTGCTTTTCCCCTGTTGGGGGGGGCCTGGGGGGGCCTGGGTGATGGTGGGTCTCAGGCCCGGGCTGCTGCGACTGGTGTGACCGGGTGATTTGTTTGTTTGTTTGTTTGATTTTTGTTGTTGTTTGTTTGTTTTTGTAGAGGTCCTCCGGGGTGGGGTTGGGTTGAGTGGGGTGGGGCGGGATGGGTTCCTTCTGGGGGTACAGTAGCTCCCGGAATATGGTGACTGCAGGCCCCGAGCCTGGTGGACATCAGGCCCTGCTGCCCTGTGTTGGGTCCCAGGTAGCGGGGATGCCTATTGCAGCCAGTCTCTGGCTGCCCTCTCCGGGGTGGGAGGGACCAGGAGGATGAATTAATTATTCTGCTAGTTTATATATTGTAAACATAAAAAATAAACATTTGTAAAGCTTCCCTTGGCAAAGCAAATCTGTTTGGCATAAAGGTATTCAGACTACAATTCTGCTGCCATAATGAACAATTCCGGATTTTGATATAAAATGAATTCCTTCACTCAAACCAAGTTAAAACTGCTTTTTCCTTCATATTTATCCATGTCTAAATAGCTTTAAACAAAAAAGAACGTTGTACTTTGCAGGATAGGAAAGAACAACACTAAACCTTTAGGAATCCGAGAATAAGCTTATTTTCACGAGTTCTACACAATTTTTGATTTTGATATAAAATGAATTCCTTCACTCAAACCAAGTTAAAACTGCTTTGTCCTTCATATTTATCCATGTCTAAATAGCTTTAAACAAAAACGAACGTAGTACTTTTCAGGATAGGAAACAACAACACTAAATTTTTTCAGGAATCCAAGAATAAGCTTCTTTTCACGAGTTCTACACAATTCCGGATTTTGATATAAAATTAATTCCTTCACTCAAACCAAGTTAAAACTGCTTTGTCCTTCATATTTATCCATGTATAAATAGCTTTAAACAAAAAAAGAACGTTGTACTTTGCAGGATAGGAAAGAACAACACTAAACCTTTAGGAATCCGAGAATAAGCTTATTTTCACGAGTTCTACACAATTTCAGATTTTGTTATAAAATGAATTCCTTCACTCAAACCAAGTTAAAACTGCTTTGTCCTTCATATTTTTGCATGTCTAAATAGGTTTCAGGCATAAAATTCTTCATATTACCCTGTATGTGAAAGAAGCATACTTGTGATGGAGCAATACACTCCTTTTGGGTAAGCTAAACTGATGGTTGGGGAGGAAAGTTAGAAGAACAATCAACTATCAACCAAAGACAGATGACGTGATGAGCGGGCAATATAACTGTGTGTTTTTGCTTCAGTGGTCAGAGCAACTCTGTATTCTGTACTGTGTTGTTCTCTCTTTCAAGATATTATTATTAAAGCCTCTTATCTCCTCAGAAGAAAATAACTGACTCTGTGCGTTACTAAATTTCCACCACAATTTTGGCGTCACGAACAGGATCCCTCGACTGGTGTCTCTGGACCGGATCGCAGTGCATGGCCAGCCTGGACTGAAGTAGCTGTTCCAGCCTCATACCTCCATGGCCTTTTCTGAGAGAGAGGACTGGCAGGTCTTAGAACCTTTTCTTAACTGCTTTTTACAGACTTTGGTCGTACGTTCACACCTTCTTGCAGACGAACAACTCCACTCCCGCTATTGATTGTGTACAGTCGGGAATTTTAACCTTTTCTTACCCACTTTTTACCAACTAACGTCGGACATTCACACCGTCTTACACCGGAACTTCTCCGCTCCCTCTTTTGATGGTGTATGTTCGGGCATTCGAAACTTTTCTTACCCGCCTTTTACAAACTATGCTCGGACATTCCAACCTTCTTGTAGCCAAACACATCCACTCCTGCTTTTGATGATGTATGGTTGGACATTCGCACCATTTTTTACCCATTTTTCAGGAATTATGGGTGGACAATCACAGCTTCTTCCAGCTGAACACTTCTCCCGCTTATGATCACGTGCGGTTTTATATTCGAAAATTTTCTTTCATGTTTTAAAGCAATTATTGATGGACATTCAGACCTTCTTGCAGCTGAACCCCTCTGCTCCCTCTTTTGATGGTGTATGTTCGGGCATTCAAACCTTTTCTTACCCGCTTTTTACAAACCATGGTCAGACATTCAAACCTTATTGTAGCCGAACACATCCACTCCTGCTTTTGATGATGTGTGGTTGGGCATTCAAACCTACTTGTTTCCCGCTTTTCATTAATTATGGGTGGACATTCACACCTTGTCGCAGCCAAACACCTCCGTTCCCTGTTTTGATCATGTATGGTTGGACATTCGCACCTTTTCTCACCCGCTTTTTGCAAACTATGGTCGGCTATTCACAGCTTTCTCTCCACCATACTTGTATGGTGGGATATTCACACCCACTTGCATCCGAAGACCTCCGCCCCCACTTTTGCTGATATTTAGTCGGTTATTCGCACCTTACCCGCTTTTGGGAAACTATGGCCTTCTTGCAGCCAAACACCTCTGATCTCGCTTTTGATGATGTAAGGTTGGGCATTCAGACCTTGCTTCACCTGCTTTTCACCAAATATTGTCGGACATTCACACCTTCTTGCAGCCGAACACTTCCGCTCCACCTTTTAGTGTTCTATCACACCTTTTTTTTCACCGCATTTTATAGATTATGGTTTGAAATTCTCAACCACTCTCATCCGAAGACCTCTCCTCCCGCTTTTGTTAATATATTTAAACTTTAGTCGGACATTCACACCTACTCACAGCCGAACACCTCCGCTTCCGCATTTGATGGTATATAGTCGGGCATTCTCACCCTTTCTCATCAGCTTTTTGCAAATTATGATCTGACATTCACACCTACTTGCAGTCGAACAGCTCTGCTCCCACTTTTGATTATGTTTGGTTAGATATTAGAACCTTTTCTTAACTGCTTTTTACAAACTTTGGTCGGACGTTCACACCTTCTTGCAGACGAACAACTCCACTCCCGCTATTGATTGTGTACAGTCGGGAATTTGAACCTTTTCTTACCCACTTTTTACCAACTAACGTCGGACATTCACACCGTCTTACACCGGAACACCTCCGCTCCCTCTTTTGATGGTGTATGTTCGGGCATTCGAAACTTTTCTTACCCGCCTTTTACAAACTATGCTCGGACATTCCAACCTTCTTCCAGCCAAACACATCCACTCCTGCTTTTGATGATGTATGGTTGGACATTCGCACCTTTTTTTTACCCATTTTTCAGGAATTATTGGTGGACAATCACAGTTTCTTCCAGCTGAACACCTCCTCTCCCGCTTATGATCATGTGCGGTTTGATATTCGAAAATTTTCTTTCATGTTTTAAAGCAATTATTGATGGACATTCAGACCTTCTTGCAGCTGAACCCCTCTGCTCCCTCTTTTGATGGTGTATAGTCGGGCATTCGAGCCTTTTCTTACCCGCCTTTTTACAAATTATGGTCGGACATTCACACCTTCTTGTAGCCGAACAACTCCGCTCCCGCTATTGATTTTGTACAGTTGGGTATTTTAACCTTTTCTTACCCGCTTTTTATCAACTATGGTCGGACATTCACACCTTCGTACAGCGGAACACCTCCACTCCCTCTTTTGATGGTGTATGTTCGGGCATTCGCACCGTTTTTTTAACCATTTTTCAGGAATTATGGGTGGACATTCAGACCTTCTTGCAGCCGAAAACCTCCGCTCCTTCTTTTGATCATACATTGTCGGGCATTCGCACCTTGTCTTACCCGCTTTTTTTTAAACTTTAGTCGGACATTCACACCTTCTTGCAGCTGAACCACCTCCGCTCCCTGTTTTGATCATGTACGGTCTAGCAATGCTACCTTTTCTTACCCGTTTGTGAGTAATTATGGCTGGACATTCACACGTACTTGCAGCCGAACACCACCTCTCCCACTTTTGATGATGTATGGACCGGAATTTTTACCTTTTCTAACATTTTTTTCAGCAATTATGGTTCGAGATTCACACCTACTCACAGCCGAACAGCCGACATTCGCACCTTGTCGTACCCGCTTTTTACAAACTTTAGTCGGACATTCACACCTTCTTGCAGCTGAACCACCTCCGCTCCCTGTTTTGATTGTGTTTGGTCTGGCAATACTACCTTTTGTTACCCGTTTGTGAGTAATTATGGCTGGACATTCACAGCTTCTTGCAGCTGAACACCTCTCCCGCTTTTGATGATGAATGGTCCGGCATTCTTACATTTTCTAACACATTTTTAAGCAATTATGGTCGGACATTCACACCTACTCACAGCCGAACAACTCCGCTCCCGCATTTGATGGTGTATAGTCGGGCATTCTCACCCTTTCTCATCAGCTTTTTGCAAATTATGATCTGACATTCACACCTACTTGCAGTCGAACAGCTCTGCTCCCGTTTTTGATTATGTTTGGTTAGATATTTGAAACTTTTCTTAACTGCTTTTTACAAACTTTGGTCGGACGTTCAAACCTTCTTGCAGCCGAACACCTCCGCTTCCGCTTTTGATGGTGTATAGTCGGGCATACGAACCTTTTCTTACCCGCTTTTTACAAACCATGGTCGGACTTTCACACCTTCTCTTAGCTGAACAACTCTGCTCCGTCTTTTGATTGTGTACAGTCGGGTATTTTAACCTTTTCTTACCCGCTTTTTACCAACTATGGTCGGACATTCACACCTTCTTACAGCGGAACACCTCCGCTCCCTCTTTTGATGGTGTATGTTCGGGCATTCAAACCTTTTCTTACCCGCTTTTTACAAACTATGGTCGGATATTAAAACCTTCTTGTAGGCGAACACATCTACTCCTGCTTTTGATGATGTATGGTTGGGCATTCGAACCTACTTGTTGCCCGCTTTTTACTATGGTCAGCTATTCACAGCTTCCTCTCCACTATACTTGTGTGGTGGGATATTCACACCCACTTGCATCTGAAGACCTCCGCCCCCACTTTTGTTGATATTTAGTCGGTCATTCGCACCTTACCCGCTTTTCGCAAACTATGGCCTTCTTGTAGCCAAACACCTCTGATCTCGCTTTTGATGATGTAAGGTTGGGCATTCAGAACTTGCTTCACCTGCTTTTAACCAAATATTGTCGGACATTCACACCTACTTGCAGCCGAATACCTCCGCTCCACCTTTAAGTGATGTATGGTTGGCATTTGCACCTTTTCTTACCCTCTTTTTTTTACTGATTGCTGAAGATTAAGTTGTTCTTTCTCAAAATACAAAATTTTTTTCATTGTTGAAACTTGATTTGAAGTGGATAAATAAGGAGGACAAACAGTTTTAAGTCAGGCTCATAGAAGGAATTAATTTTATAGCAAAATCTGTACTTCGTCATATGTCGAGAGATGCTTATTGCTGAAGAAGTTCTTTCTCATTCTACAAAGTACAACGTTGCTTATCGTTGAAACTTGATCAGACATGAATAAATATGAAGGACAAAGCAGTCTTAACTTGGTTTGAGTTAAGGAATTCGTTTTATAGGAGAATCCGAATTCGTGCATACCTCGTAAAATAGAGCTTATTTTCGGATTCCTGAAGAATGAGTCTGGTTCTTTCTCATAATACAAAGTTTGTTGTTCATTGTTGAAACTTCATCAGAAGTGAAGAAATAAATGAATGCCTATCAACAAATGTGGGATCAAAACTCTAGTGCTTCCTCTAAAATAATTTCCTTTCTCAATTCAGAAATGTGTTTGTGTAAGTCACAACACCCGTGACACCAAAACGGCTTTCTTTTCTCTCTTTTCTCTACACTCTGCACTGTGAGCACACACACCAAATCTGAAAGGCTTTTTTCTCTCTTTTCTACATTATGGACTGTGGGGACACAAAACCGCTCTCTCTTTTTTTTTTTTGATTGTGTGCCAGGGCGTTGTCTCTCGTATTAGATTATGCTTAAGATACGTTATGAAGAGAAACCAGAGTACGATTATCCGTCACTGCGGGAGCAGGGCATCAGGCTAGTTGGCATAGCCACCTTCCCCATGGTGAGCTTTGCTTGGTTGAGACGCTTGCTCTCCCCCCCTTTCTCCTCGGTTGACCAAGTAGGAACAATCGGACCCTATTCGATGGCTGCCTTGTCTTTTACTCTGTGCAAAAGACAAGGCAGCCACAAACACCACGGGAACACCATGTTGAGGCTTTGTTCTGACCGCTCATTCGGTGTCGCGTTTCTTTCAAGCAATTCTCCCAGTTAGCCCGCACTCAGCTCGCTCCCAGAGCCGTGTTAAAGTCTACTTTGCATTCACTCTCTTTTCTCAGCAGACTAAAAGAAACTTCCATCCTGCACCGCTGTTTGCTTTTTCACAAGAGTAGAGAAGAGCGCACCGTTCCCAGCGGCACTGCAGTACCAGGTCGATGCTTGGAGTGAACGGAGCAAGCTTCTTTTTCAGCTCCTATTGCTAAAAATCCATTTAATATGTAGTCCTCGTATAGAGAACATATCAGATATTAAACTGATAAGAACAGATTTTTTTAAATTTTTTTTTATTATTACAAAACTTCCAAGAAACATTTAGAACAACATTACGAAACAGTCAAAGTAATGCATTACATGTCCGACACAAAAACCATACAAACATAAGAAAACAACCACAAAGAAACACTACCCGCTCATGAAAATAAAGTCTTCCATCGCTCTCTTGCAGCGTGATACCCGTACTTTTCCTCCTCCATTCTTCTCATGCACCCAATCTCTGCCCTCACCCTTGCCACCACCCGTCCCACCTGCCAGTCCACATTTTTTTTAATCAACGCTGTCCTTGCATCCCACAGCGCCACCTTTCCCATAGACAGAACCAACCATAACAGAAAACCCTCCCTACCTTTCCCCCTTAAACCCAAGCCCAGCATTATCATGTCATACTTTAAAGACCCCAATCTTGGAAAAAAAAGAACCAACTCAACCCACACTTTTGTTGCAAACCCACAGTCCCAAAACACATGCTCAATTGTCTCATCAGCCCCACACCCCTCCCTTGGGCACAAACTCCACCGTGTCAACCCGTGTCTATTTAAAACTTCCCTGACTGGCAACCTCCTGTGTAAGGCAAGCCAATTTATATCCCTCGCCCTGTTTGTGAGACCTTTCTGCTGTGTGAAAACCCACCCTTGTTGCCCCACCCCATACACCCCCACCGGCCCCCTTTTTTTCACCAGAGCCCTGTACAGGCGACGGTGACTGAAGCACAGGTCCCCCTCCTGACACTCTGGGTGCTTTTTCCCCGAGCATACCACCTGCCTATAATACGGGGGTAAGACATCGCCCTTTGGCTTTCTATTGTCCCATGACACCAATCTCCTGAAGGGGAATGACATCCAAAACAGCAAAAGTGCCTGAAAATGATGGCCACTTGTCTGTTGCACAGACCTGCACAAAAAGGAAAAGAAAACCACATCCAACTTAAGTGGGATGTCCGGCACACCCCTCCCTCCCATCCGAACTTCCTGGTACATCCACTCCCTTCTCACATATTCATACCCCCCCCCCCATGCCCATTCACCATAACCCTGCTCCCCACCCCCTTGTACATGATCTCCAACCACTCTATGAAATGGGGCCCGAATCCCATCCTCTCCAAAACTGCAAAAAGAAACCTGTGGTTCACCCTGTCAAACGCTTTCTCCATATCTAACCCCACCAAACTCATATTGATCCCCCGCTCCTCCACCCAATGAATACAGTCCCTCACCAATCCCAGATTCCACTGTATTAGCCTTCCCTCCACCCCACACGTCTGATCCTCATGGATTACATGAGGTAGAGCCTTCCGAAGACGACCAACTAGGACTCGAGCCACAATTTTGTAGTCCACACAGAGCAACGTGATCGGCCTATAGCTTTCCATTCGCTCCCTGTCCCCTTTCTTATACAAGAGAGATATGACCCCCTCCCTCATTGTTTTCCCTAAGCCCCTCCCTTCCAAAACAGATTCAACCACCTCCCACACATCCCGCCCCAAAATCCCCCAAAAAATGGAAAAACTTTCCATTAGTTGACATAGCCACCTTCCCATTGGTGAGCTTTGCTTGGTTGAGACGCTTGCTCTCCCCCCTTGCTCCTCGGCTGACCAAGTCGGAACAATCGGGCCCTATTCGATGGCTGCAACACCTGAAAGAGATATTGACGGCTTTGCTTTGCGGTAAGACATATTGCATCACTTCCTGTTGCTTTGTGTGTGCACTGTGACAGTTCTCGCTCTTCTTGAACTACTAATAATCACCTTATTTCTCCCTATAATTTACACATCTTGCATAGTTAACTCTATCCCATACTTGTTATATTCTAACGCTCACTCTTACAGATCTTTAGTTTTTATTTTTCACTTTTTAGCGGTGTGTCTGGTTCTCTAGCTTAGCATGGCTACCAGTTCTCTTCCTCTATCTCCTGCTTTCACCTGCTCCGTGTGTCAGATGTTTAGTTACTCCTCTGCCTCCTTTAGTGGTAATGGTACATGTAACAAATGAAGTCTTTTTGTAGTTTTGGAGGCAAGGTTATCTGAATTGGAAGCTCGGCTCTGCACTGTTGAAAACCACCCGATAGCGAGCCAGGCCCCTTTAGTCAGTGCGGAGCCACCTAGCGTAGCTAGCTCTGTTAGTCGTCCCCGAGCAGATCCCGAGCAGCCGGGACTTAAGAGTGGCTGGGTGACTGTCAGGAAGAGGAGTCATAGTCCTAAAGTTAAGCCCGTGGTTCACCATCAACCTGTCCACGTTTCTAATAGATTTTCCCCACTCAGCGACACACCCGCTGAGGACAAAACCGTGGTAATTGGCAGCTCTATAGTCAGAAACGTGGCATTAGCGACACCAGCGACCATAGTCAAATGCATTCCAGGGGCCAGAGCGGGCGACATAGAATCCTATTTAAAACTGCTGGCTAAAGATAAGCGAAAATACGGTAAAATAGTTATTCACGTCGGCGGTAATGACACCCGGTTACGCCAATCGGAGGTCACTAAAATTAACGTTGCATCGGTGTGTAATTTTGCCAAAACAATGTCGGACTCCGTAGTTTTCTCTGGACCCCTTCCAAATCTGACCAGTGATGACATGTTTAGCCGCATGTCCTCATTCAATCGCTGGTTGTCTAGATGGTGTCCAGCAAACAACGTGGGCTACATAGATAATTGGCAATCTTTCTGGAGAAAACCTGGTCTGATGAGGAGAGACGGCATCCATCCCACTTTGGAAGGAGCTCTTCTCATTTCTAGAAATATGGACGAATTTATTAGTCATCCAAAAACATGACATCCCAGGGTTGAGACCAGGATGCAGAGTTGTAGTCTTACACACTTCTCTGCGGCTTCCCACCTGATGCTGCCCCCCCCTCAATCAAAAAACACAAAAGGAGCAAATCCTCTTGTGCAAAAAAAATTTAAAACAAAAACCTTAACTGAACAAAAACATCAAACTATTAAATGTGGTTTGCTGAATATTAGATCTCTCCCTTTGAAGTCTCTGTTAGTGAATGATTTGATTAGTGATCATCATATTGATATATTTTGTCTTACAGAAACCTGGCTGCAGCAGGAGGATCATGTTAGCATTAATGAATCAACTCCCTCTGACTATTTAAATGTTCATGTTCCTAGAACCACAGGCAGAGGAGGAGGAGTGGCAGCTATCTTCAGATCAGGGTTACTAATCAGTCCTAGACCCAAGATTAGTTTTAGCTCTTTTGAATCTCTGATTCTCAGTTTTTCCCACCCAAAGTGGAAATCACAAAAACCTCTTGTGTTTGTTGTTGTGTATCGTCCACCTGGCCCTTATTCTGAGTTTCTATCTGAATTCTCAGAGTTTTTATCCCAGTTAGTGCTGAGTACAGATAAAGTCATTGTAGTGGGTGACTTTAATATTCATGTAGATGTTGAAAATGACAGCCTAAATATTAACTTTAATTCTATATTAGACTCTATTGGATTTTCTCAAAGTGTTCACAGACCTACTCACTGCCTTAATCATACCCTTGACCTTGTGCTGACTTATGGCATTGAGAGTGAACAGTTAACAGTGTTCCCTCATAATCCTGTCTTGTCTGACCATTTTTTAATAACTTTTGAATTTACATTAATTGATTATACAGCTTCTGAGAAGAATTCTACATATAGAAGGTGTCTGTCAGAGAATGCTGTAACCAGATTTAAAGAGTTGATTTCATCATCCTTTTCTTCACTGCCATGTGCAGATATGACAGAGGACGGCTACCTAAATTTTACTCCAGTAGAACTTGACTCTCTTGTTGACAGCACTACAGCTTCAATGCGTACAACACTAGACAATGTTGCCCCTCTGAAAAGGAAGGTAATCAGTCAGAAGAGGTTGGCTCCTTGGTATAATTCACAGCTGCGTGCGTTAAAGCAGACGACAAGAAAGCTAGAGAGACAGTGGCGTTCCTCTAATTTAGAAGAGTCTCAATTAGTCTGGAAAGATAGTTTAATAACGTATAAGAAAGCACTTCGTAAAGCTAGAACTGCTTATTACTCATTATTGATAGAAGAGAATAAGAATAATCCCAGGTTTCTTTTCAGCACTGTTGCCAGGCTGACAAAGAGTCCGAGCTCTGTTGAGCCATGTATTCCTTTAACTCTCAGCAGTGAGGATTTCATGAGATTCTTCATCAATAAAATTGTTTCTATCAGAGAGAAGATTAATGGAATCCTTCCCATTATTATCACTGATGTATCATCAAGTAGAGCAGCTTTAGAAGTATCTTTGGAACCTGAATTGTATTTAGACAGCTTCTGTCCAGTTGATCTTTCTGAGCTAACAACAGCAATAGTCTCTTCTAAACCATCAACTTGTATGTTAGACCCAATCCCAACCAGACTGTTCAAGGAGGTTTTCCCCTTAATTGACACTTCCATTTTGGATTTGATCAATCGGTCTTTGTTGATAGGATATGTACCTCAGACTTTTAAGGTTGCTGTAATTAAACCTTTACTTAAAAAACCTACTCTTGATTCAGAAGTGTTGGCTAATTATCGACCTATATCCAATCTCCCTTTTTTGTCCAAAGTTCTTGAAAAAATAGTTGCAGCTCAACTTTGTGATCATTTACATAGAAATAATCTGTTTGAAGAGTTTCAGTCAGGATTCAGAGTGCATCATAGCACAGAAACGGCACTGGTGAAAGTTACCAATGATCTCCTGTTAGCTTCTGATAGCGGACTTGTTTCTGTGCTTGTCCTGTTGGATCTCAGTGCTGCATTTGATACGATCGATCACAGCATTCTGTTACAGAGACTTGAACATGTTATTGGGATTAAAGGAACTGCATTAGGCTGGTTTAAGTCATATTTATCTGATAGATTCCAGTTTGTTCTTGTAAATGAAGAATCTTCCTCACACGTTGGAGTAAGTCATGGAGTTCCTCAGGGTTCTGTGCTTGGACCGATTCTTTTTACTTTGTACATGCTTCCATTAGGTAACATTATCAGACAGCATGGCATAAATTTCCATTGTTATGCTGATGATACTCAGCTGTACTTATCTATGAAACCAGATGAAACCTACAGGTTGGTCAGACTACAAGCCTGTCTTAAAGACATAAAGACCTGGATGACTCAGAACTGTCTGCTTTTAAATTCAGACAAAACTGAAGTTGTTCTCTTTGGACCTGAGCGCTTCAGGGAGAAATTGTCTAGTTATATAGTTACTCTAGATGGTATTTCCTTGGCTTCTAGTTCTACAGTGAGGAACCTTGGAGTTATTTTTGACCAGAATTTATCATTTGACGCACATATAAAACAGGTTTCTAGGACTGCCTTCTTTCACCTTCGTAATATTGCTAAAATCAGGAACATCCTGTCTCAGGGTGATGCAGAGAAACTAGTCCATGCATTTGTTACTTCAAGATTGGACTACTGTAATTCCTTATTATTGGGCTGTTCCACATATTCTCTGAAAAGCCTCCAGCTGATCCAAAATGCTGCAGCCAGAGTTCTGATGAGAACTAACAGGAGAGATCATGTTTCTCCACTTTTAGCTTCTCTTCATTGGCTCCCTGTTAAATTCAGAATAGAATTTAAGATTCTTCTCCTCACATATAAAGCTCTTAATGACCGAGCTCCATCATATCTTAAAGATTTAATTGTAAGATATTTTCCTAACAGAGCACTTCGCTCCCAAACTGCAGGTTTACTTGTTGTTCCCAGAGTTTCTAAAAGTAGAATGGGAGGTAGAGCCTTCAGTTATCAGGCCCCTCTCTTGTGGAATAAGCTGCCAGTAAATGTCCGGGAAGCAGACACCCTTTCCACTTTTAAGATTAGGCTTAAAACTTTTCTTTTCGATAAAGCTTATAGTTAGGGATGGCTCAGGTAATCCTGAAACATCCCATAGTTAAGCTGCTATAGGCTTAGACTGCTGGGGGACCTCATCTGTCACACCTTTCCTCACTTTGCTCTCTTTTTCCCCCTGATTAATTTCACAATTGATTTTATGTACATGTGACATTATTGTGATTATTAACCTATGTTTCCCTGTTCCAACAGATATCCTTTGAATGGCGTTATGGTGTTTTTCCCCCCTCTTTTCCCTCTTTTCTGTCTTCTCAAACCCCAGCTGGTCGAGGCGGATGGCCACCCTTCCTGAGTCTGGTTCTGCCAGAGGTTTCTTCCTGTTAAAAGGGAGTCGTTCCTTTCCACAGTTGCCACAGGCACGCTCAGGACGGGAGATTGGACTGAAGACACGTTTCGGTGCAATCTGTTGGTTTCCTTAGCTAGGATATAAATTTTTTGAATTGGCTCTATAAGAATTAATTGGATCATGATTACAATGAATTGAATTCCAATTGGCTTGAATTGGACTATATTACTTAAGTGCCTTGAGATGACAATTGTTGTAATCTGGCGCTATATAAATAAAATTGAATTGAAAAAAAATTGATGCGAGACCCGATCAAAAGCTTTTTCAAAGTCTAAATTCAAGATGACAAGATGGGTGTTTCTGTCTCTAGCGTAATCAATGATGTCTTGAATCAGTACGAGGCTGTCAGGGAGTTGTCTCCCTGAGATGGCACAAGCCTGGTCTGGGTGAATTACCTCCTCTAAAACAAAGGACATCCGTGTTGCTAAAACCTTGCTAAAAAGTTTACTGTCAACGTTTAAAAGTGTGATGGGCCTCCAATTATTTAGGTCAGTCTTATTATTTTTTTTATAAAGTAGAGTCACTATTTCCACTCTAAAACTGTCAGGCAGGCGGTCAAGTTTTTCAAAATCTTTAAAAAAATCTAAAATGTCTGATGATAAAACGTCCCAAAAGGTCAGATAGAATTCTGCAGGAAGCCCGTCTAAACCCGGAGCTCGACTTCTCTTAAAACCTGTTAGGCATTTTTTTTAACTCTAAAGCAGTAAAATCCTGTGTCAAGTGTGCATTCTCTTTTACGGTTTTGTCAACGAATTTAAAAATTTCTGCTGATGTTTCCAAGTGCACTGGTTTCTCTTTCTACATGTTACTATAAAAGGTATGTACAGTTTCAATCATCTCTTGTGTGGATTTTGTTAAAAACCCATCTTCTCTTTTTAGATTTTGAATACACTCCTTTTTATTTATAACTTTCTTAAAAAAGTACCGTGTGCATTTTTCACCTTCCTCAATTTCCTGCTCCCTGCTTCTTACAAAAATTCCTTTACTCTTTATTTCTGCTAAAACTGACATTTCCTTTTTGACATCTTTGATTTCTTCATTAAAGTCTATGCCACACTGATTTAGTTTAAAGTAGCGCTGTAAGCATTTCTGTAGTCCCATCTTACATCTATTCTCTTTCCTTTTTTTACGTTTACCTTGCTGTTTAAAAAAAGTCTGGGTCGTTTCCTTCACCATTTCCCACCATTGTGCATGTGTTTCGTAGAGGTCTTGAAGGGTCTGCCCCTCTTTATAACATTCCCTGTACTGACTTACTATGATTTCATCCTCCAACAGGGAACAGTTGAGTTTCCACAGACCACTTCCTACCGTCACACCAGAAAGGGGTGAAAGGGTGCAGGAGAGCATAAGGTGGTCTGAAAAGAAAACAGGGGTTAATCTAACATCAGTGGGTGGGCAATCTCTAGTAAAGAATCAATGCGAGAGGCTCTGGTGCCATCATGACTAAACCAGGTGAAGCCCTCCTCTCTGGGATGCATGGTTTTAAAACAGTCAGTAAGCTTAAAATCCCTGAAGTATGCCCTGAAGTAAAATCAAAGTCTTATCCACTTTAAAATCTCCCCCTGCTCTTTTTCTATCTTTCCTGCTCAAGATACAGTTAAAATCCCCTCCTACAACTAAAGGTACTTGCCCTAGCATGTAAAGCTGTATATCTTCTAAAAGGTCATACCTGTCATTTTTTCCATTGAAACCATAAATATTTAAGAGGTTAAAGTCTTGCCCCATAAAATTCAAGTGTGCTAAAAGTGCCCGTCCGTCTCTCACCACTGTGCTACCTTTCACCAGAACATGCGGATTTTTAATTAGAATGGCCATACCATCCTTTTTATTTTGATTTGAGCCACTCCATATCGATAAATGGGGCCACATTTCCTCCCATTGTCTATGGTTTTTTAAAAAAGGTAGTCAACATTCTTGTATTAAAAACACATCTGACTTTATGAAGTCTAAGAAGGATAAAATACTCTGGGCTCTTGTCTTTGATTTCACACTTCTCACATTTAGTGTTGAGAAGGTGAGAACCATTAAAAGGATAAAGGAAAGTAGGTATGTCATTTTCGTTTTTCTAAGTTATCAAAACAAATTACACACTCAGGTTATTTCTTGGGAAACTAGCTCTTCCTTCATTTCTTTAGGTGAAAAGTGAGTAGGGTGATCTATATTTCCTTTTCGGACTCTCGGTGTTGGCCTCTGAAACAATGTTGCATTTAACTTTGAGTCCCTGGGGGTTGATTGCAGAGCTAAAGTTAAAAAGGAGACCTCATTTGGTGAGTCGGAGGGGAAGACTCTAGGTTCTTCCACTGAAGAACTGTCTGAAAGGGACCTAACCCTTCCCCTCTTCTCTGATACCACTGGGGAATCAGAGGACAACTCAGATGCCGTCCTCTTCGGCTGTTGACCTTCGGGGAGGTGAGTATCTTCACTAGACTCACCTGTCTGCTCTTCCTCCTCATTTAGCGTAGCTCCACCCTCTGCCTGTGAATTCTCACAGACTTCAGCACTGAGTGGTGAGGCCTCTACAGGCCCCTCCCCTTTTTGCTCCTCTCTTCCAATCCAAGCTTTTGGCGGGAAGTTTGAATTTATTGGGTCAACCTCTTCACTTTGTTCACCAACTGCCACCTCTGGTCATTCTCTTTGTTGGCTTGACTGTGGCTTTACAGTCTTTAATTTGTTGGCAAAAGATTTAGGGCAATCTCTGAAGAGGTGATTTAATTCTCCACAGAGATTACATTTCCTGCCATTTGGACACTCTCCAAAAGTGTGCCCAATTTCTCTGCACTTCCCACATATCACCTTGGTACAAGCCTCAACCAGGTGCCCATGCTCACCGCACTTGCGGCAGAGCTTGGGCTGCCCCTGGTAGTGGATGTAACCTCGGTTTTCGAGGTGGCCAGAGTGTCACTTTGCACCTCCGCCCACCCGCTGCACTGAGCACTCTTCAGCCCTTTTAAATGGTATAACTTTGCACTCCCCCACGCTCCAGCAAGCACCATTCAAGCAAAAACTTTGCACTCCAGCTTCGAACATCGGCACAGTTGCAACAAGTAAGGCGACTCTACTAAGGGAAGTCACTCTGCACACTAACAAGATTTCTTTTGCACAGACACAAAGGGCTTCACCCGCAAAGGTAAAGCCTGCCAAACATAGAAACAACTCATTAGTGCTGCTCTTCATGGAAGTCTTTAGTAAAAGGCGACAGACGTTATGAAGAGAAACCAGAGTACGATTATCCATCACTGCGGGAGCAGGGCATCAGGCTAGTTGACATAGCCACCTTCCCCATGGTGAGCTTTGCTTGGTTGAGACGCTTGCTCCCCCCCCCTTGCTCCTCAGCTGACTAAGTAGGAACAATCGGACCCTATTCGATGGCTGCCTTGTCTTTTACTCTGTGCAAAAGACAAGGCAGCAACAAAAACACCACGGGAACACCGTATTGAGGCTTTGTTCTGACCGCTCATTCGGTGTCGCGTTTCTTTCAAGCAATTCTCCCGGTTAGCCCCTTGGGATTTTATCTATAAAATTAATTCCTTCACTCAAACTATGTTAAAACTGCTTTGTCCTTCATATTTACCATGTCTAGAAAGATTTAAACAAAAAAAACAAAGTTGTACTTTGCAGTAAAAGAAAGAGCAAATCTAAAGTTTCAGGAATCCGAGAATAAGCTTACTTTCATGAGTTCTTCACGATTTCGGATTTTGCTATAAAATGAATTCCTTCACTCAAACTAAATTAAAACTGCTAAACCGCTAATCTGTTACATGTAAGGCAGATGTCAAATTCACCGAAATAGGATCTAAGGGTATTCGGCCAATCGAGCTGTAGCAGCTTCGGTAAAAGAGTATAAGTTGAAGAGTTTGTGAATAAAGGTGTGCGCACACATAGTGAGCTGTAGGAAAATAGGCAGGGAGCAATACCGGCTGGGGTATATGTTCTTGTATGTTGTCTGACTGTTTGATTTGAATGTGTTGTGTAAGTGTCCTGTTGAATGTTACATGTTTGGGCTTTGACACGCTTCACTGTGGTTGTTAACTGTGTGGTGTGTCCTGAAATGTTATATGTTTGGGCTTTGTGACATGCTTAATGCTTGTCAGTAGCTACCCACTTATTCATATATAGCAACTGACAACATAAGAAGTCCGGACATAGTTTGATAGTAGTTGTAGAAGTATCCTTATTGATAATAGATAAACTAATTCATAGTGATAGAACAGTAGATGAACAGGTGCCTGCACATGTCTCACGAAAATAAAATGGGTGTATGATTGCTGACGGCAGAGCAATACTGCCAAACTTATGAGTTCTTGTGGCAAACTTGATTCAGTGTCTTGACGTGTATACGCTGTTTCGCTGACTTGATTGTCATAAGAAACAAAGTGTGTTTGATAAGATCCGACCATTTTATTACGGGAGGATCAGTATGTATGTATCTTAAGCATAATCTATGACGAGAGACAACGCCCTGGCACACCATCAAAAAAAAAAAAGACAGAGCGGTTTTGTGTCCCCACAGTCCATAATGTAGAAAAGAGAGAAAAAAGCCTTTCAGATTTGGTGTGTGTGCTCACAGTGCAGAGTGTAGAGAAAAGAGAGAAAAGAAAGCCGTTTTGGTGTCACGGGTGTTGTGACTTACACACACACATTTCTGAATTGAGAAAGGAAATTATTTTAGAGGAAACACTAGAGTTTAGATCCCACATTAGTTGATAGGCATTCATATATTTCTTCACTTCTGATGAAGTTTCAACAATAAACAACAAACTCTGTATTATGAGAAAGAACCAGACTCATTCTTCAGGAATCCGAAAATAAGCTCAATTTTACGAGTTATGCACGAATTCGGATTCTCCTATAAAACGAATTTCTTAACTCAAACCAAGTTAAGACTGCTCTGTCCTTCATATGTATTCATGTCTAATCAAGTTTCAACGATAAACAACGTTGTACTTTAGAATGTGAAAGAACTTCTTCAGCAATAAACATCTCTCGACATATGACGAAGTACAGATTTTGCTATAAAATTAATTCCTTCTATGAGCCTGACATAAAACTGTTTGTCCTCCTTATTTATCCACTTCAAATCAAGTTTCAACAATGAAAAAAATTTTGTAGTTTGAGAAAGAACAACTTAATCTTCAGCAATCAGTATAAAAAGAAGGTAAGAAAAGGTGCAAATGCCAACCATACATCACTTAAAGGTGGAGCGGAAGTATTCGGCTGCAAATAGGTGTGAATGTCCGACCATAATTTGTAAAAAGCGGGTAAGAAAAGGTTCGAATGCCCGACTATATATTAACAAAAGCGGGAGGAGAGGTCTTTGGATGAGAGTGGGTGAGAATTTCCAACCATAATCTATAAAATGCGGTGAAAAAAAAGGTGTGATAGAACACTAAAAAGGTGGAGCGGAAGTGTTCGGCTGCAAGAAGGTGTGAATGTCCGACCATAATTGCTGAAAAATGTGTTAGAAAAGGTAAGAATGCCGGACCATACATCATCAAAAGCGGGAGAGGTGGTGTTCGGCTGCAAAAAGGTGTGAATGTCCAGCCATAATTACTCACAAACGGGTAAGAAAAGGTAGCATTGCCAGACCATACATGATCAAAACAGGGAGCGGAGGTGGTTCAGCTGCAAGAAGGTGTGAATGTCCGACTAAAGTTTAAATATATTAACAAAAGCGGGAGGAGAGGTCTTCGGATGAGAGTGGTTGAGAATTTCCAACCATAATCTATAAAATGCGGTGAAAAAGAAGGTGTGATAGAACACTAAAAGGTGGAGCGGAAGTGTTCGGCTGCAAGAAGGTGTGAATGTCCGACCATAATTGCTGAAAAATGTGTTAGAAAAGGTAAGAATGCCGGACCATACATCATCAAAAGCAGGAGAGGTGGTGTTCGGCTGCAAAAAGGTGTGAATGTCCAGCCATAATTACTCACAAACGGGTAAGAAAAGGTAGCATTGCCAGACCATACATGATCAAAACTGGGAGCGGAGGTGGTTCAGCTGCAAGAAGGTGTGAATGTCCGACTAAAGTTTAAATATATTAACAAAAGCGGGAGGAGAGGTCTTCGGATGAGAGTGGTTGAGAATTTCCAACCATAATCTATAAAATGCGGTGAAAAAAAAGGTGTGATAGAACACTAAAAGGTGGAGCGGAAGTGTTCGGCTGCAAGAAGGTGTGAATGTCCGACCATAATTGCTGAAAAATGTGTTAGAAAAGGTAAGAATGCCGGACCATACATCATCAAAAGCGGGAGAGGTGGTGTTCGGCTGCAAAAAGGTGTGAATGTCCAGCCATAATTACTCACAAACGGGTAAGAAAAGGTAGCATTGCCAGACCATACATGATCAAAACAGGGAGCGGAGGTGGTTCAGCTGCAAGAAGGTGTGAATGTCCGACTAAAGTTTAAATATATTAACAAAAGCGGGAGGAGAGGTCTTCGGATGAGAGTGGTTGAGAATTTCCAACCATAATCTATAAAATGCGGTGAAAAAAAAGGTGTGATAGAACACTAAAAGGTGGAGCGGAAGTGTTCGGCTGCAAGAAGGTGTGAATGTCCGACCATAATTGCTGAAAAATGTGTTAGAAAAGGTAAGAATGCCGGACCATACATCATCAAAAGCGGGAGAGGTGGTGTTCGGCTGCAAAAAGGTGTGAATGTTCGACTAAAGTTTGTAAAAAGCGGGTAAGACAAGGTGCGAATGCCTGACAATGTATGATCAAAAGCAGGAGCGGAGGTGTTCAGCTGCAAGAAGGTCTAAATGTCCATCAATAATTGCTAGAAAACATGAAAGAAAATTTTCGAAAATCAAACCGCAAATGATCATAAGTGGGAGAGGAGGTGTTCAGCTGCAAGAAGGTTTGAATGTCCACCCATAATTCCTGAAAAATGGGTAAAAAAAGGTGCGAATGCCCAACCATACATCATCAAAAGCAGGAGTGGATGTGTTCGGCTACAAGAAGGTGTGAATGTCCAACCAAAGTTTGTAAAAAGAAGTTAAGAAAAGGTTCGAATATCCAACCAAACATAATCAAAAGCGGGAGCAGAGCTGTTCGACTGCAAGTAGGTGTGAATGTCAGATCATAATTTGCAAAAAGCTGATGAGAAAGGGTGAGAATGCCCGACTATACACCATCAAATGCGGGAGCGGAGTTGTTCGGCAGTGAGTAGGTGTGAATCTCCGACCATAATTGCTGAAAAATGTGTTAGAAAAGGTAAGAATGCTGGTCCATACATCATCAAAAGCGAGAGAGGTGGTGTTCGGCTGCAAGTAGGTGTGAATATCCAGCCATAATTACTCACAAACGGGTAAGAAAAGGTAGTATTGCCAGACCATACATGATCAAAACAGGGAGCGGAGGTGGTTCAGCTGCAAGGTGGTGTGAATGTCCGACTAAAGTTCAAATATATTAACAAAAGCGGGAGGAGAGGTCTTCGGATGAGAGTGGTTTAGAATTTCCAACCATAATCTATAAAATGCGGTGAAAAAAAAGGTGTGATAGAACACTAAAAGTTGGAGCGAAAGTGTTCGGCTGCAAGAAGGTGTGAATGTCCGACTATATTTGGTGAAAAGCAGGTGAAGCAAGGTCTGAATGCCCAACCTTACATCATCAAAAGCGAGATCAGAGGTGTTTGGCTGCAAGAAGGCCATAGTTTGCCAAAAGCAGGTAAGGTGCGAATGACCGACTAAATATCAACAAAAGTGGGGGCGGAGGTCTTCGGATGCAAGTGGGTGTGAATATCCCACCATACAAGAATGGTGGAGAGGAATCTGTGAATAGCTGACCATAGTTTGCAAAAAGCGGGTGAGAAAAGGTGCGAATGTCCAACCATACATGATCGAAACAGGGAGCGGAGGTGTTTGGCTGCGACAAGGTGTGAATGTCCACCCACAATTAATGAAAAGTGGGAAACAAGTAAGTTTGAATGCCCAACCACACATCATCAAAAGCAGGAGTGGATGTGTTCGGCTACAAGAAGGTTTGAATGTCCGACCATAGTTGGTAAAAAGCGGGTAAGAAAAGGTGCGAATGCCCGACAATGTATGATCAAAAGAGTGAGCGGAGCTGTTCGGCTGCAAGAAGGTGTGAACGTCCGACCAAAGTTTGTAAAAAGCAGTTAAGAAAAGGTTCAAATATCCAACCAAACATAATCAAAAGCGGAAGCAGAGCTGTTCGACTGCAAGTAGGTGTGAATGTCAGATCATAATTTGTAAAAAGCTGATGAGAAAGGGTGTGAATGCCTATGACTGTAAACCATCAAATGCGGGAGCAGAAGTGTTCGGCTTTGAGTAGGTGTGAATGTCCGACCATAATTGCTGAAAAATGTGTTACAAAAGACTAGACAATGCAACCAAAGTACTCACTTAAAAGTTCTTGTTTTAACTTTGGTGCTGATGTCCATTTTGCGTGGCTGGAATATTTAACAAAAAGGGATTCATGAGAATATAGGTAAGAATGCCGATCCATACATCATCAAAAGCGGGAGAATTTGTGTTCGGCTGCAAGTAGGTGTGAATGTCCAGCCATAATTACTCACAAACTGGTAAGAAAAAGTAGTATTGCCAGACCATACATGATCAAAACAGGGAGCGGAGGTGGTTCAGCTGCAAGGTGTGAATTTCTGACTAAAGTTTGTAAAAAGCGGGTAAGACAAGGTGCGAATGCCCGACAATGTATGATCAAAAGTGGGAGCGGAGGTTTTCGGCTGAAAAGGTCTGAATGTCCAACCATAATTTGTAAAAACCGGAGAAGAAAAGGCTCGAAAGCCCGACTATACACCATCAAAAGCGGGAGCGGAGGTGTTTAGCTGCAAGAAGGTCTGAATGTCCACCAATAATTACTGAAAAATGGTTGAGAAAAGGTGCGAATGCACAACCATACATCATCAAAAGCAGGAGTGGATGTGTTTGGCTACAAGAAGGTTTGAATGTCCGAGCATAGTTTGTAAAAGGCGGGTAAGAAAAGATTCGAATGCCCGAACATACACCATCAAAAGAGGGAGCGGAGGTGTTCCGCTGTAAGACGGTGTGAACGTCCGACCATAGTTGGTAAAAAGCGGGTAAGAAAAGGTTAAAATACCCGACTGTACACAATCAAAAGACGGAGCGGAGTTGTTCAGCTTAGAGAAGGTGTGAAAGTCCAACCATGGTTTGTAAAAAGCGGATAAGAAAAGGTTCGTATGCCCGAATATACACCATCAAAAGCGGATTTCGGATTTTGCTATTAAATAAATTCCTTCACTCAAACTATGTTAAAACTGCTTTTTCCTTCATATTTATCGATGTCTAGATCGACTTCAACAAAGAACAACATTGGACTTTGCAGTAGAAGAAGTTGAAAATGATCTAGACATTGATAAATATGAAGGACAAAGCAGTTTACACTTGGTTTGAGTAAAGGAATGAATTTTATAGCAAAATCCGAAATCATGCATAACTCCTCAAAAGGAACGTATTGCTCAACCAAAGGGATGCTTCTTTCTCATTCAGGGTAATATGAGGAACTTTATGCTTGATATATTTTTAGACATGGATAACTATGAAGGACAAAGCAATTTTAACTTGGTTTGAGCAAAGCAATGCATTTACAGGAAAATCCGAAATTGTGCAGAACTCATGAAAGCAAGCTTTTTCTCGGATTCCTGATCCTCCAGTGTTGCTCTTTCCTATACTGTAAAATACAACCTTGTTCTTTGTTGAAATCGATCTAGACATTGATAAATATGAAGGACAAAGCAGTTTTCACTTGGTTTGAGTGAAGGAATTCATTTTATACATAAAATCCCAAATCACGCAGAACTTATGAAAAGAAGCTTATTCTCGGATTCCTGATCCTTCAGTGTTGCTCTTTCTTCTACTGCAAAATCCAATGTTGTTCTTTGTTGAAGTCGATCTAGACATTGATAAATATGAAGGTAAAAGCCCTTTTAACAGTTTGAGTGAAGGAATTCATTTTATAGATAAAATCCCAAATCATGCAGAACTCCTCAAAAGGTGCGTATGGCTTAATCACAAGTGTGGTTCTTTCTCATTCAGGGTAATATGAGGAAGTTTATGCTTGAAATATATGTAAAAAATGGGTACATATGAAGGAAAAAGCAGTTTTAACATAGTTTGAGTGAAGGAATTCATTTTATAGCAAAATCCAAAATCGTGCAGAACTCATGAAAGCAAGCTTATACACGGATTCCTGAAACTTTAGATTTGTTCTTTCTTTTACCGCAAAGTACAATGTTGTTTTTTGTTGAAATCTATCTAGACATTGATAAATACCAGCCGAACATCTCTGCTGCCGCTTTTGATAATTGGTTGGGCATTCTTGCCTTTTCTTACCCGCTTTTTACAAATTATGATCTGACATTCACACCTACTTGCATTCGAACACCTTCTCTCCCGCTTATGATCATGTGCAGTTTGATATTCGAAAATTTTCTTTCATGTTTTCTAGCAATTATTGATGGACATTCAGACAGTCTTACAGCAGAGCTCCTCCGCTCCCTGTTTTGATGGTGGCATTCGAACCTTTTCTTACCCGCTTTTTACCAACCATGGTCAGACTTTCATACCTTCTTGTAACTGAACACCTCCGCTCCCGCTATTGATTGTCTATAGTCGGGTATTTTAACTTTTTCTTACTCGCTTTTTGCCAACTTTGGTCGGACATTCACACCGTCTTACAACGGAACACCTCCGCTCCCTCTTTTGATGGTGTATGTTCGGGCATTCGAACCTTTTCTTACCAGCTTTTTACAAACTATGGTTGGGCATTCAAACCTTCTTGTAGCCGAACACATCCACTCCTGCTTTTGATGATGTATGGTTGGGCATTCGAACCTTTTCTTAACCATTTTTCAGTAATTATTGGTGGACATTCAGACCTTCTTGCAGCTGAACACCTCCGCTCCCGCTTTTGATGGTGTATAGTTGGGATTTCGAGCCTTTTCTTCCCCGGTTTTTACAAATTATGGTTGGACATTCAGACCTTGCAGCCGAACACCTCTGCTCCCTCTTTTGATCATACATTGTCGGGCATTCGCACCTTTTCTTACCCGCTTTTTACCAACTATGGTCGGACATTCACACCTTCTTACAGCGGAACACCTCCGCTCCCTCTTTTGATGGTGTATGTTCGGGCATTCGAACCTTTTCTTACCCGCTTTTTAAAAACTATGGTCGGACATTCAAACCTTCTTGTAGCCGAACACATCCACTCCTGCTTTTGATGATGTATGGTCCGGCATTCTTACCTTTTCTAACACATTTTTCAGCAATTATGGTCGGACATTCACACCTACTCATAGCCGAACACCTCTGCTCCCGCATTTTATGGTGTATAGTCGGGCATTCTCAACCTTTCTCATCAGATTTTTGCAAATTATGATCTGACATTCACACCTGCTTTTGATAATGTATGGTTGGGCATTCGCACCTTTTTTTTTACCCATTTTTTAGGAATTATGGGAGGACATTCACACCTTCTAGCAGCCGAACACCTCCTCTCCCGCTTATGATCATGTGTGGTTTGATATCCGAAAATTTTCTTTCATCTTTTAAAGCAATTATTGAATGACATTCAGACCTTCTTGCAGCTGAACCCCTCTGCTCCCGCTTTTGATGGTGTATAGTCGGGCTTTCGAGCCTTTTCTTCCCGGTTTTTAAAAATTATGGTTGGACATTCAGACCTTCTTGCAACCGAACAACACTTCTCCCGCTTTTGATGATGTGTGGTCCGGCATTCTTACCTTTTCTAACACATTTTTCAGCAATTATGGTCGGACATTCACACCTACTCACAGCCGAAAACTTCCGCTCCCGCATTTAATGGTTTATAGTCGGGCATTCTCACCCTTTCTCATCAGCTTTTTGCAAATTATGATCTGACATTCACACGTACTTGCAGTCAAACAGCTCTGCTCCCGCTTTGGATTATGTTTGGTTGGATATTCAAACCTTTTCTTAACTGCTTTTTACAAACTTTGGTCGGACGTTCACACCTTCTTGCAGCCGAACACCTCCGCTTCCGCTTTTGATGGTATATATTCGAGCATTCGAACCTTTTCTTACCCGCTTTTTACAAACCATGGTCGGACTTTCACACCTTCTTTTAGCCGAACAACTCCGCTCCCGCAATTGATTGTGTACAGTCGGGTATTTTAACCGTTTCTTACCCACTTTTTACCAACTATGGTTGGACATTCACACACCTCCGCTCCCTCTTTTGATGATGTATGGTTGTTCATTCACACCTTTTCTTACCCATTTTTCAGTAATTATGGGTGGACATTCAAACCTTCTTGCAGCTGAACACCTCCTCTCCCGCTTATGATCATGTGCGGTTTGATATTCGAAAATTTTCTTTCATGTTTTCTAGCAATTATTGATGGACATTCAGACCTTCTTGCAGCTTAACACCTCCGCTCCCGCTTTTGATGGTGTATAGTCGGGCTTTCGAGCCTTTTCTTCCCCGGTTTTTACAAATTATGGTTGGACATTCAGACCTTCTTGCAGCCGAAAACCTCCGCTCCCTCTTTTGATCATACATTGTAGGGCATTTGCACCTTTGCTTACCTGCTTTTTACAAACCATGGTCGGACTTTCACACCTTTTAGTAGCCGAACAACTCCGCTCCGGCTATTGATTGTGTACAGTTGGGTATTACAACCTTTTCTTACCCGCTTTTTACCAACTATGGTCGGACATTCACACCTTCTTACAGCGGAACACCTCCGCTCCCTCTTTTGATGGTGTATGTTCGGGCATTCAAACCTTTTCTTACCCGCTTTTTACAAACTATGGTCGGATATTCAAACCTTCTTGTAGAGGAACACATCTACTCCTGCTTTTGATGATGTATGGTTGGGCATTCGAACCTACTTGTTGCCCGCTTTTTACTATGGTCGGCTATTCACAGCTTCCTCTCCACCATAGTTGTATGGTGGGATATTCACACCCACTTGCATCCGAAGACCTCCGCCCCCACTTTTGTTGATATTTAGTCGGTCATTCCCACCTTACCCGCTTTTGGCAAACTATGGCCTTCTTGTAGCCAAACACCTCTGATCTCGCTTTTGATGATGTAAGGTTGGGCATTCAGAACTTGCTTCACCTGCTTTTAACCAAATATTGTCGGACATTCACACCTTCTTGCAGCCGAACACTTCCGCTCCACCTTTTAGTGTTCTATGGGGCATTCACACCTTTTTTTTCACCGCATTTTATAGATTATGGTTGGAAATTCTCACCCACTCTCATCCAAAGACCTCTCCTCCCGCTTTTGTTAATATATAGTCGGGCATTCGAACCTTTTCTTACCCGCTTTTTACAAATTATGGTCGGACATTCACACCTACTTGCAGCTTTATACCTCCGCTCCACCTTTAAGTGATGTATGGTTGGCATTTGCACCTTTTCTTACCCTCTTTTTTTACTGATTGCTGAAGATTAAGTTGTTCTTTCTCAAACTACAAAATTTTTTTCATTGTTGAAACTTGATTTGAAGTGGATAAATAAGGAGGACAAACAGTTTTAAGTCAGGCTCATAGAAGGAATTAATTATATAGCAAAATCTGTACTTCGTCATATGTCGAGAGATGTTTATTGCTGAAGAAGTTCTTTCTCATTCTACAAAGTACAACGTTGTTTATCGTTGAAACTTGATCAGACATGAATAAATATGAAGGACAAAGCAGTCTTAACTTGGTTTGAGTTAAGGAATTCGTTTTATAGGAGAATCCGAATTCGTGCATACCTCGTAAAATAGAGCTTATTTTCGGATTCCTGAAGAATGAGTCTGGTTCTTTCTCATAATACAAAGTTTGTTGTTCATTGTTGAAACTTCATCAGAAGTGAAGAAATAAATGAATGCCTATCAACAAATGTGGGATCTAAACTCTAGTGCTTCCTCTAAAATAATTTCCTTTCTCAATTCAGAAATGTGTGTGTGTAAGTCACAACACCCGTGACACCAAAACGGCTTTCTTTTCTCTCTTTTCTCTACACTCTGCACTGTGAGCACACACACCAAATCAGAAAGGCTTTTTTCTCTCTTTTCTACATTATGGACTGTGGGGACACAAAACCGCTCTCTCTTTTTTTTTTTGATTGTGTGCCAGCGCTTAAGATATGTTATGAAGAGAAACCAGAGTACGATTATCCGTCACTGCGGGAGCAGGGCATCAGGCTAGTTGGCATAGTCACCTTCCCCATGGTGAGCTTTGCTTGGTTGAGACGCTTGCTCTCCCCCCTTTCTCCTCGGTTGACCAAGTAGGAACAATCAGGCCCTATTCGATGGCTGCCTTGTCTTTTACTCTGTGCAAAAGACAAGGCAGCCACAAACACCACGGGAACACCGTGTTGAGGCTTTGTTCTGACCGCTCATTCGGTGTCGCGTTTCTTTCAAGCAATTCTCCCGGTTAGCCCGCACTCGGCTCGCTCCCAGAGCCGTGTTAAAGTCTACTTTGCATTCACTCTCTTTTCTCAGCAGACTAAAAGAAACTTCCATCCTGCACCGCTGTTTGCTTTTTCACAAGAGCAGAGAAGAGCGCACCGTTCCCAGCGGCACTGCAGTACCAGGTTGATGCTTGGAGTGAACGGAGCAAGCTTCTTTTTCAACTCCTATTGCTAAAAATCCATTTAATATGTAGTCCTCGTATAGAGAACATATCAGATATTAAACTGATAAGAACAGATACTACACTTGATCTTAGCCAAAAGGCAGAGAAGCGATAACTGTCCACTGGTTCACGTCCGAGGGCCCTTCCTGGCACAATGCGCACTTGTAGCGGTGTTCTTTTTATGGCCATAGCTGGCCAGAGTGTCACTTTGCACCTCCGCCCACCCGCTGCACTGAGCACTCTTCAGCCCTTTTAAATGGTATAACTTTGCACTCCCCAACGCTCCAGCAAGCACCATTCAAGCAACATCGGCACAGTCGCAACAAGTAAGGCGACTCTACTCAGAGAAGTCACTCTGCACAGTAACAAGATTTCTTTTGCACAGATAGAAAGGGCTTCACCCGCAAAGGTAAAGCCTGCCAAACATAGAAACAACTCCTTAGTGCTGCTCTTCATGGAAGTCTTTAGTAAAAGGCGACAGACTTGTACGTTATGAAGAGAAACCAGAGTACGATTATCCATCACTGCGGGAGCAGGGCATCAGGCTAGTTGACATAGCCAACTTCCCCATGGTGAGCTTTGCTTGGTTGAGACGCTTGCTCCCCCCCCTTGCTCCTCGGCTGACCAAGTCGGAACAATCGGGCCCTATTCGATGGCTGCAACACCTGAAAGAGATATTGATGCGAGACCCGATCAAAAGCTTTTTCAAAGTCTAAATTCAAGACGACAAGATGGGTGTTTCTGTCTCTAGCGTAATCAATGATGTCTTGAATCATTACGAGGCTGTCAGGGAGTTGTCTCCCTGAGATGGCACAAGCCTGGTCTGGGTGAATTACCTCCTCTAAAACAAAGGACATCCGTGTCGCTAAAACTTTGCTAAAAAGTTTACTGTCAAAGTTTAAAAGTGTGATGGGCCTCCAATTATTTAGGTCAGTCTTATCATTTTTTTAATAAAGTAGAGTAACTATTCTCACTCTAAAACTGTCAGGCAGTCGGTCAAGTTTTTCAAAATCTTTAAAAACATCTAAAATGTCTGATGATAAAAGGTCCCAAAAGGTCAGATAGAATTCTGCAGGAAGCCCGTCTAAACCCGGAGCTCGACTTCTCTTAAAACCTGTTAGGCATTTTTTTTAACTCTAAAGCAGTAAAATCCTGTGTCAAGTGTGCATTCTCTTTTACGGTTTTGTCAACGAATTTAAAAATTTCTGCCAATGTTTCCAAGTGCACTGGTTTCTCTTTTTACATGTTACTATAAAAGGTATGTACAGTTTCAATCATCTCTTGTGTGGATTTTGTTAAAAACCCATCTTCTCTTTTTAGATTTTGAATACACTCCTTTTTATTTATAACTTTCTTAAAAAAGTACCGTGTGCATTTTTCACCTTCCTCAATTTCCTGCTCCCTGCTTCTTGCAAAAATTCCTTTACTCTTTATTTCTGCTAAAACTGACATTTCCTTTTTGACATCTTTGATTTCTTCATTAAAGTCTATGCCACACTGATTTAGTTTAAAGTAGCGCTGTAAGCGTTTCTGTAGTCCCATCTTACATCTATTCTCTTTCCTTTTTTTACGTTTACCTTGCTGTTTAAAAAAAGTCTGCGTCGTTTCCTTTACCATTTCCCACCATTGTGCATGTGTTTCGTAGAGGTCTTGAAGGGTCTGCCACTCTTTATAACATTCCCTGTACTGACTGACTATGATTTCATCCTCCAACAGGGAACAGTTGAGTTTCCACAGACCACTTCCTACCGTCACACCAGTTGGGGGTGAAAGGGTGCAGGAGAGCATAAGGTGGTCTGAAAAGAAAACAGGGGTTAATCTAACATCAGTGGGTGGACAATCTCTAGTAAAGAATCAATGCGAGAGGCTCTGGTGCCATCATGACTAAACCAGGTGAAGCCCTCCTCTCTGGGATGCATGGTTTTAAAACAGTCAGTAAGCTTAAAATCCCCTCCTACAACTAAAAGTACTTGCCCTAGCATGTAAAGCTGTATATCTTCTAAAAGGTCATACCTGTCCTTTTTTCCATTGAAACCATAAATATTTAAGAGGTTAAAGTCTTGCCCCATAAAATTCAAGTGTGCTAAAAGTGCCCGTCCGTCTCTCACCACTGTGCTACCTTTCACCAGAACATGCGGATTTTTAATTAGAATGGCCACACCATCATTTTTATTTTTATTTGAGCCACTCCATATCGATAAATGGGGCCACATTTCCTCCCATTGTCTATGGGTTTTTTTTAAAAAGGTAGTCCACATTCTTGTATTAAAAACACATCTGATTTTATGGAGTCTAAGAAGGATAAAATACTCTGGGCTCTTGTCTTTGATTTCACACTTCTCACATTTAGTGTTGAGAAGGTGAGAACCATTAAAAGGATAAAGGAAAGTAGGTATGTCATTTTCGTTTTTCTAAGTTATCAAAACAAATTACACACTCAGGTTATTTCTTGGGAAACTAGCTCTTCCTTCATTTCTTTAGGTGAAAAGTGAGTAGGGTGATCTATATTTCCTTTTCGGACTCTCGGTGTTGGCCTCTGAAACAATGTTGCATTTAACTTTGAGTCCCTGGGGGTTGATTGCAGAGCTAAAGTTAAAAAGGAGACCTCATTTGGTGAGTCGGAGGGGAAGACTCTAGGTTCTTCCACTGAAGAACTGTCTGAAGGGGACCTAACCCTTCCCCTCTTCTCTGATACCACTGGGGAATCAGAGGACAACTCAGATGCCGTCCTCTTCGGCTGTTGACCTTCGGGGAGGTGAGTATCTTCACTAGACTCACCTGTCTGCTCTTCCTCCTCATTTAGCGTAGCTCCACCCTCTGCCTGTGAATTCTCACAGACTTCAGCACTGAGGGGTGAGGCCTCTACAGGCCCCTCCCCTTTTTGCTCCTCACTTCCAATCCAAGCTTTTGGCGGGAAGTTTGAATTTATTGGGTCAACCTCTTCACTTTGTTCACCAACTTCCACCTCTGGTCCTTCTCTTTGTTGGCTTGACTGTGGCTTTACCGTCTTTAATTTGTTGGCAAAAGATTTAGGGCAATCTCTGAAGAGGTGATTTAATTCTCCACAGAGATTACATTTCCTGCCATTTGGACACTCTCGAAAAGTGTGCCCAATTTCTCTGCACTTCCCACATATCACCTTGGTACAAGCCTCAACCAGGTGCCCATGCTCACCGCACTTGCGGCAGAGCATGGGCTGCACCTGGTAGTGGATGTAACCTCGGTTTTCGAGGTGGCCAGAGTGTCACTTTGCACATCCGCCCACCCGCTGCACTGAGCACTCTTCAGCCCTTTTAAATGGTATAACTTTGCACTCCCCCACGCTCCAGCAAGCACCATTCAAGCAACAACTTTGCACTCCAGCTTCGAACATCGGCACAGTCGCAACAAGTAAGGCGACTCTACTCAGAGAAGTCATTCTGCACACTAACAAGATTACTTTTGCACAGACAGAAAGGGCTTCACCCGCAGAGGTAAAGCCTGCCAAAAATAGACACAACTCATTAGTGCTGCTCTCCACGGAAGTCTTTAATAAAAGGCGAAAGAGTTGTACGTTATGAAGAGAAACCAGAGTACGATTATCCATCACTTCGGGAGCAGGGCATCAGGCTAGTTGGCATAGCCACCTTCCCCATGGTGAGCTTTGCTTGGTTGAGACGCTTGCTCCCCCCCCTTGCTCCTCGGCTGACCAAGTAGGAACAATCGGACCCTATTCGATGGCTGCCTTGTCTTTTACTCTGTGCAAAAGACAAGGCAGCAACAAAAACACCACGGGAACACCGTATTGAGGCTTTGTTCTGACCGCTCATTCGGTGTCGCGTTTCTTTCAAGCAATTCTCCCGGTTAGCCCCTTGGGATTTTATCTATAAAATTAATTCCTTCACTCAAACTATGTTAAAACTGCTTTGTCCTTCATATTTACCATGTCTAGAAAGATTTAAACAAAAAAAACAAAGTTGTACTTTGCAGTAAAAGAAAGAGCAGATCTAAAGTTTCAGGAATCCGAGAATAAGCTTACTTTCATGAGTTCTTCAAGATTTCGGATTTTGCTAGAAAATGAATTCCTTCACTCAAACTAAATTAAAACTGCTAAACCGCTAATCTGTTACATGTAAGGCAGATGTCAAATTCACCGAAATAGGATCTAAGGGTATTCGGCCAATCGAGCTGTAGCAGCTTCGGTAAAAGAGTATAAGTTGAAGAGTTTGTGAATAAAAGTGTGCGCACACATAGTGAGCTGTAGGAAAATAGGCAGGGAGCAATGCCGGCTGGGGTATATGTTCTTGTATGTTGTCTGACTGTTTGATTTGAATGTGTTGTGTAAGTGTCCTGTTGAATGTTACATGTTTGGGCTTTGACACGCTTCACTCTGGTTGTTAACTGTGTGGTGTGTCCTGAAATGTTATATGTTTGGGCTTTGTGACATGCTTAATGCTTGTCAGTAGCTACCCACTTATTCATATATAGCAACTGACAACATAAGAAGTCCGGACATACTTTGATAGTAGTTGTAGAAGTATCCTTGTAGTGATAGAACAGTAGATGAACAGGTGCCTGCGCATGTCTCACGAAAATAAAATGGGTGTATGATTGCTGACGGCAGAGCAATACTGCCAAACTTATGAGTTCTTGTGGCAAACTTGATTCAGTGTCTTGACGTGTATACGCTGTTTCGCTGACTTGATTGTCATAAGAAACAAAGTGTGTTTGTTAAGATCCGACCATTTTATTACGGGAGGATCAGTATGTATGTATTCTGATGTGACTGATAAACCCATTCGTATCTTAAGCATAATCTAATACGAGAGACAACGCCCTGGCACACCATCAAAAAAAAAAAGAGAGAGCGGTTTTGTGTCCCCACAGTCCATAATGTAGAAATTAGAGAAAAAAGCCTTTCAGATTTGGTGTGTGTGCTCACAGTGCAGAGTGTAGAGAAAAGAGAGAAAAGAAAGCCGTTTTGGTGTCACGGGTGTTGTGACTTACACACACACATTTCTGAATTGAGAAAGGAAATTATTTTAGAGGAAACACTAGAGTTTAGATCCCACAGTTGTTGATAGGCATTCATTTATTTCTTCACTTCTGATATAGTTTCAACAATAAACAACAAACTCTGTATTATGAGAAAGAACCAGACTCATTCTTCAGGAATCCGAAAATAAGCTCTATTTTACGAGTTATGCACGAATTCGGATTCTCCTATGAAACGAATTCCTTAACTTAAACCAAGTTAAGACTGCTTTGATAATAGATATACATATGAAGGATATGTATTCATGTCTAATCAAGTTTCAACGATAAACAACGTTGTACTTTGTAGAATGAGAAAGAACTTCTTCAGCAATAAACATCTCTCGACATATGACGAAGTACAGATTTTGCTATAAAATTAATTCCTTCTATGAGCCTGAATTAAAACTGTTTGTCCTCCTTATTTATCCACATCAAATCAAGTTTCAACAATGAAAAAAATTTTGTAGTTTGAGAAAGAACAACTTAATCTTCAGCAATCAGTATAAAAAGAGGATAAGAAAAGGTGCAAATGCCAACCATACATCACTTAAAGGTGGAGCGGAAGTATTCGGCTGCAAATAGGTGTGAATGTCCGACCATAATTTGTAAAAGCGGGTAAGGTGCGAATATAAATATCAACAAAAGTGGGGGCGGAGGTCTTCAGATGCAAATGGGTGTGAATATCCCACCATACAAGTATGATGGAGAGGGAGCTGTGAATAGCCGACCATAGTTTGCAAAAAGCGGGTGAGAAAAGGTGCGAATGTCCAACCATACATGATCAAAACAGGGAGCGGAGGTGTTTGGGAGTGTGAATGAACACTCATAATTAATGAAAAGCGGGCAACAAGTAGGTTTGAATGCCCAACCATACATCATCAAAATTAGGAGTGGATGTGTTCGGCTACAAGAAGGTTTGAATGTCCGACCATAGTTTGTAAAAAGGGGGTAAGAAAAGGTTCTAATGCCCGAACATACACCATCAAAAGAGGGAGCGGAGGTGTTCCGCTGTAAGACGGTGTGAATGTCCGACCATAGTTGGTAAAAGGCGGGTAAGACAAGGTTAAAATACCCGACTGTACACAATCAATAGCGGGAGCGGAGTTGTTCGTTTACAAGAAGGTGTGAAAGTCCGACCATGGTTTATAAAAAGCGGGTAAGAAAAGGTGCGAATGACCGACAATGTATGATCAAAAGAGGGAGTGGAGGTTTTCGGCTACAAGAAGGTTTGAATGTCCACCCATAGTTTGTAAAAAGCGGGTAAGAAAAGGTTCGAATGCCCGACTATACACCATCAAAAACGGGAGCGGAGGTGTTCCGCTGTAAGACGGTGTGAATGTCCGACCATAGTTGGTGAAAAGCGGATAAGAAAAGGTTAAAATACCCGACTGTACACAATCAATAGCCAGAGTGGAGTTGTTCGGCTACAAGAAGGTGTGAAAGTCCACCCATGGTTTGTAAAAAGCGGGTAACAAAAGGTTCGAATGCCCGAATGTATACCATCAAAAGCGGAAGCGGAGGTGTTCGGCTGCAAGAAGGTGTGAACGTCCAACCAAAGTTTGTAAAAAGCAGTTAAGAAAAGGTTCGAATATCCAACCAAACATAATCAAAAGCGGGAGCAGAGCTGTTCGACTGTAAGTAGGTGTGAATGTCAGATCATAATACGCAAAAAGCTGATGAGAAAGGGTGAGAATGCTCGACTATACACCATCAAATGGGGGAGCGGAAGTTTTCGGCTGTGAGTAGTTGTGAATGTCCGACCATAATTGCTGAAAAATGTGTTAGAAAAGGTAAGAATGCTGGACCATACATCATCAAAAGCGGGAGAGGTGGTGTTCGGCTGCAAGAAGGTGTGAAAGTCCGACCATGGTTTGTAAAAAGCGGGTATGAAAAGGTTCGAATGCCTGAATATACACCATCAAAAGCGGAAGCGGAAGTGTTCGGCTGCAAGGAGGTGTGAACGTCTGACCAAAGTTTGTAAAAAGCAGTGAAAAGCTTTTCATGTGTTCTCATGTGTTCTCTGCATGTTTTGGGATTTTGTTTTAAAATGAATTCCCTCACTCAAACTATTTTAAAACTGATTTGTCCTTCATAGTTATCCATGTCTAAAAATGTTTGAAGCATAAACTTCCTCATATTACCCTGAATGAGAAAGAACCACACTTGTGATTAAGCCATACTTTCCTTTTGAGGAGTTATGCATGATTTGGGATTTTGCTATTAAATAAATTCCTTCACTCAAACCGAGTGAAAACTGCTTTTACCTTCATATTTATCAATCTTTATCGATCGACTTCAACAAAGAACAACATTGGATTTTGCAGTAGAAGAAGTTGAAATCGATCTAGACATTGATAAATATGAAGGACAAATCAGTTTACACTTGGTTTGAGTGAAGGAATGAATTTTATAGCAAAATCCGAAATCATGCATAACTCCTCAAAAGGAACGTATTGCTCAACCAAAGGGATGCTTCTTTCTCATTCGGGGTAACATGAGGAACTTTATGCCTGATACATTTTTAGACATGGATAACTATGAAGGAAAAAGCAATTTTAACTTGGTTTGAGCAAAGCAATTAATTTACTGGAAAATCCGAAATCGTGCAGAACTCATGAAAGCAAGCTTTTTCTCGGATTCCTGATCCTCCAGTGTTGCTCTTTCCTATACTGTAAAATACAACCTTGTTCTTTGTTGAAATCGATCTAGACATTGATAAATATGAAGGACAAAGCAGTTTTCACTTGGTTTGAGTGAAGGAATTCATTTTATACATAAAATCCCAAATCATGCAGAACGTATGAAAAGAAGCTTATTCTCGGATTCCTGATCCTTCAGTGTTGCTCTTTCTTCTACTCCAAAATCCAATATTGTTCTTTGTTGAAGTCGATCTAGACATTGATAAATATGAAGTTAAAAGCAGTTTTAACATAGTTTGAGTGAAGGAATTAATTTTATAGTAAAATCCGAAATCGTGCAGAACTCATGAAAATAAGTTTATTCTCGGATTCCTAAAACTTTTGATTTGCTCTTTCTTTTACTGCAAATTACAACTTTAAAAAAAAAAAAAAATCTATCTAGACATTGATAAATATGAAGGTAAAAGCCGTTTTAACATAGTTTGAGTGAAGGAATTCATTTTATAGATAAAATCCCAAATCATGCAGAACTCCTCAAAAGGGGCGTATGGCTTAATCACAAGTGTGGTTCTTTCTCATTCAGGGTAATATGAGGAAGTTTATGCTTGAAATATATGTAGAAATGGGTACATATGAAGGACAAAGCAGTTTTAACTTAGTTTGAGTGAAGGAATTCATTTTAAAACAAAATCCCAACACATGCAGAATTCATGAAAAGCTTATTCTCGGATTCTTGATCCTTCAGTGTTGCTCTTTCTTATATTGCAAAGTACAACGTGGTTTTTTTTGTTTAAATCTATCTCGACATTGATAAATATGGAAGGAAAAAGCAGTTTTAACTTAGTTTTAGTGAAGGAATTCATTTTATAGCAAAATCCGAAATCGTGCAGAACTCATGAAAGCAAACTTATACTCGGATTCCTGAAACTTTAGATTTGTTCTTTCTTCTACTGCAAAGTACAACGTTGTTTTTTGTTGTAATCTATGTAGACATTGATAAATACCAGCCGAACATCTCTGCTGCCGCTTTTGATAATTTATGGTTGGGCATTCTTACCTTTTCTTACCCGCTTTTTAAAAATTATGATCTGACATTCACACCTACTTGCAGTCAAACACCTTCTCTCCCGCAAACTCCCGAAAATTTTCTTTTATGTTTTCTAGCAATTATTGATGGACATTCAGACCGTCTTAAAGCAGAGCTCCTCCGCTTCCTCTTTTGATGGTGTATGTTCGGGCATTCGCACCTTGTCTTACCCACTTTTTACAAACTTTAGTCGGACATTCACACTTTCTTGCAGCCAAACACCTCTGCTCCCTCTTTTGATCATACATTGTTGGGCATTCGCACCTTGTCTTACCCGCTTTTTACAAACTTTAGTCAGAAATTCACACCTTCCAGCTGAACCACCTCCGCTTCCTGTTTTGATCATGTATGATCTGGCAATACTACCTTTTCTTACCCCTTTGTGAGTAATTATGGCTGGACATTCACACCTTCTTGCAGCCAAAAACCACCTCTCCCGCTTTTGATGGTGAATGGCTGGCATTCTCACCCTTTCTCATCAGCTTTTTGAAAATTATGATCTGACATTCACACCTACTTGTAGGCGAACAACTCTGCTACCGCTATTGATTGTGTACAGTCGGGTATTTTAACCTTTTCTTACCCGCATTTTGCTAACTATGGTCGGACATTCACACTGTCTTACACCTGAACACCTCCGCTCCCTCTTTTGATGATGTATGTTCGGGCATTCGAACCTTTTCTTACCTGCTTTTTACAAACTATCATCGGGCATTCAAACCTTCTTGTAGCCGAACACATCCACTCCTGCTTTTGATGATGTATATTTGGGCATTCGCAACTTTTCTTGCCCATTTTTCAGTAATTATGGGTGGACATTCACACCTTCTTGCAGCTGAACACCTCCTCTCCCGCTTATGATCATGTTTGGTTTGATATTCGAAAATTCTCTTTCATGTTTTCTAGCAATTATTGATGGACATTCAGACCTTCTTGCAGCTGAACACCTCCGCTCCAGCTGTTGATGGTGTATAGTCGGGCTTTCGAGCCTTTTCTTCCCCAGTTTTTACAAATTATGGTTGGACATTCAGACCTTCTTTCAGCCGAAAACCTCTGCTCCCTCTTTTGATCATACACTGTCGAGCATTCGAACCTTTTCTTACCCGCTTTTTACAAACCATGGTGTGACTTTCACACCTTTTAGTAGCCGAATAACTCCGCTCCCGCTATTGATTGTGTACAGTCGGGTATTTTAACCTTTTCTTACCCGCTTTTTACCAACTATGGTCGGACATTCACACCTTCTTACAGCGGAACACCTCCGCTCCCTCCTTTGATAGTGTATGTTCGGGCATTCAAACCTTTTCTTACCCGCTTTTTACAAACTATGGTCAGACATTCAAACCTTCTTGTAGCCAAACACATCCACTCCTGCTTTTGATGATGTATGGTTGGGCATTCGAACCTACTCGTTGCCTGCTTTTCATTAATTATGAGTGGACATTCACACCTTGTCGCGGCCAAACACCTCCGCTCCCTATTTTGATCATGTATGGTTTGACATTCGCACCTATTCTCAACCGCTTTTTACTATGGCCCACCCGCTGCAATGAGCACTCTTCAGCCTTTTTAAATGATATAACTTTGCACTCCCGCACGCTCCAGCAAGCACCATTCAAGCAACACCTTTGCACTCCAGCTTCAAACATCGGCACAGTCGCAACAGGTAAGGCGACTCTACTCAGAGAAGTCACTCTGCACAGTAACAAGATTTTTTTTGCACAGACAGAAAGGGCTTCACCCGCAAAGGTAAAGCCTGCCAAAAATAGAAACAACTCATTAGTGCTGCTCTCCACGGAAGTCTTTAATAAAAGGCGAAAGAGTTGTACGTTATGAAGAGAAACCAGAGTACGATTATCCGTCACTGCGGGAGCAGGGCATCAGGCTAGTTGGCATAGCCACCTTCCCCATGGTGAGCTTTGCTTGATTGAGACGCTTTCTCCCCCCCCTTGCTCCTCGGCTGACCAAGTAGGAACAATCGGGCCCTATTCGATGGCTGCCTTGTCTTTTACTCTGTGCAAAAGACAAGGCAGCAACAAAAACACTACGGGAACACCGTATTGAGGCTTTGTTCTGACCGCTCATTCGGTGTCGCGTTTCTTTCAAGCAATTCTCCCGCTTAGCCCACACTCTGCTCGCTCCCAGAGCCGTGTTAAAGTCTACTTCGCATTCACTCTCTTTTCTCAGCAGACTCTTGGGATTTTATCTATAAAATGAATTCCTTCACTCAAACTATGTTAAAACTGTCAAAAAAAACAACAACGTTGTACTTTGCAGTAAAAGAAAGAGCAAATCTAAAGTTTCAGGAATCCGAGAATAAGCTTACTTTCATGAGTTCTTCACGATTTCGGATTTTGCTATAAAATGAATTCCTTCACTCAAACTAAATTAAAACTGCTAAACCGCTAATCTGTTACATGTAAGGCAGATGTCAAATTCACCGAAATAGGATCTAAGGGTATTCGGCCAATCGAGCTGTAGCAGCTTCGGTAAAAGAGTATAAGTTGAAGAGTTTGTGAATAAAGGTGTGCACACACATAGTGAGCTGTAGGAAAATAGGCAAGGAGCAATGCCGGCTGGGGTATATGTTCTTGTATGTTGTCTGACTGTTTTATTTGAATGTGTTGTGTAAGTGTCCTGTTGAATGTTACATGTTTGGGCTTTGACACGCTTCACTGTGGTTGTTAACTGTGTGGTGTGTCCTGAAATGTTATATGTTTGGGCTGTGTGACATGCTTAATGCTTGTCAGTAGCTACCCACTTATTCATATATAGCAACTGACAACATAAGAAGTCCGGACATACTTTGATAGTAGTTGTAGAAGTATCCTTATTGATAATAGATAAACTAATTCATAGTGATAGAACAGTAGATGAACAGGTGCCTGCACATGTCTCACGAAAATAAAATGGGTATATGATTGCTGACGGCAGAGCAATACTGCCAAACTTATGAGTTCTTGTGGCAAACTTGATTCAGGGTCTTGACGTGTATACGCTGTTTCGCTGACTTGATTGTCACAAGAAACAAAGTGTGTTTGATAAGATCCGACCATTTTATTACGGGAGGATCAGTATGTATGGATTCTGATGTGACTGATAAACCCATTCGTATCTTAAGCATAATCTAATACGTGAGACAACGCCCTGGCACACAATCAAAAAAAAAAAAGAGAGAGCGGTTTTGTGTCCCCACAGTCCATAATGTAGAAAAGAGAGAAAAAAGCCTTTCTGATTTGGTGTGTGTGCTCACAGTGTAGAGTGTAGAGAAAAGAGAGAAAAGAAAGCCGTTTTGGTGTCACGGGTGTTGTGACTTACACACACACATTTCTGAATTGAGAAAGGAAATTATTTTAGAATGTCACCTCTCTGTTGGGGAAGGAGCCGGAGCTGGTGCGCGAGGCTGAGCGGTTCCGGCTAGATATAGTCGGACTCACCTCAACGCACGGCTTGGGCTCTGGAACCAGTCCTCTTGAGAGGGGTTGGACTCTCTTCCACTCTGGAGTTGCCCGTGGTGAGAGGCGCAGAGCAGGTGTGGGCATACTTATTACCCCCCGGCTGTGTGCCAGTACATTGGGGTTTACCCCAGTGAACGAGAGGATAGCCTCCCTCCGCCTTCGGGTGGGGGGACGAGTCCTGACTGTTGTTTGTGGCTATGCGCCAAACAGCAGTTCAGAGTACCCACCCTTTTTGGAGTCTCTGGGGGAGGCACAGGAGAATGCTCCTACCGGAGACTCCCTCGTTCTGCTGGGGGACTTCAATGCTCACGTGGGCAATGACAGTGAGACCTGGAGGGGTGTGATTGAGAGGAACGGCCCCCCCGATCTGAACCAGAGTGGTGTTATGTTGTTGGACTTCTGTGCTGGTCATGGACTGTCCATAACGAACACCATGTTCAGACATAAGGGTGTCCATATGTGCACTTGGCACCAGGACACCCTTGGCCGCAGTTCGATGATCGACTTTGTGGTTGTATCATCGGACTTGCGGCCGTATGTCCTGGACACTCGGGTGAAGAGAGGGGCGGAGCTGTCAACTGATCACCACCTGGTGGTGAGTTGGCTCCGCTGGTGGGGGAGGATGCCGATCAGACCTGGCAAGCCCAAACGTATTGTGAGGCTCTGCTGGGAGCGTTTGTCAGAATCCCCCGTCAGAAGGAGCTTTAACTCCCACCTCCGGCAGAGCTTCAACCATATCCCGGGGGAGGTGGGGGACATTGAGTCTGAATGGGCCATTTTCCGTGACTCCATTGCCGAGGCAGCTGATCGGAGTTGTGGCCGTAAGGTGGTCGGTGCCTGTCGTGGCGGCAACCCTCGAACCTGCTGGTGGACACCAGTGGTGAGGGAAGCCGTCAAGCTGAAGAAGGAGTCCTATCGGGCCTTTTTGGCCAGTGGGACCCATGAAGCAGCTGATAGGTACCGACAGGCCAGATGGGCCGCGGCTTCAGCAGTTGCTGAGGCAAAAACTCGGGCCTGGGAGGAGTTCGGTGAGACCATGGAGAACGATTTCCGGACGGCCTCGAAGAGATTCTGGTCCACCATCCGGCGTCTCAGGGGGGGGAAGCGGCTCACAGTCAACACTGTTTACAGTGGGGACGGAGCTTTGCTGACCTCAACTAGGGATGTTGTGAGTCGATGGGGGGAGTACTTCGAGGAACTCCTCAATCCTACCAACACGTGCTCGGAAGAGGCAGAGTCGGAGAGCTCGGAGACGGGGCCTCCCATTTCTGGGGCTGAGGTTGCCGAGGTGGTCAAAAAGCTCCTCGGTGGCAAGGCCCCGGGGGTGGATGAGGTCCGTCCTGAGTTTCTCAAGGCTCTGGATGTTGTAGGGCTGTCTTGGCTGACACGCCTCTGCAGCATCGCGTGGACATCGGGGACAGTGCCTCTGGACTGGCAGATTGGGGTGGTGGTCCCCCTCTTTAAAAAGGGGGACCGGAGGGTGTGTTCCAACTATAGGGGTATCACACACCTCAGCCTCCCTGGTAAGGTCTATTCGGGGGTATTGGAGAGGAGGATCCGTCGGATAATCGAGCCTCGGATTCAGGAGATGCAGTGTGGCTTTCGTCCTGGCCGTGGAACAGTGGACCAGCTCTATACCCTCGGCAGGATCCTGGAGGGTGCATGGGAGTTCGCCCAACCAGTCTACATGTGTTTTGTGGACTTGGAGAAAGTGTTCGACCGTGTCCCTCGTGGAGTCCTGTGGGGGGTGCTCCAGGAATATGGAGTGCCGGACCCCTTGATAGGGGCCCTTCGGTCTCTGTATGACCGGTGCCAGAGTTTGGTCCGCATTGCCGGCAGTAAGTCGGATACGTTTCCGGTGAGAGTTGGACTCCGTCAGGGCTGCCCTTTGTCACCGATTCTGTTCCTAACTTTTATGGACAGAATTTCTAGGCGCAGCCAGGGCGTTGAGGGTGTCCGATTTGGCGACCTCAGAATCGTGTCTCTGCTTTTTGCAGATGATGTGGTTCTGTTAGCGTCGTCAGGCCGTGACCTTCAGCTCTCACTGGAGCGATTCGCAGCCGAGTGTGAAGCGGCTGGGATGAGAATCAGCACCTCCAAATCCGAGACTATGGTTCTCAGCCGGAAAAGGGTGGAATGCTCTCTCCGGGTCGGGAATGAGATCCTTCCCCAAGTGGAGGAGTTCAAGTATCTCGGGGTCTTGTTCACGAGTGAGGGACGAATGGAGCGGGAGATTGACGGGCGGATCGGTGCGGCGTCTGCAGTGTTGCGGGCTCTGCACCGACCCGTCGTTGTGAAGAGGGAGCTGAGCCAGAAGGCGAAGCTCTCTACTTACTGGTCAATCTACGTTCCCATCCTCACCTATGGTCACGAGTTGTGGGTAGTGACCGAAAGAACAAGATCGCGAATACAAGAGGCCGAAATGGGTTTCCTCCGCAGGGTGTCTGGGCTCTCCCTTAGAGATAGGGTGAGAAGCTCAGTCATTCGGGAGGGGCTCGGAGTAGAACCGCTGCTCCTCCGCATTGAGAGGAGTCAGATGAGGTGGCTCGGGCATCTGGTTAGGATGCCCCCTGGGCGCCTCCCTGGGGAGGTGTTCCGGGCACGTCCCACTGGGAGGAGACCCCGGGAAAGACCCAGGACACGCTGGAGGGACTATGTCTCTCGGCTGGCCTGGGAACGCCTCGGGGTCCCCCCGGAAGAGCTGGAGGAAGTGGCCGGGGACAGAGACGTCTGGGTTTCTCTACTCAAGCTGCTGCCCCCGCGACCCGACCCCCGGATAAGCGGCAGATGATGGATGGATGGAAATTATTTTAGAGGAAGCACTAGAGTTTAGATCCCACATTTGTTGATAGGCATTCATTTATTTCTTCACTTCTGATGAAGTTTCAACAATAAACAACAAACTTTGTATTATGAGAAAGAACCAGACTCATTCTTCAGGAATCCGAAAATAAGCTCTATTTTACGAGTTATGCATGAATTCGGATTCTCCTTTAAAACGAATTCCTTAACTTAAACCAAGTTAAGACTGCTTTGTCCTTCATATTTATTCATGTCTAATCAAGTTTCAACGATAAACAACGTTGTACTTTGTAGAATGAGAAAGAACTTCTTCAGCAATAAGCATCTCTCGACATATGACGAAGTACAGATTTTGCTAAAAAATTCCTTCTATCAGCCTGACTTAAAACTGTTTGTCCTCTTTATTTATCCACTTCAAATCAAGTTTCAACAATAAAAAAAATTTTGTAGTTTGAGAAAGAACAACTTAATCTTCAGCAATCAGTATAAAAAGAGGGTAAGAAAAGGTGCAAATGCCAACCATACATCACTAAAAGGTGGAGCGGAAATATTCGACTGCAAGTAGGTGTGAATGTCCGACCATAATTTGTAAAAAGCGGGTAAGAAAAGGTTCGAATGCCTGACTGTATATTAACAAAAGCGGGAGGAGAGGTCTTTGGATGAGAATGGGTGAGAATTTCCAACCATAATCTATAAAATGCGGTGAAAAAAAAGGTGTGAATGCCCCATAGAACACTAAAAGGTGGAGCGGAAGTGTTCGGCTGTAAGAAGGTGTGAATGTCCGACTATATTTGGTGAAAAGCAGGTGAAGCAAGGTCTGAATGCCCAACCTTACATCATCAAAAGCGAGATCAGAGGTGTTTGGCTGCAAGAAGGCCATAGTTTGCCAAAAGCGGGTAAGGTGCGAATGACCGACTAAATATTAACAAAAGTGGGGGCGGAGGTCTTCGGATGCAAGTGGGTGTGAATATCCCACCATACAAGTATGGTGGAGAGGAATCTGTGAATAGCCGACCATAGTTTGCAAAAAGCCGGTGAGAAAAGGTGCGAATGTCCAACCATACATGATCAAAACAGGGAGCGGAGGTGTTTGGATGCGACAAGGTGTGAATGTCCACCCATAATTAATGAAAAGTAGGAAACAAGTAGGTTTGAATACCCAACCACACATCATCAAAAGCAGGAGTGGATGTGTTCGGCTACAAGAAGGTTTGAATGTCCGACCATAGTTTGTAAAAAGCGGGTAAGAAAAGGTTAAAATACCCGACTGTACACAATCAATAACGGGAGCGGATGTGTTCGGCTATGAAAAGGTGTATTAAGAAAAGGTTTGAATATCCAACCAAACATCAAAAGCGGGAGCAGAGCTGTTCGACTGCAATTAGGTGTGAATGTCAGATCATAATTTGCAAAAAGCTGATGAGAAAGGGTGAGAATGCCCGACTATACACCATGAAATGCGGGAGCGGAGTGTTTCGGCTGTGAGTAGGTTTGAATCTCCGACCATAATTTCTGAAAAATGTGTTAGAAAAGGTAAGAATGCCAGTCCATACATCATCAAAAGCGAGAGAGGTGGTGTTCGGCTGCAAGTAGGTGTGAATGTCCAGCCATAATTACTCAAAAAACGGGTAAGAAAAGGTAGTACTGCCAGACCATACATGATCAAAACAGGGAGCGGAGGTGGTTCAGCTGCAATAAGGTGTGATTGTCCGACTAAAGTTCAAATATATTAACAAAAGCGGGAGGAGAGGTCTTCGGATGAGAGTGGTTGAGAATTTCCAACCATAATCTATAAAATGCGGTGAAAAAAAAGGTGTGATAGGACACTAAAAGGTGGAGCGGAAGTGTTCGGCTGCAAAAAGGTGTGAATGTCCAACCATAATTGCTGAAAAATGTGTTAGAAAAGGTAACAATGCCGGACCATACATCATCAAAAGCGGGAGAGGTGGTGTTCGGCTGCAAAAAGGTGTGAATGTTCGACTAAAGTTTGTAAAAAGCGGGTAAGACAAGGTGCGAATGCCTGACAATGTATGATCAAAAGCAGGAGCGGAGGTGTTCAGCTGCAAGAAGGTCTAAATGTCCATCAATAATTGCTAGAAAACATGAAAGTAAATTTTCGAAAATCAAACCGCCAATGATCATAAGTGGGAGAGGAGGGGTTCAGCTGCAAGAAGGTTTGAATGTCCACCCATAATTCCTGAAAAATGTGTAAAAAAAGGGTGCGAATGCCCAAACATACATCATCAAAAGCAGGAGTGGATGTGTCCGGCTACAAGAAGGTGTGAATGTCCGACCAAAGTTTGTAAAAAGCATTTAAGAAAAGGTTCGAATATCCAACCAAACATAATCAAAAGCGGAAGCAGAGCTGTTCGACTGCAAGTAGGTGTGAATGTCAGATCATAATTTGCAAAAAGCTGATGAGCAAGGATGAGAATGCCCGACTATACACCATCAAATGCGGGAGCGGAGTTGTTCGGCTGTGAGTAGGTGTGAATCTCCGAGCATAGTTTGTAAAAAGGGGGTAAGAATAGGTTCGAATGCCCGAATATACACCATCAAAAGAGGGAGCGGAGGTGTTCCGCTGTAAGAAGGTGTGAATGTCTGACCATAGTTGGTAAAAAGCGGGTAAGAAAAGGTTACAATACCCGACTGTACACAATCAATAGCGGGAGCGGAGTTGTTAGGCTACTAAAAGGTGTGAAAGTCTGACCATGGCTTTTAAATAGCGGGTACGAAAATGTGCGAATGCCCGACAATGTATGCTAGAAAGAGGGAGCGGAGGTTTTCGGCTGCAAGAAAGTCTGAATGTCCACCCATAATTGCTAGAAAACATGAAAGAAAATTTTCGAATGTCAAACCGCACATGATCATAAGCGGGAGAGGAGGTGTTCAGCTGCAAGAAGGTGTGAATATCCACCCATAATTACTGAAAAATGGATAAGAAAAGGTGCAAATACCCAACCATACATCATCAAAAGCAGGAGTGGATGTGTTCGGCTACAAGAAGGTTTGAATGCCGGACCATAGTTGGTAAAAAGCGGGTAAGAAAAGGTGAAAATACCCGACTGTACACAATCAAAAGAGGGAGCGGAGTTGTTCAGCAACAAAGTGTGAAAGTCTGGCCAAGGTTTGCAAAAAGCGGGTAAGAAAAGGTTTGTATGCCCGAATATACACCATCAAAAGTGGAAGCGGAGGTGTTCAGCTGCAAGAAGGTGTGAACGTCCGAAAAAAGTTTGTAAAAAGCGGGTAAGAAAAGTTTCGAATATCCAACCAAACATAATCAAAAGCGGGAGCAGAGCTGTTCGACTGCAAGTAGGTGTGAATGTCAGATCATAATTTGCAAAAAGCTGATGAGAAAGGGTGAGAAGTCCTGACTATACACCATCAAATGCGGTAGCGGAGTTGTTCGGCTGTGAGTAGTTGTGAATCTCCGACCATTATTACTGAAAAATGTGTTAGAAAAGGTAAGAATGCCGGTCCATACATCCACAAAAGCGGGAGAGGTGGTGTTCGGCTGCAAGTAGGTGTGAATGTCCAGCCATAATTACTCACAAACGGGTAAGAAAAGGTAGTATTGCCAGACCATACATGATCTAAACTGGGAGCGGAGGTGGTTCAGCTGCAAGGTGTGAATTTCTGACTAAAGTTTGTAAAAAGCGGGTAAAACAAGGTGCGAATGCCCGACAATGTATGATCAAAAGAGGGAGTGGAGGTTTTCGGTTGCAAGGTCTGAATGTCCAGCCATAATTTGTAAAAACCGGGGAAGAAAAGGCTCGAAAGCCCGACTATACACCATCAAAAGTGGGAGCAGAGGTGTTCGGCTGCAAGAAGGTCTGAATGTCCGACCATAGATAAAAGGCGGGTAAGAAAAGGTTCGAATGCCCGAATATACACCATCAAAAGAGGGAGCGGAGGTGTTCAGCTGCAAGAAGGTAAGAACGTCCGACCATAGTTGGTAAAAAGCGGGTAAGAAAAGGTTACAATACCGACTGTACACAATCAATAGCGGGAAGGAGTTGTTCATCTGCAAGAAGGTGTGAACGTCCGACCAAAGTTTGTAAAAAGCAGTTAAGAAAATGTTCGAATATCTAACCAAACATAATCAAAAGCGGGAGCAGAGCTGTTCGACTGCAAGTAGGTGTGAATGTCAGATCATAATTTGCAAAAAGCTGATGAGAAAGGGTGAGAAGTCCTGACTATACACCATCAAATGCGGTAGCGGAGTTGTTCGGCTGTGAGTAGTTGTGAATCTCCGACCATAATTGCTGAAAAATGTGTTAGAAAAGGTAAGAATGCCGGTCCATACATCATCAAAAGCGGGAGAGGTGGTGTTCGGCTGCAAGTAGGTGTGAATGTCAGATCATAATTTGCAAAAAGCTGATGAGAAAGGGTGAGAATACCCGACTATACACCATCAAATGCGGGAGCGGAGTTGGTCGGCTGTGAGTAGGTGTGAATGTCCGACCATAATTGCTGAAAAATGTGTTAGAAAAGGTAAGAATGCCGGACCATTCATCATCAAAAGCGGGAGAGGTGTTCAGCTGCAAGAAGATGTGAATGTCCAGCCATAATTACTCACAAACGGGTAAGAAAAGGAAGTATTGCCAGACCAAACATGATCAAAACAGGGAGCGGAGGTGGTTCAGCTGCAAGAAGGTGTGAATGTCCGACTAAAGTTTGTAAAAAGCGGGAAAGACAAGGTGCGAATGCCCGACAATGTATGATCAAAAGAGGGAGCGGAGGTTTTCGGCTGCAAGGTCTGAATGTCCAACCATAATTTGTAAAAACCGGGGAAGAAAAGGCTCGAAAGCCAGACTATAAACCATCAAAAGTGGCAGCGGAGGTTTTCGGCTGTAAGAAGGTCTGAATGTCCATCCATAATTACTGAAAAATGGGTAAAAAAAAGGTGCGAATGCCCAACCATACATCATCAAAAGCGGGAGAGAAGGTGTTCGACTGCAAGTAGGTGTGAATGTCGGATCATAATTTATAAAAAGCGGGTAAGAAAAGGTAAGAATGCCCAACCATAAATTATCAAAAGCGACAGCAGAGATGTTCGGCTGGTATTTATCAATGTCTAGATAGATTTCCACAAAAAACAACGTTGTACTTTGCAGTAAAAGAAAGAACAAATCTAAAGTTTCAGGAATCCGAGTATAAGCTTGCTTTCATGAGTTCTGCACGATTTCGGATTTAGCTATAAAATAAATTCCTTCACTCAAACTAAGTTAAAACTGCTTTGTCCTTCATATGTACCCATTTCTACATATATTTCAAGCATAAACTTCCTCATATTACCCTGAATGAGAAAGAACCACACTTGTGATTAAGCCATACGCCCCTTTTGAGGAGTTCTGCATGATTTGGGATTTTATCTAAAAAATGAATTCCTTCACTCAAACTATGTTAAAACGGCTATTACCTTAATATTTATCAATGTCTAGATAGATTTAAAAAAAAAACTGTTGTAATTTGCAGTAAAAGAAAGAGCAGATCAAAAGTTTTAGGAATCCGAGAATAAGCTTATTTTCATGAGTTCTGCACGATTTGGGATTTTACTATAAAATGAATTCCTTCACTCAAACCAAATTAAAACTGCTTTGTCCTTCATATTTATCAATGTCTACATCGACTTAAACAAAGAACAACGTTGTATTTTGCAGTAGAAGAAAGAGCAGCACTGAAGGATCAGGAATCCGAGAATAAGCTTGCTTTCATGAGTTCTGCACGATTTCGGATTATGCTATAAAATAAATTCCTTCACTCAAACTAAGTTAAAACTGCTTTGTCCTTCATATGTACCCATTTCTACATATATTTCAAGCATAAACTTCCTCATATTACCCTGAATGAGAAAGAACCACACTTGTGATAAGGCCATACGCCCCTTTTGAGGAGTTCTGCATGATTTGGAATTTTATCTATAAAATGAATTCCTTCACTCAAACTATGTTAAAACGGCTATTGCCTTAATATTTATCAATGTCTAGATAGATTTAAAAAAAAAAACGTTGTAATTTGCAGTAAAAGAAAGAGCAGATCAAAAGTTTTAGGAATCCGAGAATAAGCTTATTTTCATGAGTTCTGCACGATTTAGGATTTTATGTATAAAATTAATTCCTTCACTCAAACCAAGTGAAAACTGCTTTGTCCTTCATATTTATCAATGTCTAGATCGACTTCAATAAATAACAACAGTGTATTTTGCACTAGAAGAAAGAGCAACACTGAAGGATCAGGAATCCGAGAATAAGCTTCTTTTCATACGTTCTGCATGATTTGGGATTTTATGTATAAAATTAATTCCGTCACTCAAACCAAGTGAAAACTGCTTTGTCCTACATATTTATCAATGTCTAGATCAATTTCAACAAAGAATAACGTTGTATTTTACAGTATAGGAAAGAGCAACACTGGAGGATCAGGAATCCGAGAAAAAGCTTGCTTTCATGAGTTCTGCACGATTTCGGATTTTCCTGTAAATGAATTGCTTTGCTCAAACCAAGTTAAAATTGCTTTGTCCTTCATAATTATCCATGTCTAAAAATGTATCAAGCATAAAGTTCCTCATATTACCCTGAATGAGAAAGAATCATCCCTTTGGTTGAGCAATACGTTCCTTTTGAGGAGTGCAGGATTTCCGATTTTGCTATAAAATTCATTCCTTCATTCAAACCAAGTGGAAACTGCTTTGAACTTCATATTTATCAATGTCTAGATCAATTTCAACTTCTTCTACTGCAAAATACAATGTTGTTCTTTGTTGAAGTCGATCTAGACATTCATAAATATGAAGGTAAAATCAGTTTTCACTCGGTTTGAGTGAAGGAATTTATTTAATAGCAAAATCCCAAATCATGCAGAACTCCTCAAAAGGAACGTATGGCTTAATCACAAGTGTGGTTCTTTCTCATTCAGGGTAATATGAGGAAGTTTATGCTTCAAACATTTTTAGACATGGATAACTATGAAGGACAAATCAGTTTTTAAACCGCTTTTTAAAAACTTTAGTCAGAAATTTACACCTTGCAGCTGAACCATCTCCGCTCCCTGTTTTGATAATGTATGGTTGGGCATTCGTACCTTTTTTTACCCATTTTTCAGGAATTACGGGAGGACATTCACACCTTCTTGCAGCCGAACACCTCCTCTCCCGTTTGTGATCATGTGCGGTTTGATATTCGAAAATTTTCTTTCATGTTTTAAAGCAATTATTGATGGACATGCAGACCTTCTTGCAGCTGAACCCCTCTGCTCCCGCTTTTGATGGTGTATAGTCGGGCTTTCGATTCTTTTCTTCCCGGTTTTTACAAATTATGGTTGGACATTCAGACCTTCTTGCAGCCGAACACCTCCGCTCCCTCTTTTGATCATACATTGCGGGCATTCGCACTTTGTCTTACCCGCTTTTTACAAACTTTAGTCGGACATTCACACCTTCTTGCAGCTGCACCAACTCCGCTCCCTGTTTTGATCATGTATGGTCTGGCAATACTACCTTTTCTTACCCGTGTGTGAGTAATTATGTATGGACATTCACACCTACTTGCAGCCGAACACCACCTCTCCCGCTTTTGATGATGTATGGACCGGCATTCTTACCTTTTCTAACACATTTTTCAGCAATTATGGTCGGAGATTCACACCTACTTACAGCCGAACACCTCCGCTACCGCATTTGATGTTGTATAGTTGGGACTTCTCACCCTTTCTCATCAGCTTTTTGCAAATTATGATCTGACATTCACACGTACTTGCAGTCGAACAGCTCTGCTCCCGCTTTTTATTATGTTTGGTTAGATATTCGAACCATTTCTTAACTGCTTTTTACAAACTTTGGTCGGACGTTCACACCTTCTTGCAGCCGAACACCTCCACTCCCTCTTTTGATGGTGTATATTCGGGCATACGAACCTTTTCTTACCCGCTTTTTACAAACCATGGTCGGACTTTCACACCTTCTCTTAGCTGAACAACTCCGCTCCGTCTTTTGATTGTGTACATTCGGGTATTTTAACCTTTTCTTACCCGCTTTTTACCAACTATGGTCGGACGTTCACACCTTACAGCGGAAGACCTCCGCTCCCGCTTTTGATGGTGTATAGTCGGGCTTTCGAGCCTTTTCTTCCCCGGTTTTTACAAATTATGGTTGGACATTCAGACCTTGCAGCCGAAAACCTCCGCTCCCACTTTTGATCATACATTGTCGGGCATTCGCACCTTGTCTTACCCGCTTTTTAAAAACTTTAGTCAGAAATTTACACTTTGCAGCTGAACCACCTCCGCTCCCTGTTTTGATCATGTATGGTCTGGCAATACAACCTTTTCTTACCCGTTTGTGAGTAATTATGGCTGGACATTCACGCCTACTTGCAGCCGAACACAAATTCTCCCGCTTTTGATGATGTATGGTCCGGCATTCTAGTCTTTTTTAACACATTTTTCAGCAATTATAGTCGGAGATTCACACCTACTCACAGCCGAACACTTCCGCTCCCGCATTTGATGGTGTATAGTTGGGGATTCTCACCCTTTCTCATCAGCTTTTTACAAATTATGATCTGACATTCACACATACTTGCAGTCGAACAGCTCTGCTCCCGCTTTTTATTATGTTTGGTTAGATATTCGAACCATTTCTTAACTGCTTTTTACAAACTTTGGTCGGACGTTCACACTTTCTTGCAGCCGAACACCTCCACCCCCTCTTTTGATGGTGTATATTCGGGCATACGAACCTTTTCTTACCCGCTTTTTACAAACCATGGTCGGACTTTCACACCTTCTCTTAGCTGAACAACTCCGCTCCGTCTTTTGATTGTGTACAGTCGGGTATTTTAACCTTTTCTTACCCTCTTTTTACCAACTATGGTCGGACATTCACATCTTACAGCGGAACACCTCCGCTCCCGCTTTTGATGGTGTATAGTCGGGCTTTCAAGCCTTTTCTTCCCCGGTTTTTACAAATTATGGTTGGACATTCAGACCTTGCAGCCGAAAACCTCCGCTCCCTCTTTTGATCATACATTGCGGGCATTCGCACTTTGTCTTACCCGCTTTTTACAAACTTTAGTCGGACATTCACACCTTCTTGCAGCTGCACCAACTCCGCTCCCTGTTTTGATCATGTATGGTCTGGCAATACTACCTTTTCTTACCCGTGTGTGAGTAATTATGTATGGACATTCACACCTACTTGCAGCCGAACACCACCTCTCCCGCTTTTGATGATGTATGGACCGGCATTCTTACCTTTTCTAACACATTTTTCAGCAATTATGGTCGGAGATTCACACCTACTTACAGCCGAACACCTCCGCTACCGCATTTGATGTTGTAAAGTTGGGACTTCTCACCATTTCTCATCAGCTTTTTGCAAATTATGATCTGACATTCACACGTACTTGCAGTCGAACAGCTCTGCTCCCGCTTTTTATTATGTTTGGTTAGATATTCGAACCATTTCTTAACTGCTTTTTACAAACTTTGGTCGGACGTTCACACCTTCTTGCAGCCGAACACCTCCACTCCCTCTTTTGATGGTGTATATTCGGGCATACGAACCTTTTCTTACCCGCTTTTTACAAACCATGGTCGGACTTTCACACCTTCTCTTAGCTGAACAACTCCGCTCCGTCTTTTGATTGTGTACAGTCGGGTATTTTAACCTTTTCTTACCCGCTTTTTACCAACTATGGTCGGACATTCACATCTTACAGCGGAACACCTCCGCTCCCGCTTTTGATGGTGTATAGTCGGGCTTTCAAGCCTTTTCTTCCCCGGTTTTTACAAATTATGGTTGGACATTCAGACCTTGCAGCCGAAAACCTCCGCTCCCACTTTTGATCATACATTGTCGGGCATTCGCACCTTGTCTTACCCGCTTTTTAAAAACTTTAGTCAGAAATTTACACTTTGCAGCTGAACCACCTCCGCTCCCTGTTTTGATCATGTATGGTCTGGCAATACAACCTTTTCTTACCCGTTTGTCAGTAATTATGGCTGGACATTCACACCTACTTGCAGCCAAACACAAATTCTCCCGCTTTTGATGATGTATGGTCCGGCATTCTAGTCTTTTCTAACACATTTATCAGCAATTATGGTCGGAGATTCACACCTACTCACAGCCGAACACTTCCGCTCCCGCTTTTGATCATACATTGTCGGGCATTCGCACCTTTTCTTACTCGCTTTTTACAAACCATGGTCATACTTTCACACCTGTTAGTAGCCGAACAACTCCACTCCCACTATTGATTGAGTACAGTCGGGTATTTTCACCTTTTTTTTATCCGCTTTTTACCAACTATGGTCGGACATTCACACCTTCTTACAGCGGAACACCTCCGCTCCCTCTTTTGATGGTGTATGTTCGGGCATTCGAACCTTTTCTTACCCCCTTTTTACAAACTATGCTCGGACATTCAAACCTTCTTGTAGCCAAACACATCCACTCCTGCTTTTGATGATGTATGGTTGGGCATTCAAACCTACTTGTTGCCCGCTTTTCATTAATTATGGGTGGACATTCATACCTTGTCGCAGCCAAACATCTCCGCTCCCTGTTTTGATCACGTATGGTTGGACATTCGCAACTTTTCTCACCGGCTTTTTCCAAACTATGGTCAGCTATTCACTGCTTCCTCTCCACCATACTTGTATGGTGGGATATTCACACCCACTTGCATCCGAAGACCTCCACCCCCACTTTTGTTGATATTTAGTCGGTCATTCGCACCTTACCCGCTTTTGGCAAACTATGGCCTTCTTGCAGCCAAACACCTCTGATCTCGCATTTGATGATGTAAGGTTGGGCATTCAGACCTTGCTTCACCTGCTTTTCACCAAATATTGTCGGACATTCACACCTTCTTGCAGCCGAACACTTCCGCTCCACCTTTTAGTGTTCTATGGGGCATTCACACCTTTTTTTTCACCGCATTTTATAGATTATGGTTGGAAATTCTCACCCACTCTCATCCGAAGACCTCTCCTCCCGCTTTTGTTAATATATAGTCGGGCATTCGAACCTTTTCTTACCCGCTTTTTACAAATTATGGTCGGACATTCACACCTACTTGCAGCCGAATACTTCCGCTCCACCTTTTAGTGATGTATGGTTGGCATTTGCACCTTTTCTTACCCTCTTTTTATACTGATTGCTGAAGATTAAGTTTTTCTTTCTCAAACTACAACATTTTTTTAATTGTTGAAACTTGATTTGAAGTGGATAAATAAAGAGGACAAACAGTTTTAAGTCAGGCTGATAGAAGGAATTAATTTTATAGCAAAATCTGTACTTCGTCATATGTCGAGAGATGCTTATTGCTGAAGAAGTTCTTTCTCATTCTACAAAGTACAACGTTTTTTAGGACAAAGCAGTCTTAACTTGGTTTGAGTTAAGGAATTTGTTTTATAGGAGAATCCGAATTCGTGCATAACTTGTAAAATAGAGCTTATTTTCGGATTCCTGAAGAATGAGTCTGGTTCTTTCTCATAATACAAAGTTTGTTGTTTATTGTTGAAACTTCATCAGAAGTGAAGAAATAAATGAATGCCTATCAACAAATGTGGGATCTAAACTCTAGTGCTTCCTTTTTTTTGATTGTGTGCCAGGGCGTTGTCTCACGTATTAGATTATGCTTAAGATACGAATGGGTTTATCAGTCACATCAGAATCCATACATACTGATCCTCCCGTAATAAAATGGTCGGATCTTATCAAACACACTTTGTTTCTTGTGACAATCAAGTCAGCGAAACAGCGTATACACGTCAAGACCCTGAATCAAGTTTGCCACCAGAACTCATAAGTTTGGCAGTATTGCTCTGCCGTCAGCAATCATATACCCATTTTATTTTCGTGAGACATGTGCAGGCACCTGTTCATATACTGTTCTATCACTATGAATTAGTTTATCTATTATCAATAAGGATACTTCTACAACTACTATCAAAGTATGTCCGGACTTCTTATGTTGTCAGTTGCTATATATGAATAAGTGGGTAGCTACTGACAAGCATTAAGCATGTCACACAGCCCAAACATATAACATTTCAGGACACACCACACAGTTAACAACCACAGTGAAGCGTGTCAAAGCCCAAACATGTAACATTCAACAGGACACTTACACAACACATTCAAATCAAACAGTCAGACAACATACAAGAACATATACCCCAGCCGGCATTGCTCCCTGCCTATTTTCCTACAGCTCACTATGTGTGCGCACACCTTTATTCACAAACTCTTCAACTTATACTCTTTTATCTTTTATTTATTGGAGTGGCTCAAATCAAAATAAAAATGATGGTGTGGCCATTCTAATTAAAAATCCGCATGTTCTGGTGAAAGGTAGCACAGTGGTGAGAGACGGACGGGCACTTTTAGCACACTTGAATTTTATGGGGCAAGACTTTAACCTCTTAAATATTTATGGTTTCAATGGAAAAAATGACAGGTATGACCTTTTAGAAGATATACAGCTTTACATGCTAGGGCAAGTACCTTTAGTTGTAGGAGGGGATTTTAACTGTATCTTGAGCAGGAAAGATAGAAAAAGAGCAGGGGGAGATTTTAAAGTGGATAAGACTTCGATTTTACTTCAGGGCATACTTCAGGGATTTTAAGCTTACTGACTGTTTTAAAACCATGCATCCCAGAGAGGAGGGCTTCACCTGGTTTAGTCATGATGGCACCAGAGCCTCTCGCATTGATTCTTTACTAGAGATTGCCCACCCACTGATGTTAGATTAACCCCTGTTTTCTTTTCAGACCACCTTATGCTCTCCTGCACCCTTTCACCCCCTTCTGGTGTGACGGTAGGAAGTGGTCAGTACAGGGAATGTTAGAATGTCAGTTTTAGCAGAAATAAAGAGTAAAGGAATTTTTGTAAGAAGCAGAGAGCAGGAAATTGAGGAAGGTGAAAAATGCACACGGTACTTTTTTAAGAAAGTTATAAATAAAAAGGAGTATATTCAAAATCTAAAAAGAGAAGATGGGTTTTTAACAAAATCCACACAAGAGATGATTGAAACTGTACATACCTTTTATAGTAACATGTAAAAAGAGAAACCAGTGCACATTGGCAGAAATTTTTAAATTCGTTGACAAAACCTGAAAAGAGAATGCACACTTGACACAGGATTTTACTGCTTTAGAGTTAAAAAAAATGCCTAACAGGTTTTAAGAGAAGTCGAGCTCCGGGTTTAGACGGGCTTCCTGCAGAATTCTATATGACCTTTTGGGACCTTTTATCATCAGACATTTTAGATGTTTTTAAAGATTTTGAAAAACTTGACCGACTGCCTGACAGTTTTAGAGTGGGAATAGTGACTCTACTTTATAAAAAAAAATGATAAGACTGACCTAAATAATTGGAGGCCCATCACACTTTTAAACTTTGACAGTAAACTTTTTAGCAAGGTTTTAGCGACACGGATGTCCTTTGTTTTAGAGGAGGTAATTCACCCAGACCAGGCTTGTGCCATCTCAGGGAGACAACTCCCTGACAGCCTCGTACTGATTCAAGACATCATTGATTACGCTAGAGACAGAAACACCCATCTTGTCATCTTGAATTTAGACTTTGAAAAAGCTTTTGATCGGGTCTCGCATCAATATCTCTTTCAGGTGTTGCAGCCATCGAATAGGGCCCGATTGTTCCTACTTGGTCAGCCGAGGAGCAAAGGGGGGAGCAAGCGTCTCAACCAAGCAAAGCTCACCATGGGGAAGGTGGCTATGTCAACTAGCCTGATGCCCTGCTCCCGCAGTGATGAATAATCGTACTCTGGTTTCTCTTCATAACGTACAAGTCTGTCGCCTTTTACTAAAGACTTCCGTGAAGAGCAGCACTAATGAGTTGTTTCTATGTTTGGCAGGCTTTACCTTTGCGGGTGAAGCCCTTTCTGTTTGTGCAAAAGAAATCTTGTTAGTGTGCAGAGTGACTTCTATGAGTAGAGTCGCCTTACTTGTTGCAACTGTGCCGATGTTCGAAGCTGGAGTGCAAAGTTGTTGCTTGCTGGAGCGTGGGGGAGTGCAAAGTTATACCATTTAAAAGGGCTGAAGAGTGCTCAGTGCAGCGGGTGGGCGGAGGTGCAAAGTGACACTCTGGCCACCTATGGCCATAAAAAGAACACTGCTACAAGTGCGCATTGTGCCAGGAAGGGCCCTCGGACGTGAACCAGTGGACAGTTATCGCTTCTCTGCCTTTTGGCTAAGATCAAGTGTAGTATCTGTTCTTATCAGTTTAATATCTGATATGTTCTCTATACGAGGACTACATATTAATTGGATTTTTAGCAATAGGAGTTGAAAAAGAAGCTTGCTCCGTTCACTCCAAGCATCGACCTGGTACTGAGGTGCCGCTGGGAACAGTTCGCTCTTCTCTGCTCTTGTGAAAAAGCAAACAGCGGTGCAGGATGGAAGTTTCTTTTAGTCTACTGAGAAAAGAGAGTGAATGCAAAGTAGACTTTAACACGGCTCTGGGAGCGAGCCGAGTGCGGGCTAACCGGGAGAATTGCTTGAAAGAAATGCGACAGCGAATGAGCGGTCAGAACAAATTCTCAACACGGTGTTCCCGTGGTGTTTGTGGCTGCCTTGTCTTTTGCACAGAGTAAAAGACAAGGCAGCCATCGAATAGGGCCCGATTGTTCCTACTTGGTCAACCAAGGAGAAAGGGGGGGAGAGCAAGCGTCTCAACCAAGCAAAGCTCACCATGGGGAAGGTGGCTATGCCAACTAGCCTGATGCCCTGCTCCCGCAGTGACGGATAATCGTACTCTGGTTTCTCTTCATAACGTATCTTAAGCATAATCTAATACGAGAGACAACGCCCTGGCACACAATCAAAAAAAAAAAGAGAGAGCGGTTTTGTGTCCCCACAGTCCATAATGTAGAAAAGAGAGAAAAAAGCCTTTCAGATTTGGTGTGTGTGCTCACAGTGCAAAGTGTAGAGAAAAGAGAGAAAAGAAAGCCGTTTTGGTGTCACGGGTGTTGTGACTTACACACACACATTTCTGAATTGAGAAAGGAAATTATTTTAGAGGAAGCACTAGAGTTTAGATCCCACATTTGTTGATAGGCATTCATTTATTTCTTCACTTCTGATGAAGTTTCAACAATAAACAACAAACTTTGTATTATGAGAAAGAACCAGACTCATTCTTCAGGAATCCGAAAATAAGCTCTATTTTAGGAGGTATGCACGAATTCGGATTCTCCTAAAAAAACGAATTCCTTAACTCAAACCAAGTTAAGACTGCTTTGTCCTTCATATTTATTCATGTCTAATCAAGTTTCAAAGATAAACAACGTTGTACTTTGTAGAATGAGAAAGAACTTCTTCAGCAATAAACATCTCTCGACATATGACGAAGTACAGATTTTGCTATAAAATTTATTCCTTCTATGAGCCTGACTTAAAACTGTTTGTCCTCCTTATTTATCCACTTCAAATCAAGTTTCAACAATGAAAAAAATTTTGTAGTTTGAAAAAGAACAACTTAATCTTCAGCAATCAGTAAAAAAAGAGCGTAAGAAAAGGTGCAAATGCCAACCATACATCACTTAAAGGTGGAGCGGAGGTATTCGGCTGCAAGTAGGTGTGAATGTCCGACCATAATTTGTAAAAAGCGGGTAAGAAAAGGTTCGAATGCCCGACTATATATTAACAAAAGCGGGAGGAGAGGTCTTTGGATGAGAGTGGGTGAGAATTTCCAACCATAATCTATAAAATGCGGTGAAAAAAAAGGTGTGAATGCCCCATAGAACACTAAAAGGTGGAGCGGAGGTGTTCAGCTGCAAGAAGGTGTGAATGTCCATCAATAATTGCTAGAAAACATGAAAGAAAATTTTCGAAAATCAAACCGCACATGATCAAAAGCAGGAGTGGATGTGTTCGGCTACAAGAAGGTGTGAATGTCCAACCAAAGTTTGTAAAAAGCAGTTAAGAAAAGGTTCGAATATCCAACCTAACATAATAAAAAGCGGGAGCAGAGCTGTTCGACTGCAAGTAGGTGTGAATGTCAGATCATAATTTGCAAAAAGCTAATGAGACAGGGTGAGAAGTCCCGACTTTACACCATCAAATGCGGTAGCGGAGTTGTTCGGCTGTGAGTAGGTGTGAATCTCCGACCATAATTGCTGAAAAATATGATAGAAAAGGTAAGAATGCCGGTCCATACATCATCAAAAGCGAGAGAGGTGGTGTTCGGCTGCAAGTAGGTGTGAAAGTCCATCCATAATTACTCACAAACGGGTAAGATAAGGTAGTATTGCCAGACCATACATGATCAAAACAGGGAGCGGAGGTGGTTCAGCTGCAAGAAGGTGTGAATGTCCGACTAAAGTTCAACTATATTAACAAAAGCCGGAGGAGAGGTCTTCGATTGAGAGTGGTTGAGAATTTCCAACCATAATCTATAAAATGCGGTGAAAAAAAAGGTGTGATAGAACACTAAAAGGTGGAGCGGAAGTGTTCGGCTGCAAGAAGGTGTGAATGTCCGACAATATTTGGTGAAAAGCAGGTGAAGCAAGGTCTGAATGCCCAACCTTACATCATCAAAAGCGAGATCAGAGGTGTTTGGCTGCAAGAAGGCCATAGTTTGCCAAAAGCGGATAAGTTGCGAATAACCGACTAAATATCAGCAAAAGTGGGGGCGGAGGTCTTCGGATGCAAGTGGGTGTGAATATCCCACCATACAAGTATGGTGGAGAGAAAGCTGTGAATAGCTGACCATAGTTTGCAAAAAGCGGGTGAGAAAAGGTGCGAATGTCCAACCATACATGATCAAAACAGGGAACGGAGGTGTTTGGCTGCGACAAGGTGTGAATGTCCACCCATAATTAATGAAAAGCGGGAAACAAGTAGGTTTGAATGCCCAACCACACATCATCAAAAGCAGGAGTGGATGTGTTCGGCTACAAGAAGGTTTGAATGTCTGAGCATAGTTTGTAAAAAGCGGGTAAGAAAAGGTTCGAATGCCCGAACATACACCATCAAAAGAGGGAGCGGAGGTGTTCCGCTGTAAGAAGGTGTGATCGTCCGACCATAGTTGGTAAAAAGCGGGTAAGAAAAGGTTAAAATACCCGACTGTACACAATCAAAAGAGGGAGCGGAGTTGTTCAGCTAAGAGAAGGTGTGAAAGTCCGACCATGGTTTGTAAAAAGAGGGTAAGAAAAGGTTCGTATGCCCGAATATACACCATCAAAAGCGGAAGCGGAGGTGTTCGGCTGCAAGAAGGTGTGAATGTCCAGCCATAATTACTCACAAACGGGTAAGAAAAGGTAGTATTGCCAAACCATACATGATCAAAACAGGGAGCGGAGGTGATTCAGCTGCAAGGTGTGAATGTCCGAATAAAGTTTGTAAAAAGCGGGTAAGACAAGGTGCGAATGCCCGACAATGTATGATCAAAAGAGGGAGCGGAGGTGATCAGCTGCAAGAAGGTCTGAATGTCCAACCATAATTTGTAAAAACCGGGAAAAAAAGGCTCAACAGCCCGACTATAAACCATCAAAAGCGGGAGCAGAGGGGTTCAGCTGCAAGAAGGTCTGAATGTCCATCAATAATTGCTTTAAAACATGAAAGAAAATTTTCGAATATCAAACCGCAAATGATCATAAGCGGGAGAGGAGGTGTTCGGCTGCATGAAGGTGTGAATTTCCGGACATAATTTCTGAAAAATGGGTAAAAAAAGGTGCGAATGCCCAACCATACATTATCAAAAGCAGGTGTGAATGTCAGATCATAATTTGCAAAAAGCTGATGAGAAAGGTTGAAAATGCCCGACTATACACCATCAAATGCGGGAGCGGAGGTGTTCGGCTGTGAGTAGGTGTGAATGTCCGACCATAATTGCTGAAAAATGTGTTAGAAAAGGTAAAAATGCCGGACCATACATCATCAAAAGCGGGAGAGGTGGTGTTCGGCTGCAAAAAGGTGTGAATGTTCGACTAAAGTTTGTAAAAAGCAGGTAAGACAAGGTGCGAATGCCTGACAGTGTATGATCAAAAGCAGGAGCGGAGGTGTTCAGCTGCAAGAAGGTGTGAATGTCCACCCATAATTCCTGAAAAATGGGTAAAAAAAAGGTTCGAAAATCCAGCCAAACACAGCAGAGCTGTTCAACTGCAAGTAGGTGTGAATGTCAGATCATAATTTGCAAAAAGCTGATGAGAAAGGGTGAGAATGCCCGACTGTACACCATCAAATGCGGGAGCGGAGTTGTTCGGCTGTGAGTAGGTGTGAATCTCTGACCATAATTGCTGAAAAATGTGTTAGAAAAGGTAAGAATGCCTCTCAAAAAGCGAGAGAGGTGGTGTTTGGCTGCAAGTAGGTGTGAATGTCCAATCATAATTACTCACAAACGGGTAAGAAAAGGTAGTATTGCCAGACCATACATGATCAAAACAGGGACCGGAGGTGGTTCAGCTGCAAGAAGGTGTGAATGTCCATCAATAATTGCTTTAAAACATGAAAGAAAATTTTCAAATATCAAACCGCACATGATCATAAGCGGGAGAGGAAGTGTTCGGCTGCAAGAAGGTGTGAATGTCCTCCCATAATTCCTGAAAGATGGGTAAAAAAAGGTGCGAATGCCAAACCATACATTATCAAAAGCAGGTTTGAATGTCTGACCATAATTGCTGAAAAATGTGTTAGAAAAGGTAAGAATGCCGGACCATACATCATCAAAAGCGGGAGAGGTGGTGTTCGGCTGCAAAAAGGTGTGAATGTTCGACTAAAGTTTGTAAAAAGCGGGTAAGACAAGGTGTGAATGCCTGACAATGTATGATCAAAAGCAGGAGCGGAAGTGTTCAGCTGCAAGAAGGTCTAAATGTCCATCAATAATTGCTAGAAAACATGAAATAAAATTTTCGAAAATCAAACAGCTAATGATCATAAGTGGGAGAGGAGGTGTTCAGCTGCAAAAAGGTGTGAATGTCCACCCATAATTCCTGAAAAATGGGTAAAAAAAAGGTGCGAATGCCCAACCATACATCATCAAAAGCAGGAGTGGATGTGTTCGGCTACAAGAAGGTGTGAAAGTCCGACCGTGGTTTGTAAAAAGCGGGTAAGAAAAGGTGCGAATGCCCGACAATGTATGATCAAAAGAGAGAGCGGAGGTGTTCGGCTGCAAGAAGGTGTGAACGTCCGACCAAAGTTTGTAAAAAGCAGTTAAGAAAAGGTTTGAATATCCAACCAAACATAATCAAAAGCGGGAGCAGAGCTGTTCGACTGCAAGTAGGTGTGAATGTCAGATCATAATTTGTAAAAAGCTGATGAGAAAGGGTGAGAATGCGCGACTATACACGATCAAATGCGGGAGCGGAAGTGTTCGGCTGTGAGTAGGTGTTAATCTCCGACCATAATTGCTGATAAATGTGTTAGAAAAGACTAGAATGCCGGACCATACATCATCAAAAGCGGGAGAATTTGTGTTCGGCTGCAAGTAGGTGTGAATGTCCAGCCATAATTACTGACAAACGGGTAAGAAAAGGTTGTATTGCCAGACCATACATGATCAAAACAGGGAGCGGAGGTGGTTCAGCTGAAAAGTGTAAATTTCTGACTAAAGTTTTTAGAAAGCGGGTAAGACAAGGTGCGAATGCCCGACAATGTATGATCAAAAGTGGGAGCGGAGGTTTTCGGCTGCAAGGTCTGAATGTCCAACCATAATTTGTAAAAACCGGGGAAGAAAAGGCTTGAAAGCCCGACTATACACCATCAAAAGCGGGAGCGGAGGTGTTCCGCTGTAAGGTGTGAATGTCCGACCATAGTTGGTAAAAAGCGGGTAAGAAAAGGTTAAAATACCCGAATGTACACAATCAAAAGACAGAGCGGAGTTGTTCAGCTAAGAGAAGGTGTGAAAGTCCGACCATGGTTTGTAAAAAGCGGGTAAGAAAAGGTTCGTATGCCCGAATATACACCATCAAAAGAGGGGGTGGAGGTGTTCGGCTGCAAGAAAGTGTGAACGTCCGACCAAAGTTTGTAAAAAGCAGTTAAGAAATGGTTCGAATATCTAACCAAACATAATCAAAAGCGGGAGCAGAGCTGTTCGACTGCAAGTAGGTGTGAATGTCAGATCATAATTAGCAAAAAGCTGATGAGAAAGGGTGAGAAGTCCTGACTATCCATCCATCATCTGCCGCTTATCCGGGGGTCGGGTCGAGGGGGCAGCAGCTTGAGCAGAGAAACCCAGACGTCTCTGTCCCCGGCCACTTCCTCCAGCTCTTCCGGGGGGACCCTGAGGCGTTCCCAGGCCAGCCGAGAGACATAGTCTCTCCAGCGTGTCCTGGGTCTTCCCCGGGGTCTCCTCCCAGTGGGACGGGCCCTGAACACCTCCCCAGGGAGGCGTCCAGGGGGCATCCTAACCAGATGCCCGAGCCATCTCATCTGACTCCTCTCAATGCGGAGGAGCAGCGGTTCTACTCCGAGCCCCTCCCGGATGACTGAGCTTCTCACCCTATCTCTAAGGGAGAGCCCAGACACCCTGCGGAGGAAACCCATTTCGGCCGCTTGTATTCGCGATCTTGTTCTTTCGGTCACTACCCACAACTCGTGACCATAGGTGAGGATGGGAACGTAGATTGACCAGTAAGTAGAGAGCTTCGCCTTCTGGCTCAGCTCCCTCTTCACAACGACGGGTCGGTGCAGAGCCCGCAACACTGCAGACGCCGCACCGATCCGCCCGTCAATCTCCCGCTCCATTCGTCCCTCACTCGTGAACAAGACCCCGAGATACTTGAACTCCTCCACTTGGGGAAGGAGTCCTGACTATACACCATCAAATGCGGTAGCGGAGTTGTTCGGCTGTGAGTAGTTGTGAATCTCCGACCATAATTGCTGAAAAATGTGTTAGAAAAGGTAAGAATGCCGGTCCATACATCATCAAAAGCGGGAGAGGTGGTGTTCGGCTGCAAGTAGGTGTGAATGTCCATTCATAATTACTCACACACGGGTAAGAAAAGGTAGTATTGCCAGACCATACGTGATCAAAACAGGGAGCGGAGTTGGTGCAGCTGCAAGAAGGTGTGAATGTCCGACTAAAGTTTGTAAAAAGCGGGTAAGACAAAGTGCGAATGCCCGACAATGTATGATCAAAAGAGGGAGCGGAGGTGTTCGGCTGCAAGAAGGTCTGAATGTCCAACCATAATTTGTAAAAACCGGGAAGAAAAGAATCGAAAACCCGACTATACACCATCAAAAGCGGGAGCAGAGGGGTTCAGCTGCAAGAAGGTCTGCATGTCCATCAATAATTGCTTTAAAACATGAAAGAAAATTTTCGAATATCAAACCGCACATGATCACAAGCGGGAGAGGAGGTGTTCGTTTGCAAGAAGGTGTGAATGTCCTCCCATAATTCCTGAAAAATGGGTAAAAAAAGGTGCGAATGCCCAACCATACATTATCAAAACAGGGAGCGGAGATGGTTCAGCTGCAAGGTGTAAATTTCTGACTAAAGTTTTTAAAAAGCGGTTTAAAAACTGATTTGTCCTTCATAGTTATCCATGTCTAAAAATGTTTGAAGCATAAACTTCCTCATATTACCCTGAATGAGAAAGAACCACACTTGTGATTAAGCCATACGTTCCTCTTGAGGAGTTCTGCATGATTTGGGATTTTGCTATTAAATACATTCCTTCACTCAAACCGAGTGAAAACTGATTTTACCTTCATATTTATGAATGTCTAGATCGACTTCAACAAAGAACAACATTGTATTTTGCAGTAGAAGAAGTTGAAATTGATCTAGACATTGATAAATATGAAGTTCAAAGCAGTTTCCACTTGGTTTGAGTGAAGGAATGAATTTTATAGCAAAATCGGAAATCCTGCACTCCTCAAAAGGAACGTATTGCTCAACCAAAGGGATGCTTCTTTCTCATTCAGGGTAATATGAGGAACTTTATGCTTGATACATTTTTAGACATGGATAATTATGAAGGACAAAGCAATTTTAACTTGGTTTGAGCAAAGCAATTCATTTACAGGAAAATCCGAAATCGTGCAGAACTCATGAAAGCAAGCTTTTTCTCGGATTCCTGATCCTCCAGTGTTGCTCTTTCCTATACTGTAAAATACAACGTTATTCTTTGTTGAAATTGATCTAGACATTGATAAATATGTAGGACAAAGCAGTTTTCACTTGGTTTGAGTGAAGGAATTAATTTTATACATAAAATCCCAAATCATGCAGAACGTATGAAAAGAAGCTTATTCTCGGATTCCTGATCCTTCAGTGTTGCTCTTTCTTTTACTGCAAAATACACTGTTGTTATTTATTGAAGTCGATCTAGACATTGATAAATATGAAGGACAAAGCAGTTTTCACTTGGTTTGAGTGAAGTAATTAATTTTATACATAAAATCCCAAATCATGCAGAACTCATGAAAATAAGCTTATTCTCGGATTCCTAAATCTTTTGATCTGCTCTTTCTTTTACTGCAAATTACAACGTTTTTTTTTTTTAAAATCTATCTAGACATTGATAAATATTAAGGTAATAGCCGTTTTAACATAGTTTGAGTGAAGAAATTCATTTTATAGATAAAATCCCAAATCATGCAGAACTCCTCAAAAGGGGCGTATGGCCTTATCACAAGTGTGGTTCTTTCTCATGCAGGGTAATATGAGGAAGTTTATGCTTCAAATATATGTAGAAATGGGTACATATGAAGGACAAAGCAGTTTTAACTTAGTTTGAGTGAAGGAATTTATTTTATAGCAAAATCCGAAATCGTGCAGAACTCATGAAAGCAAGCTTATTCTCGGATTCCTGATCCTTCAGTGCTGCTCTTTCTTCTACTGCAAAATACAACGTTGTTCTTTGTTTAAGTCGATGTAGACATTGCTAAGTATGAAGGACAAAGCAGTTTTAATTTGGTTTGAGTGAAGGAATTCATTTTATAGTAAAATCCCAAATCGTGCAGAACTCATGAAAATAAGCTTTTTCTCGGATTCCTAAAACTTTTGATCTGCTCTTTCTTTTACTGCAAATTACAACGGTTTTTTTTTTTTAAATCTATCTAGACATTGATAAATATTAAGGTAATAGCCGTTTTAACATAGTTTGAGTGAAGGAATTCATTTTATAGATAAAATCCCAAATCATGCAGAACTCCTCAAAAGGGGCGTATGGCTTAATCACAAGTGTGGTTCTTTCTCATTCAGGGTAATATGAGAAAGTTTATGCTTGAAATATATGTAGAAATGGGTACATATGAAGGACAAAGCAGTTTTAACTTAGTTTGAGTGAAGGAATTTATTTTATAGCAAAATCCGAAATCGTGCAGAACTCATGAAAGCAAGCTTATTCTCGGATTCCTGATCCTTCAGTGCTGCTCTTTCTTCTACTGCAAAATACAACGTTGTTCTTTGTTTAAGTCGATGTAGACATTGCTAAGTATGAAGGACAAAGCAGTTTTAATTTGGTTTGAGTGAAGGAATTCATTTTATAGTAAAATCCCAAATCGTGCAGAACTCATGAAAATAAGCTTTTTCTCGGATTCCTAAAACTTTTGATCTGCTCTTTCTTTTACTGCAAATTACAACGGTTTTTTTTTTTTAAATCTATCTAGACATTGATAAATATTAAGGTAATAGCCGTTTTAACATAGTTTGAGTGAAGGAATTCATTTTATAGATAAAATCCCAAATCATGCAGAACTCCTCAAAAGGGGCGTATGGCTTAATCACAAGTGTGGTTCTTTCTCATTCAGGGTAATATGAGAAAGTTTATGCTTGAAATATATGTAGAAATGGGTACATATGAAGGACAAAGCAGTTTTAACTTAGTTTGAGTGAAGGAATTTATTTTATAGCAAAATCCGAAATCGTGCAGAACTCATGAAAGCAAGCTTATACTCGGATTCCTGAAACTTTAGATTTGTTCTTTCTTTTACTGCAAAGTACAACGTTGTTTTTTGTGGAAATCTATCTAGACATTGATAAATACCAGCCGAACATCTCTGCTGTCGCTTTTGATAATTTATGGTTGGGCATTCTTACCTTTTCTTACCCGCATTTTATAAATTATGATCCGACATTCACACCTACTTGCAGTCGAACACCTTCTCTCCCGCTTTTGATGATGTATGGTTGGGCATTCGCACCTTTTTTTACCCATTTTTCAGTAATTATGGATGGACATTCAGCCCTTCTTACAGCCGAAAACCTCCGCTGCCGCTTTTGATGGTTTATAGTATGGCTTTCGAGCCTTTTCTTCCCCGGTTTTTACAAGTTAGGCTGGACATTCAGACCTTGCAGCCGAAAACCTCCACTACCTATTTTGATCATACACTGTCGGGCATTCGCACCTTGTTTTACCCGCTTTTTACAAACTTTAGTCAGAAATTCACACCTTGCAGCTGAACCACCTCCGCTCCCTGTTTTGATCATGTATGGTCTGGCAATACTACCTTTTCTTACCCGTTTGTGAGTAATTGTGGCTGGACATTCACACCTACTTGCAGCCGAACACCACCTCTCCCGCTTTTGATGATGTATGGACCGGCATTCTTACCTTTTCTAACACATTTTTCAGCAATTATGGTCGGAGATTCACAACTACTCACAGCCGAACAACTCCGCTACCGCATTTGATGGTGTATAGTCAGGACTTCTCACCCTTTCTCATCAGCTTTTTGCAAATTATGATCTGACATTCACACCTACTTGCAGTCGAAAAGCTCTGCTCCCGCTTTTGATTATGTTTGGTTGGATATTCGAAACTTTTCTTAACTGCTTTTTACAAACTTTTGTCGGACGTTCACACCTTCTTGCAGCTGAACACCTCCGCTTCCACATTTGATGGTGTATATTTGGGCATACAAACCTATTCTTAACCGCTTTTTGCAAACCTTGGTCAGACTTTCACACTTTGTTGCTGAACAACTCCGCTCCCTCTTTTGATTGTGTACAGTCGGGTATTTTCACCTTTTCTTACCCGCTTTTTACCAACTATGGTCCGGCATTCAAACTTTCTTGTAGCCGAACACATCCACTCCTGCTTTTGATGATGTATGGTTGGGTATTCGCACCTTTTCTTATCCATTTTTCAGTAATTATGGGTGGACATTCACACCTTCTTGCAGCTGAACACCTCCTCTCCCGCCTATGATCATGTGCGGTTTGACATTCGAAAATTTTCTTTCATGTTTTCTAGCAATTATGGGTGGACATTCAGACTTTCTTGCAGCCGAAAACCTCCGCTCCCTCTTCCTAGCATACATTGTCGGGCATTCGCACCTTTTCGTACCCGCTATTTAAAAGCCATGGTCAGACTTTCACACCTTTTAGTAGCCTAACAACTCCGCTCCCGCTATTGATTGTGTACAGTCGGGTATTGTAACCTTTTCTTACCCGCTTTTTACCAACTATGGTCAGACATTCACACCTTCTTACAGCGGAACACCTCCGCTCCCTCTTTTGATGGTGTATATTCGGGCATTCGAACCTATTCTTACCCCCTTTTTACAAACTATGCTCGGAGATTCACACCTACTCACAGCCGAACAACTCCGCTCCCACATTTGATGGTGTATAGTCGGGCATTCTCATCCTTGCTCATCAGCTTTTTGCCAATTATGATCTGAAATTCACACCTACTTGCAGTCGAACAGCTCTGCTTCCGCTTTTGATTATGTTTGGTTGGATATTCGAACCTTTTCTTAAATGCTTTTTACAAACTTTGGTCGGACATTCACACCTTCTTGTAGCCGGACACATCCACTCCTGCTTTTGATGATGTATGGTTGGGCATTCGCACCCTTTTTTTACCCATTTTTCAGGAATTATTGGTGGACATTCAAACCTTCTTGCAGCTGAACACCTCCTCTCCCACTTATGATCATTGGCGGTTTGATTTTCGAAAATTTTCTTTCATGTTTTCTAGCAATTATTGAAGGACATTTAGACCTTCTTGCAGCTGAACACCTCCGCTCCTGCTTTTGTTCATACATTGTCAGGCATTCGCACCTTGTCTTACCCGCTTTTTACAAACTTTAGTCGAACATTCACACCTTCTTGCAGCCGAATACCACCTCTCCCGCTTTTGATGATGTATGGTCCGGCATTCTTACCTTTTCTAACACATTTTTCAGCAATTATGGTCGGACATTCACACCTTCTTGCAGCCGAACACTTCCGCTCCACCTTTTAGTGTTCTATCACACCTTTTTTTTCAACGCATTTTATAGATTATGGTTGGAAATTCTCAACCACTCTAATCCGAAGACCTCTCCTCCCGCTTTTGTTAATATATTTAAAGTTTAGTCGGACATTCACACCTTCTTGCAGCTGAACCACCTCCGCTCCCTGTTTTGACCATGTATGGTCTGGCAATACTACCTTTTCTTACCCGTTTTTGAGTAATTATGGCTGGACATTTACACCTACTTGCAGCCGAACACCACCTCTCTCGCTTTTGATGATGTATGGACCGGCATTCTTACCTTTTCTAACACATTTTTCAGCAATTATGGTCGGAGATTCACAACTACTCACAGCCGAACAACTCCGCTACCGCATTTGATGGTGTATAGTCAGGACTTCTCACCCTTTCTCATCAGCTTTTTGAAAATTATCATCTGACATTCACACCTACTTGCAGTCGAACAGCTCTGCTCCCGCTTTTGATTATGTTTGGTTGGATATTCGAAACTTTTCTTAACTGCTTTTTACAAACTTTTGTCGGACGTTCACACCTTCTTGCAGCTGAACACCTCCGCTTCCACATTTGATGGTGTATATTCGGGCATACAAACCTTTTCTTACCCGCTTTTTGCAAACCTTGGTCAGACTTTCACACTTTGTTGCTGAACAACTCCGCTCCCTCTTTTGATTGTGTACAGTCGGGTATTTTCACCTTTTCTTACCCGCTTTTTACCAACTATGGTCCGGCATTCAAACCTTCTTGTAGCCGAACACATCCACTCCTGCTTTTGATGATGTATGGTTGGGTATTCGCACCTTTTCTTATCCATTTTTCAGTAATTATGGGTGGACATTCACACCTTCTTGCAGCTGAACACCTCCTCTCCCGCTTATGATCATGTGCGGTTTGACATACAAAAATTTTCTTTCATGTTTTCTAGCAATTATGGGTGGACATTCACACCTACTTGCAGCCGAACACCACCTCTCTCGCTTTTGATGATGTATGGACCGGCATTTTTACCTTTTCTAACACATTTTTCAGCAATTATGGTCGGAGATTCACACCTACTCACAGCCGAAACACTCCGCTCCCGCATTTGATGGTGTATAGTCGGGCAATCTCACCCTTTCTCATCAGCTTTTTGCAAATTATGATCTGACATTCACACCTACTTGCAGTCAAACAGCTCTGCTCCCGCTTTTTATTATGTTTGGTTGGACATTCGAACCTTTTCTTAACTACTTTTTACAAACTTTGGTCGGACTTTCACACCTTCTTGTAGCCGAACACATCCACTCCTGCTTGTGATGATGTATGGTTGGGCATTCGCACCTTTTTAATACCCATTTTTCAGGAATTATGGGTGGACATTCAAACCTTCTTGCAGCTGAACCCCTCCTCTCCCACTTATGATCATTTGCGGTTTGATTTTCGAAAATTTTCTTTCATGTTTTCTAGCAATTATTGATGGACATTTAGACCTTCTTGCAGCTGAACACCTCCGCTCCTGCTTTTGATCATACATTGTGAGGCATTCGCACCTTGTCTTACCCGCTTTTTACAAACTTTAGTCAAACATTCACACCTTTTTGCAGCCGAACACCACCTCTCCCGCTTTTGATGATGTATGGTCTGGCATTCTTACCTTTTCTAACACATTCTTCAGCAATTATGGTCGGACATTCACACCTACTCACAGCCGAAACACTCCGCTCCCGCATTTCATGGTGTATAGTCGGGCATTCTCACCCTTTCTCATCAGCTTTTTGCAAATTATGATCTGACATTCACACCTACTTGCAGCTGAACACCTCCTCTCCCGCTTATGATCATGTGCGGTTTGACATTCGAAAATTTTCTTTCATGTTTTCTAGCAATTATGGGTGGACATTCAGACTTTCTTGCAGCCGAAAACCTCCGCTCCCTCTTTCTAGCATACATTGTCGGGCAATCGCACCTTTTCGTACCCGCTATTTAAAAGCCATGGTCAGACTTTCACACCTTTTAGTAGCCTAACAACTCCGCTCCCGCTATTGATTGTGTACAATCGGGTATTGTAACCTTTTCTTACCCGCTTTTTACCAACTATGGTCAGACATTTACACCTTCTTACAGCGGAACACCTCCGCTCCCTCTTTTGATGATGCATGGACCGGCATTCTTACCTTTTCTAACACATTTTTCAGCAATTATGTACGGAGATTCACACCTACTCACAGCCGAAACACTCCGCTCCCGCATTTCATGGTGTATAGTCGGGCATTCTCACCCTTTCTCATCAGCTTTTTGCAAATTATGATCTGACATTCCCACCTACTTGCAGTCAAACAGCTCTGCTCCCGCTTTTGATTATGTTTGGTTGGATATTCGAACCTTTTCTTAACTGCTTTTTACAAACTTTGGTCGGACATTCACACCTTCTTGTAGCCGAACACATCCACTCCTGCTTTTGATGATGTATGGTTGGGCATTCGCACCTTTTTTTTACCCATTTTTCAGGAATTATGGGTGGACATTCAAACCTTCTTGCAGCTGAACACCTCCTCTCCCTATTTTGATCATACATTGTCGGGCATTCGCACCTTGTTTTACCCGCTTTTTACAAACTTTAGTCAGAAATTCACACCTTGCAGCTGAACCACCTCCGCTCCCTGTTTTGACCATGTATGGTCTGGCAATACTACCTTTTCTTACCCGTTTTTGAGTAATTATGGCTGGACATGTACACCTACTTGCAGCCGAACACCACCTCTCTCGCTTTTGATGATGTATGGACCGGCATTCTTACCTTTTCTAACACATTTTTCAGCAATTATGGTCGGAGATTCACACCTACTCACAGCCGAAAAACTCCGCTCCCGCATTTGATGGTGTATAGTCGGGCATTCTCACCCTTTCTCATCAGCTTTTTGCAAATTATGAACTGACATTCACACCTACTTGCAGTCGAACAGCTCTGCTCCCGCTTTTGATGTTTGGTTGGATATTCGAACCTTTTCTTAATACACCTTTTCTTAGCCGAACATATCTGCTCCCGTTATTGATTGTGTACAGTCGGGTATTATAACCTTTTCTTACCCGCTTTTTACCAACTATGGTCGGACATTCAAACCTTCTTGTAGCCGAACACATCCACTCCTGCTTTTGATGATGTGTGGTTGGGCATTCAAACCTACTTGTTTCCCACTTTTCATTAATTATGGGTGGACATTCACACCTTGTCGCATCCAAACACCTCCGCTCCCTGTTTTGATCATGTATGGTTGGACATTCGCACCTTTTCTCACCGGCTTTTTGCAAACTATGGTCGGCTATTCACAGATTCCTCTCCACCATACTTGTATGGTGGGATATTCACACCCACTTGCATCCGAAGACCTCCGCCCCCACTTTTGTTAATATTTAGTCGGTCATTCGCACCTTACCCGCTTTTGGCAAACTATGGCCTTCTTGCAGCCAAACACCTCTGATCTCGCTTTTGATGATGTAAGGTTGGGCATTCAGACCTTGCTTCACCTGCTTTTCACCAAATATTGTCGGACATTCACACCTTCTTGCAGCCGAACACTTCCGCTCCACCTTTTAGTGTTCTATGGGGCATTCACACCTTTTTTTTCACCGCATTTTATAGATTATGGTTGGAAATTCTCACCCACTCTCATCCAAAGACCTCTCCTCCCGCTTTTGTTAATATACAGTCAGGCATTCGAACCTTTTCTTACCCGCTTTTTACAAATTATGGTCGGACATTCACACCTACTTGCAGCCGAATATTTCCGCTCCACCTTTTAGTGATGTATGGTTGGCATTTGCACCTTTTCTTACCCTCTTTTTATACTGATTGCTGAATTAATCTTCAGCAATATTGTTGAAACTTGATTTGAAGTGGATAAATAAAGAGGACAAACAGTTTTAAGTCAGGCTGATAGAAGGAATTAATTTTTTAGCAAAATCTGTACTTCGTCATATGTCGAGAGATGCTTATTGCTGAAGAAGTTCTTTCTCATTCTACAAACTAAAACGTTGTTTATCGTTGAAACTTGATTAGACATGAATAAATATGAAGGACAAAGCAGTCTTAACTTGGTTTAAGTTAAGGAATTCGTTTCATAGGAGAATCCGAATTCGTGCATAACTCGTAAAATAGAGCTTATTTTCGGATTCCTGAAGAATGAGTCTGGTTCTTTCTCATAATACAAAGTTTGTTGTTTATTGTTGAAACTTCATCAGAAGTGAAGAAATAAATGAATGCCTATCAACAAATGTGGGATCTAAACTCTAGTGCTTCCTCTAAAATAATTTCCATCCATCCATCATCTGCCGCTTATCCGGGGGTCGGGTCGCGGGGACAGCAGCTTGAGTAGAGAAACCCAGACGTCTCTGTCCCCGGCCACTTCCCCAGGCCAGCCGAGAGACATAGTCTCTCCAGCGTGTCCTGGGTCTTTCCCGGGGTCTCCTCCCAGTGGGACGTGCCCGGAACACCTCCCCAGGGAGGCGCCCAGGGGGCATCCTAACCAGATGCCCGAGCCACCTCATCTGACTCCTCTCAATGCGGAGGAGCAGCGGTTCTACTCCGAGCCCCTCCCGGATGACTGAGCTTCTCACCCTATCTCTAAGGGAGAGCCCAGACACCCTGCGGAGGAAACCCATTTCGGCCGCTTGTATTCGCGATCTTGTTCTTTCGGTCACTACCCACAACTCGTGACCATAGGTGAGGATGGGAACGTAGATTGACCAGTAAGTAGAGAGCTTCGCCTTCTGGCTCAGCTCCCTCTTCACAACGACGGGTCAGTGCAGAGCCCGCAACACTGCAGACGCCGCACCGATCCGCCCGTCAATCTCCCCCTCCATTCGTCCCTCACTCGTGAACAAGACCCCGAGATACTTGAACTCCTCCACTTGGGGAAGGATCTCATTCCCGACCCAGAGAGAGCATTCCACCCTTTTCCGGCTGAAAACCATAGTCTCGGATTTGGAGGTGCTGATTCTCATCCCAGCCGCTTCACACTCGGCTGCCAATCGCTCCAGTGAGAGCTGAAGGTCACGGCCTGACGACGCTAACAGAACCACATCATCTGCAAAAAGCAGAGACCCGATTCTGAGGTCGCCAAATCGGACACCCTCAACGCCCTGGCTGCGCCTAGAAATTCTGTCCATAAAAGTTAGGAACAGAATCGGTGACAAAGGGCAGCCCTGACGGAGTCCAACTCTCACCGGAAACGTATCCGACTTACTGCCGACAATGCGGACCAAACTCTGGCACCGGTCATACAGAGACCGAACGGCCCCTATCAAGGGGTCCGGCACTCCATATTCCCAGAGCACCCCCCACAGGACTCCACGAGGGACACGGTCGAACGCTTTCTCCAAGTCCACAAAACACATGTAGACTGGTTGGGCGAACTCCCATGCACCCTCCAGGATCCTGCCGAGGGTATAGAGCTGGTCCACTGTTCCACGGCCAGGACGAAAGCCACACTGCATCTCCTGAATCCGAGGCTCGATTATCCGACGGATCCTCCTCTCCAATACCCCCGAATAGACCTTACCAGGGAGGCTGAGGTGTGTGATACCCCTATAGTTGGAACACACCCTCCGGTCCCCCTTTTTAAAGAGGGGGACCACCACCCCAATCTGCCAGTCCAGAGGCACTGTCCCCGATGTCCACGCGATGCTGCAGAGGCGTGTCAGCCAAGACAGCCCTACAACATCCAGAGCCTTGAGAAACTCAGGACGGACCTCATCCACCCCCGGGGCCTTGCCACCGAGGAGCTTTTTGACCACCTCGGCAACCTCAGCCCCAGAAATGGGAGGCCCCGTCTCCGAGCTCTCCGACTCTGCCTCTTCCGAGCACGTGTTGGTAGGATTGAGGAGTTCCTCGAAGTACTCCCCCCACCGACTCACAACATCCCTAGTTGAGGTCAGCAAAGCCCCGTCCCCACTGTAAACAGTGTTGACTGTGAGCCGCTTCCCCCCCCTGAGACGCCGGATGGTGGACCAGAATCTCTTCGAGGCCGTCCGGAAATCGTTCTCCATGGTCTCACCGAACTCCTCCCAGGCCCGAGTTTTTGCCTCAGCAACCGCCGAAGCCGCGGCCCGTCTGGCCTGTCGGTACCTATCAGCTGTTTCCAGGGTCCCACTGGCCAAAAAGGCCCGATAGGACTCCTTCTTCAGCTTGACGGCTTCCCTCACCACTGGTGTCCACCAGCAGGTTCGAGGGTTGCCGCCACGACAGGCACCGACCACCTTACGGCCACAACTCCGATCAGCTGCCTCGGCAATGGAGTCAGGGAACATGGCCCATTCGGACTCAATGTCCCCCACCTCCCCCGGGATATGGTTGAAGCTCTGCCGGAGGTGGGAGTTAAAGCTCCTTCTGACGGGGGATTCTGACAAACGCTCCCAGCAGACCCTCACAACACGTTTGGGCCTGCCAGGTCTGATCGGCATCCTCCCCCACCAGCGGAGCCAACTCACCACCAGGTGGTGATCAGTTGACAGCTCCGCCCCTCTCTTCACCCGAGTGTCCAGGACATACGGCCGCAAGTCCGATGATACAACCACAAAGTCGATCATCGAACTGCGGCCAAGGGTGTCCTGGTGCCAAGTGCACATATGGACACCCTTATGTCTGAACATGGTGTTCGTTATGGACAGTCCATGACCAGCACAGAAGTCCAACAACATAACACCACTCTGGTTCAGATCGGGGGGGCCGTTCCTCTCAATCACACCCCTCCAGGTCTCACTGTCATTGCCCACGTGAGCATTGAAGTCCCCCAGCAGAACGAGGGAGTCTCCGGTAGGAGCATTCTCCAGTGCCTCCCCCAGAGACTCCAAAAAGGGTGGGTACTCCGAACTGCTGTTTGGCGCATAGGCACAAACAACAGTCAGGACTCGTCCCCCCACCCGAAGGCGGAGGGAGGCTACCCTCTCGTTCACTGGGGTAAACCCCAATGTACTGGCACACAGCCGGGGGGCAATAAGTATGCCCACACCTGCTCTGCGCCTCTCACCACGGGCAACTCCAGAGTGGAAGAGAGTCCAACCCCTCTCAAGAGGACTGGTTCCAGAGCCCAAGCCGTGCGTCGAGGTGAGTCCGACTATATCTAGCCGGAACCGCTCAGCCTCGCGCACCAGCTCCGGCTCCTTCCCCAACAGAGAGGTGACATTCTAAAATAATTTCCTTTCTCAATTCAGAAATTTGTGTGTGTAAGTCACAACACCCGTGACACCAAAACGGCTTTTTTTTCTCTCTTTTCTCTACACTCTACACTGTGAGCACACACACCAAATCAGAAAGGCTTTTTTCTCTCTTTTCTACATTATGGACTGTGGGGACACAAAACCGCTCTCTCTTTTTTTTTTTGATTGTGTGCCAGGGTGTTGTCTCACGTATTAGTTTATGCTTAAGATACGAATGGGTTTATCAGTCACATCAGAATCCATACATACTGATCCTCCCGTAATAAAATGGTCGGATTTTATCAAACACACTTTGTTTCTTGTGACAATCAAGTCAGCGAAACAGCGTATACACGTCAAGACCCTGAATCAAGTTTGCCACAAGAACTCATAAGTTTGGCAGTATTGCTCTGCCGTCAGCAATCATACACCCATTTTATTTTCGTGAGACATGTGCAAGCACTTGTTCATCTACTGTTCTATCACTATGAATTAGTGATCTATTATCAATAAGGATACTTCTACAACTACTATCAAAGTATGTCCGGACTTCTTATATTGTCAGTTGCTATATATGAATAAGTGGGTAGCTACTGACAAGCATTAAGCATGTCACACAGCCCAAACATATAACATTTCAGGACAAACCACACAGTTAACAACCACAGTGAAGCGTATCAAAGCCCAAACATGTAACATTCAACAGGACACTTACACAACACATTCAAATCAAACAGTCAGACAACATACAAGAACATATACCCCAGCCGGCATTGCTCCCTGCCTATTTTCCTACAGCTCACTATGTGTGTGCACACCTTTATTCACAAACTCTTCAACTTATACTCTTTTACCGAAGCTGCTACAGCTCGATTGGCCGAATACCCTTAGATCCTATTTCGGTGAATTTGACATCTGCCTTACATGTAACAGATTAGCGGTTTAGCAGTTTTAATTTAGTTTGAGTGAAGGAATTCATTTTATAGCAAAATCCGAAATCGTGAAGAACTCATGAAAGTAAGCTTATTCTTGGATTCCTGAAACTTTAGATTTGCTCTTTCTTTTACTGCAAAGTACAACGTTGTTTTTTTTTTTGACAGTTTTAACATAGTTTGAGTGAAGGAATTCATTTTATAGATAAAATCCCAAGAGTCTGCTGAGAAAAGAGAGTGAATGCGAAGTAGACTTTAACACGGCTCTGGGAGCGAGCAGAGTGTGGGCTAAGCGGGAGAATTGCTTGAAAGAAACGCGACACCGAATGAGCGGTCAGAACAAAGCCTCAATACGGTGTTCCCGTGGTGTTTTTACTCTGTGCAAAAGACAAGGCAGCCATCGAATAGGGCCCGATTGTTCCTACTTGGTCAGCCGAGGAGCAAGGGGGGGGAGAAAGCGTCTCAATCAAGCAAAGCTCACCATGGGGAAGGTGGCTATGCCAACTAGCCTGATGCCCTGCTCCCGCAGTGACGGATAATCGTACTCTGGTTTCTCTTCATAACGTACAACTCTTTGGCCTTTTATTAAAGACTTCCGTGGAGAGCAGCACTAATGAGTTGTTTCTATTTTTGGCAGGCTTTACCTTTGCGGGTGAAGCCCTTTCTGTCTGTGCAAAAAAAATCTTGTTACGGTGCAGAGTGACTTCTCTGAGTAGAGTCGCCTTACCTGTTGCGACTGTGCCGATGTTTGAAGCTGGAGTGCAAAGGTATTGCTTGAATGGTGCTTGCTGGAGCGTGCGGGAGTGCAAAGTTATACCATTTGAAAGGGCTGAAGAGTGCTCATTGCAGCGGGTGGGCCATAGTAAAAAGCGGTTGAGAAAAGGTGCGAATGTCAAACCATACATGATCAAAATAGGGAGCGGAGGTGTTTGGCCGCGACAAGGTGTGAATGTCCACCCATAATTAATGAAAAGCGGGCAACGAGTAGGTTCGAATGCCCAACCATACATCATCAAAAGCAGGAGTGGATGTGTTCGGCTACAAGAAGGTTTGAATGTCTGACCATAGTTTGTAAAAAGCGGGTAAGAAACGGTTCGAATGCCCGAACATACACCATCAAAGGAGGGAGCGGAGGTGTTCCGCTGTAAGAAGGTGTGAATGTCCGACCATAGTTGGTAAAAAGCGGGTAAGAAAAGGTTAAAATACCCGACTGTACACAATCAATAGCGGGAGCGGAGTTATTCGGCTACTAAAAGGTGTGAAAGTCCGACCATGGTTTGTAAAAAGCGGGTAAGAAAAGGCTCGAAAGCCCGACTATACACCATCAACAGCTGGAGCGGAGGTGTTCAGCTGCAAGAAGGTCTGAATGTCCATCAATAATTGCTAGAAAACATGAAAGAGAATTTTCGAATATCAAACCAAACATGATCATAAGCGGGAGAGGAGGTGTTCAGCTGCAAGAAGGTGTGAATGTCCAGCCATAATTACTGAAAAATGGGTAATAAAAGTTGCGAATGCCCAACCATACATCATCAAAAGCAGGAGTGGATGTGTTCGGCTACAAGAAGGTTTGAATGTCCGACCATAGTTTGTAAAAAGCGGGTAAGAAAAGGTTCGAATGCCCGAACATACACCATCAAAAGAGGGAGCGGAGGTGTTCCGCTGTAAGAAGGTGGGAATGTCCGACCATAGTTGGTAAAAAGCGGATAAAAAAAGGTGAAAATTCCCGACTGTACACAATCAAAAGCGGAAGCGGAGGTGTTCGGCTTCAAGAAGACATGAACGTCCAACCAAAGTTTGTAAAAAGCAGTTAAGTAAAGGTTTGAATATCCAACCAAACATAATCAAAAGCGGGAGCAGAGCTGTTCGACTGCAAGTAGGTGTGAATGTCAGATCATAATTTGCAAAAAGCTGATGAGAAAGGGTGAGAATGCCCGACTATACACAATCAAATGCGGGAAAGGAGTTGTTCGGCTGTGAGTAGGTGTAAATCTCCGACCATAATTGCTGAAAAATGTGTTAGAAAAGGTAAGAATGCCGGTCCATACATCATCAAAAGCGGGAGAGGTGGTGTTCGGCTGCAAGTAGGTGTGAATGTGCGACTAAAGTTTATAACAAGCGTGTAAGACAAGATACTATTGCCAGACCATACATGATCAAAACAGGGAGCGGAGGTGGTTCAGCTGCAAGAAGGTGTGAATGTGCGACTAAAGTTTATAAGAAGCGGGTAAGACAAGGTGCGAATGCCCGACAATGTATGATCAAAAGAGGGAGCGGAGGTTTTCGGCTGCAAGGTCTGAATGTCCAACCATAATTTGTAAAAACCAGGGAAGAAAAGGCTCGAAAGCCCGACGATACACCATCAAAAGCGGGAGCGGAGGTGTTCAGCTGCAAGTAGGTGTGAATGTCAGATCATAATTTGCAAAAAGCTGATGAGAAAGGGTGAGAATGCCCGACTGTACACCATCAAATTTGGGAGCGGAGGTGTTCGGCTGTGAGTAAGTGTGAATGTCCGACCATAATTGCTGAAAAATGTGTTAGAAAAGTAAGAATGCAGGACAATTCATCATCAAAAGCGGGAGAGGTGTTTGGCTGCAAGAACCTGTGAATGTCCAGCCATAATTACTCACAAACGGGTAAGAAAAGGTAGTATTGCCAGACCATACATGATCAAAACAGGGAGCGGAGGTGGTTCAGCTGCAAGGTGTGAATGTCTGACTATAGTTTGTAAAAAGCGGGTAAGACAAGGTGCGAATGCCCGACAATGTATGATCAAAAGCGGGAGCGGAGTTGTTCAGCTGCAAGAAGGTCTGAATGTCCAACCATAATTGCTAGAAAACATGAAAGAAAATTTTCGAAAATCAAACCGCACATGATCATAAGTGGGAGAGGAGGTGTTCAGCTGCAAGAAGGTGTTAATGTCCACCCATAATTCTTGAAAAATGGGTAAAAAAAAGGTGCGAATGCCCAACCATACATCATCATAAGCAGGAGTGGATATGTTCGGCTACAAGAAGGTGTGAACGTCCAACCAAAGTTTTTTAAAAAGCAGTTAAGAAAAGGTTCGAATATCCAACCAAACATAATCAAAAGTGGGAGCAGAGCTGTTCGACTTCAAGTAGGTGTGAATGTCAGATCATAATTTGCAAAAAGCTGATGAGAAAGGATGAGAATGCCCGACTATACACCATCAAATGCGGGAAGGGAGTTGTTCGGCTGTGAGTAGGTGTGAATCTCCAACCATTATTGCTGAAAAATGTGTTAGAAAAGGTAAGAATGCCAGTCCATACATCATCAAAAGCGAGAGAGGTGGTGTTCGGCTGCAAGTAGGTGTGAATGTCCAGCCATAATTACTCACAAACGGGTAAGAAAAGGTAGTATTGCCAGACCATACATGATCAAAACAGGGAGCGGAGTTGGTTCAGCTGCAAGAAAGAGTAAATGTCTGCCTAAAGTTCAAATATATTCACAAAAGCGGTAGGAGAGGTCTTCGGATGAGAGTGGTTGAGAATTTCCAACCATAATCTATAAAATGCGGTGAAAAAAAAGGTGTGATAGAACACTAAAAGGTGGAGCGGAAGTGTTCGGCTGCAAGAAGGTGTGAATGTCCGACTATATTTGGTGAAAAGCAGGTGAAGCAAGGTCTTAATGCCCAACATTACATCATCAAAAGCGAGATCAGAGGTGTTTGGCTGCAAGAAGGCCATAGTTTGCCAAAAGCGGGTAAGGTGCGAATGACCGACTAAATATCAACAAAAGTGGGGGCGGAGGTCTTCGGATGCAAGTGGGTGTGAATATCCCACCATACAAGTATGGTGGAGAGGAAGCTGTGAATGGCCGACCATAGTAAAAAGCGGGTGAGAAAAGGTGCGAATGTCAAACCATACATGATCAAAACAGGGAGCGGAGGTGTTTTGCTGTGACAAGGTGTGAATATCCACCCATAATTAATGAAAAGCGGGCAACAAGTAGGTTCGACTGCCCAACCACACATCATCAAAAGCAGGAGTGGATGTGTTCGGCTACAAGAAGGTTTGAATGTCTGACCATAGTTTGTAAATGCGGGTAAGAAAAGGTTTGAATGCCCGAACATACACCATCAAAGGAGGGAGCGGAGGTGTTCCGCTGTAAGAAGGTGTGAATGTCCGACCATAGTTGGTAGAAAGCGGGTTAGAAAAGGTTAAAATACCCGACTGTACACAATCAATAGTGGGATTGGAGTTGTTCGGCTACTAACAGGTGTGAAAGTCCGACCATGGTTTGTAAAAAGCGAGTAAGAAAAGGTGCGAATGCCCGACAATGTATGATCAAAAGCGGAAGCGGAGGTGTTCGGCTGGAAGAAGGTGTGAACGTCCGACCAAAGTTTGTAAAAAGCAGTTAAAAAAAGGTTTGAATATCCAACCAAATATAATCAAAAGTGGGAGCAGAGCTGTTCAGCTGCAAGAAGGTGTGAATGTCCAGCCATAATTACTCACAAACGGGTAAGAAAAGGTTGTATTGCCAGACCATACATGATCAAAACAGGGAGCGGAGGTGGTTCAGCTGCAAAGTGTAAATTTCTGACTAAAGTTTTTAAAAAGCGGGTAAGACAAGGTTCGAATGCCCGACAATGTATGATCAAAAGTGGGAGCGGAGGTTTTCGGCTGCAAGGTCTGAATGTCCAACCATAATTTGTAAAAACCGGGGAAGAAAAGGCTCGAAAGCCCGACTATACACCATCAAAAGCGGGAGCGGAGGTCTTCCGCTGTAAGGTGTGAACGTCCGACCATAGTTGGTAAAAAGCGGGTAAGAAAAGGTTAAAATACCCGACTCTACACAATCAAAAGACGGAGCGGAGTTGTTCAGCTAAGAGGTGTGAAAGTCCGACCATGGTTTGTAAAAAGCGGGTAAGAAAAGGTTCGTATGCCCGAATATACACCATCAAAAGAGGGAGTGGAGGTGTTCGGCTGCAAGAAGGTGTGAACGTCCGACCAAAGTTTGTAAAAAGCAGTTAAGAAATGGTTAGAATATCTAACCAAACATAATAAAAAGCGGGAAAAGAGCTGTTCGACTGCAAGTACGTGTGAATGTCAGATCATAATTTGCAAAAAGCTGATGAGAAAGGGTGAGAAGTCCCAACTTTACAACATCAAATGCGGTAGCGGAGTTGTTCGGCTGTAAGTAGGTGTGAATCTCCGACCATAATTGCTGAAAAATGTGTTAGAAAAGGTAAGAATGCCGGTCCATACATCATCAAAAGTGGGAGAGGTGGTGTTCGGCTGCAAGTAGGTGTGAATGTCCATTATTAATGTGTATAGTCGGGCATTCTCACCCTTTCTCATCAGCTTTTTGCAAATTATGATCTGACATTCACACCTACTTGCAGTCGAACAGCTCTGCTCCCGCTTTTGATGTTTGGTTGGATATTCGAACCTTTTCTTAATACACCTTTTCTTAGCCGAACACATCCGTTCCCGTAATTGATTGTGTACAGTCGGGTATTTTAACCTTTTCTTACCCGCTTTTTACCAACTATGGTCGGACATTCAAACCTTCTTGTAGCCGAACACATCCACTCCTGCTTTTGATGATGTGTGGTTGGGCATTCAAACCTACTTGTTTCCCACTTTTCATTAATTATGGGTGGACATTCACACCTTGTCGCATCCAAACACCTCCGCTCCCTGTTTTGATCATGTATGGTTGGACATTCGCACCTTTTCTCACCGGCTTTTTGCAAACTATGGTCGGCTATTCACAGATTCCTCTCCACCATACTTGTATGGTGGGATATTCACACCCACTTGCATCCGAAGACCTCCGCCCCCACTTTTGTTAATATTTAGTCGGTCATTCGCACCTTACCTGCTTTTGGCAAACTATGGCCTTCTTGCAGCCAAACACCTCTGATCTCGCTTTTGATGATGTAAGGTTGGGCATTCAGACCTTGCTTCACCTGCTTTTCACCAAATATTGTCGGACATTCACACCTTCTTGCAGCCGAACACTTCCGCTCCACCTTTTAGTGTTCTATCACACCTTTTTTTTCACCGCATTTTATAGATTATGGTTTGAAATTCTCAACCACTCTCATCCGAAGACCTCTCCTCCCGCTTTTGTTAATATATTTGAACTTTAGTCGGACATTCACACCTTCTTGCAGCTGAACCACCTCCGCTCCCTGTTTTGATCATGTATGTTCTGGCAATGCTACCTTTTCTTACCCGTTTGTGAGTAATTATGGCTGGACATTCACACCTTTTGCAGCCGAACACCACCTCTCTCGCTTTTGATGATGTATGGTCCGGCATTCTTAACTTTTCTAACACATTTTTCAGCAATTATGGTCGGACATTCACACCTTCTTGCAGCCGAACACTTCCGCTCCACCTTTTAGTGTTCTATCACACCTTTTTTTTCACCGCATTTTATAGATTATTGTTGGAAATTCTCATACACTCTCATCCGAAGACCTCTCCTCCTGCTTTTGTTAATATATTTGAACTTTAGTTGGACATTCACACCTTCTTGCAGCTGAACCACCTCCGCTCCCTTTTTTGATCATGTATGTTCTGGCAATGCTACCTTTTCTTACCCGTTTGTGAGTAATTATGGCTGGACATTCACACCTACTTGCAGCCGAACACCACCTCTCTCGCTTTTGATGATGTATGGACCGGCATTCTTACCTTTTCTAACATATTTTTCAGCAATTATGGTCGGACATTCACACCTATTCAGAGCCGAACACCTCCGCTCCCGCATTTGATGGTGTATAGTCGGGCATTCTCACCTTTTCTCATCAGCTTTTTGCAAATTATGATCTGACATTCACACATGCTTTTGATAATGTATGGTTTGTCATTCGCACCTTTTTTTACCCATTTTTCATGAATTATGGGAGGACATTCACACCTTCTTGCAGCCGAACACCTCCTCTCCCGCTTATGATCATGTGCGGTTTGATATTGGAAAATTTTCTTTCATGTTTTCTAGCAATTATTGATGGACATTCAGACCTTCTTGCAGCTGAACACCTCCGCTCCCGCTTTTGATGGTGTATAGTTTGGCTTTCCAGCCTTTTCTTCCCCGGTTTTTACAAATTGTGGTTGGACATTCAGACCTTCTTGCAGCCGAAAACCTCCGCTCCTTCTTTTGATTATACATTGTCGGGCATTCACACTTTTTCTTACCCGCTTTTTACAAACTTGCACCTTCTTACAGCGGAACACCTCCGCTCCCTCTTTTGATGGTGTATGTTCGGGCATTCAAACCTTTTCTTACCCACTTTTTACAAACTATGGTCGGATATTCAAACCTTCTTGTAGCCGAACACATCCACTCCTGCTTTTGATGATGTATGGTTGGGCATTCAAACCTACTTGTTGCCCGCTTTTTACTATGGTCGGCCATTCACAGCTTCCTCTCCACCATACTTGTATGGTGGGATGTTCACACCCACTTGCATCCACTTTTGTTGATATTTAGTCGGTCATTCGCACCTTACCCACTTTTGGCAAACTATGGCCTTCTTGCAGCCAAACACCTCTGATCTCGCTTTTGATGATGTAAGGTTGGGCATTCAGACCTTGCTTCACCTGCTTTTCACCAAATATGGTCGGACATTCACACCTTCTTGCAGCCGAACACTTCCGCTCCACCTTTTAGTGTGCTATGGGGCATTCACACCTTTTTTTTCACCGCATTTTATAGATTACGGTTGGAAATTCTCACCCACTCTCCTCCCGCTTTTGTTAATATACAGTCAGGCATTCGAACCTTTTCTTTCCCGCTTTTTACAAATTATGGTCGGACATTCACACCTACTTGCAGCCGAATATTTCCGCTCCACCTTTTAGTGATGTATGGTTGGCATTTGCACCTTTTCTTACCCTCTTTTTATACTGATTGCTGAAGATTAAGTTGTTCTTTCTCAAACTACAAAATTTTTTTTATTGTTGAAACTTGATTTGAAGTGGATAAATAAAGAGGACAAACAGTTTTAAGTCAGGCTGATAGAAGGAATTAATTTTTTAGCAAAATCTGTACTTCGTCATATGTCGAGAGATGCTTATTGCTGAAGAAGTTCTTTCTCATTCTACAAAGTACAACGTTGTTTATCGTTGAAACTTGATTAGACATGAATAAATATGAAGGACAAAGCAGTCTTAACTTGGTTTAAGTTAAGGAATTCGTTTTATAGGAGAATCCGAATTCGTGCATAACTCGTAAAATAGAGCTTATTTTCGGATTCCTGAAGAATGAGTCTGGTTCTTTCTCATAATACAAAGTTTGTTGTTTATTGTTGAAACTTCATCAGAAGTGAAGAAATAAATGAATGCCTATCAACAAATGTGGGATCTAAACTCTAGTGCTTCCTCTAAAATAATTTCCATCCATCCATCATCTGCCGCTTATCCGGGGGTCGGGTCGCGGGGGCAGCAGCTTGAGTAGAGAAACCCAGACGTCTCTGTCCCCGGCCACTTCCTCCAGCTCTTCCGGGGGGACCCCGAGGCGTTCCCAGGCCAGCCGAGAGACATAGTCTCTCCAGCGTGTCCTGGGTCTTTCCCGGGGTCTCCTCCCAGTGGGACGTGCCCGGAACACCTCCCCAGGGAGGCGCCCAGGGGGCATCCTAACCAGATGCCCGAGCCACCTCATCTGACTCCTCTCAATGCGGAGGAGCAGCGGTTCTACTCCGAGCCCCTCCCGGATGACTGAGCTTCTCACCCTATCTCTAAGGGAGAGCCCAGACACCCTGCGGAGGAAACCCATTTCGGCCGCTTGTATTCGCGATCTTGTTCTTTCGGTCACTACCCACAACTCGTGACCATAGGTGAGGATGGGAACGTAGATTGACCAGTAAGTAGAGAGCTTCGCCTTCTGGCTCAGCTCCCTCTTCACAACGACGGGTCGGTGCAGAGCCCGCAACAATGCAGACGCCGCACCGATCCGCCCGTCAATCTCCCGCTCCATTCGTCCCTCACTCGTGAACAAGACCCCGAGATACTTGAACTCCTCCACTTGGGGAAGGATCTAATTCCCGACCCGGAGAGAGCATTCCACCCTTTTCCGGCTGAGAACCATAGTCTCGGATTTGGAGGTGCTGATTCTCATCTCAGCCGCTTCACACTCGGCTGCGAATCGCTCCAGTGAGAGCTGAAGGTCACGGCCTGACGACGCTAACAGAACCACATCATCTGCAAAAAGCAGAGACCCGATTCTGAGGTCGCCAAATCGGACACCCTCAATGCCCTGGCTGCGCCTAGAAATTCTGTCCATAAAAGTTAGGAACAGAATCGGTGACAAAGGGCAGCCCTGACGGAGTCCAACTCTCACCGGAAACGTATCCGACTTACTGCCGGCAATGCGGACCAAACTCTGGCACCGGTCATACAGAGACCGAACGGCCCCTATCAAGGGGTCCGGCACTCCATATTCCCGGAGCACCCCCCACAGGACTCCACGAGGGACACGGTCGAACGCTTTCTCCAAGTCCACAAAACACATGTAGACTGGTTGGGCGAACTCCCATGCACCCTCCAGGATCCTGCCGAGGGTATAGAGCTGGTCCACTGTTCCACGGCCAGGACGAAAGCCACACTGCATCTCCTGAATCCGAGGCTCGATTATCCGACGGATCCTCCTCTCCAATACCCCCGAATAGACCTTACCAGGGAGGCTGAGGTGTGTGATACCCCTATAGTTGGAACACAACCTCCGGTCCCCCTTTTTAAAGAGGGGGACCACCACCCCAATCTGCCAGTCCAGAGGCACTGTCCCCGATGTCCACGCGATGCTGCAGAGGCGTGTCAGCCAAGACAGCCCTACAACATCCAGAGCCTTGAGAAACTCAGGACGGACCTCATCCACCCCCGGGGCCTTGCCACCGAGGAGCTTTTTGACCACCTCGGCAACCTCAGCCCCAGAAATGGGAGGCCCCGTCTCCGAGCTCTCCGACTCTGCCTCTTCCGAGCACGTGTTGGTAGGATTGAGGAGTTCCTCGAAGTACTCCCCCCACCGACTCACAACATCCCTAGTTGAGGTCAGCAAAGCCCCGTCCCCACTGTAAACAGTGTTGACTGTGAGCCGCTTCCCCCCCCTGAGACGCCGGATGGTGGACCAGAATCTCTTCGAGGCCGTCCGGAAATCGTTCTCCATGGTCTCACCAAACTCCTCCCAGGCCCGAGTTTTTGCCTCAGCAACCGCCGAAGCCGCGGCCCGTCTGGCCTGTCGGTACCTATCAGCTGCTTCCAGGGTCCCACTGGCCAAAAAGGCCCGATAGGACTCCTTCTTCAGCTTGACGGCTTCCCTCACCACTGGTGTCCACCAGCAGGTTCGAGGGTTGCCGCCACGACAGGCACCGACCACCTTACGGCCACAACTCCGATCAGCTGCCTCGGCAATGGAGTCACGGAACATGGCCCATTCGGACTCAATGTCCCCCACCTCCCCCGGGATATGGTTGAAGCTCTGCCGGAGGTGGGAGTTAAAGCTCCTTCTGACGGGGGATTCTGACAAACGCTCCCAGAAGACCCTCACAATACGTTTGGGCCTGCCAGGTCTGATCGGCATCCTCCCCCACCAGCGGAGCCAACTCACCACCAGGTGGTGATCAGTTGACAGCTCCGCCCCTCTCTTCACCCGAGTGTCCAGGACATACGGCCGCAAGTCCGATGATACAACCACAAAGTCGATCATCGAACTGCGGCCAAGGGTGTCCTGGTGCCAAGTGCACATATGGACACCCTTATGTCTGAACATGGTGTTCGTTATGGACAGTCCATGACCAGCACAGAAGTCCAACAACATAACACCACTCTGGTTCAGATCGGGGGGGCCGTTCCTCTCAATCACACCCCTCCAGGTCTCACTGTCATTGCCCACGTGAGCATTGAAGTCCCCCAGCAGAACGAGGGAGTCTCCGGTAGGAGCATTCTCCAGTGCGTCCCCCAGAGACTCCAAAAAGGGTGGGTACTCTGAACTGCTGTTTGGCGCATAGGCACAAACAACAGTCAGGACTCGTTCCCCCACCCGAAGGCGGAGGGAGGCTACCCTCTCGTTCACTGGGGTAAACCCCAATGTACTGGCACACAGCCGGGGGGCAATAAGTATGCCCACACCTGCTCTGCGCCTCTCACCACGGGCAACTCCAGAGTGGAAGAGAGTCCAACCCCTCTCAAGAGGACTGGTGCCAGAGGCCAAGCCATGCGTCGAGGTGAGTCCGACTATATCTAGCCGGAACCGCTCAGCCTCGCGCACCAGCTCCGGCTCCTTCCCCAACAGAGAGGTGACATTCTAAAATAATTTCCTTTCTCAATTCAGAAATTTGTGTGTGTAAGTCACAACACCCGTGACACCAAAACGGCTTTCTTTTCTCTCTTTTCTCTACACTCTACACTGTGAGCACACACACCAAATCAGAAAGGCTTTTTTCTCTCTTTTCTACATTATGGACTGTGGGGACACAAAACCGCTCTCTCTTTTTTTTATTGATTGTGTGCCAGGGCGTTGTCTCACGTATTAGATTATGCTTAAGATACGAATGGGTTTATCAGTCACATCAGAATCCATACATACTGATCCTCCCGTAATAAAATGGTCGGATCTTATCAAACACACTTTGTTTCTTGTGACAATCAAGTCAGCGAAACAGCGTATACACGTCAAGACCCTGAATCAAGTTTGCCACAAGAACTCATAAGTTTGGCAGTATTGCTCTGCCGTCAGCAATCATATACCCATTTTATTTTCGTGAGACATGTGCAGGCACCTGTTCATCTACTGTTCTATCACTATGAATTAGTTTATCTATTATCAATAAGGATACTTCTACAACTACTATCAAAGTATGTCCGGACTTCTTATGTTGTCAGTTGCTATATATGAATAAGTGGGTAGCTACTGACAATTATTAAGCATGTCAAACAGCCCAAACATATAACATTTCAGGACAAACCACACAGTTAACAACCACAGTGAAGCGTGTCAAAGCCCAAACATGTAACATTCAACAGGACACTTACACAACACATTCAAATCAAACCGTCAGACAACATACAAGAACATATACCCCAGCCGGCATTGCTTCCTGCCTATTTTCCTACAGCTCACTATGTGTGCTTACACCTTTATTCACAAACTCTTCAACTTATACCCTTTTACCGAAGCTGCTACAGCTCGATTGGCCGAATACCCTTAGATCCTATTTCGGTGAATTTGACATCTGCCTTACATGTAACAGATTAGCGGTTTAGCAGTTTTAATTTAGTTTGAGTGAAGGAATTCATTTTATAGCAAAATCCGAAATCGTGAAGAACTCATGAAAGTAAGCTTATTCTCGGATTCCTGAAACTTTAGATTTGCTCTTTCTTTTACTGCAAAGTACAACGTTGTTTTTTTTTTTTGACAGTTTTAACATAGTTTGAGTGAAGGAATTCATTTTATAGATAAAATCCCAAGAGTCTGCTGAGAAAAGAGAGTGAATGCGAAGTAGACTTTAACACGGCTCTGGGAGCGAGCAGAGTGTGGGCTAAGTGGGAGAATTGCTTGAAAGAAACGCGACACCGAATGAGCGGTCAGAACAAAGCCTCAATACGGTGTTCCCGTGGTGTTTTTGTTGCTGCCTTGTCTTTTGCACAGAGTAAAAGACAAGGCAGCCATCGAATAGGGCCCGATTGTTCCTACTTGGTCAGCCGAGGAGCAAGGGGGGGGAGAAAGCGTCTCAATCAAGCAAAGCTCACCATGGGGAAGGTGGCTATGCCAACTAGCCTGATGCCTTGCTCCCGCAGTGACGGATAGTCGTACTCTGGTTTCTCTTCATAACGTACAACTCTTTCGCCTTTTATTAAAGACTTCCGTGGAGAGCAGCACTAATGAGTTGTTTCTATTTTTGGCAGGCTTTACCTTTGCGGGTGAAGCCCTTTCTGTCTGTGCGGAGGTGTTCCGCTGTAAGAAGGTGTGAATGTCCGACCATAGTTGGTAAAAAGCGGATAAAAAAAGGTGAAAATACCCGACTGTACACAATCAATAGTGGGAGCGGAGTTGTTCAGCTACAAGAAGGTGTGAAAGTCCGACCATGGTTTGTAAAAAGCGGGTGAGAAAAGGCTCGTATGCCCGGATATACACCATCAAAAGCGGAAGCGGAGGTGTTCGGCTTCAAGAAGACATGAACGTCCAACCAAAGTTTGTAAAAAGCAGTTAAGAAAAGGATTGAATATCCAACCAAACATAATCAAAAGCGGGAGCAGAGCTGTTCGACTGCAAGTAGGTGTGAATGTCAGATCATAATTTGCAAAAAGCTGATGAGAAAGGGTGAGAATGCCCGACTATACACAATCAAATGCGGGAGCGGAGTTGTTCGGCTGTGAGTAGGTGTAAATCTCCTACCATAATTGCTGAAAAATGTGTTAGAAAAGGTAAGAATGCCGGTCCATACATCATCAAAAGCGGGAGAGGTGGTGTTCGGCTGCAAGTAGGTGTGAATGTGCGACTAAAGTTTATAACAAGCGTGTAAGACAAGATACTATTACCAGACCATACATGATCAAAACAGGGAGCGGAGTTGGTTCAGCTGCAAGAAAGAGTAAATGTCTGCCTAAAGTTCAAATATATTCACAAAAGCGGTAGGAGAGGTCTTCGGATGAGAGTGGTTGAGAATTTCCAACCATAATCTATAAAATGCGGTGAAAAAAAAGGTGTGATAGAACACTAAAAGGTGGAGCGGAAGTGTTCGGCTGCAAGAAGGTGTGAATGTCCGACAATATTTGGTGAAAAGCAGGTGAAGCAAGGTCTGAATGCCCAACCTTACATCATCAAAAGCGAGATCAGAGGTGTTTGGCTGCAAGAAGGCCATAGTTTGCCAAAAGCGGGTAAGGTGCGAATGACCGACTAAATATCAACAAAAGTGGGGGCGGAGGTCTTCGGATGCAAGTGGGTGTGAATATCCCACCATACAAGTATGGTGGAGAGGAAGCTGTGAATAGCCGACCATAGTTTGGAAAAAGCCGGTGAGAAAAGGTGCGAATGTCCAACCATACATGATCAAAACAGGGAGCGGAGGTTTTTGGCTGCGACAAGGTGTGAATGTCCACCCATAATTAATGAAAAGCGGGCAACAAGTAGGTTTGAATGCCCAACCATACATCATCAAAAGCAGGAGTGGATGTGTTCGGCTACAAGAAGGTTTGAATGTCTGAGCATAGTTTGTAAAAAGCGGGTAAGAAAAGGTTCGAATGCCCGAACATAACCATCAAAAGAGGGAGCGGAGGTGTTCCGCTGTAAGAAGGTGTGATCGTCCGACCATAGTTGGTAAAAAGCGGGTAAGAAAAGGTTAAAATACCCGACTGTACACAATCAAAAGAGGGAGCGGAATTGTTCAGCTAAGAGAAGGTGTGAAAGTCCGACCATGGTTTGTAAAAAGCAGGTAAGAAAAGGTTCGTATGCCCGGATATACACCATCAAAAGCGGAAGCGGAGGTGTTCGGCTGCAAGAAGGTGTGAATGTCCAGCCATAATTACTCAAAAACGGGTAAGAAAAGGTAGTATTGCCAGACCATACATGATCAAAACAGGGAGCGGAGGTGTTTCAGCTGCAAGGTGTGAATGTCCGAATAAAGTTTGTAAAAAGCGGGTAAGACAAGGTGCGAATGCCCGACAATGTATGATCAAAAGAGGGAGCGGAGGTGATCAGCTGCAGGAAGGTCTGAATGTCCAACCATAATTTGTAAAAACCGGGAAGAAAAGGCTCAACAGCCCGACTATACACCATCAAAAGCGGGAGCAGAGGGGTTCAGCTGCAAGAAGGTCTGAATGTCCATCAATAATTGCTTTAAAACATGAAAGAAAATTTTCGAATATCAAACCGAAAATAATCATAAGCGGGAGAGGAGGTGTTTGGCTGCATGAAGGTGTGAATTTCCGGACATAATTTCTGAAAAATGGGTAAAAAAAGGTGCGAATGCCCAACCATACATTATCAAAAGCAGGTGTGAATGTCAGATCATAATGAGCAAAAAGCTGATGAGAAAGGTTGAAAATGCCCGACTATACACTATCACCTATACACCATCAAATGCGGGAGCGGAGGTGTTCGGCTGTGAGTAGGTGTGACCATAATTGCTGAAAAATGTGTTAGAAAAGGTAAGAATGCCGGTCCATACATCATCAAAAGCGGGAGAGGTGGTGTTCGGCTGCAAGTAGGTGTGAATGTCCATTCATAATTACATACACACGAGTAAGAAAAGGTAGTATTGCCAGACCATACATGATCAAAACAGGGAGCGGAGTTGGTGCAGCTGCAAGAAGGTGTGAATGTCCGACTAAAGTTTGTAAAAAGCGGGTAAGACAAAGTGCGAATGCCCGACAATGTATGATCAAAAGAGGGAGCGGAGGTGTTCGGCTGCAAGAAGGTCTGAATGTCCAACCATAATTTGTAAAAACCGGGAAGAAAAGAATCGAAAGCCCGACTATACACCATCAAAAGCGGGAGCAGAGGGGTTCAGCTGCAAGAAGGTCTGCATGTCCATCAATAATTGCTTTAAAACATGAAAGAAAATTTTCGAATATCAAACCGCGCATGATCACAAGCGGGAGAGGAGGTGTTCGGCTGCAAGAAGGTGTGAATGTCCTCCCATAATTCCTGAAAAATGGGTAAAAAAAGGTGCGAATGCCCAACCATACATTATCAAAACAGAGAGCGGAGATGGTTCAGCTGCAAGGTGTACATTTCTGACTAAAGTTTTTAAAAAGCGGTTTAAAAACTGATTTGTCCTTCATAGTTATCCATGTCTAAAAATGTTTGAAGCAACTTCCTCATATTACCCTGAATGAGAAAGAACCACACTTGTGATTAAGCCATACGTTCCTTTTGAGGAGTTCTGCATGATTTGGGATTTTGCTATTAAATAAATTCCTTCACTCAAACCGAGTGAAAACTGATTTTACCTTCATATTTATGAATGTCTAGATCGACTTCAACAAAGAACAACATTGTATTTTGCAGTAGAAGAAGTTGAAATTGATCTAGACATTGATAAATATGAAGGACAAAGCAGTTTTCACTTGGTTTGAGTGAAGGAATTAATTTTATACATAAAATCCCAAATCGTGCAGAACTCATGAAAATAAGCTTATTCTCGGATTCCTAAAACTTTTGATCTGCTCTTTTTTTTACTGCAAATAACAAAGTTTTTTTTTTTTTAAATCTATCTAGACATTGATAAATATTAAGGTAATAGCCGTTTTAACATAGTTTGAGTGAAGGAATTCATTTTATAGATAAAATCCCAAATCATGCAGAACTCCTCAAAAGGGGCGTATGGCCTTATCACAAGTGTGGTTCTTTCTCATTCAGGGTAATATGAGGAAGTTTATGCTTGAAATATATGTAGAAATGGGTACATATGAAGGACAAAGCAGTTTTAACTTAGTTTGAGTGAAGGAATTTATTTTATAGCAAAATCCGAAATCGTGCAGAACTCATGAAAGCAAGCTTATTCTCGGATTCCTGATCCTTCAGTGCTGCTCTTTCTTCTACTGCAAAATACAACGTTGTTCTTTGTTTAAGTTGATGTAGACTTGATAAATATGAAGGACAAAGCAGTTTTAATTTGGTTTGAGTGAAGGAATTCATTTTATAGTAAAATCCCAAATCGTGCAGAACTCATGAAAATAAGCTTATTCTCGGATTCCTAAAACTTTAGATTTGTTCTTTCTTTTACTGCAAAGTACAACGTTGTTTTTTGTGGAAATCTATCTAGACATTGATAAATACCAGCCGAACATCTCTGCTGTCGCTTTTGATAATTTATGGTTGGGCATTCTTACCTTTTCTTACCCAGCTTCAGCTGCAAGAAGGTGTGAATGTCCGACTAAAGTTTAAATATATTAACAAAAGCGGGAGGAGAGGTCTTCGGATGAGAGTGGTTGAGAATTTCCAACCATAATCTATAAAATGCGGTGAAAAAAAAGGTGTGATAGGACACTAAAAGGTGGAGCGGAAGTGTTCGGCTGCAAGAAGGTGTGAATGTCCGACCATAATTGCTGAAAAATATGTTAGAAAAGGTAAGAATGCCGGACCATACATCATCAAAAGCGGGAGAGGTGGTGTTCGGCTGCAAAAAGGTGTGAATGTTCGACTAAAGTTTGTAAAAAGCGGGTAAGACAAGGTGCGAATGCCTGACAATGTATGATCAAAAGCAGGAGCGGAGGTGTTCAGCTGCAAGAAGGTCTAAATGTCCATCAATAATTGCTAGAAAACATGAAAGAAAATTTTCGAAAATCAAACCGCCAATGATCATAAGTGGGAGAGGAGGTGTTCAGCTGCAAGAAGGTTTGAATGTCCACCCATAATTCCTGAAAAATGGGTAAAAAAAGGGTGCGAATGCCCAACCATACATCATCAAAAGCAGGAGTGGATGTGTCCGGCTACAAGAAGGTGTGAATGTCCGACCAAAGTTTGTAAAAAGCATTTAAGAAAAGGTTCGAATATCCAACCAAACATAATCAAAAGCGGAAGCAGGAGCTGTTCGACTGCAAGTAGGTGTGAATGTCAGATCATAATTTGCAAAAAGCTGATGAGCAAGGAGGAGAATGCCCGACTATACACCATCAAATGCGGGAGCGGAGTTGTTCGGCTGTGAGTAGGTGTGAATCTCCGAGCATAGTTTGTAAAAAGGGGGTAAGAATAGGTTCGAATGCCCGAATATACACCATCAAAAGAGGGAGTGGAGGTGTTCCGCTGTAAGAAGGTGTGAATGTCTGACCATAGTTGGTAAAAAGCGGGTAAGAAAAGTTTACAATACCCGACTGTACACAATCAATAGCGGGAGCGGAGTTGTTAGGCTACTAAAAGGTGTGAAAGTCTGACCATGGCTTTTAAATAGCGGGTACGAAAAGGTGCGAATGCCCGACAATGTATGCTAGAAAGAGGGAGCGGAGGTTTTCGGCTGCAAGAAAGTCTGAATGTCCACCCATAATTGCTAGAAAACATGAAAGAAAATTTTCGAATGTCAAACCGCACATGATCATAAGCGGGAGAGGTGGTGTTCAGCTGCAAGAAGGTGTGAATGTCCACCCATAATTACTGAAAAATGGATAAGTAAAGGTGCGAATACCCAACCATACATCATCAAAAGCAGGAGTGGATGTGTTCGGCTACAAGAAGGTTTGAATGCCGGACCATAGTTGGTAAAACGCGGGTAAGAAAAGGTGAAAATACCCGACTGTACACAATCAAAAGAGGGAGCGGAGTTGTTCAGCAACAAAGTGTGAAAGTCTGACCAAGGTTTGCAAAAAGCGGGTAAGAAAAGGTTTGTATGCCCGAATATACACCATCAAAAGTGGAAGCGGAGGTGTTCAGCTGCAAGAAGGTGTGAACGTCCGACAAAAGTTTGTAAAAAGCAGTTAAGAAAAGTTTCGAATATCCAACCAACATAATCAAAAGCGGGAGCAGAGCTGTTCGACTGCAAGTAGGTGTGAATGTCAGATCATAATTTGCAAAAAGCTGATGAGAAAGGGTAAGAAGTCCTGACTATACACCATCAAATGCGGTAGCGGAGTTGTTCGGCTGTGAGTAGTTGTGAATCTCCGACCATAATTGCTGAAAAATGTGTTAGAAAAGGTAAGAATGCCGGTCCATACATCATCAAAAGCGAGAGAGGTGGTGTTCGGCTGCAAGTAGGTGTGAATGTCCAGCCATAATTACTCACAAACGGGTAAAAAAAGGTAGTATTGCCAGACCATACATGATCAAAACAGGGAGCGGAGGTGGTTCAGCTGCAAGGTGTGAATTTCTGATTAAAGTTTGTAAAAAGCGGGTAAAACAAGGTGCGAATGCCCGACAATGTATGATCAAAAGAGGGAGTGGTGGTTTTCGGCTGCAAGGTCTGAATGTCCAGCCATAATTTGTAAAAACCGGGGAAGAAAAGGCTCGAAAGCCCGACTATACACCATCAAAAGTGGGAGCGGAGGTGTTCAGCTGCAAGAAGGTCTGAATGTCAGACCATAGATAAAAGGCGGGTAAGAAAAGGTTCGAATGCCCGAATATACACCATCAAAAGAGGGAGCGGAGGTGTTCCGTTGTAAGAAGGTAAGAACGTCCGACCATAGTTGGTAAAAAGCGGGTAAGAAAAGGTTACAATACCGACTGTACACAATCAATAGCGGGAAGGAGTTGTTCGTCTGCAAGAAGGTGTGAACGTCCGACCAAAGTTTGTAAAAAGCAGTTAAGAAAATGTTCGAATATCTAACCAAACATAATCAAAAGCGGGAGCAGAGCTGTTCGACTGCAAGTAGGTGTGAATGTCAGATCATAATTTGCAAAAAGCTGATGAGAAAGGGTGAGAATACCCGACTATACACCATCAAATGCGGGAGCGGAGTTGGTCGGCTGTGAGTAGGTGTGAATGTCCGACCATAAAAAATGTGTTAGAAAAGGTAAGAATGCCGGACCATTCATCATCAAAAGTGGGAGAGGTGTTCAGCTGCAAGAAGATGTGAATGTCCAGCCATAATTACTCACAAACGGGTAAGAAAAGGAAGTATTGCCAGACCAAACATGATCAAAACAGGGAGCGGAGGTGGTTCAGCTGCAAGAAGGTGTGAATGTCCGACTAAAGTTTGTAAAAAGCGGGTAAGACAAGGTGCGAATGCCCGACAATGTATGATCAAAAGAGGGAGCGGAGGTTTTCGGCTGCAAGGTCTGAATGTCCAACCATAATTTGTAAAAAACGGGGATTGATGGACATTCAGACCTTCTTGCAGCTGAACACCTCCGCTCCCGCTTTTGATGGTGTATAGTCGGGCTTTCCAGCCTTTTCTTCCCCGGTTTTTACAAATTGTGGTTGGACATTCAGACCTTCTTGCAGCCGAAAACCTCCGCTCCCTCTTTTGATCATACATTGTCGGGCATTCACACCTTTTCTTACCCGCTTTTTACAAACTTGCACCTTCTTACAGCGGAACACCTCCGCTCCCTCTTTTGATGGTGTATGTTCGGGCATTCAAACCTTTTCTTACCCACTTTTTACAAACTATGGTCGGATATTCAAACCTTCTTGTAGCCGAACACATCCACTCCTGCTTTTGATGATGTATGGTTGGGCATTCAAACCTACTTGTTGCCCGCTTTTTACTATGGTCGGCCATTCACAGCTTCCTCTCCACCATACTTGTATGGTGGGATGTTCACACCCACTTGCATCCACTTTTGTTGATATTTAGTCGGTCATTCGCACCTTACCCGCTTTTGGCAAACTATGGCTTTCTTGCAGCCAAACACCTCTGATCTTGCTTTTGATGATGTAAGGTTGGGCATTCAGACCTTGCTTCACCTGCTTTTCACCAAATATAGTCGGACATTCACACCTTCTTGCAGCCGAAAACTTCCGCTCCACCTTTTAGTGTTCTATGGGGCATTCACACCTTTTTTTTCACCGCATTTTATAGATTATGGTTGGAAATTCTCACCGACTCTCCTCCCGCTTTTGTTAATATACAGTCAGGCATTCGAACCTTTTCTTACCCGCTTTTTACAAATTATGGTCGGACATTCACACCTACTTGCAGCCGAATATTTCCGCTCCACCTTTTAGTGATGTATGGTTGGCATTTGCACCTTTTCTTACCCTCTTTTTATACTAATTGCTGAAGATTAAGTTGTTCTTTCTCAAACTACAAAATTTTTTTTATTGTTGAAACTTGATTTGAAGTGGATAAATAAAGAGGACAAACAGTTTTAAGTCAGGCTGATAGAAGGAATTAATTTTTTAGCAAAATCTGTACTTCGTCATATGTCGAGAGATGCTTATTGCTGAAGAAGTTCTTTCTCATTCTACAAAGTACAACGTTGTTTATCGTTGAAACTTGATTAGACATGAATAAATATGAAGGACAAAGCAGTCTTAACTTGGTTTAAGTTAAGGAATTCGTTTTATAGGAGAATCCGAATTCGTGCATAACTCGTAAAATAGAGCTTATTTTCGGATTCCTGAAGAATGAGTCTGGTTCTTTCTCATAATACAAAGTTTGTTGTTTATTGTTGAAACTTCATCAGAAGTGAAGAAATAAATGAATGCCTATCAACAAATGTGGGATCTAAACTCTAGTGCTTCCTCTAAAATAATTTCCATCCATCCATCATCTGCCGCTTATCCGGGGGTCGGGTCGCGGGGACAGCAGCTTGAGTAGAGAAACCCAGACGTCTCTGTCCCCGGCCACTTCCTCAGGCCAGCCGAGAGACATAGTCTCTCCAGCGTGTCCTGGGTCTTTCCCGGGGTCTCCTCCCAGTGGGACGTGCCCGGAACACCTCCCCAGGGAGGCGCCCAGGGGGCATCCTAACCAGATGCCCGAGCCACCTCATCTGACTCCTCTCAATGCGGAGGAGCAGCGGTTCTACTCCGAGCCCCTCCCGGATGACTGAGCTTCTCACCCTATCTCTAAGGGAGAGCCCAGACACACTGCGGAGGAAACCAATTTCGGCCGCTTGTATTCGCGATCTTGTTCTTTCGGTCACTACCCACAACTCGTGACCATAGGTGAGGATGGGAACGTAGATTGACCAGTAAGTAGAGAGCTTCGCCTTCTGGCTCAGCTCCCTCTTCACATCGACGGGTCGGTGCAGAGCCCGCAACACTGCAGACGCCGCACCGATCCACCCGTCAATCTCCCGCTCCATTCGTCCCTCACTCGTGAACAAGACCCCGAGATACTTGAACTCCTCCACTTGGGGAAGGATCTCATTCCCGACCCGGAGAGAGCATTCCACCCTTTTCCGGCTGAGAACCATAGTCTCGGATTTGGAGGTGCTGATTCTCATCCCAGCCGCTTCACACTCGGCTGCGAATCGCTACAGTGAGAGCTGAAGGTCACGGCCTGACGACGCTAAAAGAACCACATCATCTGCAAAAAGCAGAGACCCGATTCTGAGGTCGCCAAATCGGACACCCTCAACGCCCTGGCTGCGCCTAGAAATTCTGTCCATAAAAGTTAGGAACAGAATCGGTGACAAAGGGCAGCCCTGACGGAGTCCAACTCTCACCGGAAACGTATCCGACTTACTGCCGGCAATGCGGACCAAACTCTGGCACCGGTCATACAGAGACCGAACGGCCCCTATCAAGGGGTCCGGCACTCCATATTCCCGGAGCACCCCCCACAGGACTCCACGAGGGACACGGTCGAACGCTTTCTCCAAGTCCACAAAACACATGTAGACTGGTAGGGCGAACTCCCATGCACCCTCCAGGATCCTGCCGAGGGTATAGAGCTGGTCCACTGTTCCACGGCCAGGACGAAAGCCACACTGCATCTCCTGAATCCGAGGCTCGATTATCCGACGGATCCTCCTCTCCAATACCCCCTAATAGACCTTACCAAGGAGGCTGAGGTGTGTGATACCCCTATAGTTGGAACACACCCTCCGGTCCCCCTTTTTAAAGAGGGGGACCACCACCCCAATCTGCCAGTCCAGAGGCACTGTCCCCGATGTCCACGCGATGCTGCAGAGGCGTGTCAGCCAAGACAGCCCTACAACATCCAGAGCCTTGAGAAACTCAGGACGGACCTCATCCACCCCCGGGGCCTTGCCACCGAGGAGCTTTTTGACCACCTCGGCAACCTCAGCCCCAGAAATGGGAGGCCCCGTCTCCGAGCTCTCCGACTCTGCCTCTTCCGAGCACGTGTTGGTAGGATTGAGGAGTTCCTCGAAGTACTCCCCCCACCGACTCACAACATCCCTAGTTGAGGTCAGCAAAGCCCCGTCCCCACTGTAAACAGTGTTGACTGTGAGCCGCTTCCCCCCCCTGAGACGCCGGATGGTGGACCAGAATCTCTTCGAGGCCGTCCGGAAATCGTTCTCCATGGTCTCACCGAACTCCTCCCAGGCCCGAGTTTTTGCCTCAGCAACCGCCGAAGCCGCGGCCCGTCTGGCCTGTCGGTACCTATCAGCTGCTTCCAGGGTCCCACTGGCCAAAAAGGCCCGATAGGACTCCTTCTTCAGCTTGACGGCTTCCCTCACCACTGGTGTCCACCAGCAGGTTCGAGGGTTGCCGCCACGACAGGCACCGACCACCTTACGGCCACAACTCCGATCAGCTGCCTCGGCAATGGAATCACGGAACATGGCCCATTCGGACTCAATGTCCCCCACCTCCCCCGGGATATGGTTGAAGCTCTGCCGGAGGTGGGAGTTAAAGCTCCTTCTGACGGGGGATTCTGACAAACGCTCCCAGCAGACCCTCACAATACGTTTGCACCTGCCAGGTCTGATCGGCATCCTCCCCCACCAGCGGAGCCAACTCACCACCAGGTGGTGATCAGTTGACAGCTCCGCCCCTCTCTTCACCCGAGTGTCCAGGACATACGGCCGCAAGTCCGATGATACAACCACAAAGTCGATCATCGAACTGCGGCCAAGGGTGTCCTGGTGCCAAGTGCACATATGGACACCCTTATGTCTGAACATGGTGTTCGTTATGGACAGTCCATGACCAGCACAGAAGTCCAACAACATAACACCACTCTGGTTCAGATCGGGGGGGCCGTTCCTCTCAATCACACCCCTCCAGGTCTCACTGTCATTGCCCACGTGAGCATTGAAGTCCCCCAGCAGAACGAGGGAGTCTCCGGTAGGAGCATTCTCCAGTGCCTCCCCCAGAGACTCCAAAAAGGGTGGGTACTCCGAACTGCTGTTTGGCGCATAGGCACAAACAACAGTCAGGACTCGTCCCCCCACCCGAAGGCGGAGGGAGGCTACCCTCTCGTTCACTGGGGTAAACCCCAATGTACTGGCACACAGCCGGGGGGCAATAAGTATGCCCACACCTGCTCTGCGCCTCTCACCACGGGCAACTCCAGAGTGGAAGAGAGTCCAACCCCTCTCAAGAGGACTGGTTCCAGAGCCCAAGCCGTGCGTCGAGGTGAGTCCGACTATATCTAGCCGGAACCGCTCAGCCTCGCGCACCAGCTCCGGCTCCTTCCCCAACAGAGAGGTGACATTCTAAAATAATTTCCTTTCTCAATTCAGAAATTTGTGTGTGTAAGTCACAACACCCGTGACACCAAAACGGCTTTCTTTTCTCTCTTTTCTCTACACTCTACACTGTGAGCACATACACCAAATCAGAAAGGCTTTTTTCTCTCTTTTCTACATTATGGTCTGTGGGGACACAAAACCGCTCTCTCTTTTTTTTTTTGATTGTGTGCCAGGGCGTTGTCTCACGTATTAGATTATGCTTAAGATACGAATGGGTTTATCAGTCACATCAGAATCCATACATACTGATCCTCTCGTAATAAAATGGTCGGATCTTATCAAACACACTTTGTTTCTTGTGACAATCAAGTCAGCGAAACAGCGTATACACGTCAAGACGCTGAATCAAGTTTGCCACAAGAACTCATAAGTTTGGCAGTATTGCTCTGCCGTCAGCAATCATATACCCATTTTATTTTCGTGAGACATGTGCAGGCACCTGTTCATCTACTGTTCTATCACTATGAATTAGTTTATCTATTATCAATAAGGATACTTCTACAACTACTATCAAAGTATGTCCGGACTTCTTATGTTGTCAGTTGCTATATATGAATAAGTGGGTAGCTACTGACAAGCATTAAGCATGTCACACAGCCCAAACATATAACATTTCAGGACACACCATAAAGTTAACAACCACAGTGAAGCGTGTCAAAGCCCAAACATGTAACATTCAACAGGACACTTACACAACACATTCAAATCAAACAGTCAGACAACATACAAGAACATATACCCCAGCCGGCATTGCTCCCTGCCTATTTTCCTAGAGCTCACTATGTGTGCTTACACCTTTATTCACAAACTCTTCAACTTATACTCTTTTACCGAAGCTGCTAAAGCTCGATTGGCCAAATACCCTTAGATCCTATTTAGGTGAATTTGACATCTGCCTTACATGTAACAGATTAGCGGTTTAGCAGTTTTAATTTAATTTGAGTGAAGGAATTCATTTTATAGCAAAATCCGAAATCGTGAAGAACTCATGAAAGTAAGCTTATTCTCGGATTCCTGAAACTTTAGATTTGCTCTTTCTTTTACTGCAAAGTACAACGTTGGTTTTTTTGTTTAAATCTTTCTAGACATGGTAAATATGAAGGACAAAGCAGTTTTAACATAGTTTGTGTGAAGGAATTCATTTTATAGATAAAATCCCAAGAGTCTGCTGAGAAAAGAGAGTGAATGCGAAGTAGACTTTAACACGGCTCTGGGAGCGAGCCAAGTGTGGGCTAACCGGGAGAATTGCTTGAAAGAAACGTGACACCGAATGAGCAGTCAGAACAAAGCCTCAATACGGTGTTCCCGTGGTGTTTTTGTTGCTGCCTTGTCTTTTGCACAGAGTAAAAGACAAGGCAGCCATCAAATAGGGCCCGATTGTTCCGACTTGGTCAGCTGAGGAGCAAGGGGGGGAGCAAGTGTCTCAACTTGCTATGCCAGTATGAAGGTGGCTATGCCAACTAGCCTGATGCCCTGCTCCCGCAGTGACGGATAATCGTACTCTGGTTTCTCTTCATAACGTACAAGTCTTTCGCCTTTTACTAAAGACTTCTGTGGAGAGCAGCACTAATGAGTTGTTTCTATTTTTGACAGGCTTTACCTTTTCGGGTGAAGCCCTTTCTGTCTGTGCAAAAGAACTCTTGTTACTGTGCAGAGTGACTTCTCTGAGTAGTGTTGCCTTACTTGCTGCGACTGTGCCGATGTTCGAAGCTTGAGTGCTTGTTATTGCTTGAATGGTGCTCGCTGGAGCGTGCGGGAGTGCAAAGTTATACCATTTAAAAGGGCTGAAGAGTGCTCAGTGCTTAGCCAAAAGGCCGAGAAGCGATAACTGTCCACTGGTTCACGTCCGAGGGCCCTTCCTGGCACAATGCGCACTTGTAGCGGTGTTCTTTTTATGGCTATAGGTGGCCAGAGTGTCACTTTGCACCTCCGCCCACCCGCTGCACTTTTAAATGATATAACTTTGCACACCCGCACGATCCAGGGAGCACTGCTGCTGCTTGGACCTTTTTTTCGTGTGACTCCTTCGTCCGAGCGAGCACAGAGGCGATGCTTCTTTGTGGCTGTGTCCTTGGCCTGCCGCCTCCAGCTGCAGCCTCTTGGGCTGTTGCTACTGCCATCTGGATCACAGCCACGGGGGAATCTGTTTGTGCCTTCTTACCAGCAAGTTTCTTGAGGTCCATATGGCGTCTTTGATGGCGGCCAGGATGAGCCACTGTTTGACAAATTCCTCTTTCCTGAGATTCTGATTTTGACTCACCCCATAAAGCACCAGTTGTGCTGACAGGACCTCTCTTGCTGGTAAGTACGGGAAATTTAAGGAGTCGGCTGTTGCCCACAAGTCCACAGTAGCACTGCACTCCCAGAAGAGATGCCTCACCGTCTCAGGCGCGCCACAACCTGGACGGGGGCAGGTGGCCGTCGCCGACATACCCCTGGAGTGCATGACAGATCTGTCTGGGAGAATCTCGTGAGCCACCATCCATGACAAATCCCAAAGTCTGTTCGGAAGAGCTGAAAGGTTCACAATGCGCCAAACTGTTGAGGGCTCGCCAATAGTGAGCCCACGCACTGGACTCACTGGGGCCCGCTCCACAGAGCACAACAGAGACCAAAGATGGTTTAAAAATGTCTTTATAAAAGCATAACTTTCTGTTAGATTAAAAGACACAGGTACTTTCAGGTCTGATGGTAAAAGTCGTAGTCTTCTCAAGTAGGCCCCCATCCAGAATCTTGCCATTGCAGCTGCCGCTGGGTTTTTGGATGGGTTAATTGCACACTTTAATTGGAAAGAGGTAAAGAGACTTCCTAAAAACAATACAGATCTGGTACTGCTTTCCCTCCTTTCACTTTTGGCTTCTTCAGTACTTCCCTCCTCAACCTTTCCCATTTGGAGTTGAAACTTCATCAGAAGTGAAGAAATGAATGAATGCCTATAAACAAATGTGGGATCTAAACTCTAGTGCTTCCTCTAAAATAATTTCCTTTCTCAATTCAGAAATGTGTGTGTGTAAGTCACAACACCCGTGACAGCATAAAGACAGAACTGGCAAGCAACAGCAGAGGTAAAATAACTGTTTTGATAATTAAAATCTTGCCTTGTTGTCAGTCCTCTGAGTCCCCAAAACCCTAGTCGTTTCCTTATTTTCCCCACAATATCTGGCCAATTTGTTTTTTCTTTTCCTTCTGTATCAAATTTGATCCCTAGTATTTTTTGGTCTCTGTGGGCAATTGTCAGGGGGAGTCCAGTCACCTCTGAATCTGTCCATGATCCGTAAAATTTGGTTTGTGTCTTTTCTTTGTTTATTTTTGGCCCTGATCCCTTGGCGTACCAGTCAGTGACATCGAAAGTTCTATTTATAGATAAAATATCTGTACACAATATGTTAATGTCATCCATGTATAGGACACATTTAGCTACCAAGCCTGCACTGCCTGGGATTACAACTCCTTTAATCTGTCGATCATTTCTCAAGATCTGTGCTAAAGGCTCGATGCAACACACATACAAGAGAGCAGATAATGGGCATCCTTGCCGAACACCGCACTTCACTTTCACTGCATCAGTCAGGTGACCATTTATGACGAACCTACTGCTTATATCTTGGTACAGTAATCCCACACATGTCGTCAGTCTTTGGGGGAAACCCACCTTTTGCAACACCTGAAAGAGATATTGATGCGAGACCCGATCAAAAGCTTTTTCAAAGTCTAAATTTAAGATGACAAGCCGGGTGTTTCTGTCTCTAGCGTAATCAATGATGTCTCGAATCAGTACGAGGCTGTTGGTGAGTTGTCTCCCTGAGATGACACAAGCCCGGTCTGGGTGAATTACCTCCTCTAAAACAAAGGACATCCGTGTCGCTAAAACCTTGCTAAAAAGTTTACAGTCAAAGTTTAAAAGTGTGATGGGCCTCCAATTCTTTAGGTCAGTCTTATCATTTTTTTTATAAAGTAGAGTCACTATTCCCACTCTAAATCTGTCAGGCAGTCGGTCGAGTTTTTCAAAATCTTTAAAAACATCTAAAATGTCTGATGATAAAAGGTCCCAAAAGGTCAGATAGAATTCTGCAGGAAGCCCGTCTAAACCCGGAGCTCGACTTCTCTTAAAACCTGTTAGGCATTTTTTTAACTCTAAAGCAGTAAAATCCTGTGTCAAGTGTGCATTCTCTTTTACGGTTTTGTCAATGAATTTTAAAATTTCTGCCGATGTTTCCAAGTGCACTGGTTTCTCTTTCTACATGTTACTATAAAAGGTATGTACAGTTTCAATCATCTCTTGTGTGGATTTTGTTGAAAACCCATCTTTTCTTTTTAGATTTTGAATACACTCCTTTTTATTTATAACTTTCTTAAAAAAGTACCGTGTGCATTTTTCACCTTCCTCAATTTCCTGCTCCCTGCTTCTTGCAAAAATTCCTTTACTCTTTATTTCTGCTAAAACTGACATTTCCTTTTTGACATCTTTGATTTCTTCATTAAAGTCTATGCCACACTGATTTAGTTTAAAGTAGCGCTGTAAGCGTTTCTGTAGTCCCATCATACATCTATTCTCTTTCCTTTTTTTACATTTACCTTGCTGTTTAAAAAAAGTTTCCTTCACCATTTCCCACCATTGTGCATGTGTTTCGTAGAGGTCTTGAAGGGTCTGCCACTCTTTATAACATTCCTTGTACTGACTGACTATGATTTCATCCTCCAACAGGGAACAGTTGTGTTTCCACAGACCACTTCTTACCGTCACACCAGAAGGGGGTGAAAGGGTGCAGGAGAGCATAAGGTGGTCTGAAAAGAAAACAGGGGTTAATCTAACATCAGTGGGTGGGCAATCTCTAGTAAAGATATAATCAATGCGAGAGGCTCTGGTGCCATCATGACTAAACCAGGTGAAGCCCTCCTCACTGGGATGCATGGTTTTAAAACAGTCAGTAAGCTTAAAATCCCTGCATATGCCCTGAAGTAAAATTGAAGTCTTATCCACTTTATAATCTCCCCCTGCTCTTTTTCTATCTTTCCTGCTCAAGATACAGTTAAAATCCCCTCCTACAACTAAAGGTACTTGCCCTAGCATGTAAAGCTGTGTATCTTCTAAAAGGTCATACCTGTCATTTTTTCCATTGAAACCATAAATATTTAAGAGGTTAAAGTCTTGCCCCATAAAATTCAAGTGTGCTAAAAGTGCCCGTCCGTCTCTCACCACTGTGCTACCTTTCACCAGAACATGCAGATTTTTAATTAGAATGGCCACACCATCATTTTTATTTTTATTTGAGCCACTCCATATCGATAAATGGGGCCACATTTCCTCCCATTGTCTATGGTTTTTTTAAAAAGGTAGTCCACATTCTTGTATTAAAAACACATCTGATTTTATGGAGTCTAAGAAGGATAAAATACTCTGGGCTCTTGTCTTTGATTTCACACTTCTCACATTTAGTGTTGAGAAGGTGAGAACCATTAAAAGGATAAAGGAAAGTAGGTATGTCATTTTCGTTTTTCTAAGTTATCAAAACAAATTACACACTCAGGTTATTACTTGGGAAACTAGTTCTTCCTTCATTTCTTTAGGTGAAAAGTGAGTAGGGTGATCTATATTTCCTTTTCTCTGACGTAATGTTGCATTTAACTTTGAGTCCCTGGGGGTTGATTGCAGAGCTAAAGTTAAAAAGGAGACCTCATTTAGTGAGTCGGAGGGGAAGACTCTAGGTTCTTCCACTGAAGAACTTTCTGAAAGGGACCTAACCCTTCCCCTCTTCTTTGATACCACTGGGGAATCAGAGGACAACTCAGATGCCGTCCTCTTCGGCTGTTGACCTTCGGGGAGGTGAGTATCTTCACTAGACTCACCTGTCTGCTCTTCCTCCTCATTTAGCGTAGCTCCACCCTCTGCCTGTGAATTCTCACAGACTTCAGCACTGAGTGGTGAGGCCTCTACAGGCCCCTCCCCTTTTTGCTCCTCACTTCCAATCCAAGCTTTTGGCGGGAAGTTTGAATTTATTGGGTCAACCTCTTCACTTTGTTCACCAACTGCCACCTCTGGTCCTTCTCTTTGTTGGCTTGACTGTGGCTTTACAGTCTTTAATTTGTTGGCAAAAGATTTAGGGCAATCTCTGAAGAGGTGATTTAATTCTCCACAGAGATTACATTTCCTGCCATTTGGACACTCTCCAAAAGTGTGCCCAATTTCTCTGCACTTCCCACATATCACCTTGGTACAAGCCTCAACCAGGTGCCCATGCTCACCGCACTTGCGGCAGAGCTTGGGCTGCCCCTGGTAGTGGATGTAACCTCGGTTTTCGAGGTGGCCAGAGTGTCACTTTGCATCTCCGCCCACCCGCTGCACTGAGCACTCTTCAGCCCTTTTAAATGGTATAACTTTGCACTCCCGCACGCTCCAGCGAGCACCATTCAAGCAACAACTTTGCACTCCAGCTTCGAACATTGGCACAGTCGCAACAAGTAAGGCGACTCTACTCAGAGAAGTCACTCTGCACAGTAACAAGATTTCTTTTGCACAGACAGAAAGGGCTTCGCCCGCAAAGGTAAAGCCTGCCAAAAATAGAAACAACTCATTAGTGCTACTCTCCACAGAAATCTTCAGTAAAAGGCGCAAGACTTGTACGTTATGAAGAGAAACCAGAGTACGATTATCCGTCACTGCGGGAGCAGGGCATCAGGCTAGTTGGCATAGCCTCATCATGGTGAGCTTTGCTCGGTTGAGACGCTTGCTCCCCCCCCCTTGCTCCTCAGCTGACCAAGTCGGAACAATCGGGCCCTATTTGATGGCTGCCTTGTCTTTTACTCTGTGCAAAAGACAAGGCAGCAACAAAAACACCACGGGAACACTGTATTGAGGCTTTGTTCTGACCGCTCATTCGGTGTCGCGTTTCTTTCAAGCAATTCTCCCGCTTAGCCCACACTCTGCTCGCTCCCAGAGCCGTGTTAAAGTCTACTTCGCATTCACTCTCTTTTCTCAGCAGACTCTTGGGATTTTATCTATAAAATGAATTCCTTCACTCAAACTATGTTAAAACTGTCAAAAAAAACAACAACGTTGTACTTTGCAGTAAAAGAAAGAGCAAATCTAAAGTTTCAGGAATCCGAGAATAAGCTTACTTTCATGAGTTCTTCACGATTTCGGATTTTGCTATAAAATGAATTCCTTCACTCAAACTAAATTAAAACTGCTAAACCGCTAATCTGTTACATGTAAGGCAGATGTCAAATTCACCGAAATAGGATCTAAGGGTATTCGGCCAATCGAGCTTTAGCAGCTTCGATAAAAGAGTATAAGTTGAAGAGTTTGTGAATAAAGGTGTGCACACACATAGTGAGCTGTAGGAAAATAGGCAGGGAGCAATGCCGGCTGGGGTATATGTTCTTGTATGTTGTCTGACTGTTTGATTTGAATGTGTTGTGTAAGTGTCCTGTTGAATGTTACATGTTTGGGCTTTGACACGCTTCACTGTGGTTGTTAACTGTGTGGTGTGTCCTGAAATGTTATATGTTTGGGCTGTGTGACATGCTTAATGCTTGTCAGTAGCTACCCACTTATTCATATATAGCAACTGACAACATAAGACGTCCGGACATACTTTGATAGTAGTTGTAAAGTATCCTTATTGATAATAGATAAACTAATTCATAGTGATAGAACAGTAGATGAACAGGTGCCTGCACATGTCTCACGAAAATAAAATGTGTATATGATTGCTGACGGCAGAGCAATACTGCCAATCTTATGAGTTCTTGTGGCAAACTTGATTCAGCGTCTTGACGTGTATACGCTGTTTCGCTGACTTGATTGTCACAAGAAACAAAGTGTGTTTGATAAGATCTGACCATTTTATTACGGGAGGATCAGTATGTATGGATTCTGATGTGACTGATAAACCCATTCGTATCTTAAGCATAATCTAATACGTGAGACAACGCCCTGGCACCCAATCAAAAAAAAAAAGAGAGAGCGGTTTTGTGTCCCCACAGTCCATAATGTAGAAAAGAGAGAAAAAAGCCTTTCTGATTTGGTGTGTGTGCTCACAGTGTAGAGTGTAGAGAAAAGAGAGAAAAGAAAGCCGTTTTGGTGTCACGGGTGTTGTGACTTACACACACACATTTCTGAATTGAGAAAGGAAATTATTTTAGAGGAAGCACTAGAGTTTAAATCCCACATTTGTTGATAGGCATTCATTTATTTCTTCACATCTGATGAAGTTTCAACAATAAACAACAAACTTTGTATTATGAGAAAGAACCAGACTCATTCTTCAGGAATCCGAAAATAAGCTCTATTTTACGAGTTATGCACGAATTCGGATTCTCCTATAAAACAAATTTCTTAACTTAAACCAAGTTAAGACTGCTTTGTCCTTCATATTTATTCATGTCTAATCAAGTTTCAACGATAAACAACGTTGTACTTTGTAGGATGAGAAAGAACTTCTTCAGCAATAAGCATCTCTCGACATATGACGAAGTACAGATTTTGCTAAAAAATTAATTCTTTCTATTCCTTCTTTATTTATCCACTCCAAATCAAGCTTCAACAATAAAAAAAATTTTGTAGTTTGAGAAAGAACAACTTAATCTTCAGCAATCAGTATAAAAAGAGGGTAAGAAAAGGTGCAAATGCCAACCATACATCACTAAAAGGTGGAGCGGAAATATTCGGCTGCAAGTAGGTGTGAATGTCCGACCATAATTTGTAAAAAGCGGGTAAGAAAAGGTTCGAATGCCTGACTGTATATTAACAAAAGCGGGAGGAGAGGTCTTTGGATGAGAGTGGGTGAGAATTTCCAACCATAATCTATAAAATGCGGTGAAAAAAAAGGTGTGAATGCCCCATAGAACACTAAAAGGTGGAGCGGAAGTGTTCGGCTGCAAGAAGGTGTGAATGTCCGACTATATTTGGTGAAAAGCAGGTGAAGCAAGGTCTGAATGCCCAACCTTACATCATCAAAAGCGAGATCAGAGGTGTTTGGCTGCAAGAAGGCCATAGTTTGCCAAAAGCGGGTAAGGTGCGAATGACGAACTAAATATCAACAAAAGTGGATGCAAGTGGGTGTGAACATCCCACCATACAAGTATGGTGGAGAGGAAGCTGTGAATGGCCGACCATAGTAAAAAGCGGGCAACAAGTAGGTTTGAATGCCCAACCATACATCATCAAAAGCAGGAGTGGATGTGTTTGGCTACAAGAAGGTTTGAATATCCGACCATAGTTTGTAAAAAGTGGATAAGAAAAGGTTTGAATGCCCGAACATACACCATCAAAAGAGGGAGCGGAGGTGTTCCGCTGTAAGAAGGTGCAAGTTTGTAAAAAGCGGGTAAGAAAAGGTGTGAATGCCCGACAATGTATGATCAAAAGAGGGAGCGGAGGTTTTCGGCTGCAAGAAGGTCTGAATGTCCAACCACAATTTGTAAAAACCGGGGAAGAAAAGGCTGGAAAGCCCGACTATACACCATCAAAAGCGGGAGCGGAGGTGTTCAGCTGCAAGAAGGTGTGAATGTCCATCAATAATTGCTAGAAAACATGAAAGAAAATTTTCGAATATCAAACCGCACATGATCATAAGCGGGAGAGGAGGTGTTCGGCTGCAAGAAGGTGTGAATGTCCTCCCATAATTCATGAAAAATGGGTAAAAAAAGGTGCGAATTACAAACCATACATTATCAAAAGCAGGTGTGAATGTCAGATCATAATTTGCAAAAAGCTGATGAGAAAAGGTGAGAATGCCCGACTATACACCATCAAATGCGGGAGCGGAGGTGTTCGGCTCTGAATAGGTGTGAATGTCCGACCATAATTGCTGAAAAATGTGTTAGAAAAGGTAAGAATGCCGGTCCATACATCATCAAAACAGGGAGCGGAGGTGGTTCAGCTGCAAGAAGGTGTGAATGTCCAACTAAAGTTCAAATATATTAACAAAAGCAGGAGGAGAGGTCTTCGGATGAGAGTGTATGAGAATTTCCAACAATAATCTATAAAATGCGGTGAAAAAAAAGGTGTGATAGAAAACTAAAAGGTGGAGCGGAAGTGTTCGGCTGCAAGAAGGTGTGAATGTCCAATCATAATTGCTGAAAAATGTGTTAGAAAAGGTAAGAATGCCGGACCATACATCATCAAAAGCGGGAGAGGTGGTGTTCGGCTGCAAAAAGGTGTGAATGTCCAGCCATAATTACTCACAAACGGGTAAGAAAAGGTAGCATTGCCAGACCATACATGATCAAAACAGGGAGCGGAGGTGGTTCAGCTGCAAGAAGGTGTGAATGTCCGACTAAAGTTCAAATATATTAACAAAAGCGGGAGGAGAGGTCTTCGGATGAGAGTGGTTGAGAATTTCAAACCATAATCTATAAAATGCGGTGAAAAAAAAGGTGTGATAGAACACTAAAAGGTGGAGCGGAAGTGTTCGGCTGCAAGAAGGTGTGAATGTCCGACAATATTTGGTGAAAAGCAGGTGAAGCAAGGTCTGAATGCCCAACCTTACATCATCAAAAGCGAGTTCAGAGGTGTTTGGCTGCAAGAAGGCCATAGTTTGCCAAAAGCGGGTAAGGTGCGAATGACCGACTAAATATCAACAAAAGTGGGGGCGGAGGTCTTCGGATGCAAGTTGGTGTGAATATCCCACCATACAAGTATGGTGGAGAGGAATCTGTGAATAGCCAACCATAGTTTGCAAAAAGCCGGTGAGAAAAGGTGCGAATGTCCAACCATACATGATCAAAACAGGGAGCGGAGGTGTTTGGATGCGACAAGGTGTGAATGTCCACCCATAATTAATGAAAAATGGGAAACAAGTAGGTTTAAATGCCCAACCACACATCATCAAAAGCAGGAGTGGATGTGTTCGGCTACAAGAAGGTTTGAATGTCCGACCATAGTTGGTAAAAAGCGGGTAAGAAAAGGTTAAAATACCCGACTGTACACAATCAATAACGGGAGCGGATGTGTTCGGCTAAGAAAAGGTGTATTTAGAAAAGGTTCGAATATCCAACCAAACATCAAAAGCGGAAGCAGAGCTGTTCGACTGCAAGTAGGTGTGAATGTCAGATCATAATTTGCAAAAAGCTGATGAGAAAGGGTGAGAATGCCCGACTATACACCATGAAATGCGGCATCGGAGTGTTTCGGCTGTGAGTAGGTGTGAATCTCCGACCATAATTGCTGAAAAATGTGTTAGAAAAGGTAAGAATGCCGGTCCATACATCATCAAAAGCGAGAGAGGTGGTGTTCGGCTGCAAGTAGGTGTGAATGTCCAGCCATAATTACTCACAAACGGGTAAGAAAAGGTAGTAATGCCAGACCATACATGATCAAAACAGGGAGCGGAGGTGGTTCAGCTGCAAGGTGTGAATGTCCGAATAAAGTTTGTAAAAAGCGGGTAAGACAAGGTGCGAATGCCCGACAATGTATGATCAAAAGAGGGAGCAGAGGTGATCAGCTGCAGGAAGGTCTGAATGTCCAGCCATAATTTGTAAAAACCGGGAAGAAAAGGCTCAACAGCCCGACTATACACCATCAAAAGCGGGAGCAGAGGGGTTCAGCTGCAAGAAGGTCTGAATGTCCTTCAATAATTGCTTTAAAACATGAAAGAAAATTTTCGAATATCCAACCAAACATAATCAAAAGCGGGAGCAGAGCTGTTCACCTGCAAGTAGGTGTGAATGTCAGATCATAATTTGCAAAAAGCTGATGAGAAAGGGTGAGAATGCCCGACTGTACACCATCAAATGCGGGAGCGGAGTTGTTCGGCTGTGAGTAGGTGTGAATCTCCGACCATAATTGCTGAAAAATGTGTTAGAAAAGGTAAGAATGCCTCTCAAAAAGCGAGAGAGGTGGTGTTCGGCTGCAAGTAGGTGTGAATGTCCAGCCATAATTACTCACAAACGGGTAAGAAAGGGTAGTATTGCCAGACCATACATGATCAAAACAGGGACCGGAGGTGGTTCAGCTGCAAGAAGGTGTGAATGTCCATCAATAATTGCTTTAAAACCTGAAAGAAAATTTTCGAATATCAAACCGCACATGATCATAAGCGGGAGAGGAAGTGTTCGGCTGCAAGAAGGTGTGAATGTCCTCCCATAATTCATGAAAAATGGGTAAAAAAAGGTGCGAATGCCAAACCATACATTATCAAAAGCAGGTGTGAATGTCTGACCATAATTGCTGAAAAATGTGTTAGAAAAGGTAAGAATGCCGGACCATACATCATCAAAAGCGGGAGAGGTGGTGTTCGGCTGCAAAAAGGTGTGAATGTTCGACTAAAGTTTGTAAAAAGCGGGTAAGACAAGGTGCGAATGCCTGACAATGTATGATCAAAAGCAGGAGCGGAGGTGTTCAGCTGCAAGAAGGTCTAAATGTCCATCAATAATTGCAAGAAAACATGAAAGAAAATTTTCGAAAATCAAACCGCAAATGATCATAAGTGGGAGAGGAGGTGTTCAGCTGCAAAAAGGTGTGAATGTCCACCCATAATTCCTTAAAAATGGGTAAAAAAAAGGTGCGAATGCCCAACCATACATCATCAAAAGCAGGAGTGGATGTGTTCGGCTACAAGAAGGTGTGAAAGTCCGACCGTGGTTTTTAAAAAGCGGGTAAGAAAAGGTGCGAAAGCCCGACAATGTATGATCAAAAGAGGGAGCGGAGGTGTTCGGCTGCAAGAAGGTGTGAACGTCCGACCAAACTTTGTAAAAAGCAGTTAAGAAATGGTTCGAATATCTAACCAAACATAATAAAAGCGGGAGCAGAGCTGTTCGACTGCAAGTACGTGTGAATGTCAGATCATAATTTGTAAAAAGCTGATGAGAAAGGGTGAGAATGCCCGACTATACACCATCAAATGCGGGAGCGGAAGTGTTCGGCTGTGAGTAGGGGTGAATCTCCGACCATAATTGCTGAAAAATGTGTTAAAAAAGACTAGAATGCCGGACCATACATCATCAAAAGCGGGAGAATTTGTGTTCGGCTGCAAGTAGGTGTGAATGTCCAGCCATAATTACTCACCAACGGGTAAGAAAAGGTTGTATTGCCAGACCATACATGATCAAAACAGGGAGCGGAGGTGGTTCAGCTGCAAAGTGTAAATTTCTGACTAAAGTTTTTAAAAAGCGGGTAAGACAAGGTGCGAATGCCCGACAATGTATGATCAAAAGTGGGAGCGGAGGTTTTCGGCTGCAAGGTCTGAATGTCCAACCATAATTTGTAAAAACCTGGGAAGAAAAGGCTCGAAAGCCCGACTATACACCATTAAAAGCGGGAGCGGAGGTCTTCTGTTGTAAGGTGTGAACGTCCGACCATAGTTGGTAAAAAGCGGGTAAGAGAAGGTTAAAATACCCGACTGTACACAATCAAAAGACGGAGCGGAGTTGTTCAGCTAAGAGAAGGTGTGAAAGTCCGACCATGGTTTGTAAAAAGCGGGTAAGAAAAGGTTCGTAGGCCCGAATATACACCATCAAAAGAGGGAGTGGAGGTGTTCGGCTGCAAGAAGGTGTGAACGTCCGACCAAAGTTTGTAAAAAGCAGTTAAGAAATGGTTCGAATATCTAACCAAACATAATAAAAAAAGGGAGCAGAGCTGTTCGACTGCAAGTACGTGTGAATATCAGATCATAATTTGCAAAAAGCTGATGAGAAAGGGTGAGAAGTCCCAACTTTACAACATCAAATGCGGTAGCGGAGGTGTTCGGCTGTAAGTAGGTGTGAATCTCCGACCATAATTGCTGAAAAATGTGTTAGAAAAGGTAAGAATGCCGGTCCATACATCATCAAAATCGGGAGAGGTGGTGTTCGGCTGCAAGTAGGTGTTAATGTCCATTCATAATTACTCACACACGGGTAAGAAAAGGTAGTATTGCCAGACCATACATGATCAAAACAGGGAGCGGAGTTGGTGCAGCTGCAAGAAGGTGTGAATGTCCGACTAAAGTTTGTAAAAAGCGGGTAAGACAAAGTGCGAATGCCCGACAATGTATGATCAAAAGAGGGAGCGGAGGTGTTCGGCTGCAAGAAGGTCTGAATGTCCAACCATAATTTGTAAAAACCGGGAAGAAAAGAATCGAAAGCCCGACTATACACCATCAAAAGCGGGAGCAGAGGGGTTCAGCTGCAAGAAGGTCTGCAAGTCCATCAATAATTGCTTTAAAACATGAAAGAAAATTTTCGAATATCAAACCGCACATGATCACAAGCGGGAGAGGAGGTTTTCGGCTGCAAGAAGGTGTGAATGTCCTCCCATAATTCCTGAAAAATGGGTAAAAAAAGGTGCGAATGCCCAACCATACATTATCAAAACAGGGAGCGGAGATGGTTCAGCTGCAAGGTGTAAATTTCTGACTAAAGTTTTTAAAAAGCGGTTTAAAAACTGATTTGTCCTTCATAGTTATCCATGTCTAAAAATGTTTGAAGCATAAACTTCCTCATATTACCCTGAATGAGAAAGAACCACACTTGTGATTAAGCCATACGTTCCTTTTGAGGAGTTCTGCATGATTTGGGATTTTGCTATTAAATAAATTCCTTCACTCAAACCGAGTGAAAACTGATTTTACCTTCATATTTATGAATGTCTAGATCGACTTCAACAAAGAACAACATTGTATTTTGCAGTAGAAGAAGTTGAAATTGATCTAGACATTGATAAATATGAAGTTCAAAGCAGTTTCCACTTGGTTTGAGTGAAGGAATGAATTTTATAGCAAAATCGGAAATCCTGCACTCCTCAAAAGGAACGTATTGCTCAACCAAAGGGATGCTTCCTTCTCATTCAGGGTAATATGAGGAACTTTATGCTTGATACATTTTTATACATAAAATCCCAAATCATGCAGAACGTATGAAAAGAAGCTTATTCTCGGATTCCTAAAACTTTTGATCTGCTCTTTCTTTTACTGCAAATTACAACGTTTTTTTTTTTTTAAATCTATCTAGACATTGATAAATATTAAGGTAATAGCCGTTTTAACATTGTTTGAGTGAAGGAATTAATTTTATAGATAAAATCCCAAATCATGCAGAACTCCTCAAAAGGGGCGTATGGCTTAATCACAAGTGTGGTTCTTTCTCATTCAGGGTAATATGAGGAAGTTTATGCTTGAAATATATGTAGAAATGGGTACATATGAAGGACAAAGCAGTTTTAACTTAGTTTGAGTGAAGGAATTTATTTTATAGCAAAATCCGAAATCGTGCAGAACTCATGAAAGCAAGCTTATTCTCGGATTCCTGATCCTTCAGTGCTGCTCTTTCTTCTACTGCAAAATACAACGTTGTTCTTTGTTTAAGTCGATGTAGACATTGATAAATATGAAGGACAAAGCAGTTTTAATTTGGTTTGAGCAAAGCAATTCATTTACAGGAAAATCTGAAATCGTGCAGAACTCATGAAAGCAAGCTTTTTCTCGGATTCCTGATCCTCCAGTGTTGCTCTTTCCTATACTGTAAAATACAACGTTATTCTTTGTTGAAATTGATCTAGACATTGATAAATATGTAGGACAAAGCAGTTTTCACTTGGTTTGAGTGAAGGAATTTATTTTATAGCAAAATCCGAAATCGTGCAGAACTCATGAAAGCAAGCTTATACTCGGATTCCTGAAACTTTAGATTTGTTCTTTCTTTTACTGCAAAGTACAACGTTGTTTTTTGTGGAAATCTATCTAGACATTGATAAATACCAGCCGAACATCTCTGCTGTCGCTTTTGATAATTTATGGTTAGGCATTCTTACCTTTTCTTACACGCTTTTTATAAATTATGATCCGACATTCATACCTTCTTACAGCCGAAAACCTCCGCTGCTGCTTTTGATGGTTTATAGTCTGGCTTTCGAGCCTTTTCTTCCCCGGTTTTTACAAATTATGGTTGGACATTCAGACCTTGCAGCCGAAAACCTCCGCTCCCTCTTTTGATCATACATTGTCGGGCATTCGCACCTTGTCTTACCCGCTTTTTACAAACTTTAGTCGGACATTCACACCTTCTTGCAGCTGAACCACCTCCGCTCCCTGTTTTGATCATGTTTGGTCTGGCAATACTTCCTTTTCTTACCCGTTTGTGAGTAATTATGGCTGGACATTCACATCTTCTTGCAGCTGAACACCTCTCCTGCTTTTGATGATGAATGGTCCGGCATTCTTACCACATTTTTCAGCAATTATGGTCGGACATTCACACCTACTCACAGCCGACGAACTCCGCTCCCGCATTTGATGGTGTATAGTCGGGTATTCTCACCCTTTCTCATCAGCTTTTTGCAAATTATGATCTGACATTCACACCTACTTGCAGTCGAACAGCTCTGCTCCCGCTTTTGAATATGTTTGGTTAGATATTCGAACATTTTCTTATCTGCTTTTTACAAACTTTGGTCGGACGTTCACACCTTCTTGCAGACGAACAACTCCTTCCCGCTATTGATTGTGTACAGTCGGTATTGTAACCTTTTCTTACCCGCTTTTTACCAACTATGGTCGGACGTTCTTACCTTCTTACAACGGAACACCTCCGCTCCCTCTTTTGATGGTGTATATTCGGGCATTCAAACCTTTTCTTACCCGCCTTTTATCTATGGTCGGACATTCAGACCTTCTTGCAGCTGAACACCTCTGCTCCCACTTATGATCATTGGCGGTTTGATTTTCGAAAATTTTCTTTCATGTTTTCTAGCAATTATTGATGGACATTTAGACCTTCTTGCAGCTGAACACCTCCGCTCCTGCTTTTGTTCATACATTGTCAGGCATTCGCACCTTGTCTTACCCGCTTTTTACAAACTTTAGTCGAACATTCACACCTTCTTGCAGCCGAACACCACCTCTCCCGCTTTTGATGATGTATGGTCCGGCATTCTTACCTTTTCTAACACATTTTTCAGCAATTATTGTCGGACATTCACACCTTCTTGCAGCCGAACACTTCCGCTCCACCTTTTAGTGTTCTATCACACCTTTTTTTTCACCGCATTTTATAGATTATGGTTGGAAATTCTCAACCACTCCAATCCGAAGACCTCTCCTCCCGCTTTTGTTAATATATTTAAAATTTAGTCGGACATTCACACCTTCTTGCAGTTGAACCACCTCCGCTCCCTGTTTTTGATCATGTATGGTCTGGCAATACTACCTTTTCTTACCCGTTTGTGAGTAATTATGGCTGGACATTCACACCTACTTGCAGCCGAACACCACCTCTCTCGCTTTTGATGATGTATGGACCGGCATTCTTACCTTTTCTAACACATTTTTCAGCAATTATGGTCGGAGATTCACACCTACTCACAGCCGAAACACTCCGCTCCCGCATTTGATGGTGTATAGTCGGGCAATCTCACCCTTTCTCATCAGCTTTTTGCAAATTATGATCTGACATTCACACCTACTTGCAGTCGAACAGCTCTGCTCCCGCTTTTGATTATGTTTGGTTGGACATTCGAACCTTTTCTTAACTGCTTTTTACAAACTTTGGTCGGACATTCACACCTTCTTGCAGCTGAACACCTCCGCTCCCTCTTTTGATGGTGTATATTCGGGCATTCGAACCTATTCTTACCCCCTTTTTACAAACTATGCTCGGAGATTCACACCTACTCACAGCCGAACAACTCCGCTCCCGCATTTGATGGTGTATAGTCGGGCATTCTCATCCTTGCTCATCAGCTTTTTGCAAATTATGATCTGACATTCACACCTACTTGCAGTCGAACAGCTCTGCTTCCGCTTTTGATTATGTTTGGTTGGATATTCGAACCTTTTCTTAAATGCTTTTTACAAACTTTGGTCGGACATTCACACCTTCTTGTAGCCGGACACATCCACTCCTGCTTTTGATGATGTATGGTTTGGCATTCGCACCTTTTTTTTACCCATTTTTCAGGAATTATGGGTGGACATTCAAACCTTCTTGCAGCTGAACACCTCCTCTCCCACTAATGATCATTTGCGGTTTGATTTTCGAAAATTTTCTTTCATGTTTTCTAGCAATTATTGATGGACATTTAGACCTTCTTGCAGCTGAACACCTCCGCTCCTGCTTTTGTTCATACATTGTCAGGCATTCGCACCTTGTCTTACCCGCTTTTTACAAACTTTAGTCGAACATTCACACCTTCTTGCAGCCGAACACCACCTCTCCCGCTTTTGATGATGTATGGTCCGGCATTCTTACCTTTTCTAACACATTTTTCAGCAATTATTGTCGGACATTCACACCTTCTTGCAGCCGAACACTTCCGCTCCACCTTTTAGTGTTCTATCACACCTTTTTTTTCACCGCATTTTATAGATTATGGTTGGAAATTTTCAACCACTCTAATCCGAAGACCTCTCCTCCCGCTTTTGTTAATATATTTAAAATTTAGTCGGACATTACACCTTCTTGCAGTTGAACCACCTCCGCTCCCTGTTTTGATCATGTATGGTCTGGCAATACTACCTTTTCTTACCCGTTTGTGAGTAATTATGGCTGGACATTCACACCTACTTGCAGCCGAACACCACCTCTCTCGCTTTTGATGATGTATGGACCGGCATTCTTACCTTTTCTAACACATTTTTCAGCAATTATGGTCGGAGATTCACACCTACTCACAGCCGAAACACTCCGCTCCCGCATTTGATTGTGTATAGTCGGGCAATCTCACCCTTTCTCATCAGCTTTTTGCAAATTATGATCTGACATTCACACCTACTTGCAGTCGAACAGCTCTGCTCCCGCTTTTGATTATGTTTGGTTGGATATTTGAACCTTTTCTTAAATGCTTTTTACAAACTTTGGTTGGACATTCACACCTACTTGCAGTCGAACAGCTCTGCTCCCGCTTTTGATGTTTGGTTGGATATTCGAACCTTTCCTTAATACACCTTTTCTTAGCCGAACACATCCGCTCCCGTTATTGATTGTGTACAGTCGGGTATTTTAACCTTTTCTTACCCGCTTTTTACCAACTATGGTCGGACATTCAAACCTTCTTGTAGCCGAACACATCCACTCCTGCTTTTGATGATATGTGGTTGCGCATTCAAACCTACTTGTTTCCCAGTTTTCATTAATTATGGGTGGACATTCACACCTTGTCGCATCCAAACACCTCCGCTCCCTGTTTTGATCATGTATGGTTGGACATTCGCACCTTTTCTCACCGGCTTTTTGCAAACTATGGTCGGCTATTCACAGATTCCTCTCCACCATACTTGTATGGTGGGATATTCACACCCACTTGCATCCGAAGACCTCCGCCCCCACTTTTGTTAATATTTAGTCGGTCATTCGCACCTTACCCGCTTTTGGCAAACTATGGCCTTCTTGCAGCCAATCACCTCTGATCTCGCTTTTGATGATGTAAGGTTGGGCATTCAGACCTTGCTTCACCTGCTTTTCACCAAATATTGTCGGACATTCACACCTTCTTGCAGCCGAACACTTCCGCTCCACCTTTTAGTGTTGTATCACACCTTTTTTTCACCGCATTTTATAGATTATGGTTTGAAATTCTCAACCACTCTCATCCGAAGACCTCCTCCTCCCGCTTTTGTTAATATATTTGAACTTTAGTCGGACATTCACACCTTCTTGCAGCTGAACCACCTCCGCTCCCTGTTTTGATCATGTATGGTCTGGCAATAATACCTTTTCTTACCCGTTTGTGAGTAATTATGGCTGGACATTCACACCTTTTTGCAGCCGAACACCACCTCTCCCGCTTTTGATGATGTATGGTCCGGCATTCTTACCTTTTCTAACACATTTTTCAGCAATTATGGTCGGACATTCACACCTTCTTGCAGCCGAACACTTCCGCTCCACCTTTTAGTGTTCTATCACACCTTTTTTTTCACCGCATTTTATAGATTATTGTTGGAAATTCTCATACACTCTCATCCGAAGACCTTTCCTCCTGCTTTTGTTAATATATTTGAACTTTAGTTGGACATTCACACCTTCTTGCAGCTGAACCACCTCCGCTCCCTGTTTTGATCATGTATGGTCTGGCAATGCTACCTTTTCTTACCCGTTTGTGAGTAATTATGGCTGGACATTCACACCTACTTGCAGCGGAACAACACCTCTCTCGCTTTTGATGATGTATGGACCGGCATTCTTACCTTTTCTAACACATTTTTCAGCAATTATGGTCGGACATTCACACCTACTCAGAGCCGAACACCTCCGCTCCCGCATTTGATGGTGTATAGTCGGGCATTCTCACCTTTTCTCATCAGCTTTTTGCAAATTATGATCTGACATTCAGACCTGCTTTTGATAATGTATGGTTTGTCATTGGCACCTTTTTTTACCCATTTTTCATGAATTATGGGAGACATTCACACCTTCTTGCAGCCGAACACCTCCTCTCCCGCTTATGATCATGTGCGGTTTGATATTCGAAAATTTTGATGGTGTATAGTCAGGCTTTCCAGCCTTTTCTTCCCCGGTTTTTACAAATTGTGGTTGGACATTCAGACTTTCTTGCAGCCGAAAACCTCCGCTCCCTCTTTTGATCATACATTGTCGGGCATTGACACCTTTTCTTACCCGCTTTTTACAAACTTGCACCTTCTTACAGCGGAACACCTCCGCTCCCTCTTTTGATGGTGTACGTTCGGGCATTCAAACCTTTTCTTACCCACTTTTTACAAACTATGGTCGGATATTCAAACCTTCTTGTAGCCGAACACATCCACTCCTGCTTTTGATGATGTATGGTTGGGCATTCAAACCTACTTGTTGCCCGCTTTTTACTATGGTCGGCCATTCACAGCTTCCTCTCCACCATACTTGTATGGTGGGATGTTCACACCCACTTGCATCCATTTTTGTTGATATTTAGTCGGTCATTCGCACCTTACCCGCTTTTAGCAAACTATGGCCTTCTTGCAGCCAAACACCTCTGATCTCGCTTTTGATGATGTAAGGTTGGGCATTCAGACCTTGCTTCACATGCTTTTCACCAAATATAGTCGGACATTCACACCTTCTTGCAGCCGAACACTTCCGCTCCACCTTTTAGTGTTCTATGGGGCATTCACCCCTTTTTTTTCACCGCATTTTATAGATTATGGTTGGAAATTCTCACCCACTCTCATCCAAAGACCTCTCCTCCCGCTTTTGTTAATATACAGTCAGGCATTCGAACCTTTTCTTACCCGCTTTTTACAAATTATGGTCGGACATTCACACCTACTTGCAGCCGAATATTTCCGCTCCACCTTTTAGTGATGTATGGTTGGCATTTGCACCTTTTCTTACCCTCTTTTTATACTGATTGCTGAAGATTAAGTTGTTCTTTCTCAAACTACAACATTTTTTTTATTGTTGAAACTTGATTTGAAGTGGATAAATAAAGAGGACAAACAGTTTTAAGTCAGGCTGATAGAAGGAATTAATTTTTTAGCAAAATCTGTACTTCGTCATATGTCGAGAGATTCTTATTGCTGAAGAAGTTCTTTCTCATTCTACAAAGTACAACGTTGTTTATCGTTGAAACTTGATTAGACATGAATAAATATGAAGGACAAAGTCTTAACTTGGTTTAAGTTAAGGAATTCGTTTTATAGGAGAATCCGAATTCGTGCATAACTCGTAAAATAGAGCTTATTTTCGGATTCCTGAAGAATGAGTCTGGTTCTTTCTCATAATACAAAGTTTGTTGTTTATTTTTGAAACTTCATCAGAAGTGAAGAAATAAATGAATGCCTATCAACAAATGTGGGATCTAAACTCTAGTGCTTCCTCTAAAATAATTTCCATCCATCCATCATCTGCCGCTTATCCGGGGGTCGGGTCGCGGGGGCAGCAGCTTGAGTAGAGAAACCCAGACGTCTCTGTCCCCGGCCACTTCCTCCAGCTCTTCCGGGGGGACCCCGAGGCGTTCCCAGAACAGCCGAGAGACATAGTCTCTCCAGCGTGTCCTGGGTCTTTCCCGGGGTCTCCTCCCAGTGGGACGTGCCCGGAACACCTCCCCAGGGAGGCGCCCAGGGGGCATCCTAACCAGATGCCCGAGCCACCTCATCTGACTCCTCTCAATGCGGAGGAGCAGCGGTTCTACTCCGAGCCCCTCCCGGATGACTGAGCTTCTCACCCTATCTCTAAGGGAGAGCCCAGACACCCTGCGGAGGAAACCCATTTCGGCCGCTTGTATTCGCGATCTTGTTCTTTCGGTCACTACCCACAACTCGTGACCATAGGTGAGGATGGGAACGTAGATTGACCAGTAAGTAGAGAGCTTCGCCTTCTGGCTCAGCTCCCTCTTCACAACGACGGGTCGGTGCAGAGCCCGCAACACTGCAGACGCCGCACCGATCCGCCCGTCAATCTCCCGCTCCATTCGTCCCTCACTCGTGAACAAGACCCCGAGATACTTGAACTCCTCCACTTGGGGAAGGATCTCATTCCCGACCCGGAGAGAGCATTCCACCCTTTTCCGGCTGAGAATCATAGTCTCGGATTTGGAGGTGCTGATTCTCATCCCAGCCGTTTCACACTCGGCTGCGAATCGCTCCAGTGAGAGCTGAAGGTCACGGCCTGACGACGCTAACAGAACCACATTATCTGCAAAAAGCAGAGACCCGATTCTGAGGTCGCCAAATCGGACACCCTCAACGCCCTGGCTGCGCCTAGAAATTCTGTCCATAAAAGTTAGGAACAGAATCGGTGACAAAGGGCAGCCCTGACGGAGTCCAACTCTCACCGGAAACGTATCCGACTTACTGCCGGCAATGCGGACCAAACTCTGGCACCGGTCATACAGAGACCGAACGGCCCCTATCAAGGGGTCCGGCACTCCATATTCCCGGAGCACCCCCCACAGGACTCCACGAGGGACACGGTCGAACGCTTTCTCCAAGTCCACAAAACACATGTAGACTCGTTGGGCGAACTCCCATGCACCCTCCAGGATCCTGCCGAGGGTATAGAGCTGGTCCACTGTTCCACGGCCAGGACGAAAGCCACACTGCATTACCTGAATCCGAGGCTCGATTATCCGACGGATCCTCCTCTCCAATACCCCCGAATAGACCTTACCAGGGAGGCTGAGGTGTGTGATACCCCTATAGTTGGAACACACCCTCCGGTCCCCCTTTTTAAAGAGGGGGACCACCACCCCAATCTGCCAGTCCAGAGGCACTGTCCCCGATGTCCACGCGATGCTGCAGAGGCGTGTCAGCCAAGACAGCCCTACAACATCCAGAGCCTTGAGAAACTCAGGACGGACCTCATCCACCCCCGGGGCCTTGCCACCGAGGAGCTTTTTGACCACCTCGGCAACCTCAGCCCCAGAAATGGGAGGCCCCGTCTCCGAGCTCTCCGACTCTGCCTCTTCCGAGCACGTGTTGGTAGGATTGAGGAGTTCCTCGAAGTACTCCCCCCACCGACTCACAACATCCCAAGTTGAGGTCAGCAAAGCCCCGTCCCCACTGTAAACAGTGTTGACTGTGAGCCGCTTCCCCCCCCTGAGACGCCGGATGGTGGACCAGAATCTCTTCGAGGCCGTCCGGAAATCGTTCTCCATGGTCTCACCGAACTCCTCCCAGGCCCGAGTTTTTGCCTCAGCAACCGCCGAAGCCGCGGCCCGTCTGACCTGTCGGTACCTATCAGCTGCTTCCAGGGTCCCACTGGCCAAAAAGGCCCGATAGGACTCCTTCTTCAGCTTGACGGCTTCCCTCACCACTGGTGTGCACCAGCAGGTTCGAGGGTTGCCGCCACGACAGGCACCACCTTACGGCCACAACTCCGATCAGCTGCCTCGGCAATGGAGTCACGGAACATGGCCCATTCGGACTCAATGTCCCCCACCTCCCCCGGGATATGGTTGAAGCTCTGCCGGAGGTGGGAGTTAAAGCTCCTTCTGACGGGGGATTCTGACAAACGCTCCCAGCAGACCCTCACAATACGTTTGGGCCTGCCAGGTCTGATCGGCATCCTCCCCCACCAGCGGAGCCAACTCACCACAAGGTGGTGGTCAGTTGACAGCTCCGCCCCTCTCTTCACCCGAGTGTCCAGGACATACGGCCGCAAGTCCGATGATACAACCACAAAGTCGATCATCGAACTGCGGCCAAGGGTGTCCTGGTGCCAAGTGCACATATGGACACCCTTATGTCTGAACATGGTGTTCGTTATGGACAGTCCATGACCAGCACAGAAGTCCAACAACATAACACCACTCTGGTTCAGATCGGGGGGGCCGTTCCTCTCAATCACACCCCTCCAGGTCTCACTGTCATTGCCCACGTGAGCATTGAAGTCCCCCAGCAGAACGAGGGAGTCTCCGGTAGGAGCATTCTCCAGTGCCTCCCCCAGAGACTCCAAAAAGGGTGGGTACTCTGAACTGCTGTTTGGCGCATAGGCACAAACAACAGTCAGGACTCGTCCCCCCACCCGAAGGCGGAGGGAGGCTACCCTCTCGTTCACTGGGGTAAACCCCAATGTACTGGCACACAGCCGGGGGGCAATAAGTATGCCCACACCTGCTCTGCGCCTCTCACCACGGGCAACTCCAGAGTGGAAGAGAGTCCAACCCCTCTCAAGAGGACTGGTTCCAGAGCCCAAGCCGTGCGTCGAGGTGAGTCCGACTATATCTAGCCGGAACCGCTCAGCCTCGCGCACCAGCTCCGGCTCCTTCCCCAACAGAGAGGTGACATTCTAAAATAATTTCCTTTCTCAATTCAGAAATTTGTGTGTGTAAGTCACAACACCCGTGACACCAAAACGGCTTTCTTTTCTCTCTTTTCTCTACACTCTACACTGTGAGCACACACACCAAATCAGAAAGGCTTTTTTCTCTCTTTTCTACATTATGGACTGTGGGGACACAAAACCGCTCTCTCTTTTTTTTTTTGATTGTGTGCCAGGGCGTTGTCTCACGTATTAGATTATGCTTAAGATACGAATGGGTTTATCAGTCACATCAGAATCCATACATACTGATCCTCCCGTAATAAAATGGTCGGATCTTATCAAACACACTTTGTTTCTTGTGACAATCAAGTCAGCGAAACAGCGTATACACGTCAAGACCCTGAATCAAGTTTGCCACAAGAACTCATAAGTTTGGCAGTATTGCTCTGCTGTCAGCAATCATATACCCATTTTATTTTCGTGAGACATGTGCAGGCACCTGTTCATCTACTGTTCTATCACTATGAATTAGTTTATCTATTATCAATAAGGATACTTCTACAACTACTATCAAAGTATGTCCGGACTTCTTATGTTGTCAGTTGCTATATATGAATAAGTGGGTAGCTACTGACAACCATTAAGCATGTCACACAGCCCAAACATATAACATTTCAGGACACACCACACAGTTAACAACCACAGTGAAGCGTGTCAAAGCCCAAACATGTAACATTCAACAGGACACTTACACAACACATTCAAATCAAACAGTCAGACAACATACAAGAACATATACCCCAGCCGGCATTGCTACCTGCCTATTTTCCTACAGCTCACTATGTGTGTGCACACCTTTATTCACAAACTCTTCAACTTATACTCTTTTACCGAAGCTGCTACAGCTCGATTGGCTGAATACCCTTAGATCCTATTTCGGTGAATTTGACATCTGCCTTACATGTAACAGATTAGCGGTTTAGCAGTTTTAATTTAGTTTGAGTGAAGGAATTCATTTTATAGTAAAATCCGAAATCGTGAAGAACTCATGAAAGTAAGCTTATTCTCGGATTCCTGAAACTTTAGATTTGCTCTTTCTTTTACTGCAAAGTACAACGTTGTTTTTTTTTTGACAGTTTTAACATAGTTTGAGTGAAGGAATTCATTTTATAGATAAAATCCCAAGAGTCTGCTGAGAAAAGAGAGTGAATGTGAAGTAGACTTTAACACGGCTCTGGGAGCGAGCAGAGTGTGGGCTAAGCGGGAGAATTGCTTGAAAGAAACGCGACACCGAATGAGCGGTCAGAACAAAGCCTCAATACGGTGTTCCCGTGGTGTTTTTGTTGCTGCCTTGTCTTTTGCACAGAGTAAAAGACAAGGCAGCCATCGAATAGGGCCCGATTGTTCCTACTTGGTCAGCCGAAGAGCAAGGGGGGGGAGAAAGCGTCTCAATCAAGCAAAGCTCACCATGGGGAAGGTGGCTATGCCAACTAGCCTGATGCCCTGCTCCCGCAGTGACGGATAATCGTACTCTGGTTTCTCTTCATAACGTACAACTCTTTCGCCTTTTATTAAAGACTTCCGTGGAGAGCAGCACTAATGAGTTGTTTCTATTTTTGGCAGGCTTTACCTTTGCGGGTGAAGCCCTTTCTGTCTGTGCAAAAAAAATCTTGTTACTGTGCAGAGTGACTTCTCTGAGTAGAGTCGCCTTACCTGTTGCGACTGTGCCGATGTTTGAAGCTGGAGTGCAAAGGTGTTGCTTGAATGGTGCTTGCTGGAGCGTGCGGGAGTGCAAAGTTATACCATTTAAAAGGGCTGAAGAGTGCTCATTGCAGCGGGTGGGCCATAGTAAAAAGTGGTTGAGAAAAGGTGCGAATGTCAAACCATACATGATCAAAATAGGGAGCGGAGGTGTTTGGCCGCGACAAGGTGTGAATGTCCACCCATAATTAATGAAAAGCGGGCAACGAGTAGGTTCGAATGCCCAACCATACATCATCAAAAGCAGAAGTGGATGTGTTCGGCTACAAGAAGGTTTGAATGTCTGACCATAGTTTGTAAAAAGCGGGTAAGAAAAGGTTCGAATGCCCGAACATACACCATCAAAGGAGGGAGCGGAGGTGTTCCGCTGTAAGAAGGTGTGAATGTCCGACCATAGTTGGTAAAAAGCGGGTAAGAAAAGGTTAAAATACCCGACTGTACACAATCAATAGCGGGAGCGGAGTTATTCGGCTACTAAAAGGTGTGAAACCATTCATCATCATCAAAAGCGGGAGAGGTGTTCAGCTGCAAGAAGCTGTGAATGTCCAGCCATAATTACTCACAAACGGGTAAAAAAAAGTAGTATTGCCAGACCAAACATGATCAAAAGCGGGAGCGGAGTTGTTCATCATCAAAAGCGGGAGCGGAGTTGGTCGGCATCAAATGCGGGAGCGGAGTTGGTCGGCTGTGAGTAGGTGTGAATGTCCGACCATAATTGCTGAAAAATGTGTTAGAAAAGGTAAGAATGCCGGACCATTCATCATCAAAAGTGGGAGAGGTGTTCAGCTGCAAGAAGATGTGAATGTCCAGCCATAATTACTCACAAACGGGTAAGAAAAGGAAGTATTGCCAGACCAAACATGATCAAAACAGGGAGCGGAGGTGGTTCAGCTGCAAGAAGGTGTGAACGTCCGACTAAAGTTTGTAAAAAGCGGGTAAGACAAGGTGCGATTTCCCGACAATGTATGATCAAAAGAGGGAGCGGAGGTTTTCGGCTGCAAGGTCTGAATGTCCAACCATAATTTGTAAAAACCGGGGAAGAAAAGGCTCGAAAGCCAGACTATAAACCATCAAAAGCGGCAGCGGAGGTTTTCAGCTGTAAGAAGGGCTGAATGTCCATCCATAATTACTGAAAAATGGGAAAAAAAAGGTGCGAATGCCCAACCATACATCATCAAAAGCGGGAGAGAAGGTGTTCGACTGCAAGTAGGTGTGAATGTCGGATCATAATTTATAAAATGCGGGTAAGAAAAGGTAAGAATGCCCAACCATAAATTATCAAAAGCGACAGCAGAGATGTTCGGCTGGTATTTATCAATGTCTAGATAGATTTCCACAAAAAAACAACGTTGTACTTTGCAGTAAAAGAAAGAACAAATCTAAAGTTTCAGGAATCCGAGTATAAGCTTGCTTTCATGAGTTCTGCACGATTTCGGATTTTGCTATAAAATAAATTCCTTCACTCAAACTAAGTTAAAACTGCTTTGTCCTTCATATGTACCCATTTCTACATATATTTCAAGCATAAACTTTCTCATATTACCCTGAATGAGAAAGAACCACACTTGTGATTAAGCCATACGCCCCTTTTGAGGAGTTCTGCATGATTTGGGATTTTATCTATAAAATGAATTCCTTCACTCAAACTATGTTAAAACGGCTATTGCCTTAATATTTATCAATGTCTAGATAGATTAAAAAAAAAAAAAAACGTTGTAATTTGCAGTAAAAGAGAGAGCAGATAAAAAGTTTTAGGAATCTGAGAAAAAGCTTATTTTCATGAGTTCTGCACGATTTGGGATTTTACTATAAAATGAATTCCTTCACTCAAACCAAATTAAAACTGCTTTGTCCTTCATATTTATCAATGTCTACATCGACTTAAACAAAGAACAACGTTGTATTTTGCAGTAGAAGAAAGAGCAGCACTGAAGGATCAGGAATCCGAGAATAAGCTTGCTTTCATGAGTTCTGCACGATTTCGGATTTTGCTATAAAATAAATTCCTTCACTCAAACTAAGTTAAAACTGCTTTGTCCTTCATATGTACCCATTTCTACATATATTTCAAGCATAAACTTCCTCATATTACCCTGAATGAGAAAGAACCACACTTGTGATAAGGCCATACGCCCCTTTTGAGGAGTTCTGCATGATTTGGGATTTTATCTATAAAATGAATTCCTTCACTCAAACTATGTTAAAACGGCTATTACCTTAATATTTATCAATGTCTAGATAGATTTAAAAAAAACAAAACGTTGTAATTTGCAGTAAAAGAAAGAGCAGATCAAAAGTTTTAGGAATCCGAGAATAAGCTTATTTTCATGAGTTCTGCACGATTTGGGATTTTATGTATAAAATTAATTCCTTCACTCAAACCAAGTGAAAACTGCTTTGTCCTTCATATTTATCAATGTCTAGATCAACTTCAATAAATAACAACAGTGTATTTTGCAGTAGAAGAAAGAAAAACACTGAAGGATCAGGAATCCGAGAATAAGCTTCTTTTCATACGTTCTGCATGATTTGGGATTTTATGTATAAAATTAATTCCTTCACTCAAACCAAGTGAAAACTGCTTTGTCCTACATATTTATCAATGTCTAGATCAATTTCAACAAAGAATAACGTTGTATTTTACAGTATAGGAAAGAGCAACACTGGAGGATCAGGAATCCGAGAAAAAGCTTGCTTTCATGAGTTCTGCACGATTTCGGATTTTCCTGTAAATGAATTGCTTTGCTCAAACCAAGTTAAAATTGCTTTGTCCTTCAAAATTATCCATGTCTAAAAATGTATCAAGCATAAAGTTCCTCATATTACCCTGAATGAGAGAGAAGCATCCCTTTGGTTGAGCAATACGTTCCTTTTGAGGAGTGCATGATTTCCGATTTTGCTATAAAATTCATTCCTTCACTCAAACCAAGTGGAAACTGCTTTGAACTTCATATTTATCAATGTCTAGATCAATTTCAACTTCTTCTACTGCAAAATACAATGTTGTTCTTTGTTGAAGTCGATCTAGACATTCATAAATATGAAGGTAAAATCAGTTTTCACTCGGTTTGAGTGAAGGAATTTATTTAATAGCAAAATCCCAAATCATGCAGAACTCCTCAAAAGGAACGTATGGCTTAATCACAAGTGTGGTTCTTTCTCATTCAGGGTAATATGAGGAAGTTGCTTCAAACATTTTTAGACATGGATAACTATGAAGGACAAATCAGTTTTTAAACCGCTTTTTAAAAACTTTAGTCAGAAATTTACACCTTGCAGCTGAACCATCTCCGCTCCCTGTTTTGATAATGTATGGTTGGGCATTCGCACCTTTTTTTACCCATTTTTCAGGAATTATGGGAGGACATTCACACCTTCTTGCAGCCAAACACCTCCTCTCCCGCTTGTGATCATGTGCGGTTTGATATTCGAAAATTTTCTTTCATGTTTTAAAGCAATTATTGATGGACATGCAGACCTTCTTGCAGCTGAACCCCTCTGCTCCCGCTTTTGGTGGTGTATAGTCGGGGTTTCGAGCCTTTTCTTCCCCGGTTTTTACAAATTATGGTTGGACATTCAGACCTTGCAGCCGAAAACCTCCGCTCCCACATTTGTTCATACATTGTCGGGCATTCGAACCTTGTTTTACCCGCTTTTTAAAAACTTTAGTCAGAAATTTACACTTTGCAGCTGAACCACCTCCGCTCCCTGTTTTGATCATGTATGGTCTGGCAATACAACCTTTTCTTACCCGTTTGTGAGTAATTATGGCTGGACATTCACACCTACTTGCAGCCGAACACAAATTCTCCCGCTTTTGATGATGTATGGTCCGGCATTCTAGTCTTTTTTAACACATTTTTCAGCAATTATGGTCGGATATTCACACCTACGCACAGCCGAACACATCCACTCCCGCATTTGATGGTGTATAGTCGGGCATTCTCACCCTTTCTCATCAGCTTTTTACAAATTATGATCTGACATTCACACGTACTTGCAGTCGAACAGCTCTGCTCCCGCTTTTGATTATGTTTGGTTGGATATTCGAAACTTTTCTTAACTGCTTTTTACAAACTTTTGTCGGACATTCACACCTTCTTGCAGCTGAACAACTCCGCTCCCTCTTTTGATTGTGTACAGTCGGGTATTTTCACCTTTTCTTACCCGCTTTTTACCAACTATGGTCCGGCATTCAAACCTTCTTGTAGCCGAACACATCCACTCCTGCTTTTGATGATGTATGGTTGGGTATTCGCACCTTTTCTTATCCATTTTTCAGTAATTATGGGTGGGACATTCACACCTTCTTGCAGCTGAACACCTCCTCTCCCGCTTATGATCATGTGCGGTTTGACATTCGAAAATTTTCTTTCATGTTTTCTAGCAATTATGGGTGGACATTCAGACTTTCTTGCAGCCGAAAACCTCCGCTCCCTCTTTCTAGCATACATTGTCGGGCAATCGCACCTTTTCGTACCCGCTATTTAAAAGCCATGGTCAGACTTTCACACCTTTTAGTAGCCTAACAACTTCGCTCCCGCTATTGATTGTGTACAGTCGGGTATTGTAACCTTTTCTTACCCGCTTTTTACCAACTATGGTCAGACATTCACACCTTCTTACAGCGGAACACCTCCGCTCCCTCTTTTGATGGTGTATATTCGGGCATTCGAATCTATTCTTACCCCCTTTTTACAAACTATGCTCGGAGATTCACACCTACTCACAGCTGAACAACTCCACTCCCGCATTTGATGGTGTACAGTCGTGCATTCTCCTCCTTGCTCATCAGCTTTTTGCAAATTATGATCTGACATTCACACCTACTTGCAGTCGAACAGCTCTGCTTCCGCTTTTGATTATGTTTGGTTGGATATTCGAACCTTTTCTTAAATGCTTTTTACAAACTTTAGTCGGACATTCACACCTTCTTGTAGCCGGACACATACACTCCTGTTTTTGATGATGTATGGTTGGGCATTCGCACCCTTTTTTTACCCATTTTTCAGGAATTATGGGTGGACATTCAAACCTTCTTGCAGCTGAACACCTCCTCTCCCTCTTATGATCATTGGTGGTTTGATTTTCGAAAATTTTCTTTCATGTTTTCTAGCAATTATTAATGGACATTTAGACCTTGCAGCTGAACACCTCCGCTCCTGCTTTTGATCATATATTGTCAGGCATTCGCACCTTGTCTTACCCGCTTTTTACAAACTTTAGTCGAACATTCACACCTTTTTGCAGCCGAACACCACCTCTCCCGCTTTTGATGATGTATGGTCCAGCATTCTTACCTTTTCTAACACATTTTTCAGCAATTATGGTCGGACATTCACACCTTCTTGCAGCCGAACACTTCCGCTCCACCTTTTAGTGTTCTATCACACCTTTTTTTTCACCGCATTTTATAGATTATGGTTGGAAATTCTCAACCACTCTAATCCGAAGACCTCTCCTCCCGCTTTTGTTAATATATTTAAAATTTAGTCGGACATTCACACCTTCTTGCAGTTGAACCACCTCCGCTCCCTGATTTGATCATGTATGGTCTGGCAATACTACCTTTTTTTACCCGTTTGTGGGTAATTATGGCTGGACATTCACACCTACTTGCAGCCGAACACCACCTCTCTCGCTTTTGAATATGTATGGACCGGCATTATTACCTTTTCTAACACATTTTTCAGCAATTATGGTCAGAGATTCACACCTACTCACAGCCGAAAACACTCCGCTTCCGCATTTGATGGTGTATAGTCGGGCAATCTCACCCTTTCTCATCAGCTTTTTGCAAATTATGATCTGACATTCACACCTACTTGCTGTCGAACAGCTCTGCTCCCGCTTTTGATTATGTTTGGTTGGACATTCGAACCTTTTCTTAACTACTTTTTACAAACTTTGGTCGGACATTCACACCTTCTTGTAGCTGAACACATCCACTCCTGCTTTTGATGATGTATGGTTGAGCATTCGCACCTTTTTTTACCCATTTTTCAGGAATTATGGGTGGACATTCAAACCTTCTTGCAGCTGAACCCCTCCTCTCCCACTTATGATCATTTGTGGTTTGATTTTCGAAAATTTTCTTTCATGTTTTCTAGCAATTATTGATGGACATTTAGACCTTCTTGCAGCTGAACACCTCCGCTCCTGCTTTTGATCATACATTGTCAGGCATTCGCACCTTGTCTTACCCGCTTTTTACAAACTTTAGTCAAACATTCACACCTTTTTGCAGCCGAACACCACCTCTCCCGCTTTTGATGATGTATGGTCCGGCATTCTTACCTTTTCTAACACATTCTTCAGCAATTATGGTCGGACATTCACACCTTCTTGCAGCCGAACACTTCCGCTCCACCTTTTAGTGTTCTATCACACCTTTTTTTTCACCGCATTTTATAGATTATGGTTGGAAATTCTCAACCACTCTCATCCGAAGACCTCTCCTCCCGCTTTTGTTAATATATTTGAACTTTAGTCGGACATTCACACCTTCTTGCAGCTGAACCACCTCCGCTCCCTGTTTTGATCATGTATGGTCTGGCAATGCTACCTTTTCTTACCCGTTTGTGAGTAATTATGGCTGGACATTCACACCTTTTTGCAGCCGAACACCACCTCTCCCGCTTTTGATGATGTATTGTCCGGCATTCTTACCTTTTCGAACACATTTTTCAGCAATTATGGTCGGACATTCACACCTTCTTGCAGCCGAACACTTCCGCTCCACCTTTTAGTGTTCTATCACACCTTTTTTTTCACCGCATTTTATAGATTATTGTTGGAAATTCTAATACACTCTCATCCGAAGACCTCTCCTCCTGCTTTTGTTAATATATTTGAACTTTAGTTGGATATTCCCACTTTCTTGCAGCTGAACCACCTCCGCTCCCTGTTTTGATCATGTGTGGTCTGGCAATGCTACCTTTTCTTACCCGTTTGTGAGTAATTATGGCTGGACATTCACACCTACTTGCAGCCGAACACCACCTCTCTCGCTTTTGATGATGTATGGACCGGCATTCTTACCTTTTCTAACATATTTTTCAGCAATTATGGTCGGACATTCACACCTATTCAGAGCCGAACACCTCCGCTCCCGCATTTGATGGTGTATAGTCGGGCATTCTCACCTTTTCTCATCAGCTTTTTGCAAATTATGATCTGACATTCACACCTGCTTTTGATAATGTATGGTTTGTCAATCGCACCTTTTTTTACCCATTTTTCATGAATTATGGGAGGACATTCACACCTTCTTGCAGCCGAACACCTCTCCCGCATATGATCATGTGCGGTTTGATATTCGAAAATTTTCTTTCATGTTTTCTACAATTATTGATGTACATTCAGACCTTCTTGCAGCTGAACACCTCCGCTCCCGCTTTTGATGGTGTATAGTCGGGCTTTCCAGCCTTTTCTTCCCCGGTTTTTACAAATTGTGGTTGGACATTCAGACCTTCTTGCAGCCGAAAACCTCCGCTCCCTCTTTTGATCATACATTGTCGGGCATTCACACCTTTTCTTACCCCCTTTTTACAAACTTGCACCTTCTTACAGCGGAACACCTCCGCTCCCTCTTTTGATGGTGTATGTTCGGGCATTCAAACCTTTTCTTACCCACTTTTTACAAACTTTGGTCGGATATTCAAACCTTCTTGTAGCTGAACACATCCACTCCTGCTTTTGATGATGTATGGTTGGGCATTCAAACCTACTTGTTGCCCGCTTTTTACTATGGTCGGCCATTCACAGCTTCCTCTCCACCATACTTGTATGGTGGGATGTTCACACCCACTTGCATCCACTTTTGTTGATATTTAGTCGGTCATTCGCACCTTACCCGCTTTTGGCAAACTATGGCCTTCTTGCAGCCAAACACCTCTGATCTCGCTTTTGATGATGTAAGGTTGGGCATTCAGACCTTGCTTCACCTGCTTTTCACCAAATATAGTCAGACATTCACACCTTCTTGCAGCCGAACACTTCCGCTCCACCTTTTAGTGTTCTATGGGGCATTCACACCTTTTTTTTCACCGCATTTTATAGATTATAATTGGAAATTCTCACCCACTCTCATCCAAAGACCTCTCCTCCCGCTTTTGTTAATATACAGTCAGGCATTCGAACCTTTTCTTACCCGCTTTTTACAAATTATGGTCGGACATTCACACCTACTTGCAGCCGAATATTTCCGCTCCACCTTTTAGTGATGTATGGTTGGCATTTGCACCTTTTCTTACCCTCTTTTTTTACTGATTGCTGAAGATTAAGTTGTTCTTTCTCAAACTACAAAATTTTTTTTATTGTTGAAGCTTGATTTGAAGTGGATAAATAAAGAGGACAAACAGTTTTAAGTCAGGCTGATAGAAGGAATTAATTTTTTAGCAAAATCTGTACTTCGTCATATGTCGAGAGATGCTTATTGCTGAAGAAGTTCTTTCTCATTCTACAAAGTACAACGTTGTTTATTGTTGAAACTTGATTAGACATGAATAAATATGAAGGACAAAGCAGTCTTAACTTGGTTTAAGTTAAGGAATTCGTTTTATAGGAGAATCCGAATTCGTGCATAACTCGTAAAATAGAGCTTATTTTCGGATTCCTGAAGAATGAGTCTGGTTCTTTCTCATAACACAAAGTTTGTTGTTTATTGTTGAAACTTCATCAGAAGTGAAGAAATAAATGAATGCCTATCAACAAATGTAGGATCTAAACTCTAGTGCTTCCTCTAAAATAATTTCCATCCATCCATCATCTGCCGCTTATCCGGGGGTCGGGTCGCGGGGGCAGCAGCTTGAGTAGAGAAACCCAGACGTCTCTGTCCCCGGCCACTTCCCCAGGCCAGCTGAGAGACATAGTCTCTCCAGCGTGTCCTGGGTCTTTCCCGGGGTCTCCTCCCAGTGGGACGTGCCCGGAACACCTCCCCAGGGAGGCGCCCAGGGGGCATCCTAACCAGATGCCCGAGCCACCTCATCTGACTCCTCTCAATGCGGAGGAGCAGCGGTTCTACTCCGAGCCCCTCCCGGATGACTGAGCTTCTCACCCTATCTCTAAGGGAGAGCCCAGACACCCTGCGGAGGAAACCCATTTCGGCCGCTTGTATTCGCGATCTTGTTCTTTCGGTCACTACCCACAACTCGTGACCATAGGTGAGGATGGGAACGTAGATTGACCAGTAAGTAGAGAGCTTCGCCTTCTGGCTCAGCTCCCTCTTCACAACGACGGGTCGGTGCAGAGCCCGCAACACTGCAGACGCCGCACCGATCCGCCCGTCAATCTCCCGCTCCATTCGTCCCTCACTCGTGAACAAGACCCCGAGATACTTGAACTCCTCCACTTGGGGAAGGATCTCATTCCCGACCCGAAGAGAGCATTCCACCCTTTTCCGGCTGAGAACCATAGTCTCGGATTTGGAGGTGCTGATTCTCATCCCAGCCGCTTCACACTCGGCTGCGAATCGCTCCAGTGAGAGCTGAAGGTCACGGCCTGACAACGCTAACAGAACCACATCATCTGCAAAAAAGCAGAGACCCGATTCTGAGGTCGCCAAATCGGACACCCTCAACGCCCTGGCTGCGCCTAGAAATTCTGTCCATAAAAGTTAGGAACAGAATCGGTGACAGTGGGCAGCCCTGACGGAGTCCAACTCTCACCGGAAACGTATCCGACTTACTGCCGGCAATGCGGACCAAACTCTGACACCGGTCATACAGAGACCGAACGGCCCCTATCAAGGGGTCCGGCACTCCATATTCCCGGAGCACCCCCCACAGGACTCCACGAGGGACACGGTCGAACGCTTTCTCCAAGTCCACAAAACACATGTAGACTGGTTGGGCGAACTCCCATGCACCCTCCAGGATCCTGCCGAGGGTATAGAGCTGGTCCACTGTTCCACGGCCAGGACGAAAGCCACACTGCATCTCCTGAATCTGAGGCTCGATTATCCGACGGATCCTCCTCTCCAATACCCCCGAATAGCCCTTACCAGGGAGGCTGATGTGTGTGATACCCCTATAGTTGGAACCGGCCGGTCCGCTCCGGTTTTAAAGAGGGGGACCACCACCCCAATCTGCCAGTCCAGAGGCACTGTCCCCGATGTCCACGCGATGCTGCAGAGGCGTGTCAGCCAAGACAGCCCTACAACATCCAGAGCCTTGAGAAACTCAGGACAGACCTCATCCACCCCCGGGGCCTTGCCACCGAGGAGCTTTTTGACCACCTCGGCAACCTCAGCCCCAGAAATGGGAGGCCCCGTCTCCGAGCTCTCCGACTCTGCCTCTTCCGAGCACGTGTTGGTAGGATTGAGGAGTTCCTCGAAGTACTCCCCCCACCGACTCACAACATCCCAAGTTGAGGTCAGCAAAGCCCCGTCCCCACTGTAAACAGTGTTGACTGTGAGCCGCTTCCCCCCCCTGAGACGCCGGATGGTGGACCAGAATCTCTTCGAGGCCGTCCGGAAATCGTTCTCCATGGTCTCACCGAACTCCTCCCAGGCCCGAGTTTTTGCCTCAGCAACCGCCGAAGCCGCGGCCCGTCTGGCCTGTCGGTACCTATCAGCTGCTTCCAGGGTCCCACTGGCCAAAAAGGCCCGATAGGACTCCTTCTTCAGCTTGACGGCTTCCCTCACCACTGGTGTCCACCAGCAGGTTCGAGGGTTGCCGCCACGACAGGCACCGACCACCTTACGGCCACAACTCCGATCAGCTGCCTCGGCAATGGAGTCACGGAACATGGCCCATTCGGACTCAATGTCCCCCACCTCCCCCGGGATATGGTTGAAGCTCTGCCGGAGGTGGGAGTTAAAGCTCCTTCTGACGGGGGATTCTGACAAACGCTCCCAGCAGACCCTCACAATACGTTTGGGCCTGCCAGGTCTGATCGGCATCCTCCCCCACCAGCGGAGCCAACTCACCACCAGGTGGTGATCAGTTGACAGCTCCGCCCCTCTCTTCACCCGAGTGTCCAGGACATACGGCCGCAAATCCGATGATACAACCACAAAGTCGATCATCGAACTGCGGCCAAGGGTGTCCTGGTGCCAAGTGCACATATGGACACCCTTATGTCTGAACATGGTGTTCGTTATGGACAGTCCATGACCAGCACAGAAGTCCAACAACATAACACCACTCTGGTTCAGATCGGGGGGGCCGTTCCTCTCAATCACACCCCTCCAGGTCTCACTGTCATTGCCCACGTGAGCATTGAAGTCCCCCAGCAGAACGAGGGAGTCTCCGGTAGGAGCATTCTCCAGTGCCTCCCCCAGAGACTCCAAAAAGGGTGGGTACTCTGAACTGCTGTTTGGCGCATAGGCACAAAAAACAGTCAGGACTCGTCCCCCCACCCGAAGGCGGAGGGAGGCTACCCTCTTGTTCACTGGGGTAAACCCCAATGTACTGGCACACAGCCGGGGGGCAATAAGTATGCCCACACCTGCTCTGCGCCTCTCACCACGGGCAACTCCAGAGTGGAAGAGAGTCCAACCCCTCTCAAGAGGACTGGTTCCAGAGCCCAAGCCGTGCATCGAGGTGAGTCCGACTATATCTAGCCGGAACCGCTCAGCCTCGCGCACCATCTCCGGCTCCTTCCCCAACAGAGAGGTGACATTCTAAAATAATTTCCTTTCTCAATTCAGAACTTTGTGTGTGTAAGTCACAACACCCGTGACACCAAAACGGCTTTCTTTTCTCTCTTTTCTCTACACTCTACACTGTGAGCACACACACCAAATCAGAAAGGCTTTTTTCTCTCTTTTCTACATTATGGACTGTGGGGACAAAAAACCGCTCTCTCTTTTTTTTTTTTATTGTGTGCCAGGGCGTTGTCTCACGTATTAGATTATGCTTAAGATACGAATGGGTTTATCAGTCACATCAGAATCCATACATACTGATCCTCCCGTAATAAAAGGGTCGGATCTTATCAAACACACTTTGTTTCTTGTGACAATCAAGTCAGCGAAACAACGTATACACGTCAAGACCCTGAATCAAGTTTGCCACAAGAACTCATAACTTTGGCAGTATTGCTCTGCCGTCAGCAATCATATACCCATTTTATTTTCGTGAGACATGTGCAGGCACCTGTTCATCTACTGTTCTATCACTATGAATTAGTTTATCTATTATCAATAAGGATACTTCTACAACTACTATCAAAGTATGTCCGGACTTCTTATGTTGTCAGTTGCTATATATGAATAAGTGGGTAGCTACTGACAAGCATTAAGCATGTCACACAGCCCACACATATAACATTTCAGGACACACCACACAGTTAACAACCACAGTGAAGCGTGTCAAAGCCCAAACATGTAACATTCAACAGGACACTTACACAACACATTCAAATCAAACAGTCAGACAACATACAAGAACATATACCCCAGCCGGCATTGCTCCCTGCCTATTTTCCTACAGCTCACTATGTGTTTGCACACCTTTATTCACAAACTCTTCAACTTATACTCTTTTACCGAAGCTGCTACAGCTCGATTGGCCAAATACCCTTAGATCCTATTTTGGTGAATTTGACATCTGCCTTACATGTAACAGATTAGCGGTTTAGCAGTTTTAATTTAGTTTGAGTGAAGGAATTCATTTTATAGCAAAATCCGAAATCGTGAAGAACTCATGAAAGTAAGCTTATTCTCGGATTCCTGAAACTTTAGATTTGCTCTTTCTTTTACTGCAAAGTACAACATTGTTTTTTTTTTTTGACAGTTTTAACATAGTTTGAGTGAAGGAATTAATTTTATAGATAAAATCCCAAGAGTCTGCTGAGAAAAGAGAGTGAATGCGAAGTAGACTTTAACACGGCTCTGGGAGCGAGCAGAGTGTGGGCCAAGCGGGAGAATTTCTTGAAAGAAACGCGACACCGAATGAGCGGTCAGAACAAAGCCTCAATACGGTGTTCCCGTGGTGTTTTTGTTGCTGCCTTGTCTTTTGCACAGAGTAAAAGACAAGGCAGCCATCGAATAGGGCCCGATTGTTCCTACTTGGTCAGCCGAGGAGCAAGGGGGGGGAGAAAGCGTCTCAATCAAGCAAAGCTCACCATGGGGAAGGTGGCTATGCCAACTAGCCTGATGCCCTGCTCCCGCAGTGACGGATAATCGTACTCTGGTTTCTCTTCATAACGTACAACTCTTTCGCCTTTTATTAAAGACTTCCGTGTAGAGCAGCACTAATGAGTTGTTTCTATTTTTGGCAGGCTTTACCTTTGCGGGTGAAGCCCTTTCTGTCTGTGCAAAAAAAATCTTGTTACTGTGCAGAGTGACTTCTCTGAGTAGAGTCGCCTTACCTGTTGCGACTGTGCCGATGTTTGAAGCTGGAGTGCAAAGGTGTTGCTTGAATGGTGCTTGCTGGAGCGTGCGGGAGTGCAAAGTTATACCATTTAAAAGGGCTGAAGAGTGCTCATTGCAGCGGGTGGGCCATAGTAAAAAGCGGTTGAGAAAAGGTGCGAATGTCAAACCATACATGATTAAAATAGGGAGCGGAGGTGTTTGGCTACAAGAAGGTTTGAAAGTCTGACCATAGTTTGTAAAAAGCGGGTAAGAAAAGGTTCGAATGCCCGAACATACACCATCAAAGGAGGGAGCGGAGGTGTTCCGCTGTAAGAAGGTGTGAATGTCCGACCATAGTTGGTAAAAAGCGGGTAAGAAAAGGTTAAAATACCCGACTGCACACAATCAATAGCGGGAGCGGAGTTATTCGGCTACTAAAAGGTGTGAAAGTCCGACCATGGTTTGTAAAAAGCGGGTAAGAAAAGGTTCGAATGCCCGACAATGTATGATCAAAAGAGGGAGCAGAGGTTTTCGGCTGAAAGAAGGTCTGAATGTCCAACCATAATTTGTAAAAACTGGGGAAGAAAAGGCTCGAAAGCCCGACTATACACCATCAACAGCTGGAGCGGAGGTGTTCAGCTGCAAGAAGGTCTGAATGTCCATCAATAATTGCTAGAAAACATGAAAGAGAATTTTCGAATATCAAACCAAACATGATCATAAGCGGGAGAGGTGTTCAGCTGCAAGAAGGTGTGAATGTCCACCCATAATTACTGAAAAATGGGTAAGAAAAGTTGCGAATGCCCAACCATACATCATCAAAAGCAGGAGTGGATGTGTTCGGCTACAAGAAGGTTTGAATGTCCGACCATAGTTTGTAAAAAGCGGGTAAGAAAAGGTTCGAATGCCCGAACATACACCATCAAAAGAGGGAGCGGAGGTGTTCCGCTGTAAGAAGGTGTGAATGTCCGACCATAGTTGGTAAAAAGCGGATAAAAAAAGGTGAAAATACCCGACTGTACACAATCAATAGTGGGAGCGGAGTTGTTCAGCTACAAGAAGGTGTGAAAGTCCGACCATGGTTTGTAAAAAGCGGATGAGAAAAGGCTCGTATGCCCGGATATACACCATCAAAAGCGGAAGCGGAGGTGTTCGGCTTCAAGAAGACATGAACATCCAACCAAAGTTTGTAAAAAGCAGTTAAGAAAAGGTTTGAATATCCAACCAAACATAATCAAAAGAGCAGAGCTGTTCGACTGCAAGTAGGTGTGAATGTCAGATCATAATTTGCAAAAAGCTGATGAGAAAGGGTAAGAATGCCGGTCCATACATCATCAAAAGCGGGAGAGGTGGTGTTCGGCTGCAAGTAGGTGTGAATGTGTGACTAAAGTTTATAACAAGCGTGTAAGACAAGATACTATTGCCACACCATACATGATCAAAACAGGGAGCAGAGGTGGTTCAGCTGCAAGAAGGTGTGAATGTGCGACTAAAGTTTATAAGAAACGGGTAAGACAAGGTGCGAATGCCCGACAATGTATGATCAAAAGAGGTTTTCGGATGCAAGGTCTGAATGTCCAACCATAATTTGTAAAAACCGGGAAGAAAAGAATCAAAAGCCCGACTATACACCATCAAAAGCGGGAGCAGAGGGGTTCAGCTGCAAGAAGGTCTGCATGTCCATCAATAATTGCTTTAAAACATGAAAGAAACTTTTCGAATATCAAACCGCACATGATCACAAGCGGGAGCAGAGGGGTTCAGCTGCAAGAAGGTCTGCATGTCCATCAATAATTGCTTTAAAACATGAAAGAAAATTTTCGAATATCAAACCGCACATGATCACAAGCGGGAGAGGAGGTGTTCGGCTGCAAGAAGGTGTGAATGTCCTCCCATAATTCCTGAAAAATGGGTAAAAAAAGGTGCGAATGCCCAACCATACATTATCAAAACAGGGAGCGGAGATGGTTCAGCTGCAAGGTGTAAATTTCTGACTAAAGTTTTTAAAAAGCGGTTTAAAAACTGATTTGTCCTTCATAGTTATCCATGTCTAAAAATGTTTGAAGCAACTTCCTCATATTACCCTGAATGAGAAAGAACCACACTTGTGATTAAGCCATACGTTCCTTTTGAGGAGTTCTGCATGATTTGGGATTTTGCTATTAAATAAATTCCTTCACTCAAACCGAGTGAAAACTGATTTTACCTTCATATTTATGAATGTCTAGATCAACTTCAACAAACAGCAACAACATTGTATTTTGCAGTAGAAGAAGTTGAAATTGATCTAGACATTGATAAATATGAAGTTCAAAGCAGTTTCCACTTGGTTTGAGTGAAGGAATGAATTTTATAGCAAAATCGGAAATCCTGCACTCCTCAAAAGGATGCTTCTTTCTCATTCAGGGTAATATGAGGAACTTTATGCTTGATACATTTTTAGACATGGATAATTATGAAGGACAAAGCAATTTTAACTTGGTTTGAGCAAAGCAATTCATTTACAGGAAAATCCGAAATCGTGCAGAACTCATGAAAGCAAGCTTTTTCTCGGATTCCTGATCCTCCAGTGTTGCTCTTTCCTATACTGTAAAATACAACGTTATTCTTTGTTGAAATTGATCTAGACATTGATAAATATGTAGGACAAAGCAGTTTTCACTTGGTTTGAGTGAAGGAATTAATTTTATACATAAAATCCCAAATCATGCAGAACGTATGAAAAGAAGCTTATTCTCGGATTCCTGATCCTTCGGTGTTGCTCTTTCTTCTACTGCAAAATACACTGTTGTTATTTATTGAAATCAATCTAGACATTGATAAATATGAAGGAAAAAGCAGTTTTCACTTGGTTTGAGTGAAGGAATTAATTTTATACATAAAATCCCAAATTGTGCAGAACTCATGAAAATAAGCTTATTCTCGGATTCCTAAAACTTTTGATCTGCTCTTTCTTTTACTGCAAATTACAACGTTTTTTTTTTAAATCTATCTAGACATTGATAAATATTAAGGTAATAGCCGTTTTAACATAGTTTGAGTGAAGGAATTCATTTTATAGATAAAATCCCAAATCATGCAGAACTCCTCAAAAGGGGCGTAGTGTGGTTATTTCTCATTCAGGGTAATATGAGGAAGTTTATGCTTGAAATATATGTAGAAATGGGTACATATGAAGGACAAAGCAGTTTTAACTTAGTTTGAGTGAAGGAATTTATTTTATAGCAAAATCCGAAATCGTGCAGAACTCATGAAAGCAAGCTTATTCTCGGATTCCTGATCCTTCAGTGCTGCTCTTTCTTCTACTGCAAAATACAACGTTGTTCTTTGTTTAAGTCGATGTAGACATTGATAAATATGAAGGACAAAGCAGTTTTAATTTGGTTTGAGTGAAGGAATTCATTTTATAGTAAAATCCCAAATCGTGCAGAACTCATGAAAATAAGCTTAATCTCGGATTCCTAAAACTTTTGATCTGCTCTTTCTTTTACTGCAAATTACAACGGTTTTTTTTTTTTAAATCTATCTAGACATTGATAAATATTAAGGTAATAGCCGTTTTAACATAGTTTGAGTGAAGGAATTCATTTTATAGATAAAATCCCAAATCATGCAGAACTCCTCAAAAGGGGCGTATGGCTTAATGACAAGTGTGGTTCTTTCTCATTCAGGGTAATATGAGAAAGTTTATGCTTGAAATATATGTAGAAATGGGTACATATGAAGGACAAAGCAGTTTTAACTTAGTTTGAGTGAAGGAATTTATTTCATAGCAAAATCCGAAATCGTGCAGAACTCATGAAAGCAAGCTTATACTCGGATTCCTGAAACTTTAGATTTGTTCTTTCTTTTATTGCAAAGTACAACGTTGTTTTTTGTGGAAATCTATCTAGACATTGATAAATACCAGCCGAACATCTCTGCTGTCGCTTTTTATAATTTATGGTTGGGCATTCTTACCTTTTCTTACCCGCATTTTATAAATTATGATCCGACATTCACACCTACTTGCAGTCGAACACCTTCTCTCCCGCTTTTGATGATGTATGGTTGGGCATTCGCACCTTTTTTTACCCATTTTTCAGTAATTATGGATGGACATTCAGCCCTTCTTACAGCCGAAAACCTCCGCTGCCGCTTTTGATGGTTTATAGTCTGGCTTTCGAGCCTTTTCTTGCCCGGTTTTTACAAATTATGGTTGGACGTTCAGACCTTGCAGCCGAAAACCTATTCTTAACTGCTTTTTTACAAACTTTGGTGGGACGTTCACACCTTCTTGCAGACGAACAACTCCTTCCCGCTATTGATTGTGTACAGTCGGTATTGTAACCTTTTCTTACCCACTTTTTACCAACTATGGTCGGACGTTCTTACCTTCTTACAATGGAACACCTCCGCTCCCTCTTTTGATGGTGTATATTCGGGCATTCGAACCTTTTCTTACCCGCCTTTTATCTATGGTCGGACATTCAGACCTTCTTGCAGCTGAACACCTCCGCTCCCACTTTTGATGGTGTATAGTCGGGCTTTCGAGCCTTTTCTTCCCCGGTTTTTACAAATTATGGCTGGACATTCAGACCTTGCAGCCGAAAACCTCCACTCCCTCTTTTGATAATACATTGTCGGGCATTCGCACCTTGTTTTACCCGCTTTTTACAAACTTTAGTCAGAAATTCACACCTTGCAGCTGAACCACCTCCGCTCCCTGTTTTGATCATGTATGGTCTGGCAATACTACCTTTTCTCACCCGTTTGTGAGTAATTATGGCTGGACATTCACACCTACTTGCAGCCGAACACCACCTCTCCCGCTTTTGATGATGTATGGACCGGCATTCTTACCTTTTCTATCACATTTTTCAGCAATTATGGTCGGAGATTCACACCTACTCACAGCCGAACAACTCCGCTACCGCATTTGATGGTGTATAGCCAGGACTTCTCACCCTTTCTCATCAGCTTTTTGCAAATTATGATCTGACATTCACACCTACTTGCAGTCGAACAGCTCTGCTTCCGCTTTTGATTATGTTTGGTTGGATATTCGAACCTTTTCTTAAATGCTTTTTACAAACTTTGGTCGGACATTCACACCTTCTTGTAGCCGGACACATCCACTCCTGCTTTTGATGATGTATGGTTGGGCATTCGCACCCTTTTTTTACCCATTTTTCTGGAATTATGGGTGGACATTCAAACCTTCTTACAGCTGAACACCTCCTCTCCCACTAATGATCATTTGCGGTTTGATTTTCGAAAATTTTCTTTCATGTTTTCTAGCAATTATTGATGGACATTTAGACCTTCTTGCAGCTGAACACCTCCGCTCCTGCTTTTGTTCATACATTGTCAGGCATTCGCACCTTGTCTTACCCGCTTTTTACAAACTTTAGTCGAACATTCACACCTTCTTGCAGCCGAACACCACCTCTCCCGCTTTTGATGATGTATGGTCCGGCATTCTTACCTTTTCTAACACATTTTTCAGCAATTATTGTCGGACATTCACACCTTCTTGCAGCCGAACACTTCCGCTCCACCTTTTAGTGTTCTATCACACCTTTTTTTTCACCGCATTTTATAGATTATGGTTGGAAATTCTCAACCACTCCAATCCGAAGACCTCTCCTCCCGCTTTTGTTAATATATTTAAAATTTAGTCGGACATTCACACCTTCTTGCAGTTGAACCACCTCCGCTCCCTGATTTGATCATGTATGGTCTGGCAATACTACCTTTTCTTACCCGTTTGTGAGTAATTATGGCTGGACATTCACACCTACTTGCAGCCAAACACCACCTCTCTCGCTTTTGATGATGTATGGACCGGCATTCTTACCTTTTCTAACACATTTTTCAGCAATTATGGTCGGAGATTCACACCTATTCACAGCCGAAACACTCCGCTCCCGCATTTCATGGTGTATAGTCGGGCAATCTCACCCTTTCACATCAGCTTTTTGCAAATTATGATCTGACATTCACACCTACTTGCAGTCGAACAGCTCTGCTCCCGCTTTTGATGTTTGGTTGGATATTCGAACCTTTTCTTAATACACCTTTTCTCAGCCGAACACATCCTCTCCCGTTATTGATTGTGTACAGTCGGGTATTTTAACCTTTTCTTACCCGCTTTTTACCAACTATGGTCGGACATTCAAACCTTCTTGTAGCCGAACACATCCACTCCTGCTTTTGATGATGTGTGGTTGGGCATTCAAACCTACTTGTTTCCCACTTTTCATTAATTATGGGTGGACATTCACACCTTGTCGTATCCAAACACCTCCGCTCCCTGTTTTGATCATGTATGGTTGGACATTCGCACCTTTTCTCACCGGCTTTTTGCAAACTATGGTCGGCTATTCACAGATTCCTCTCCACCATACTTGTATGGTGGGATATTCACACCCACTTGCATCCGAAGACCTCCGCACCCACTTTTGTTAATATTTAGTCGGTCATTCGCACCTTACCCGCTTTTGGCAAACTATGGCCTTCTTGCAGCCAAACACCTCTGATCTCGCTTTTGATGATGTAAGGTTGGGCATTCAGACCTTGCTTCACCTGCTTTTCACCAAATATTGTCGGACATTCACACCTTCTTGCAGCCAAACACTTCCGCTCCACCTTTTAGTGTTCTATCATACCTTTTTTTTCACCGCATTTTATAGATTATGGTTTGAAATTCTCAACCACTCTCATCCGAAGACCTCTCCTCCCGCTTTTGTTAATATATTTGAACTTTAGTCGGACATTCACACCTTCTTGCAGCTGAACCACCTCCGCTCCCTGTTTTGATCATGTATGGTCTGGCAATGCTACCTTTTCTTACCCGTTTGTGAGTAATTATGGCTGGACATTCACACCTTTTTGCAGCCGAACACCACCTCTCCCGCTTTTGATGATGTATGGTCCGGCATTCTTACCTTTTCTAACACATTTTTCAGCAATTATGGTCGGACATTCACACCTTCTTGCAGCCGAACACTTCCGCTCCACCTTTTAGTGTTCTATCACACCTTTTTTTTCACCGCATTTTATAGATTATTGTTGGAAATTCTCATACACTCTCATCCGAAGACCTCTCCTCCTGCTTTTGTTAATATATTTGAACTTTAGTTGGACATTCACACCTTCTTGCAGCTGAACCACCTCCGCTCCCTGTTTTGATCATGCATGGTCTGGCAATGCTACCTTTTCTTACCCGTTTGTGAGTAATTATGGCTGGACATTCACACCTACTTATAGCCGAACACCACCTCTCTCGCTTTTGATGATGTATGGACCGGCATTCTTACCTTTTCTAACACATTTTTCAGCAATTATGGTCGGACATTCACACCTATTCAGAGCCGAACACCTCCGCTCCCGCATTTGATGGTGTATAGTCGGGCATTCTCACCTTTTCTCATCAGCTTTTTGCAAATTATGATCTGACATTCACACCTGCTTTTGATAATGTATGGTTTGTCATTCGCACCTTTTTTTACCCATTTTTCATGAATTATGGGAGGACATTCACACCTTCTTGCAGCCGAACACCTCCTCTCCCGCTTATGATCATGTGCGGTTTGATATTCGAAAATTTTCTTTCATGTTTTCTAGCAATTATTGATGGACATTCAGACCTTCTTGCAGCTGAACACCTCCGCTCCCGCTTTTGATGGTGTATAGTCGGGCTTTCCAGCCTTTTCTTCCCCGGTTTTTACAAATTGTGGTTGGACATTCAGACCTTCTTGCAGCCGAAAACCTCCGCTCCCTCTTTTGATCATACATTGTCGGGCATTCACACCTTGTCTTACCCGCTTTTTACAAACTTGCACCTTCTTACAGCGGAACACCTCCGCTCCCTCTTTTGATGGTGTATGTTCGGGCATCCAAACCTTTTCTTACCCACTTTTTACAAACTATGGTCGGATATTCAAACCTTCTTGTAGCCGAACACATCCACTCCTGCTTTTGATGATGTATGGTTGGGCATTCAAACCTACTTGTTTCCCGCTTTTTACTATGGTCGGCCATTCACAGCTTCCTCTCCACCATACTTGTATGGTGGGATGTTCACACCCACTTGCATCCACTTTTGTTGATATTTAGTCGGTCATTCGCACCTTACCCGCTTTTGGCAAACTATGGCCTTCTTGCAGCCAAACACCTCTGATCTCGCTTTTGATGATGTAAGGTTGGGCATTCAGACCTTGCTTCACCTGCTTTTCACCAAATATAGTCGGACATTCACACCTTCTTGCAGCCGAACACTTCCGCTCCACCTTTTAGTGTTCTATGGGGCATTCACACCTTTTTTTTCACCGCATTTTATAGATTATGGTTGGAAATCCAAAGACCTCTCCTCCCGCTTTTGTCAATATACAGTCAGGCATTCTTACCCGCTTTTTACAAATTATGGTCGGACATTCACACCTACTTGCAGCCGAATATTTCCGCTCCACCTTTTAGTGATGTATGGTTGGCATTTGCACCTTTTCTTACCCTCTTTTTATACTGATTGCTGAAGATTAAGTTGTTCTTTCTCAAACTACAAAATTTTTTTTATTGTTGAAACTTGATTTGAAGTGGATAAATAAAGAGGACAAACAGTTTTAAGTCAGGCTGATAGAAGGAATTAATTTTTTAGCAAAATCTGTACTTCGTCATATGTCGAGAGATGCTTATTGCTGAAGAAGTTCTTTCTCATTCTACAAAGTACAACGTTGTTTATCGTTGAAACTTGTTTAGACATGAATAAATATGAAGGACAAAGGTTTAAGTTAAGGAATTCGTTTTATAGGAGAATCCGAATTCGTGCATAACTCGTAAAATAGAGCTTATTTTCGGATTCCTGAAGAATGAGTCTGGTTCTTTCTCATAATACAAAGTTTGTTGTTTATTGTTGAAACTTCATCAGAAGTGAAGAAATAAATGAATGCCTATCAACAAATGTGGGATCTAAACTCTAGTGCTTCCTCTAAAATAATTTCCATCCATCCATCATCTGCCGCTTATCCGGGGGTCGGGTCGCGGGGGCAGCAGCTTGAGTAGAGAAACCCAGACGTCTCTGTCCCCGGCCACTTCCTCCAGCTCTTCCGGGGGGACCCCGAGGCGTTCCCAGGCCAGCCGAGAGACATAGTCTCTCCAGCGTGTCCTGGGTCTTTCCCGGGGTCTCCTCCCAGTGGGACGTGCCCGGAACACCTCCCCAGGGAGGCGCCCAGGGGCCATCCTAACCAGATGCCCGAGCCACCTCATCTGACTCCTCTCAATGCGGAGGAGCAGCGGTTCTACTCCGAGCCCCTCCCGGATGACTGAGCTTCTCACCCTATCTCTAAGGGAGAGCCCAGACACCCTGCGGAGGAAACCCATTTCGGCCGCTTGTATTCGCGATCTTGTTCTTTCGGTCACTACCCACAACTCGTGACCATAGGTGAGGATGGGAACGTAGATTGACCAGTAAGTAGAGAGCTTCGCCTTCTGGCTCAGCTCCCTCTTCACAACGACGGGTCGGTGCAGAGCCCGCAACACTGCAGACGCCGCACCGATCCGCCCGTCAATCTCCCGCTCCATTCGTCCCTCACTCGTGAACAAGACCCCGAGATACTTGAACTCCTGCACTTGGGGAAGGATCTCATTCCCGACCCGGAGAGAGCATTCCACCCTTTTCCGGCTGAGAACCATAGTCTCGGATTTGGAGGTGCTGATTCTCATCCCAGCCGCTTCACACTTGGCTGCGAATCGCTCCAGTGAGAGCTGAAGGTCACGGCCTGACGACGCTAACAGAACCACATTATCTGCAAAAAGCAGAGACCCGATTCTGAGGTCGCCAAATCGGACACCCTCAACGCCCTGGCTGCGCCTAGAAATTCTGTCCATAAAAGTTAGGAACAGAATCGGTGACAAAGGGCAGCCCTGACGGAGTCCAACTCTCACCGGAAACGTATCCGACTTACTGCCGGCAATGCGGACCAAACTCTGGCACCGGTCATACAGAGACCGAACGGCCCCTATCAAGGGGTCCGGCACTCCATATTCCCGGAGCACCCCCCACAGGACTCCACGAGGGACACGGTCGAACGCTTTCTCCAAGTCCACAAAACACATGTAGACTGGTTGGGCGAACTCCCATGCACCCTCCAGGATCCTGCCGAGGGTATAGAGCTGGTCCACTGTTCCACGGCCAGGACGAAAGCCACACTGCATCTCCTGAATCCGAGGCTCGATTATCCGACGGATCCTCCTCTCCAATACCCCCGAATAGACCTTACCAGGGAGGCTGAGGTGTGTGATACCCCTATAGTTGGAACACACCCTCCGGTCCCCCTTTTTAAAGAGGGCGACCACAACCCCAATCTGCCAGTCCAGAGGCACTGTCCCCGATGTCCACGCGATGCTGCAGAGGCGTGTCAGCCAAGACAGCCCTACAACATCCAGAGCCTTGAGAAACTCAGGACGGACCTCATCCACCCCCGGGGCCTTGCCACCGAGGAGCTTTTTGACCACCTCGGCAACCTCAGCCCCAGAAATGGGAGGCCCCGTCTCCGAGCTCTCCGACTCTGCCTCTTCCGAGCACGTGTTGGTAGGATTGAGGAGTTCCTCGAAGTACTCCCCCCACCGACTCACAACATCCCTAGTTGAGGTCAGCAAAGCCCCGTCCCCACTGTAAACAGTGTTGACTGTGAGCCGCTTCCCCCCCCTGAGACGCCGGATGGTGGACCAGAATCTCTTCGAGGCCGTCAGGAAATCGTTCTCCATGGTCTCACCGAACTCCTCCCAGGCCCGAGTTTTTGCCTCAGCAACCGCCGAAGACGCGGCCCGTCTGGCCTGTCGGTACCTATCAGCTGCTTCCAGGGTCCCACTGGCCAAAAAGGCCCGATAGGACTCCTTCTTCAGCTTGACGGCTTCCCTCACCACTGGTGTCCACCAGCAGGTTGGAGGGTTGCCGCCACGACAGGCACCGACCACCTTACGGCCACAACTCCGATCAGCTGCCTCAGCAATGGAGTCACGGAACATGGCCCATTCGGACTCAATGTCCCCCACCTCCCCCGGGATATGGTTGAAGCTCTGCCGGAGGTGGGAGTTCAAGCTCCTTCTGACGGGGGATTCTGACAAACGCTCCCAGCAGACCCTCACAATACGTTTGGGCCTGCCAGGTCTGATCGGCATCCTCCCCCACCAGCGGAGCCAACTCACCACCAGGTGGTGATCAGTTGACAGCTCCGCCCCTCTCTTCACCCGAGTGTCCAGGACATACGGCCGCAAGTCCGATGATACAACCACAAAGTCGATCATCGAACTGCGGCCAAGGGTGTCCTGGTGCCAAGTGCACATATGGACACCCTTATGTCTGAACATGGTGTTCGTTATGGACAGTCCATGACCAGCACAGAAGTCCAACAAAATAACACCACTCTGGTTCAGATCGGGGGGGTCGTTCCTCTCAATCACACCCCTCCAGGTCTCACTGTCATTGCCCACGTGAGCATTGAAGTCCCCCAGCAGAACGAGGGAGTCTCCGGTAGGAGCATTCTCCAGTGCCCCCCCCAGAGACTCCAAAAAGGGTGGGTACTCTGAACTGCTGTTTGGCGCATAGGCACAAACAACAGTCAGGACTCATCCCCCCACCCGAAGGCGGAGGGAGGCTACCCTCTCGTTCACTGGGGTAAACCCCAATGTACTGGCACACAGCCGGGGGGCAATAAGTATGCCCACACCTGCTCTGCGCCTCTCACCACGGGCAACTCCAGAGTGGAAGAGAGTCCAACCCCTCTCAAGAGGACTGGTTCCAGAGCCCAAGCCGTGCGTCGAGGTGAGTCCGACTATATCTAGCCGGAACCGCTCAGCCTCGCGCACCAGCTCCGGCTCCTTCCCCAACAGAGAGGTGACATTCTAAAATAATTTCCTTTCTCAATTCAGAAATTTGTGTGTGTAAGTCACAACACCCGTGACACCAAAACGGCTTTCTTTTCTCTCTTTTCTCTACACTCTACACTGTGAGCACACACACCAAATCAGAAAGGCTTTTTTCTCTCTTTTCTACATTATGGACTGTGGGGACACAAAACCGCTCTCTCTTTTTTTTTTTTATTGTGTGCCAGGGCGTTGTCTCACGTATTAGATTATGCTTAAGATACGAATGGGTTTATCAGTCACATCAGAATCCATACATACTGATCCTCCCGTAATAAAATGGTCGGATCTTATCAAACACACTTTGTTTCTTGTGACAATCAAGTCAGCGAAACAGCGTATACACGTCAAGACCCTGAATCAAGTTTGCCACAAGAACTCATAAGTTTGGAAGTATTGCTCTGCCGTCAGCAATCATATACCCATTTTATTTTCGTGAGACATGTGCAGGCACCTGTTCATCTACTGTTCTATCACTATGAATTAGTTTATCTATTATCAATAAGGATACTTCTACAACTACTATCAAAGTATGTCCGGACTTCTTATGTTGTCAGTTGCTATATATGAATAAGTGGGTAGCTACTGACAAGCATTAAGCATGTCACACAGCCCAAACATATAACATTTCAGGACACACCACACAGTTAACAACCACAGTGAAGCGTGTCAAAGCCCAAACATGTAACATTCAACAGGACACTTACACAACACATTCAAATCAAACAGTCAGACAACATACAAGAACATATACCCCAGCCGGCATTGCTCCCTGCCTATTTTCCTACAGCTCACTATGTGTTTGCACACCTTTATTCACAAACTCTTCAACTTATACTCTTTTACCGAAGCTGCTACAGCTCGATTGGCCGAATACCCTTAGATTCTATTTCGGTGAATTTGACATCTGCCTTACATGTAACAGATTAGCGGTTTAGCAGTTTTAATTTAGTTTGAGTGAAGGAATTCATTTTATAGCAAAATCCGAAATCGTGAAGAACTCATGAAAGTAAGCTTATTCTCGGATTCCTGAAACTTTAGATTTGCTCTTTCTTTTACTGTAAAGTACAACGTTGTTTTTTTTTTGACAGTTTTAACATAGTTTGAGTGAAGGAATTCATTTTATAGATAAAATCCCAAGAGTCTGCTGAGAAAAGAGAGTGAATGCGAAGTAGACTTTAACACGGCTCTGGGAGCGAGCAGAGTGTGGGCTAAGCGGGAGAATTGCTTGAAAGAAACGCGACACCGAATGAGCGGTCAGAACAAAGCCTCAATACGGTGTTCCCGTGGTGTTTTTGTTGCTGCCTTGTCTTTTGCACAGAGTAAAAGACAAAGCAGCCATCGAATAGGGCCCGATTGTTCCTACTTGGTCAGCCGAGGAGCAAGGGGGGGGAGAAAGCGTCTCAATCAAGCAAAGCTCACCATGGGGAAGGTGGCTATGCCAACTAGCCTGATGCCCTGCTCCCGCAGTGACGGATAATCGTACTCTGGTTTCTCTTCATAACGTACAACTCTTTGGCCTTTTATTAAAGACTTCCGTGGAGAGCAGCACTAATGAGTTGTTTCTATTTTTGGCAGGCTTTACCTTTGCGGATGAAGCCCTTTCTGTCTGTGCAAAAAAAATCTTGTTACTGTGCAGAGTGACTTCTCTGAGTAGAGTCGCCTTACCTGTTGTTACATGTGCCGATGTTTGAAGCTGGAGTGCAAAGGTGTTGCTTGAATGGTGCTTGCTGGAGCGTGCGGGAGTGCAAAGTTATACCATTTAAAAGGGCTGAAGAGTGCTCATTGCAGCGGGTGGGCCATAGTAAAAAGCGGTTGAGAAAAGGTGCGAATGTCAAACCATACATTATCAAAAAAGGGAGCGGAGGTGTTTGGCCGCGACAAGGTGTGAATGTCCACCCATAATTAATGAAAAGCGGGCAACGAGTAGGTTCGAATGCCCAACCATACATCATCAAAAGCAGGAGTGGATGTGTTCGGCTACAAGAAGGTTTGAATGTCTGACCATAGTTTGTAAAAAGCGGGTAAGAAAAGGTTCGAATGCCCGAACATACACCATCAAAGGAGGGAGCGGAGGTGTTCCGCTGTAAGAAGGTGTGAATGTCCGACCATAGTTGGTAAAAAGCGGGTAAGAAAAGGTTAAAATACCCGACTGTACACAATCAATAGCGGGAGCGGAGTTATTCGGCTACTAAAAGGTGTGAAAGTCCGACCATGGTTTGTAAAAAGCGGGTAAGAAAAGGTTCGAATGCCCGACAATGTATGATCAAAAGAGGGAGCAGAGGTTTTCGGCTGAAAGAAGGTCTGAATGTCCAACCATAATTTGTAAAAACTGGGGAAGAAAAGGCTCGAAAGCCCGACTATACACCATCAACAGCTGGAGCGAAGGTGTTCAGCTTCAAGAAGGTCTGAATGTCCATTAATAATTGCTAGAAAACATAAAAGAGATTTTTTGAATATCAAACCAAACATGATCATAAGCGGGAGAGGAGGTGTTCAGCTGCAAGAAGGTGTGAATGTCCACCCATAATTACTGAAAATTGGGTAAGAAAAGTTGCGAATGCCCAACCATACATCATCAAAAGCAGGAGTGGATGTGTTCGGCTACAAGAAGGTTTGAATGTCCGACAATAGTTTGTAAAAAGCGGGTAAGAAAAGGTTCGAATGCCCGAACATACACCATCAAAAGAGGAAGCGGAGGTGTTCCGCTGTAAGAAGGTGTGAATGTCCAGCCATACAAGTATGTTGGAGAGGAAGCTGTGAATAGCCGACCATAGTTTGCAAAAAGCGGGTGAGAAAAGGTGCGAATGTCCAGCCATACATGATCAAAACAGGGAGCGGAGGTGTTTGGCTGCGACAAGGTGTGAATGTCCACCCATAATTAATGAAAAGCGGGCAACAAGTAGGTTCGAATGCCCAAGCATACATCATCAAAAGCAGGAGTGGATGTGTTCGGCTACAAGAAGGTTTGAGTGTCCGAGCATAGATTGTAAAAAGCGGGTAAGAAAAGGTTTGAATGCCCGAACATACACCATCAAAAGAGGGAACGGAGGTGTTCCGCTGTAAGAAGGTGTGAATAGCCGACCATAGTTGGTAAAAAGCGGGTAAGAAAAGGTTAAAATACCCGAATGTACACAATCAATAGCGGGAGCGGATGTGTTCGGCTACAAGAAGGTGTGAAACTCCGACAATGGTTTGTAAAAAGCGGGTAAGAAAAGGTGCGAATGCCCTACAATATATGATCAAAAGAGGGAGCGGAGGTTTTCGGCTACAAGAAGGTGTGAAAGTCCACCCATGGTTCGTAAAAAGCGGGTAACAAAAGATTCGAATGCCCGACTATACACCATCAAAAACGGGAGCGGAGGTGTTCAGCTACAAGAAGGTGTGAAAGTCCACCCATGGTTTGTAAAAAGCGGGTAAGAAAAGGTTCGAATGCCCGAATATACACCATCAAAAGCGGAAGCGGAGATGTTCGGCTGCAAGAAGGTGTTAACGTCCGACCAAAGTTTGTAAAAAGCAGGGAAAAGCGATAAAAAGCTTTTCGTGAGTTCATGCATTTTATTTTGCTTATAAAATGCATTCCTTCACTCAAACTATGTTAAAACTTATTTGTCCTTCATATTTACCATGTCTAGAAAGATTTAAACAAAAAAACAACGTAGTACTTTGCAGTAAAAGAAAGAGCAAATCTAAAGTTTCAGGAATCCGAGTATAAGCTTGCTTTCATGAGTTCTGCACGATTTCGGATTTTGCTGTGAAATTAATTGCTTTGCTCAAACCAAGTTAAAACTGCTTTGTCCTTCCATATTTATCAATATCGAGATAGAGGAGTGGATGTGTTCGGCTACAAGAAGGTTTGAATGTCCGAGCATAGTTTGCAAAAAGCGGGTAAGAAAAGGTTCGAATGCCCGAACATACACCATCAAAAGAGGGAGCGGAGGTGTTCCACTGTAAGAAGATGTGGATGTCCAACCATAGTTGGTAAAAAGCGGGTAAGAAAAGGTTAAAATACCCGACTGTACACAATCAATAGCGGGAGCGGATGCGTTCGGCTACAAGAAGGTGTGAAAGTCCGACCATGGTTTGTAAAAAGCGGGTAAGAAAAGTTGCGAATGACCGACAATGTATGATCAAAAGAGGGAGCGGAGGTTTTTGGCTACAAGAAGATTTGAATGTCCGACCATAGTTTGTAAAAAGTGGGTAAGAAAAGGGTGAGAATGCCCGAACATACATCATCAAAAGCAGGAGTGGATGTGTTCGGCTACAAGAAGGTTTGAATGTCTGACCATAGTTTGTAAAAAGCGGGTAAGAAAAGGTTCGAATGCCCGAACATACACCATCAAAGGAGGGAGCGGAGGTGTTCCGCTGTAAGAAGGTGTGAATGTCCGACCATAGTTGGTAAAAAGCGGGTAAGAAAAGGTTAAAATACCCGACTGTACACAATCAATAGCGGGAGCGGAGTTATTCGGCTACTAAAAGGTGTGAAAGTCCGACCATGGTTTGTAAAAAGCGGGTAAGAAAAGGTTCGAATGCCCGACAATGTATGATCAAAAGAGGGAGCAGAGGTTTTCGGCTGAAAGAAGGTCTGAATGTCCAACCATAATTTGTAAAAACTGGGGAAGAAAAGGCTCGAAAGCCCGACTATACACCATCAACAGCTGGAGCGGAGGTGTTCAGCTGCAAGAAGGTCTGAATGTCCATCAATAATTGCTAGAAAACATGAAAGAGAATTTTCGAATATCAAACCAAACATGATCATAAGCGGGAGAGGTGTTCAGCTGCAAGAAGGTGTGAATGTCCACCCATAATTACTGAAAAATGGGTAAGAAAAATTGCGAATGCCCAACCATACATCATCAAAAGCAGGAGTGGATGTGTTCGGCTACAAGAAGGTTTGAATGTCCGACCATAGTTTGTAAAAAGCGGGTAAGAAAAGGTTCGAATGCCCGAACATACACCATCAAAAGAGGGAGCGGAGGTGTTCCGCTGTAAGAAGGTGCGAATGTCCGACCATAGTTGGTAAAAAGCAGATAAAAAAAGGTGAAAATACCCGACTGTACACAATCAATAGTGGGAGCGGAGTTGTTCAGCTACAAGAAGGTGTGAAAGTCCGACCATGGTTTGTAAAAAGCGGGTGAGAAAAGGCTCGTATGCCCGGATATACACCATCAAAAGCGGAAACGGAGGTGTTCGGCTTCAAGAAGACATAAACGTCCAACCAAAGTTTGTAAAAAGCAGTTAAGAAAAGGTTTGAATATCCAACCAAACATAATCAAAAGCGGGAGCAGAGCTGTTCGACTGCAAGTAGGTGTGAATGTCAGATCATAATTTGCAAAAAGCTGATGAGAAAAGGTGAGAATGCCCGACTATACACAATCAAATGCGGGAGCGGAGTTGTTCGGCTGTGAGTAGGTGTAAATCTCCGACCATAATTGCTGAAAAATGTGTTAGAAAAGGTAAGAATGCCGGTCCATACATCATCAAAAGCGGGAGAGGTGGTGTTCGGCTGCAAGTAGGTGTGAATGTGTGACTAAAGTTTATAACAAGCGTGTAAGACAAGATACTATTGCCAGACCATACATGATCAAAACAGGGAGCGGAGGTGGTTCAGCTGCAAGGTGTGAATGTCTGAGTAAAGTTTGTAAAAAGCGGGTAAGACAAGGTGCGAATGCCTGACAATGTATGATCAAAAGATGGAGCGGAGGTTTTCGGCTGCAAGGTCTGAATGTCCAACCATAATTTGTAAAAACCGGGGAAGAAAAGGCTCGAAAGCCCGACTATACACCATCAAAAGCGGGAGCAGAGGTGTTCAGCTGCAAGAAGGTCTGAATGTCCACCAATAATTACTGAAAAATGGTTAAGAAAAGGTGCGAATGCCCAACCATACATCATCAAAAGCAGGAGAGGTGTTTGGCTGCAAGAACCTGTGAATGTCCAGCCATAATTACTCACAAACGGGTAAGAAAAGGTAGTATTGCCAGACCATACATGATCAAAACAGGGAGCGGAGGTGGTTCAGCTGCAAGGTGTGAATGTCTGACTATAGTTTGTAAAAAGCGGGTAAGACAAGGTGCGAATGCCCGACAATGTATGATCAAAAGCGGGAGCGGTGTTGTTCAGCTGCAAGAAGGTCTGAATGTCCAACCATAATTGCTAGAAAACATGAAAGAAAATTTTCGAAAATCAAACCGCACATGATCATAAGTGGGAGAGGAGGTGTTCAGCTGCAAGAAGGTGTGAATGTCCACCCATAATTCTTGAAAAATGGGTAAAAAAAAGGTGCGAATGCCCAACCATACATCATCATAAGCAGGAGTGGATATGTTCGGCTACAAGAAGGTGTGAACGTCCAACCAAAGTTTTTAAAAAGCAGTTAAGAAAAGGTTCGAATATCCAACCAAACATAATCAAAAGCAGGAGCAGAGCTGTTCGACTGCAAGTAGGTGTGAATGTCAGATCATAATTTGCAAAAAGCTGATGAGAAAGGATGAGAATGCCCGACTATACACCATCAAATGCGGGAGCGGAGTTGTTCGGCTGTGAGTAGGTGTGAATGTCCAGCCATAATTACTCACAAACGGGTAAGAAAAGGTAGTATTGCCAGACCATACATGATCAAAACAGGGAGCGGAGTTGGTTCAGCTGCAAGAAAGAGTAAATGTCTGCCTAAAGTTCAAATATATTCACAAAAGCGGTAGGAGAGGTCTTCGGATGAGAGTGGTTGAGAATTTCAAACCATAATCTATAAAATGCGGTGAAAAAAAAGGTGTGATAGAACACTAAAAGGTGGAGCGGAAGTGTTCGGCTGCAAGAAGGTGTGAATGTCCGACTATATTTGGTGAAAAGCAGGTGAAGCAAGGTCTGAATGCCCAACCTTACATCATCAAAAGCTAGATCAGAGGTGTTCGGCTGCAAGAAGGCCATAGTTTGCCAAAAGCGGGTAAGGTGCGAATGACCGACTAAATATCAACAAAAGTGGGGGCGGAGGTCTTCGGATGCAAGTGGGTGTGGATATCCCACCATACAAGTATGGTGGAGAGGAAGCTGTGAATGGCCGACCATAGTAAAAAGTGGGTGAGAAAAGGTGCGAATTTCAAACCATACATGATCAAAACAGGGAGCGGAGGTGTTTTGCTGCGACAAGGTGTGAATATCCACCCATAATTAATGAAAAGCGGGCAACAAGTAGGTTCGACTGCCCAACCATACATCATCAAAAGCAGGAGTGGATGTGTTCGGCTACAAGAAGGTTTGAATGTCTGACCATAGTTTGTAAATGCGGGTAAGAAAAGGTTCGAATGCCCGAACATACACCATCAAAGGAGGGAGCGGAGGTGTTCCGCTGTAAGAAGGTGTGAATGTCCGACCATAGTTGGTAGAAAGCGGGTAAGAAAAGGTTAAAATACCCGACTGTACACAATCAATAGCGGGAGCGGAGTTGTTCGGCTACTAACAGGTGTGAAAGTCTGACCATGGTTTGTAAAAAGTGAGTAAGAAAAGGTGCGAATGCCCGACAATGTATGATCAAAAGCGGAAGCGGAGGTGTTCGGCTGGAAGAAGGTGTGAACGTCCGACCAAAGTATGTAAAAAGCAGTTAAAAAAAGGTTCGAATATCCAACCAAACATAATCAAAAGTGGGAGCAGAGCTGTTCGACTGCAAGTAGGTGTGAATGTCCAGCCATAATTACTCACAAACGGGTAAGAAAAGGTAGTATTGCCAGACCATACATGATCAAAACAGGGAGCAGAGGTGGTTCAGCTGCAAGATCTGATTGTCCAACCATAATTTGTAAAAACCAGGTAAGAAAAGGTTCGAATGCCCGAATACATACCATCAAAAGCGGAAGCGGAGGTGTTCGGCTGCAAAAAGGTGTGAATGTTCGACTAAAGTTTGTAAAAAGCGGGTAAGACAAGGTGCGAATGCCTGACAATGTATGATCAAAAGCAGGAGCGGAGGTGTTCAGCTGCAAGAAGGTCTAAATGTCCATCAATAATTGCTAGAAAACATGAAAGAAAATTTTCGAAAATCAAACCACAAATGATCATAAGTGGGAGAGGAGGTGTTCAGCTGCAAGAAGGTTTGAATGTTCACCCATAATTCCTGAAAAATGGGTAAAAAAAAGGTGCGAATGCCCAACCATACATCATCAAAAGCAGGAGTGGATGTGTTCGGCTACAAGAAGGTGTGAATGTCCGACCAAAGTTTGTAAAAAGCAGTTAAGAAAAGGTTCGAATATCCAACAAAACATAATCAAAAGCGGGAGCAGAGCTGTTCGACTGCTAGTAGGTGTGAATATCAGATCATAATTTGCAAAAAGCTGATGAGAAAGGGTGAGAATGCCCGACTATACACCATCAGATGCGGGAGCGGAGTGTTTCGGCTGTGAGTAGGTGTGAATCTCCGACCATAATTGCTGAAAAATGTGTTAGAAAAGGTAAGAATGCCGGTCCATACATCATCAAAAGCGAGAGAGGTGGTGTTCGGCTGCAAGTAGGTGTGAATGTCCAGCCATAATTACTCACAAACGGGTAAGAAAAGGTAGTATTGCCAGACCATACATGATCAAAACAGGGAGCGGAAGTGGTTCAGCTGCAAAAAGGTGTGAATGTCCGACTAAAGTTCAAATATATTAACAAAAGCGGGAGGAGAGGTCTTCGGATGAGAGTGGTTGAGAATTTCCAACCATAATCTATAAAATGCGGTGAAAAAAAAGGTGTGATAAAACACTAAAAGGTGGAGCGGAAGTGTTCGGCTGCAAGAAGGTGTGAATGTCCGACCATAATTAATAAAAAATGTGTTAGAAAAGGTAAGAATGCCGGACCATACATCATCAAAAGCGGGAGAGGTGGTGTTCGGCTGCAAAAAGGTGTGAATGTTCGACTAAAGTTTGTAAAAAGCGGGTAAGACAAGGTGCGAATGCCTGACAATGTATGATCAAAAGCAGGAGCGGAGGTGTTCAGCTGCAAGAAGGTCTAAATGTCCATCAATAATTGCTAGAAAACATGAAAGAAAATTTTCGAATATCAAACCGCAAATGATCATAAGCGGGAGAGGAGGTGTTTAGCTGCAAGAAGGTGTGAATGTCCACCCATAATTACCGAAAAATGTTTAAGAAAAGGTGCGAATGCCCAACCATACATCATCAAAAGCAGGAGTGGATGTGTTCGGCTACAAGAAGGTTTGAATGTCCGACCATAGTTAGCAAAATGTGGGAAAGAAAAGGTTAAAATACCCGACTGTACACAATCAATAGCGGTAGCGGAGTTGTTCGGCTACAAGTAGGTGTGAATGTCCGACAATATTTGGTGAAAAGCAGGTGAAGCAAGGTCTGAATGCCCAACCTTACATCATCAAAAGCGAGATCAGAGGTGTTTGGCTGCAAGAAGGCCATAGTTTGCCAAAAGCGGGTAAGGTGCGAATGACCGACTAAATATCAACAAAAGTGGGGGCGGAGGTCTTCGGATGCAAGTGGGTGTGAATATCCCACCATACAAGTATGGTGGAGAGGAAGCTGTGAATAGCCGACCATAGTTTGGAAAAAGCCGGTGAGAAAAGGTGCGAATGTCCAACCATACATGATCAAAACAGGGAGCGGAGGTGTTTGGCTGCGACAAGGTGTGAATGTCCACCCATAATTAATGAAAAGTGGGCAACAAGTAGGTTTGAATGCCCAACCATACATCATCAAAAGCAGGAGTGGATGTGTTCGGCTACAAGAAGGTTTGAATGTCTGACCATAGTTTGTAAATGCGGATAAGAAAAGGTTCGAATGCCCGAACATACACCATCAAAAGAGGGAGCGGAGGTGTTCCGCTGTAAGAAGGTGTGATCGTCCGACCATAGTTGGTAAAAAGCGGGTAAGAAAAGGTTAAAATACCCGACTGTACACAATCAAAAGAGGGAGCGGAGTTGTTCAGCTAAGAGAAGGTGTGAAAGTCCGACCATGGTTTGTAAAAAGCGGGTAAGAAAAGGTTCGTATGCCCGAATATACACCATCAAAAGCGGAAGTGGAGGTGTTCGGCTGCAAGAAGGTGTGAATGTCCAGCCATAATTACTCACAAACGGGTAAGAAAAGGTAGTATTGCCAGACCATACATGATCAAAACAGGGAGCGGAGGTGGTTCAGCTGCAAGGTGTGAATGTCCGAATAAAGTTTGTAAAAAGCGGGTAAGACAAGGTGCGAATGCCCGACAATGTATGATCAAAAGAGGGAGCGGAGGTGATCAGCTGCAGGAAGGTCTGAATGTCCAACCATAATTTGTAAAAACCGGGAAGAAAAGGCTCAACAGCCCGACTATACACCATCAAAAGCGGGAGCAGAGGGGTTATGCTGCAAGAAGGTCTGAATGTCCATCAATAATTGCTTTAAAACATGAAAGAAAATTTTCGAATATCAAACCGCAAATGATCATAAGCGGGAGAGGAGGTGTTCAGCTGCATGAAGGTGTGAATTTCCGGACATAATTTCTGAAAAATGGGTAAAAAAAGGTGCGAATGCCCAACCATACATTATCAAAAGCAGGTGTGAATGTCAGATCATAATTTGCAAAAAGCTGATGAGAAAGGTTGAAAATGCCCGACTATACACCATCAAATGCGGGAGCGGAGGTGTTCGGCTGTGAGTAGGTGTGAATGTCCGACCATAATTGCTGAAAAATGTGTTAGAAAAGGTAAAAATGCCAGACCATACATCATCAAAAGCGGGAGAGGTGGTGTTCGGCTGCAAAAAGGTGTGAATGTTCGACTAAAGTTTGTAAAAAGCAGGTAAGACAAGGTGCGAATGCCTGACAGTGTATGATCAAAAGCAGGAGCGGAGGTGTTCAGCTGCAAGAAGGTGTGAATGTCCACCCATAATTCCTGAAAAATGGGTAAAAAAAAGGTTTGAATATCCAACCAAACATAATCAATAGCGGGAGCAGAGCTGTTCAACTGCAAGTAGGTGTGAATGTCAGATGATAATTTTCAAAAAGCTGATGAGAAAGGGTGAGAATGCCCGACTGTACGCAATCAAATGCGGGAGCGGAGTTGTTCCGCTCTGAGTAGGTGTGAATCTCCGACCATAATTGCTGAAAAATGTGTTAGAAAAGGTAAGAATGCCTCTCAAAAAGCAAGAGAGGTGGTGTTTGGCTGCAAGTAGGTGTGAATGTCCAGCCATAATTACTCACAAACGGGTAAGAAAAGGTAGTATTGCCAGACCATACATGATCAAAACAGGGAGCGGAGGTGGTTCAGCTGCAAGAAGGTGTGAATGTCCATCAATAATTGCTTTAAAACATGAAAGAAAATTTTCGAATATCAAACCGCACATGATCATAAGCGGGAGAGGATGTGTTCGGCTGCAAGAAGGTGTGAATGTCCTCCCATAATTCCTGAAAAATGGGTAAAAAAAGGTGCGAATGCCAAACCATACATTATCAAAAGCAGGTGTGAATGTCTGAGCATAATTGCTGAAAAATGTGTTAGAAAAGGTAAGAATGCCGGACCATACATCATCAAAAGCGGGAGAGGTGGTGTTCGGCTGTAAAAAGGTGTGAATGTTCGACTAAAGTTTGTAAAAAGCGGGTAAGACAAGGTGCGAATGCCTGACAATGTATGATCAAAAGCAGGAGCGGAGGTGTTCAGCTGCAAGAAGGTCTAAATGTCCATCAATAATTGCTAGAAAACATGAAAGAAAATTTTCGAAAATCAAACCGCAAATGATCATAAGTGGGAAAGGAGGTGTTCAGCTGCAAAAAGGTGTGAATGTCCACCCATAATTCCTGAAAAATGGGTAAAAAATAGGTGCGAATGCCCAACCATACATCATCAAAAGCAGGAGTGGATGTGTTCGGCTACAAGAAGGTGTGAAAGTCCGACCGTGGTTTGTAAAAAGCGTGTAAGAAAAGGTGCGAATGCCCGACAATGTATGATCAAAAGAGGGAGCGGAGGTGTTCGGCTGCAAGAAGGTGTGAACGTCCGTCCAAAGTTTGTAAAAAGCAGTTAAGAAAAGGTTTGAATATCCAACCAAACATAATCAAAAGCGGGAGCAGAGCTGTTCGACTGCAAGTAGGTGTAAATGTCAGATCATAATTTGTAAAAAGCTGTTGAGAAAGGGTGAGAATGCCCGACTATACACCATCAAATGCGGGAGCGGAAGTGTTCGGCTGTGAGTAGGTGTGAATCTCTGACCATAATTGCTGAAAAATGTGTTAAAAAAGACTAGAATGCCGGACCATACATCATCAAAAGCGGGAGAATTTGTGTTCGGCTGCAAGTAGGTGTGAATGTCCAGCCATAATTACTCACAAACGGGTAAGAAAAGGTTGTATTGCCAGACCATACATGATCAAAACAGGGAGCGGAGGTGGTTCAGCTACAAAGTGTAAATTTCTGACTAAAGTTTTTAAAAAGCGGGTAAGACAAGGTTCGAATGCCCGACAATGTATGATCAAAAGTGTGAGCGGAGGTTTTCGGCTGCAAGGTCTGAATGTCCAACCATAATTTGTAAAAATCGGGGAAGAAAAGGCTTGAAAGCCCGACTGTACACAATCAAAAGACGGAGCGGAGTTGTTCAGCTAAGAGAAGGTGTGAAAGTCCGACCATGGTTTGTAAAAAGCGGGTAAGAAAAGGTTCGTATGCCCGAATATACACCATCAAAAGAGGGAGTGGAGGTGTTCGGCTGCAAGAAGGTGTGAACGTCCGACCAAAGTTTGTAAAAAGCAGTTAAGAAATGGTTCGAATATCTAACCAAACATAATAAAAAGCGGGAGCAGAGCTGTTCGACTGTAAGTACGTGTGAATGTCAGATCATAATTTGCAAAAAGCTGATGAGAAAGGGTGAGAAGTCCCAACTTTACAACATCAAATGCGGTAGCGGAGTTGTTCGGCTGTAAGTAGGTGTGAATCTCCGACCATAATTGCTGAAAAATGTGTTAGAAAAGGTAAGAATGCCGGTCCATACATCATCAAAAGCGGGAGAGGTGGTGTTCGGCTGCAAGTAGGTGTGAATGTCCATTCATAATTACTCACACACGGGTAAGAAAAGGTAGTATTGCCAGACCATACATGATCAAAACAGGGAGCGGAGTTGGTGCAGCTGCAAGAAGGTGTGAATGTCCGACTAAAGTTTGTAAAAAGCGGGTAAGACAAAGTGCGAATGCCCGACAATGTATGATCAAAAGAGGGAGCGGAGGTGTTCGGCTGCAAGAAGGTCTGAATGTCCAACCATAATTTGTAAAAACCGGGAAGAAATGAATCGAAAGCCCAACTATACACCATCAAAAGCGGGAGCAGAGGGGTTCAGCTGCAAGAAGGTCTGCATGTCCATCAATAATTGCTTTAAAACATGAAAGAAAATTTTCGAATATCAAACCGCACATGATCACAAGCGGGAGAGGAGGTGTTCGGCTGCAAGAAGGTGTGAATGTCCTCCCATAATTCCTGAAAAATGGGTAAAAAAAGGTGTGAATGCCCAACCATACATTATCAAAACAGGGAGCGGAGATGGTTCAGCTGCAAGGTGTAAATTTCTGACTAAAGTTTTTAAAAAGCGGTTTAAAAACTGATTTGTCCTTCATAGTTATCCATGTCTAAAAATGTTTGAAGCAACTTCCTCATATTACCCTGAATGAGAAAGAACCACACTTGTGATTAAGCCATACGTTCCTTTTGAGGAGTTCTGCATGATTTGGGATTTTGCTATTAAATAAATTCCTTCACTCCAACCGAGTGAAAACTGATTTTACCTTCATATTTATGAATGTCTAGATCAACTTCAACAAAGAACAACATTGTATTTTGCAGTAGAAGAAGTTGAAATTGATCTAGACATTGATAAATATGAAGTTCAAAGCAGTTTCCACTTGGTTTGAGTGAAGGAATGAATTTTATAGCAAAATCGGAAATCCTGCACTCCTCAAAAGGAACGTATTGTTCAACCAAAGGGATGCTTCTTTCTCATTCAGGGTAATATGAGGAACTTTATGCTTGATACATTTTTAGACATGGATAATTATGAAGGACAAAGCAATTTTAACTTGGTTTGAGCAAAGCAATTCATTTACAGGAAAATCCGAAATCGTGCAGAACTCATGAAAGCAAGCTTTTTCTCGGATTCCTGATCCTCCAGTGTTGCTCTTTCCTATACTGTAAAATACAACGTTATTCTTTGTTGAAATTGATCTAGACATTGATAAATATGTAGGACAAAGCAGTTTTAACTTGGTTTGAGTGAAGGAATTAATTTTATACATAAAATCCCAAATCATGCAGAACGTATGAAAAGAAGCTTATTCTCGGATTCCTGATCCTTCAGTGTTGCTCTTTCTTCTACTGCAAAATACACTGTTGTTATTTATTGAAGTCGATCTAGACATTGATAAATATGAAGGACAAAGCAGTTTTCACTTGGTTTGAGTGAAGGAATTAATTTTATACATAAAATCCCAAATCATGCAGAACTCATGAAAATAAGCTTATTCTCGGATTCCTAAAACTTTTGATCTGCTCTTTCTTTTACTGCAAATTACAACGTTTTTTTTTTAAAAAATCTATCTAGACATTGATAAATATTAAGGTAATAGCCGTTTTAACATAGTTTGAGTGAAGGAATTCATTTTATAGATAAAATCCCAAATCATGCAGAACTTATCACAAGTGTGGTTCTTTCTCATTCAGGGTAATATGAGGAAGTTTATGCTTGAAATATATGTAGAAATGGGTACATATGAAGGACAAAGCAGTTTTAACTTAGTTTGAGTGAAGGAATTTATTTTATAGCAAAATCCGAAATCGTGCAGAACTCATGAAAGCAAGCTTATTCTCGGATTCCTGATCCTTCAGTGCTGCTCTTTCTTCTACTGCAAAATACAACGTTGTTATTTGTTTAAGTCGATGTAGACATTGATAAATATGAAGGACACAACAGTTTTAATTTGGTTTGAGTGAAGGAATTCATTTTATAGTAAAATCCCAAATCGTGCAGAACTCATGAAAATAAGCTTAGTCTCGGAGTCCTAAAACTTTTGATCTGCTCTTTCTTTTACTGTAAATTACAACGGTTTTTTTTTTTTAAATCTATCTAGACATTGATAAATATTAAGGTAATAGCCGTTTTAACATAGTTTGAGTGAAGGAATTCATTTTATAGATAAAATCCCAAATCATGCAGAACTCCTCAAAAGGGGCGTATGGCTTAATCACAAGTGTGGTTCTTTCTCATTCAGGGTAATATGAGAAAGTTTATGCTTGAAATATATGTAGAAATGGGTACATATGAAGGACAAAGCAGTTTTAACTTAGTTTGAGTGAAGGAATTTATTTTATAGCAAAATCCGAAATCGTGCAGAACTCATGAAAGCAAGATTATACTCGGATTCCTGAAACTTTAGATTTGTTCTTTCTTTTACTGCAAAATACAACGTTGTTTTTTGTGGAAATCTATCTAGACATTGATAAATACCAGCCGAACATCTCTGCTGTCGCTTTTGATAATTTATGGTTGGGCATTCTTACCTTTTCTTACCCGCATTTTATAAATTATGATCCGACATTCACACCTACTTGCAGTCGAACACCTTCTCTCCCACTTTTGATGATGAATGGTCCGGCATTCTTACCTTTTTTTTACCCATTTTTCAGTAATTATGGATGGACATTCAGCCCTTCTTACAGCCGACCAACTCCGCTCCCGCATTTGATGGTGTATAGTCGGGTATTCTCACCCTTTCTCATCAGCTTTTTGCAAATTATGATCTGACATTCACACCTACTTGCAGTCGAACAGCTCTGCTCCCGCTTTTGATTATGTTTGGTTAGATATTCGAACATTTTCTTAACTGCTTTTTACAAACTTTGGTCGGACGTTCACACCTTCTTGCAGACGAACAACTCCTTCCCGCAATTGATTGTGTACAGTCGGTATTGTAACCTTTTCTTACCCACTTTTTACCAACTATGGTCGGACGTTCTTACCTTCTTACAACGGAACACCTCCGCTCCCTCTTTTGATGGTGTATATTCGGAAATTCGAACCTTTTCTTACCCGCCTTTTATCTATGGTCGGACATTCAGACCTTCTTGCAGCTGAACACCTCCGCTCCCACTTTTGATGGTGTATAGTCGGGCTTTCGAGCCTTTTCTTCCCCGGTTTTTACAAATTATGGCTGGACATTCAGACCTTGCAGCCGAAAATCTCCACTCCCTCTTTTGATCATACATTGTCGGGCATTCGCACCTTGTTTTACCCGCTTTTTACAAACTTTAGTCAGAAATTCACACCTTGCAGCTGAACCACCTCCGCTCCCTGTTTTGATCATGTATGGTCTGGCAATACTACCTTTTCTCACCCGTTTGTGAGTAATTGTGGATGGACATTCACACCTACTTGCAGCCGAACACCACCTCTCCCGCTTTTGATGATGTATGGACCGGCATTCTTACCTTTTCTAACACATTTTTCAGCAATTATGGTCGGAGATTCACAACTACTCACAGCCGAACAACTCCGCTACCGCGTTTATATAGTCAGGACTTCTCACCCTTTCTCATCAGCTTTTTGCAAATTATGATCTGACATTCACACCTACTTGCAGTCGAACAGCTCTGCTCCCGCTTTTGATTATGTTTGGTTAGATATTCGAACATTTTCTTAACTGCTTTTTACAAACTTTGGTCGGACGTTCACACCTTCTTGCAGCTGAACACCTCCGCTTCCACTTTTGATGGTGTATATTCGGGCATACAAACCTTTTCTTACCCGCTTTTTGCAAACCTTGGTCAGACTTTCACACTTTGCTGCTGAACAACTCCGCTCCCTCTTTTGATTGTGTACAGTCGGGTATTTTCACCTTTTCTTACCCGCTTTTTACCAACTATGGTCCGACATTCAAACCTTCTTGTAGCCGAACACATCCACTCCTCCTTTTCTAGAAATTATGGGTGGACATTCAGACTTTCTTGCAGCCGAAAACCTCCGCTCCCTCTTTCTAGCATACATTGTCGGGCATTCGCACCTTTTCGTACCCGCTATTTAAAAGCCATGGTCAGACTTTCACACCTTTTAGTAGCCTAACAACTCCGCTCCCGCTATTGATTGTATACAGTCGGGTATTGTAAACTTTTCTTACCCGCTTTTTACCAACTATGGTCAGACATTCACACCTTCTTACAGCGGAACACCTCCGCTCCCGCTATTGAATGGTGTATATTCGGGCATTCGAACCTATTCTTACCCCCTTTTTACAAACTATGCTCGGAGATTCACACCTACTCACAGCCGAACAACTCCGCTCCCGCATTTGATGGTGAATAGTTGGGCATTCTCATCCTTGCTCATCAGCTTTTTGCAAATTATGATCTGACATTCACACCTACTTGCAGTCGAACAGCTCTGCTTCCGCTTTTGATTATGTTTGGTTGGATATTCGAACCTTTTCTTAAATGCTTTTTACAAACTTTGGTCGGACATTCACACCTTCTTGTAGCCGGACACATCCACTCCTGCTTTTGATGATGTATGGTTGGGCATTCGCACCCTTTTTTTACCCATTTTTCAGGAATTATGGGTGGACATTCAAACCTTCTTGCAGCTGAACACCTCCTCTCCCACTTATGATCATTGGCGGTTTGATTTTGGAAAATTTTCTTTCATGTTTTCTAGCAATTATTGATGGACATTTAGACCTTCTTGCAGCTGAACACCTCCGCTCCTACTTTTGATCATACATTGTCAGGCATTCGCACCTTGTCTTACCCGCTTTTTACAAACTTTAGTCGAACATTCACACCTTTTTGCAGCCGAACATCACCTCTCCCGCTTTTGATGATGTATGGTCCGGCATTCTTACCTTTTCTAACACAATTTTCAGCAATTATGGTTGGATATTCACACCTTCTTGCAGCCGAACACTTCCTCTCCACCTTTTAGTGTCCTATCACACCTTTTTTTTCACCGCATTTTATAGATTATTGTTGGAAATTCTCAACCACTCTCATCCGAAGACCTCTCCTCCCGCTTTTGTTAATATATTTAAACTTTAGTCGGACATTCACACCTTCTTGCAGCTGAACCACCTCCGCTCCCTGTTTTGATCATGTATGGTCTGGCAATACTACCTTTTTTACCCGTTTGTGAGTAATTATGGCTTGACATTCACACCTACTTGCAGCCGAACACCACCTCTCTTGCTTTTGATGATGTATGGACCGGCATTCTTACCTTTTCTAACACATTTTTCAGCAATTATGGTCGGAGATTCACACCTACTCACAGCCGAAACACTCCGCTCCCACATTTGATGGTGTATAGTCGGGCATTCTCACCCTTTCTCATCAGCTTTTTGCAAATTATGATCTGACATTCACACCTACTTGCAGTCGAACAGCTCTGCTTCCGCTTTTGATTATGTTTGGTTGGATATTCAGAACCTTTTCTTAAATGCTTTTTACAAACTTTGGTCGGACATTCACACCTTCTTGTAGCCGGACACATCCACTCCTGCTTTTGATGATGTATGGTTGGGCATTCGCACCCTTTTTTTACTCATTTTTCAGGAATTATGGGTGGACATTCAAACCTTGCAGCTGAACACCTCCTCTCCCACTTATGATCATTGGCGGTTTGATTTTCGAAAATTTTCTTTCATGTTTTCTAGCAATTATTGATGGACATTTAGACCTTCTTGCAGCTGAACACCTCCGCTCCTGCTTTTGATCATACATTGTCAGGCATTCGCACCTTGTCTTACCCGCTTTTTACAAACTTTAGTCGAACATTCACACCTTTTTGCAGCCGAACACCACCTCTCCCGCTTTTGATGATGTATGGTCCGGCATTCTTACCTTTTCTAACACATTTTTCAGCAATTATGGTCGGACATTCCCACCTTCTTGCAGCCGAACACTTCCGCTCCACCTTTTAGTGTCCTATCACACCTTTTTTTTCACCGCATTTTATAGATTATGGTTGGAAATTCTCAACCACTCTCATCCGAAGACCTCTCCTCCCGCTTTTGTTAATATATTTAAACTTTAGTCGGACATTCACACCTTCTTGCAGCTGAACCACCTCCGCTCCCTGTTTTGATCATGTATGGTCTGGCAATACTACCTTTTTTACCCGTTTGTGAGTAATTATGGCTGGACATTCACACCTACTTGCAGCCGAACACCACCTCTCTCACTTTTGATGATGTATGGACCGGCATTATTACCTTTTCTAACACATTTTTCAGCAATTATGGTCGGAGATTCACACCTACTCACAGCCGAAACACTCCGCTCCCGCATTTGATGGTGTATAGTCGGGCAATCTCACCTTTTCTCATCAGCTTTTTGCAAATTATGATCTGACATTCACACCTGCTTTTGATAATGTATGGTTTTTCATTCGCACCTTTTTTTACCCATTTTTCATGAATTATGGGAGGACATTCACACCTTCTTGCAGCCGAACACCTCCTCTCCTGCTTATGATCATGAGCGGTTTGATATTCGAAAATTTTCTTTCATGTTTTCTAGCAATTATTGATGGACATTCAGACCTTCTTGCAGCTGAACACCTCCGCTCCCGCTTTTGATGGTGTATAGTCGGGCTTTCCAGCCTTTTCTTCCCCGGTTTTTACAAATTGTGGTTGAACATTCAGACCTTCTTGCAGCCGAAAACCTCCGCTCCCTCTTTTGATCATACATTGTCGGGCATTCACACCTTTTCTTACCCGCTTTTTACAAACTTGCACCTTCTTACAGCGGAACACCTCCGCTCCCTCTTTTGATGGTGTATGTTCGGGCATTCAAACCTTTTCTTACCCACTTTTTACAAACTTTGGTCGGATATTGAAACCTTCTTGTAGCCGAACACATCCACTCCTCCTTTTCTAGAAATTATGGGTGGACATTCAGACTTTCTTGCAGCCGAAAACCTCCGCTCCCTCTTTCTAGCATACATTGTCGGGCATTCGCACCTTTTCGTACCCGCTATTTAAAAGCCATGGTCAGACTTTCACACCTTTTAGTAGCCTAACAACTCCGCTCCCGCTATTGATTGTATACAGTCGGGTATTGTAAACTTTTCTTACCCGCTTTTTACCAACTATGGTCAGACATTCACACCTTCTTACAGCGGAACACCTCCGCTCCCGCTATTGAATGGTGTATATTCGGGCATTCGAACCTATTCTTACCCCCTTTTTACAAACTATGCTCGGAGATTCACACCTACTCACAGCCGAACAACTCCGCTCCCGCATTTGATGGTGAATAGTTGGGCATTCTCATCCTTGCTCATCAGCTTTTTGCAAATTATGATCTGACATTCACACCTACTTGCAGTCGAACAGCTCTGCTTCCGCTTTTGATTATGTTTGGTTGGATATTCGAACCTTTTCTTAAATGCTTTTTACAAACTTTGGTCGGACATTCACACCTTCTTGTAGCCGGACACATCCACTCCTGCTTTTGATGATGTATGGTTGGGCATTCGCACCCTTTTTTTACTCATTTTTCAGGAATTATGGGTGGACATTCAAACCTTCTTGCAGCTGAACACCTCCTCTCCCACTTATGATCATTGGCGGTTTGATTTTGGAAAATTTTCTTTCATGTTTTCTAGCAATTATTGATGGACATTTAGACCTTCTTGCAGCTGAACACCTCCGCTCCTACTTTTGATCATACATTGTCAGGCATTCGCACCTTGTCTTACCCGCTTTTTACAAACTTTAGTCGAACATTCACACCTTTTTGCAGCCGAACATCACCTCTCCCGCTTTTGATGATGTATGGTCCGGCATTCTTACCTTTTCTAACACAATTTTCAGCAATTATGGTTGGATATTCACACCTTCTTGCAGCCGAACACTTCCTCTCCACCTTTTAGTGTCCTATCACACCTTTTTTTTCACCGCATTTTATAGATTATTGTTGGAAATTCTCAACCACTCTCATCCGAAGACCTCTCCTCCCGCTTTTGTTAATATATTTAAACTTTAGTCGGACATTCACACCTTCTTGCAGCTGAACCACCTCCGCTCCCTGTTTTGATCATGTATGGTCTGGCAATACTACCTTTTTTACCCGTTTGTGAGTAATTATGGCTTGACATTCACACCTACTTGCAGCCGAACACCACCTCTCTTGCTTTTGATGATGTATGGACCGGCATTCTTACCTTTTCTAACACATTTTTCAGCAATTATGGTCGGAGATTCACACCTACTCACAGCCGAAACACTCCGCTCCCACATTTGATGGTGTATAGTCGGGCATTCTCACCCTTTCTCATCAGCTTTTTGCAAATTATGATCTGACATTCACACCTACTTGCAGTCGAACAGCTCTGCTTCCGCTTTTGATTATGTTTGGTTGGATATTCAGAACCTTTTCTTAAATGCTTTTTACAAACTTTGGTCGGACATTCACACCTTCTTGTAGCCGGACACATCCACTCCTGCTTTTGATGATGTATGGTTGGGCATTCGCACCCTTTTTTTACTCATTTTTCAGGAATTATGGGTGGACATTCAAACCTTGCAGCTGAACACCTCCTCTCCCACTTATGATCATTGGCGGTTTGATTTTCGAAAATTTTCTTTCATGTTTTCTAGCAATTATTGATGGACATTTAGACCTTCTTGCAGCTGAACACCTCCGCTCCTGCTTTTGATCATACATTGTCAGGCATTCGCACCTTGTCTTACCCGCTTTTTACAAACTTTAGTCGAACATTCACACCTTTTTGCAGCCGAACACCACCTCTCCCGCTTTTGATGATGTATGGTCCGGCATTCTTACCTTTTCTAACACATTTTTCAGCAATTATGGTCGGACATTCCCACCTTCTTGCAGCCGAACACTTCCGCTCCACCTTTTAGTGTCCTATCACACCTTTTTTTTCACCGCATTTTATAGATTATGGTTGGAAATTCTCAACCACTCTCATCCGAAGACCTCTCCTCCCGCTTTTGTTAATATATTTAAACTTTAGTCGGACATTCACACCTTCTTGCAGCTGAACCACCTCCGCTCCCTGTTTTGATCATGTATGGTCTGGCAATACTACCTTTTTTACCCGTTTGTGAGTAATTATGGCTGGACATTCACACCTACTTGCAGCCGAACACCACCTCTCTCACTTTTGATGATGTATGGACCGGCATTATTACCTTTTCTAACACATTTTTCAGCAATTATGGTCGGAGATTCACACCTACTCACAGCCGAAACACTCCGCTCCCGCATTTGATGGTGTATAGTCGGGCAATCTCACCTTTTCTCATCAGCTTTTTGCAAATTATGATCTGACATTCACACCTGCTTTTGATAATGTATGGTTTTTCATTCGCACCTTTTTTTACCCATTTTTCATGAATTATGGGAGGACATTCACACCTTCTTGCAGCCGAACACCTCCTCTCCTGCTTATGATCATGAGCGGTTTGATATTCGAAAATTTTCTTTCATGTTTTCTAGCAATTATTGATGGACATTCAGACCTTCTTGCAGCTGAACACCTCCGCTCCCGCTTTTGATGGTGTATAGTCGGGCTTTCCAGCCTTTTCTTCCCCGGTTTTTACAAATTGTGGTTGAACATTCAGACCTTCTTGCAGCCGAAAACCTCCGCTCCCTCTTTTGATCATACATTGTCGGGCATTCACACCTTTTCTTACCCGCTTTTTACAAACTTGCACCTTCTTACAGCGGAACACCTCCGCTCCCTCTTTTGATGGTGTATGTTCGGGCATTCAAACCTTTTCTTACCCACTTTTTACAAACTTTGGTCGGATATTGAAACCTTCTTGTAGCCGAACACATCCACTCCTGCTTTTGATGATGTATGGTTGGGCATTCAAACCTACTTGTTGCCCGCTTTTTACTATGGTCGGCCATTCACAGTTTCCTCTCCACCATACTTGAAATTCTCACCCACTCTCATCCAAAGACCTCTCCTCCCGCTTTTGTTAATATACAGTCAGGCATTCAAACCTTTTCTTACCCGCTTTTTACAAATTATGGTCGGACATTCACACCTACTTGCAGCCGAATATTTCCGCTCCACCTTTTAGTGATGTATGGTTGGCATTTGCACCTTTTCTTACCCTCTTTTTATACTGATTGCTGAAGATTAAGTTGTTCTTTCTCAAACTACAAAATTTTTTTTTTTGTTGAAACTTGATTTGAAGTGGATAAATAAAGAGGACAAACAGTTTTAAGTCAGGCTGATAGAAGGAATTAATTTTTTAGCAAAATCTGTACTTCGTCATATGTCGAGAGATGCTTATTGCTGAAGAAGTTCTTTCTCATTCTACAAAGTACAACGTTGTTTATCGTTGAAACTTGATTAGACATGAATAAATATGAAGGACAAAGCAGTCTTAACTTGGTTTAAGTTAAGGAATTCGTTTTATAGGAGAATCCGAATTCGTGCATAACTCGTAAAATAGAGCTTATTTTCGGATTCCTGAAGAATGAGTCTGGTTCTTTCTCATAATACAAAGTTTGTTGTTTATTGTTGAAACTTCATCAGAAGTGAAGAAATAAATGAATGCCTATCAACAAATGTGGGATCTAAACTCTAGTCCTTCTTCTAAAATAATTTCCATCCATCCATCATCTGCCGCTTATCCGGGGGTCGGGTCGCGGGGGCAGCAGCTTGAGTAGAGAAACCCAGACGTTTCTGTCCCCGGCCACTTCCTCCAGCTCTTCCGGGGGGACCCCGAGGCGTTCCCAGGCCAGCCGAGAGACATAGTCTCTCCAGCGTGTCCTGGGTCTTTCCCGGGGTCTCCTCCCAGTGGGACGTGCCCGGAACACCTCCCCAGGGAGGCGCCCAGGGGGCATCCTAACCAGATGCCCGAGCCACCTCATCTGACTCCTCTCAATGCGGAGGAGCAGCGGTTCTACTCCGAGCTCCTCCCGGATGACTGAGCTTCTCACCCTATCTCTAAGGGAGAGCCCGGACATCCTGCGGAGGAAACCCATTTCGGCCGCTTGTATTCGCGATCTTGTACTTTCGGTCACTACCCACAACTCGTGACCATAGGTGAGGATGGGAACGTAGATTGACCAGTAAGTAGAGAGCTTCGCCTTCTGGCTCAGCTCCCTCTTCACAACGACGGGTCGGTGCAGAGCCCGCAACACTGCAGACGCCGCACCGATCCGCCCGTCAATCTCCCGCTCCATTCGTCCCTCACTCGTGAACAAGACCCCGAGATACTTGAACTCTTCCACTTGGGGAAGGATCTCATTCCCGACCCGGAGAGAGCATTCCACCCTTTTCCGGCTGAGAACCATAGTCTCGGATTTGGAGGTGCTGATTCTCATCCCAGCCGCTTCACACTCGGCTGCGAATCGCTCCAGTGAGAGCTGAAGGTCACGGCCTGACGACGCTAACAGAACCACATCATCTGCAAAAAGCAGAGACCCGATTCTGAGGTCGCCAAATCGGACACCCTCAACGCCCTGGCTGTGCCTAGAAATTCTGTCCATAAAAGTTAGGAACAGAATCGGTGACAAAGGGCAGCCCTGACGGAGTCCAACTCTCACCGGAAATGTATCCGACTTACTGCCGGCAATGCGGACCAAACTCTGGCACCGGTCATACAGAGACCGAACGGCCCCTATCCAGGGGTCCGGCACTCCATATTCCCGGAGCACCCCCCACAGGACTCCACGAGGGACACGGTCGAACGCTTTCTCCAAGTCCACAAAACACATGTAGACTGGTTGGGCGAACTCCCATGCACCCTCCAGGATCCTGCCGAGGGTATAGAGCTGGTCCACTGTTCCACGGCCAGGACGAAAGCCACACTGCATCTCCTGAATCCGAGGCTCGATTATCCGACGGATCCTCCTCTCCAATACCCCCGAATAGACCTTACCAGGGAGGCTGAGGTGTGTGATACCCCTATAGTTGGAACACACCCTCCGGTCCCCCTTTTTAAAGAGGGGGACCACCACCCCAATCTGCCAGTCCAGAGGCACTGTCCCCGATGTCCACGCGATGCTGCAGAGGCGTGTCAGCCAAGACAGCCCTACAACATCCAGAGCCTTGAGAAACCGACGGACCTCATCCACCCCCGGGGCCTTGCCACCGAGGAGCTTTTTGACCACCTCGGCAACCTCAGCCCCAGAGATGGGAGGCCCCGTCTCCGAGCTCTCCGACTCTGCCTCTTCCGAGCATGTGTTGGTAGGATTGAGGAGTTCCTCGAAGTACTCCCCCCACCGACTCACAACATCCCTAGTTGAGGTCAGCAAAGCCCCGTCCCCACTGTAAACAGTGTTGACTGTGAGCCGCTTCCCCCCCCCTGAGACACCGGATGGTGGACCAGAATCTCTTCGAGGCCGTCCGGAAATCGTTCTCCATGGTCTCACCGAACTCCTCCCAGGCCCGGGTTTTTGCCTCAGCAACCGCCGAAGCCGCGGCCCGTCTGGCCTGTCGGTACCTATCAGCTGCTTCCAGGGTCCCACTGGCCAAAAAGGCCCGATAGGACTCCTTCTTCAGCTTGACGGCTTCCCTCACCACTGGTGTCCACCAGCAGGTTCGAGGGTTGCCGCCACGACAGGCACCGACCACCTTACGGCCACAACTCCGATCAGCTGCCTCGGCAATGGAGTCACGGAACATGGCCCATTCGGACTCAATGTCCCCCACCTCCCCCGGGATATGGTTGAAGCTCTGCCGGAGGTGGGAGTTAAAGCTCTTTCTGACGGGGGATTCTGACAAACGCTCCCAGCAGACCCTCACAATACGTTTGGGCCTGCCAGGTCTGATCGGCATCCTCCCCCACCAGCGGAGCCAACTCACCACCAGGTGGTGATCAGTTGACAGCTCCGCCCCTCTCTTCACCCGAGTGTCCAGGACATACGGCCGCAAGTCCGATGATACAACCACAAAGTCGATCATCGAACTGCGACCAAGGGTGTCCTGGTGCCAAGTGCACATATGGACACCCTTATGTCTGAACATGGTGTTCGTTATGGACAGTCCATGACCAGCACAGAAGTCCAACAACATAACACCACTCTGGTTCAGATCGGGGGGGCCGTTCCTCTCAATCACACCCCTCCAGGTCTCACTGTCATTGCCCACGTGAGCATTGAAGTCCCCCAGCAGAACGAGGGAGTCTCCGGTAGGAGCATTCTCCAGTGCCTCCCCCAGAGACTCCAAAAAGGGTGGGTACTCTGAACTGCTGTTTGGCGCATAGGCACAAACAACAGTCAGGACTCGTCCCCCCACCCGAAGGCGGAGGGAGGCTACCCTCTCGTTCACTGGGGTAAACCCCAATGTACTGGCACACAGCCGGGGGGAAATAAGTATGCCCACACCTGCTCTGCGCCTCTCACCACGGGCAACTCCAGAGTGGAAGAGAGTCCAACCCCTCTCAAGAGGACTGGTTCCAGAGCCCAAGCCGTGCATCGAGATGAGTCCGACTATATCTAGCCGGAACCGCTCAGCCTCGTGCACCATCTCCGGCTCCTTCCCCAACAGAGAGGTGACATTCTAAAATAATTTCCTTTCTCAATTCAGAAATTTGTGTGTGTAAGTCACAACACCCGTGACACCAAAACGGCTTTCTTTTCTCTCTTTTCTCAACACTCTACACTGTGAGCACACACACCAAATCAGAAAGGCTTTTTTCTCTCTTTTCTAAATTATGGACTGTGGGGACACAAAACCGCTCTCTCTTTTTTTTTTTTGATTGTGTGCCAGGGCGTTGTCTCACGTATTAGATTATGCTTAAGATACGAATGGGTTTATCAGTCACATCAGAATCCATACATACTGATCCTCCCGTAATAAAATGGTCGGATCTTATCAAACACACTTTGTTTCTTGTGAAAATCAAGTCAGCGAAACAGCGTATACACGTCAAGACCCTGAATCAAGTTTGCCACAAGAACTCATAAGTTTGGCAGTATTGCTCTGCCGTCAGCAATCATATACCCATTTTATTTTCGTGAGACATGTGCAGGCACCTGTTCATCTACTGTTCTATCACTATGAATTAGTTTATCTATTATCAATAAGGATACTTCTACAACTACTATCAAAGTATGTCCGGACTTCTTATGTTGTCAGTTGCTATATATGAATAAGTGGGTAGCTACTGACAAGCATTAAGCATGTCACACAGCCCAAACATATAACATTTCAGGACACACCACACAGTTAACAACCACAGTGAAGCGTGTCAAAGCCCAAACATGTAACATTCAACAGGACACTTACACAACACATTCAAATCAAACAGTCAGACAACATACAAGAACATATACCCCAGCCGGCATTGTTCCCTGCCTATTTTCCTACAGCTCACTATGTGTTTGCACACCTTTATTCACAAACTCTTCAACTTATACTCTTTTACCGAAGCTGCTACAGCTCGATTGGCCGAATACCCTTAGATCCTATTTCGGTGAATTTGACATCTGCCTTACATGTAACAGATTAGCGGTTTAGCAGTTTTAATTTAGTTTGAGTGAAGGAATTCATTTTATAGCAAAATCCGAAATCGTGAAGAACTCATGAAAGGAAGCTTATTCTCGGATTCCTGAAACTTTAGATTTGCTCTTTCTTTTACTGCAAAGTACAACGTTGTTTTTTTTTTTGACAGTTTTAACATAGTTTGAGTGAAGGAATTCATTTTATAGATAAAATCCCAAGAGTCTGCTGAGAAAAGAGAGTGAATGCGAAGTAGACTTTAACACAGCTCTGGGAGCGAGAAGAGTGTGGGCTAAGCGGGAGAATTGCTTGAAAGAAATCGACACCGAATGAGCGGTCAGAACAAAGCCTCAATACGGTGTTCCCATGGTGTTTTTGTTGCTGCCTTGTCTTTTGCACAGAGTAAAAGACAAGGCAGCCATCGAATAGGGCCCGATTGTTCCTACTTGGTCAGCCGAGGAGCAAGGGGGGGGAGAAAGCGTCTCAATCAAGCAAAGCTCACCATGGGGAAGGTGGCTATGCCAACTAGCCTGATGCCTTGCTCCCGCAGTGACGGATAATCGTACTCTGGTTTCTCTTCATAACGTACAACTCTTTCGCCTTTTATTAAAGACTTCCGTGGAGAGCAGCACTAATGAGTTGTTTCTATTTTTGGCAGGCTTTACCTTTGCGGGTGAAGCCCTTTCTGTCTGTGCAAAAAAAATCTTGTTACTGTGCAGAGTGACTTCTCTGAGTAGAGTCGCCTTACCTGTTGCGACTGTGCCGATGTTTGAAGCTGGAGTGCAAAGGTGTTGCTTGAATGGTGTTTGCTGGAGCGTGCGGGAGTGCAAAGTTATACCATTGAAAAGGGCTGAAGAGTGCTCATTGCAGCGGGTGGGCCATAGTAAAAAGCGGTTGAGAAAAGGTGCGAATGTCAAACCATACATGATCAAAATAGGGAGCGGAGGTGTTTGGCCGCGACAAGGTGTGAATGTCCACCCATAATTAATGAAAAGCGGGCAACGAGTAGGTTCGAATGCCCAACCATACATCATCAAAAGCAGGAGTGGATGTGTTCGGCTACAAGAAGGTTTGAATGTCTAACCATAGTTTGTAAAAAGCGGGTAAGAAAAGGTTAGAATGCCCGAACATACACCATCAAAGGAGGGAGCGGAGGTGTTCCGCTGTAAGAAGGTGTGAATGTCCGACCATAGTTGGTAAAAAGCGGGTAAGAAAAGGTTAAAATACCCGACTGTACACAATCAATAGCGGGAGCGGAGTTATTCGGCTACTAAAAGGTGTGAAAGTCCGACCATGGTTTGTAAAAAGCGGGTAAGAAAAGGTTCGAATGCCCGACAATGTATGATCAAAAGAGGGAGCAGAGGTTTTCGGCTGAAAGAAGGTCTGAATGTCCAACCATAATTTGTAAAAACTGGGGAAGAAAAGGCTTGAAAGCCCGACTATACACCATCAACAGCTGGAGCGGAGGTGTTCAGCTGCAAGAAGGTCTGAATGTCCATCAATAATTGCTAGAAAACATGAAAGAGAATTTTCGAATATTAAACCAAACATGATCGTAAGCGGGAGAGGAGGTGTTCAGCTGCAAGAAGGTGTGAATGTCCACCGATAATTACTGAAAAATGGGTAAGAAAAGTTGCGAATGCCCAACCATACATCATCAAAAGCAGGAGTGGATGTGTTCGGCTACAAGAAGGTTTGAATGTCCGACCATAGTTTGTAAAAAGCGGGTAAGAAAAGGTTCGAATGCCCGAACATACACCATCAAAAGAGGGAGCGGAGGTGTTCCGCTGTAAGAAGGTGTGAATGTCCGACCATAGTTGGTAAAAAGCGGATAAAAAAAGGTGAAAATACCCGACTGTACACAATCAATAGTGGGAGCGGAGTTGTTCAGCTACAAGAAGGTGTGAAAGTCCGACCATGGTTTGTAAAAAGCGGGTAAGAAAAGGTTCGAATGCCCGAACATACACCATCAAAAGAGGGAGCGGAGGTGTTCCGCTGTAAGAAGGTGTGATCGTCCGACCATAGTTGGTAAAAAGCGGGTAAGAAAAGGCTAAAATACCCGACTGTACACAATCAAAAGAGGGAGCGGAATTGTTCAGCTAAGAGAAGGTGTGAAAGTCCGACCATGGTTTGTAAAAAGCAGGTAAGAAAAGGTTCGTATGCCTGAATATACACCATCAAAAGCGGAAGCGGAGGTGTTCAGCTGCAAGAAGGTGTGAATGTCCAGCCATAATTACTCAAAAATGGGTAAGAAAAGGTAGTATTGCCAGACAATACATGATCAAAACAGGGAGCGGAGGTGGTTCAGCTGCAAGGTGTGAATGTCCGAATAAAGTTTGTAAAAAGCGGGTAAGACAAGGTGCGAATGCCCGACAATGTATGATCAAAAGAAGGAGCGGAGGTGATCAGCTGCAGGAAGGTCTGAATGTCCAACCTTAATTTGTAAAAACCGGGAAGAAAAGGCTCAACAGCCCGACTATACACCATCAAAAGCGGGAGCAGAGGGGTTCAGCTGCAAGAAGGTCTGAATGTCCATCAATAATTGCTTTAAAACATGAAAGAAAATTTTCGAATATCAAACCGCAAATGATCATAAGCGGGAGAGGAGGTGTTCGGCTGCATGAAGGTGTGAATTTCCGGACATAATTTCTGAAAAATGGGTAAAAAAAGGTGCGAATGCCCAACCATACATTATCAAAAGCAGGTGTGAATGTCAGATCATAATGAGCAAAAAGCTGATGAGAAAGGTTGAAAATGCCCGACTATACACTATCACCTATACACCATCAAATGCGGGAGCGGAGGTGTTCGGCTGTGAGTAGGTGTGACCATAATTGCTGAAAAATGTGTTAGAAAAGGTAAGAATGCCGGTCCATACATCATCAAAAGCGGGAGAGGTGGTGTTCGGCTGCAAGTAGGTGTGAATGTCCATTCATAATTACTTACACACGAGTAAGAAAAGGTAGTATTGCCAGACCATACATGATCAAAACAGGGAGCGGAGTTGGTGCAGCTGCAAGAAGGTGTGAATGTCCGACTAAAGTTTGTAAAAAGCGGGTAAGACAAAGTGCGAATGCCCAACTATGTATGATCAAAAGAGGGAGCGGAGGTGTTCGGCTGCAAGAAGGTCTGAATGTCCAACCATAATTTGTAAAAACCGGGAAGAAAAGAATCGAAAGCCCGACTATACACCATCAAAAGCGGGAGCAGAGGGGTTCAGCTGCAAGAAGGTCTGCATGTCCATCAATAATTGCTTTAAAACATGAAAGAAAATTTTCGAATATCAAACCGCACATGATCACAAGCGGGAGAGGAGGTGTTCGGCTGGAAGAAGGTGTGAATGTCCTCCCATAATTCCTGAAAAATGGGTAAAAAGAGGTGCGAATGCCCAACCATACATTATCAAAACAGAGAGCGGAGATGGTTCAGCTGCAAGGTGTACATTTCTGACTAAAGTTTTTAAAAAGCGGTTTAAAAACTGATTTGTCCTTCATAGTTATCCATGTCTAAAAATGTTTGAAGCAACTTCCTCATATTACCCTGAATGAGAAAGAACCACACTTGTGATTAAGCCATACGTTCCTTTTGAGGAGTTCTGCATGATTTGGGATTTTGCTATTAAATAAATTCCTTCACTCAAACCGAGTGAAAACTGATTTTACCTTCATATTTATGAATGTCTAGATCGACTTCAACAAAGAACAACATTGTATTTTGCAGTAGAAGAAGTTGAAATTGATCTAGACATTGATAAATATGAAGTTCAAAGCAGTTTCCACTTGGTTTGAGTGAAGGAATGAATTTTATAGCAAAATCGGAAATCCTGCACTCCTCAAAAGGAACGTATTGCTCAACCAAAGGGATGCTTCTTTCTCATTCAGGGTAATATGAGGAACTTTATGCTTGATACATTTTTAGACATGGATAATTATGAAGGACAAAGCCATTTTAACTTGGTTTGAGCAAAGCAATTCATTTACAGGAAAATGCGAAATCGTGCAGAACTCATGAAAGCAAGCTTTTTCTCGGATTCCTGATCCTCCAGTGTTGCTCTTTCCTATACTGTAAAATACAACGTTATTCTTTGTTGAAATTGATCTAGACATTGATAAATATGTAGGACAAAGCAGTTTTCACTTGGTTTGAGTGAAGGAATTAATTTTATACATAAAATCCCAAATCATGCAGAACGTATGAAAAGAAGCTTATTCTCGGATTCCTGATCCTTCAGTGTTGCTCTTTCTTCTACTGCAAAATACACTGTTGTTATTTATTGAAGTCGATCTAGACATTGATAAATATGAAGGACAAAGCAGTTTTCACTTGGTTTGAGTGAAGGAATTTTATACATAAAATCCCAAATCGTGCAGAACTCATGAAAATAAGCTTATTCTCGGATTCCTAAAACTTTTGATCTGCTCTTTCTTTTACTGCAAATAACAAAGTTTTTTTTTTTTTTTAAATCTATCTAGACATTGATAAATATTAAGGTAATAGCCGTTTTAACATAGTTTGAGTGAAGGAATTCATTTTATAGATAAAATCCCAAATCATGCAGAACTCCTCAAAAGGGGCGTATGGCCTTATCACAAGTGTGGTTCTTTCTCATTCAGGGTAATATGAGGAAGTTTATGCTTGAAATATATGTAGAAATGGGTACATATGAAGGACAAAGCAGTTTTAACTTAGTTTGAGTGAAGAAATTTATTTTATAGCAAAATCCGAAATCGTGCAGAACTCATGAAAGCAAGCTTATTCTCGGATTCCTGATCCTTCAGTGCTGCTCTTTCTTCTACTGCAAAATACAACGTTGTTCTTTGTTTAAGTCGATGTAGACTTGATAAATATGAAGGACAAAGCATTTTTAATTTGGTTTGAGTGAAGGAATTCATTTTATAGTAAAATCCCAAATCGTGCAGAACTCATGAAAATAAGCTTATTCTCGGATTCCTAAAACTTTAGATTTGTTCTTTCTTTTACTGCAAAGTACAACGTTGTTTTTTGTGGAAATCTATCTAGACATTGATAAATACCAGCCGAACATCTCTGCTGTCGCTTTTGATAATTTATGGTTGGGCATTCTTACCTTTTCTTACCCAGCTTCAGCTGCAAGAAGGTGTGATGGTCCGACGAAAGTTTAAATATATTAACAAAAGCGGGAGGAGAGGTCTTCGGATTAGAGTGGTTGAGAATTTCCAACCATAATCTATAAAATGCGGTGAAAAAAAAGGTGTGATAGGACACTAAAAGGTGGAGCGGAAGTGTTTGGCTGCAAGAAGGTGTGAATGTCCGACCATAATTGCTGAAAAATATGTTAGAAAAGGTAAGAATGCCGGACCATACATCATCAAAAGCGGGAGAGGTGGTGTTCGGCTGCAAAAAGGTGTGAATGTTCGACTAAAGTTTGTAAAAAGTGGGTAAGACAAGGTGCGAATGCCTGACAATGTATGATCAAAAGCAGGAGCGGAGGTGTTCAGCTGCAAGGTCTAAATGTCCATCAATAATTGCTAGAAAACATGAAAGAAAATTTTCGAAAATCAAACCGCCAATGATCATAAGTGGGAGAGGAGGTGTTCAGCTGCAAGAAGGTTTGAATGTCCACCCATAATTCCTGAAAAATGGGTAAAAAAAGGGTGCGAATGCCCAACCATACATCATCAAAAGCAGGAGTGGATGTGTCCGGCTACAAGAAGGTGTGAATGTCCGACCAAAGTTTGTAAAAAGCATTTAAGAAAAGGTTCGAATATCCAACCAAACATAATCAAAAGCGGAAGCAGGAGCTGTTCGACTGCAAGTAGGTGTGAATGTCAGATCATAATTTGCAAAAAGCTGATGAGCAAGGATGAGAATGCCCGAATATACACCATCAAATGCGGGAGCGGAGTTGTTCGGCTGTGAGTAGGTGTGAATCTCCGAGCATAGTTTGTAAAAAGGGGTTAAGAATAGGTTCGAATGCCCGAATATACACCATCAAAAGAGGGAGTGGAGGTGTTCCGCTGTAAGAAGGTGTGAATGTCTGACCATAGTTGGTAAAAAGCGGGTAAGAAAAGTTTACATTACCCGACTGTACACAATCAATAGCGGGAGCGGAGTTGTTAGGCTACTAAAAGGTGTGAAAGTCTGACCATGGCTTTTAAATAGCGGGTACGAAAAGGTGCGAATGCCCGACAATGTATGCTAGAAAGAGGGAGCGGAGGTTTTCGGCTGCAAGAAAGTCTGAATGTCCACCCATAATTGCTAGAAAACATGAAAGAAAATTTTCGAATGTCAAACCGCACATGATCATAAGCGGGAGAGGAGGTGTTCAGCTGCAAGAAGGTGTGAATGTCCACCCATAATTACTGAAAAATGGATAAGAAAAGGTGCGAATACCCAACCATACATCATCAAAAGCAGGAGTGGATGTGTTCGGCTACAAGAAGGTTTGAATGCCGGACCATAGTTGGTAAAAAGCGGGTAAGAAAAGGTGAAAATACCCGACTGTACACAATCAAAAGAGGGAGCGGAGTTGTTCAGCAACAAAGTGTGAAAGTCTGACCAAGGTTTGCAAAAAGCGGGTAAGAAAAGGTTTGTATGCCCGAATATACACCATCAAAAGTGGAAGCGGAGGTGTTCAGCTGCAAGAAGGTGTGAACGTCCGACAAAAGTTTGTAAAAAGCAGTTAAGAAAAGTTTCGAATATCCAACCAACATAATCAAAAGCGGGAGCAGAGCTGTTCGACTGCAAGTAGGTGTGAATTTCAGATCATAATTTGCAAAAAGCTGATGAGAAAGGGTGAGAAGTCCTGACTATACACCATCAAATGCGGTAGCGGAGTTGTTCAGCTGTGAGTAGTTGTGAATCTCCGACCATAATTGCTGAAAAATGTGTTAGAAAAGGTAAGAATGCCGGTCCATACATCATCAAAAGCGAGAGAGGTGGTGTTCGGCTGCAAGTAGGTGTGAATGTTGTTGAGGTCAACCTGTACCTCTTTCCGAGTCCGTTGATGCAGTGAAGGAGGAAGACAGAGGAGACGATATAAGAATCATCACAGTTTTATTTGCGCAGTTTGCAAAGTGCGGAGAGCAGTTCAGTACAATGCATGCGAACAGCACAAAGTACGGAAAAGCTCTGTCTTTGTCTAGGGGTGTGATGTTATATAGACTTGAGTTCAGTCTCCGCCTTATGAGATGTGTGTGCGTCAATATCTTATCTCTTCCTCTATGTGTGTGCGTGTGTGTACTGGTATAAGGCGTTACTTTCAGAAGACCGTTGTGGGTGCGGTCCTAGTTTTACAACATGTTGTTCTCAGAGATATTTCCTTATCAGGCTGCTGTGCAAGCACAGAAATGAGCAAGCCGGTTATACAGGATATCACCTTATACAGCTATCCTCACTCACAATACCCCCTTTTGATCTCTATTAAGAGATCACACAAATAGTTGAGTAACAATACATGACTAAAAAGAAATTGAAAAACCTCACGCCCCCTTTTGATCACTACAAGGTGATCACACAATCTCTGACATTCTGATGATATCGTCTTCATCTATATCAGGATCGGGAGGGTTCAGACCTTGCTTATCATTAACCCATCCTTCTCTGGCTAAGGCGACTTTCGCAGCTTTGGTTGCATTCCCATACGTATAAGTGGGCGTCCATGGCCCTATATAACCCACCGCCTGACCCCACGAGTGGCACAGACGCTTCCACCACGTGGAGCCACCTGGCGTTCGGCGCCTTGCGCAATCTTCACTTACAAAGGAGTCAGCACAGAGATAAACATCATATCCTCTCCAACCCGCTGCATTGCCTCCGCATTTAATAACGTCGCACAAATCGAATTGAAACGCTGTGGTGGAGCCTACTGTGTAATTCAACTCCAAGCCGCCATATTGTTTCAAACAAAAATCTTGTTTTTGAGTTTGTCGTTTGGGTCGTTTGTGTGCAGGACTGGGTTCACATAACCAGAAGATCAGGGGGACAATCACGCACGTGATGGCTACACAACATGTGAGAATTTTCCAACTCCCAAACAATAACATTCTAATATGTTTCACTGTGTCTCAAGTATGATAAAAATAGCAAGCAAAACTTTCTTGGTAAGTCAGACCTTATCCGTCAGGGTGCTCTAGGCGGGGTTACCCCTAGAGGAGCTTTAAACCTTATAGTTTGTCAACATTACCCAACTCCTTAGCAAATAGCACACATTATTAAAAAGATAACATAAGGGTGATACTGCAATGATTATAACTTGGTATGACCTGTAAGAGCAAGTTTAAGCAAAGCCCCAGCAAACACGATTATGAGTATAACAAATCCAAAATAAACGAATTCAACTGCGATGACGTCATCTGGTCCCGTTCTTCTGAGAAGCACAACTCCGGGTGCTCTTTAAGGAAAGTCAGTCGCTGGTAATATGAAGAGGGTGAGGGCTGACGTTTCCAGATGAGGGTTGAGTTGGAGCCCGGGTCTAACACCCTTCCTGCTCGTAAATGATGTCGTTGCAAGGAGGCAGAAGTGTACTACTTCTGCCTGCAAAATGCCACCAGGGGATTATTCTGCCCCTTGTTGGTTGGTGGTCTTTTCCTCTGTACCAGCTGGTACAGTGTGCAAATCTTTCAGCGCCTGGTGAGTCGCTGCTAGGGAGCGTTGAGGTTCCTCGGCTGCCGCACACTGGCTCCAATGGAACCACGTATCACCTTTCCCTTTGACTCGGACTGCGTGGGAGGTCCTCTCGGTCACCTGATAGGGCCCTGTCCACCTTGGCTCCGACCACTTTCGTTTGATGACCCTCAGCAATACCCACTCAGCCTCTGGAGCCGGCGCTGGTTGGCCCTCTCCTCTGCTACTCGCCACCTGCTTTGAAAATTCTGCAACGAGACTTTGGAGTTCATGGAAATACATTTGATAACAGCTACTTTGCTCGGGAGTAGTAGGGCCTCCGCTAGCTCTTTCATTTCTGCCTCATGTCTGATGGGTTTGTTTGTTGCGGTTAGAAATCCAGCCCTCAACCACTGTTTCAGTTCCACATGTACTGCTCCTGCTGCATAGGCTGAATCTGTGTAAATGTTTACTTCCTGCCCTTCCCCTAGCCTCAGTGCTGCTATTACTGCCAGTACTTCTGCTCTTTGTGCTGACTGCTGTCCTTCCAGTCTCTCTGTTTGTCGTGTGATCAGTTCCCCTTGCACGTCCTCTACAACTGCATATGCTGCTTTCAGTCCTTCTCGTTCATCCCTGAAGCAACAGCCGTCTGTGTACAGTTCTCTGGCCCCTGGTATCGGTTCTGTTTGTAGGTCCAGTCGTACTTTCTCCTCTTTCTGCACTCTGTCCGTACACTCATGTGGCTCACCTGTTCCTAGCTGATCTGCCATGTTTATGCCTTCATGAGTGAAAGTCAGGTTTGGTGCCTCGAGAATTTTGCTCAGTTGTCTTTGTCTCAGAGCAGTCAGCGTAAAAGTCTGTGAGTTCACATAGGCCACAACGCTATGTGTGGTCAGAATGTGCAGTTGATGTCCCATGACAATGTGTGCAGTTTTTTGAATGAGCTTCGCTATCCCTGCTGCCTGTTGTGTACACATAGGATGGCGCTTTTCCATATTGTCTAGCATCACACTGATATACATTAGTACTACTCTCTCACCCCCTTTTCTCTGGAACAGGACGCCATTAGTGCAAAGTTCTGTTCCAGAGACATCCAAGTAGAATGGTAAGCTATAATCGGGTATAGCTAGGTCTGCTGCTGTGGAGAGGGCTTGTTTTAGTGCAATAAAGGCTTCCTCCGCCTCCTGAGTCCAATTAAGGGTCGCTGACAGGTTACGCATGCCTTGTTCTTTCACTAGGGCCCGCAGAGGTCTAGTTAAGCCGGTGTAATTGGCTATGTAAGTCCTACTATAGCCCGTCAACCCTAAGAAAGACAACATGTCCTTTACCTTCACTGGCTTAGAGTGATGGAGAATAGTAGACCTGTGCTGAGGGGAGAGCCCTGCTCCTTTTTGGGAAATTTGCCTGCCCAAAAACGCTACCTGCCGCCGTGCAACCTGAAGTTTGGCTTTGCTGACCTTGAACCCTGTTCTTGCAAGATGTAAAAGGACATTTTTAGTTGCTTCCAAACACAGAGCCGCAGTGGGCGCTGCCAACAACAAATCATCTACATACTGAACGAGAGTCACCTGCTCTGGTAGTGGGCAATCACTCAGGATATCTTTTAGAACCTGGTTAAAAATCCCTGGGGACAAAGCGAACCCTTGCGGCAGCCTGGTGTACTGTAGCTGCTTGTGCTGATACGAAAACGAGAAAATGTGCCTGCAGTCTTCCGCCAAGGGAAGACAAAAGAATGCATTAGCCAAGTCAATGCAGGTAAACCACTAAATTTTCCTGATACCAATCTGTCTGTAACCCATCATAAAATAGAGTAACATGGGGGGAATCTGGAGGTGAGACATAGGGTTCGAGTTGGGAAATCCAGGGTTTCCACTGGAGGTAAGCCAAGAGGATACCACGCCGCTCAGATGTTTCCGGCTGTAATAGACCCCAGTATATGTCCGCGTATTGTTCATTCACTGGCTGCACAAGATATTGACCAGTGATGTTCTCCATCGGTCCAGAGCACGGCAAATGAGATCCATCAGGCATGACAACAACCAGGCCATCGGCGCTGCAGAGTATCGTGGCCCCCAGTTTTATCAGGAGATCTCTTCCCAGCAAGTTCATCGGTACAGAAGGTGAATGTACAAATGGATGTGTCACAGTCTGTTTTCCCACCTGGGTGAGTAGCGGCTTAGTGAACGGCAGTGTCTTTTTCTCCCCAGAGAAGCCCATAAGCGTGATGGTACGTGATGACAGGGAACCAGATGGTACAGCTTTCAATGTGGAACATGTGGCTCCGGTGTCAACCAAGAAAGGCAGATCTTTTTTCTCAATCTGAACTGACAGCATCGGTTCTGCCGTAGTGATGCTGTCTGAGAGTCTCTGTGGGGTGTGTCAATACTGACCGGACTGGTCAGGGTTCTCCCCATTGTCCCACAATGGGAACTGACCAGCAGCAGCTGCTCCCCAAGGCTGCTGAGGATACATAGGTGCAGTAACAGGAGGTCCGGAGCCGCGACCCCTGCCTCTCCCAGGAGGACCACTATCCACACCTTTCTGTGCTCTTGGATTATGTGGGCAGTTTCTTATCCAGTGATTAGGATCTCCGCAGAGATAACAACAACGAGTCTCCCCCGACTGTCCTCTTCCTGTACCGCCCCTTAGTCCCCGACCTCTCCCCCAAAGCCTCCACCCCGCATTGGTCCTCCCCCATGTCTTCTCCCGCCTGATGGGGGCTGCGGTACCCATGGTGGGACCGGAAATAAATCAGGAACCTGTGGTTGCTCGGCAGCCAACATGACCCTCGCAGCTTCCCCTTTTTGTTTTTTATTTTTATCATTACATTTCTGTCTAGCTTCCGTTAACTGTAATTTTAACAGCTGAACCTGCAATTCTTTTAAGTCATCCTGTTCCTTCTGCGTATTATCTTGAGCACGGGTGAGATGGTGAATTAAGTGTTTCTCCCAGACATGTGATTCAGCACCGAGCATGTCCGGGTTATTAACCATGGCTGTTTTGACATTCTCCGGCACTCCATCCAGTATAGCCTGTCTAAACCACTCCCTCTGAGCTCCAGCTCTCCCTGGGTGGCATCCTGTGTGTTTCAACCATAAATCCTTGCTCTGATCCACATACTCCCTGGGATTTTGTTTGGGGTCCCATCTCATCTTTGGCATTACGGTGGCGTTAGGTAGTGGATATTTTTCTCTCATAGCTTTCCCTATTTCAGTGCTATGATGCGTGAAAGGGGTGTCATCTGTCACCCTGTCTGTATGAGCGATAGTCTCAATTTCTCTCATGTCCCCACCCGTCATGCATCGTCCTGCAATAGCTCTAAAGTCCCCCAATGCCAATTTCTGTCCTGCCGTCAGAGAATCCAATTTGCTGAGCCACAAATTTCCACCCTCGGCTACAGGTGGTAATTTCTCCACTATGGCCTGTATGTCCCCTATAGTAAATGGTCGGTACTGGTCACCTTGTCCTGGTACTGCTGTTAGTGGGTACATTGTGACCGGAAGGATTGTCCCACCACGTCGGCGCTGGCTAACTCTTCTGCCTATCGTATCTGTCAGTTCCTCTGCCACCTTCATTCCTTTCTCTACACTTCTCACCAGTCCGTCCCTTTTTTGACAGAGCTCTTCTATCTCTCTCCGACATAACTCATCTAGCTCTCTCTCTTTCCTGACGGCTGAATCTTCCTCCTCTTCCCTCCATGATCCTGCCAAGCTAAAACTTACTGGTACTTCTTGTCTTTCACCTTCCCACTGTCCCTTTCCTTGAAAAGAAGCTGTCCCTGCTGCTTCTGCTTCCTCCTCACAATCTGAAATCTCACTTCCCCTCATGACCTGCCTCCGTGGCTGTGGTGTGACTTCTCGTTCTACCGTGGGCTGTGGAGCCTGTTCCCTTGCCCGTCTCTGCGAGAATGGGTCTGGGGGCGCCGAAAGGTTATCACCTGTGAAGGGGTTATAAGAAGATTTGGACGTCGTCCCTGTCCTTACTGAAGTCTCAGGGCTTGATGCTGTAGGAGTGGCTGCACCTGCTTCAGTCACACTGTCACTTACAAGTGTCTCTTCTGAGGATCCAACCTGAAGTGTACCACTAGTCACATATAGTGTGGGATATAACCCTGGTGTCGGTGCAGCAGGCGGTGCATATGGAGGTGGGCATGTAGGAGTGTCAGGTGCAGTTACCATTTGTTTGCCTCCTGGTTTTCCTGCGTTCTCATGGAGATGTCTCACACTTTGCCAGAAGACCGCCAGCTCAGACCAGCCCCGTCGTCGCTCCTCCTGCTCTTTCGCCTCCTTTTTTTAATTTTGAACGTTGCAGCACACCTGCCTTTTGTCCCTGCTCTGCCAGCTCTTCTTTCCTCCCCTTTCATTCTTTCTCCTTTTCCCACAACCAGGCCCCTAACGGACCGGGGTCTGACATTTTCTTGCCCTTATATCTCACCAATTGTTCCACTTGTCCCTTCATGTCGGCTAATTTCCTGTCCCTACCCTTTTTAGGTAACACTGCCCCTGCTGCTTTTAACGTATTCTCTAACTGCAGCTCGAGGGGCCTCCAGGCACCCATACCTGGGCCCCATCCCCCATCATCTATTTCCCTGTCAAACTCTCCCTCCATTTTACTTCTCTTTTTCTAAATTCTGAGGCCAGCCGGTTTGTATGACGTACGTCCGAGCAACAGGCCTTCTAAGGTGATGATTTATTAACGGTCAGTCAGTTTGTATGGCATAACACCCGAGCAACTGACCCTTTTGACAAACCAAGCCACTTATGTTAGCACCGCTAGGTTTCGATGGCTCAGACAGATTACGTTATCACCGTTAGGTTTCCTCTGTCTGATTGTCGAGTTTGTCAAGACACCGTTTTATGTACCCATTCACCTTTAGACACCTCAGAATTTTATTTTTCCCACAGCCCGCTTCTCCTTATCTCTCTCAAACAAATACAAAACACACAAAGCACGTTAAAATCTTCACAAACTTTTTCAAAATGCACTTATAGAAAAATACCTCAGGAACCCTGTTCCTGTACTCTAGTATAGGGGACTCTAGCCCCAAACAGACTTCAAGAATTTATGAGGAGTATAACCTCAAGGGACTCTAACCCAACTCCGTAGAGTATACTACTTTAGGGGACTCTAACCCCAAACAGACTTCAAGAATTTATGAGGAGTATAACCTCAAGGGACTCTAACCCAACTCCGTAGAGTATACTACTTTAGGGGACTCTAACCCCAGGGACTCAAACCCAGTAGAATTCGGGGTGTCTTCACCTCCCCGGGACTCTAACCCAGCAGCCTCTCAGGCTTCCGGTTCCTCGTCAGGCAACCGGTGGGGTCCGCCACGACCAAAGACAGTCTGTTTTATCCTCTTTTATATTCACTTTTCTCTTATAGTTTCACGCAGTTATCGACATTAATTCTTATCGTCTTTTGCTGATTCAACCACCAGTTTCAGGACAGGACACGTTGTTTTAAGATATTCAATGTGCAGAGTTTGATAAAACAGGTTCTGCTTACCTCTGTGTTAACGTGCCGGCTCGTGTCCCGTCTCTGTCACCGTGAAGGAATCTTTTATCCGAATGAACTCCGTCCTCTCCTCACCACATCCCGAACGAGCCCCCAAAATTGTTGAGGTCAACCTGTACCTCTTTCCGAGTCCGTTGATGCAGTGAAGGAGGAAGACAGAGGAGACGATATAAGAATCATCACAGTTTTATTTGCGCAGTTTGCAAAGTGCGGAGAGCAGTTCAGTACAATGCATGCGAACAGCACAAAGTACGGAAAAGCTCTGTCTTTGTCTAGGGGTGTGATGTTATATAGACTTGAGTTCAGTCTCCGCCTTATGAGATGTGTGTGCGTCAATATCTTATCTCTTCCTCTATGTGTGTGCGTGTGTGTACTGGTATAAGGCGTTACTTTCAGAAGACCGTTGTGGGTGCGGTCCTAGTTTTACAACATGTTGTTCTCAGAGATATTTCCTCATCAGGCTGCTGTGCAAGCACAGAAATGAGCAAGCCGGTTATACAGGATATCACCTTATACAGCTATCCTCACTCACAATGTCCAGCCATAATTACTCACAAACGGGTAAAAAAAGGTAGTATTGCCAGACCATACATGATCAAAACAGGGAAGGGAGGTGGTTCAGCTGCAAGGTGTGAATTTCTGACTAAAGTTTGTAAAAAGCGGGTAAAACAAGGTGCGAATGCCCGACAATGTATGATCAAAAGAGGGAGTGGAGGTTTTCGGCTGCAAGGTCTGAATGTCCAGCCATAATTTGTAAAAACCGGGGAAGAAAAGGCTCGAAAGCCCGACTATACACCATCAAAAGTGGGAGCGGAGGTGTTCAGCTTCAAGAAGGTCTGAATGTCTGAGCATAGATAAAAGGCGGGTAAGAAAAGGTTCGAATGCCCGAATATACACCATCAAAAGAGGGAGCGGACGTGTTCCGTTGTAAGAAGGTAAGAACGTCCGACCATAGTTGGTAAAAAGCGGGTAAGAAAAGGTTAAAATACCCGAATGTACACAATCAATAGCGGGAGCGGATGTGTTCGGCTACAAGAAGGTGTGAAACTCCGACAATGGTTTGTAAAAAGCGGGTAAGAAAAGGTGCGAATGCCCTACAATGTATGATCAAAAGAGGGAGCGGAGGTTTTCGGCTACAAGATGGTGTGAAAGTCCACCCATGGTTTGTAAAAAGCGGGTAACAAAAGATTCGAATGCCCGACTATACACCATCAAAAACGGGAGCGGAGGTGTTCAGCTACAAGAAGGTGTGAAAGTCAACCCATGGTTTGTAAAAAGCGGGTAAGAAAAGGTTTGAATGCCCGACTATACACCATCAAAAGCGGAAGCGGAGATGTTCGGCTGCAAGAAGGTGTTAACGTCCGACCAAAGTTTGTAAAAAGCAGGGAAAAGCGATAAAAAGCTTTTCGTGAGTTCATGCATTTTATTTTGCTTATAAAATGCATTCCTTCACTCAAACTATGTTAAAACTTATTTTTCCTTCATATTTACCATGTCTAGAAAGATGTAAACAAAAAAAACAACGTAGTACTTTGCAGTAAAAGAAAGAGCAAATCTAAAGTTTCAGGAATCCAAGTATAAGCTTGCTTTCATGAGTTCTGCACGATTTCGGATTTTGCTGTGAAATTAATTGCTTTGCTCAAACCAAATTAAAACTGCTTTGTCCTTCCATATTTATCAATATCGAGATAGAGGAGTGGATGTGTTCGGCTACAAGAAGGTTTGAATGTCCGAGCATAGTTTGCAAAGAGCGGGTAAGAAAAGGTTTGAATGCCCGAACATACACCATCAAAAGAGGGAGCGGAGGTGTTCCACTGTAAGAAGATGTGGATGTCCAACCATAGTTGGTAAAAAGCGGGTAAGAAAAGGTTAAAATACCCAACTGTACACAATCAATAGCGGGAGCGGATGTGTTCGGCTACAAGAAGGTGTGAAAGTCCGACCATGGTTTGTAAAAAGCGGGTAAGAAAAGTTGCGAATGACCGACAATGTATGATCAAAAGAGGGAGCGGAGGTTTTTGGCTACAAGAAGGTTTGAATGTCCGACCATAGTTTGTAAAAAGTGGGTAAGAAAAGGGTGAGAATGCCCGAACATACACCATCAAAAGAGGGAGCGGAGGTGTTCCGCTCTAAGACGGTGTTAATGTCCGACCATAGTTGGTCAAAAGCGGGTAAGAAAAGGTTAAAATACCCGACTGTACACAATCAATAGCGGGATTGGAGTTGTTCGGCTACAAGAAGGTGTGAAAGTCCGACCATGGTTTGTAAAAAGCGGGTAAGAAAAGGTTCGAATGCCCAAGTATATACCATCAAAAGCAGAAACGGAGGTGTTCGGCTACAATAAGGTGTGAACTTCCGACCAAAGTTTGTAAAAAGCAGTTAAAAAAAGGTTCGAATATCCAACCAAACATAATCAAAAAAGGGAGCAGAGCTGTTCGACTGCAAGTAGGTGTGAATGTCCAGCCATAATTACTCACAAACGGGTAAGAAAAGGTAGCATTGCCAGACCATACATGATCAAAACAGGGAGCGGAGGTGGTTCAGCTGCAAGAAGGTGTGAATGTCCGACTAAATTTTAAATATATTAACAAAAGCGGGAGGAGAGGTCTTCTGATTAGAGTGGTTGAGAATTTCCAACCATAATCTATAAAATGCGATGAAAAAAAAGGTGTGATAGAACACTAAAAGGTGGAGTGGAAGTGTTCGGCTGCAAGAAGGTGTGAATGTCCGACCATAATTGCTGAAAAATGTGTTAGAAAAGGTAAGAATGCCGGACCATACATCATTAAAAGCGGGAGAGGTGGTGTTCGGCTGCAAAAAGGTGTGAATGTTCGACTAAAGTTTGTAAAAAGCGGGTAAGACAAGGTGCGAATGCCTGACAATGTATGATCAAAAGCAGGAGCGGAGGTGTTCAGCTGCAAGAAGGTCTAAATGTCCATCAATAATTGCTAGAAAACATGAAAGAAAATTTTCGAAAATCAAACCACAAATGATCATAAGTGGGAGAGGAGGTATTCAGCTGCAAGAAGGTTTGAATGTTCACCCATAATTCCTGAAAAATGGGTAAAAAAAAGGTGCGAATGCCCAACCATACATCATCAAAAGCAGGAGTGGATATGTTCGGCTACAAAAAGGTGTGAATGTCCGACCAAAGTTTGTAAAAAGCAGTTAAGAAAAGGTTCGAATATCCAACAAAACATAATCAAAAGCGGGAGCAGAGCTGTTCGACTGCAAGTAGGTGTGAATATTAGATCATAATTTGCAAAAAGCTGATGAGAAAGGGTGAGAATGCCCGACTATACACCATCAAATGCGGGAGCGGAGTTGTTCGGCTGTGAGTAGGTGTGAATCTCCGACCATAATTGCTGAAAAATGTGTTAGAAAAGGTAAGAATGCCGGTCCATACATCATCAAAAGCGAGAGAGGTGGTGTTCGGCTGCAAGTAGGAGTGAATGTCCAGCCATAATTACTCACAAACGGGTAAGAAAAGGTAGTATTGCCAGACCATACATGATCAAAACAGGGAGCGGAGGTGGTTCAGCTGCAAGAAGGTGTGAATGTCCGACTAAAGTTCAAATATATTAACAAAAGCGGGAGGAGAGGTCTTCGGATGAGAGTGGTTGAGAATTTCCAACCATAATCTATAAAATGCGGTGAATAAAAAGGTGTGATAGAACACTAAAAGGTGGAGCGGAAGTGTTCGGCTGCAAGAAGGTGTAAATGTCCGATCATAATTAATGAAAAATGTGTTAGAAAAGGTAAGAATGCCGGACCATACATCATCAAAAGTGGGAGAGGTGGTGTTCGGCTGCAAAAAGGTGTGAATGTTCGACTAAAGTTTGTAAAAAGCGGGTAAGACAAGGTGCGAATGCCTGACAATGTATGATCAAAAGCAGGAGCGGAGGTGTTCAGCTGCAAGAAGGTCTAAATGTCCATCAATAATTGCTAGAAAACATGAAAGAAAATTTTCGAAAATCAAACCGCAAATGATCATAACTGGGAGAGGAGGTGTTCAGCTGCAAGAAGGTTTGAATGTCAACACATAAATCCTGAAAAATGGGTAAAGAAAGGTGCGAATGCCCAACCATACATCATCAAAAGCAGGAGTGGATGTGTTCGGCTACAAGAAGGTGTGAATGTCCGACCAAAGTTTGTAAAAAGTAGTTAAGAAAAGGTTCGAAATGTCCAACCAAACATAATCAAAAACGGGAGCAGAGCTGTTCGACTGCAAGTAGGTGTGAATGTCAGATCATAATTTGCAAAAAGCTGATGAGAAAGGGTGAGAATGCCCGACTATACACCATCAAATGCGGGAGCGGAGTGTTTCGGCTGTGAGTAGGTGTGAATCTCCGACCATAATTGCTGAAAAATGTGTTAGAAACGGTAAGAATGCCGGTCCATACATCATCAAAAGCGAGAGAGGTGGTGTTCGGCTGCAAGTAGGTGTGAATGTCCAGCCATAATTACTCACAAACGGGTAAAAAAAGGTAGTATTGCCAGACCATACATGATCAAAACAGGGAGCGGAGGTGGTTCAGCTGCAAGAAGGTGTGAATGTCCGACTAAAGTTTAAATATATTAACAAAAGCGGGAGGAGAGGTCTTCGGACTAGAGTGGTTGAGAATTTCCAACCATAATCTATAAAATGCTGTGAAAAAAAAGGTGTGATAGAACACTAAAAGGTGGAGCGGATGTGTTCAGCTAAGAAAAGGTGTGTTAAGAAAAGGTTCGAATATCCAACCAAACATCAAAAGCGGGAGCAGAGCTGTTCGACTGCAAGTAGGTGTGAATGTCAGATCATAATTTGCAAAAAGCTGATGAGAAAGGGTAAGAATGCCCGATTATACACCATCAAATGCGGGAGCGGAGTTGTTCGGCTGTGAGTAGGTGTGAATCTCCGAGCATAGTTTGTAAAAAGGGGGTAAGAATAGGTTCGAATGCCCGAATATACACCATCAAAAGAGGGAGCGGAGGTGTTCCGCTGTATGAAGGTGTGAATGTCCGACGTTAGTTGGTAAAAAGTGGGTAAGAAAAGGTTAAAATTCCCGACTGTACCCAATCAATAGCGGGAGTGGAGTTGTTCGTCTGCAAGAAGGTGTGAACGTCCGACCAAAGTTTGTATAAAGCAGTTAAGAAAAGGTTCTAATATCTAACCAAACATAATCAAATGCGGGAGCGGAGGTGTTTGGCTGTGAGTAGGTGTGAATCTCCGACCATAATTGCTGAAAAATGTGTTAGAAAATGTAAGAATGCCGGACCATTCATCATCAAAAGCGGGAGAGGTGTTCAGCTGCAAGAAGCTGTGAATGTCCAGCCATAATTACTCACAAACGGGTAAAAAAAGGTAGTATTGCCAGACCAAACATGATCAAAACAGGGAGCGGAGGTGGTACAGCTGCAAGAAGGTGTGAATGTCCGACTAAACTTTGTAAAAAGCGGGTACGACAAGGTGCAAATGCCCGACGATGTATGAGGTCTTTAGGAGGTTTCGGCTGCAAGAAGGTCTGAATGTCTGAATTATGGGTGGTCTGAATGTCCACCCATAATTCCTGAAAAATGGGTAAAAAAAGGTGCGAATGCCCAACCATACATCATCAAAAGCAGGAGAGGATGTGTTCGGCTGCAAGAAGGTGTGAATGTTCGACTAAAGTTTGTAAAAAGCGTGTAACACAAGGTGCGAATGCCTGACAATGTATGATCAAAAGCGGGAGCGGAGGTGTTCAGCTGCAAGAAGGTCTGAATGTCCATCAATAATTGCTAGAAAACATGAAAGAAAATTTTCGAATATCAAATCGCAAATGATCATAAGCGGGAGAGGAGGTGTTTAGCTGCAAGAAGGTGTGAATGTCCAACCATACATCATCAAAAGCAGGAGTGGATGTGTTCGGCTACAAGAAGGTTTGAATGTCTGAGCATAGTTTGTAAAAAGCGGGTAAGAAAAGGTTCGAATGCCCGAACATACACCATCAAAAGAGGGAGCGGAGGTGTTCCGCTGTAAGAAGGTGTGATCGTCCGACCATAGTTGGTAAAAAGCGGGTAAGAAAAGGTTAAAATACCCGACTGTACACAATCAAAAGAGGGAGCGGAGGTGTTCGGCTGCAAGAAGGTGTGAACGTCCGACCAAAGTTTGTAAAAAGCAGTTAAGAAACGGTTCGAATATCTAACCAAACATAATAAATAGCGGGAGCAGAGCTGTTCGACTGCAAGTACGTGTGAATGTCAGATCATAATTTGCAAATAGCTGATGAGAAAGGGTGAGAAGTCCCAACTTTACAACATCAAATGCGGGAGCGGAGTTGTTCGGCTGTAAGTAGGTGTGAATCTCCGACAATAATTGCTGAAAAATGCGTTAGAAAAGGTAAGAATGCCGGTCCATACATCATCAAAAGCGGGAGAGGTGGTGTTCGGCTGCAAGTAGGTGTGAATGTCCATTCATAATTACTCACACACGGGTAAGAAAAGGTAGTATTGCCAGACCATACATGATCAAAAGAGGGAGCGGAGGTGTTCGGCTGCATGAAGGTCTGAATGTCCAACCATAATTTGTAAAAACCGGGAAGAAAAGAATCGAAAGCCCGACTATACACCATCAAAAGCGGGAGCAGAGGGGTTCAGCTGCAAGAAGGTCTGCATGTCCATCAATAATTGCTTTAAAACATGAAAGAAAATTTTCGAATATCAAACCGCACATGATCACAAGCGGGAGAGGAGGTGTTCGGCTGCAAGAAGGTGTGAATGTCGTCCCATAATTCCTGAAAAATGGGTAAAAAAAGGTGCGAATGCCCAACCATACATTATCAAAACAGGGAGCGGAGATGGTTCAGCTGCAAGGTGTAAATTTCTTTTTAAAAAGCGGTTTAAAAACTGATTTGTCCTTCATAGTTATCCATGTCTAAAAATGTTTGAAGCAACTTCCTCACATTACCCTGAATGAGAAAGAACCACACTTGTGATTAAGCCATACGTTCCTTTTGAGGAGTTCTGCATGATTTGGGATTTTGCTATTAAATAAATTCCTTCACTCAAACCGAGTGAAAACTGATTTTACCTTCATATTTATGAATGTCTAGATCAACTTCAACAAAGAACAACATTGTATTTTGCAGTAGAAGAAGTTTAAATTGATCTAGACATTGATAAATATGAAGTTCAAAGCAGTTTCCACTTGGTTTGAGTGAAGGAATGAATTTTATAGCAAAATCGGAAATCCTGCACAATCCTCAAAAGGATGCTTCTTTCTCATTCAGGGTAATATGAGGAACTTTATGCTTGATACATTTTTAGACATGGATAATTATGAAGGACAAAGCAATTTTAACTTGGTTTGAGCAAAGCAATTCATTTACAGGAAAATCCGAAATCGTGAAAGCAAGCTTTTTCTCGGATTCCTGATCCTCCAGTGTTGCTCTTTCCTATACTGTAAAATACAACGTTATTCTTTGTTGAAATTGATCTAGACATTGATAAATATGTAGGACAAAGCAGTTTTCACTTGGTTTGAGTGAAGGAATTAATTTTATACATAAAATCCCAAATCATGCAGAACGTATGAAAAGAAGCTTATTCTCGGATTCCTGATCCTTCAGTGTTGCTCTTTCTTCTACTGCAAAATACACTGTTGTTATTTATTGAAGTCGATCTAGACATTGATAAATATGAAGGACAAAGCAGTTTTCACTTGGTTTGAGTGAAGGAATTAATTTTATACATAAAATCCCAAATCGTGCAGAACTCATGAAAATAAGCTTATTCTCGGATTCCTAAAACTTTTGATCTGCTCTTTCTTTTACTGCAAATTACAACGTTTTTTTTTTTAAAATCTATCTAGACATTGATAAATATTAAGGTAATAGCCGTTTTAACATAGTTTGAGTGAAGGAATTCATTTTATAGATAAAATCCCAAATCATGCAGAACTCCTCAAAAGGGGCGTATGGCCTTATCACAAGTGTGGTTCTTTCTCATTCAGGGTAATATGAGGAAGTTTATGCTTGAAATATATGTAGAAATGGGTACATATGAAGGACAAAGCAGTTTTAACTTAGTTTGAGTGAAGGAATTTATTTTATAGCAAAATCCGAAATCGTGCAGAACTCATGAAAGCAAGCTTATTCTCGGATTCCTGATCCTTCAGTGCTGCTCTTTCTTCTACTGCAAAATACAACGTTGTTCTTTGTTTAAGTCGATGTAGACATTGATAAATATGAAGGACAAAGCAGTTTTAATTTGGTTTGAGTGAAGGAATTCATTTTATAGTAAAATCCCAAATCGTGCAGAACTCATGAAAATAAGCTTATTCTCGGATTCCTAAAACTTTTGATCTGCTCTTTCTTTTACTGCAAATTACAACGTTTTTTTTTTTTAAATCTATCTAGACATTGATAAATATTAAGGTAATAGCCGTTTTAACATAGTTTGAGTGAAGGAATTAATTTTATAGATAAAATCCCAAATCATGCAGAACTCCTCAAAAGGGGCGTATGGCTTAATGACAAGTTTGGTTCTTTCTCATTCAGGGTAATATGAGAAAGTTTATGCTTGAAATATATGTAGAAATGGGTACATATGAAGGACAAAGCAGTTTTAACTTAGTTTGAGTGAAGGAATTTATTTTATAGCAAAATCCGAAATCGTGCAGAACTCTTGAAAGCAAGCTTATACTCAGATTCCTGAAACTTTAGATTTGTTCTTTCTTTTATTGCAAAGTACAACGTTGTTTTTTGTGGAAATCTATCTAAACATTGATAAATACCAGCCGAACATCTCTGCTGTCGCTTTTGATAATTTATGGTTGGGCATTCTTACCTTTTCTTACCCGCATTTTATAAATTATGATCCGACATTCACACCTACTTGCAGTCGAACACCTTCTCTCCCGCTTTTGATGATGTATGGTTGGGCATTCGCACCTTTTTTTACCCATTTTTCAGTAATTATGGATGGACATTCAGCCCTTCTTACAGCCGAAAACCTCCGCTGCCGCTTTTGATGGTTTATAGTCTGGCTTTCGAGCCTTTTCTTGCCCGGTTTTTACAAATTATGGTTGGACATTCAGACCTTGCAGCCGAAAACCTCCGCTCCCTCTTTTGATCATACATTGTCGGGCATTCGCACCTTGTCTTACCCGCTTTTTACAAACTTTAGTCGGACATTCACACCTTCTTGCAGCTGAACCACCTGCGCTCCCTGTTTTGATCATGTTTGGTCTGGCAATACTTCCTTTTCTTACCCGTTTGTGAGTAATTATGGCTGGACATTCACATCTTCTTGCAGCTGAACACCTCTCCCACTTTTGATGATGAATGGTCCGGCATTCTTACCTTTTCTAACACATTTTTCAGCAATTATGGTCGGACATTCACACCTACTCACAGCCGACCAACTCCGCTCCCGCATTTGATGGTGTATAGTCGGGTATTCTCACCCTTTCTCATCAGCTTTTTGCAAATTATGATCTGACATTCACACCTACTTGCAGTCGAACAGCTCTGCTCCCGCTTTTGATTATGTTTGGTTAGATATTCGAACATTTTCTTAACTGCTTTTTACAAACTTTGGTGGGACGTTCACACCTTCTTGCAGACGAACAACTCCTTCCCGCTATTGATTGTGTACAGTCGGTATTGTAACCTTTTCTTACCCACTTTTTACCAACTATGGTCGGACGTTCTTACCTTCTTACAACGGAACACCTCCGCTCCCTCTTTTGATGGTGTATATTCGGGCATTCGAACCTTTTCTTACCCGCCTTTTATCTATGGTCGGACATTCAGACCTTCTTGCAGCTGAACACCTCCGCTCCCACTTTTGATGGTGTATAGTCGGGCTTTCAAGCCTTTTCTTCCCCGGTTTTTACAAATTATGGCTGGACATTCAGACCTTGCAGCCGAAAACCTCCACTCCCTCTTTTGATCATGTATGGTCTGGCAATACTACCTTTTCTCACCCGTTTGTGAGTAATTATGGCTGGACATTCACACCTACTTGCAGCCGAACACCACCTCTCCCGCTTTTGATGATGTATGGACCGTCATTCTTACCTTTTCTAACACATTTTTCAGCAATTATGGTCGGAGATTCACACCTACTCACAGCCGAACAACTCCGCTACCGCATTTGATGGTGTATAGTCAGGACTTCTCACCCTTTCTCATCAGCTTTTTGCAAATTATGATCTGACATTCACACCTACTTGCAGTCGAACAGCTCTGCTTCCGCTTTTGATTATGTTTGGTTGGATATTCGAACCTTTTCTTAAATGCTTTTTACAAACTTTAGTCGGACATTCACACCTTCTTGTAGCCGGACACATCCACTCCTGCTTTTGATGATGTATGGTTGGGCATTCGCACCCTTTTTTTACCCATTTTTCAGGAATTATGGGTGGACATTTAGAACTTCTTGCAGCTGAACACCTCCGCTCCTACCTTTGATCATACATTGTCAGGCATTCGCACCTTGTCTTACCCGCTTTTTACAAACTTTAGTCGAACATTCACACCTTTTTGCAGCCGAACACCACCTCTCCCACTTTTGATGATGTATGGTCCGGCATTCTTACCTTTTCTAACACATTTTTCATTAATTATGATCGGACATTTACACCTTCTTGCAGCCGAACACTTCCGCTCCACCTTTTAGTGTTCTATCACACCTTTTTATTCACCGCATTTTATAGATTATGGTTGGAAATTCTCAACCACTCTCATCCGAAGACCTCTCCTCCCGCTTTTGTTAATATATTTGAACTTTAGTCGGACATTCACACCTTCTTGCAGCTGAACCACCTCCGCTCCCTGTTTTGATCATGTATGGTCTGGCAATACTACCTTTTTTACCCGTTTGTGAGTAATTATGGCTGGACATTCACACCTACTTGCAGCCGAACACCACCTCTCTCACTTTTGATGATGTATGGACAGGCATTCTTACCTTTTCTAACACATTTTTCAGCAATTATGGTCGGAGATTCACACCTACTCACAGCCGAAACACTCCGCTCCCGCATTTGATGGTGTATAGTCGGGCATTCTCACCCTTTCTCATCAGCTTTTTGCAAATTATGATCTGACATTCACACCTACTTGCAGTCAAACAGCTCTGCTCCCGCTTTTGATGTTTGGTTGGATATTCGAAACTTTTCTTCATACACCTTTTCTTAGCCGAACACATCTGCTCCCGTTATTGACTGTGTACAGTCGGGTATTTTAACCTTTTCTTACCCGCTTTTTACCAACTATGGTCGGACATTCAAACCTTCTTGTAGCCGAACACATCCACTCCTGCTTTTGATGATGTGTGGTTGGGCATTCAAACCTACTTGTTTCCCACTTTTCATTAATTATGGGTGGACATTCACACCTTGTCTTATCCAAACACCTCCGCTCCCTGTTTTGATCATGTATGGTTGGACATTCGCACCTTTTCTCACCGGCTTTTTGCAAACTATGGTCGGCTATTCACAGATTCCTCTCCACCATACTTGTATGGTGGGATATTTACACCCACTTGCATCCGAAGACCTCCGCCCCCACTTTTGTTAATATTTAGTCGGTCATTCGCACCTTTCCCGCTTTTGGCAAACTATGGCCTTCTTGCAGCCAAACACCTCTGATCTCGCTTTTGATGATGTAAGGTTGGGCATTCAGACCTTGCTTCACCTGCTTTTCACCAAATATTGTCGGACATTCACACCTTCTTGCAGCCGAACACTTCCGCTCCACCTTTTAGTGTTCTATCACACCTTTTTTTTCACCGCATTTTATAGATTATGGTTTGAAATTCTCAACCACTCTCATCCGAAGACCTCTCCTCCCGCTTTTGTTAATATATTTGAACTTTAGTCGGACATTCACACCTTCTTGCAGCTGAACCACCTCCGCTCCCTCTTTTGATCATGTATGGTCTGGCAATGCTACCTTTTCTTACCCGTTTGTGAGTAATTATGGCTGGACATTCACACCTTTTTGCAGCCGAACACCACCTCTCCCGCTTTTGATGATGTATGGTCCGGCCTTCTTACCTTTTCTAACACATTTTTCAGCAATTATGGTCGGACATTCACACCTTCTTGCAGCCGAACACTTCCGCTCCACCTTTTAGTGTTCTATCACACCTTTTTTTTCACCGCATTTTATAGATTATTGATGGAAATTCTCATACACTCATCCGAAGACCTCTCCTCCTGCTTTTGTTAATATATTTGAACTTTAGTTGGACATTAACACATTCTTGCAGCTGAACCACCTCCGCTCCCTCTTTTGATCATGTATGGTCTGGCAATGCTACCTTTTCTTACCCGTTTGTGAGTAATTATGGCTGGACATTCACACATACTTGCAGCCGAACACCACCTCTATCACTTTTGATGATGTATGGACCGGCATTCTTACCTTTTCTAACACATTTTTCAGCAATTATGGTCGGACATTCACACCTATTCAGAGCCGAACACCTCCGCTCCCGCATTTGCTGGTGTATAGTCGGGCATTCTCACCTTTTCTCATCAGCTTTTTGCAAATTATGATCTGACATTCACACCTGCTTTTGATAATGTATGGTTTGTCATTCGCACCTTTTTTTACCCATTTTTCATGAATTATGGGAGGACATTCACACCTTCCTGCAGCCGAACACCTCCTCTCCCGCTTATGATCATGTGCGGTTTGATATTCGAAAATTTTCTTTCATGTTTTCTAGCAATTATTGATTGACATTCAGACCTTCTTGCAGCTGAACACCTCCGCTCCCGCTTTTGATGGTGTATAGTCGGGCTTTCCAGCCTTTTCTTCCCCGGTTTTTACAAATTATGGCTGGACATTCAGACCTTCTTGCAGCCGAAAACCTCCGCTCCCTCTTTTGATCATACATTGTTGGGCATTCACACCTTTTCTTACCCGCTTTTTACAAACTTGCACCTTCTTACAGCGGAACACCTCCGCTCCCTCTTTTGATGGTGTATGTTCGGGCATTCAAACCTTTTCTTACCCACTTTTTACAAGTTTTGGTCGGATATTCAAACCTTCTTGAAGCCGAACACATCCACTCCTGCTTTTGATGATGTATGGTTGGGCATTCTAACCTACTTGTTGCCCGCTTTTTACTATGGTCGGCCATTCACAGCTTCCTCTCCACCATACTTGTATGGTGGGATGTTCACACCCACTTGCATCCACTTTTGTTGATATTTAGTCGGTCATTTGCACCTTACCCGCTTTTGGCAAACTATGGCCTTCTTGAAGCCAAACACCTCTGATCTCGCTTTTGATGATGTAAGGTTGGGCATTCAGACCTTGCTTCACCTGCTTTTCACCAAATATTGTCGGACATTCACACCTTCTTGCAGCCGAACACTTCCGCTCCACCTTTTAGTGTTCTATCACACCTTTTTTTTCACCGCATTTTATAGATTATGGTTTGAAATTCTCAACCACTCTCATCCGAAGACCTCTCCTCCCGCTTTTGTTAATATATTTGAACTTTAGTCGGACATTCACACCTTCTTGCAGCTGAACCACCTCCGCTCCCTCTTTTGATCATGTATGGTCTGGCAATGCTACCTTTTCTTACCCGTTTGTGAGTAATTATGGCTGGACATTCACACCTTTTTGCAGCCGAACACCACCTCTCCCGCTTTTGATGATGTATGGTCCGGCCTTCTTACCTTTTCTAACACATTTTTCAGCAATTATGGTCGGACATTCACACCTTCTTGCAGCCGAACACTTCCGCTCCACCTTTTAGTGTTCTATCACACCTTTTTTTTCACCGCATTTTATAGATTATTGATGGAAATTCTCATACACTCTCATCCGAAGACCTCTCCTCCTGCTTTTGTTAATATATTTGAACTTTAGTTGGACATTAACACATTCTTGCAGCTGAACCACCTCCGCTCCCTCTTTTGATCATGTATGGTCTGGCAATGCTACCTTTTCTTACCCGTTTGTGAGTAATTATGGCTGGACATTCACACATACTTGCAGCCGAACACCACCTCTATCACTTTTGATGATGTATGGACCGGCATTCTTACCTTTTCTAACACATTTTTCAGCAATTATGGTCGGACATTCACACCTATTCAGAGCCGAACACCTCCGCTCCCGCATTTGCTGGTGTATAGTCGGGCATTCTCACCTTTTCTCATCAGCTTTTTGCAAATTATGATCTGACATTCACACCTGCTTTTGATAATGTATGGTTTGTCATTCGCACCTTTTTTTACCCATTTTTCATGAATTATGGGAGGACATTCACACCTTCCTGCAGCCGAACACCTCCTCTCCCGCTTATGATCATGTGCGGTTTGATATTCGAAAATTTTCTTTCATGTTTTCTAGCAATTATTGATTGACATTCAGACCTTCTTGCAGCTGAACACCTCCGCTCCCGCTTTTGATGGTGTATAGTCGGGCTTTCCAGCCTTTTCTTCCCCGGTTTTTACAAATTATGGCTGGACATTCAGACCTTCTTGCAGCCGAAAACCTCCGCTCCCTCTTTTGATCATACATTGTTGGGCATTCACACCTTTTCTTACCCGCTTTTTACAAACTTGCACCTTCTTACAGCGGAACACCTCCGCTCCCTCTTTTGATGGTGTATGTTCGGGCATTCAAACCTTTTCTTACCCACTTTTTACAAGTTTTGGTCGGATATTCAAACCTTCTTGAAGCCGAACACATCCACTCCTGCTTTTGATGATGTATGGTTGGGCATTCTAACCTACTTGTTGCCCGCTTTTTACTATGGTCGGCCATTCACAGCTTCCTCTCCACCATACTTGTATGGTGGGATGTTCACACCCACTTGCATCCACTTTTGTTGATATTTAGTCGGTCATTCGCACCTTACCCGCTTTTGGCAAACTATGGCCTTCTTGAAGCCAAACACCTCTGATCTCGCTTTTGATGATGTAAGGTTGGGCATTCAGACCTTGCTTCACCTGCTTTTCACCAAATATAGTCGGACAGTCACACCTTCTTGCAGCCGAACACTTCCGCTCCACCTTTTAGTGTTCTATGGGGCATTCACACCTTTTTTTTCACCGCATTTTATAGATTATGGTTGGAAATTCTCACCCACTCTCATCAAAAGACCTCTCCTCCCGCTTTTGTTAATATACAGTCAGGCATTCGAACCTTTTCTTACCCGCTTTTTACAAATTATGGTTGGACATTCACACCTACTTGCAGCCGAATATTTCCGCTCCACCTTTTAGTGATGTATGGTTGGCATTTGCACCTTTTCTTACCCTCTTTTTATACTGATTGCTGAAGATTAAGTTGTTCTTTCTCAAACTACAACATTTTTTTTATTGTTGAAACTTGATTTGAAGTGGATAAATAAAGAGGACAAACAGTTTTAAGTCAGGCTGATAGAAGGAATTAATTTTTTAGCAAAATCTGTACTTCGTCATATGTCGAGAGATGTTTATTGCTGAAGAAGTTCTTTCTCATTCTACAAAGTACAACGTTGTTTATCGTTGAAACTTGATTAGACATGAATAAATATGTAGGACAAAGCAGTCTTAACTTGGTTTAAGTTAAGGAATTCGTTTTATAGGAGAATCCGAATTCGTGCATAACTCGTAAAATAGAGCTTATTTTCGGATTCCTGAAGAATGAGTCTGGTTCTTTCTCATAATACAAAGTTTGTTGTTTATTGTTGAAACTTCATCAGAAGTGAAGAAATAAATGAATGCCTATCAACAAATGTGGGATCTAAACTCTAGTGCTTCCTCTAAAATAATTTCCATCCATCCATCATCTGCCGCTTATCCGGGGGTCGGGTCGCGGGGGCAGCAGCTTGAGTAGAGAAACCCAGACGTCTCTGTCCCCGGCCACTTCCTCCAGCTCTTCCGGGGGGACCCCGATACGTTCCCAGGCCAGCCGAGAGACATAGTCTGTCCAGCGTGTCCTGGGTCTTTCCCGGGGTCTCCTCCCAGTGGGACGTGCCCGGAACACCTCCCCAGGGAGGCGCCCAGGGGGCATCCTAACCAGATGCCCGAGCCACCTCATCTGACTCCTCTCAATGCGGAGGAGCAGCGGTTCTACTCCGAGCCCCTCCCGGATGACTGAGCTTCTCACCCTATCTCTAAGGGAGAGCCCAGACCCCCTGCGGAGGAAACCCATTTCGGCCGCTTGTATTCGCGATCTTCTTCTTTCGGTCACTACCCACAACTCGTGACCATAGGTGAGGATGGGAACGTAAATTGACCAGTAAGTAGAGAGCTTCGCCTTCTGGCTCAGCTCCCTCTTCACAACGACGGGTCGGTGCAGAGCCCTCAACACTGCAGACGCCGCACCGATCCGCCCGTCAATCTCCCGCTCCATTCGTCCCTCACTCGTGAACAAGACCCCGAGATACTTGAACTCCTCCACTTGGGGAAGGATCTCATTCCCGACCCGGAGAGAGCATTCCACGCTTTTCCGGCTGAGAACCATAGTCTCGGATTTGGAGGTGCTGATTCTCATCCCAGCCGCTTCACACTCGGCTGCGAATCGCTCCAGTGAGAGCTGAAGGTCACGGCCTGACGACGCTAACAGAACCACATCATCTGCAAAAAGCAGAGACCCGATTCTGAGGTCGCCAAATCGGACACCCTCAACGCCCTGGCTGCGCCTAGATATTCTGTCCATAAAAGTTAGGAACAGAATCGGTGACAAAGGGCAGCCCTGACGGAGTCCAACTCTCACCGGAAACGTATCCGACTTACTGCCGGCAATGCGGACCAAACTCTGGCACCGGTCATACAGAGACCGAACGGCCCCTATCAAGGGGTCCGGCACTCCATATTCCCGGAGCACCCCCCACAGGACTCCACGAGGGACACGGTCGAACGCTTTCTCCAAGTCCACAAAACACATGTAGACTGGTTGGGCGAACTCCCATGCACCCTCCAGGATCCTGCCGAGGGTATAGAGCTGGTCCACTGTTCCACAGCCAGGACGAAAGCCACACTGCATCTCCTGAATCCGAGGCTCGATTATCCGACGGATCCTCCTCTCCAATACCCCCGAATAGACCTTACCAGGGAGGCTGAGGTGTGTGATACCCCTATAGTTGGAACACACCCTCCGGTCCCCCTTTTTAAAGAGGGGGACCACCACCCCAATCTGCCAGTCCAGAGGCACTGTCCCCGATGTCCACGCGATGCTGCAGAGGCGTGTCAGCCAAGACAGCCCTACAACATCCAGAGCCTTGAGAAACTCAGGACGGACCTCATCCACCCCCGGGGCCTTGCCACCGAGGAGCTTTTTGACCACCTCGGCAACCTCAGCCCCAGAAATGGGAGGCCCCGTCTCCGAGCTCTCCGACTCTGCCTCTTCCGAGCACGTGTTGGTAGGATTGAGGAGTTCCTCGAAGTACTCCCCCCACCGACTCACAACATCCCTAGTTGAGGTCAGCAAAGCCCCGTCCCCACTGTAAACAGTGTTGACTGTGAGCCGCTTCCCCCCCCTGAGACGCCGGATGGTGGACCAGAATCTCTTCGAGGCCGTCCGGAAATCGTTCTCCATGGTCTCACCGAACTCCTCCCAGGCCCGAGTTTTTGCCTCAGCAACCGCCGAAGCCGCGGCCCGTCTGGCCTGTCGGTACCTATCAGCTGCTTCCAGGGTCCCACTGGCCAAAAAGGCCCGATAGGACTCCTTCTTCAGCTTGACGGCTTCCCTCACCACTGGTGTCCACCAGCAGGTTCGAGGGTTGCCGCCACGACAGGCACCGACCACCTTACGGCCACAACTCTGATCAGCTGCCTCGGCAATGGAGTCACGGAACATGGCCCATTTGGACTCAATGTCCCCCACCTCCCCCGGGATATGGTTGAAGCTCTGCCGGAGGTGGGAGTTAAAGCTCCTTCTGACGGGGGATTCTGACAAACGCTCCCAGCAGACCCTCACAATACGTTTGCGCCTGCCAGGTCTGATCGGCATCCTCCCCCACCAGCGGAGCCAACTCACCACCAGGTGGTGATCAGTTGACAGCTCCGCCCCTCTCTTCACCCGAGTGTCCAGGACATACGGCCGCAAGTCCGATGATACAACCACAAAGTCGATCATCGAACTGCGGCCAAGGGTGTCCTGGTGCCAAGTGCACATATGGACACCCTTATGTCTGAACATGGTGTTCGTTATGGACAGTCCATGACCAGCACAGAAGTGCAACAACATAACACCACTCTGGTTCAGATCGGGGGGGCCGTTCCTCTCAATCACACCCCTCCAGGTCTCACTGTCATTGCCCACGTGAGCATTGAAGTCCCCCAGCAGAACGAGGGAGTCTCCGGTAGGAGCATTCTCCAGTGCCTCCCCCAGAGACTCCAAAAAGGGTGGGTACTCTGAACTGCTGTTTGGCGCATAGGCACAAACAACAGTCAGGACTCGTCCCCCCACCCGAAGGCGGAGGGAGGCTACCCTCTCGTTCACTGGGGTAAACCCCAATGTACTGGCACACAGCCGGGGGGCAATAAGTATGCCCACACCTGCTCTGCGCCTCTCACCACGGGCAACTCCAGAGTGGAAGAGAGTCCAACCCCTCTCAAGAGGACTGGTTCCAGAGCCCAAGCCGTGCGTCGAGGTGAGTCCGACTATATCTAGCCGGAACCGCTCAGCCTCGCGCACCAGCTCCGGCTCCTTCCCCAACAGAGAGGTGACATTCTAAAATAATTTCCTTTCTCAATTCAGAAATTTGTGTGTGTAAGTCACAACACCCGTGACACCAAAACGGCTTTCTTTTCTCTCTTTTCTCTACACTCTACACTGTGAGCACACACACCAAATCAGAAAGGCTTTTTTCTCTCTTTTCTACATTATGGACTGTGGGGACACAAAACCACTCTCTCTTTTTTTTTTTGATTGTGTGCCAGGGCGTTGTCTCACGTATTAGATTATGCTTAAGATACGAATGGGTTTATCAGTCACATCAGAATCCATACATACTGATCCTCCCGTAATAAAATGGTCGGATCTTATCAAACACACTTTGTTTCTTGTGACAATCAAGTCAGCGAAACAGCGTATACACGTCAAGACGCTGAATCAAGTTTGCCACAAGAACTCATAAGTTTGGCAGTATTGCTCTGCCGTCAGCAATCATATACCCATTTTATTTTCGTGAGACATGTGCAGGCACCTGTTCATCTACTGTTCTATCACTATGAATTAGTTTATCTATTATCAATAAGGATACTTCTACAACTACTATCAAAGTATGTCCGGACTTCTTATGTTGTCAGTTGCTATATATGAATAAGTGGGTAGCTACTGACAAGCATTAAGCATGTCACACAGCCCAAACATATAACATTTCAGGACACACCACACAGTTAACAACCACAGTGAAGCGTGTCAAAGCCCAAACATGTAACATTCAACAGGACACTTACACAACACATTCAAATCAAACAGTCAGACAACATACAAGAACATATACCCCAGCCGGCATTGCTCCCTGCCTATTTTCCTAGAGCTCACTATGTGTGCTTACACCTTTATTCACAAACTCTTCAACTTATACTCTTTTACCGAAGCTGCTAAAGCTCGATTGGCCAAATACCCTTAGATCCTATTTTGGTGAATTTGACATCTGCCTTACATGTAACAGATTAGCGGTTTAGCAGTTTTAATTTAATTTGAGTGAAGGAATTCATTTTATAGCAAAATCCGAAATCGTGAAGAACTCATGAAAGTAAGCTTATTCTCGAATTCCTGAAACTTTAGATTTGCTCTTTCTTTTACTGCAAAGTACAACGTTGGTTTTTTTGTTTAAATCTTTGTAGACATGGTAAATATGAAGGACAAAGCAGTTTTAACATAGTTTGTGTGAAGGAATTCATTTTATAGATAAAATCCCAAGAGTCTGCTGAGAAAAGAGAGTGAATGGGAAGTAGACTTTAACACGGCTCTGGGAGCGAGCCAAGTGTGGGCTAACCGGGAGAATTGCTTGAAAGAAACGTGACACCGAATGAGCAGTCAGAACAAAGCCTCAATACGGTGTTCCCGTGGTGTTTTTGTTGCTGCCTTGTCTTTTGCACAGAGTAAAAGACAAGGCAGCCATCAAATAGGGCCCGATTGTTCCGACTTGGTCAGCTGAGGAGCAAGGGGGGGAGCAAGTGTCTCAACTTGCTATGCCAGTATGAAGGTGGCTATGCCAACTAGCCTGATGCCCTGCTCCCGCAGTGACGGATAATCGTACTCTGGTTTCTCTTCATAACGTACAAGTCTTTCGCCTTTTACTAAAGACTTCTGTGGAGAGCAGCACTAATGAGTTGTTTCTATTTTTGACAGGCTTTACCTTTTCGGGTGAAGCCCTTTCTGTCTGTGCAAAAGAACTCTTGTTACTGTGCAGAGTGACTTCTCTGAGTAGTGTTGCCTTACTTGCTGCGACTGTGCCGATGTTCGAAGCTTGAGTGCTTGTTGTTGCTTGAATGGTGCTCGCTGGAGCGTGCGGGAGTGCAAAGTTATACCATTTAAAAGGGCTGAAGAGTGCTCAGTGCTTAGCCAAAAGGCCGAGAAGCGATAACTGTCCACTGGTTCACGTCCGAGGGCCCTTCCTGGCACAATGCGCACTTGTAGCGGTGTTCTTTTTATGGCTATAGGTGGCCAGAGTGTCACTTTGCACCTCCGCCCACCCGCTGCACTTTTAAATGATATAACTTTGCACTCCCGCACGATCCAGGGAGCACTGCTGCTGCTTGGACCTTTTTTTCGTGTGACTCCTTCGTCCGAGCGAGCACAGAGGCGATGCTTCTTTGTGGCTGTGTCCTTGGCCTGCCGCCTCCAGCTGCAGCCTCTTTGGCTGTTGCTACTGCCATCTGGATCACAGCCACGGGGGAATCTGTTTGTGCCTTCTTACCAGCAAGTTTCTTGAGGTCCATATGGCGTCTTTGATGGCGGCCAGGATGAGCCACTGTTTGACAAATTCCTCTTTCCTGAGATTCTGATTTTGACTCACCCCATAAAGCACCAGTTGTGCTGACAGGACCTCTCTTGCTGGTAAGTACGGGAAATTTAAGGAGTCGGCTGTTGCCCACAAGTCCACAGCAGCACTGCACTCCCAGAAGAGATGCCTCACCGTCTCAGGCGCGCCACAACCTGGACGGGGGCAGGTGGCCGTCGCCGACATACCCCTGGAGTGCATGACAGATCTGTCTGGGAGAATCTCGTGAGCCACCATCCATGACAAATCCCAAAGTCTGTTCGGAAGAGCTGAAAGGTTTACAATGCGCCAAACTGTTGAGGGCTCGCCAATAGTGAGCCCACGCACTGGACTCACTGGGGCCCGCTCCTGCACAACAGAGACCAAAGATGGTTTAAAAATGTCTTTATAAAAGCATAACTTTCTGTTAGATTAAAAGACACAGGTACTTTCAGGTCTGATGGTAAAAGTCGTAGTCTTCTCAAGTAGGCCCCCATCCAGAATCTTGCCATTGCAGCTGCCGCTGGGTTTTTGGATGGGTTAATTGCACACTTTAATTGGAAAGAGGTAAAGAGACTTCCTAAAAACAATACAGATCTGGTACTGCTTTCCCTCCTTTCACTTTTGGCTTCTTCAGTACTTCCCTCCTCAACCTTTCCCATTTGGAGTTGAAACTTCATCAGAAGTGAAGAAATGAATGAATGCCTATCAACAAATGTGGGATCTAAACTCTAGTGCTTCCTCTAAAATAATTTCCTTTCTCAATTCAGAAATGTGTGTGTGTAAGTCACAACACCCGTGACAGCATAAAGACAGAACTGGCAAGCAACAGCAGAGGTAAAATAACTGTTTTGATAATTAAAATCTTGCCTTCTTGTCAGTCCTCTGAGTCCCCAAAACCCTAGTCGTTTCCTTATTTTCCCCACAATATCTGGCCAATTTGTTTTTTCTTTTCCTTCTGTATCAAATTTGATCCCTAGTATTTTTTGGTCTCTGTGGGCAATTGTCAGGGGGAGTCCAGTCACCTCTGACTCTGTCCATGATCTGTAAAATTTGGTTTGTGTCTTTTCTTTGTTTATTTTTGGCCCTGATCCCTTGGCGTACCAGTCAGTGACATCGAAAGTTCTATTTATAGATAAAATATCTGTACACAATATGTTAATGTCATCCATGTATAGGACACATTTAGCTACCAAGCCTGCACTGCCTGGGATTACAACTCCTTTAATCTGTCGATCATTTCTCAAGATCTGTGCTAAAGGCTCGATGCAACACACATACAAGAGAGCAGATAATGGGCATCCTTGCCGAACACCGCACTTCACTTTCACTGCATCAGTCAGGTGACCATTTATGACGAACCTACTGCTTATATCTTGGTACAGTAATCCCACACATGTCGTCAGTCTTTGGGGGAAACCCACCTTTTGCAACACCTGAAAGAGATATTGATGCGAGACCCGATCAAAAGCTTTTTCAAAGTCTAAATTTAAGATGACAAGCCGGGTGTTTCTGTCTCTAGCGTAATCAATGATGTCTCGAATCAGTACGAGGCTGTTGGTGAGTTGTCTCCCTGAGATGGCACAAGCCCGGTCTGGGTGAATTACCTCCTCTAAAACAAAGGACATCCGTGTCGCTAAAACCTTGCTAAAAAGTTTACAGTCAAAGTTTAAAAGTGTGATGGGCCTCCAATTCTTTAGGTCAGTCTTATAATTTTTTTTATAAAGTAGAGTCACTATTCCCACTCTAAATCTGTCAGGCAGTCGGTCGAGTTTTTCAAAATCTTTAAAAACATCTAAAATGTCTGATGATAAAAGGTCCCAAAAGGTCAGATAGAATTCTGCAGGAAGCCCGTCTAAACCCGGAGCTCGACTTCTCTTAAAACCTGTTAGGCATTTTTTTAACTCTAAAGTCTCTTTTACGGTTTTGTCAACGAATTTTAAAATTTCTGCCGATGTTTCCAAGTGCACTGGTTTCTCTTTCTACATGTTACTATAAAAGGTATGTACAGTTTCAATCATCTCTTGTGTGGATTTTGTTAAAAACCCATCTTTTCTTTTTAGATTTTGAATACACTCCTTTTTATTTATAACTTTCTTAAAAAAGTACCGTGTGCATTTTTCACCTTCCTCAATTTCCTGCTCCCTGCTTCTTGCAAAAATTCCTTTACTCTTTATTTCTGCTAAAACTGACATTTCCTTTTTGACATCTTTGATTTCTTCATTAAAGTCTATGCCACACTGATTTAGTTTAAAGTAGCGCTGTAAACGTTTCTGTAGTCCCATCATACATCTATTCTCTTTCCTTTTTTTACATTTACCTTGCTGTTTAAAAAAAGTTTCCTTCACCATTTCCCACCATTTTGCATGTGTTTCGTAGAGGTCTTGAAGGGTCTGCCACTCTTTATAACATTCCTTGTACTGACTGACTATGATTTCATCCTCCAACAGGGAACAGTTGTGTTTCCACAGACCACTTCTTACCGTCACACCAGAAGGGGGTGAAAGGGTGCAGGAGAGCATAAGGTGGTCTGAAAAGAAAACAGGGGTTAATCTAACATCAGTGGGTGGGCAATCTCTAGTAAAGAAATAATCAATGCGAGAGGCTCTGGTGCCATCATGACTAAACCAGGTGAAGCCCTCCTCTCTGGGATGCATGGTTTTAAAACAGTCAGTAAGCTTAAAATCCCTGCATATGCCCTGAAGTAAAATCGAAGTCTTATCCACTTTATAATCTCCCCCTGCTCTTTTTCTATCTTTCCTGCTCAAGATACAGTTAAAATCCCCTCCTACAACTAAAGGTACTTGCCCTAGCATGTAAAGCTGTGTATCTTCTAAAAGGTCATACCTGTCATTTTTTCCATTGAAACCATAAATATTTAAGAGGTTAAAGTCTTGCCCCATAAAATTCAAGTGTGCTAAAAGTGCCCGTCCGTCTCTCACCACTGTGCTACCTTTCACCAGAACATGCAGATTTTTAATTAGAATGGCCACACCATCATTTTTATTTTTATTTGAGCCACTCCATATCGATAAATGGGGCCACATTTCCTCCCATTGTCTATGGTTTTTTTAAAAAGGTAGTCCACATTCTTGTATTAAAAACACATCTGATTTTATGGAGTCTAAGAAGGATAAAATACTCTGGGCTCTTGTCTTTGATTTCACACTTCTCACATTTAGTGTTGAGAAGGTGAGAACCATTAAAAGGATAAAGGAAAGTAGGTATGTCATTTTCGTTTTTCTAAGTTATCAAAACAAATTACACACTCAGGTTATTACTTGGGAAACTAGTTCTTCCTTCATTTCTTTAGGTGAAAAGTGAGTAGGGTGATCTATATTTCCTTTTCTCTGACGTAATGTTGCATTTAACTTTGAGTCCCTGGGGGTTGATTGCAGAGCTAAAGTTAAAAAGGAGACCTCATTTAGTGAGTCGGAGGGGAAGACTCTAGGTTCTTCCACTGAAGAACTTTCTGAAAGGGACCTAACCCTTCCCCTCTTCTTTGATACCACTGGGGAATCAGAGGACAACTCAGATGCCGTCCTCTTCGGCTGTTGACCTTCGGGGAGGTGAGTATCTTCACTAGACTTGTGTGGATTTTGTTAAAAACCCATCTTTTCTTTTTAGATTTTGAATACACTCCTTTTTATTTATAACTTTCTTAAAAAAGTACCGTGTGCATTTTTCACCTTCCTCAATTTCCTGCTCCCTGCTTCTTGCAAAAATTCCTTTACTCTTTATTTCTGCTAAAACTGACATTTCCTTTTTGACATCTTTGATTTCTTCATTAAAGTCTATGCCACACTGATTTAGTTTAAAGTAGCGCTGTAAGCGTTTCTGTAGTCCCATCATACATCTATTCTCTTTCCTTTTTTTACATTTACCTTGCTGTTTAAAAAAAGTTTCCTTCACCATTTCCCACCATTATGCATGTGTTTCGTAGAGGTCTTGAAGGGTCTGCCACTCTTTATAACATTCCTTGTACTGACTGACTATGATTTCATCCTCCAACAGGGAACAGTTGTGTTTCCACAGACCACTTCTTACCGTCACACCAGAAGGGGGTGAAAGGGTGCAGGAGAGCATAAGGTGGTCTGAAAAGAAAACAGGGGTTAATCTAACATCAGTGGGTGGGCAATCTCTAGTAAAGAAATAATCAATGCGAGAGGCTCTGGTGCCATCATGACTAAACCAGGTGAAGCCCTCCTCTCTGGGATGCATGGTTTTAAAACAGTCAGTAAGCTTAAAATCCCTGCATATGCCCTGAAGTAAAATCGAAGTCTTATCCACTTTAAAATCTCCCCCTGCTCTTTTTCTATCTTTCCTGCTCAAGATACAGTTAAAATCCCCTCCTACAACTAAAGGTACTTGCCCTAGCATGTAAAGCTGTGTATCTTCTAAAAGGTCATACCTGTCATTTTTTCCATTGAAACCATAAATATTTAAGAGGTTAAAGTCTTGCCCCATAAAATTCAAGTGTGCTAAAAGTGCCCGTCCGTCTCTCACCACTGTGCTACCTTTCACCAGAACATGCAGATTTTTAATTAGAATGGCCACACCATCATTTTTATTTTTATTTGAGCCACTCCATATCGATAAATGGGGCCACATTTCCTCCCATTGTCTATGGTTTTTTTAAAAAGGTAGTCCACATTCTTGTATTAAAAACACATCTGATTTTATGGAGTCTAAGAAGGATAAAATACTCTGGGCTCTTGTCTTTGATTTCACACTTCTCACATTTAGTGTTGAGAAGGTGAGAACCATTAAAAGGATAAAGGAAAGTAGATATGTCATTTTCGTTTTTCTAAGTTATCAAAACAAATTACACATTCAGGTTATTACTTGGGAAACTAGTTCTTCCTTCATTTCTTTAGGTGAAAAGTGAGTAGGGTGATCTATATTTCCTTTTCTCTGACGTAATGTTGCATTTAACTTTGAGTCCCTGGGGGTTGATTGCAGAGCTAAAGTTAAAAAGGAGACCTCATTTAGTGAGTCGGAGGGGAAGACTCTAGGTTCTTCCACTGAAGAACTTTCTGAAAGGGACCTAACCCTTCCCCTCTTCTTTGATACCACTGGGGAATCAGAGGACAACTCAGATGCCGTCCTCTTCGGCTGTTGACCTTCGGGGAGGTGAGTATCTTCACTAGACTCACCTGTCTGCTCTTCCTCCTCATTTAGCGTAGCTCCACCCTCTGCCTGTGAATTCTCACAGACTTCAGCACTGAGTTGTGAGGCCTCTACAGGCCCCTCCCCTTTTTGCTCCTCACTTCCAATCCAAGCTTTTGGCGGGAAGTTTGAATTTATTGGGTCAACCTCTTCACTTTGTTCACCAACTGCCACCTCTGGTCCTTCTCTTTGTTGGCTTGACTGTGGCTTTACAGTCTTTAATTTGTTGGCAAAAGATTTAGGGCAATCTCTGAAGAGGTGATTTAATTCTCCACAGAGATTACATTTCCTGCCATTTGGACACTCTCCAAAAGTGTGCCCAATTTTTCTGCACTTCCCACATATCACCTTGGTACAAGCCTCAACCAGGTGCCCATGCTCACCGCACTTGCGGCAGAGCTTGGGCTGCCCCTGGTAGTGGATGTAACCTCGGTTTTCGAGGTGGCCAGAGTGTCACTTTGCATCTCCGCCCACCCGCTGCACTGAGCACTCTTCAGCCCTTTTAAATGGTATAACTTTGCACTCCCGCACGCTCCAGCAAGCACCATTCAAGCAACAACTTTGCACTCCAGCTTCGAACATTGGCACAGTCGCAACAAGTAAGGCGACTCTACTCAGAGAAGTCACTCTGCACAGTAACAAGATTTCTTTTGCACAGACAGAAAGGGCTTCGCCCGCAAAGGTAAAGCCTGCCAAAAATAGAAACAACTCATTAGTGCTACTCTCCACAGAAATCTTCAGTAAAAGGCGCAAGACTTGTACGTTATGAAGAGAAACCAGAGTACGATTATCCGTCACTGCGGGAGCAGGGCATCAGGCTAGTTGGCATAGCCTCATCATGGTGAGCTTTGCTCGGTTGAGACGCTTGCTCCCCCCCCTTGCTCCTCAGCTGACCAAGTCGGAACAATCGGGCCCTATTTGATGGCTGCCTTGTCTTTTACTCTGTGCAAAAGACAAGGCAGCAACAAAAACACCACGGGAACACCGTATTGAGGCTTTGTTCTGACCGCTCATTCGGTGTCGCGTTTCTTTCAAGCAATTCTCCCGCTTAGCCCACACTCTGCTCGCTCCCAGAGCCGTGTTAAAGTCTACTTCGCATTCACTCTCTTTTCTCAGCAGACTCTTGGGATTTTATCTATAAAATGAATTCCTTCACTCAAACTATGTTAAAACTGTCAAAAAAAAAAACAACGTTGTACTTTGCAGTAAAAGAAAGAGCAAATCTAAAGTTTCAGGAATCCGAGAATAAGCTTACTTTCATGAGTTCTTCACGATTTCGGATTTTGCTATAAAATGAATTCCTTCACTCAAACTAAATTAAAACTGCTAAACCGCTAATCTGTTACATGTAAGGCAGATGTCAAATTCACCGAAATAGGATCTAAGGGTATTCGGCCAATCGAGCTTTAGCAGCTTCAGTAAAAGAGTATAAGTTGAAGAGTTTGTGAATAAAGGTGTGCACACACATAGTGAGCTGTAGGAAAATAGGCAGGGAGCAATGCCGGCTGGGGTATATGTTCTTGTATGTTGTCTGACTGTTTGATTTGAATGTGTTGTGTAAGTGTCCTGTTGAATGTTACATGTTTGGGCTTTGACACGCTTCACTGTGGTTGTTAACTGTGTGGTGTGTCCTGAAATGTTATATGTTTGGGCTGTGTGACATGCTTAATGCTTGTCAGTAGCTACCCACTTATTCATATATAGCAACTGACAACATAAGACGTCCGGACATACTTTGATAGTAGTTGTAAAGTATCCTTATTGATAATAGATAAACTAATTCATAGTGATAGAACAGTAGATGAACAGGTGCCTGCACATGTCTCACGAAAATAAAATGTGTATATGATTGCTGACGGCAGAGCAATACTGCCAAACTTATGAGTTCTTGTGGCAAACTTGATTCAGGGTCTTGACGTGTATACGCTGTTTCGCTGACTTGATTGTCACAAGAAACAAAGTGTGTTTGATAAGATCCGACCATTTTATTACGGGAGGATCAGTATGTATGGATTCTGATGTGACTGATAAACCCATTCGTATCTTAAGCATAATCTAATACGTGAGACAACGCCCTGGCACCCAATCAAAAAAAAAAAAGAGAGAGCGGTTTTGTGTCCCCACAGTCCATAATGTAGAAAAGAGAGAAAAAAGCCTTTCTGATTTGGTGTGTGTGCTCACAGTGTAGAGTGTAGAGAAAAGAGAGAAAAGAAAGCCGTTTTGGTGTCACGGGTGTTGTGACTTACACACACACATTTCTGAATTGAGAAAGGAAATTATTTTAGAGGAAGCACTAGAGTTTAAATCCCACATTTGTTGATAGGCATTCATTTATTTCTTCACTTCTGATGAAGTTTCAACAATAAACAACAAACTTTGTATTATGAGAAAGAACCAGACTCATTCTTCAGGAATCCGAAAATAAGCTCTATTTTACGAGTTATGCACGAATTCGGATTCTCCTATAAAACGAATTCCTTAACTTAAACCAAGTTAAGACTGCTTTGTCCTTCATATTTATTCATGTCTAATCAAGTTTCAACGATAAACAACGTTGTACTTTGTAGAATGAGAAAGAACTTCTTCAGCAATAAGCATCTCTCGACATCTGACGAAGTACAGATTTTGCTAAAAAATTAATTCCTTCTATTCCTTCTTTATTTATCCACTCCAAATCAAGTTTCAACAATAAAAAAATTTTTGTAGTTTGAGAAAGAACAACTTAATCTTCAGCAATCAGTATAAAAAGAGGGTAAGAAAAGGTGCAAATGCCAACCATACATCACTAAAAGGTGGAGCGGAAATATTTGGCTGCAAGTAGGTGTGAATGTCCGACCATAATTTGTAAAAAGCGGGTAAGAAAAGGTTCGAATACCTGACTGTATATTAACAAAAGCGGGAGGAGAGGTCTTTGGATGAGAGTGGGTGAGAATTTCCAACCATAATCTATAAAATGCGGTGAAAAAAAAGGTGTGAATGCCCCATAGAACACTAAAAGGTGGAGCGGAAGTGTTCGGCTGCAAGAAGGTGTGAATGTCCGACTATATTTGGTGAAAAGCAGGTGAAGCAAGGTCTGAATGCCCAACCTTACATCATCAAAAGCGAGATCAGAGGTGTTTGGCTGCAAGAAGGCCATAGTTTGCCAAAAGCGGGTAAGGTGCGAATGACCGACTAAATATCAACAAAAGTGGATGCAAGTGGGTGTGAACATCCCACCATACAAGTATGGTGGAGAGGAAGCTGTGAATGGCCGACCATAGTAAAAAGCGGGAAACAAGTAGGTTTGAATGCCCAACCATACATCATCAAAAGCAGGAGTGGATGTGTTCGGCTACAAGAAGGTTTGAATATCCGACCATAGTTTGTAAAAAGTGGATAAGAAAAGGTTTGAATGCCCGAACATACACCATCAAAAGAGGGAGCGGAGGTGTTCCGCTGTAAGAAGGTGCAAGTTTGTAAAAAGCGGGTAAGAAAAGGTGTGAATGCCCCACAATGTATGATCAAAAGAGGGAGCGGAGGTTTTCGGCTGCAAGAAGGTCTGAATGTCCAATCACAATTTGTAAAAACCGGGGAAGAAAAGGCTGGAAAGCCCGACTATACACCATCAAAAGCGGGAGCGGAGGTGTTCAGCTGCAAGAAGGTCTGAATGTCCATCAATAATTGCTAGAAAACATGAAAGAAAATTTTCGAATATCAAACCGCACATGATCATAAGCGGGAGAGGAGGTGTTCGGCTGCAAGAAGGTGTGAATGTCCTCCCATAATTCATGAAAAATGGGTAAAAAAAGGTGCGAATGACAAACCATACATTATCAAAAGCAGGTGTGAATGTCAGATCATAATTTGCAAAAAGCTGATGAGAAAAGGTGAGAATGCCCGACTATACACCATCAAATGCGGGAGCGGAGGTGTTCGGCTCTGAATAGGTGTGAATGTCCGACCATAATTGCTGAAAAATGTGTTAGAAAAGGTAAGAATGCCGGTCCATACATCATCAAAAGCGAGAGAGGTGGTGTTCGGCTGCAAGTAGGTGTTAATGTCCATTCATAATTACTCACACACGGGTAAGAAAAGGTAGTATTGCCAGACCATACATGATCAAAACAGGGAGCGGAGTTGGTGCAGCTGCAAGAAGGTGTGAATGTCCGACTAAAGTTTGTAAAAAGCGGGTAAGACAAAGTGCGAATGCCCGACAATGTATGATCAAAAGAGGGAGCGGAGGTGTTCGGCTGCAAGAAGGTCTGAATGTCCAACCATAATTTGTAAAAACCGGGAAGAAAAGAATCGAAAGCCCGACTATACACCATCAAAAGCGGGAGCAGAGGGGTTCAGCTGCAAGAAGGTCTGCTTGTCCATCAAAAATTGCTTTAAAACATGAAAGAAAATTTTCGAATATCAAACCGCACATGATCACAAGCGGGAGAGGAGGTGTTCGGCTGCAAGAAGGTGTGAATGTCCTCCCATAATTCCTGAAAAATGGGTAAAAAAAGGTGTGAATGCCCAACCATACATTATCAAAACAGGGAGCGGAGATGGTTCAGCTGCAAGGTGTAAATTTCTGACTAAAGTTTTTAAAAAGCGGTTTAAAAACTGATTTGTCCTTCATAGTTATCCATGTCTAAAAATGTTTGAAGCATAAACTTCCTCATATTACCCTGAATGAGAAAGAACCACACTTGTGATTAAGCCATACGTTCCTTTTGAGGAGTTCTGCATGATTTGGGATTTTGCTATTAAATAAATATGAAGTTCTGGCAATACTTCCTTTTCTTACCCGTTTGTGAGTAATTATGGCTGGACATTCATATCTTCTTGCAGCTGAACACCTCTCCCGCTTTTGATGATGAATGGTCCGGCATTCTTACCACATTTTTCAGCAATTATGGTCGGAAATTCACACCTACTCACAGCCAACCAACTCCGCTCCCGCATTTGATGGTGTATAGTCGGGTATTCTCACCCTTTCTCATCAGCTTTTTGCAAATTATGATCTGACATTCACACCTACTTGCAGTCGAACACCTCCGCTCCCTCTTTTGATGGTGTACATTCGGGCATTCGAACCTTTTCTTACCCGCCTTTTATCTATGGTCGGACATTCAGACCTTCTTGCTGCTGAACACCTCTGCTCCCTCTTTTGATGGTGTATATTCGGGCATTCGAACCTTTTCTTACCCGCCTTTTATCTATGGTCGGACATTCAGACCTTCTTACAACGGAACACCTCCGCTCCCTCTTTTGATGGTGTATAGTCGGACATTCTCATCTTTGCTCATCAGCTTTTTGCAAATTATGATCTGACATTCACACCTACTTGCAGTCGAACAGCTCTGCTTCCGCTTTTGATTATGTTTGGTTGGATATTCGAACCTTTTCTTCAATGCTTTTTAAAAACTTTGGTCGGACATTCACACCTTCTTGTAGCCGGACATATCCACTCCCTCTTTTGATGATGTATGGTTGGGCATTCGCACCTTTTTTTACCGATTTTTCAGGAATTATGGGTGGACATTCAAACCTTCTTGCAGCTGAACACCTCTTCTCCCACTTATGATCATTGGCGGTTTGATTTTCAAAAATTTTCTTTCATCTTTTCTTGCAATTATTGATGGACATTTAGACCTTCTTGCAGCTGAACACCTCCGCTCCTGCTTTTGTTCATACATTGTCAGGCATTCGCACCTTGTCTTACCCGCTTTTTACAAACTTTAGTCGAACATTCACACCTTCTTGCAGCCGAACACCACCTCTCCCGCTTTTGATGATGTATGGTCCGGCATTCTTACCTTTTCTAACACATTTTTCAGCAATTATTGTCGGACATTCACACCTTCTTGCAGCCGAACACTTCCGCTCCACCTTTTAGTGTTCTATCACACCTTTTTTTTCACCGCATTTTATAGATTATGGTTGGAAATTCTCAACCACTCCAATCCGAAGACCTCTCCTCCCGCTTTTGTTAATATATTTAAAATTTAGTCGGACATTCACACCTTCTTGCAGTTGAACCACCTCCGCTCCCTGTTTTGATCATGTATGGTCTGGCAATGCTACCTTTTCTTACCCGTTTGTGAGTAATTATGGCTGGACATTCACACCTACTTGCAGCCGAACACCACCTCTCTCGCTTTTGATGATGTATGGACCGGCATTCTTACCTTTTCTAACACATTTTTCAGCAATTATGGTCGGACATTCACACCTACTCAGAGCCGAACACCTCCGCTCCCGCATTTGATGGTGTATAGTCGGGCATTCTCACCTTTTCTCATCAGCTTTTTGCAAATTATGATCTGATATTCACACCTGCTTTTGATAATGTATGGTTTGTCATTGGCACCTTTTTTTACCCATTTTTCATGAATTATGGGAGGACATTCACACCTTCTTGCAGCCGAACACCTCCTCTCCCGCTTATGATCATGTGCGGTTTGATATTCGAAAATTTTGATGGTGTATAGTCGGGCTTTCCAGCCTTTTCTTCCCCGGTTTTTACAAATTGTGATTGGACATTCAGACCTTCTTGCAGCCGAAAACCTCCGCTCCCTCTTTTGATCATACATTGTCGGGCATTCACACCTTTTCTTACCCGCTTTTTACAAACTTGCACCTTCTTACAGCGGAACACCTCCGCTCCCTCTTTTGATGGTGTACGTTCGGGCATTCAAACCTTTTCTTACCCACTTTTTACAAACTATGGTCGGATATTCAAACCTTCTTGTAGCCGAACACATCCACTCCTGCTTTTGATGATGTATGGTTGGGCATTCAAACCTACTTGTTGCCCGCTTTTTACTATGGTCGGCCATTCACAGCTTCCTCTCCACCATACTTGTATGGTGGGATGTTCACACCCACTTGCATCCACTTTTGTTGATATTTAGTCGGTCATTCGCACCTTACCCGCTTTTAGCAAACTATGGCCTTCTTGCAGCCAAACACCTCTGATCTCGCTTTTGATGATGTAAGGTTGGGCATTCAGACCTTGCTTCACCTGCTTTTCACCAAATATAGTCGGACATTCACACCTTCTTGCAGCCGAACACTTCCGCTCCACCTTTTAGTGTTCTATGGGGCATTCACACCTTTTTTTTCACCGCATTTTATAGATTATGGTTGGAAATTCTCACCCACTCTCATCCAAAGACCTCTCCTCCCGCTTTTGTTAATATACAGTCAGGCATTCGAACCTTTTCTTACCCGCTTTTTACAAATTATGGTCGGACATTCACACCTACTTGCAGCCGAATATTTCCGCTCCACCTTTTAGTGATGTATGGTTGGCATTTGCACCTTTTCTTACCCTCTTTTTATACTGATTGCTGAAGATGAAGTTGTTCTTTCTCAAACTACAACATTTTTTTTATTGTTGAAACTTGATTTGAAGTGGATAAATAAAGAGGACAAACAGTTTTAAGTCAGGCTGATAGAAGGAATTAATTTTTTAGCAAAATCTGTACTTCGTCATATGTCGAGAGATGCTTATTGCTGAAGAAGTTCTTTCTCATTCTACAAAGTACAACGTTGTTTATCGTTGAAACTTGATTAGACATGAATAAATATGAAGGACAAAGCAGTCTTAACTTGGTTTAAGTTAAGGAATTCGTTTTATAGGAGAATCCGAATTCGTGCATAACTCGTAAAATAGAGCTTATTTTCGGATTCCTGAAGAATGAGTCTGGTTCTTTCTCATAATACAAAGTTTGTTGTTTATTGTTGAAACTTCATCAGAAGTGAAGAAATAAATGAATGCCTATCGACAAATGTGGGATCTAAACTCTAGTGCTTCCTCTAAAATAATTTCCATCCATCCATCATCTGCCGCTTATCCGGGGGTCGGGTCGCGGGGGCAGCAGCTTGAGTAGAGAAACCCAGACGTCTCTGTCCCCGGCCACTTCCTCCAGCTCTTCCGGGGGGACCCCGAGGCGTTCCCAGGCCAGCCGAGAGACATAGTCTCTCCAGCGTGTCCTGGGTCTTTCCCGGGGTCTCCTCCCAGTGGGACGTGCCCGGAACACCTCCCCAGGGAGGCGCCCAGGGGGCATCCTAACCAGATGCCCGAGCCACCTCATCTGACTCCTCTCAATGCGGAGGAGCAGCGGTTCTACTCCGAGCTCCTCCCGGATGACTGAGCTTCTCACCCTATCTCTAAGGGAGAGCCCAGACATCCTGCGGAGGAAACCCATTTCGGCCGCTTGTATTCGCGATCTTGTACTTTCGGTCACTACCCACAACTCGTGACCATAGGTGAGGATGGGAACGTAGATTGACCAGTAAGTAGAGAGCTTCGCCTTCTGGCTCAGCTCCCTCTTCACAACGACGGGTCGGTGCAGAGCCCGCAACACTGCAGACGCCGCACCGATCCGCCCGTCAATCTCCCGCTCCATTCGTCCCTCACTCGTTAACAAGACCCCGAGATACTTGAACTCCTCCACTTGGGGAAGGATCTCCTTCCCGACCCGGAGAGAGCATTCCACCCTTTTCCGGCTGAGAACCATAGTCTCGGATTTGGAGGTGCTGATTCTCATCCCAGCCGCTTCACACTCGGCTGCGAAATGCTCCAGTGAGAGCTGAAGGTCACGGCCTGACGACGCTAACAGAACCACATCATCTGCAAAAAGCAGAGACCCGATTCTGAGGTCGCCAAATCGGACACCCTCAACGCCCTGGCTGTGCCTAGAAATTCTGTCCATAAAAGTTAGGAACAGAATCGGTGACAAAGGGCAGCCCTGACGGAGTCCAACTCTCACCGGAAACGTATCCGACTTACTGCCGGCAATGCGGACCAAACTCTGGCACCGGTCATACAGAGACCGAACGGCCCCTATCAAGGGGTCCGGCACTCCATATTCCCGGAGCACCCCCCACAGGACTCCACGAGGGACACGGTCGAACGCTTTCTCCAAGTCCACAAAACACATGTAGACTGGTTGGGCGAACTCCCATGCACCCTCCAGGATCCTGCCGAGGGTATAGAGCTGGTCCACTGTTCCACGGCCAGGACGAAAGCCACACTGCATCTCCTGAATCCGAGGCTCGATTATCCGACGGATCCTCCTCTCCAATACCCCCGAATAGACCTTACCAGGGAGGCTGAGGTGTGTGATACCCCTATAGTTGGAACACACCCTCCGGTCCCCCTTTTTAAAGAGGGGGACCACCACCCCAATCTGCCAGTCCAGAGGCACTGTCCCCGATGTCCACGCGATGCTGCAGAGGCGTGTCAGCCAAGACAGCCCTACAACATCCAGAGCCTTGAGAAACCGACGGACCTCATCCACCCCCGGGGCCTTGCCACCGAGGAGCTTTTTGACCACCTCGGCAACCTCAGCCCCAGAAATGGGAGGCCCCGTCTCCGAGCTCTCCGACTCTGCCTCTTCCGAGCACGTGTTGGTAGGATTGAGGAGTTCCTCGAAGTACTCCCCCCACCGACTCACAACATCCCTAGTTGAGGTCAGCAAAGCCCCGTCCCCACTGTAAACAGTGTTGACTATGAGCCGCTTCCCCCCCCTGAGACGCCGGATGGTGGACCAGAATCTCTTCGAGGCCGTCCGGAAATCGTTCTCCATGGTCTCACCGAAATCCTCCCAGGCCCGAGTTTTTGCCTCAGCAACCGCCAAAGCCGCGGCCCGTCTGGCCTGTCAGTACCTATCAGCTGCTTCCAGGGTCCCACTGGCCAAAAAGGCCCGATAGGACTCCTTCTTCAGCTTGACGGCTTCCCTCACCACTGGTGTCCACCAGCAGGTTCGAGGGTTGCCGCCACGACAGGCACCGACCACCTTACGGCCACAACTCCGATCAGCTGCCTCGGCAATGGAGTCACGGAACATGGCCCATTCGGACTCAATGTCCCCCACCTCCCCCGGGATATGGTTGAAGCTCTGCCGGAGGTGGGAGTTAAAGCTCCTTCTGACGGGGGATTCTGACAAACGCTCCCAGCAGACCCTCACAATACGTTTGGGCCTGCCAGGTCTGATCGGCATCCTCCCCCACCAGCGGAGCCAACTCACCACCAGGTGGTGATCAGTTGACAGCTCCGCCCCTCTCTTCACCCGAGTGTCCAGGACATACGGCCGCAAGTCCGATGATACAACCACAAAGTCGATCATCGAACTGCGGCCAAGGGTGTCCTGGTGCCAAGTGCACATATGGACACCCTTATGTCTGAACATGGTGTTCGTTATGGACAGTCCATGACCAGCAAAGAAGTCCAACAACATAACACCACTCTGGTTCAGATCGGGGGGGCCGTTCCTCTCAATCACACCCCTCCAGGTCTTACTGTCATTGCCCACGTGAGCATTGAAGTCCCCCAGCAGAACGAGGGAGTCTCCGGTAGGAGCATTCTCCAGTGCCTCCCCCAGAGACTCCAAAAAGGGTGGGTACTCTGAACTGCTGTTTGGCGCATAGGCACAAACAACAGTCAGGACTCGTCCCCCCACCCGAAGGCGGAGAGAGGCTACCCTCTCGTTCACTGGGGTAAACCCCAATGTACTGGCACACAGCCGGTGGGCAATAAGTATGCCCACACCTGCTCTGCGCCTCTCACCACGGGCAACTCCAGAGTGGAAGAGAGTCCAACCCCTCTCAAGAGGACTGGTTCCAGAGCCCAAGCCGTGCGTCGAGGTGAGTCCGACTATATCTAGCCGGAACCGCTCAGCCTCGCGCACCAGCTCCGGCTCCTTCCCCAACAGAGAGGTGACATTCTAAAATAATTTCCTTTCTCAATTCAGAAATTTGTGTGTGTAAGTCACAACACCCGTGACACCAAAACGGCTTTCTTTTCTCTCTTTTCTCTACACTCTACACTGTGAGCACACACACCAAATCAGAAAGGCTTTTTTCTCTCTTTTCTACATTATGGACTGTGGGGACACAAAACCGCTCTCTCTTTTTTTTTTTGATTGTGTGCCAGGGCGTTGTCTCACGTATTAGATTATGCTTAAGATACGAATGGGTTTATCAGTCACATCAGAATCCATACATACTGATCCTCCCGTAATAAAATGGTCGGATCTTATCAAACACACTTTGTTTCTTGTGACAATCAAGTCAGCGAAACAGCGTATACACGTCAAGACCCTGAATCAAGTTTGCCATAAGAACTCATAAGTTTGGCAGTATTGCTCTGCCGTCAGCAATCTTATACCCATTTTATTTTCATGAGACATGTGCAGGCACCTGTTCATCTACTGTTCTATCACTATGAATTAGTTTATCTATTATCAATAAGGATACTTCTACAACTACTATCAAAGTATGTCCGGACTTCTTATGTTGTCAGTTGCTATATATGAATAAGTGGGTAGCTACTGACAAGCATTAAGCATGTCACACAGCCCAAACATATAACATTTCAGGACACACCACACAGTTAACAACCACAGTGAAGCGTGTCAAAGCCCAAACATGTAACATTCAACAGGACACTTACACAACACATTCAAATCAAACAGTCAGACAACATACAAGAACATATACCCCAGCCGGCATTGCTCCCTGCCTATTTTCCTACAGCTCACTATGTGTGTGCACACCTTTATTCACAAAGTCTTCAACTTATACTCTTTTACCGAAGCTGCTACAGCTCGATTGGCCGAATACCCTTAGATCCTATTTCGGTGAATTTGACATCTGCCTTACATGTAACAGATTAGCGGTTTAGCAGTTTTAATTTAGTTTGAGTGAAGGAATTCATTTTATAGCAAAATCCGAAATCGTGAAGAACTCATGAAAGTAAGCTTATTCTCGGATTCCTGAAACTTTAGATTTGCTCTTTCTTTTACTGCAAAGTACAACGATGTTTTTTTTTTTGACAGTTTTAACATAGTTTGAGTGAAGGAATTCATTTTATAGATAAAATCCCAAGAGTCTGCTGAAAAAAGAGAGTGAATGCGAAGTAGACTTTAACACGGCTCTGGGAGCGAGCAGAGTGTGGGCTAAGCGGGAGAATTACTTGAAAGAAACGCGACACCGAATGAGCGGTCAGAACAAAGCCTCAATACGGTGTTCCCGTGGTGTTTTTGTTGCTGCCTTGTCTTTTGCACAGAGTAAAAGACAAGGCAGCCATCGAATAGGGCCCGATTGTTCCTACTTGGTCAGCCGAGGAGCAAGGGGGGGGAGAAAGCGTCTCAATCAAGCAAAGCTCACCATGGGGAAGGTGGCTATGCCAACTAGCCTGATGCCCTGCTCCCGCAGTGACGGATAATCATACTCTGGTTTCTCTTCATAACGTACAACTCTTTCATCTTTTATTAAAGACTTCCGTGGAGAGCAGCACTAATGAGTTGTTTCTATTTTTGGCAGACTTTACCTTTGCGGGTGAAGCCCTTTCTGTCTGTGCAAAAAAAATCTTGTTACTGTGCAGAGTGACTTCTCTGAGTAGAGTCGCCTTACCTGTTGCGACTGTGCCGATGTTTGAAGCTGGAGTGCAAAGGTGTTGCTTGAATGGTGCTTGCTGGAGCGTGCGGGAGTGCAAAGTTATACCATTTAAAAGGGCTGAAGAGTGCTCATTGCAGCGGGTGGGCCATAGTAAAAAGCGGTTGAGAAAAGGTGCGAATGTCAAACCATACATGATCAAAATAGGGAGCGGAGGTGTTTGGCCGCGACAAGGTGTGAATGTCCACCCATAATTAATGAAAAGCGGGCAACGAGTAGGTTCGAATGCCCAACCATACATCATCAAAAACAAGAGTGGATGTGTTCGGCTACAAGAAGGTTTGAATGTCTGACCATAGTTTGTAAAAAGCGGGTAAGAAAAGGTTCGAATGCCCGAACATACACCATCAAAGGAGGGAGCGGAGGTGTTCCGCTGTAAGAAGGTGTGAATGTCCGACCATAGTTGGTAAAAAGCGGGTAAGAAAAGGTTAAAATACCCGACTGTACACAATCAATAGCGGGAGCGGAGTTATTCGGCTACTAAAAGGTGTGAAAGTCCGACCATGGTTTGTAAAAAGCTGGTAAAAAGAGGTTCGAATGCCCGACAATGTATGATCAAAAGAGGGAGCAGAGGTTTTCGGCTGAAAGGTCTGAATGTCCAACCATAATTTGTAAAAACTGGGGAAGAAAAGGCTCGAAAGCCCGACTATACACCATCAACAGCTGGAGCGGAGGTGTTCAGCTGCAAGAAGGTCTGAATGTCCATCAATAATTGCTAGAAAACATGAAAGAGAATTTTCGAATATCAAACCAAACATGATCATAAGCGGGAGAGGAGGTGTTCAGCTGCAAGAAGGTGTGAATGTCCACCCATAATTACTGAAAAATGGGTAAGAAAAGTTGCGAATGCCCAACCATACATCATCAAAAGCAGGAGTGGATGTGTTCGGCTACAAGAAGGTTTGAATGTCCGACCATAGTTTGTAAAAAGCGGGTAAGAAAAGGTTCGAATGCCCGAACATACACCATCAAAAGAGGGAGCGGAGGTGTTCCGCTGTAAGAAGGTGTGAATGTCCGACCATAGTTGGTAAAAAGCGGATAAAAAAAGGTGAAAATACCCGACTGTACACAATCAATAGTGGGAGCGGAGTTGTTCAGCTACAAGAAGGTGTGAAAGTCCGACCATGGTTTGTAAAAAGCGGGTGAGAAAAGGCTCGTATGCCCGGATATACACCATCAAAAGCGGAAGCGGAGGTGTTCGGTTAAAAGAAGACATGAACGTCCAATCAAAGTTTGTAAAAAGCAGTTAAGAAAAGGTTTGAATATCCAACCAAACATAATCAAAAGCGGGAGCAGAGCTGTTCGACTGCAAGTAGGTGTGAATGTCAGATCATAATTTGCAAAAAGCTGATGAGAAAGGGTGAGAATGCCCGACTATACACAATCAAATGCGGGAGCGGAGTTGTTCGGCTGTGAGTAGGTGTAAATCTCCGACCATAATTGCTGAAAAATGTGTTAGAAAAGGTAAGAATGCCGGTCCATACATCATCAAAAGCGGGAGAGGTGGTGTTCAGCTGCAAGTAGGTGTCAATGTGCGACTAAAGTTTATAACAAGCGTGTAAGACAAGATACTATTGCCAGACCATACATGATCAAAACAGGGAGCGGAGGTGGTTCAGCTGCAAGAAGGTGTGAATGTGCGACTAAAGTTTATAAGAAGCGGGTAAGACAAGGTGCGAATGCCCGACAATGTATGATCAAAAGAGGGAGCGGAGGTTTTCGGCTGCAAGGTCTGAATGTCCAACCATAATTTGTAAAAACCAGGGAAGAAAAGGCTCGAAAGCCCGACTATACACCATCAAAAGCGGGAGCGGAGGTGTTCAGCTGCAAGTAGGTGTGAATGTCAGATCATAATTTGCAAAAAGCTGATGAGAAAGGGTGAGAATCCCCGACTGTACACCATCAAATTTGGGAGCGGAGGTGTTCGGCTGTGAGTAAGTGTGAATGTCCGACCATAATTGCTGAAAAATGTGTTAGAAAAGTAAGAATGCAGAACAATTCATCATCAAAAGCGGGAGAGGTGTTTGGCTGCAAGAACCTGTGAATGTCCAGCCATAATTACTCACAAACGGGTATGAAAAGGTAGTATTGCCAGACCATACATGATCAAAACAGGGAGCGGAGGTGGTTAAGCTGCAAGGTGTGAATGTCTGACTAAAGTTTTTAAAAAGCGGGTAAGACAAGGTGCGAATGCCTGACAATGTATGATCAAAAGAGGGAGCGGAGGTTTTCGGCTGCAATGTCTGAATGTCCAACCATAATTTGTAAAAACCGGGGAAAAAAAGGCTCGAAAGCCCGACTATACACCATCAAAAGCGGGAGCGGAGGTGTTCAGCTGCAAGAAGGTCTGAATGTCCACAAATAATTACTGAAAAATGGTTAAGAAAAGGTGCGAATGCCCAACCATACATCATCAAAAGCAGGAGAGGTGTTTGGCTGCAAGAACCTGTGAATGTCCAGCCATAATTACTCACAAACGGGTAAGACAAGGTAGTATTGCCAGACCATACATGATCAAAACAGGGAGCGGAGGTGGTTCAGCTGCAAGGTGTGAATGTCTGACTATAGTTTGTAAAAAGCGGGTAAGACAAGGTGCGAATGCCCGACAATGTATGATCAAAAGCGGGAGCGGAATTGTTCAGCTGCAAGAAGGTCTGAATGTCCAACCATAATTGCTAGAAAACATGAAAGAAAATTTTCGAAAATCAAACCGCACATGATCATAAGTGGGAGTGGAGGTGTTCAGCTGCAAGAAGGTTTGAATGTCCACCCATAATTCTTGAAAAATGGGTAAAAAAAAGGTGCGAATGCCCAACCATACATCATCATAAGCAGGAGTGGATATGTTCGGCTACAAGAAGGTGTGAACGTCCAACCAAAGTTTTTTAAAAAGCAGTTAAGATAAAGTTCGAATATCCAACCAAACATAATCAAAAGTGGGAGCAGAGCTGCTCGACTTCAAGTAGGTGTGAATGTCAGATCATAATTTGCAAAAAGCTGATGAGAAAGGATGAGAATGCCCGACTATACACCATCAAATGCGGGAGCGGAGTTGTTCGGCTGTGAGTAGGTGTGAATCTCCGACCATAATTGCTGAAAAATGTGTTAGAAAAGGTAAGAATGCCGGTCCATACATCTGGCTGCAAAAAGGTGTGAATGTTCGACTAAAGTTTGTAAAAAGCTGGTAAGACAAGGTGCGAATGCCTGACAATGTATGATCAAAAGCAGGAGCGGAGGTGTTCAGCTGCAAGAAGGTCTAAATGTCCATCAATAATTTTTAGAAAACATGAAAGAAAATTTTCCAAAATCAAACCACACATGATCATAAGTGGGAGAGGAGGTGTTAAGCTGCAAGAAGGTGTGAATGTCCACCTATAATTCCTGAAAAATGGGTAAAAAAAAGGTGCGAATGCCCAACCATACATCATCAAAAGTAGGAGTGGATGTGTTCGGCTACAAGAAGGTGTGAACGTCCAACCAAAGTTTGTAAAAAGTAGTTAAGAAAAGTTTCGAATATCCAACCAAAGTGTTTGACTGCAAGTAGGTGTGAATGTCAGATCATAATTTGCAAAAAGCTGATGAGAAAAGGTGAGAATGCCCGACTATACACCATCAAATGCTGGAGCGGAGTTGTTCGGCTGTGCGTAGTTGTGAGTCTCCAACCATAATTGCTGAAAAATGGGTTAGAAAAGGTAAGAAATCCGGTCCATACATCATCAAAAGCGAGAGAGGTGGTGTTCGGCTGCAAGTAGGTGTGAATGTCCAGCCATACAAGTATGTTGGAGAGGAAGCTGTGAATAGCCGACCATAGTTTGCAAAAAGCGGGTGAGAAAAGGTGCGAATGTCCAGCCATACATGATCAAAACAGGGAGCGGAGGTGTTTGGCTGCGACAAGGTGTGAATGTCCACCCATAATTAATGAAAAGCGGGCAACAAGTAGGTTCGAATGCCCAACCATACATCATCAAAAGCAGGAGTGGATGTGTTCGGCTACAAGAAGGTTTGAATGTCCGAGCATAGATTGTAAAAAGCGGGTAAGAAAAGGTTTGAATGCCCGAACATACACCATCAAAAGAGGGAACGGAGGTGTTCCGCTGTAAGAAGGTGTGAACGTCCGACCATAGTTGGTAGAAAGCGGGTAAGAAAAGGTTAAAATACCCGACTGTACACAATCAATAGCGGGAGCGGAGTTGTTCGGCTACTAACAGGTGTGAAAGTCCGACCATGGTTTGTAAAAAGCAAGTAAGAAAAGGTGCGAATGCCCGACAATGTATGATCAAAAGCGGAAGCGGAGGTGTTCGGCTGGAAGAAGGTGTGAACGTCCGACCAAAGTTTGTAAAAAGCAGTTAAAAAAAGGTTCGAATATCCAACCAAACATAATCAAAAGTGGGAGCAGAGCTGTTCGACTGCAAGTAGGTGTGAATGTCCAGCCATAATTACTCACAAACGGGTAAGAAAAGGTAGTATTGCCAGACCATACATGATCAAAACAGGGAGCGGAGGTGGTTCAGCTGCAAGATCTGATTGTCCAACCATAATTTGTAAAGACCGGGTAAGAAAAGGTTCGAATGCCCGAATACATACCATCAAAAGCGGAAGCGGAGGTGTTCGGCTGCAAGAAAGTGTGAATGTCCAACCATAATTGCTAGAAAACATGAAAGAAAATTTTCGAAAATCAAACCGCACATGATCATAAGTGGGAGAGGAGGTGTTCAGCTGCAAGAAGGTGTGAATGTCCACCTATAATTCCTGAAAAATGGGTAAAAAAAAGGTACGAATGCCCAACCATACATCATCATAAGCAGGAGTGGATATGTTCGGCTACAAGAAGGTGTGAACGTCCAACCAAAGTTTTTAAAAAGCAGTTAAGCTTGCTTTCATGAGTTCTGCACGATTTCGGATTTTGCTATAAAATAAATTCCTTCACTCATACTAAGTTAAAACTGCTTTGTCCTTCATATGTACACATTTCTACATATATTTCAAGCATAAACTTTCTCATATTACCCTGAATGAGAAAGAACCACACTTGTGATTAAGCCATACGCCCCTTTTGAGGAGTTCTGCATGATTTGGGATTTTATCTATAAAATGAATTCCTTCACTCAAACTATGTTAAAACGGCTATTACCTTAATATTTATCAATGTCTAGATAGATTTAAAAAAAAAACCGTTGTAATTTGCAGTAAAAGAAAGAGCAGATCAAAAGTTTTAGGAATCCGAGAAAAAGCTTATTTTCATGAGTTCTGCACGATTTGGGATTTTACTATAAAATGAATTCCTTCACTCAAACCAAATTAAAACTGCTTTGTCCTTCATATTTATCAATGTCTACATCGACTTAAACAAAGAACAACGTTGTATTTTGCAGTAGAAGAAAGAGCAGCACTGAAGGATCAGGAATCCGAGAATAAGCTTGCTTTCATGAGTTCTGCACGATTTCGGATTTTGCTATAAAATAAATTCCTTCACTCAAACTAAGTTAAAACTGCTTTGTCCTTCATATGTACCCATTTCTACATATATTTCAAGCATAAACTTCCTCATATTACCCTGAATGAGAAAGAACCACACTTGTGATAAGGCCATACGCCCCTTTTGAGGAGTTCTGCATGATTTGGGATTTTATCTATAAAATGAATTCCTTCACTCAAACTATGTTAAAACGGCTATTACCCTAATATTTATCAATGTCTAGATAGATTTAAAAAAAAAAAACGTTGTAATTTGCAGTAAAAGAAAGAGCAGATCAAAAGATTTAGGAATCCGAGAATAAGCTTATTTTCATGAGTTCTGCACGATTTGGGATTTTATGTATAAAATTAATTACTTCACTCAAACCAAGTGAAAACTGCTTTGTCCTTCATATTTATCAATGTCTAGATCGACTTCAATAAATAACAACAGTGTATTTTGCAGTAGAAGAAAGAGCAACACTGAAGGATCAGGAATCCGAGAATAAGCTTCTTTTCATACGTTCTGCATGATTTGGGATTTTATGTATAAAATTAATCCCTTCACTCAAACCAAGTGAAAACTGCTTTGTCCTACATATTTATCAATGTGTAGATCAATTTCAACAAAGAATAACGTTGTATTTTACAGTATAGGAAAGAGCAACACTGGAGGATCAGGAATCTGAGAAAAAGCTTGCTTTCATGAGTTCTGCACGATTTCGGATTTTCCTGTAAATGAATTGCTTTGCTCAAACCAAGTTAAAATTGCTTTGTCCTTCATAAATATCCATGTCTAAAAATGTATCAAGCATAAAGTTCCTCATATTACCCTGAATGAGAAAGAAGCATCCCTTTGGTTGAGCAATACGTTCCTTTTGAGGAGTGCAGGATTTCCGATTTTGCTATAAAATTCATTCCTTCACTCAAACCAAGTGGAAACTGCTTTGAACTTCATATTTATCAATGTCTAGATCAATTTCAACTTCTTCTACTGCAAAATACAATGTTGTTCTTTGTTGAAGTCGATCTAGACATTCATAAATATGAAGGTAAAATCAGTTTTCACTCGGTTTGAGTGAAGGAATTTATATAATAGCAAAATCCCAAATCATGCAGAACTCCTCAAAAGGAACGTATGGCTTAATCACAAGTGTGGTTCTTTCTCATTCAGGGTAATATGAGGAAGTTGCTTCAAACATTTTTAGACATGGATAACTATGAAGGACAAATCAGTTTTTAAACCGCTTTTTAAAAACTTTAGTCAGAAATTTACACCTTGCAGCTGAACCATCTCCGCTCCCTGTTTTGATAATGTATGGTTGGGCATTCGCACCTTTTTTTACCCATTTTTCAGGAATTATGGGAGGACATTCACACCTTCTGGCAGCCGAACACCTCCTCTCCCACTTATAATCATTTGCGGTTTGATTTTCGAAAATTTTCTTTCATGTTTTCTAGCAATTATTGATGGACATTTAGACCTTCTTGCAGCTGAACACCTCCGCTCCTGCTTTTGATCATACATTGTCAGGCATTCGCACCTTGTCTTACCCGCTTTTTACAAACTTTAGTCAAACATTCACACCTTTTTGCAGCCGAACACCACCTCTCTCGCTTTTGATGATGTATGGTCTGGCATTCTTACCTTTTCTAACACATTCTTCAGCAATTATGGTCGGACATTCACACCTTCTTGCAGCCGAACACTTCCGCTCCACCTTTTAGTGTTCTATCACACCTTTTTTTTCACCGCATTTTATAGATTATGGTTGGAAATTCTCAACCACTCTCATCCGAAGACCTCTCCTCCCGCTTTTGTTAATATATTTGAACTTTAGTCGGACATTCACACCTTCTTGCAGCTGAACCACCTCCGCTCCCTCTTTTGATCATGTATGGTCTGGAAATGCTACCTTTTCTTACCCGTTTGTGAGTAATTATGGCTGGACATTCACACCTACTTGCAGCCGAACACCACCTCTCTCGCTTTTGATGATGTATGGACCGGCATTCTTACCTTTTCTAACACATTTTTCAGCAATTATGGTCGGAGATTCACACCTACTCACAGCCGAAACACTCCGCTCCCGCATTTCATGGTGTATAGTCGGGCATTCTCACCTTTTCTCATCAGCTTTTTGCAAATTATGATCTGACATTCACACCTACTTGCAGTCGAACAGCTCTGCTCCCGCTTTTGATGTTTGGTTGGATATTCGAACCTTTTCTTAATACACCTTTTCTTAGCCGAACACATCCGCTCCCGTTATTGATTGTGTACAGTCGGGTGTTTTAACCTTTTCTTACCCGCTTTTTACAAACTATGGTCGGACATTCAAACCTTCTTGTAGCCGAACACATCCACTCCTGCTTTTGATGATGTGTGGTTGGGCATTCAAACCTACTTGTTTCCCACTTTTCATTAATTATGGGTGGACATTCACACCTCGTCGCATCCAAACACCTCCGCTCCCTGTTTTGATCATGTATGGTTGGACATTCGCACCTTTTCTCACCGGCTTTTTGCAAACTATGGTCGGCTATTCACAGATTCCTCTCCACCATACTTGTATGGTGGGATATTCACACCCACTTGCATCCGAAGACCTCCGCCCCCACTTTTGTTAATATTTAGTCGGTCATTCGCACCTTACCCGCTTTTGGCAAACTATGGCCTTCTTGCAGCCAAACACCTCTGATCTCGCTTTTGATGATGTAAGGTTGGGCATTCAGACCTTGCTTCACTTGCTTTTCACCAAATATTGTCGGACATTAACACCTTCTTGCAGCCGAACACTTCCGCTCCACCTTTTAGTGTTCTATCACACCTTTTTTTTCACCGCATTTTATAGATTATGGTTTGAAATTCTCAACCACTCTCATCCGAAGACCTCTCCTCCCGCTTTTGTTAATATATTTGAACTTTAGTCGGACATTCACACCTTCTTGCAGCTGAACAACCTCCGCTCCCTGTTTTGATCATGTATGGTCTGGCAATGCTACCTTTTCTTACCCGTTTGTGAGTAATTATGGCTGGACATTCACACCTTTTTGCAGCCGAACACCACCTCTCCCGCTTTTGATGATGTATGGTCCGGGACTCTTACCTTTTCTAACACATTTATCAGCAATTATGGTCGGACATTCACACCTTCTTGCAGCCGAACACCTCCGCTCCCGCTTTTGATGGTGTATAGTTGGGCTTTCCAGCCTTTTCTTCCCCGGTTTTTACAAATTGTGGTTGGACATTCACACCTTCTTGCAGCTGAACAACCTCCGCTCCCTGTTTTGATCATGTATGGTCTGGCAATGCTACCTTTTCTTACCCGTTTGTGAGTAATTATGGCTGGACATTCACACCTTTTTGCAGCCGAACACCACCTCTCCCGCTTTTGATGATGTATGGTCCGGGACTCTTACCTTTTCTAACACATTTATCAGCAATTATGGTCGGACATTCACACCTTCTTGCAGCCGAACACCTCCGCTCCCGCTTTTGATGGTGTATAGTCGGGCTTTCCAGCCTTTTCTTCCCCGGTTTTTACAAATTGTGGTTGGACATTCAGACCTTCTTGCAGCCGAAAACCTCCGCTCCCTCTTTTGATCATACATTGTCGGGCATTCACACCTTTTCTTACCTGCTTTTTACAAACTTGCACCTTCTTACAGCGGAACACCTCCGCTCCCTCTTTTGATGGTGTATGTTCGGGCATTCAAACCTTTTCTTACCCACTTTTTACAAACTATGGTCGGATATTCAAACCTTCTTGTAGCCGAACACATCCACTCCTGCTTTTGATGATGTATGGTTGGCCATTCAAACCTACTTGTTGCCCGCTTTTTACTATGGTCGGCCATTCACAGCTTCCTCTCCACCATACTTGTATGGTGGGATGTTCACACCCACTTGCATCCACTTTTGTTGATATTTAGTCGGTCATTCGCACCCGCTTTTGGCAAACTATGGCCTTCTTGCAGCCAAACACCTCTGATCTCGCTTTTGATGATATAAGGTTGGGCATTCAGACCTTGCTTCACCTGCTTTTCACCAAATATAGTCGGACATTCACACCTTCTTGCAGCCGAACACTTCCGCTCCACCTTTTAGTGTTCTATGGGGCATTCACACCTTTTTTTTCACCGCATTTTATAGATTATGGTTGGAAATTCTCACCCACTCTCATCCAAAGACCTCTCCTCCCGCTTTTGTTAATATACAGTCAGGCATTCGAACCTTTTCTTACCCGCTTTTTACAAATTATGGTCGGACATTCACACCTACTTGCAGCCGAATATTTCCACTCCACCTTTTAGTGATGTATGGTTGGCATTTGCACCTTTTCTTACCCTCTTTTTATACTGATTGCTGAAGATTAAGTTGTTCTTTCTCAAAGTACAACATTTTTCTTATTGTTGAAACTTGATTTGAAGTGGATAAATAAAGAGGACAAACAGTTTTAAGTCAGGCTGATAGAAGGAATTAATTTTTTAGCAAAATCTGTACTTCGTCATATGTCGAGAGATGCTTATTGCTGAAGAAGTTCTTTCTCATTCTACAAAGTACAACGTTGTTTATTGTTGAAACTTGATTAGACATGAATAAATATGAAGGACAAAGCAGTCTTAACTTGGTTTAAGTTAAGGAATTCGTTTTATAGGAGAATCCGAATTCGTGCATAACTCGTAAAATAGAGCTTATTTTCGGATTCCTGAAGAATGAGTCTGGTTCTTTCTCATAATACAAAGTTTGTTGTTTATTGTTGAAACTTCATCAGAAGTGAAGAAATAAATGAATGCCTATCAACAAATGTGGGATCTAAACTCTAGTGCTTCCTCTAAAATAATTTCCATCCATCCATCATCTGCCACTTATCCGGGGGTCGGGTCGCGGGGGCAGCAGCTTGAGTAGAGAAACCCAGACGTCTCTGTCCCCGGCCACTTCCTCCAGCTCTTCAGGGGGGACCCCGAGGCGTTCCCAGGCCAGCCGAGAGACATAGTCTCTCCAGCGTGTCCTGGGTCTTTCCCGGGGTCTCCTCCCAGTGGGACGTGCCCGGAACACCTCCCCAGGGAGGCGCCCAGGGGGCATCCTAACCAGATGCCCGAGCCACCTCATCTGACTCCTCTCAATGCGGAGGAGCAGCGGTTCTACTCCGAGCCCCTCCCGGATGACTGAGCTTCTCACCCTATCTCTAAGGGAGAGCCCAGACACCCTGCGGAGGAGACCCATTTCGGCCGCTTGTATTCGCGATCTTGTTCTTTCGGTCACTACCCACAACTCGTGACCATAGGTGAGGATGGGAACGTAGATTGACCAGTAAGTAGAGAGCTTTGCCTTCTGGCTCAGCTCCCTCTTCACAACGACGGGTCGGTGCAGAGCCCGCAACACTGCAGACGCCGCACCGATCCGCCCGTCAATCTCCCGCTCCATTCGTCCCTCACTCGTGAACAAGACCCCGAGATACTTGAACTCCTCCACTTGGGGAAGGATCTCATTCCCAACCCGGAGAGAGCATTCCACCCTTTTCCGGCTGAGAACCATAGTCTCGGATTTGGAGGTGCTGATTCTCATCCCAGCCGCTTCACATTCGGCTGCGAATCGCTCCAGTGAGAGCTGAAGGTCACGGCCTGACGACGCTAACAGAACCACATCATCTGCAAAAAGCAGAGACCCGATTCTGAGGTCGCCAAATCGGACACCCTCAACGCCCTGGCTGCGCCTAGAAATTCTGTCCATAAAAGTTAGGAACAGAATGGGTGACAAAGGGCAGCCCTGACGGAGTCCAACTCTCACCGGAAACGTATCCGACTTACTGCCGACAATGCGGACCAAACTCTGGCACCGGTCATACAGAGACCGAACGGCCCCTATCAAGGGGTCCGGCACTCCATATTCCCGGAGCACCCCCCACAGGACTCCACGAGGGACACGGTCGAATGCTTTCTCCAAGTCCACAAAACACATGTAGACTGGTTGGGCGAACTCCCATGCACCCTCCAGGATCCTGCCGAGGGTATAGAGCTGGTCCACTGTTCCACGGCCAGGACGAAAGCCACACTGCATCTCCTGAATCCGAGGCTCGATTATCCGACGGATCCTCCTCTCCAATACCCCCGAATAGACCTTACCAGGGAGGCTGAGGTGTGTGATACCCCTATAGTTGGAACACACCCTCCGGTCCCCCTTTTTAAAGAGGGGGACCACCACCCCAATCTGCCAGTCCAGAGGCACTGTCCCCGATGTCCACGCGATGCTGATGAGGCGTGTCAGCCAAGACAGCCCTACAACATCCAGAGCCTTGAGAAACTCAGGACGGACCTCATCCACCCCCGGGGCCTTGCCACCGAGGAGCTTTTTGACCACCTCGGCAACCTCAGCCCCAGAAATGGGAGGCCCCGTCTCCGAGCTCTCCGACTCTGCCTCTTCCGAGCACGTGTTGGTAGGATTGAGGAGTTCCTCGACGTACTCCCCCCACCGACTCACAACATCCCAAGTTGAGGTCAGCAAAACCCCGTCCCCACTGTAAACAGTGTTGACTGTGAGCCGCTTCCCCCCCCTGAGACGCCGGATGGTGGACCAGAATCTCTTCGAGGCCGTCCGGAAATCGTTCTCCATGGTCTCACCGAAGTCCTCCCAGGCCCGAGTTTTTGCCTCAGCAACCGCCGAAGCCGCAGCCCGTCTGGCCTGTCGGTACCTATCAGCTGCTTCCAGGGTCCCACTGGCCAAAAAGGCCCGATAGGACTCCTTCTTCAGCTTGACGGCTTCCCTCACCACTGGTGTCCACCAGCAGGTTCGAGGGTTGCCGCCACGACAGGCACCGACCACCTTACGGCCACAACTCCGATCAGCTGCCTCGGCAATGGAGTCACGGAACATGGCCCATTCGGACTCAATGTCCCCCACCTCCCCCGGGATATGGTTGAAGCTCTGCCGGAGGTGGGAGTTAAAGCTCCTTCTGACGGGGGATTCTGACAAACGCTCCCAGCAGACCCTCACAATACGTTTGGGCCTGCCAGGTCTGATCGGCATCCTCCCCCACCAGCGGAGCCAACTCACCACCAGGTGGTGATCAGTTGACAGCTCCGCCCCTCTCTTCACCCGAGTGTCCAGGACATACGGCCGCAAGTCCGATGATACAACCACAAAGTCGATCATCGAACTGCGGCCAAGGGTGTCCTGGTGCCAAGTGCACATATGGACACCCTTATGTCTGAACATGGTGTTCGTTATGGACAGTCCATGACCAGCACAGAAGTCCAACAACATAACACCACTCTGGTTCAGATCGGGGGGGCCGTTCCTCTCAATCACATCCCTCCAGGTCTCACTGTCATTGCCCACGTGAGCATTGAAGTCCCCCAGCAGAACGAGGGAGTCTCCGGTATGAGCATTCTCCAGTGCCTCCCCCAGAGACTCCAAAAAGGGTGGGTACTCTGAACTGCTGTTTGGCGCATAGGCACAAACAACAGTCAGGACTCGTCCCCCCACCCGAAGGCGGAGGGAGGCTACCCTCTCGTTCACTGGGGTAAACCCCAATGTACTGGCACACAGCCGGGGGGCAATAAGTATGCCCACACCTGCTCTGCGCCTCTCACCACGGCCAACTCCAGAGTGGAAGAGAGTCCAACCCCTCTCAAGAGGACTGGTTCCAGAGCCCAAGCCGTGCGTCGAGGTGAGTCCGACTATATCTAGCCGGAACCGCTCAGCCTCGCGCACCAGCTCCGGCTCCTTCCCCAACAGAGAGGTGACATTCTAAAATAATTTCCTTTCTCAATTCAGAAATTTGTGTGTGTAAGTCACAACACCCGTGACACCAAAACGGCTTTCTTTTCTCTCTTTTCTCTACACTCTACACTGTGAGCACACACACCAAATCAGAAAGGCTTTTTTCTCTCTTTTCTACATTATGGACTGTGGGGACACAAAACCGCTCTCTCTTTTTTTTTTTGATTGTGTGCCAGGGCGTTGTCTCACGTATTAGATTATGCTTAAGATACGAATGGGTTTATCAGTCACATCAGAATCCATACATACTGATCCTCCCGTAATAAAATGGTCGGATCTTATCAAACACACTTTGTTTCTTGTGACAATCAAGTCAGCGAAACAGCGTATACACGTCAAGACCCTGAATCAAGTTTGCCACAAGAACTCATAAGTTTGGCAGTATTGCTCTGCCGTCAGCAATCATATACCCATTTTATTTTCGTGAGACATGTGCAGGCACCTGTTCATCTACTGTTCTATCACTATGAATTAGTTTATCTATTATCAATAAGGATACTTCTACGACTACTATCAAAGTATGTCCGGACTTCTTATGTTGTCAGTTGCTATATATGAATAAGTGGGTAGCTACTGACAAGCATTAAGCATGTCACACAGCCCAAACATATAACATTTCAGGACACACCACACAGTTAACAACCACAGTGAAGCTTGTCAAAGCCCAAACATGTAACATTCAACAGGACACTTACACAACACATTCAAATCAAACAGTCAGACAACATACAAGAACATATACCCCAGCCGGCATTGCTCCCTGCCTATTTTCCTACAGCTCACTATGTGTGTGCACACCTTTATTCACAAACTCTTCAACTTATACTCTTTTACCGAAGCTGCTACAGCTCGATTGGCCGAATACCCTTAGATCCTATTTCGGTGAATTTGACATCTGCCTTACATGTAACAGATTAGCGGTTTAGCAGTTTTAATTTAGTTTGAGTGAAGGAATTCATTTTATAGCAAAATCCGAAATCGTGAAGAACTCATGAAAGTAAGCTTATTCTCGGATTCCTGAAACTTTAGATTTGCTCATTCTTTTACTGCAAAGTACAACGTTGTTTTTTTTTTTTTGACAGTTTTAACATAGTTTGAGTGAAGGAATTCATTTTATAGATAAAATCCCAAGAGTCTGCTGAGAAAAGAGAGTGAATGCGAAGTAGACTTTAACACGGCTCTGGGAGCGAGCAGAGTGTGGGCTAAGCGGGAGAATTACTTGAAAGAAACGCGAAACCGAATGAGCGGTCAGAACAAAGCCTCAATACGGTGTTCCCGTGGTGTTTTTGTTGCTGCCTTGTCTTTTGCACAGAGTAAAAGACAAGGCAGCCATCGAATAGGGCCCGATTGTTCCTACTTAGTCAGCCGAGGAGCAAGGGGGGGGAGAAAGCGTCTCAATCAAGCAAAGCTCACCATGGGGAAGGTGGCTATGCCAACTAGCCTGATGCCCTGCTCCCGCAGTGACGGATAATCGTACTCTGGTTTCTCTTCATAACGTACAACTCTTTCGCCTTTTATTAAAGACTTCCGTGGAGAGCAGCACTAATGAGTTGTTTCTATTTTTGGCAGGCTTTACCTTTGCGGGTGAAGCCCTTTCTGTCTGTGCAAAAAAAATCTTGTTACTGTGCAGAGTGACTTCTCTGAGTAGAGTCGCCTTACCTGTTGCGACTGTGCCGATGTTTGAAGCTGGAGTGCAAAGGTGTTGCTTGAATGGTGCTTGCTGGAGCGTGCGGGAGTGCAAAGTTATACCATTTAAAAGGGCTGAAGAGTGCTCATTGCAGCGGGTGGGCCATAGTAAAAAGCGGTTGAGAAAAGGTGCGAATGTCAAACCATACATGATCAAAATAGGGAGCGGAGGTGTTTGGCCGCGACAAGGTGTGAATGTCCACCCATAATTAATGAAAAGCGGGCAACGAGTAGGTTCGAATGCCCAACCATACATCATCAAAAACAGGAGTGGATGTGTTCGGCTACAAGAAGGTTTGAATGTCTGACCATAGTTTGTAAAAAGCGGGTAAGAAAAGGTTCGAATGCCCGAACATACACCATCAAAGGAGGGAGCGGAGGTGTTCTGCTGTAAGAAGGTGTGAATGTCCGACCTTAGTTGGTAAAAAGCGGGTAAGAAAAGGTTAAAATACCCGACTGTACACAATCAATAGCGGGAGCGGAGTTATTCGGCTACTAAAAGGTGTGAAAGTCCGACCATGGTTTGTAAAAAGCGGGTAAGAAAAGGTTCGAATGCCCGACAATGTATGATCAAAAGAGGGAGCAGAGGTTTTCGGCTGAAAGAAGGTCTGAATGTCCAACCATAATTTGTAAAAACTGGGGAAGAAAAGGCTCGAAAGCCCGACTATACACCATCAACAGCTGGAGCGGAGGTGTTCAGCTGCAAGAAGGTCTGAATGTCCATCAATAATTGCTAGAAAACATGAAAGAGAATTTTCGAATATTAAACCAAACATGATCATAAGCGGGAGAGGAGGTGTTCAGCTGCAAGAAGGTGTGAATGTCCACCCATAATTACTGAAAAATGGGTAAGAAAAGTTGCGAATGCCCAACCATACATCATCAAAAGCAGGAGTGGATGTGTTCGGCTACAAGAAGGTTTGAATGTCCGACCATAGTTTGTAAAAAGCGGGTAAGAAAAGGTTCGAATGCCCGAACATACACCATCAAAAGAGGGAGCGGAGGTGTTCCGCTGTGAGAAGGTGTGAATGTCCGACCATAGTTGGTAAAAAGCGGATAAAAAAAGGTGAAAATACCCGACTGTACACAATCAATAGTGGGAGCGGAGTTGTTCAGCTACAAGAAGGTGTGAATGTCCGACCATGGTTTGTAAAAAGCGGGTGAGAAAAGGCTCGTATGCCCGGATATACACCATCAAAAGCGGAAGCGGAGGTGTTCGGCTTCAAGAAGACATGAACGTCCAACCAAAGTTTGTAAAAAGCAGTTAAGAAAAGGTTTGAATATCCAACCAAACATAATCAAAAGCGGGAGCAGAGCTGTTCGACTGCAAGTAGGTGTGAATGTCAGATCATAATTTGCAAAAAGCTGATGAGAAAGGGTGAGAATGCCCGACTATACACAATCAAATGCGGGAGCGGAGTTGTTCGGCTGTGAGTAGGTGTAAATCTCCAACCATAATTGCTGAAAAATGTGTTAGAAAAGGTAAGAATGCCGGTCCATACATCATCAAAAGCGGGAGAGGTGGTTCAGCTGCAAGGTGTGAATGTCTGACTAAAGTTTGTAAAAAGCGGGTAAGACAAGGTGCGAATGCCATACAATGTATGATCAAAAGAGGGAGCGGAGGTTTTCGGCTGCAAGGTCTGAATGTCCAACCATAATTTGTAAAAACCGGGGAAGAAAAGGCTCGAAAGCCCGACTATACACCATCAAAAGCGGGAGCGGAGGTGTTCAGCTGCAAGAAGGTCTGAATGTCCATCAATAATTGCTTTAAAACATGAAAGAAAATTTTCGAATATCAAACCGCAAATGATCATAAGCGGGAGAGGAGTTGTTCGGCTGCATGAAGGTGTGAATTTCCGGACATAATTTCTGAAAAATGGGTAAAAAAAGGTGCGAATGCCCAACCATACATTATCAAAAGCAGGTGTGAATGTCAGATCATAATTTGCAAAAAGCTGATGAGAAAGGTTGAAAATGCCCGACTATACACCATCAAATGCGGGAGCGGAGGTGTTCGGCTGTGAGTAGGTGTGAATGTCCAACCACAATTGCTGAAAAATGTGTTAGAAAAGGTAAGAATGCCGGACCATACATCATCAAAAGCGGGAGAGGTGGTGTTCGGCTGCAAAAAGGTGTGAATGTTCGACTAAAGTTTGTAAAAAGCAGGTAAGACAAGGTGCGAATGCCTGACAATGTATGATCAAAAGCAGGAGCGGAGGTGTTCAGCTGCAAGAAGGTGTGAATGTCCACCCATAATTCCTGAAAAATGGGTAAAAAAAAGGTTCGAATATCCAACCAAACATAATCAAAAGCGGGAGCAGAGCTGTTCAACTGCAAGTAGGTGTGAATGTCAGATCATAATTTGCAAAAAGCTGATGAGAAAGGGTGAGAATGCCCGACTGTACACCATCAAATGCGGGAGCGGAGTTCTTCGGCTGTGAGTAGGTGTGAATCTCCGACCATAATTGCTGAAAAATGTGTTAGAAAAGGTAAGAATGCCTCTCAAAAAGCGAGAGAGGTGGTGTTCGGCTGCAAGTAGGTGTGAATGTCCAGCCATAATTACTCACAAACGGGTAAGAAAAGGTTGTATTGCCAGACCATACATGATCAAAACAGGGAGCGGAGGTGGTTCAGCTGCAAACTGTAAATTTCTAACTAAAGTTTTTAAAAAGCGGGTAAGACAAGGTGCGAATGCCCGACAATGTATGATCAAAAGTGGGAGCGGAGGTTTTCGGCTGCAAGGTCTGAATGTCCAACCATAATTTGTAAAAACCGGGGAAGAAAAGGCTTGAAAGCCCGACTATACACCATCAAAAGCCGGAGCGGAGGTGTTCCGCTGTAAGGTGTGAATGTCCGACCATAGTTGGTAAAAAGCGGGTAAGAAAAGGTTAAAATACCCGAATGTACACAATCAAAAGACGGAGCGGAGTTGTTCAGCTAAGAGAAGGTGTGAAAGTCCGACCATGGATTGTAAAAAGCGGGTAAGAAAAGGTTCGTATGCCCGAATATACACCATCAAAAGCAGGAGTGGAGGTGTTCGGCTGCAAGAAAGTGTGAACGTCCGACCAAAGTTTGTAAAAAGCAGTTAAGAAATGGTTCGAATATCTAACCAAACATAATAAAAAGCGGGAGCAGAGCTGTTCGACTGCAAGTACGTGTGAATGTCAGATCATAATTTGTAAAAAGCTGATGAGAAAGGGTGAGAATGCCCGACTATACACCATCAAATGCGGGAGCGGAAGTGTTCGGCTGTGAGTAGGTGTGAATCTCTGACCATAATTGCTGAAAAATGTGTTAAAAAAGACTAGAATGCCGGACCATACATCATCAAAAGCGGGAGAATTTGTGTTCGGCTGCAAGTAGGTGTGAATGTCCAGCCATAATTACTCACAAACGGGTAAGAAAAGGTTGTATTTACAGACCATACATGATCAAAACAGGGAGCGGAGGTGGTTCAGCTGCAAAGTGTAAATTTCTGACTAAAGTTTTTAAAAAGCGGGTAAAACAAGGTTCGAATGCCCGACAATGTATGATCAAAAGTGGGAGCGGAGGTTTTCGGCTGCAAGGTCTGAATGTCCAACCATAATTTGTAAAAACCGGGGAAGAAAAGGCTCGAAAGCCCGACTATACACCACCAAAAGCGGGAGCAGAGGGGTTCAGCTGCAAGAAGGTCTGCATGTCCATCAATAATTGCTTTAAAACATGAAAGAAAATTTTCGAATATCAAACCGCACATGATCACAAGCGGGAGAGGAGGTGTTCGGCTGCAAGAAGGTGTGAATGTCCTCCCATAATTCCTGAAAAATGGGTAAAAAAAGGTGCGAATGCCCAACCATACATTATCAAAACAGGGAGCGGAGATGGTTCAGCTGCAAGGTGTAAATTTCTGACTAAAGTTTTTAAAAAGCGGTTTAAAAACTGATTTGTCCTTCATAGTTATCCATGTCTAAAAATGTTTGAAGCAACTTCCTCATATTACCCTGAATGAGAAAGAACCACACTTGTGATTAAGCCATACGTTCCTTTTGAGGAGTTCTGCATGATTTGGGATTTTGCTATTAAATAAATTCCTTCACTCAAACCGAGTGAAAACTGATTTTACCTTCATATTTATGAATGTCTAGATCGACTTCAACAAAGAACAACATTGTATTTTGCAGTAGAAGAAGTTGAAATTGATCTAGACATTGATAAATATGAAGTTCAAAGCAGTTTCCACTTGGTTTGAGTGAAGGAATGAATTTTATAGCAAAATCGGAAATCATGCACTCCTCAAAAGGAACGTATTGCTCAACCAAAGGGATGCTTCTCTCTCATTCAGGGTAATATGAGGAACTTTATGCTTGATACATTTTTAGACATGGATAATTTTGAAGGACAAAGCAATTTTAACTTGGTTTGAGCAAAGCAATTCATTTACAGGAAAATCCGAAATCGTGCAGAACTCATGAAAGCAAGCTTTTTCTCGGATTCCTGATCCTCCAGTGTTGCTCTTTCCTATACTGTAAAATACAACGTTATTCTTTGTTGAAATTGATCTAGACATTGATAAATATGTAGGACAAAGCAGTTTTCACTTGGTTTGAGTGAAGGAATTAATTTTATACATAAAATCCCAAATCGTGCAGAACTCATGAAAATAAGCTTATTCTCGGATTCCTAAAACTTTTGATCTGCTCTTTCTTTTACTGCAAATTACGACGTTTTTTTTTTTTTAAATCTATCTAGACATTGATAAATATTAAGGTAATAGCCGTTTTAACATAGTTTGAGTGAAGGAATTCATTTTATAGATAAAATCCCAAATCATGCAGAACTCCTCAAAAGGGGCGTATGGCTTAATCACAAGTGTGGTTCTTTCTCATTCAGGGTAATATGAGAAAGTTTATGCTTGAAATATATGTAGAAATGGGTACATATGAAGGACAAAGCAGTTTTAACTTAGTTTGAGTGAAGGAATTTATTTTATAGCAAAATCCGAAATCGTGCAGAACTCATGAAAGCAAGCTTATACTCGGATTCCTGAAACGTTAGATTTGTTCTTTCTTTTACTGCAAAGTACAACGTTGTTTTTTTGTGGAAATCTATCTAGACATTGATAAATACCAGCCGAACATCTCTGCTGTCGCTTTTGATAATTTATGGTTGGGCATTCTTACCTTTTCTTACCCGCATTTTATAAATTATGATCCGACATTCACACCTACTTGCAGTCGAACACCTTCTCTCCCGCTTTTGATGATGTATGGTTGGGCATTCGCACCTTTTTTTTCCCATTTTTCAGTAATTATGGATGGACATTCAGCCCTTCTTACAGCTGAAAACCTCCGCTGCCGCTTTTGATGGTTTATAGTCTGGCTTTCGAGCCTTTTCTTCCCCGGTTTTTACAAATTATGGTTGGACATTCAGACCTTGCAGCCGAAAACCTCCGCTCCCTCTTTTGATCATACATTGTCGGGAATTCGCACCTTGTCTTACCACTTTTTACAAACTTTAGTCGGACATTCACACCTTCTTGCAGCTGAACCACCTCCGCTCCCTGTTTTGATCATGTTTGGTCTGGCAATACTTCCTTTTCTTACCCGTTTGTGAGTAATTATGGCTGGACATTCACACCTTCTTGCAGCTGAACACCTCTCCCACTTTTGATGATGAATGGTCCGGCATTCTTACCTTTTCTAACACATTTTTCAGCAATTATGGTCGGACATTCACACCTACTCACAGCCGAAAGACTCCGCTCCCGCATTTGATGATGTATAGTCGGGCATTCTCACCCTTTCTCATCAGCTTTTTGCTAATTATGATCTGACATTCACACCTACTTGCAGTCGAACAGCTCTGCTTCCGCTTTTGATTATGTTTGGTTGGATATTTGAACCTTTTCTTAAATGCTTTTTACAAACTTTGGTCGGACATTCACACCTTCTTGTAGCCGGACACATCCACTCCTGTTTTTGATGATGTATGGTTGGGCATTCGCACCCTTTTTTTACCCATTTTTCAGGAATTATGGGTGGACATTCAAACCTTCTTGCAGCTGAACACCTCCTCTCCCTCTTATGATCATTGGCGGTTTGATTTTCGAAAATTTTCTTTCATGTTTTCTAGCAATTATTGATGGACATTTAGATCTTGCAGCTGAACACCTCCGCTCCTGCTTTTGACCATATATTGTCAGGCATTCGCACCTTGTCTTACCCGCTTTTTACAAACTTTAGTCGAACATTCACACCTTTTTGCAGCCGAACACCACCTCTCCTGCTTTTGATGATGTATGGTCCGGCATTCTTACCTTTTCTAACACATTTTTCAGCAATTATGGTCGGACATTCACACCTTCATGCAGCCGAACACTTCCGCTCCACCTTTTAGTGTCCTATCACACCTTTTTTTTCACCGCATTTTATAGATTATGGTTGGAAATTCTCAACCACTCTCATCCGAAGACCTCTCCTCCCGCTTTTGGTAATATATTTAAACTTTATTCGGAAATTCACACCTTGCAGCTGAACCACCTCCGCTCCCTGTTTTGACCATGTATGGTCTGGCAATACTACCTTTTCTTACCCGTTTTTGAGTAATTGTGGCTGGACATTCACACCTACTTGCAGTCGAACAGCTCTGCTTCCGCTTTTGATTATGTTTGGTTGGATATTCGAACCTTTTCTTAAATGCTTTTTACAAACTTTGGTCGGACATTCACACCTTCTTGCAGCTGAACACCTCCTCTACCTATTTTGATCATACATTGTCGGGCACTCGCACCTTGTTTTACCCGCTTTTTACAAACTTTAGTCAGAAATTCACACCTTGCAGCTGAACCACCTCTGTTTTGACCATGTATGGTCTGGCAATACTACCTTTTCTTACCCGTTTTTGAGTAATTGTGGCTGGACATTTACACATACTTGCAGCCGAACACCACCTCTCTCGCTTTTGATGATGTATGGACCGGCATTCTTACCTTTTCTAACACATTTTTCAGCAATTATGGTCGGAGATTCACACCTACTCACAGCCGAAACACTCCGCTCCCGCATTTCATGGTGTATAGTCGGGCATTCTCACCCTTTCTCATCAGCTTTTTGCAAATTATGATCTGACATTCACACCTACTTGCAGTCGAACAGCTCTGCTCCCGCTTTTGATGTTTGGTTGGATATTCGAACCTTTTCTTAATACACCTTTTCTTAGCCGAACACATCCGCTCCCGTTATTGATTGTGTACAGTCGGGTATTTTAACCTTTTCTTACCCGCTTTTTACCAACTATGGTCGGACATTCAAACCTTCTTGTAGCCGAACACATCCACTCCTGCTTTTGATGATGTGTGGTTGGGCATTCAAACCTACTTGTTTCCCACTTTTCATTAATTATGGGTGGACATTCACACCTTGTCGCATCCAAACATCTCCACTCCCTGTTTTGATCATGTATGGTTGGACATTCGCATCTTTTCTCACCGGCTTTTTGCAAACTATGGTCGGCTATTCACAGATTCCTCTCCACCATACTTATATGGTTGGATATTCACACCCACTTGCATCCGAAGACCTCCGCCCCCTCTTTTGTTAATATTTTGTCGGTCATTCGCACCTTACCCGCTTTAGGCAAACTATGGCCTTCTTGCAGCCAAACACCTCTGATCTCGCTTTTGATGATGTAAGGTTGGGCATTCAGACCTTGCTTCACCTGCTTTTCACCAAATATTGTCGGACATTCACACCTTCTTGCAGCCGAACACTTCCGCTCCACCTTTTAGTGTTCTATCACACCTTTTTTTTCACCGCATTTTATAGATTATGGTTTGAAATTCTCAACCACTCTCATCCGAAGACCTCTCCTCCCGCTTTTGTTAATATATTTGAACTTTAGTCGGACATTCACACCTTCTTGCAGTTGAACCACCTCCGCTCCCTGTTTTGATCATGTATGGTCTGGCAATGCTACCTTTTCTTACCCGTTTGTGAGTAATTATGGCTGGACATTCACACCTTTTTGCAGCCGAACACCACCTCTCCCGCTTTTGATGATGTATGGTCTGGCATTCTTACATTTTCTAACACATTTTTCAGCAATTATGGTCGGACATTCACACCTTCTTGCAGCCGAACACTTCCGCTCCACCTTTTAGTGTTCTATCACACCTTTTTTTTCACCGCATTTTATAGATTATTGTTGGAAATTCTCATACACTCTCATCCGAAGACCTCTCCTCCTGCTTTTGGTAATATATTTAAACTTTAGTCGGACATTCACACCTTCTTGCAGCTGAACCACCTCCGCTCCCTGTTTTGATCATGTATGGTCTGGCAATAGTACCTTTTTTACCCGTTTGTGAGTAATTATGGCTGGACATTCACACCTACTTGCAGCCGAACACCACCTCTCTCACTTTTGATGATGTATGGACCGGCATTCTTACCTTTTCTAACACATTTTTCAGCAATTATGGTCGGAGATTCACACCTACTCACAGCCGAAACACTCCGCTCCCGCATTTGATGGTGTATAGTCGGGCATTCTCACCCTTTCTCATCAGCTTTTTGCTAATTATGATCTGACATTCACACCTACTTGCAGTCGAACAGCTCTGCTTCCGCTTTTGATTATGTTTGGTTGGATATTCGAACCTTTTCTTAAATGCTTTTTACAAACTTTGGTCGGACATTCACACCTTCTTGTAGCCGGACACATCCACTCCTGTTTTTGATGAAGTATGGTTGGGCATTCGCACCCTTTTTTTACCCATTTTTCAGGAATTATGGGTGGACATTCAAACCTTCTTGCAGCTGAACACCTCCGCTCCTGCTTTTGATCATACATTGTCAGGCATTCGCACCTTGTCTTACCCGCTTTTTACACACTTTAGTCGAACATTCACACCTTTTCTAAGCCGAACACCACCTCTCCCGCTTTTGATGATGTATGGTCCGGCATTCTTACCTTTTCTAACACATTTTTCAGCAATTATGGTCGGACATTCACACCTTCTTGCAGCCGAACACTTCCGCTCCACCTTTTAGTGTCCTATCACAACTTTTTTTTCACCGCATTTTATAGATTATGGTTGGAAATTCTCAACCACTCTCATCCGAAGACCTCTCCTCCCGCTTTTGTTAATATATTTAAACTTTAGTCGGACATTCACACCTTCTTGCAGCTGAACCACCTCCACTCCCTGTTTTGATCATGTATGGTCTGGCAATACTACCTTTTCTAACACATTTTTCAGCAATTATGGTCGGAGATTCACACCTACTCACAGCCGAAACACTCCGCTCCCGCATTTGATGGTGTATAGTCGGGCATTCTCACCCTTTCTCATCAGCTTTTTGCAAATTATGATCTGACATTCACACCTACTTGCAGTCAAACAGCTCTGCTCCCGCTTTTGATTATGTTTGGTTGGATATTCGAACCTTTTCTTAACTGCTTTTTACAAACTTTGGTCGGACATTCACACCTTCTTGTAGCCGAACACATCCACTCCTGCTTTTGATGATGTATGGTTGGGCATTCGCACCTTTTTTTTACCCATTTTTCAGGAATTATGGGAGGACATTCACACCTTCTTGCAGCTGAACACCTCCGCTCCCGCTTTTGATGGTGTATAGTCGGGCTTTCCAGCCTTTTCTTCCCCGGTTTTTACAAATTGTGGTTGGACATTCAGACCTTCTTGCAGCCGAAAACCTCCGCTCCCTCTTTTGATTATACATTGTCGGGCATTCACACCTTTTCTTACCCGCTTTTTACAAACTTGCACCTTCTTACAGCGGAACACCTCCGCTCCCTCTTTTGATGGTGTATGTTCGGGCATTCAAACCTTTTCTTACCCACTTTTTACAAACTATGGTCGGATATTCAAACCTTCTTGTAGCCGAACACATCCACTCCTGCTTTTGATGATGTATGGTTGGGCATTCAAACCTACTTGTTGCCCGCTTTTTACTATGGTCGGCCATTCACAGCTTCCTCTCCACCATACGTGTATGGTGGGATGTTCACACCCACTTGCATCCACTTTTGTTGATATTTAGTCGGTCATTCGCACCTTACCCACTTTTAGCAAACTATGGCCTTCTTGCAGCCAAACACCTCTGATCTCGCTTTTGATGATGTAAGGTTGGGCATTCAGACCTTGCTTCACCTGCTTTTCACCAAATATAGTCGGACATTCACACCTTCTTGCAGCCGAAAACTTCCGCTCCACCTTTTAGTGTTCTATGGGGCATTCACACCTTTTTTTTCACCGCATTTTATAGATTATGGTTGGAAATTCTCACCCACTCTCATCCAAAGACCTCTCCTCCCGCTTTTGTTAATATACAGTCAGGCATTCGAACCTTTTCTTACCCGCTTTTTACAAATTATGGTCGGACATTCACACCTACTTGCAGCCGAATATTTCCGCTCCACCTTTTAGTGATGTATGGTTGGCATTTGCACCTTTTCTTACCCTCTTTTTATACTGATTGCTGAAGATTAAGTTGTTCTTTCTCAAAGTACAACATTTTTCTTATTGTTGAAACTTGATTTGAAGTGGATAAATAAAGAGGACAAACAGTTTTAAGTCAGGCTGATAGAAGGAATTAATTTTTTAGCAAAATCTGTACTTCGTCATATGTCGAGAGATGCTTATTGCTGAAGAAGTTCTTTCTCATTCTACAAAGTACAACGTTGTTTATTGTTGAAACTTGATTAGACATGAATAAATATGAAGGACAAAGCAGTCTTAACTTGGTTTAAGTTAAGGAATTCGTTTTATAGGAGAATCCGAATTCGTGCATAACTCGTAAAATAGAGCTTATTTTCGGATTCCTGAAGAATGAGTCTGGTTCTTTCTCATAACACAAAGTTTGTTGTTTATTGTTGAAACTTCATCAGAAGTGAAGAAATAAATGAATGCCTATCAACAAATGTAGGATCTAAACTCTAGTGCTTCCTCTAAAATAATTTCCATCCATCCATCATCTGCCGCTTATCCGGGGGTCGGGTCGCGGGGGCAGCAGCTTGAGTAGAGAAACCCAGACGTCTCTGTCCCCGGCCACTTCCCCAGGCCAGCTGAGAGACATAGTCTCTCCAGCGTGTCCTGGGTCTTTCCCGGGGTCTCCTCCCAGTGGGACGTGCCCGGAACACCTCCCCAGGGAGGCGCCCAGGGGGCATCCTAACCAGATGCCCGAGCCACCTCATCTGACTCCTCTCAATGCGGAGGAGCAGCGGTTCTACTCCGAGCCCCTCCCGGATGACTGAGCTTCTCACCCTATCTCTAAGGGAGAGCCCAGACACCCTGCGGAGGAAACCCATTTCGGCCGCTTGTATTCGCGATCTTGTTCTTTCGGTCACTACCCACAACTCGTGACCATAGGTGAGGATGGGAACGTAGATTGACCAGTAAGTAGAGAGCTTCGCCTTCTGGCTCAGCTCCCTCTTCACAACGACGGGTCGGTGCAGAGCCCGCAACACTGCAGACGCTGCACCGATCCGCCCGTCAATCTCCCGCTCCATTCGTCCCTCACTCGTGAACAAGACCCCGAGATACTTGAACTCCTCCACTTGGGGAAGGATCTCATTCCCAACCCGGAGAGAGCATTCCACCCTTTTCCGGCTGAGAACCATAGTCTCGGATTTGGAGGTGCTGATTCTCATCCCAGCCGCTTCACACTCGGCTGCGAATCGCTCCAGTGAGAGCTGAAGGTCACGGCCTGACGACGCTAACAGAACCACATCATCTGCAAAAAGCAGAGACCCGATTCTGAGGTCGCCAAATCGGACACCCTCAACGCCCTGGCTGCGCCTAGAAATTCTGTCCATAAAAGTTAGGAACAGAATGGGTGACAAAGGGCAGCCCTGACGGAGTCCAACTCTCACCGGAAACGTATCCGCCTTGTCCGGCTCCATCCCCAACAGAGAGGTGACATTCTAAAATAATTTCCTTTCTCAATTCAGAAATTTGTGCGTGTAAGTCACAACACCCGTGACACCAAAACGGCTTTCTTTTCTCTCTTTTCTCTACACTCTACACTGTGAGCACACACAGAAAGGCTTTTTTCTCTCTTTTCTACATTATGGACTGTGGGTACACAAAACCGCTCTCTCTTTTTTTTTTTGATTGTGTGCCAGGGCGTTGTCTCACGTATTAGATTATGCTTAAGATACGAATGGGTTTATCAGTCACATCAGAATCCATACATACTGATCCTCCCGTAATAAAATGGTCGGATCTTATCAAACACACTTTGTTTCTTGTGACAATCAAGTCAGCGAAACAGCGTATACACGTCAAGACCCTGAATCAAGTTTGCCACAAGAACTCATAAGTTTGGCAGTATTGCTCTGCCGTCAGCAATCATATACCCATTTTATTCTCACCCTTTCTCATCAGCTTTTTGCAAATTATGATCTGACATTCACACCTACTTGCAGTCAAACAGCTCTGCTCCCGCTTTTGATTATGTTTGGTTGGATATTCGAACCTTTTCTTAACTGCTTTTTACAAACTTTGGTCGGACATTCACACCTTCTTGTAGCCGAACACATCCACTCCTGCTTTTGATGATGTATGGTTGGGCATTCGCACCTTTTTTTTACCCATTTTTCAGGAATTATGGGTGGACATTCAAACCTTCTTGCAGCTGAACACCTCCTCTACCTATTTTGATCATACATTGTCGGGCACTCGCACCTTGTTTTACCCGCTTTTTACAAACTTTAGTCAGAAATTCACACCTTGCAGCTGAACCACCTCCGCTCCCTGTTTTGACCATGTATGGTCTGGCAATACTACCTTTTCTTACCCGTTTTTGAGTAATTATGGCTGGACATTTACACATACTTGCAGCCGAACACCACCTCTCTCGCTTTTGATGATGTATGGACCGGCATTCTTACCTTTTCTAACACATTTTTCAGCAATTATGGTCGGAGATTCACACCTACTCGCAGCCGAAACACTCCGCTCCCGCATTTCATGGTGTATAGTCGGGCATTCTCACCCTTTCTCATCAGCTTTTTGCAAATTATGATCTGACATTCACACCTACTTGCAGTCGAACAGCTCTGCTCCCGCTTTTGATGTTTGGTTGGATATTCGAACCTTTTCTTAATACACCTTTTCTTAGCCGAACACATCCGCTCCCGTTATTGATTGTGTACAGTCGGGTATTTTAACCTTTTCTTACCCGCTTTTTACCAACTATGGTCGGACATTCAAACCTTCTTGTAGCCGAACACATCCACTCCTGCTTTTGATGATGTGTGGTTGGGCATTCAAACCTACTTGTTTCCCACTTTTCATTAATTATGGGTGGACATTCACACCTTGTCGCATCCAAACATCTCCACTCCCTGTTTTGATCATGTATGGTTGGACATTCGCACCTTTTCTCACCGGCTTTTTGCAAACTATGGTCGGCTATTCACATATTCCTCTCCACCATACTTGTATGGTGGGATATTCACACCCACTTGCATCCGAAGACCTCCGCCCCCTCTTTTGTTAATATTTTGTCGGTCATTCGCACCTTACCCGCTTTAGGCAAACTATGGCCTTCTTGCAGCCAAACACCTCTGATCTCGCTTTTGATGATGTAAGGTTGGGCATTCAGACCTTGCTTCACCTGCTTTTCACCAAATATTGTCGGACATTCACACCTTCTTGCAGCCGAACACTTCCGCTCCACCTTTTAGTGTTCTATCACACCTTTTTTTTCACCGCATTTTATAGATTATGGTTTGAAATTCTCAACCACTCTCATCCGAAGACCTCTCCTCCCGCTTTTGTTAATATATTTGAACTTTAGTCGGACATTCACACCTTCTTGCAGCTGAACCACCTCCGCTCCCTGTTTTGATCATGTATGGTCTGGCAATGCTACCTTTTCTTACCCGTTTGTGAGTAATTATGGCTGGACATTCACACCTTTTTGCAGCCGAACACCACCTCTCCCGCTTTTGATGATGTATGGTCTGGCATTCTTACATTTTCTAACACATTTTTCAGCAATTATGGTCGGACATTCACACCTTCTTGCAGCCGAACACTTCCGCTCCACCTTTTAGTGTTCTATCACACCTTTTTTTTCACCGCATTTTATAGATTATTGTTGGAAATTCTCATACACTCTCATCCGAAGACCTCTCCTCCTGCTTTTGGTAATATATTTAAACTTTAGTCGGACATTCACACCTTCTTGCAGCTGAACCACCTCCGCTCCCTGTTTTGATCATGTATGGTCTGGCAATACTACCTTTTTTACCCGTTTGTGAGTATTATGGCTGGACATTCACACCTACTTGCAGCCGAACACCACCTCTCTCACTTTTGATGATGTATGGACCGGCATTCTTACCTTTTCTAACACATTTTTCAGCAATTATGGTCGGAGATTCACACCTACTCACAGCCGAAACACTCCGCTCCCGCATTTGATGGTGTATAGTCGGGCATTCTCACCCTTTCTCATCAGCTTTTTGCTAATTATGATCTGACATTCACACCTACTTGCAGTCGAACAGCTCTGCTTCCGCTTTTGATTATGTTTGGTTGGATATTCGAACCTTTTCTTAAATGCTTTTTACAAACTTTGGTCGGACATTCACACCTTCTTGTAGCCGGACACATCCACTCCTGTTTTTGATGAAGTATGGTTGGGCATTCGCACCCTTTTTTTACCCATTTTTCAGGAATTATGGGTGGACATTCAAACCTTCTTGCAGCTGAACACCTCCTCTCCCTCTTATGATCATTGGCGGTTTGATTTTCGAAAATTTTCTTTCATGTTTTCTAGCAATTATTGATGGACATTTAGACCTTGCAGCTGAACACCTCCGCTCCTGCTTTTGATCATATATTGTCAGGCATTCGCACCTTGTCTTACCCGCTTTTTACAAACTTTAGTCGAACATTCACACCTTTTTGCAGCCGAACACCACCTCTCCCGCTTTTGATGATGTATGGTCTGGCATTCTTACCTTTTCTAACACATTTTTCAGCAATTATGGTCGGACATTCACACCTTCTTGCAGCCGAACACTTCCGCTCCACCTTTTAGTGTTCTATCACACCTTTTTTTTCACCGCATTTTATAGATTATTGTTGGAAATTCTCATACACTCTCATCCGAAGACCTCTCCTCCTGCTTTTGGTAATATATTTAAACTTTAGTCGGACATCTTGCAGCTGAACCACCTCCGCTCCCTGTTTTGATCATGTATGGTCTGGCAATACTACCTTTTTTACCCGTTTGTGAGTAATTATGGCTGGACATTCACATCTTTTTGCAGCCGACCACCACCTCTCTCACTTTTGATGATGTATGGACCGGCATTCTTACCTTTTCTAACACATTTTTCAGCAATTATGGTCGGAGATTCACACCTACTCACAGCCGAAACACTCCGCTCCCGCATTTGATGTTGTATAGTCGGGCATTCTCACCCTTTCTCATCAGCTTTTTGCTAATTATGATCTGACATTCACACCTACTTGCAGTCGAACAGCTCTGCTTCCGCTTTTGATTATGTTTGGTTGGATATTCGAACCTTTTCTTAAATGCTTTTTACAAACTTTGGTCGGACATTCACACCTTCTTGTAGCCGGACACATCCACTCCTGCTTTTGATGATGTATGGTTGGGCAGTCGCACCCTTTTTTTACCCATTTTTCAGGAATTATGGGTGGACATTCAAACCTTCTTGCAGCTGAACACCTCCGCTCCTGCTTTTGATCATACATTGTCAGGCATTCGCACCTTGTCTTACCCGCTTTTTACACACTTTAGTCGAACATTCACACCTTTTCTAAGCCGAACACCACCTCTCCCGCTTTTGATGATGTATGGTCCGGCATTCTTACCTTTTCTAACACATTTTTCAGCAATTATGGTCGGACATTCACACCTTCTTGCAGCCGAACACTTCCGCTCCACCTTTTAGTGTCCTATCACAACTTTTTTTTCACCGCATTTTATAGATTATGGTTGGAAATTCTCAACCACTCTAATCCGAAGACCTCTCCTCCCGCTTTTGTTAATATATTTAAACTTTAGTCGGACATTCACACCTTCTTGCAGCTGAACCACCTCCACTCCCTGTTTTGATCATGTATGGTCTGGCAATACTACCTTTTCTAACACATTTTTCAGCAATTATGGTCGGAGATTCACACCTACTCACAGCCGAAACACTCCGCTCCCGCATTTGATGGTGTATAGTCGGGCATTCTCACCCTTTCTCATCAGCTTTTTGCAAATTATGATCTGACATTCACACCTACTTGCAGTCAAACAGCTCTGCTCCCGCTTTTGATTATGTTTGGTTGGATATTCGAACCTTTTCTTAACTGCTTTTTACAAACTTTGGTCGGAAATTCACACCTTCTTGTAGCCGAACACATCCACTCCTGCTTTTGATGATGTATGGTTGGGCATTCGCACCTTTTTTTTACCCATTTTTCAGGAATTATGGGAGGACATTCACACCTTCTTGCAGCTGAACACCTCCGCTCCCGCTTTTGATGGTGTATAGTCGGGCTTTCCAGCCTTTTCTTCCCCGGTTTTTACAAATTGTGGTTGGACATTCAGACCTTCTTGCAGCCGAAAACCTCCGCTCCCTCTTTTGATTATACATTGTCGGGCATTCACACCTTTTCTTACCCGCTTTTTACAAACTTGCACCTTCTTACAGCGGAACACCTCCGCTACCTCTTTTGATGGTGTGTGTTCGGGCATTCAAACCTTTTCTTACCCACTTTTTACAAACTATGGTCGGATATTCAAACCTTCTTGTAGCCGAACACATCCACTCCTGCTTTTGATGATGTATGGTTGGCCATTCAAACCTACTTGTTGCCCGCTTTTTACTATGGTCGGCCATTCACAGCTTCCTCTCCACCATACTTGTATGGTGGGATGTTCACACCCACTTGCATCCACTTTTGTTGATATTTAGTCGGTCATTCGCACCTTACCCGCTTTTAGCAAACTATGGCCTTCTTGCAGCCAAACACCTCTGATCTCGCTTTTGATGATGTAAGGTTGGGCATTCAGACCTTGCTTCACCTGCTTTTCACCAAATATAGTCGGACATTCACACCTTCTTGCAGCCGAACACTTCCGCTCCACCTTTTAGTGTTCTATGGGGCATTCACACCTTTTTTTTCACCGCATTTTATAGATTATGGTTGGAAATTCTCACCCACTCTCATCCAAAGACCTCTCCTCCCGCTTTTGTTAATATACAGTCAGGCATTCGAACCTTTTCTTACCCGCTTTTTACAAATTATGGTCGGACATTCACACCTACTTGCAGCCGAATATTTCCGCTCCACCTTTTAGTGATGTATGGTTGGCATTTGCACCTTTTCTTACCCTCTTTTTATACTGATTGCTGAAGATTAAGTTGTTCTTTCTCAAAGTACAACATTTTTCTTATTGTTGAAACTTGATTTGAAGTGGATAAATAAAGAGGACAAACAGTTTTAAGTCAGGCTGATAGAAGGAATTAATTTTTTAGCAAAATCTGTACTTCGTCATATGTCGAGAGATGCTTATTGCTGAAGAAGTTCTTTCTCATTCTACAAAGTACAACGTTGTTTATTGTTGAAACTTGATTAGACATGAATAAATATGAAGGACAAAGCAGTCTTAACTTGGTTTAAGTTAAGGAATTCGTTTTATAGGAGAATCCGAATTCGTGCATAACTCGTAAAATAGAGCTTATTTTCGGATTCCTGAAGAATGAGTCTGGTTCTTTCTCATAATACAAAGTTTGTTGTTTATTGTTGAAACTTCATCAGAAGTGAAGAAATAAATGAATGCCTATCAACAAATGTGGGATCTAAACTCTAGTGCTTCCTCTAAAATAATTTCCATCCATCCATCATCTGCCGCTTATCCGGGGGTCGGGTCGCGGGGGCAGCAGCTTGAGTAGAGAAACCCAGACGTCTCTGTCCCCGGCCACTTCCCCAGGCCAGCCGAGAGACATAGTCTCTCCAGCGTGTCCTGGGTCTTTCCCGGGGTCTCCTCCCAGTGGGACGTGCCCTGAACACCTCCCCAGGGAGGCGCCCAGGGGGCATCCTAACCAGATGCCCGAGCCACCTCATCTGACTCCTCTCAATGCGGAGGAGCAGCGGTTCTACTCCGAGCCCCTCCCGGATGACTGAGCTTCTCACCCTATCTCTAAGGGAGAGCCCAGACACCCTGCGGAGGAAACCCATTTCGGCCGCTTGTATTCGCGATCTTGTTCTTTCGGTCACTACCCACAACTCGTGACCATAGGTGAGGATGGGAACGTAGATTGACCAGTAAGTAGAGAGCTTCGCCTTCTGGCTCAGCTCCCTCTTCACAACGACGGGTCGGTGCAGAGCCCGCAACACTGCAGACGCCGCACCGATCCGCCCGTCAATCTCCCGCTCCATTCGTCCCTCACTCGTGAACAAGACCCCGAGATACTTGAACTCCTCCACTTGGGGAAGGATCTCATTCCCAACCCGGAGAGAGCATTCCACCCTTTTCCGGCTGAGAACCATAGTCTCGGATTTGGAGGTGCTGATTCTCATCCCAGCCGCTTCACACTCGGCTGCGAATCGCTCCAGTGAGAGCTGAAGGTCACGGCCTGACGACGCTAACAGAACCACATCATCTGCAAAAAGCAGAGACCCGATTCTGAGGTCGCCAAATCGGACACCCTCAACGCCCTGGCTGCGCCTAGAAATTCTGTCCATAAAAGTTAGGAACAGAATGGGTGACAAAGGGCAGCCCTGACGGAGTCCAACTCTCACCGGAAACGTATCCGACTTACTGCCGACAATGCGGACCAAACTCTGGCACCGGTCATACAGAGACCGAACGGCCCCTATCAAGGGGTCCGGCACTCCATATTCCCGGAGCACCCCCCACAGGACTCCACGAGGGACACGGTCGAACGCTTTCTCCAAGTCCACAAAACACATGTAGACTGGTTGGGCGAACTCCCATGCACCCTCCAGGATCCTGCCGAGGGTATAGAGCTGGTCCACTGTTCCACGGCCAGGACGAAAGCCACACTGCATCTCCTGAATCCGAGGCTCGATTATCCGATGGATCCTCCTCTCCAATACCCACTGTAAACAGTGTTGACTGTGAGCCGCTTCCCCCCCCTGAGACGCCGGATGGTGGACCAGAATCTCTTCGAGGCCGTCCGGAAATCGTTCTCCATGGTCTCACCGAAATCCTCCCAGGCCCGAGTTTTTGCCTCAGCAACCGCCGAAGCCGCGGCCCGTCTGGCCTGTCGGTACCTATCAGCTGCTTCCAGGGTCCCACTGGCCAAAAAGGCCCGATAGGACTCCTTCTTCAGCTTGACGGCTTCCCTCACCACTGGTGTCCACCAGCAGGTTCGAGGGTTGCCGCCACGACAGGCACCGACCACCTTACGGCCACAACTCCGATCAGCTGCCTCGGCAATGGAGTCACGGAACATGGCCCATTCGGACTCAATGTCCCCCACCTCCCCCGGGATATGGTTGAAGCTCTGCCGGAGGTGGGAGTTAAAGCTCCTTCTGACGGGGGATTCTGACAAACGCTCCCAGCAGACCCTCACAATACGTTTGGGCCTGCCAGGTCTGATCGGCATCCTCCCCCACCAGCGGAGCCAACTCACCACCAGGTGGTGATCAGTTGACAGCTCCGCCCCTCTCTTCACCCGAGTGTCCAGGACATACGGCCGCAAGTCCGATGATACAACCACAAAGTCGATCATCGAACTGCGGCCAAGGGTGTCCTGGTGCCAAGTGCACATATGGACACCCTTATGTCTGAACATGGTGTTCGTTATGGACAGTCCATGACCAGCACAGAAGTCCAACAACATAACACCACTCTGGTTCAGATTGGGGGGGCCGTTCCTCTCAATCACACCCCTCCAGGTCTCACTGTCATTGCCCACGTGAGCATTGAAGTCCCCCAGCAGAACGAGGGAGTCTCCGGTAGGAGCATTCTCCAGTGCCTCCCCCAGAGACTCCAAAAAGGGTGGGTACTCTGAACTGCTGTTTGGCGCATAGGCACAAACAACAGTCAGGACTCGTCCCTCCACCCGAAGGCGGAGGGAGGCTACCCTCTCGTTCACTGGGGTAAACCCCAATGTACTGGCACACAGCCCGGGGGGCAATAAGTATGCCCACACCTGCTCTCACCACGGCCAACTCCAGAGTGGAAGAGAGTCCAACCCCTCTCAAGAGGACTGGTTCCAGAGCCCAAGCCGTGCGTCGAGGTGAGTCCGACTATATCTAGCCGGAACCGCTCAGCCTCGCGCACCAGCTCCGGCTCCTTCCCCAACAGAGAGGTGACATTCTAAAATAATTTCCTTTCTCAATTCAGAAATTTGTGTGTGTAAGTCACAACACCCGTGACACCAAAACGGCTTTCTTTTCTCTCTTTTCTCTACACTCTACACTGTGAGCACACACACCAAATCAGAAAGGCTTTTTTCTCTCTTTTCTACATTATGGACTGTGGGGACACAAAACCGCTCTCTCTTTTTTTTTTTGATTGTGTGCCAGGGCGTTGTCTCACGTATTAGATTATGCTTAAGATACGAATGGGTTTATCAGTCACATCAGAATCCATACATACTGATCCTCCCGTAATAAAATGGTCGGATCTTATCAAACACACTTTGTTTCTTGTGACAATCAAGTCAGCGAAACAGCGTATACACGTCAAGACCCTGAATCAAGTTTGCCACAAGAACTCATAAGTTTGGCAGTATTGCTCTGCCGTCAGCAATCATATACCCATTTTATTTTCGTGAGACATGTGCAGGCACCTGTTCATCTACTGTTCTATCACTATGAATTAGTTTATCTATTATCAATAAGGATACTTGTACAACTACTATCAAAGTATGTCCGGACGTCTTATGTTGTCAGTTGCTATATATGAATAAGTGGGTAGCTACTGACAAGCATTAAGCATGTCACACAGCCCAAACATATAACATTTCAGGACACACCACACAGTTAACAACCACAGTGAAGCGTGTCAAAGCCCAAACATGTGACATTCAACAGGACACTTACACAACACATTCAAATCAAACAGTCAGACAACATACAAGAACATATACCCCAGCCGGCATTGCTCCCTGCCTATTTTCCTACAGCTCACTATGTGTGTGCACACCTTTATTCACAAACTCTTCAACTTATACTCTTTTACCGAAGCTGCTACAGCTCGATTGGCCGAATACCCTTAGATTCTATTTCGGTGAATTTGACATCTGCCTTACATGTAACAGATTAGCGGTTTAGCAGTTTTAATTTAGTTTGAGTGAAGGAATTCATTTTATAGCAAAATCCAAAATCGTGAAGAACTCATGAAAGTAAGCTTATTCTCGGATTCCTGAAACTTTAGATTTGCTCTTTCTTTTACTGCAAAGTACAACGTTGTTTTTTTTTTGACAGTTTTAACATAGTTTGAGTGAAGGAATTCATTTTATAGATAAAATCCCAAGAGTCTGCTGAGAAAAGAGAGTGAATGCGAAGTAGACTTTAACACGGCTCTGGGAGCGAGCAGAGTGTGGGCTAAGCGGGAGAATTGCTTGAAAGAAACGCGACACCGAATGAGCGGTCAGAACAAAGCCTCAATACGGTGTTCCCGTGGTGTTTTTGTTGCTGCCTTGTCTTTTGCACAGAGTAAAAGACAAGGCAGCCATCGAATAGGGCCCGATTGTTCCTACTTGGTCAGCCGAGGAGCAAGGGGGGGGAGAAAGCGTCTCAATCAAGCAAAGCTCACCATGGGGAAGGTGGCTATGCCAACTAGCCTGATGCCCTGCTCCCGCAGTGACGGATAATCGTACTCTGGTTTCTCTTCATAACGTACAACTCTTTCGCCTTTTATTAAAGACTTCCGTGGAGAGCAGCACTAATGAGTTGTTTCTATTTTTGGCAGGCTTTACCTTTGCGGATGAAGCCCTTTGTGTCTGTGCAAAAAAAATCTTGTTACTGTGCAGAGTGACTTCTCTGAGTAGAGTCGCCTTACCTGTTGTTACATGTGCCGATGTTTGAAGCTGGACTGCAAAGGTGTTGCTTGAATGGTGCTTGCTGGAGCGTGCGGGAGTGCAAAGTTATACCATTTAAAAGGGCTGAAGAGTGCTCATTGCAGCGGGTGGGCCATAGTAAAAAGCGGTTGAGAAAAGGTGCGAATGTCAAACCATACATGATCAAAATAGGGAGCGGAGGTGTTTGGCCGCGACAAGGTGTGAATGTCCACCCATAATTAATGAAAAGCGGGCAACGAGTAGGTTCGAATGCCCAACCATACATCATCAAAAGCAGGAGTGGATGTGTTCGGCTACAAGAAGGTTTGAATGTCTGACCATAGTTTGTAAAAAGCGGGTAAGAAAAGGTTCGAATGCCCGAACATACACCATCAAAGGAGGGAGCGGAGGTGTTCCGCTGTAAGAAGGTGTGAATGTCCGACCGTAGTTGGTAAAAAGCGGGTAAGAAAAGGTTAAAATACCCAACTGTACACAATCAATAGCGGGAGCGGAGTTATTCGGCTACTAAAAGGTGTGAAAGTCCGACCATGGTTTGTAAAAAGCGGGTAAGAAAAGGTTCGAATGCCCGACAATGTATGATCAAAAGAGGGAGCAGAGGTTTTCGGCTGAAAGAAGGTCTGAATGTCCAACCATAATTTGTAAAAACTGGGGAAGAAAAGGCTCGAAAGCCCGACTATACACCATCAACAGCTGGAGCGGAGGTGTTCAGCTTCAAGAAGGTCTGAATGTCCATCAATAATTGCTAGAAAACATGAAAGAGAATTTTCGAATATCAAACCAAACATGATCATAAGCGGGAGAGGAGGTGTTCAGCTGCAAGAAGGTGTGAATGTCCACCCATAATTACTGAAAAATGGGTAAGAAAAGTTGCGAATGCCCAACCATACATCATCAAAAGCAGGAGTGGATGTGTTCGGCTACAAGAAGGTTTGAATGTCCGACCATAGTTTGTAAAAAGCGGGTAAGAAAAGGTTCGAATGCCCGAACATACACCATCAAAAGAGGGAGCGGAGGTGTTCCGCTGTAAGAAGGTGTTAATGTCCGACCATAGTTGGTAGAAAGCGGGTAAGAAGAGGTTAAAATACCCGACTGTACACAATCAATAGCGGGAGCGGAGTTGTTCGGCTACTAACAGGTGTGAAAGTCCGACCATGGTTTGTAAAAAGCGAGTAAGAAAAGGTGCGAATGCCCGACAATGTATGATCAAAAGCGGAAGCGGAGGTGTTCGGCTGGAAGAAGGTGTGAACTTCCGACCAAAGTTTGTAAAAAGCAGTTAAGAAAAGGTTCGAATATCCAACCAAACATAATCAAAAGTGGGAGCAGAGCTGTTCGACTGCAAGTAGGTGTGAATGTCCAGCCATAAATACTCACAAACGGGTAAGAAAAGGTAGTATTGCCAGACCATACATGATCAAAACAGGGAGTGGAGGTGGTTCAGCTGCAAGAAGGTGTGAATGTGTGACTAACGTTTATAACAAGCGTGTAAGACAAGATACTATTGCCAGACCATACATGATCAAAACAGGGAGCGGAGGTGGTTCAGCTGCAAGATCTGATTGTCCAACCATAATTTGTAAAAACCGGGTAAGAAAAGGTTCGAATGCCCGAATACATACCATCAAAAGTGGAAGCGGAGGTTTTCGGCTGCAAGAAGGTGTGAATGTCCAACCATAATTGCTAGAAAACATGAAAGAAAATTTTTGAAAATCAAACCTCACATGATCATAAGTGGGAGAGGAGGTGTTCAGCTGCAAGAAGGTGTGAATGTCCACCTATAATTCCTGAAAAATGGGTAAAAAAAAGGTACGAATGCCCAACCATACATCATCATAAGCAGGAGTGGATATGTTCGGCTACAAGAAGGTCTGAACGTCCAACCAAAGTTTTTAAAAAGCACTTAAGAAAAGGTTCGAATATCCAACCAAACTGTTTGACTGCAAGTAGGTGTGAATGTCAGATCATAATTTGAAAAAAACTGATGAGAAAGGGTGAGAATGCCCGACTATACACCATCAAATGCAGGAGCGGATGTGTTCGGCTGTGAGTAGGTGTGAATCTCCGACCATAATTGCTGAAAAATGTGTTAGAAAAGGTAAGAATGCCGGTCCATACATCTGGCTGCAAAAAGGTGTGAATGTTCGACTAAAGTTTGTAAAAAGCTGGTAAGACAAGGTGTGAATGCCTGACAATGTATGATCAAAAGCAGGAGCGGAGGTGTTCGGCTGCAAGAAGGTCTAAATGTCCATCAATAATTGCTAGAAAACATGAAAGAAAATTTTCCAAAATCAAACCGCACATGATCATAAGTGGGAGAGGAGGTTTTCAGCTGCAAGAAGGTGTGAATGTCCACCTATAATTCCTGAAAAATGGGTAAAAAAAAGGTGCGAATGCCCAACCATACATCATCAAAAGTAGGAGTGGATGTGTTCGGCTACAAGAAGGTGTGAACGTCCAACCAAAGTTTGTAAAAAGTAGTTAAGAAAAGGTTCGAATATCCAACCAAACTGTTTGACTGCAAGTAGGTGTGAATGTCAGATCATAATTTGCAAAAAGCTGATGAGAAAAGGTGAGAATGCCCGACTATACACCATCAAATGCGGGAGCGGAGTTGTTCGGCTGTGAGTAGGTGTGAATCTCCGACCATAATTGCTGAAAAATGTGTTAGAAAAGGTAAGAATGCCGGTCCATACATCATCAAAAGCGAGAGAGGTGGTGTTCGGCTGCAAGTAGGTGTGAATGTCCAGCCATACAAGTATGTTGGAGAGGAAGCTGTGAATAGCCGACCATAGTTTGCAAAAAGCGGGTGAGAAAAGGTGCGAATGTCCAGCCATACATGATCAAAACAGGGAGCGGAGGTGTTTGGCTGCGACAAGGTGTGAATGTCCACCCATAATTAATGAAAAGCGGGCAACAAGTAGGTTCGAATGCCCAACCATACATCATCAAAAGCAGGAGTGGATGTGTTCGGCTACAGGAAGGTTTGAATGTCCGAGCATTGATTGTAAAAAGCGGGTAAGAAAAGGTTTGAATGCCCGAACATACACCATCAAAAGAGGGAACGGAGGTGTTCCGCTGTAAGAAGGTGTGAATAGCCGACCATAGTTGGTAAAAAGCGGGTAAGAAAAGGTGCGAATGCCCTACAATGTATGATCAAAAGAGGGAGCGGAGGTTTTCGGCTGGAAGAAGGTGTGAAAGTCCACCCATGGTTTGTAAAAAGCGGGTAACAAAAGATTCGAATGCCCGACTATACACCATCAAAAACGGGAGTGGAGGTGTTCAGCTACAAGAAGGTGTGAAAGTCCACCCATGGTTTGTAAAAAGCGGGTAAGAAAAGGTTCGAATGCCCGAATATACACCATCAAAAGCGGAAGCGGAGATGTTCGGCTGCAAGAAGGTGTTAACGTCCGACCAAAGTTTGTAAAAAGCAGGGAAAAGCGATAAAAAGCTTTTCGTGAGTTCATGCATTTTATTTTGCTTATAAAATGCATTCCTTCACTCAAACTATGTTAAAACTTATTTGTCCTTCATATTTACCATGTCTAGAAAGATTTAAACAAAAAAACAACGTAGTACTTTGCAGTAAAAGAAAGAGCAAATCTAAAGTTTCAGGAATCCGAGTATAAGCTTGCTTTCATGAGTTCTGCACGATTTCAGATTTTGCTGTGAAATTAATTGCTTTGCTCAAACCAAGTTAAAACTGCTTTGTCCTTCCATATTTATCAATATCGAGATAGAGGAGTGGATGTGTTCGGCTACAAGAAGGTTTGAATGTCCGAGCATAGTTTGCAAAAAGCGGGTAAGAAAAGGTTCGAATGCCCGAACATACACCATCAAAAGAGGGAGCGGAGGTGTTCCACTGTAAGAAGATGTGGATGTCCAACCATAGTTGGTAAAAAGCGGGTAAGAAAAGGTTAAAATACCCGACTGTACACAATCAATAGCGGGAGCGGATGTGTTCAGCTACAAGAAGGTGTGAAAGTCCGACCATGGTTTGTAAAAAGCGGGTAAGAAAAGTTGCGAATGACCGACAATGTATGATCAAAAGAGGGAGCGGAGGTTTTTGGCTACAAGAAGGTTTGAATGTCCGACCATAGTTTGTAAAAAGTGGGTAAGAAAAGGGTGAGAATGCCCGAACATACACCATCAAAAGAGGGAGCGGAGGTGTTCCGCTCTAAGACGGTGTTAATGTCCGACCGTAGTTGGTCAAAAGCGGGTAAGAAAAGGTTAAAATACCCGACTGTACACAATCAATAGCGGGATTGGAGTTGTTCGGCTACAAGAAGGTGTGAAAGTCCGACCATGGTTTGTAAAAAGCGGGTAAGAAAAGGTTCGAATGCCCAAGTATATACCATCAAAAGCGGAAACGGAGGTGTTCGGCTGCAAGAAGGTGTGAACTTCCGACCAAAGTTTGTAAAAAGCAGTTAAGAAAAGGTTCGAATATCCAACCAAACATAATCAAAAAAGGGAGCAGAGCTGTTCGACTGCAAGTAGGTGTGAATGTCCAGCCATAATTACTCACAAACGGGTAAGAAAAGGTAGTATTGCCAGACCATACATGATCAAAACAGGGAGCGGAGGTGGTTCAGCTGCAAGAAGGTATGAATGTCCGACTAAAGTTTAAATATATTAACAAAAGCGGGAGGAGAGGTCTTCGGATTAGAGTGGTTGAGAATTTCCAACCATAATCTATAAAATACGGTGAAAAAAAAGGTGTGATAGAACACTAAAAGGTGGAGTGGAAGTGTTCGGCTGCAAGAAGGTGTGAATGTCCGACCATAATTGCTGAAAAATGTGTTAGAAAAGGTAAGAATGCCGGACCATACATCATCAAAAGCGGGAGAGGTGGTGTTCGGCTGCAAAAAGGTGTGAATGTTCGACTAAAGTTTGTAAAAAGCGGGTAAGACAAGGTGCGAATACCTGACAATGTATGATCAAAAGCAGGAGCGGAGGTGTTCAGCTGCAAGAAGGTCTAAATGTCCATCAATAATTGCTAGAAAACATGAAAGAAAATTTTCGAAAATCAAACCACAAATGATCATAAGTGGGAGAGGAGGTGTTCAGCTGCAAGAAGGTTTGAATGTTCACCCATAATTCCTGAAAAATGGGTAAAAAAAAGGTGCGAATGCCCAACCATACATCATCAAAAGCAGGAGTGGATGTTTTCGGCTACAAAAAGGTGTGAATGTCCGACCAAAGTTTGTAAAAAGCAGTTAAGAAAAGGTTCGAATATCCAACAAAACATAATCAAAAGCGGGAGCAGAGCTGTTCGACTGCAAGTAGGTGTGAATATCAGATCATAATTTGCAAAAAGCTGATGAGAAAGGGTGAGAATGCCCGACTATACACCATCAAATGCGGGAGCGGAGTTGTTCGGCTGTGAGTAGGTGTGAATCTCCGACCATAATTGCTGAAAAATGTGTTAGAAAAGGTAAGAATGCCGGTCCATACATCATCAAAAGCGAGAGAGGTGGTGTTCGGCTGCAAGTAGGTGTGAATGTCCAGCCATAATTACTCACAAACGGGTAAGAAAAGGTAGTATTGCCAGACCATACATGATCAAAACAGGGAGCGGAGGTGGTTCAGCTGCAAGAAGGTGTGAATTTCCGACTAAAGTTCAAATATATTAACAAAAGCGGGAGGAGAGGTCTTCGGATGAGAGTGGTTGAGAATTTCCAACCATAATCTATAAAATGCGGTGAAAAAAAAGGTGTGATAGAACACTAAAAGGTGGAGCGGAAGTGTTCGGCTGCAAGAAGGTGTGAATGTCCGACCATAATTAATGAAAAATGTGTTAGAAAAGGTAAGAATGCCGGACCATACATCATCAAAAGCGGGAGAGGTGGTGTTCGGCTGCAAAAAGGTGTGAATGTTCGACTAAAGTTTGTAAAAAGCGGGTAAGACTAGGTGCGAATGCCTGACAATGTATGATCAAAAGCAGGAGCGGAGGTGTTCAGCTGCAAGAAGGTCTAAATGTCCATCAATAATTGCTAGAAAACATGAAAGAAAATTTTCGAAAATCAAACCGCAAATGATCATAACTGGGAGAGGAGGTGTTCAGCTGCAAGAAGGTTTGAATGTCAACACATAAATCCTGAAAAATGGGTAAAAAAAGGTGCGAATGCCCAACCATACATCATCAAAAGCAGGAGTGCATGTGTTCGGCTACAAGAAGGTGTGAATGTCCGAACAAAGTTTGTAAAAAGTAGTTAAGAAAAGGTTCGAATGTCCTACCAAACATAATCAAAAGCGGGAGCAGAGCTGTTCGACTGCAAGTAGGTGTGAATGTCAGATCATAATTTGCAAAAAGCTGATGAGAAAGGGTGAGAATGCCCGACTATACACCATCAAATGCGGGAGCGGAGTTGTTCGGCTGTGAGTAGGTGGGAATCTCCGAGCATAGTTTGTAAAAAGGGGGTAAGAATAGGTTCGAATGCCCGAATATACACCATCAAAAGAGGGAGCGGAGGTGTTCCGCTGTAAGAAGGTGTGAATGTCCGACGTTAGTTGGTAAAAAGTGGGTAAGAAAAGGTTAAAATACCCGACTGTACACAATCAAAAGAGGGAGCGGAGTTGTTCAGCTAAGAGAAGGTGTGAAAGTCCGACCATGGTTTGTAAAAAGCAGGTAAGAAAAGGTTCGTATGCCCGAATATACACCATCAAAAGCGGAAGCGGAGGTGTTCCGCTGCAAGTAGGTGTGAATGTCCAGCCATAATTACTCACAAACGGGTAAGAAAAGGTAGTATTGCCAGACCATACATGATCAAAACAGGGAGCGGAGGTGGTTTAACTGCAAGGTGTGAATGTCCGAATAAAGTTTGTAAAAAGCGGAAAAGACAAGGTGCGAATGCCCGACAATGTATGATCAAAAGAGGGAGCGGAGGTGATCAGCTGCTGGAAGGTCTGAATGTCCAACCATAATTTGTAAAAACCGGGAAGAAAAGGCTCAACAGCCCAACTATACACCATCAAAAGCGGGAGCAGAGGGGTTCAGCTGCAAGAAGGTCTGAATGTCCATCAATAATTGCTTTAAAACATGAAAGAAAATTTTCGAATATCAAACTGCAAATGATCATAAGCGGGAGAGGAGGTGTTCGGCTGCATGAAGGTGTGAATTTCCGGACATAATTCCTGAAAAATGGGTAAAAAAAGGTGCGAATGCCCAACCATACATTATCAAAACAGGGAGTGGAGATGGTTCAGCTGCAAGGTGTAAATTTCTGATTAAAGTTTTTAAAAAGCGGTTTAAAAACTGATTTGTCCTTCATAGTTATCCATGTCTAAAAATGTTTGAAGCAACTTCCTCATATTACCCTGAATGAGAAAGAACCACACTTGTGATTAAGCCATACGTTCCTTTTGAGGAGTTCTGCATGATTTGGGATTTTGCTATTAAATAAATTCCTTCACTCAAACCGAGTGAAAACTGATTTTACCTTCATATTTATGAATGTGTAGATCAACTTCAACAAAGAACAACATTGTATTTTGCAGTAGAAGAAGTTGAAATTGATCTAGACATTGATAAATATGAAGTTCAAAGCAGTTTCCACTTGGTTTGAGTGAAGGAATGAATTTTATAGCAAAATCGGAAATCCTGCACTCCTCAAAAGGAACGTATTGCTCAACCAAAGGGATGCTTCTTTCTCATTCAGGGTAATATGAGGAACTTTATGCTTGATACATTTTTAAACATGGATAATTATGAAGGACAAAGCAATTTTAACTTGGTTTGAGCAAAGCAATTCATTTACAGGAAAATCCGAAATCGTGCAGAACTCATGAAAGCAAGCTTTTTCTCGGATTCCTGATCCTCCAGTGTTGCTCTTTCCTATACTGTAAAATACAACGTTATTCTTTGTTGAAATTGATCTAGACATTGATAAATATGAAGGACAAAGCAGTTTTCACTTGGTTTGAGTGAAGGAATTAATTTTATACATAAAATCCCAAATCATGCAGAACTCATGAAAATAAGCTTATTCTCGGATTCCTAAAACTTTTGATCTGCTCTTTCTTTTACTGCAAATTACAACGTTTTTTTTTTTTAAATCTATCTAGACATTGATAAATATTAAGGTAATAGCCGTTTTAACATAGTTTGAGTGAAGGAATTCATTTTATAGATAAAATCCCAAATCATGCAGAACTCCTCAAAAGGGGCGTATGGCCTTATCACAAGTGTGGTTCTTTCTCATTCAGGGTAATATGAGGAAGTTTATGCTTGAAATATATGTAGAAATGGGTACATATGAAGGACAAAGCAGTTTTAACTTAGTTTGAGTGAAGGAATTTATTTTATAGCAAAATCCGAAATCGTGCAGAACTCATGAAAGCAAGCTTATTCTCGGATTCCTGATCCTTCAGTGCTGCTCTTTCTTCTACTGCAAAATACAACGTTGTTCTTTGTTTAAGTCGATGTAGACATTGATAAATATGAAGGACAAAGCAGTTTTAATTTGGTTTGAGTGAAGGAATTCATTTTATAGTAAAATCCCAAATCGTGCAGAACTCATGAAAATAAGCTTATTCTCGGATTCCTAAAACTTTTGATCTGCTCTTTCTTTTACTGCAAATTACAACGGTTTTTTTTTTTTTTAAATCTATCTAGACATTGATAAATATTAAGGTAATAGCCGTTTTAACATAGTTTGAGTGAAGGAATTCATTTTATAGATAAAATCCCAAATCATACAGAACTCCTCAAAAGGGGCGTATGGCTTAATGACAAGTGTGGTTCTTTCTCATTCAGGGTAATATGAGAAAGTTTATGCTTGAAATATATGTAGAAATGGGTACATATGAAGGACAAAGCAGTTTTAACTTAGTTTGAGTGAAGGAATTTATTTTATAGCAAAATCCGAAATCGTGCAGAACTCATGAAAGCAAGCTTATACTCGGATTCCTGAAACTTTAGATTTGTTCTTTCTTTTACTGCAAAGTACAACGTTGTTTTTTGTGGAAATCTATCTAGACATTGATAAATACCAGCCGAACATCTCTGCTGTCGCTTTTGATAATTTATGGTTGGGCATTCTTACCTTTTCTTACCCGCATTTTATAAATTATGATCCGACATTCACACCTACTTGCAGTCGAACACCTTCTCTCCCGCTTTTGATGATGTATGGTTGGGCATTCGCACCTTTTTTTTCCCATTTTTCAGTAATTATGGATGGACATTCAGCCCTTCTTACAGCCGAAAACCTCCGCTGCCGCTTTTGATGGTTTATAGTCTGGCTTTCGAGCCTTTTCTTGCCCGGTTTTTACAAATTATGGTTGGACATTCAGACCTTGCAGCCGAAAACCTCCGCTCCCTCTTTTGATCATACATTGTTGGGCATTCGCACCTTGTCTTACCCGCTTTTTACAAACTTTAGTCGGACATTCACACCTTCTTGCAGCTGAACCACCTCCGCTCCCTGTTTTGATCATGTTTGGTCTGGCAATACTTCCTTTTCTTACCCGTTTGTGAGTAATTATGGCTGGACATTCACACCTACTTGCAGCCGAACACCACCTCTCCCGCTGTTGATGATGTATGGACCGGCATTCTTACCTTTTCTAACACATTTTTCAGCAATTATGGTCGGACATTCACACCTATTCAGAGCCGAACACCTCCGCTCCCGCATTTGATGGTGTATAGTCGGGCATTCTCACCTTTTCTCATCAGCTTTTTGCAAATTATGATCTGACATTCACACCTGCTTTTGATAATGTATGGTTTGTCATTCGCACCTTTTTTTACCCATTTTTCATGAATTACGGGAGGACATTCACACCTTCTTGCAGCCGAACACCTCCTCTCCCGCTTATGATCATGTGCGGTTTGATATTCGAAATTTTTCTTTCATGTTTTCTAGCAATTATTGATGGACATTCAGACCTTCTTGCAGCTGAACACCTCCGCTCCCGCTTTTGATGGTGTATAGTCGGGCTTTCCAGCCTTTTCTTCCCCGGTTTTTACAAATTGTGGTTGGACATTCAGACCTTCTTGCAGCCGAAAACCTCCGCTCCCTCTTTTGATCATACATTGTCGGGCAATCACACCTTTTCTTACCCGCTTTTTACAAACTTGCACCTTCTTACAGCGGAACACCTCCGCTCCCTCTTTTGATGGTGTATGTTCGGGCATTCAAACCTTTTCTTACCCACTTTTTACAAACTTTGGTCGTATATTCAAACCTTCTTGTAGCCGAACACATCCACTCCTGCTTTTGATGATGTATGGTTGGGCATTCAAACCTACTTGTTGCCCGCATTTTACTATGGTCGGCCATTCACAGCTTCCTCTCCACCATACTTGTATGGTGGGTGTTCACACCCCCTTGCATCCACTTTTGTTGATATTTAGTCGGTCATTCGCACCTTACCCGCTTTTGGCAAACTATGGCCTTCTTGCAGCCAAACACCTCTGATCTCGCTTTTGATGATGTAAGGTTGGGCATTCAGACCTTGCTTCACCTGCTTTTCACCAAATATAGTCGGACATTCACACCTTCTTGCAGCCGAACACTTCCGCTCCACCTTTTAGTGTTCTATGGGGCATTCACACCTTTTTCTTCACCGCATTTTATAGATTATGGTTGGAAATTCTCATACACTCTCATCCGAAGACCTCTCCTCCCGCTTTTGTTAATATACAGTCAGGCATTCGAACCTTTTCTTACCCGCTTTTTACAAATTATGGTCGGACATTCACACCTACTTGCAGCCGAATATTTCCGCTCCACCTTTTAGTGATGTATGGTTGGCATTTGCACCTTTTCTTACCCTCTTTTTATACTGATTGCTGAAGATTAAGTTGTTCTTTCTCAAACTACAAATTTTTTTTATTGTTGAAACTTGATTTGAAGTGTATAAATAAAGAGGACAAACAGTTTTAAGTCAGGCTGATAGAAGGAATTAATTTTTTAGCAAAATCTGTACTTCGTCATATGTCGAGAGATGCTTATTACTGAAGAAGTTCTTTCTCATTCTACAAAGTACAACGTTGTTTATCGTTGAAACTTGATTAGACATGAATAAATATGAAGGACAAAGCAGTCTTAACTTGGTTTAAGTTAAGGAATTCGTTTTATAGGAGAATCCGAATTCGCGCATAACTCGTAAAATAGAGCTTATTTTCGGATTCCTGAAGAATGAGTCTGGTTCTTTCTCATAATACAAAGTTTGTTGTTTATTGTTGAAACTTCATCAGAAGTGAAGAAATAAATGAATGCCTATCAACAAATGTGGGATCTAAACTCTAGTGCTTCCTCTAAAATAATTTCCATCCATCCATCATCTGCCGCTTATCCGGGGGTCGGGTCGCGGGGGCAGCAGCTTGAGTAGAGAAACCGAGACGTCTCTGTCCCCGGCCACTTCCTCCAGCTCTTCCGGGGGGACCCCGAGGCGTTCCCAGGCCAGCCGAGAGACATAGTCTCTCCAGCGTGTCCTGGGTCTTTCCCGGGGTCTCCTCCCAGTGGGACGTGCCCGGAACACCTCCCCAGGGAGGCGCCCAGGGGGCATCCTAACCAGATGCCCGAGCCACCTCATCTGACTCCTCTCAATGCGGAGGAGCAGCGGTTCTACTCCGAGCCCCTCCCGGATGACTGATTTTCTCACCCTATCTCTAAGGGAGAGCCCAGACACCCTGCGGAGGAAACCCATTTCGGCCGCTTGTATTCGCGATCTTGTTCTTTCGGTCACTACCCACAACTCGTGACCATAGGTGAGGATGGGAACGTAGATTGACCAGTAAGTAGAGAGCTTCGCCTTCTGGCTCAGCTCCCTCTTCACAACGACGGGTCGGTGCAGAGCCCGCAACACTGCAGACGCCGCACCGATCCGCCCGTCAATCTCCCGCTCCATTCGTCCCTCACTCGTGAACAAGACCCCGAGATACTTGAACTCCTCCACTTGGGGAAGGATCTCATTCCCGACCCGGAGAGAGCATTCCACCCTTTTCCGGCTGAGAACCATAGTCTCGGATTTGGAGGTGCTGATTCTCATCCCAGCCGCTTCACACTCGGCTGCGAATCGCTCCAGTGAGAGCTGAAGGTCACGGCCTGACGACGCTAACAGAACCACATCATCTGCAAAAAGCAGAGACCCGATTCTGAGGTCGCCAAATCGGACACCCTCAACGCCCTGGCTGCGCCTAGAAATTCTGTCCATAAAAGTTAGGAACAGAATCGGTGACAAAGGGCAGCCCTGACGGAGTCCAACTCTCACCGGAAACGTATCCGACTTACTGCCGGCAATGCGGACCAAACTCTGGCACCGGTCATACAGAGACCGAACGGCCCCTATCAAGGGGTCCGGCACTCCATATTCCCGGAGCACCCCCCACAGGACTCCACGAGGGACACGGTCGAACGCTTTCTCCAAGTCCACAAAACACATGTAGACTGGTTGGGCGAACTCCCATGCACCCTCCAGGATCCTGCCGAGGGTATAGAGCTGGTCCACTGTTCCACAGCCAGGACGAAAGCCACACTGCATCTCCTGAATCCGAGGCTCGATTATCCGACAGATCCTCCTCTCCAATACCCCCGAATAGACCTTACCAGGGAGGCTGAGGTGTGTGATACCCCTATAGTTGGAACACACCCTCCGGTCCCACTTTTTAAAGAGGGGGACCACCACCCCAATCTGCCAGTCCAGAGGCACTGTCCCCGATGTCCACGCGATGCTGCAGAGGCGTGTCAGCCAAGACAGCCCTACAACATCCAGAGCCTTGAGAAACTCAGGACGGACCTCATCCACCCCCGGGGCCTTGCCACCGAGGAGCTTTTTGACCACCTCGGCAACCTCAGCCCCAGAAATGGGAGGCCCCGTCTCCGAGCTCTCCGACTCTGCCTCTTCCGAGCACGTGTTGGTAGGATTGAGGAGTTCCTCGAAGTACTCCCCCCACCGACTCACAACATCCCAAGTTGAGGTCAGCAAAGCCCCGTCCCCACTGTAAACAGTGTTGACTGTGAGCCGCTTCCCCCCCCTGAGACGCCGGATGGTGGACCAGAATCTCTTCGAGGCCGTCCGGAAATCGTTCTCCATGGTCTCACCGAACTCCTCCCAGGCCCGAGTTTTTGCCTCAGCAACCGCCGAAGCCGCGGTCCGTCTGGCCTGTCGGTACCTATCAGCTGCTTCCAGGGTCCCACTGGCCAAAAAGGCCCGATAGGACTCCTTCCTCAGCTTGACGGCTTCCCTCACCACTGGTGTCCACCAGCAGGTTCGAGGGTTGCCGCCACGACAGGCACCGACCACCTTACGGCCACAACTCCGATCAGCTGCCTCGGCAATGGAGTCACGGAACATGGCCCATTCGGACTCAATGTCCCCCACCTCCCCTGGGATATGGTTGAAGCTCTGCCGGAGGTGGGAGTTAAAGCTCCTTCTGACGGGGGATTCTGACAAACGCTCCCAGCAGACCCTCACAATACGTTTGGGCCTGCCAGGTCTGATCGGCATCCTCCCCCACCAGCGGAGCCAACTCACCACCAGGTGGTGATCAGTTGACAGCTCCGCCCCTCTCTTCACCCGAGTGTCCAGGACATACGGCCGCAAGTCCGATGATACAACCACAAAGTCGATCATCGAACTGCGGCCAAGGGTGTCCTGGTGCCAAGTGTACATATGGACACCCTTATGTCTGAACATGGTGTTCGTTATGGACAGTCCATGACCAGCACAGAAGTCCAACAACATAACACTACTCTGGTTCAGATCGGGGGGGCCGTTCCTCTCAATCACACCCCTCCAGGTCTCACTGTCATTGCCCACGTGAGCATTGAAGTCCCCCAGCAGAACGAGGGAGTCTCCGGTAGGAGCATTCTCCAGTGCCTCCCCCAGAGACTCCAAAAAGGGTGGGTACTCTGAACTGCTGTTTGGCGCATAGGCACAAACAACAGTCAGGACTCGTCCCCCCACCCGAAGGCGGAGGGAGGCTACCCTCTCGTTCACTGGGGTAAACCCCAATGTACTGGCACACAGCCTGGGGGCAATAAGTATGCCCACACCTGCTCTGCGCCTCTCACCACGGCCAACTCCAGAGTGGAAGAGAGTCCAACCCCTCTCAAGAGGACTGGTTCCAGAGCCCAAGCCGTGCATCGAGGTGAGTCCGACTATATCTAGCCGGAACCGCTCAGCCTCGCGCACCATCTCCGGCTCCTTCCCCAACAGAGAGGTGACATTCTAAAATAATTTCCTTTCTCAATTCAGAAATTTGTGTGTGTAAGTCACAACACCCGTGACACCAAAACGGCTTTCTTTTCTCTCTTTTCTCTACACTCTACACTGTGAGCACACACACCAAATCAGAAAGGCTTTTTTCTCTCTTTTCTACATTATGGACTGTGGGGACACAAAACCGCTCTCTCTTTTTTTTTTTGATTGTGTGCCAGGGCGTTGTCTCACGTATTAGATTATGCTTAAGATACGAATGGGTTTATCAGTCACATCAGAATCCATACATACTGATCCTCCGGTAATAAAATGGTCGGATCTTATCAAACACACTTTGTTTCTTGTGACAATCAAGTCAGCGAAACAGCGTATACACGTCAAGACCCTGAATCAAGTTTGCCACAAGAACTCATAAGTTTGGCAGTATTGCTCTGCCGTCAGCAATCATATACCCATTTTATTTTCGTGAGACATGTGCAGGCACCTGTTCATCTACTGTTCTATCACTATGAATTAGTTTATCTATTATCAATAAGGATACTTCTACAACTACTATCAAAGTATGTCCGGACTTCTTATGTTGTCAGTTGCTATATATGAATAAGTGGGTAGCTACTGACAAGCATTAAGCATGTCACACAGCCCAAACATATAACATTTCAGGACACACCACACAGTTAACAACCACAGTGAAGCGTGTCAAAGCCCAAACATGTAACATTCAACAGGACACTTAGACAACACATTCAAATCAAACAGTCAGACAACATACAAGAACATATACCCCAGCCGGCATTGCTCCCTGCCTATTTTCCTACAGCTCACTATGTGTTTGCACACCTTTATTCACAAACTCTTCAACTTATACTCTTTTACCGAAGCTGCTACAGCTCGATTGGCCGAATACCCTTAGATCCTATTTTGGTGAATTTGACATCTGCCTTACATGTAACAGATTAGCGGTTTAGCAGTTTTAATTTAGTTTGAGTGAAGGAATTCATTTTATAGCAAAATCCGAAATCGTGAAGAACTCATGAAAGTAAGCTTATTCTCGGATTCCTGAAACTTTAGATTTGCTCTTTCTTTTACTGCAAAGTACAACGTTGTTTTTTTTTTTTGACAGTTTTAACATAGTTTGAGTGAAGGAATTCATTTTATAGATAAAATCCCAAGAGTCTGCTGAGAAAAGAGAGTGAATGCGAAGTAGACTTTAACACGGCTCTGGGAGCGAGCAGAGTGTGGGCCAAGCGGGAGAATTGCTTGAAAGAAACGCGACACCGAATGAGCGGTCAGAACAAAGCCTCAATACGGTGTTCCCGTGGTGTTTTTGTTGCTGCCTTGTCTTTTGCACAGAGTAAAAGACAAGGCAGCCATCGAATAGGGCCCGATTGTTCCTACTTGGTCAGCCGAGGAGCAAGGGGGGGGGGAAAGCGTCTCAATCAAGCAAAGCTCACCATGGGGAAGGTGGCTATGCCAACTAGCCTGATGCCTTGCTCCCGCAGTGACGGATAATCGTACTCTGGTTTCTCTTCATAACGTACAACTCTTTCTCCTTTTATTAAAGACTTCCGTGGAGAGCAGCACTAATGAGTTGTTTCTATTTTTGGCAGGCTTTACCTTTGCGGGTGAAGCCCTTTCTGTCTGTGCAAAAAAAATCTTGTTACTGTGCAGAGTGACTTCTCTGAGTAGAGTCGCCTTACCTGTTGCGACTGTGCCGATGTTTGAAGCTGGAGTGCAAAGGTGTTGCTTGAATGGTGCCTGCTGGAGCGTGCGGGAGTGCAAAGTTATACCATTTAAAAGGGCTGAAGAGTGCTCATTGCAGCGGGTGGGCCATAGTAAAAAGCGGTTGAGAAAAGGTGCGAATGTCAAACCATACATGATCAAAATAGGGAGCGGAGGTGTTTGGCCGCGACAAGGTGTGAATGTCCACCCATAATTAATGAAAAGCGGGCAACGAGTAGGTTCGAATGCCCAACCATACATCATCAAAAGCAGGAGTGGATGTGTTTGGCTACAAGAAGGTTTGAATGTCTGACCATAGTTTGTAAAAAGCGGGTAAGAAAAGGTTCGAATGCCCGAACATACACCATCAAAGGAGGGAGCGGAGGTGTTCCGCTGTAAGAAGGTGTGAATGTCCGACCATAGTTGGTAAAAAGCGGGTAAGAAAAGGTTAAAATACCCGACTGTACACAATCAATAGCGGGAGCGGAGTTATTCGGCTACTAAAAGGTGTGAAAGTCCGACCATGGTTTGTAAAAAGCGGGTAAGAAAAGGTTCGAATGCCCGACAATGTATGATCAAAAGAGGGAGCAGAGGTTTTCGGCTGAAAGAAGGTCTGAATGTCCAACCATAATTTGTAAAAACTGGGGAAGAAAAGGCTCGAAAGCCCGACTATACACCATCAACAGCTGGAGCGGAGGTGTTCAGCTGCAAGAAGGTGTGAATGTCCACCCATAATTACTGAAAAATGGGTAAGAAAAGTTGCGAATGCCCAACCATACATCATCAAAAGCAGGAGTGGATGTGTTCGGCTACAAGAAGGTTTGAATGTCCGACCATAGTTTGTAAAAAGCGGGTAAGAAAAGGTTCGAATGCCCGAACATACACCATCAAAAGAGGGAGCGGAGGTGTTCCGCTGTAAGAAGGTGTGAATGTCCGACCATAGTTGGTAAAAAGCGGATAAAAAAAGGTGAAAATACCCGACTGTACACAATCAATAGTGGGAGCGGAGTTGTTCAGCTACAAGAAGGTGTGAAAGTCCGACCATGGTTTGTAAAAAGCGGGTGAGAAAAGGCTCGTATGCCCGGATATACACCATCAAAAGCGGAAGCGGAGGTGTTCGGCTTCAAGAAGACATGAATGTCCAACCAAAGTTTGTAAAAAGCAGTTAAGAAAAGGTTTGAATATCCAACCAAACATAATCAAAAGAGCAGAGCTGTTCGACTGCAAGTAGGTGTGAATGTCAGATCATAATTTGCAAAAAGCTGATGAGAAAGGGTAAGAATGCCGGTCCATACATCATCAAAAGCGGGACAGGTGGTGTTCCGCTGCAAGTAGGTGTGAATGTGTGACTAACGTTTATAACAAGCGTGTAAGACAAGATACTATTGCCAGACCATACATGATCAAAACAGGGAGCGGAGGTGGTTCAGCTGCAAGAAGGTGTGAATGTGCGACTAAAGTTTATAAGAAGCGGGTAAGACAAGGTGCGAATGCCCGACAATGTATGATCAAAAGAGGGAGCGGAGGTTTTCGGCTGCAAGGTCTGAATGTCCAACCATAATTTGTAAAAACCAGGGAAGAAAAGGCTCGAAAGCCCGACTATACACCATCAAAAGCGGGAGCGGAGGTGTTCAGCTGCAAGTAGGTGTGAATGTCCGACCATAGTTGGTAGAAAGCGGGTAAGAAAAGGTTAAAATACCCGACTGCACACAATCAATAGCGGGAGCGGAGTTGTTCGGCTACTAACAGGTGTGAAAGTCTGACCATGGTTTGTAAAAAGCGAGTAAGAAAAGGTGCGAATGCCCGACAATGTATGATCAAAAGCGGAAGCAGAGGTGTTCGGCTGGAAGAAGGTGTGAACGTCCGACCAAAGTTTGTAAAAAGCAGTTAAAAAAAGGTTCGAATATCCAAACAAACATAATCAAAAGTGGGAGCAGAGCTGTTCGACTGCAAGTAGGTGTGAATGTCCAGCCATAATTACTCACAAACGGGTAAGAAAAGGTAGTATTGCCAGACCATACATGATCAAAACAGGGAGCGGAGGTGGTTCAGCTGCAAGATCTGATTGTCCAACCATAATTTGTAAAAACCGGGAAAGAAAAGGTTCGAATGCCCGAATACATACCATCAAAAGCGGAAGCGGAGGTGTTCGGCTCCAAGAAGGTCTGAATGTCCATCAATAATTGCTTTAAAACATGAAAGAAAATTTTCGAATATCAAACCGCAAATGATCATAAGCGGGAGAGGAGGTGTTCGGCTGCATGAAGGTGTGAATTTCCGGACATAATTTCTGAAAAATGGGTAAAAAAAGGTGCGAATGCCCAACCATACATTATCAAAAGCAGGTGTGAATGTCAGATCATAATTTGCAAAAAGCTGATGAGAAAGGTTGAAAATGCCCTACTATACACCATCAAATGCGGGAGCGGAGGTGTTTGGCTGTGAGTAGGTGTGAATGTCCGACCATAATTGCTGAAAAATGTGTTAGAAAAGGTAAAAATGCCGGACCACACATCATCAAAAGCGGGAGAAGTGGTGTTCGGCTGCAAAAAGGTGTGAATGTTCGACTAAAGTTTGTAAAAAGCAGGTAAGACAAGGTGCGAATGCCTGACAGTGTATGATCAAAAGCAGGAGCGGAGGTGTTCAGCTGCAAGAAGGTGTGAATGTCCACCCATAATTCCTGAAAAATGGGTAAAAAAAAGGTTCGAATATCGAACCAAGCATAATCAATAGCGGGAGCAGAGCTGTTCAACTGCAAGTAGGTGTGAATGTCAGATCATAATTTGCAAAAAGCTGATGAGAAAGGGTGAGAATGCCCGACTGTACACCATCAAATGCGGGAGCGGAGTTGTTCGGCTGTGAGTAGGTGTGAATCTCCACCCATAATTGCTGAAAAATGTGTCAGAAAAGGTAAGAATGCCTCTCAAAAAGCGAGAGAGGTGGTGTTCGGCTGCTAGTAGGTGTGAATGTCCAGCCATAATTACTCACAAACGGGTAAGAAAAGGTAGTATTGCCAGACCATACATGATCAAAACAGGGAGCGGAGGTGGTTCAGCTGCAAGAAGGTGTGAATGTCCATCAATAATTGCTTTAAAACATGAAAGAAAATTTTCGAATATCAAACCGCACATGATCATAAGCGGGAGAGGAAGTGTTCGGCTGCAAGAAGGTGTGAATGTCCTCCAATAATTCCTGAAAAATGGGTAAAAAAAGGTGCGAATGCCAAACCATACATTATCAAAAGCAGGTGTGAATGTCTGAGCATAATTGCTGAAAAATGTGTTAGAAAAGATAAGAATGCCGGACCATACATCATCAAAAGCGGGAGAGGTGATGTTCGGCTGCAAAAAGGTGTGAATGTTCGACTAAAGTTTGTAAAAAGCGGGTAAGACAAGGTGCGAATGCCTGACAATGTATGATCAAAAGCAGGAGCGGAGGTGTTCAGCTGCAAGAAGGTCTAAATGTCCATCAATAATTGCTAGAAAACATGAAAGAAAATTTTCGAAAATCAAACCGCAAATGATCATAAGTGGGAGAGGAGGTGTTCAGCTGCAAAAAGGTGTGAATGTCCACCCATAATTCCTGAAAAATGGGTAAAAATTAGGTGTGAATGCCCAACCATACATCATCAAAAGCAGGAGAGGATGTGTTCGGCTACAAGAAGGTGTGAAAGTCCGACCGTGTTTTATAAAAAGCGGGTAAGAAAAGGTGCGAATGCCCGACAATGTATGATCAAAAGAGGGAGCGGAGGTGTTCGGCTGCAAGAAGGTGTGAACGTCCGACCAAAGTTTGTAAAAAGCAGTTAAGAAAAGGTTTGAATATCCAACCAAACATAATCAAAAGCGGGAGCAGAGCTGTTCGACTGCAAGTAGGTGTGAATTTTAGATAGTAATTTGTAAAAAGCTGATGAGAAAGGGTGAGAATGCCCGACTATACACCATCAAATGCGGGAGCGGAAGTGTTCGGCTGTGAGTAGGTGTGAATCTCCGACCATAATTGCTGATAAATGTGTTAGAAAAGACTAGAATGCCGGACCATACATCATCAAAAGCGGGAGAATTTGTGTTTGGCTGCAAGTAGGTTTGAATGTCCAGCCATAATTACTGACAAACGGGTAAGAAAAGGTTGTATTGCCAGACCATACATGATCAAAACAGGGAGCGGAGGTGGTTCAGCTGCAAAGTGTAAATTTCTGACTAAAGTTTTTAAAAAGCGGGTAAGACAAGGTGCGAATGCCCGACAATGTATGATCAAAAGTGGGAGCGGAGGTTTTCGGCTGCAAGGTCTGAATGTCCAACCATAATTTGTAAAAACCGGGGAAGAAAAGGCTCGAAAGCCCGACTATACACCATCAAAAGCGGGAGCGGAGGTCTTCCGCTGTAAGGTGTGAACGTCCGACCATAGTTGGTAAAAAGCGGGTAAGAAAAGGTTAAAATACCCGACTGTACACAATCAAAAGACGGAGCGGAGTTGTTCAGCTAAGAGGTGTGAAAGTCCGACCATGGTTTGTAAAAAGTGGGTAAGAAAAGGTTCGTATGCCCGAATATACACCATCAAAAGAGGGAGTGGAGGTGTTCGGCTGCAAGAAGGTGTGAACGTCCGACCAAAGTTTGTAAAAAGCAGTTAAGAAATGGTTCGAATATCTAACCAAACATAATAAAAAGCGGGAGCAGAGCTGTTCGACTGCAAGTACGTGTGAATGTCAGATCATAATTTGCAAAAAGCTGATGAGAAAGGGTGAGAAGTCCCAACTTTACAACATCAAATAAGGTAGCGGAGTTGTTCGGCTGTAAGTAGGTGTGAATCTCCGACCATAATTGCTGAAAAATGTGTTAGAAAAGGTAAGAATGCCGGTCCATACATCATCAAAAGCGGGAGAGGTGGTGTTCGGCTGCAAGTAGGTGTGAATGTCCATTCATAATTACTCACAAACGGGTAAGAAAAGGTAGTATTGCCAGACCATACATGATCAAAACAGGGAGCGGAGTAGGTGCAGCTGCAAGAAGGTGTGAATGTCCGACTAAAGTTTGTAAAAAGCGGGTAAGACAAAGTGCGAATGCCCGACAATGTATGATCAAAAGAGGGAGCGGAGGTGTTCGGCTGCAAGAAGGTCTGAATGTCCAACCATAATTTGTAAAAACCGGGAAGAAAACAATCGAAAGCCCGACTATACACCATCAAAAGCGGGAGCAGAGGGGTTCAGCTGCAAGAAGGTCTGCATGTCCATCAATAATTGCTTTAAAACATGAAAGAAAATTTTCGAATATCAAACCGCACATGATCTCAAGCGGGAGAGGAGGTGTTCGGCTGCAAGAAGGTGTGAATGTCCTCCCATAATTCCTGAAAAATGGGTAAAAAAAAGGTGCGAATGCCCAACCATACATTATCAAAACAGGGAGCGGAGATGGTTCAGCTGCAAGGTGTAAATTTCTGACTAAAGTTTTTAAAAAGCGGTTTAAAAACTGATTTGTCCTTCATAGTTATCCATGTCTAAAAATGTTTGAAGCAACTTCCTCATATTACCCTGAATGAGAAAGAACCACACTTGTGATTAAGCCATACGTTCCTTTTGAGGAGTTCTGCATGATTTGGGATTTTGCTATTAAATAAATTCCTTCACTCAAACCGAGTGAAAACTGATTTTACCTTCATATTTATGAATGTCTAGATCGACTTCAACAAAGAACAACATTGTATTTTGCAGTAGAAGAAGTTGAAATTGATCTAGACATTGATAAATATGAAGTTCAAAGCAGTTTCTACTTGGTTTGAGTGAAGGAATGATTTTTATAGCAAAATCGGAAATCCTGCACTCCTCAAAAGGAACGTATTGCTCAACCAAAGGGATGCTTCTTTCTCATTCAGGGTAATATGAGGAACTTTATGCTTGATACATTTTTAGACATGGATAATTATGAAGGACAAAGCAATTTTAACTTGGTTTGAGCAAAGCAATTCATTTACAGGAAAATCCGAAATCGTGCAGAACTCATGAAAGCAAGCTTTTTCTCGGATTCCTGATCCTCCAGTGTTGCTCTTTCCTATACTGTAAAATACAACGTTATTCTTTGTTGAAATTGATCTAGGCATTGATAAATATGTAGGACAAAGCAGTTTTCACTTGGTTTGAGTGAAGGAATTAATTTTATACATAAAATCCCAAATCATGCAGAACGTATGAAAAGAAGCTTATTCTCGGATTCCTGATCCTTCAGTGCTGCTCTTTCTTCTACTGCAAAATACAACGTTGTTCTTTGTTTAAGTCGATGTAGACATTGATAAATATGAAGGACAAAGCAGTTTTCACTCGGTTTGAGTGAAGGAATTCATTTTATAGTAAAATCCCAAATCGTGCAGAACTCATGAAAATAAGCTTATTCTCGGATTCCTAAAACTTTTGATCTGCTCTTTCTTTTACTGCAAATTACAACTGTTTTTTTTTTTTAAATCTATCTAGACATTGATAAATATCAAGGTAATAGCCGTTTTAACATAGTTTGAGTGAAGGAATTCATTTTATAGATAAAATCCCAAATCATGCAGAACTCCTCAAAAGGGGCGTATGGCTTAATCACAAGTGTGGTTCTTTCTCATTCAGGGAGGAATTTTGAGAAAGTTTATGCTTGAAATATATGTAGAAATGGGTACATATGAAGGACAAAGCAGTTTTAACTTAGTTTGAGTGAAGGAATTTATTTTATAGCAAAATCCGAAATCGTGCAGAACTCTCAAGCTTATACTTGGATTCCTGAAACTTTAGATTTGTTCTTTCTTTTACTGCAAAGTACAACGTTGTTTTTTGTGGAAATCTATCTAGACATTGATAAATACCAGCCGAATATCTCTGCTGTCGCTTTTGATAATTTATGGTTGGGCATTCTTACCTTTTCTTACCCGCATTTTATAAATTATGATCCGACATTCACACCTACTTGCAGTCGAACACCTTCTCTCCCGCTTTTGATGATGTATGGTTGGGCATTTGCACCTTTTTTTACCCATTTTTCAGTAATTATGGATGGACATTCAGCCCTTCTTACAGCCGAAAACCTCCGCTCCCTCTTTTGATCATACATTGTCGGGCATTCGCACCTTGTCTTACCCGCTTTTTACAAACTTTAGTCGGACATTCACACCTTCTTGCAGCTGAACGAACAACTCCTTCCCGCTATTGATTGTGTACAGTCGGTATTGTAACCTTTTCTTACCCGCTTTTTACCAACTATGGTCGGACGTTCTTACCTTCTTACAACGGAACACCTCCGCTCCCTCTTTTGATGGTGTATATTCGGGCATTCGAACCTTTTCTTACCCGCCTTTTATCTATGGTCGGACATTCAGACCTTCTTGCAGCTGAACACCTCCGCTCCCACTTTTGATGGTGTATAGTCGGGCTTTCGAGCCTTTTCTTCCCGGTTTTTACAAATTATGGTTGGACATTCAGACCTTGCAGCCTAAAACCTCCACTCCCTATTTTGATCATACATTGTCGGGCATTCGCACCTTGTTTTACCCGCTTTTTACAAACTTTAGTCAGAAATTCACACCTTGCAGCTGAACCACCTCCGCTCCCTGTTTTGATCATGTATGGTCTGGCAATACTGCCTTTTCTTACCCGTTTGTGAGTAATTATGGCTGGACATTCACACCTACTTGCAGCCAAACACCACCTCTCCCGCTTTTGATGATGTATGGACCGGCATTCTTACCTTTTCTAACACATTTTTCAGCAATTATGGTCGGAGATTCACAACTACTCGCAGCCGAACAACTCCGCTACCGCATTTGATGGTGTATAGTCGGGCATTCTCACCCTTTCTCATCAGCTTTTTGCAAATTATGATCTGACATTCACACCTACTTGCAGTCGAACAGCTCTGCTCCCGCTTTTGATTATGTTGGTTGGATATTCGAAACTTTTCTTAACTGCTTTTTACAAACTTTTGTCGGACGTTCACACCTTCTTGCAGCTGAACACCTCCGCTTCCACTTTTGATGGTGTATATTCGGGCATACAAACCTTTTCTTACCCGCTTTTTGCAAACCTTGGTCAAACTTTCACACTTTGTTGCTGAACAACTCCGCTCCCTCTTTTGATTGTGTACAGTCGGGTATTCGAACCTTTTCTTACCCGCTTTTTACCAACTATGGACCGGCATTCAAACCTTCTTTTAGCCGAACACATCCACTCCTGCTTTTGATGATGTATGGTTGGGTATTCGCACCTTTTCTTATCCATTTTTCAGTAATTATGGGTGGACATTCACACCTTCTTGCAGCTGAACACCTCCTCTCCCGCTTATGATCATGTGCGGTTTGACATTCGAAAATTTTCTTTCATGTTTTCTAGCAATTATGGGTGGACATTCAGACTTTCTTGCAGCCGAAAACCTCCGCTCCCTCTTTCTAGCATACATTGTCGGGCATTCGCACCTTTTCGTACCCGCTATTTAAAAGCCATGGTCAGACTTTCACACCTTTTAGTAGCCTAACAACTCCGCTCCCGCTATTGATTGTGTACAGTCGGGTAATGTAACCTTTTCTTACCCGCTTTTTACCAACTATGGTCAGACATTCACACCTTCTTACAGCGGAACACCTCCGCTCCCTCTTTTGATGGTGTATATTCGGGCATTCGAACCTATTCTTATCCCCTTTTTACAAACTATGCTCGGAGATTCACACCTACTCAGAGCCGAACAACTCCGCTCCCGCATTTGATGGTGTATAGTCGGGCATTCTCACCCTTTCTCATCAGCTTTTTGCAAATTATGATCTGACATTCACACCTACTTGCAGTCGAACAGCTCTGCTTCCGCTTTTGATTATGTTTGGTTGGATATTCGAACCTTTTCTTAAATGCTTTTTACAAACTTTGGTCGGACATTCACATCTTCTTGTAGCCGGACACATCCACTCCTGCTTTTGATGATGTATGGTTGGGCATTCGCACCTTTTTTTTACCCATTTTTCAGGAATTATGGGTGGACATTCAAACCATCTTGCAGCTGAACACCTCCTCTCCCACTTATGATCATTGGCGGTTTGATTTTTGAAAATTTTCTTTCATGTTTTCTAGCAATTATTGATGGACATTTAGACCTTCTTGCAGCTGAACACCTCCGCTCCTGCTTTTGATCATACATTGTCAGGCATTCGCACCTTGTCTTACCCGCTTTTTACAAACTTTAGTCGAACATTCACACCTTTTTGCAGCCGAACACCACCTCTCCCGCTTTTGATGATGTATGGTCCGGCATTCTTACCTTTTCTAACACATTTTTCAGCAATTATGGTCGGACATTCACACCTTATTGCAGCCGAACACTTCCGCTCCACCTTTTAGTGTCCTATCACACCTTTTTTTTCACCGCATTTTATAGATTATGGTTGGAAATTCTCAACCACTGTCATCCGAAGACCTCTACTCCCGCTTTTGTTAATATATTTAAACTTTAGTCGGACATTCACACCTTCTTGCAGCTGAACCACCTCCGCTCCCTGTTTTGATCATGTATGGTCTGGCAATACTACCTTTTTTACCCGTTTGTGAGTAATTATGGCTGGACATTCACACCTACTTGGAGCCGAACACCACCTCTCTCACTTTTGATGATGTATGGACCGGCATTCTTACCTTTTCTAAAACATTTTTAAGCAATTATGGTCGGAGATTCACACCTACTCACAGGCGAAACACTCCGCTCCCGCATTTGATGGTGTATAGTCGGGCATTCTCACCCTTTCTCATCAGCTTTTTGCAAATTATGATCTGACATTCACACCTACTTGCAGTCGAACAGCTCTGCTCCCGCTTTTGATTATGTTTGGTTGGATATTCAAAACTTTTCTTAACTACTTTTTACAAACTTTGGTTGGACATTCACACCTTCTTGTAGCCGAACACCTCCACTCCTGCTTTTGATGATGTATGGTTGGGCATTCGCACCTTTTTTACCCATTTTTCAGGAATTATGGGTGGACATTCAAACCTTCTTGCAGCTGAACCCCTCCTCTCCCACTTATGATCATTTGCGGTTTGATTTTCGAAAATTTTCTTTCATGTTTTCTAGCAATTATTGATGGACATTTAGACCTTCTTGCAGCTGAACACCTCCGCTCCTGCTTTTGATCATACATTGTCAGGCATTCGCACCTTGTCTTACCCGCTTTTTACAAACTTTAGTCAAACATTCACACCTTTTTGCAGCCGAACACCACCTCTCCCGCTTTTGATGATGTATGGTCCGGCATTCTTACCTTTTCTAACACATTCTTCAGCAATTATGGTCGGACATTCACACCTTCTTGCAGCCGAACACTTCGGCTCCACCTTTAAGTGTTCTATCACACCTTTTTTTTGACCGCATTTTATAGATTATGGTTGGAAATTCTCAACCACTCTCATCCGAAGACCTCTCCTCCCGCTTTTGTTAATATATTTAAACTTTAGTCGGACATTCACACCTTCTTGAACCTGAACCACCTCCGCTCCCTCTTTTGATCATATATGGTCTGGCAATGCTACCTTTTCTTACCCGTTTGTGAGTAATTATGGCTGGACATTCACACCTACTTGCAGCCGAACACCACCTCTCTCGCTTTTGATGATGTATGGACCGGCATTCTTACCTTTTCTAACACATTTTTCAGCAATTATGGTCAGAGATTCACACCTACTCACAGCCGAAACACTCCGCTCCCGCATTTCATGTTGTATAGTCGGGCAATCTCACCCTTTCTCATCAGCTTTTTGCAAATTATGATCTGACATTCACACCTACTTGCAGTCGAAAAGCTCTAATCCCGCTTTTGATGTTTGGTTGGATATTCGAACCTTTTCTTAATACACCTTTTCTTAGCCGAACACATCCGCTCCCGTTATTGATTGTGTACAGTCGGGTATTTTAACCTTTTCTTACCCGCTTTTTACCAACTATGGTCGGACATTCAAACCTTCTTGTAGCCGAACACATCCACTCCTGCTTTTGATGATGTGTGGTTGGGCATTCAAACCTACTTGTTTCCCACTTTTCATTAATTATGGGTGGACATTCACACCTTTTCTCACCGGCTTTTTGCAAACTATAGTCGGCTATTCACAGATTCCTCTCCACCATACTTGTATGGTGGGATATTCACACCCTCTTGCATCCGAAGACCTCCGCCCCCACTTTTGTTAATATTTAGTCGGTCATTCGCACCTTACCCGCTTTTGGCAAACTATGGCCTTCTTGCAGCCAAACACCTCTGATCTCGCTTTTGATTATGTAAGGTTGGGCATTCAGACCTTGCTTCACCTGCTTTTCACCAAATATTGTCGGACATTCACACCTTCTTGCAGCCGAACACTTCCGCTCCACCTTTTAGTGTTCTATCACACCTTTTTTTTCACCGCATTTTATAGATTATGGTTTGAAATTCTCAACCACTCTCATCCGAAGACCTCTCCTCCCGCTTTTGTTAATATATTTGAACTTTAGTCGGACATTCACACCTTCTTGCAGCTGAACCACCTCCGCTCCCTGTTTTGATCATGTATGGTCTGGCAATGCTACCTTTTCTTACCCGTTTGTGAGTAATTATGGCTGGACATTCACACCTTTTTGCAGCCGAACACCACCTCTCCCGCTTTTGATGATGTATGGTCCGGCATTCTTACCTTTTCTAACACATTTTTCAGCAATTATGGTCGGACATTCACACCTTCTTGCAGCCGAACACTTCCGCTCCACCTTTTAGTGTTCTATCACACCTTTTTTTTCACCGCATTTTATAGATTATTGTTGGAAATTCTCATACACTCTCATCCGAAGACCTCTCCTCCTGCTTTTGTTAATATATTTGAACTTTAGTTAGACATTCACACCTTCTTGCAGCTGAACCACCTCCGCTCCCTGTTTTGATCATGTATGGTCTGGCAATGCTACCTTTTCTTACCCGTTTGTGAGTAATTATGGCTGGACATTCACACCTACTTGCAGCCGAACACCACCTCTCTCGTTTTTGATGATGTATGGACCGGAATTCTTACCTTTTCTAACACATTTTTCAGCAATTATGGTCGGACATTCACACCTATTAAGAGCCGAACACCTCCGCTCCCGCATTTGATGGTGTATAGTCGGGCATTCTCACCTTTTCTCATCAGCTTTTTGCAAATTATGATCTGACATTCACACCTGCTTTTGATAATGTATGGTTTGTCATTCGCACCTTTTTTTACCCATTTTTCATGAATTATGGGAGGACATTCACACCTTCTTGCAGCCGAACACCTCCTCTCCCGCTTATGATCATGTGCGGTTTGATATTCGAAAATTTTCTTTCATGTTTTCTAGCAATTATTGATGGACATTCACACCTTCTTGCAGCTGAACACCTCCGCTCCCGCTTTTGATGGTGTATAGTCGGGCTTTCCAGCCTTTTCTTCCCTGGTTTTTACAAATTGTGGTTGGACATTCAGACCTTCTTGCAGCCGCAAACCTCCGCTCCCTCTTTTGATCATACATTGTCGGGCATTCACACCTTTTCTTACCCGCTTTTTACAAACTTGCACCTTCTTACAGCGGAACACCTCCGCTCCCTCTTTTGATGGTGTATGTTCGGGCATTCAAACCTTTTCTTACCCACTTTTTACAAACTATGGTCGGATATTCAAACCTTCTTGTAGCCGAACACATCCACTCCTGCTTTTGATGATGTATGGTTGGGCATTCAAACCTACTTGTTTCCCGCTTTTTACTATGGTCGGCCATTCACAGCTTCCTCTCCACCATACTTGTATGGTGGGATGTTCACACCCACTTGCATCCACTTTTGTTGATATTTAGTCGGTCATTCGCACCTTACCCGCTTTTGGCAAACTATGGCCTTCTTGCAGCCAAACACCTCTGATCTCGCTTTTGATGATGTAAGGTTGGGCATTCAGACTTTGCTTCACCTGCTTTTCACCAAATATAGTCGGACATTCACACCTTCTTGCAGCCGAACACTTCCGCTCCACCTTTTAGTGTTCTATGGGGCATTCACACCTTTTTTTTCACCGCATTTTATAGATTATTGTTTGAAATCCAAAGACCTCTCCTCCCGCTTTTGTTAATATACAGTCAGGCATTCTTACCCGCTTTTTACAAATTATGGTCGGACATTCACACCTACTTGCAGCCGAATATTTCCGCTCCACCTTTTAGTGATGTATGGTTGGCATTTGCACCTTTTCTTACCCTCTTTTTATACTGATTGCTGAAGATTAAGTTGTTCTTTCTCAAACTACAAAATTTTTTTTATTGTTGAAACTTGATTTGAAGTGGATAAATAAAGAGGACAAACAGTTTTAAGTCAGGCTGATAGAAGGAATTAATTTTTTAGCAAAATCTGTACTTCGTCATATGTCGAGAGATGCTTATTGCTGAAGAAGTTCTTTCTCATTCTACAAAGTACAACGTTGTTTATCGTTGAAACTTGTTTAGACATGAATAAATATGAAGGACAAAGCAGTCTTAACTTGGCTTAAGTTAAGGAATTCGTTTTATAGGAGAATCCGAATTCGTGCATAACTCGTAAAATAGAGCTTATTTTCGGATTCCTGAAGAATGAGTCTGGTTCTTTCTCATAATACAAAGTTTGTTGTTTATTGTTGAAACTTCATCAGAAGTGAAGAAATAAATGAATGCCTATCAACAAATGTGGGATCTAAACTCTAGTGCTTCCTCTAAAATAATTTCCATCCATCCATCATCTGCCGCTTATCCGGGGGTCGGGTCGCGGAGGCAGCAGCTTGAGTAGAGAAACCCAGACGTCTCTGTCCCCGGCCACTTCCTCCAGCTCTTCCGGGGGGACCCCGAGGCGTTCCCAGGCCAGCCGAGAGACATAGTCTCTCCAGCGTGTCCTGGGTCTTTCCCGGGGTCTCCTCCCAGTGGGACGTGCCCGGAACACCTCCCCAGGGAGGCGCCCAGGGGGCATCCTAACCAGATGCCCGAGCCACCTCATCTGACTCCTCTCAATGCGGAGGAGCAGCGGTTCTACTCCGAGCCCCTCCTGGATGACTGAGCTTCTCACCCTATCTCTAAGGGAGAGCCCAGACACCCTGCGGAGGAAACCCATTTCGGCCGCTTGTATTCGCGATCTTGTTCTTTCGGTCACTACCCACAACTCGTGACCATAGGTGAGGATGGGAACGTAGATTAACCAGTAAGTAGAGAGCTTCGCCTTCTGGCTCAGCTCCCTCTTCACAACGACGGGTCGGTGCAGAGCCCGCAACACTGCAGACGCCGCACCGATCCGCCCGTCAATCTCCCGCTCCATTCGTCCCTCACTCGTGAACAAGACCCCGAGATACTTGAACTCCTCCACTTGGGGAAGGATCTCATTCCCGACCCGGAGAGAGCATTCCACCCTTTTCCGGCTGAGAACCATAGTCTCGGATTTGGAGGTGCTGATTCTCATCCCAGCCGCTTCACACTCGGCTGCGAATCGCTCCAGTGAGAGCTGAAGGTCACGGCCTGACGACGCTAACAGAACCACATCATCTGCAAAAAGCAGAGACCCGATTCTGAGGTCGCCAAATCGGACACCCTCAACGCCCTGGCTGCACCTAGAAATTCTGTCCATAAAAGTTAGGAACAGAATCGGTGACAAAGGGCAGCCCTGACGGAGTCCAACTCTCACCAGAAACGTATCCGACTTACTGCCGGCAATGCGGACCAAACTCTGGCACCGGTCATACAGAGACCGAACGGCCCCTATCAAGGGGTCCGGCACTCCATATTCCCGGAGCACCCCCCACAGGACTCCACGAGGGACACGGTCGAACGCTTTCTCCAAGTCCACAAAACACATGTAGACTGGTTGGGCGAACTCCCATGCACCCTCCAGGATCCTGCCGAGGGTATAGAGCTGGTCCACTGTTCCACGGCCAGGACGAAAGCCACACTGCATCTCCTGAATCCGAGGCTCGATTATCCGACGGATCCTCCTCTCCAATACCCCCGAATAGACCTTACCAGGGAGGCTGAGGTGTGTGATACCCCTATAGTTGGAACACACCCTCCGGTCCCCCTTTTTAAAGAGGGGGACCACCACCCCAATCTGCCAGTTCAGAGGCACTGTCCCCGATGTCCACGCGATGCTGCAGAGGCGTGTCAGCCAAGACAGCCCTACAACATCCAGAGCCTTGAGAAACTCAGGACAGACCTCATCCACCCCCGGGGCCTTGCCACCGAGGAGCTTTTTGACCACCTCGGCAACCTCAGCCCCAGAAATGGGAGGCCCCGTCTCCGAGCTCTCCGACTCTGCCTCTTCCGAGCACGTGTTGGTAGGATTGAGGAGTTCCTCGAAGAACTCCCCCCACCGACTCACAACATCCCTAGTTGAGGTCAGCAAAGCCCCGTCCCCACTGTAAACAGTGTTGACTGTGAGCCACTTCCCCCCCCTGAGACGCCGGATGGTGGACCAGAATCTCTTCGAGGCCGTCCGGAAATCGTTCTCCATGGTCTCACCGAACTCCTCCCAGGCCCGAGTTTTTGCCTCAGCAACCGCCGAAGCCGCGGCCCGTCTGGCCTGTCGGTACCTATCAGCTGCTTCCAGGGTCCCACTGGCCAAAAAGGCCCGATAGGACTCCTTCTTCAGCTTGACGGCTTCCCTCACCACTGGTGTCCACCAGCAGGTTCGAGGGTTGCCGCCACGACAGGCACCGACCACCTTACGGCCACAACTCCGATCAGCTGCCTCGGCAATGGAGTCACGGAACATGGCCCATTCGGACTCAATGTCCCCCACCTCCCTCGGGATATGGTTGAAGCTCTGCCGGAGGAGGGAGTTAAAGCTCCTTCTGACGGGGAATTCTGACAAACGCTCCCAGCAGACCCTCACAATACGTTTGGGCCTGCCAGGTCTGATCGGCATCCTCCCCCACCAGCGGAGCCAACTCACCGCCAGGTGGTGATCAGTTGACAGCTCCGCCCCTCTCTTCACCCGAGTGTCCAGGACATACGGCCCCAAGTCCGATGATACAACCACAAAGTCGATCATCGAACTGCGGCCAAGGGTGTCCTGGTGCCAAGTGCACATATGGACACCCTTATGTCTGAACATGGTGTTCGTTATGGACAGTCCATGACCAGCACAGAAGTCCAACAACATAACACCACTCTGGTTCAGATCGGGGGGGCCGTTCCTCTCAATCACACCCCTCCAGGTCTCACTGTCATTGCCCACGTGAGCATTGAAGTCCCCCAGCAGAACGAGGGAGTCTCCGGTAGGAGCATTCTCCAGTGCCTCCCCCAGAGACTCCAAAAAGGGTGGGTACTCTGAACTGCTGTTTGGCGCATAGGCACAAACAACAGTCAGGACTCGTCCCCCCACCCGAAGGCGGAGGGAGGCTACCCTCTCGTTCACTGGGGTAAACCCCAATGTACTGGCACACAGCCGGGGGGCAATAAGTATGCCCACACCTGCTCTGCGCCTCTCACCACGGGCAACTCCAGAGTGGAAGAGAGTCCAACCCCTCTCAAGAGGACTGGTTCCAGAGCCCAAGCCGTGTGTCGAGGTGAGTCCGACTATATCTAGCCGGAACCGCTCAGCCTCGCGCACCAGCTCCGGCTCCTTCCCCAACAGAGAGGTGACATTCTAAAATAATTTCCTTTCTCAATTCAGAAATTTGTGTGTGTAAGTCACAACACCCGTGACACCAAAACGGCTTTCTTTTCTCTCTTTTCTCTACACTCTACACTGTGAGCACACACACCAAATCAGAAAGGCTTTTTTCTCTCTTTTCTACATTATGGACTGTGGGGACACAAAACCGCTCTCTCTTTTTTTTTTGATTGTGTGCCAGGGCGTTGTCTCACGTATTAGATTATGCTTAAGATACGAATGGGTTTATCAGTCACATCAGAATCCATACATACTGATCCTCCCGTAATAAAATGGTCGGATCTTATCAAACACACTTTGTTTCTTGTGACAATCAAGTCAGCGAAACAGCGTATACACGTCAAGACCCTGAATCAAGTTTGCCACAAGAACTCATAAGTTTGGCAGTATTGCTCTGCCGTCAGCAATCATATACCCATTTTATTTTCGTGAGACATGTGCAGGCACCTGTTCATCTACTGTTCTATCACTCTATCACTATGAATTAGTTTATCTATTATCAATAAGGATACTTCTACAACTACTATCAAAGTATGTCCGGACTTCTTATGTTGTCAGTTGCTATATATGAATAAGTGGGTAGCTACTGACAAGCATTAAGCATGTCACACAGCCCAAACATATAACATTTCAGGACACACCACACAGTTAACAACCACAGTGAAGCGTGTCAAAGCCCAAACATGTAACATTCAACAGGACACTTACACAACACATTCAAATCAAACAGTCAGACAACATACAAGAACATATACCCCAGCCGGCATTGCTCCCTGCCTATTTTCCTACAGCTCACTATGTGTTTGCACACCTTTATTCACAAACTCTTCAACTTATACTCTTTTACCGAAGCTGCTACAGCTCGATTGGCCGAATACCCTTAGATCCTATTTCGGTGAATTTGACATCTGCCTTACATGTAACAGATTAGCGGTTTAGCAGTTTTAATTTAGTTTGAGTGAAGGAATTCATTTTATAGCAAAATCCGAAATCCTGAAGAACTCATGAAAGTAAGCTTATTCTTGGATTCCTGAAACTTTAGATTTGCTCTTTCTTTTACTGCAAAGTACAACGTTGTTTTTTTTTTTGACAGTTTTAACATAGTTTGAGTGAAGGAATTCATTTTATAGATAAAATCCCAAGAGTCTGCTGAGAAAAGAGAGTGAATGCGAAGTAGACTTTAACACGGCTCTGGGAGCGAGCAGAGTGTGGACTAAGCGGGAGAATTGCTTGAAAGAAACGCGACACCGAATGAGCGGTCAGAACAAAGCCTCAATACGGTGTTCCCGTGGTGTTTTTGTTGCTGCCTTGTCTTTTGCACAGAGTAAAAGACAAGGCAGCCATCGAATAGGGCCCGATTGTTCCTACTTGGTCAGCCGAGGAGCAAGGGGGGGGAGAAAGCGTCTCAATCAAGCAAAGCTCACCATGGGGAAGGTGGCTATGCCAACTAGCCTGATGCCCTGCTCCCGCAGTGACGGATAATCGTACTCTGGTTTCTCTTCATAACGTACAACTCTTTCGCCTTTTATTAAAGACTTCCGTGGAGAGCAGCACTAATGAGTTGTTTCTATTTTTGGCAGGCTTTACCTTTGCGGGTGAAGCCCTTTCTGTCTGTGCAAAAAAAATCTTGTTACTGTGCAGAGTGACTTCTCTGAGTAGAGTCGCCTTACCTGTTGCGACTGTGCCGATGTTTGAAGCTGGAGTGCAAAGGTGTTGCTTGAATGGTGCTTGCTGGAGCGTGCGGGAGTGCAAAGTTATACCATTTAAAAGGGCTGAAGAGTGCTCATTGCAGCGGGTGGGCCATAGTAAAAAGCGGTTGAGAAAAGGTGCGAATGCCCAACCATACATCATCAAAAGCAGGAGTGGATGTGTTCGGCTACAAGAAGGTTTGAATGTCTGACCATAGTTTGTAAAAAGCGGGTAAGAAAAGGTTCGAATGCCCGAACATACACCATCAAAGGAGGGAGCGGAGGTGTTCCGCTGTAAGAAGGTGTGAATGTCCGACCATAGTTGGTAGAAAGCGGGTAAGAAAAGGTTAAAATACCCGACTGTACACAATCAATAGCGGGAGCGGAGTTGTTCGGCTACTAACAGGTGTGAAAGTCCGACCATGGTTTGTAAAAAGCGAGTAAGAAAAGGTGCGAATGCCCGACAATGTATGATCAAAAGCGGAAGCGGAGGTGTTCGGCTGGAAGAAGGTGTGAACGTCCGACCAAAGTTTGTAAAAAGCAGTTAAAAAAAGGTTCGAATATCCAACCAAACATAATCAAAAAGTGGGAGCAGAGCTGTTCGACTGCAAGTAGGTGTGAATGTCCAGCCATAATTACTCACAAACGGGTAAGAAATGGTAGTATTGCCAGACCATACATGATCAAAACAGGGAGCGGAAGTGGTTCAGCTGCAAGATCTGATTTTCCAACCATAATTTGTAAAAACCAGGTAAGAAAAGATTCGAATGCCCGAATACATACCATCAAAAGCGGAAGCGGAGGTGTTCGGCTGCAAGAAGGTGTGAATGTCCAACCATAATTGCTAGAAAACATGAAAGAAAATTTTCGAAAATCAAACCGCACATGATCATAAGTGGGAGAGGAGGTGTTCAGCTGCAAGAAGGTGTGAATGTCCACCTATAATTCCTGAAAAATGGGTAAAAAAAAGGTACGAATGCCCAACCATACATCATCATAAGCAGGAGTGGATATGTTCGGCTACAAGAAGGTGTGAACGTGAAACCAAAGTTTTTAAAACGCAGTTAAGAAAAGGTTCGAATATCCATTCAAACTGTTTGACTGCAAGTAGGTGTGAATGTCAGATCATAATTTGAAAAAAACTGATGAGAAAGGGTGAGAATGCCCAACTATACACCATCAAATGCAGGAGCGGAGTTGTTCGGCTGTGAGTAGGTGTGAATCTCCGACCATAATTGCTGAAAAATGTGTTAGAAAAGGTAAGAATGCCGGTCCATACATCTGGCTGCAAAAAGGTGTGAATGTTCGACTAAAGTTTGCAAAAAGCTGGTAAGACAAGGTGCGAATGCCTGACAATGTATGATCAAAAGCAGGAGCGGAGGTGTTCAGCTGCAAGAAGGTCTAAATGTCCATCAATAATTGCTAGTAAACATGAAAGAAAATTTTCCAAAATCAAACCGCACATGATCATAAGTGGGAGAGGAGGTTTTCAGCTGCAAGAAGGTGTGAATGTCCACCTATAATTCCTGAAAAATGGGTAAAAAAAAGGTGCGAATGCCCAACCATACATCATCAAAAGTAGGAGTGGATGTGTTCGGCTACAAGAAGGTGTGAACGTCCAACCAAAGTTTGTAAAAAGTAGTTAAGAAAAGGTTCGAATATCCAACCAAACTGTTTGACTGCAAGTAGGTGTGAATGTCAGATCATAATTTGCAAAAAGCTGATGAGAAAAGGTGAGAATGCCCGACTATACACCATCAAATGCGGGAGCGGAGTTGTTCGGCTGTGCGTAGGTGTGAATCTCCAACCATAATTGCTGAAAAATGTGTTAGAAAAGGTAAGAAATCCGGTCCATACATCATCAAAAGCGAGAGAGGTGGTGTTCGGCTGCAAGTAGGTGTGAATGTCCAGCCATACAAGTATGTTGGAGAGGAAGCTGTGAATAGCCGACCATAGTTTGCAAAAAGCGGGTGAGAAAAAGTGCGAATGTCCAGCCATACATGATCAAAACAGGGAGCGGAGGTGTTTGGCTGCGACAAGGTGTGAATGTCCACCCATAATTAATGAAAAGCGGGCAACAAGTAGGTTCGAATGCCCAACCATACATCATCAAAAGCAGGAGTGGATGTGTTCGGCTACAAGAAGGTTTGAATGTCCGAGCATAGATTGTAAAAAGCGGGTAAGAAAAGGTTTGAATGCCCGAACATACACCATCAAAAGAGGGAACGGAGGTGTTCCGCTGTAAGAAGGTGTGAATAGCCGACCATAGTTGGTAAAAAGCGGGTAAGAAAAGGTTAAAATACCCGAATGTACACAATCAATAGCGGGAGCGGATGTGTTCGGCTACAAGAAGGTGTGAAACTCCGACCATGGTTTGTAAAAAGCGGGTAAGAAAAGGTGCGAATGCCCTACAATGTATGATCAAAAGAGGGAGCGGAGGTTTTCGGCTACAAGAAGGTGTGAAAGTCCACCCATGGTTTGTAAAAAGCGGGTAACAAAAGATTCGAATGCCCGACTATACACCATCAAAAACGGGAGCGGAGGTGTTCAGCTACAAGAAGGTGTGAAAGTCCACCCATGGTTTGTAAAAAGCGGGTAAGAAAAGGTTCGAATGCCCGAATATACACCATCAAAAGCGGAAGCGGAGATGTTCGGCTGCAAGAAGGTGTTAACGTCCGACCAAAGTTTGTAAAAAGCAGGGAAAAGCGATAAAAAGCTTTTCGTGAGTTCATGCATTTTATTTTGCTTATAAAATGCATTCCTTCTCTCAAACTACGTTAAAACTTATTTGTCCTTCATATTTACCATGTCTAGAAAGATTTAAACAAAAAAACAACGTAGTACTTTGCAGTAAAAGAAAGAGCAAATCTAAAGTTTCAGGAATCCAAGTATAAGCTTGCTTTCATGAGTTCTGCATGATTTCGGATTTTGCTGTGAAATTAATTGCTTTGCTCAAACCAAGTTAAAACTGCTTTGTCCTTCCATATTTATCAATATCGAGATAGAGGAGTGGATGTGTTCGGCTACAAGAAGGTTTGAATGTCCGAGCATAGTTTGCAAAGAGCGGGTAAGAAAAGGTTTGAATGCCCGAACATACACCATCAAAAGAGGGAGCGGAGGTGTTCCACTGTAAGAAGATGTGGATGTCCAACCATAGTTGGTAAAAAGCGGGTAAGAAAAGGTTAAAATACCCGACTGTACACAATCAATAGCGGGAGCGGATGTGTTCGGCTACAAGAAGGTGTGAAAGTCCGACCATGGTTTGTAAAAAGCGGGTAAGAAAAGTTGCGAATGACTGACAATGTATGGTCAAAAGAGGGAGCGGAGGTTTTTGGCTACAAGAAGGTTTGAATGTCCGACCATAGTTTGTAAAAAGTGGGTAAGAAAAGGGTGAGAATGCCCGAACATACACCATCAAAAGAGGGAGCGGAGGTGTTCCGCTCTAAGACGGTGTTAATGTCCGACCATAGTTGGTCAAAAGCGGGTAAGAAAAGGTTAAAATACTCGACTGTACACAATCAATAGCGGGATTGGAGTTGTTCGGCTACAAGAAGGTGTGAAAGTCCGACCATGGTTTGTAAAAAGCGGGTAAGAAAAGGTTCGAATGCCCAAGTATATACCATCAAAAGCGGAAACGGAGGTGTTCGGCTGCAAGAAGGTGTGAACTTCCGACCAAAGTTTGTAAAAAGCAATTAAGAAAAGGTTCGAATATCCAACCAAACATAATCAAAAAAGGGAGCAGAGCTGTTCGACTGCAAGTAGGTTTGAATGTCCAGCCATAATTACTCACAAACGGGTAAGAAAAGGTAGCATTGCCAGACCATACATGATCAAAGCAGGGAGCGGAGGTGGTTCAGCTGCAAGAAGGTGTGAATGTCCAGCCATAATTACTCACAAACGGGTAAGAAAAGGTAGCATTGCCAGACCATACATGATCAAAACAGGGAGCGGAGGTGGTTCAGCTGCAAGAAGGTGTGAATGTCCGACTAAATTTTAAATATATTAACAAAAGCGGGAGGAGAGGTCTTCGGATTAGAGTGGTTGAGAATTTCCAACCATAATCTATAAAATGCGTTGAAAAAAAAGGTGTGATAGAACACTAAAAGGTGGAGTGGAAGTGTTCGGCTGCAAGAAGGTGTGAATGTCCGACCATAATTGCTGAAAAATGTGTTAGAAAAGGTAAGAATGCCGGACCATACATCATCAAAAGCGGGAGAGGTGGTGTTCGGCTGCAAAAAGGTGTGAATGTTCGACTAAAGTTTGTAAAAAGCGGGTAAGACAAGGTGCGAATGCCTGACAATGTATGATCAAAAGCAGGAGCGGAGGTGTTCAGCTGCAAGAAGGTCTAAATGTCCATCAATAATTGCTAGAAAACATGAAAGAAAATTTTCGAAAAGCAAACCACAAATGATCATAAGTGGGAGAGGAGGTGTTCAGCTGCAAAAAGGTTTGAATGTCCACCCATAATTCCTGAAAAATGGGTAAAAAAAAGGTGCGAATGCCCAACCATACATCATCAAAAGCAGGAGTGGATGTGTTCGGCTACAAAAAGGTGTGAATGTCCGACCAAAGTTTGTAAAAAGCAGTTAAGAAAAGGTTTGAATATCCAACAAAACATAATCAAAAGCGGGAGCAGAGCTGTTCGACTGCAAGTAGGTGTGAATATTAGATCATAATTTGCAAAAAGCTGATGAGAAAGGGTGAGAATGCCCGACTATACACCATCAAATGCGGGAGCGGAGTTGTTCGGCTGTGAGTAGGTGTGAATCTCCGACTATAATTGCTGAAAAATGTGTTAGAAAAGGTAAGAATGCCGGTCCATACATCATCAAAAGCGAGAGAGGTGGTGTTCGGCTGCAAGTAGGTGTGAATGTCCAGCCATAATTACTCACAAACGGGTAAGAAAAGGTAGTATTGCCAGACCATACATGATCAAAACAGGGAGCGGAGGTGGTTCAGCTGCAAGAAGGTGTGAATGTCCGACTAAAGTTCAAATATATTAACAAAAGCGGGAGGAGAGGTCTTCGGATGAGAGTGGTTGAGAATTTCCAACCATAATCTATAAAATGCGGTGAAAAAAAAGGTGTGATAGAACACTAAAAGGTGGAGCGGAAGTGTTCGGCTGCAAGAAGGTGTGAATGTCCGACCATAATTAATGAAAAATGTGTTAGAAAAGGTAAGAATGCCGGACCATACATCATCAAAAGCGGGAGAGGTGGTGTTCGGCTGCAAAAAGGTGTGAATGTTCGACTAAAGTTTGTAAAAAGCGGGTAAGACAAGGTGCGAATGCCTGACAATGTATGATCAAAAGCAGGAGCGGAGGTGTTCAGCTGCAAGAAGGTCTAAATGTCCATCAATAATTGCTAGAAAATATGAAAGAAAATTTTCGAAAATCAAACCGCAAATGATCATAACTGGGAGAAGAGGTGTTCAGCTGCAAGAAGGTTTGAATGTCAACACATAAATCCTGAAAAAATGGGTAAAAAAAGGTGCGAATGCCCAACCATACATCATCAAAAGCAGGAGTGGATGTGTTCGGCTACAAGAAGGTGTGAATGTCCGACCAAAGTTTGTAAAAAGTAGTTAAGAAAAGGTTTGAATGTCCAACCAAACATAATCAAAAACGGGAGCAGAGCTGTTCGACTGCAAGTAGGTGTGAATGTCAGATCATAATTTGCAAAAAGCTGATGAGAAAGGGTGAGAATGCCCGACTATACACCATCAAATGCGGGAGCGGAGTGTTTCGGCTGTGAGTAGGTGTGAATCTCCGACCATAATTGCTGAAAAATGTGTTAGAAAAGGTAAGAATGCCGGTCCATACATCATCAAAAGCGAGAGAGGTGGTGTTCGGCTGCAAGTAGGTGTGAATGTCCAGCCATAATTACTCACAAACGGGTAAAAAAAGGTAGTATTGCCAGACCATACATGATCAAAACAGGGAGCGGAGGTGGTTCAGCTGCAAGAAGGTGTGAATGTCCGACTAAAGTTTAAATATATTAACAAAAGCGGGAGGAGAGGTCTTCGGACTAGAGTGGTTGAGAATTTCCAACCATAATCTATAAAATGCTGTGAAAAAAAAGGTGTGATAGAACACTAAAAGGTGGAGCGGATGTGTTCAGCTAAGAAAAGGTGTGTTAAGAAAAGGTTCGAATATCCAACCAAACATCAAAAGTGGGAGCAGAGCTGTTCGACTGCAAGTAGGTTTGAATGTCCAGCCATAATTACTCACAAACGGGTAAGAAAAGGTAGCATTGCCAGACCATACATGATCAAAGCAGGGAGCGGAGGTGGTTCAGCTGCAAGAAGGTGTGAATGTCCAGCCATAATTACTCACAAACGGGTAAGAAAAGGTAGCATTGCCAGACCATACATGATCAAAACAGGGAGCGGAGGTGGTTCAGCTGCAAGAAGGTGTGAATGTCCGACTAAATTTTAAATATATTAACAAAAGCGGGAGGAGAGGTCTTCGGATTAGAGTGGTTGAGAATTTCCAACCATAATCTATAAAATGCGTTGAAAAAAAAGGTGTGATAGAACACTAAAAGGTGGAGCGGAAGTGTTCGGCTGCAAGAAGGTGTGAATGTCCGACCATAATTGCTGAAAAATGTGTTAGAAAAGGTAAGAATGCCGGACCATACATCATCAAAAGCGGGAGAGGTGGTGTTCGGCTGCAAAAAGGTGTGAATGTTCGACTAAAGTTTGTAAAAAGCGGGTAAGACAAGGTGCGAATGCCTGACAATGTATGATCAAAAGCAGGAGCGGAGGTGTTCAGCTGCAAGAAGGTCTAAATGTCCATCAATAATTGCTAGAAAACATGAAAGAAAATTTTCGAAAATCAAACCGCAAATGATCATAACTGGGAGAAGAGGTGTTCAGCTGCAAGAAGGTTTGAATGTCAACACATAAATCCTGAAAAAATGGGTAAAAAAAGGTGCGAATGCCCAACCATACATCATCAAAAGCAGGAGTGGATGTGTTCGGCTACAAGAAGGTGTGAATGTCCGACCAAATTTTGTAAAAAGTAGTTAAGAAAAGGTTTGAATGTCCAACCAAACATAATCAAAAACGGGAGCAGAGCTGTTCGACTGCAAGTAGGTGTGAATGTCAGATCATAATTTGCAAAAAGCTGATGAGAAAGGGTGAGAATGCCCGACTATACACCATCAAATGCGGGAGCGGAGTGTTTCGGCTGTGAGTAGGTGTGAATCTCCGACCATAATTGCTGAAAAATGTGTTAGAAAAGGTAAGAATGCCGGTCCATACATCATCAAAAGCGAGAGAGGTGGTGTTCGGCTGCAAGTAGGTGTGAATGTCCAGCCATAATTACTCACAAACGGGTAAAAAAAGGTAGTATTGCCAGACCATACATGATCAAAACAGGGAGCGGAGGTGGTTCAGCTGCAAGAAGGTGTGAATGTCCGACTAAAGTTTAAATATATTAACAAAAGCGGGAGGAGAGGTCTTCGGACTAGAGTGGTTGAGAATTTCCAACCATAATCTATAAAATGCTGTGAAAAAAAAGGTGTGATAGAACACTAAAAGGTGGAGCGGATGTGTTCAGCTAAGAAAAGGTGTGTTAAGAAAAGGTTCGAATATCCAACCAAACATCAAAAGTGGGAGCAGAGCTGTTCGACTGCAAGTAGGTGTGAATGTCAGATCATAATTTGCAAAAAGCTGATGAGAAAGGGTGAGAATGCCCAACTATACACCATCAAATGCGGGAGCGGAGTTGTTCGGCTGTGAGTAGGTGTGAATCTCCGAGCATAGTTTGTAAAAAGGGGGTAAGAATAGGTTCGAATGCCCGAATATACACCATCAAAAGAGGGAGCGGAGGTGTTCCGCTGTAAGAAGGTGTGAATGTCCAACGTTAGTTGGTAAAAAGTGGGTAAGAAAAGGTTAAAATTCCCGACTGTACCCAATCAATAGCGGGAGTGGAGTTGTTCGTCTGCAAGAAGGTGTGAACGTTCGACCAAAGTTTGTATAAAGCAGTGTAGAAAAGGTTCTAATATCTAACCAAACATAATCAAATGCGGGAGCGGAGGTGTTTGGCTGTGAGTAGGTGTGAATCTCCGACCATAATTGCTGAAAAATGTGTTAGAAAATGTAAGAATGCCGGACCATTCATCATCAAAAGCGGGAGAGGTGTTCAGCTGCAAGAAGCTGTGAATGTCCAGCCATAATTACTCACAAACGGGTAAAAAAAAGGTAGTATTGCCAGACCAAACATGATCAAAACAGGGAGCGGAGGTGGTACAATTGCAAGAAGGTGTGAATGTCCGACTAAACTTTGTAAAAAGCGGGTACGACAAGGTGCAAATCCCCGACGATGTATGAGGTCTTTAGGAAATTTCGGCTGCAAGAAGGTCTGAATGTCTGAATTATGGGTGGTCTGAATGTCCACCCATAATTCCTGAAAAATGGGTAAAAAAAGGTGCGAATGCCCAACCATACATCATCAAAAGCAGGAGAGGATGTGTTCGGCTGCAAGAAGGTGTGAATGTTCGACTAAAGTTTGTAAAAAGCGTGTAACACAAGGTGCGAATGCCTGACAATGTATGTTCAAAAGCGGGAGCGGAGGTGTTCAGCTGCAAGAAGGTCTGAATGTCCATCAATAATTGCTAGAAAACATGAAAGAAAATTTTCGAATATCAAATCGCAAATGATCATAAGCGGGAGAGGAGGTGTTTAGCTGCAAGAAGGTGTGAATGTCCACCCATACATCATCAAAAGCAGGAGTGGATGTGTTCAGCTACAAGAAGGTTTGAATGTCTGAGCATAGTTTGTAAAAAGCGGGTAAGAAAAGGTTCGAATGCCCGAACATACACCATCAAAAGAGGGAGCGGAGGTGTTCCGCTGTAAGGTGTGATCGTCCGACCATAGTTGGTAAAAAGCGGGTAAGAAAAGGTTAAAATACCCGACTGTACACAATCAAAAGAGGGAGCGGAGTCGTTCAGCTAAGAGAAGGTGTGAAAGTCCGACCGTGGTTTGTAAAAAGCGGGTAAGAAAAGGTTCGTATGCCCGAATATACACCATCAAAAGAGGGAGTTGAGGTGTTCGGCTGCAAGAAGGTGTGAACGTCCGACCAAAGTTTGTAAAAAGCAGTTAAGAAATGGTTCGAATATCTAACCAAACATAATAAAAAGCGGGAGCAGAGCTGTTCGACTGCAAGTACGTGTGAATGTCAGATCATAATTTGCAAAAAGCTGATGAGAAAGGGTGAGAAGTCCCAACTTTACAACATCAAATGCGGTAGCGGAGTTGTTCGGCTGTAAGTAGGTGTGAATCTCCGACCATAATTGCTGAAAAATGTGTTAGAAAAGGTAAGAATGCCGGTCCATACATCATCAAAAGCGGGAGAGGTGGTGTTCGGCTGCAAGTAGGTGTGAATGTCCATAATTACTCACACACGGGTAAGAAAAGGTAGTATTGCCAGACCATACATGATCAAAACAGGGAGCGGAGTTGGTGCAGCTGCAAGAAGGTGTGAATGTCCGACTAAAGTTTGTAAAAAGCGGGTAAGACAAAGTGCGAATGCCCGACAATGTATGATCAAAAGAGGGAGCGGAGGTGTTCGGCTGCAAGAAGGTCTGAATGTCCAACCATAATTTGTAAAAACCGGGAAGAAAAGAATCGAAAGCCCGACTATATACCATCAAAAGCGGGAGCAGAGGGGTTCAGCTGCAAGAAGGTCTGCATGTCCATCAATAATTGCTAGAAAACATGAAAGAAAATTTTCGAATATCAAACCGCACATGATCACAAGCGGGAGAGGAGGTGTTCGGCTGCAAGAAGGTGTGAATGTCCTCCCATAATTCCTGAAAAATGGGTAAAAAAAGGTGCGAATGCCCAACCATACATTATCAAAACAGGGAGCGGAGATGGTTCAGCTGCAAGGTGTAAATTTCTGACTAAAGTTTTTAAAAAGCGGTTTAAAAACTGATTTGTCCTTCATAGTTATCCATGTCTAAAAATGTTTGAAGCAACTTCCTCATATTACCCTGAATGAGAAAGAACCACACTTGTGATTAAGCCATACGTTCCTTTTGAGGAGTTCTGCATGATTTGGGATTTTGCTATTAAATAAATTCCTTCACTCAAACCGAGTGAAAACTGATTTTACCTTCATATTTATGAATGTCTAGATCAACTTCAACAAAGAACAACATTGTATTTTGCAGTAGAAGAAGTTGAAATTGATCTAGACATTGATAAATATGAAGTTCAAAGCAGTTTCCACTTGGTTTGAGTGAAGGAATGAATTTTATAGCAAAATCGGAAATCCTGCACTCCTCAAAAGGATGCTTCTTTCTCATTCAGGGTAATATGAGGAACTTTATGCTTGATACATTTTTAGACATGGATAATTATGAAGGACAAAGCAATTTTAACTTGGTTTGAGCAAAGCAATTCATTTACAGGAAAATCCGAAATCGTGCAGAACTCATGAAAGCAAGCTTTTTCTCGGATTCCTGATCCTCCAGTGTTGCTCTTTCCTATACTGTAAAATACAACGTTATTCTTTGTTGAAATTGATCTAGACATTGATAAATATGTAGGACAAAGCAGTTTTCACTTGGTTTGAGTGAAGGAATTAATTTTATACATAAAATCCCAAATCATGCAGAACGTATGAAAAGAAGCTTATTCTCGGATTCCTGATCCTTCAGTGTTGCTCTTTCTTCTACTGCAAAATACACTGTTGTTATTTATTGAAGTCGATCTAGACATTGATAAATATGAAGGACAAAGCAGTTTTCACTTGGTTTGAGTGAAGGAATTAATTTTATACATAAAATCCCAAATCGTGCAGAACTCATGAAAATAAGCTTATTCTAGGATTCCTAAAACTTTTGATCTGCTCTTTCTTTTACTGCAAATTACAACGTTTTTTTTTTTTTTAAATCTATCTAGACATTGATAAATATTAAGGTAAAAGCCGTTTTAACATAGTTTGAGTGAAGGAATTCATTTTATAGATAAAATCCCAAATCATGCAGAACTCCTCAAAAGGGGCGTATGGCCTTATCACAAGTGTGGTTCTTTCTTATTCAGGGTAATATGAGGAAGTTTTGCTTGAAATATATGTAGAAATGGGTACATATGAAGGACAAAGCAGTTTTAACTTAGTTTGAGTGAAGGAATTTATTTTAAAGCAAAATCCGAAATCGTTCAGAACTCATGAAAGCAAGCTTATTCTCGGATTCCTGATCCTTCAGTGCTGCTCTTTCTTCTACTGCAAAATACAACGTTGTTCTTTGTTTAAGTCGATGTAGACATTGATAAATATGAAGGACAAAGCAGTTTTCACTCGGTTTGAGTGAAGGAATTCATTTTATAGTAAAATCCCAAATCGTGCAGAACTCATGAAAATAAGCTTATTCTCGGATTCCTAAAACTTTTGATCTGCTCTTTCTTTTACTGCAAATTACAACTGTTTTTTTTTTTTAATCTATCTAGACATTGATGAATATTAAGGTAATAGCCGTTTTAACATAGTTTGAGTGAAGGAATTCATTTTATAGATAAAATCCCAAATCATGCAGAACTCCTCAAAAGGGGCGTATGGCTTAATCACAAGTGTGGTTCTTTCTCATTCAGGGTAATATGAGAAAGTTTATGCTTGAAATATATGTAGAAATGGGTACATATGAAGGACAAAGCAGTTTTAACTTAGTTTGAGAGAAGGAATTTATTTTATAGCAAAATCCGAAATCGTGCAGAACTCAAGCTTATACTCGGATTCCTGAAACTTTAGATTTGTTCTTTCTTTTACTGCAAAGTACAACGTTGTTTTTTGTGGAAATCTATCTAGACATTGATAAATACCAGCCGAACATCTCTGCTGTCGCTTTTGATAATTTATGGTTGGGCATTCTTACCTTTTCTTTCCCGCATTTTATAAATTATGATCCAACATTCACACCTACTTGCAGTCGAACACCTTCTCTCCCGCTTTTGATGATGTATGGTTGGGCATTTGCACCTTTTTTTACCCATTTTTCAGTAATTATGGATGGACATTCAGCCCTTCTTACAGCCGAAAACCTCCGCTCCCTCTTTTGATCATACATTGTCGGGCATTCGCACCTTGTCTTACCCGCTTTTTACAAACTTTAGTCGGACATTCACACCTTCTTGCAGCTGAACACCTCTCCCGCTTTTGATGATGAATGGTCCGGCATTCTTACCTTTTCTAACACATTTTTCAGCAATTATGGTCGGACATTCACACCTACTCACAGCCGACCAATTCCGCTCCCGCATTTGATGGTGTATAGTCGGGTATTCTCACCCTTTCTCATCAGCTTTTTGCAAATTATGATCTGACATTCACACCTACTTGCAGTCGAACAGCTCTGCTCCCGCTTTTGATTATGTTTGGTTAGATATTCGAACATTTTCTTAACTGCTTTTTACAAACTTTGGTCGGACGTTCACACCTTCTTGCAGACGAACAACTCCTTCCCACTATTGATTGTGTACAGTCGGTATTGTAACCTTTTCTTACCCGCTTTTTACCAACTATGGTCGGACGTTCTTACCTTCTTACAACGGAACACCTCCGCTCCCTCTTTTGATGGTGTATATTCGGGCTTTCGAGCCTTTTCTTCCCGGTTTTTACAAATTATGGTTGGACATTCAGACCTTGCAGCCGAAAACCTCCACTCCCTATTTTGATCATACATTGTTGGGCATTCGCACCTTGTTTTACCCGCTTTTTACAAACTTTAGTCAGAAATTCACACCTTGCAGCTCAACCACCTCCGCTCCCTGTTTTGATCATGTATGGTCTGGCAATACTGCCTTTTCTCACCCGTTTGTGAGTAATTATGGCTGGACATTCACATCTACTTGCAGCCGAACACCACCTCTCCCGCTTTTGATGATGTATGGACCGGCATTCTTACCTTTTCTAACACATTTTTCAGCAATTATGGTCGGAGATTCACAACTACTCACAGCCGAACAACTCCGCTACCGCATTTGATGGTGTATAGTCAGGACTTCTAACCCTTTCTCATCAGCTTTTTGCAAATTATGATCTGACATTCACACCTACTTGCAGTCGAACAGCTCTGCTCCCGCTTTTGATTATGTTGGTTGGATATTCGAAACTTTTCTTAACTGCTTTTTACAAACTTTTGTCGGACGTTCACACCTTCTTGCAGCTGAACACCTCCGCTTCCACTTTTGATGGTGTATATTCGGGCATACAAACCTTTTCTTACCCGCTTTTTGCAAACCTTGGTCAAACTTTCACACTTTGTTGCTGAACAACTCCGCTCCCTCTTTTGATTGTGTACAGTCGGGTATTTTCACCTTTTCTTACCCGCTTTTTACCAACTATGGTCCGGCATTCAAACCTTCTTTTAGCCGAACACATCCACTCCTGCTTTTGATGATGTATGGTTGGGTATTCGCACCTTTTCTTATCCATTTTTCAGTAATTATGGGTGGACATTCACACCTTCTTGCAGCTGAACACCTCCTCTCCCGCTTATGATCATGTGCGGTTTGACATTCGAAAATTTTCTTTCATGTTTTCTAGCAATTATGGGTGGACATTCAGACTTTCTTGCAGCCGAAAACCTCCGCTCCCTCTTTCTAGCATACATTGTCGGGCATTCGCACCTTTTCGTACCCGCTATTTAAAAGCCATGGTCAGACTTTCACACCTTTTAGTAGCCTAACAACTCCGCTCCCGCTATTGATTGTGTACAGTCGGGTATTGTAACCTTTTCTTACCCGCTTTTTACCAACTATGGTCAGACATTCACACCTTCTTACAGCGGAACACCTCCGCTCCCTCTTTTGATGGTGTATATTCGGGCATTCGAACCTATTCTTATCCCCTTTTTACAAACTATGCTCGGAGATTCACACCTACTCACAGCCGAACAACTCCGCTCCCCTATTTGATGGTGTATAGTCGGGCATTCTCACCCTTTCTCATCAGCTTTTTGCAAATTATGATCTGACATTCACACCTACTTGCAGTCGAACAGCTCTTCTCCCGCTTTTGATTATGTTTGGTTGGATATTCAAAACTTTTCTTAACTACTTTTTACAAACTTTGGTCGGACATTCACACCTTCTTGTAGCCGAACACATCCACTCCTGCTTTTGATGATGTATGGTTGGGCATTCGCACCTTTTTTTACCCATTTTTCAGGAATTATGGGTGGACATTCAAACCTTCTTGCAGCTGAACCCCTCCTCTCCCACTTATGATCATTTGCGGTTTGATTTTCGAAAATTTTCTTTCATGTTTTCTAGCAATTATTGATGGACATTTAGACCTTCTTGCAGCTGAACACCTCCGCTCCTGCTTTTGATCATACATTGTCAGGCATTCACACCTTTTTTTACCCGCTTTTTACAAACTTTAGTCAAACATTCACACCTTTTTGCAGCCGAACACCACCTCTCCCGCTTTTGATGATGTATGGTCCGGCATTCTTACCTTTTCTAACACATTCTTCAGCAATTATGGTCGGACATTCACACCTACTCACAGCCGAACACTTCCGCTCCACCTTTAAGTGTTCTATCACACTTTTTTTTGACCGCATTTTATAGATTATGGTTGGAAATTCTCAACCACTCTCATCCAAAGACCTCTCCTCCCGCTTTTGTTAATATATTTAAACTTTAGTCGGACATTCACACCTTCTTGAAGCTGAACCACCTCTGCTCCCTCTTTTGATCATGTATGGTCTGGCAATGCTACCTTTTCTTACCCGTTTGTGAGTAATTATGGCTGGACATTCACACCTACTTGCAGCCGAACACCACCTCTCTCGCTTTTGATGATGTATGGACCGGCATTCTTACCTTTTCTAACACATTTTTCAGCAATTATGGTCGGAGATTCACACCTACTCACAGCCGAAACACTCCGCTCCCGCATTTCATGGTGTATAGTCGGGCAATCTCACCCTTTCTCATCAGCTTTTTGCAAATTATGATCTGACATTCACACCTACTTGCAGTCGAACAGCTCTAATCCCGCTTTTGATGTTTGGTTGGATATTCGAACCTTTTCTTAATACACCTTTTCTTAGCCGAACACATCCGCTCCCGTTATTGATTGTGTACAGTCGGGTATTTTAACCTTTTCTTACCCGCTTTTTACCAACTATGGTCGGACATTCAAACCTTCTTGTAGCCGAACACATCCACTCCTGCTTTTGATGATGTGTGGTTGGGCATTCAAACCTACTTGTTTCCCACTTTTCATTAATTATGGGTGGACATTCACACCTTTTCTCACCGGCTTTTTGCAAACTATAGTCGGCTATTCACAGATTCCTCTCCACCATACTTGTATGGTGGGATATTCACACCCACTTGCATCCGAAGACCTCCGCCCCCACTTTTGTTAATATTTAGTCGGTCATTCGCACCTTACCCGCTTTTGGCAAACTATGGCCTTCTTGCATTCAAACACCTCTGATCTCGCTTTTGATTATGTAAGGTTGGGCATTCAGACCTTGCTTCACCTGCTTTTCACCAAATATTGTCGGACATTCACACCTTCTTGCAGCCGAACACTTCCGCTCCACCTTTTAGTGTTCTATCACACCTTTTTTTTCACCGCATTTTATAGATTATGGTTTGAAATTCTCAACCACTCTCATCCGAAGACCTCTCCTCCCGCTTTTGTTAATATATTTGAACTTTAGTCGGACATTCACACCTTCTTGCAGCTGAACCACCTCCGCTCCCTGTTTTGATCATGTATGGTCTGGCAATGCTACCTTTTCTTAACCGTTTGTGAGTAATTATGGCTGGACATTCACACCTTTTTGCAGCCGAACACCACCTCTCCCGCTTTTGATGATGTATGGTCCGGCATTCTTACCTTTTCTAACACATTTTTCAGCAATTATGGTCGGACATTCACACCTTCTTGCAGCCGAACACTTCCGCTCCACCTTTTAGTGTTCTATCACACCTTTTTTTTCACCGCATTTTATAGATTATTGTTGGAAATTCTCATACACTCTCATCCGAAGACCTCTCCTCCTGCTTTTGTTAATATATTTGAACTTTAGTTGGACATTCACACCTTCTTGCAGCTGAACCACCTCCGCTCCCTGTTTTGATCATGTATGGTCTGGCAATGCTACCTTTTCTTACCCGTTTGTGAGTAATTATGGCTGGACATTCACACCTACTTGCAGCCGAACACAACCTCTCTCGCTTTTGATGATGTATGGACCGGCATTCTTACCTTTTCTAACACATTTTTCAGCAATTATGGTCGGACATTCACACCTATTCAGAGCCGAACACCTCCGCTCCCGCATTTGATGGTGTATAGTCGGGCATTCTCACCTTTTCTCATCAGCTTTTTGCAAATTATGATATGACATTCACACCTGCTTTTGATAATGTATGGTTTGTCATTCGCACTTTTTTTTACCCATTTTTCATGAATTATGGGAGGACATTCACACCTTCTTGCAGCCGAACACCTCCTCTCCCGCTTATGATCATGTGCGGTTTGATATTCGAAAATTTTCTTTCATGTTTTCTAGCAATTATTGATGGACATTTAGACCTTCTTGCAGCTGAACACCTCCGCTCCCGCTTTTGATGGTGTATAGTCGGGCTTTCCAGCCTTTTCTTCCCTGGTTTTTACAAATTGTGGTTGGACATTCAGACCTTCTTGCAGCCGCAAACCTCCGCTCCCTCTTTTGATCATACATTGTCGGGCATTCATACCTTTTCTTACCCGCTTTTTACAAACTTGCACCTTCTTACAGCGGAACACCTCCGCTCCCTCTTTTGATGGTGTATGTTCGGGCATTCAAACCTTTTCTTACCCACTTTTTACAAACTATGGTCGGATATTCAAACCTTCTTGTAGCCGAACACATCCACTCCTGCTTTTGATGATGTATGGTTGGGCATTCAAACCTACTTGTTTCCCGCTTTTTACTATGGTCGGCCATTCACAGCTTCCTCTCCACCATACTTGTATGGTGGGATGTTCACACCCACTTGCATCCACTTTTGTTGATATTTAGTCGGTCATTCGCACCTTACCCGCTTTTGGCAAACTATGGCCTTCTTGCAGCCAAACACCTCTGATCTCGCTTTTGATGATGTAAGGTTGGGCATTCAGACTTTGCTTCACCTGCTTTTCACCAAATATAGTCGGACATTCACACCTTCTTGCAGCCGAACACTTCCGCTCCACCTTTTAGTGTTCTATGGGGCATTCACACCTTTTTTTTCACCGCATTTTATAGATTATGGTTGGAAATCCAAAGACCTCTCCTCCCGCTTTTGTTAATATACAGTCAGGCATTCTTACCCGCTTTTTACAAATTATGGTCGGACATTCACACCTACTTGCAGCCGAATATTTCCGCTCCACCTTTTAGTGATGTATGGTTGGCATTTGCACCTTTTCTTACCCTCTTTTTATACTGATTGCTGAAGATTAAGTTGTTCTTTCTCAAACTACAAAATTTTTTTTATTGTTGAAACTTGATTTGAAGTGGATAAATAAAGAGGACAAACAGTTTTAAGTCAGGCTGATAGAAGGAATTAATTTTTTAGCAAAATCTGTACTTCGTCATATGTCGAGAGATGCTTATTGCTGAAGAAGTTCTTTCTCATTCTACAAAGTACAACGTTGTTTATCGTTGAAACTTGTTTAGACATGAATAAATATGAAGGACAAAGCAGTCTTAACTTGGCTTAAGTTAAGGAATTCGTTTTATAGGAGAATCCGAATTTGTGCATAACTCGTAAAATAGAGCTTATTTTCGGATTCCTGAAGAATGAGTCTGGTTCTTTCTCATAATACAAAGTTTGTTGTTTATTGTTGAAACTTCATCAGAAGTGAAGAAATAAATGAATGCCTATCAACAAATGTGGGATCTAAACTCTAGTGCTTCCTCTAAAATAATTTCCATCCATCCATCATCTGCCGCTTATCCGGGGGTCGGGTCGCGGGGGCAGCAGCTTGAGTAGAGAAACCCAGACGTCTCTGTCCCCGGCCACTTCCTCCAGCTCTTCCGGGGGGACCCCGAGGCGTTCCCAGGCCAGCCGAGAGACATAGTCTCTCCAGCGTGTCCTGGGTCTTTCCCGGGGTCTCCTCCCAGTGGGACGTGCCCGGAACACCTCCCCAGGGAGGCGCCCAGGGCGCATCCTAACCAGATGCCCGAGCCACCTCATCTGACTCCTCTCAATGCGGAGGAGCAGCGGTTCTACTCCGAGCCCCTCCCGGATGACTGAGCTTCTCACCCTATCTCTAAGGGAGAGCCCAGACACCCTGCGGAGGAAACCCATTTCGGCCGCTTGTATTCGCGATCTTGTTCTTTCGGTCACTACCCACAACTCGTGACCATAGGTGAGGATGGGAACGTAGATTAACCAGTAAGTAGAGAGCTTCGCCTTCTGGCTCAGCTCCCTCTTCACAACGACGGGTCGGTGCAGAGCCCGCAACACTGCAGACGCCGCACCGATCCGCCCGTCAATCTCCCGCTCCATTCGTCCCTCACTCGTGAACAAGACCCCGAGATACTTGAACTCCTCCACTTGGGGAAGGATCTCATTCCCGACCCGGAGAGAGCATTCCACCCTTTTCCGGCTGAGAACCATAGTCTCGGATTTGGAGGTGCTGATTCTCATCCCAGCCGCTTCACACTCGGCTGCGAATCGCTCCAGTGAGAGCTGAAGGTCACGGCCTGACGACGCTAACAGAACCACATCATCTGCAAAAAGCAGAGACCCGATTCTGAGGTCGCCAAATCGGACACCCTCAACGCCCTGGCTGCACCTAGAAATTCTGTCCATAAAAGTTAGGAACAGAATCGGTGACAAAGGGCAGCCCTGACGGAGTCCAACTCTCACCAGAAACGTATCCGACTTACTGCCGGCAATGCGGACCAAACTCTGGCACCGGTCATACAGAGACCGAACGGCCCCTATCAAGGGGTCCGGCACTCCATATTCCCGGAGCACCCCCCACAGGACTCCACGAGGGACACGGTCGAACGCTTTCTCCAAGTCCACAAAACACATGTAGACTGGTTGGGCGAACTCCCATGCACCCTCCAGGATCCTGCCGAGGGTATAGAGCTGGTCCACTGTTCCACGGCCAGGACGAAAGCCACACTGCATCTCCTGAATCCGAGGCTCGATTATCCGACGGATCCTCCTCTCCAATACCCCCGAATAGACCTTACCAGGGAGGCTGAGGTGTGTGATACCCCTATAGTTGGAACACACCCTCCGGTCCCCCTTTTTAAAGAGGGGGACCACCACCCCAATCTGCCAGTCCAGAGGCACTGTCCCCGATGTCCACGCGATGCTGCAGAGGCGTGTCAGCCAAGACAGCCCTACAACATCCAGAGCCTTGAGAAACTCAGGACAGACCTCATCCACCCCCGGGGCCTTGCCACCGAGGAGCTTTTTGACCACCTCGGCAACCTCAGCCCCAGAAATGGGAGGCCCCGTCTCCGAGCTCTCCGACTCTGCCTCTTCCGAGCACGTGTTGGTAGGATTGAGGAGTTCCTCGAAGTACTCCCCCCACCGACTCACAACATCCCTAGTTGAGGTCAGCAAAGCCCCGTCCCCACTGTAAACAGTGTTGACTGTGAGCCGCTTCCCCCCCCTGAGACGCCGGATGGTGGACCAGAATCTCTTCGAGGCCGTCCGGAAATCGTTCTCCATGGTCTCACCGAACTCCTCCCAGGCCCGAGTTTTTGCCTCAGCAACCGCCGAAGCCGCGGCCCGTCTGGCCTGTCGGTACCTATCAGCTGCTTCCAGGGTCCCACTGGCCAAAAAGGCCCGATAGGACTCCTTCTTCAGCTTGACGGCTTCCCTCACCACTGGTGTCCACCAGCAGGTTCGAGGGTTGCCGCCACGACAGGCACCGACCACCTTACGGCCACAACTCCGATCAGCTGCCTCGGCAATGGAGTCACGGAACATGGCCCATTCGGACTCAATGTCCCCCACCTCCCTCGGGATATGGTTGAAGCTCTGCCGGAGGTGGGAGTTAAAGCTCCTTCTGACGGGGGATTCTGACAAACGCTCCCAGCAGACCCTCACAATATGTTTGGGCCCGCCAGGTCTGATCGGCATCCTCCCCCACCAGCGGAGCCAACTCACCACCAGGTGGTGATCAGTTGACAGCTCCGCTCCTCTCTTCACCCGAGTGTCCAGGACATACGACCCCAAGTCCGATGATACAACCACAAAGTTGATCATCGAACTGCGGCCAAGGGTGTCCTGGTGCCAAGTGCACATATGGACACCCTTATGTCTGAACATGGTGTTCGTTATGGACAGTCCATGACCAGCACAGAAGTCCAACAACATAACACCACTCTGGTTCAGATCGGGGGGGCCGTTCCTCTCAATCACACCCCTCCAGGTCTCACTCTCATTGCCCACGTGAGCATTGAAGTCCCCCAGCAGAACGAGGGAGTCTCCGGTAGGAGCATTCTCCAGTGCCTCCCCCAGAGACTCCAAAAAGGGTGGGTACTCTGAACTGCTGTTTGGCGCATAGGCACAAACAACAGTCAGGACTCGTCCCCCCACCCGAAGGCGGAGGGAGGCTACTCTCTCGTTCACTGGGGTAAACCCCAATGTACTGGCACACAGCCGGGGGGCAATAAGTATGCCCACACCTGCTCTGCGCCTCTCACCACGGGCAACTCCAGAGTGGAAGAGAGTCCAACCCCTCTCAAGAGGACTGGTTCCAGAGCCCAAGCCGTGTGTCGAGTTGAGTCCGACTATATCTAGCCGGAACCGCTCAGCCTCGCGCACCAGCTCCGGCTCCTTCCCCAACAGAGAGGTGACATTCTAAAATAATTTCCTTTCTCAATTCAGAAATTTGTGTGTGTAAGTCACAACACCCGTGACACCAAAACGGCTTTCTTTTCTCTCTTTTCTCTACACTCTACACTGTGAGCACACACACCAAATCAGAAAGGCTTTTTTCTCTCTTTTCTACATTATGGACTGTGGGGACACAAAACCGCTCTCTCTTTTTTTTTTTGATTGTGTGCCAGGGCGTTGTCTCACGTATTAGATTATGCTTAAGATACGAATGGGTTTATCAGTCACATCAGAATCCATACATACTGATCCTCCCGTAATAAAATGGTCGGATCTTATCAAACACACTTTGTTTCTTGTGACAATCAAGTCAGCGAAACAGCGTATACACGTCAAGACCCTGAATCAAGTTTGCCACAAGAACTCATAAGTTTGGCAGTATTGCTCTGCCGTCAGCAATCATATACCCATTTTATTTTCGTGAGACATGTGCAGGCACCTGTTCATCTACTGTTCTATCACTCTATCACTATGAATTAGTTTATCTATTATCAATAAGGATACTTCTACAACTACTATCAAAGTATGTCCGGACTTCTTATGTTGTCAGTTGCTATATATGAATAAGTGGGTAGCTACTGACAAGCATTAAGCATGTCACACAGCCCAAACATATAACATTTCAGGACACACCACACAGTTAACAACCACAGTGAAGCGTGTCAAAGCCCAAACATGTAACATTCAACAGGACACTTACACAACACATTCAAATCAAACAGTCAGACAACATACAAGAACATATACCCCAGCCGGCATTGCTCCCTGCCTATTTTCCTACAGCTCACAATGTGTGTGCACACCTTTATTCACAAACTCTTCAACTTATACTCTTTTACCGAAGCTGCTACAGCTCGATTGGCCGAATACCCTTAGATCCTATTTCGGTGAATTTGACATCTGCCTTACATGTAACAGATTAGCGGTTTAGCAGTTTTAATTTAGTTTGAGTGAAGGAATTCATTTTATAGCAAAATCCGAAATCGTGAAGAACTCATGAAAGTAAGCTTATTCTCGGATTCCTGAAACTTTAGATTTGCTCTTTCTTTTACTGCAAAGTACAACGTTGTTTTTTTTTTTGACAGTTTTAACATAGTTTGAGTGAAGGAATTCATTTTATAGATAAAATCCCAAGAGTCTGCTGAGAAAAGAGAGTGAATGCGAAGTAGACTTTAACACGGCTCTGGGAGCGAGCAGAGTGTGGGCTAAGCGGGAGAATTGCTTGAAAGAAACGCGACACCGAATGAGCGGTCAGAACAAAGCGTCAATACGGTGTTCCCGTGGTGTTTTTACTCTGTGCAAAAGACAAGGCAGCCATCGAATAGGGCCCGATTGTTCCTACTTGGTCAGCCGAGGAGCAAGGGGGGGGAGAAAGCGTCTCAATCAAGCAAAGCTCACCATGGGGAAGGTGGCTATGCCAACTAGCCTGATGCCCTGCTCCCGCAGTGACGGATAATCGCACTCTGGTTTCTCTTCATAACGTACAACTCTTTCGCCTTTTATTAAAGACTTCCGTGGAGAGCAGCACTAATGAGTTGTTTCTATTTTTGGCAGGCTTTACCTTTGCGGGTGAAGCCCTTTCTGTCTGTGCAAAAAAAATCTTGTTACTGTGCAGAGTGACTTCTCTGAGTAGAGTCGCCGTACCTGTTGCGACTGTGCCGATGTTTGAAGCTGGAGTGCAAAGGTGTTGCTTGAATGGTGCTTGCTGGAGCGTGCGGGAGTGCAAAGTTATACCATTTAAAAGGGCTGAAGAGTGCTCATTGCAGCGGGTGGGCCATAGTAAAAAGCGGTTGAGAAAAGGTGCGAATGCCCAACCATACATCATCAAAAGCAGGAGTGGATGTGTTCGGCTACAAGAAGGTTTGAATGTCTGACCATAGTTTGTAAAAAGCGGGTAAGAAAAGGTTCGAATGCCCGAACATACACCATCAAAGGAGGGAGCGGAGGTGTTCCGCTGTAAGAAGGTGTGAATGTCCGACCATAGTTGGTAGAAAGCGGGTAAGAAAAGGTTAAAATACCCGACTGTACACAATCAATAGCGGGAGCGGAGTTGTTCGGCTACTAACAGGTGTGAAAGTCCGACCATGGTTTGTAAAAAGCGAGTAAGAAAAGGTGCGAATGCCCGACAATGTATGATCAAAAGCGGAAGCGGAGGTGTTCGGCTGGAAGAAGGTGTGAACGTCCGACCAAAGTTTGTAAAAAGCAGTTAAAAAAAGGTTCGAATATCCAACCAAACATAATCAAAAAGTGGGAGCAGAGCTGTTCGACTGCAAGTAGGTGTGAATGTCCAGCCATAATTACTCACAAACGGGTAAGAAATGGTAGTATTGCCAGACCATACATGATCAAAACAGGGAGCGGAGGTGGTTCAGCTGCAAGATCTGATTTTCCAACAATAATTTGTAAAAACCGGGTAAGAAAAGGTTCGAATGCCCGAATACATACCATCAAAAGCGGAAGCGGAGGTGTTCGGCTGCAAGAAGGTGTGAATGTCCAACCATAATTGCTAGAAAACATGAAAGAAAATTTTCGAAAATCAAACCGCACATGATCATAAGTGGGAGAGGAGGTGTTCAGCTGCAAGAAGGTGTGAATGTCCACCTATAATTCCTGAAAAATGGGTAAAAAAAAGGTACGAATGCCCAACCATACATCATCATAAGCAGGAGTGGATATGTTCGGCTACAAGAAGGTGTGAACGTGAAACCAAAGTTTTTAAAACGCAGTTAAGAAAAGGTTCGAATATCCATTCAAACTGTTTGACTGCAAGTAGGTGTGAATGTCAGATCATAATTTGAAAAAAACTGATGAGAAAGGGTGAGAATGCCCAACTATACACCATCAAATGCAGGAGCGGAGTTGTTCGGCTGTGAGTAGGTGTGAATCTCCGACCATAATTGCTGAAAAATGTGTTAGAAAAGGTAAGAATGCCGGTCCATACATCTGGCTGCAAAAAGGTGTGAATGTTCGACCAAAGTTTGTAAAAAGCAGGGAAAAGCGATAAAAAGCTTTTCGTGAGTTCATGCATTTTATTTTGCTTATAAAATGCATTCCTTCTCTCAAACTACGTTAAAACTTATTTGTCCTTCATATTTACCATGTCTAGAAAGATTTAAACAAAAAAACAACGTAGTACTTTGCAGTAAAAGAAAGAGCAAATCTAAAGTTTCAGGAATCCAAGTATAAGCTTGCTTTCATGAGTTCTGCATGATTTCGGATTTTGCTGTGAAATTAATTGCTTTGCTCAAACCAAGTTAAAACTGCTTTGTCCTTCCATATTTATCAATATCGAGATAGAGGAGTGGATGTGTTCGGCTACAAGAAGGTTTGAATGTCCGAGCATAGTTTGCAAAGAGCGGGTAAGAAAAGGTTTGAATGCCCGAACATACACCATCAAAAGAGGGAGCGGAGGTGTTCCACTGTAAGAAGATGTGGATGTCCAACCATAGTTGGTAAAAAGCGGGTAAGAAAAGGTTAAAATACCCGACTGTACACAATCAATAGCGGGAGCGGATGTGTTCGGCTACAAGAAGGTGTGAAAGTCCGACCATGGTTTGTAAAAAGCGGGTAAGAAAAGTTGCGAATGACTGACAATGTATGATCAAAAGAGGGAGCGGAGGTTTTTGGCTACAAGAAGGTTTGAATGTCCGACCATAGTTTGTAAAAAGTGGGTAAGAAAAGGGTGAGAATGCCCGAACATACACCATCAAAAGAGGGAGCGGAGGTGTTCCGCTCTAAGACGGTGTTAATGTCCGACCATAGTTGGTCAAAAGCGGGTAAGAAAAGGTTAAAATACCCGACTGTACACAATCAATAGCGGGATTGGAGTTGTTCGGCTACAAGAAGGTGTGAAAGTCCGACCATGGTTTGTAAAAAGCGGGTAAGAAAAGGTTCGAATGCCCAAGTATATACCATCAAAAGCGGAAACGGAGGTGTTCGGCTGCAAGAAGGTGTGAACTTCCGACCAAAGTTTGTAAAAAGCAGTTAAGAAAAGGTTCGAATATCCAACCAAACATAATCAAAAAAGGGAGCAGAGCTGTTCGACTGCAAGTAGGTGTGAATGTCCAGCCATAATTACTCACAAACGGGTAAGAAAAGGTAGCATTGCCAGACCATACATGATCAAAACAGGGAGCGGAGGTGGTTCAGCTGCAAGAAGGTGTGAATGTCCAGCCATAATTACTCACAAACGGGTAAGAAAAGGTAGCATTGCCAGACCATACATGATCAAAACAGGGAGCGGAGGTGGTTCAGCTTCAAGAAGGTGTGAATGTCCGACTAAAGTTCAAATATATTAACAAAAGCGGGAGGAGAGGTCTTCGGATGAGAGTGGTTGAGAATTTCCAACCATAATCTATAAAATGCGGTGAAAAAAAAGGTGTGATAGAACACTAAAAGGTGGAGCGGAAGTGTTCGGCTGCAAGAAGGTGTGAATGTCCGACCATAATTAATGAAAAATGTGTTAGAAAAGGTAAGAATGCCGGTCCATACATCATCAAAAGCGAGAGAGGTGGTGTTCGGCTGCAAGTAGGTGTGAATGTCCAGCCATAATTACTCACAAACGGGTAAAAAAAGGTAGTATTGCCAGACCATACATGATCAAAACAGGGAGCGGAGGTGGTTCAGCTGCAAGAAGGTGTGAATGTCCGACTAAAGTTTAAATATATTAACAAAAGCGGGAGGAGAGGTCTTCGGACTAGAGTGGTTGAGAATTTCCAACCATAATCTATAAAATGCTGTGAAAAAAAAGGTGTGATAGAACACTAAAAGGTGGAGCGGATGTGTTCAGCTAAGAAAAGGTGTGTTAAGAAAAGGTTCGAATATCCAACCAAACATCAAAAGCGGGAGCAGAGCTGTTCGACTGCAAGTAGGTGTGAATGTCAGATCATAATTTGCAAAAAGCTGATGAGAAAGGGTGAGAATGCCCGACTATACACCATCAAATGCGGGAGCGGAGTTGTTCGGCTGTGAGTAGGTGTGAATCTCCGAGCATAGTTTGTAAAAAGGGGGTAAGAATAGGTTCGAATGCCCGAATATACACCATCAAAAGAGGGAGCGGAGGTGTTCCGCTGTAAGAAGGTGTGAATGTCCGACGTTAGTTGGTAAAAAGTGGGTAAGAAAAGGTTAAAATTCCCGACTGTACCCAATCAATAGCGGGAGTGGAGTTGTTCGTCTGCAAGAAGGTGTGAACGTCCGACCAAAGTTTGTATAAAGCAGTTAAGAAAAGGTTCTAATATCTAACCAAACATAATCAAATGCGGGAGCGGAGGTGTTTGGCTGTGAGTTGGTGTGAATCTCCGACCATAATTGCTGAAAAATGTGTTAGAAAATGTAAGAATGCCGGACCATTCATCATCAAAAGCGGGAGAGGTGTTCAGCTGCAAGAAGCTGTGAATGTCCAGCCATAATTACTCACAAACGGGTAAAAATAAGGTAGTATTGCCAGACCAAACATGATCAAAACAGGGAGCGGAGGTGGTACAGCTGCAAGAAGGTGTGAATGTCTGACTAAACTTTGTAAAAAGCGGGTACGACAAGGTGCAAATGCCCGACGATGTATGAGGTCTTTAGGAGGTTTCGGCTGCAAGAAGGTCTGAATGTCTGAATTATGGGTGGTCTGAATGTCCACCCATAATTCCTGAAAAATGGGTAAAAAAAGGTGCGAATGCCCAACCATACATCATCAAAAGCAGGAGAGGATGTGTTCGGCTGCAAGAAGGTGTGAATGTTCGACTAAAGTTTGTAAAAAGCGTGTAACACAAGGTGCGAATGCCTGACAATGTATGATCAAAAGCGGGAGCGGAGGTGTTCAGCTGCAAGAAGGTCTGAATGTCCATCAATAATTGCTAGAAAACATGAAAGAAAATTTTCGAATATCAAATCGCAAATGATCATAAGCGGGAGAGGAGGTGTTTAGCTGCAAGAAGGTGTGAATGTCCACCCATACATCATCAAAAGCAGGAGTGGATGTGTTCGGCTACAAGAAGGTTTGAATGTCTGAGCATAGTTTGTAAAAAGCGGGTAAGAAAAGGTTCGAATGCCCGAACATACACCATCAAAAGAGGGAGCGGAGGTGTTCCGCTGTAAGGTGTGATCGTCCGACCATAGTTGGTAAAAAGCGGGTAAGAAAAGGTTAAAATACCCGACTGTACACAATCAAAAGAGGGAGCGGAGTCGTTCAGCTAAGAGAAGGTGTGAAAGTCCGACCATGGTTTGTAAAAAGCGGGTAAGAAAAAGTTCGTATGCCCGAATATACACCATCAAAAGAGGGAGTGGAGGTGTTCGGCTGCAAGAAGGTGTGAACGTCCGACCAAAGTTTGTAAAAAGCAGTTAAGAAATGGTTCGAATATCTAACCAAACATAATAAAAAGCGGGAGCAGAGCTGTTCGACTGCAAGTAGGTGGGAATGTCAGATCATAATTTGCAAAAAGCTGATGAGAAAGGGTGAGAATGCCCGACTATACACCATCAAATGCGGGAGCGGAGTTGTTCGGCTGTGAGTAGGTGTGAATCTCCGAGCATAGTTTGTAAAAAGGGGGTAAGAATAGGTTCGAATGCCCGAATATACACCATCAAAAGAGGGAGCGGAGGTGTTCCGCTGTAAGAAGGTGTGAAAGTCCGACGTTAGTTGGTAAAAAGTGGGTAAGAAAAGGTTAAAATTCCCGACTGTACCCAATCAATAGCGGGAGTGGAGTTTTTCGTCTGCAAGAAGGTGTGAACGTCCGACCAAAGTTTGTATAAAGCAGTTAAGAAAAGGTTCTAATATCTAACCAAACATAATCAAATGCGGGAGCGGAGGTGTTTGGCTGTGAGTAGGTGTGAATCTCCGACCATAATTGCTGAAAAATGTGTTAGAAAATGTAAGAATGCCGGACCATTCATCATCAAAAGCGGGAGAGGTGTTCAGCTGCAAGAAGCTGTGAATGTCCAGCCATAATTACTCACAAACGGGTAAAAAAAAGGTAGTATTGCCAGACCAAACATGATCAAAACAGGGAGCGGAGGTGGTACAGCTGCAAGAAGGTGTGAATGTCCGACTAAACTTTGTAAAAAGCGGGTACGACAAGGTGCAAATGCCCGACGATGTATGAGGTCTTTAGGAGGTTTCGGCTGCAAGAAGGTCTGAATGTCTGAATTATGGGTGGTCTGAATGTCCACCCATAATTCCTGAAAAATGGGTAAAAAAAAGGTGCGAATGCCCAACCATACATCATCAAAAGCAGGAGAGGATGTGTTCGGCTGCAAGAAGGTGTGAATGTCCGACTAAACTTTGTAAAAAGCGGGTACGACAAGGTGCGAATGCCTGACAATGCATGATCAAAAGCGGGAGCGGAGGTGTTCAGCTGCAATAAGGTCTGAATGTCCATCAATAATTGCTAGAAAACATGAAAGAAAATTTTCGAATATCAAATCGCAAATGATCATAAGCGGGAGAGGAGGTGTTTAGCTGCAAGAAGGTGTGAATGTCCAACCATACATCATCAAAAGCAGGAGTGGATGTGTTCGGCTACAAGAAGGTTTGAATGTCTGAGCATAGTTTGTAAAAAGCGGGTAAGAAAAGGTTCGAATGCCCGAACATACACCATCAAAAGAGGGAGCGGAGGTGTTCCGCTGTAAGGTGTGATCGTCCGACCATAGTTGGTAAAAAGCGGGTAAGAAAAGGTTAAAATACCCGACTGTACACAATCAAAAGAGGGAGTGGAGTCGTTCAGCTAAGAGAAGGTGTGAAAGTCCGACCATGGTTTGTAAAAAGTGGGTAAGAAAAGGTTCGTATGCCCGAATATACACCATCAAAAGAGGGAGTGGAGGTGTTCGGCTGCAAGAAGGTGTGAACGTCCGACCAAAGTTTGTAAAAAGCAGTTAAGAAATGGTTCGAATATCTAACCAAACATAATAAAAAGCGGGAGCAGAGCTGTTCGACTGCAAGTACGTGTGAATGTCAGATCATAATTTGCAAAAAGCTGATGAGAAAGGGTGAGAAGTCCCAACTTTACAACATCAAATGCGGTAGCGGAGTTGTTCGGCTGTAAGTAGGTGTGAATCTCCGACCATAATTGCTGAAAAATGTGTTAGAAAAGGTAAGAATGCCGGTCCATACATCATCAAAAGCGGGAGAGGTGGTGTTCGGCTGCAAGTAGGTGTGAATGTCCATAATTACTCACACACGGGTAAGAAAAGGTAGTATTGCCAGACCATACATGATCAAAACAGGGAGCGGAGTTGGTGCAGCTGCAAGAAGGTGTGAATGTCCGACTAAAGTTTGTAAAAAGCGGGTAAGACAAAGTGCGAATGCCCGACAATGTATGATCAAAAGAGGGAGCGGAGGTGTTCGGCTGCAAGAAGGTCTGAATGTCCAACCATAATTTGTAAAAACCGGGAAGAAAAGAATCGAAAGCCCGACTATACACCATCAAAAGCGGGAGCAGAGGGGTTCAGCTGCAAGAAGGTCTGCATGTCCATCAATAATTGCTTTAAAACATGAAAGAAAATTTTCGAATATCAAACCGCACATGATCACAAGCGGGAGAGGAGGTGTTCGGCTGCAAGAAGGTGTGAATGTCCTCCCATAATTCCTGAAAAATGGGTAAAAAAAGGTGCGAATGCCCAACCATACATTATCAAAACAGGGAGCAGAGATGGTTCAGCTGCAAGGTGTAAATTTCTGACTAAAGTTTTTAAAAAGCGGTTTAAAAACTGATTTGTCCTTCATAGTTATCCATGTCTAAAAATGTTTGAAGCAACTTCCTCATATTACCCTGAATGAGAAAGAACCACACTTGTGATTAAGCCATACGTTCCTTTTGAGGAGTTCTGCATGATTTGGGATTTTGCTATTAAATAAATTCCTTCACTCAAACCGAGTGAAAACTGATTTTACCTTCATATTTATGAATGTCTAGATCAACTTCAACAAAGAACAACATTGTATTTTGCAGTAGAAGAAGTTGAAATTGATCTAGACATTGATAAATATGAAGTTCAAAGCAGTTTCCACTTGGTTTGAGTGAAGGAATGAATTTTATAGCAAAATCGGAAATCCTGCACTCCTCAAAAGGATGCTTCTTTCTCATTCAGGGTAATATGAGGAACTTTATGCTTGATACATTTTTAGACATGGATAATTATGAAGGACAAAGCAATTTTAACTTGGTTTGAGCAAAGCAATTCATTTACAGGAAAATCCGAAATCGTGCAGAACTCATGAAAGCAAGCTTTTTCTCGGATTCCTTATCCTCCAGTGTTGCTCTTTCCTATACTGTAAAATACAACGTTATTCTTTGTTGAAATTGATCTAGACATTGATAAATATGTAGGACAAAGCAGTTTTCACTTGGTTTGAGTGAAGGAATTAATTTTATACATAAAATCCCAAATCATGCAGAACGTATGAAAAGAAGCTTATTCTCGGATTCCTGATCCTTCAGTGTTGCTCTTTCTTCTACTGCAAAATACACTGTTGTTATTTATTGAAGTCGATCTAGACATTGATAAATATGAAGGACAAAGCAGTTTTCACTTGGTTTGAGTGAAGGAATTAATTTTATACATAAAATCCCAAATCGTGCAGAACTCATGAAAATAAGCTTATTCTCGGATTCCTAAAACTTTTGATCTGCTCTTTCTTTTACTGCAAATTACAACGTTTTTTTTTTTTTAAATCTATCTAGATATAGATAAATATTAAGGTAATAGCCGTTTTAACATAGTTTGAGTGAAGGAATTCATTTTATAGATAAAATCCCAAATCATGCAGAACTCCTCAAAAGGGGCGTATGGCCTTATCACAAGTGTGGTTCTTTCTCATTCAGGGTAATATGAGGAAGTTTATGCTTGAAATATATGTAGAAATGGGTACATATGAAGGACAAAGCAGTTTTAACTTAGTTTGAGTGAAGGAATTTATTTTATAGCAAAATCCGAAATCGTGCAGAACTCATGAAAGCAAGCTTATTCTCGGATTCCTGATCCTTCAGTGCTGCTCTTTCTTCTACTGCAAAATACAACGTTGTTCTTTGTTTAAGTCGATGTAGACATTGATAAAGATGAATGACAAAGCAGTTTTAATTTGGTTTGAGTGAAGGAATTCATTTTATAGTAAAATCCCAAATCGTGCAGAACTCATGAAAATAAGCTTATTCTCGGATTCCTAAAACTTTTGATCTGCTCTTTCTTTTACTGCAAATTACAACTTTTTTTTTTTTTTAAATCTATCTAGACATTGATAAATATTAAGGTAATAGCCGTTTTAACATAGTTTGAGTGAAGGAATTCATTTTATAGATAAAATCCCAAATCATGCAGAACTCCTCAAAAGGGGCGTATGGCTTAATGACAAGTGTGGTTCTTTCTCATTCAGGGTAATATGAGAAAGTTTATGCTTGAAATATATGTAGAAATGGGTACATATGAAGGACAAAGCAGTTTTAACTTAGTTTGAGTGAAGGAATTTATTTTATAGCAAAATCCGAAATCGTGCAGAACTCATGAAAGCAAGCTTATACGGATTCCTGAAACATTAGATTTATTCTTTCTTTTATTGCAAAGTACAACGTTGTTTTTTGTGGAAATCTATCTAGACATTGATAAATACCAGCCGAACATCTCTGCTGTCACTTTTGATAATTTATGGTTGGGCATTCTTACCTTTTCTTACCCGCATTTTATAAATTATGATCCAACATTCACACCTACTTGCAGTCGAACACCTTCTCTCCCGCTTTTGATGATGTATGGTTGGGCATTCGCACCTTTTTTTACCCATTTTTCAGTAATTATGGATGGATATTCAACCCTTCTTACAGCCGAAAACCTCCGCTGCCGCTTTTGATGGTTTATAGTCTGGCTTTCGAGCCTTTTCTTGCCCGGTTTTTACAAATTATGGTTGGACATTCAGACCGTGCAGCCGAAAACCTCCGCTCCCTCTTTTGATCATACATTGTCGGGCATTCGCACCTTGTCTTACCCGCTTTTTACAAACTTTAGTCGGACATTCACACCTTCTTGCAGCTGAACCACCTCCGCTCCCTGTTTTGATCATGTTTGGTCTGGCAATACTTCCTTTTCTTACCCGTTTGTGAGTAATTATGGCTGGATATTCACATCTTCTTGCAGCTGAACACCTCTCCCACTTTTGATGATGAATGGTCCGGCATTCTTACCTTTTCTAACACATTTTTCAGCAATTATGGTCGGACATTCACACCTACTCACAGCCGACCAACTCCGCTCCCGCATTTGATGGTGTATAGTCGGGTATTCTCACCCTTTCTCATCAGCTTTTTGCAAATTATGATCTGACATTCACACCTACTTGCAGTCGAACAGCTCTGCTCCCGCTTTTGATTATGTTTGGTTAGATATTCGAACATTTTCTTAACTGCTTTTTACAAACTTTGGTGGGACGTTCACACCTTCTTGCAGACGAACAACTCCTTCCCGCTATTGATTGTGTACAGTCGGTATTGTAACCTTTTCTTACCCACTTTTTACCAACTATGGTCGGACGTTCTTACCTTCTTACAACGGAACACCTCCGCTCCCTCATTTGATGGTGTATATTCGGGCATTCGAACCTTTTCTTACCCGCCTTTTATCTATGGTCGGACATTCAGACCTTCTTGCAGCTGAACACCTCCGCTCCCACTTTTGATGGTGTATAGTCGGGCTTTCGAGCCTTTTCTTCCCCGGTTTTTACAAATTATGGCTGGACATTCAGACCTTGCAGCCGAAAACCTCCACTCCCTCTTTTGATAATACATTGTCGGGCATTCGCACCTTGTTTTACCCGCTTTTTACAAACTTTAGTCAGAAATTCACACCTTGCAGCTGAACCACCTCCGCTCCCTGTTTTGATCATGTATGGTCTGGCAATACTACCTTTTCTCACCCGTTTGTGAGTAATTATGGCTGGACATTCACACCTACTTGCAGCCGAACACCACCTCTCCCGCTTTTGATGATGTATGGACCGGCATTCTTACCTTTTCTAACACATTTTTCAGCAATTATGGTCGGAGATTCACACCTTCTCAGAGCCGAACAACTCCGCTACCGCATTTGATGGTGTATAGTCAGGACTTCTCACCCTTTCTCATCAGCTTTTTTCAAATTATGATCTGACATTCACACCTACTTGCAGTCGAACAGCTCTGCTCCCGCTTTTGATTATGTTTGGTTGGACATTCGAACCTTTTCTTAACTACTTTTTACAAACTTTGGTCGGACATTCACACCTTCTTGTAGCCGAACACATCCACTCCTGCTTTTGATGATGTATGGTTGGGCATTCGCACCTTTTTTTACCCATTTTTCAGGAATTATGGGTGGACATTTAGACCTTCTTGCAGCTGAACACCTCCGCTCCTACTTTTGATCATACATTGTCAGGCATTCGCACCTTGTCTTACCCGCTTTTTACAAACTTTAGTCGAACATTCACACCTTTTTGCAGCCGAACACCACCTCTCCCGCTTTTGATGATGTATGGTCCGGCATTCTTACCTTTTCTAACACATTTTTCAGCAATTATGGTTGGACATTCACACCTTCTTGCAGCCGAACACTTCCGCTCCACCTTTTAGTGTTCTATCACACCTTTTTTTTCACCGCATTTTATAGATTATGGTTGGAAATTCTCAACCACTCTCATCCGAAGACCTCTCCTCCCGCTTTTGTTAATATATTTAAACTTTAGTCGGACATTCACACCTTCTTGAAGCTGAACCACCTCCGCTCCCTCTTTTGATCATGTATGGTCTGGCAATGCTAACTTTTCTTACCCGTTTGTGAGTAATTATGGCTGGACATTCACACCTACTTGCAGCCGAACACCACCTCTCTCGCTTTTGATGATGTATGGACCGGCATTCTTACCTTTTCTAACACATTTTTCAGCAATTATTGTCGGACATTCACACCTATTCAGAGCCGAACACCTCCGCTCCCGCATTTGATGGTGTATAGTCGGGCATTCTCACCCTTTCTCATCAGCTTTTTTCAAATTATGATCTGACATTCACACCTGCTTTTGATAATGTATGGTTTGTCATTCGCACCTTTTTTTACCCATTTTTCATGAATTATGGGAGGACATTCACACCTTCCTGCAGCCGAACACCTCCTCTCCCGCTTATGATCATGTGCGGTTTGATATTCGAAAATTTTCTTTCATGTTTTCTAGCAATTATTGATGGACATTCAGACCTTCTTGCAGCTGAACACCTCCGCTCCCGCTTTTGATGGTGTATAGTCTGGCTTTCCAGCCTTTTCTTCCCCGGTTTTTACAAATTGTGGTTGGACATTCAGACCTTCTTGCAGCCGAAAACCGCTCCCTCTTTTGATCATACATTGTCGGGCATTCACACCTTTTCTTACCCGCTTTTTACAAACTTGCACCTTCTTACAGCGGAACACCTCCGCTCCCTCTTTTGATGGTGTATGTTCGGGCATTCAAACCTTTTCTTACCCACTTTTTACAAACTTTGGTTGGATATTCAAACCTTCTTGTAGCCGAACACATCCACTCCTGCTTTTGATGATGTATGGTTGGGCATTCAAACCTACTTGTTGCCCGCTTTTTACTATGGTCGGCCATTCACAGCTTCCTCTCCACCATACTTGTATGGTGGGATGTTCACACCCACTTGCATCCACTTTTGTTGATATTTAGTCGGTCATTCGCACCTTACCCGCTTTTGGCAAACTATGGCCTTCTTGAAGCCAAACACCTCTGATCTCGCTTTTGATGATGTAAGGTTGGGCATTCAGACCTTGCTTCACCTGCTTTTCACCAAATATAGTCGGACATTCACACCTTCTTGCAGCCGAACACTTCCGCTCCACCTTTTAGTGTTCTATGGGGCATTCACACCTTTTTTTTCACCGCATTTTATAGATTATGGTTGGAAATTCTCAACCACTCTCATCCAAAGACCTCTCCTCCCGCTTTTGTTAATATACAGTCAGGCATTCGAACCTTTTCTTACCTGCTTTTTACAAATTATGGTCGGACATTCACACCTACTTGCAGCCGAATATTTCCGCTCCACCTTTTAGTGATGTATGGTTGGCATTTGCACCTTTTCTTACCCTCTTTTTATACTGATTGCTGAAGATTAAGTTGTTCTTTCTCAAACTACAAATTTTTTTTTATTGTTGAAACTTGATTTGAAGTGGATAAATAAAGAGGACAAACAGTTTTAAGTCAGGCTGATAGAAGGAATTAATTTTTTAGCAAAATCTGTACTTCGTCATATGTCGAGAGATGCTTATTGCTGAAGAAGTTCTTTCTCATTCTACAAAGTACAACGTTGTTTATCGTTGAAACTTGATTAGACATGAATAAATATGAAGGACAAAGCAGTCTTAACTTGGTTTAAGTTAAGGAATTCGTTTTATAGGAGAATCCGAATTCGTGCATAACTCGTAAAATAGAGCTTATTTTCGGATTCCTGAAGAATGAGTCTGGTTCTTTCTCATAATACAAAGTTTGTTGTTTATTGTTGAAACTTCATCAGAAGTGAAGAAATAAATGAATGCCTATCAACAAATGTGGGATCTAAACTCTAGTGCTTCCTCTAAAATAATTTCCATCCATCCATCATCTGCCGCTTATCCGGGGGTCGGGTCGCGGGGGCAGCAGCTTGAGTAGAGAAACCCAGACGTCTCTGTCCCCGGCCACTTCCTCCAGCTCTTCCGGGGGGACCCCGAGGCGTTCCCAGGCCAGCCGAGAGACATAGTCTCTCCAGCGTGTCCTGGGTCTTTCCCGGGGTCTCCTCCCAGTGGGACGTGCCCGGAACACCTCCCCAGGGAGGCGCCCAGGGGGCATCCTAACCAGATGCCCGAGCCACCTCATCTGACTCCTCTCAATGCGGAGGAGCAGCGGTTCTACTCCGAGCCCCTCCCGGAAGACTGAGCTTCTCACCCTATCTCTAAGGGAGAGCCCAGACATCCTGCGGAGGAAACCCATTTCGGCCTCTTGTATTCGCGATCTTGTTCTTTCGGTCACTACCCACAACTCGTGACCATAGGTGAGGATGGGAACGTAGATTGACCAGTAAGTAGAGAGCTTCGCCTTCTGGCTCAGCTCCCTCTTCACAACGACGGGTCGGTGCAGAGCCCGCAACACTGCAGACGCCGCACCGATCCACCCGTCAATCTCCCGCTCCATTCGTCCCTCACTCGTGAACAAGACCCCGAGATACTTGAACTCCTCCACTTGGGGAAGGATCTCATTCCCGACCCGGAGAGAGCATTCCACCCTTTTCCGGCTGAGAACCATAGTCTCGGATTTGGAGGTGCTGATTCTCATCCCAGCCGCTTCACACTCGGCTGCAAATCGCTCCAGTGAGAGCTGAAGGTCACGGCCTGACGACGCTAACAGAACCACATCATCTGCAAAAAGCAGAGACCCGATTCTGAGGTCGCCAAATCGGACACCCTCAACGCCCTGGCTGCGCCTAGAAATTCTGTCCATAAAAGTTAGGAACAGAATCGGTGACAAAGGGCAGCCCTGACGGAGTCCAACTCTCACCGGAAACGTATCCGACTTACTGCCGGCAATGCGGACCAAACTCTGGCACCGGTCATACAGAGACCGAACAGCCCCTATCAAGGGGTCCGGCACTCCATATTCCCGGAGCACCCCCCACAGGACTCCACGAGGGACACGGTCGAACGCTTTCTCCAAGTCCACAAAACACATGTAGACTGGTTGGGCGAACTCCCATGCACCCTCCAGGATCCTGCCGAGGGTATAGAGCTGGTCCACTGTTCCACGGCCAGGACGAAAGCCACACTGCATCTCCTGAATCCGAGGCTCGATTATCCGACGGATCCTCCTCTCCAATACCCCCGAATAGACCTTACCAGGGAGGCTGAGGTGTGTGATACCCCTATAGTTGGAACACACCCTCCGGTCCCCCTTTTTAAAGAGGGGGACCACCACCCCAATCTGCCAGTCCAGAGGCACTGTCCCCGATGTCCACGCGATGCTGCAGAGGCGTGTCAGCCAAGACAGCCCTACAACATCCAGAGCCTTGAGAAACTCAGGACGGACCTCATCCACCCCCGGGGCCTTGCCACCGAGGAGCTTTTTGACCACCTCGGCAACCTCAGCCCCAGAAATGGGAGGCCCCGTCTCCGAGCTCTCCGACTCTGCCTCTTCCGAGCACGTGTTGGTAGGATTGAGGAGTTCCTCGAAGTACTCCCCCCACCGACTCACAACATCCCTAGTTGAGGTCAGCAAAGCCCCGTCCCCACTGTAAACAGTGTTGACTGTGAGCCGCTTCCCCCCCCTGAGACGCCGGATGGTGGACCAGAATCTCTTCGAGGCCGTCCGGAAATCGTTCTCCATGGTCTCACCGAACTCCTCCCAGGCCCGAGTTTTTGCCTCAGCAACCGCCGAAGCCGCGGCCCGTCTGGCCTGTCGGTACCTATCAGCTGTTTCCAGGGTCCCACTGGCCAAAAAGGCCCGATAGGACTCCTTCTTCAGCTTGACGGCTTCCCTCACCACTGGTGTCCACCAGCAGGTTCGAGGGTTGCCGCCACGACAGGCACCGACCACCTTACGGCCACAACTCCGATCAGCTGCCTCGGCAATGGAGTCACGGAACATGGCCCATTCGGACTCAATGTCCCCCACCTCCCCCGGGATATGGTTGAAGCTCTGCCGGAGGTGGGAGTTAAAGCTCCTTCTGACGGGGGATTCTGACAAACGCTCCCAGCAGACCCTCACAATACGTTTGGGCCTGCTAGGTCTGATTGGCATCCTCCCCCACCAGCGGAGCCAACTCACCACCAGGTGGTGATCAGTTGACAGCTCCGCCCCTCTCTTCACCCGAGTGTCCAGGACATACGGCCGCAAGTCCGATGATACAACCACAAAGTCGATCATCGAACTGCGGCCAAGGGTGTCCTGGTGCCAAGTGCACATATGGACACCCTTATGTCTGAACATGGTGTTCGTTATGGACAGTCCATGACCAGCACAGAAGTCCAACAACATAACACCACTCTGGTTCAGATCGGGGGGGCCGTTCCTCTCAATCACACCCCTCCAGGTCTCACTGTCATTGCCCACGTGAGCATTGAAGTCCCCCAGCAGAACGAGGGAGTCTCCGGTAGGAGCATTCTCCAGTGCCTCCCCCAGAGACTCCAAAAAGGGTGGGTACTCTGAACTGCTGTTTGGCGCATAGGCACAAACAACAGTCAGGACTCGTCCCCCCACCCGAAGGCGGAGGGAGGCTACCCTCTCGTTCACTGGGGTAAACCCCAATGTACTGGCACACAGCCGGGGGGCAATAAGTATGCCCACACCTGCTCTGCGCCTCTCACCACGGGCAACTCCAGAGTGGAAGAGAGTCCAACCCCTCTCAAGAGGACTGGTTCCAGAGCCCGAGCCGTGCGTCGAGGTGAGTCCGACTATATCTAGCCGGAACCGCTCAGCCTTGCGCACCAGCTCCGGCTCCTTCCCCAACAGAGAGGTGACATTCTAAAATAATTTCCTTTCTCAATTCAGAAATTTGTGTGTGTAAGTCACAACACCCGTGACACCAAAACGGCTTTCTTTTCTCTCTTTTCTCTACACTCTACACTGTGAGCACACACACCAAATCAGAAAGGCTTTTTTCTCTCTTTTCTACCTTATGGACTGGGGGGACACAAAACCGCTCTCTCTTTTTTTTTTTGATTGTGTGCCAGGGCGTTGTCTCACGTATTAGATTATGCTTAAGATACGAATGGGTTTATCAGTCACATCAGAATCCATACATACTGATCCTCCCGTAATAAAATGGTCGGATCTTATCAAACACACTTTGTTTCTTGTGACAATCAAGTCAGCGAAACAGCGTATACACGTCAAGACCCTGAATCAAGTTTGCCACAAGAACTCATAAGTTTGGCAGTATTGCTCTGCCGTCAGCAATCATATACCCATTTTATTTTCGTGAGACATGTGCAGGCACCTGTTCATCTACTGTTCTATCACTATGAATTAGTTTATCTATTATCAATAAGGATACTTCTACAACTACTATCAAAGTATGTCCGGACTTCTTATGTTGTCAGTTGCTATATATGAATAAGTGGGTAGCTACTGACAAGCATTAAGCATGTCACACAGCCCAAACATATAACATTTCAGGACACACCACACAGTTAACAACCACAGTGAAGCGTGTCAAAGCCCAAACATGTAACATTCAACAGGACACTTACACAACACATTCAAATCAAACAGTCAGACAACATACAAGAACATATACCCCAGCCAGCATTGCTCCCTGCCTATTTTCCTACAGCTCACTATGTGTGTGCACACCTTTATTCACAAACTCTTCAACTTATACTCTTTTACCGAAGCTGCTACAGCTCGATTGGCCGAATACCCTTAGATCCTATTTCGGTGAATTTGACATCTGCCTTACATGTAACAGATTAGCGGTTTAGCAGTTTTAATTTAGTTTGAGTGAAGGAATTCATTTTATAGCAAAATCCGAAATCGTGAAGAACTCATGAAAGTAAGCTTATTCTCGGATTCCTGAAACTTTAGATTTGTTCTTTCTTTTACTACAAAGTACAACGTTGTTTTGTTTTTTTTTGACAGTTTTAACATAGTTTGAGTGAAGGAATTCATTTTATAGATAAAATCCCAAGAGTCTGCTGAGAAAAGAGAGTGAATGCGAAGTAGACTTTAACACGGCTCTGGGAGCGAGCAGAGTGTGGGCTAAGCGGGAGAATTGCTTGAAAGAAACGCGACACCGAATGAGTGGTCAGAACAAAGCCTCAATACGGTGTTCCCGTGGTGTTTTTACTCTGTGCAAAAGACAAGGCAGCCATCGAATAGGGCCCGATTGTTCCTACTTGGTCAGCCGAGGAGCAAGGGGGGGGAGAAAGCGTCTCAATCAAGCAAAGCTCACCATGGGGAAGGTGGCTATGCCAACTAGCCTGATGCCCTGCTCCCGCAGTGACGGATAATCGCACTCTGGTTTCTCTTCATAACGTACAACTCTTTCGCCTTTTATTAAAGACTTCCGTGGAGAGCAGCACTAATGAGTTGTTTCTATTTTTGGCAGGCTTTACCTTTGCGGGTGAAGCCCTTTCTGTCTGTGCAAAAAAAATCTTGTTACTGTGCAGAGTGACTTCTCTGAGTAGAGTCGCCTTACCTGTTGCGACTGTGCCGATGTTTGAAGCTGGAGTGCAAAGGTGTTGCTTGAATGGTGCTTGCTGGAGCGTGCGGGAGTGCAAAGTTATACCATTTAAAAGGGCTGAAGAGTGCTCATTGCAGCGGGTGGGCCATAGTAAAAAGCGGTTGAGAAAAGGTGCGAATGTCAAACCATACATGATCAAAATAGGGAGCGGAGGTGTTTGGCCGCGACAAGGTGTGAATGTCCACCCATAATTAATGAAAAGCGGGCAACGAGTAGGTTCGAATGCCCAACCATACATCATCAAAAGCAGGAGTGGATGTGTTCGGCTACAAGAAGGTTTGAATGTCTGACCATAGTTTGTAAAAAGCGGGTAAGAAAAGGTTCGAATGCCCGAACATACACCATCAAAGGAGGGAGCGGAGGTGTTCCGCTGTAAGAAGGTGTGAATGTCCAACCATAGTTGGTAAAAAGCGGGTAAGAAAAGGTTAAAATACCCGACTGTACACAATCAATAGCGGGAGCGGAGTTATTCGGCTACTAAAAGGTGTGAAAGTCCGACCATGGTTTGTAAAAAGCGGGTAAGAAAAGGTTCGAATGCCCGACAATGTATGATCAAAAGAGGGAGCAGAGGTTTTCGGCTGAAAGAAGGTCTGAATGTCCAACCATAATTTGTAAAAACTGGGGAAGAAAAGGCTCGAAAGCCCGACTATACACCATCAACAGCTGGAGCGGAGGTGTTCAGCTGCAAGAAGGTCTGAATGTCCATCAATAATTGCTAGAAAACATGAAAGAGAATTTTCGAATATCAAACCAAACATGATCATAAGCGGGAGAGGAGGTGTTCAGCTGCAAGAAGGTGTGAATGTCCAGCCATAATTACTGAAAAATGGGTAATAAAAGTTGCGAATGCCCAACCATACATCATCAAAAGCAGGAGTGGATGTGTTCGGCTACAAGAAGGTTTGAATGTCCGACCATAGTTTGTAAAAAGCGGGTAAGAAAAGGTTCGAATGCCCGAACATACACCATCAAAAGAGGGAGCGGAGGTGTTCCGCTGTAAGAAGGTGTGAATGTCCGACCATAGTTGGTAAAAAGCGGATAAAAAAAGGTGAAAATTCCCGACTGTACACAATCAATAGTGGGAGCGGAGTTGTTCAGCTACAAGAAGGTGTGAAAGTTCGACCATGGTTTGTAAAAAGCGGGTGAGAAAAGGCTCGTATGCCCGGATATACACCATCAAAAGCGGAAGCGGAGGTGTTCGGCTTCAAGAAGACATGAACGTCCAACCAAAGTTTGTAAAAAGCAGTTAAGAAAAGGTTTGAATATCCAACCAAACATAATCAAAAGCGGGAGCAGAGCTGTTCGACTGCAAGTAGGTGTGAATGTCAGATCATAATTTGCAAAAAGCTGATGAGAAAGGGTGAGAATGCCCGACTATACACAATCAAATGCGGGAAAGGAGTTGTTCGGCTGTGAGTAGGTGTAAATCTCCGACCATAATTGCTGAAAAATGTGTTAGAAAAGGTAAGAATGCCGGTCCATACATCATCAAAAGCGGGAGAGGTGGTGTTCGGCTGCAAGTAGGTGTGAATGTGCGACTAAAGTTTATAACAAGCGTGTAAGACAAGATACTATTGCCAGACCATACATGATCAAAACAGGGAGCGGAGGTGGTTCAGCTGCAAGAAGGTGTTAATGTGCGACTAAAGTTTATAAGAAGCGGGTAAGACAAGGTGCGAATGCCCGACAATGTATGATCAAAAGAGGGAGCAGAGGTTTTCGGCTGAAAGGTCTGAATGTCCAACCATAATTTGTAAAAACCAGGGAAGAAAAGGCTCGAAAGCCCGACTATACACCATCAAAAGCGGGAGCGGAGGTGTTCAGCTGCAAGTAGGTGTAAATGTCAGATCATAATTTGCAAAAAGCTGATGAGAAAGGGTGAGAATGCCCGACTGTACACCATCAAATTTGGGAGCGGAGGTGTTCGGCTGTGAGTAAGTGTGAATGTCCGACCATAATTGCTGAAAAATGTGTTAGAAAAGTAAGAATGCAGGACAATTCATCATCAAAAGCGGGAGAGGTGTTTAGCTGCAAGAACCTGTGAATGTCCAGCCATAATTACTCACAAACGGGTAAGAAAAGGTAGTATTGCCAGACCATACATGATCAAAACAGGGAGCGGAGGTGGTTCAGCTGCAAGGTGTGAATGTCTGACTAAAGTTTGTAAAAAGCGGGTAAGACAAGGTGCGAATGCCTGACAATGTATGATCAAAAGAGGGAGCGGAGGTTTTCGGCTGCAAGGTCTGAATGTCCAACCATAATTTGTAAAAACCGGGGAAGAAAAGGCTCGAAAGCCCGACTATACACCGTCAAAAGCGGGAGCGGAGGTCTTCCGCTGTAAGGTGTGAATGTCCGACCATAGTTTGTAAAAAGCGGGTAAGAAAAGGTTAAAATACCCGACTGTACACAATCAAAAGACGGAGCGGAGTTGTTCAGCTAAGAGAAGGTGTGAAAGTCCGACCATGGTTTGTAAAAAGCGGGTAAGAAAAGGTTCGTATGCCCGAATATACACCATCAAAAGAGGGAGTGGAGGTGTTCGGCTGCAAGAAGGTGTGAACGTCCGACCAAAGTTTGTAAAAAGCAGTTAAGAAATGGTTCGAATATCTAACCAAACATAATAAAAAGCGGGAGCAGAGCTGTTCGACTGCAAGTACGTGTGAATGTCAGATCATAATTTGCAAAAAGCTGATGAGAAAGGGTGAGAAGTCCCAACTTTACAACATCAAATGCGGTAGCGGGGTTGTTCGGCTGTAAGTAGGTGTGAATCTCCGACCATAATTGCTGAAAAATGTGTTAGAAAAGGTCCATACATCATCAAAAGCGGGAGAGGTGGTGTTCGGCTGCAAGTAGGTGTGAATGTCCATTCATAATTACTCACACACGGGTAAGAAAAGGTAGTATTGCCAGACCATACATGATCAAAACAGGGAGCGGAGTTGGTGCAGCTGCAAGAAGGTGTGAATGTCCGACTAAAGTTCGTAAAAAGCGGGTAAGACAAAGTGCGAATGCCCGACAATGTATGATCAAAAGAGGGAGCGGAGGTGTTCGGCTGCAAGAAGGTCTGAATGTCCAACCATAATTTGTAAAAACCGGGAAGAAAAGAATCGAAAGCCCGACTATACACCATCAAAAGCGGGAGCAGAGGGGTTCAGCTGCAAGAAGGTCTGCATGTCCATCAATAATTGCTTTAAAACATGAAAGAAAATTTTCGAATATCAAACCGCACATGATCACAAGCGGGAGAGGAGGTGTTCGGCTGCAAGAAGGTGTGAATGTCCTCCCATAATTCCTGAAAAATGGGTAAAAAAAGGTGCGAATGCCCAACCATACATTATCAAAACAGGGAGCGGAGATGGTTCAGCTGCAAGGTGTAAATTTCTGACTAAAGTTTTTAAAAAGCGGTTTAAAAACTGATTTGTCCTTCATAGTTATCCATGTCTAAAAATGTTTGAAGCAACTTCCTCATATTACCCTGAATGAGAAAGAACCACACTTGTGATTAAGCCATACGTTCCTTTTGAGGAGTTCTGCATGATTTGGGATTTTGCTATTAAATAAATTCCTTCACTCAAACCGAGTGAAAACTGATTTTACCTTCATATTTATGAATGTCTAGATCGACTTCAACAAAGAACAACATTGTATTTTGCAGTAGAAGAAGTTGAAATTGATCTAGACATTGATAAATATGAAGTTCAAAGCAGTTTCCACTTGGTTTGAGTGAAGGAATGAATTTTATAGCAAAATCGGAAATCCTGCACTCCTCAAAAGGAACGTATTGCTCAACCAAAGGGATGCTTCTTTCTCATTCAGGGTAATATGAGGAACTTTATGCTTGATACATTTTTAGACATGGATAATTATGAAGGACAAAGCAATTTTAACTTGGTTTGAGCAAAGCAATTCATTTACAGTGTTAGCCCGGTTTTTTCATTGGATGCCCAAGAACAAGCTGGAGAAATCGTTTATTAAAAAAGTATTTATTAGTGGTCACAAGTAGAGTATATTGCAGCGCTGGACTCGGAGTGCCAGAGCTCCCGCAGGAAATCCGTCAGGCCGAGCCCCGTTATCCGGAAACATGTCATATTTATATTCAGCTTTATCTCACAGAAGTTGTTTTCACACTTGTCAGAGTATAATTGGCCAGTTTTGGGTGACATGCTCATGCCAGCTGCTGTCCTTGTTGTGTTCTTTGGATGTGATAAACAATGTGTGTGTGTGTGAGTGCTGTTTTAGGCGTGGATCTAATGTACCAGACCTATCTGCCCTAATAGAGATGTTTTGTCTGACCCAGTTGTTTATGTCCTTCTAAGGTCTTGGACCATTTAAGGTCATCTGTTGTGCAGTATGAGCAGAGTGGAAAAGTACCAGCTAGGAACATAGGTTATTTAGGAAAATACAGAATATGAATTTATAATGTCTAAGATCAAAGCCAATTATAACAACTCCCCCTTTTGACATGATTTAATCATGTCAACTAAATGAGGTAGGACCGTTATATTCTGTATTGTGTAACACCTGTTAGCGGCAGCCAACTTAGCAGGTCCCCAAACTGCAAGTGGCCAACTACCTTGAGGTCCAGCACAACCAGACAGGAGATTCTTGTTATCCCCCTTTTGATATAACTTCATTATGTGAGCTGTTATGTGTAAGCTGTTCTTCTTTGCGATTATCAGCAGCAAGCAAGTTTTCATTGCATATGCATGTGTAAAACAATTGTAATGTGTTAGCTAAACCTTTCTGTATCAGGAGTGTTTATCATGATGCTGGGAACAGAACCTCTTTCCCAGAATAGTTCAACCTTCATTACTCAACTGATCATAACTCTGCAATGAGCACATTTCATAAAAGCTATAAGTATCACGCCTGTACGTGTATGCAAGGAATAAATCAATAAATGTTTCAATATGTCTTAAAATTAGTGTGTGTATGTGGCCCCGAACCCAATCTCTGTGTAGAATCTTAGTTCATTTTGGTCCAAAACTATATGTGGTTTAAGCAGTGGCAAGACCCTGCTCACCCATAAGTACCATTACAACACATAACAATAATTAACTAAGCTACAACAATTCATAAAATATTGAAACCCAAAAAGTGCTTAAGGCAATTAACATCACCATCAGGATCGTCCACTGTTCGCAGCGAATAGGAGCGAAAAACCCGATGGCTGATATCTGGGAAAATTCTCCTATGGCCCCATTCCCCCTTGGCGACCGACCACTTAATTACCTTTCAGTGCCTAAGGTCCCGCTCCGAACAGCCGATTCACACCAATGGCAATGGACATATTTATGATTGGCTATGATTAGTAATTGGTCTACTTAAAATCATTAAAGTACATAGGAACATCACAAAACACAACACACAAAACAATACAGTACAGACATTTAAACATGATGTGAATATGAAGATATGACCCTGTTGAGAACAGATGAGTAATGATAGTGTAAAAACTGACATTTTCTTTTGAGTGAAAATTTTATGATAACATTGTGCCGAGTGGTGAAGTGCAGCTCAGTCTCTTCTGGTCCAATCTTGTCACTGCTTGGTGTTTGGTTGTCCTTCTGGCTGAACCTCAGTTCAGCAGTCTGAGCTAACTAGGAAGGAGAGGTTACCAGCACTTCACTTCCACAAAGGGGTCTTTACCACCCGTTTTCCCTAACTAATCTTTTTCTTTGGGACAATTCAGGAGAGCATTCAGATTATTTTGTTGACAGTGGTTGAAGATTGTGTGGTTGTTCAACCATTATCTTGGCATGATGATCATGCCTCCCAGAATTTCAGACTGACGTCTTGTCAGTCACTTGGCTGTGAGTCCTGTAGAGGTTCTGCTGCCGATGCAGTTAATTTAAGCTGTGGATGAATGTTAGCAGGAGAGAACCGAGCAGCACAACATTTCATTTTCACAATGTTCTATATTCAGGAATTCCCTTTTAACAGATTCAATCCCAGTATTCATTGGTCGACCAATTAAGTTTTCATATGAACCCCAAACAAAAACAAATAAATAAACCGAAAAAAAAATAAAAAAAAAATAAAATAAAAATAAATGAAATGAAAAACAAAACAACTGGCCAGTTGATAGAAACCATGTTTTAGGACAGTACCGTAATACTCACCAACCTGCTGTACAGCATTAATGAGAAATCCAGTACCATCAACCTTTTCTGTGGAAAAACTTGAAACCATTTAGAGAAAACAGCAAGACAAAGACAAAAGAAGACAACATAGAACAAAAGACAAAAGGAAGACAACGACTCACAGAATTTTGGGAAAAACTTGAGAAGTGTTAGTAAACTATGATTAATTGTTGTATCTCCACCCCCCCGATGAGACTTAGTCTCCTCCGTATGTTAGTTCTGCTGAACTCTTCCATTGCAGTTTCTGCTCCTGTGTTGTTGCTGCAGGACAGAAATGTTTGTGGTTAGAGTTCATTTTGGGAGCAGCACAGCATCAAGAAAGCAGCCATTTCTTCTCAATGAGTAACTGATTAACCTTTTTGGGATAAATAGTGTCTGTCCTCTTAATTCAACTCAGAGTGTTTTTGATAAAATTTCAGCACGATCTGCTTAATTGTCACTTGTTACTTAATACTAAATTCTATTTAATTCTTACCAGTGGCTGTGTTTCGTGATGCTGAGCCATCCACAGACAGTTCAGGATCAGCATTAATTTTAAATTTTTAATTTTTTTTTCATTTGAATTAGAAACACTTCATGTGGTACCAACAGTGTGGCATCAGAGTTTCTTATAACATCACATGATACAATAACATATTTCCATACAAATTAGAATCAAAGACAAAGGTTTATTCTATTTTTCTATTTGTCTTAATTCCTCATTTATTTATTTTTTAGATGAGCCTTGTGGCCTTGTGCTGCTAACTTTTTCCTTAGCAGTGCCACAGCATCGTGCTTGTGTTGTCAGACATCAGATCTTTGGTTGGTTATTGATCACTGTTATCTTGCATGCATGCTTTGACCTAAGGGCCCAGATTCTTGATATTATTTTGTAATATTTTTCTTTGCTCGTAGCAGTTTTGGAATGTTAGCTAAATTGTTCAGGATCCCTCTTTTTTTTTTTTCTTGACATGAATTAGACCTTTAATCGTGCAGTTCAAAGCTCTGTGCTTTACCTTACTTTGAGCAGCTCTGCCTCAGTTTATTATGTTTTACTTAATCTTTACTTCTTTCTTCCAGTATGTGTGGATGTATGTGGATGTATGTGTACGTATAGATGTACGTGTGTGTGTGTGTGTCTGTATGTGGCCTTGGATTTCACTGTTTTGTTTTATTTTCTTCTATCTTGTGAAGCACTTTGTGCCACATTTTCTTGTATGTAAAGTGTTATAAAAATAAAGTTTGATTGATTGATTGATTCATTGATTGATTGCACCAGATTAAACAATTTGGGTCATCTCCCGTGTAATTTCTCGAATGGACCAGAACACATGATTAAAACTGTTCTCACAGAACATTTTATTCATCCCATTCATATCCTTTTCTTTCGACCAACATGTCATGACTGAGCACAGATTGGATTGTACATATTGTTTCTCAATAAATTGCAATTGAAGTGGATTGTTGCCATTTTTCAGAGATCTTTTAGTCACCTGGTGTGGAGTGGTGGGAAGAGAGGGTGTGTCCAGATTATTGTTGTAGCTCTTTGTCACTTGAGCTTTTAATGTCTGACTTTCACACAGGAGAGGTGTGAAAATTAGTTATTGTAACCCTTATTGTTTCTGCTACTGTGGTTCTACAGTCTAGTCTCCACAGTAGTGTTTTCCTTTGGTTTCATAGTCAGTGGTCCGTTCAGTCTCTGATAGAGTTTTAGTCCCCGTGGTCTAGTCTTTGTCAGTAGGTGAGGTTCCTAAGTCAGTCCGGACCTCAGTTAATGTTCTTTCGGCAGGATCTTGAGCCTGAGTACAGTGATCCTTGTGGATCCAGTTACTCAGTCTATTCTCAGTCAACCATACCTTTACACAATGTGTTGTAGCTTCTGCGTCCTGTCCATATAGGAGAGGACCAGTTAAGTTTGTTCACTTTCCTGGTCCTGTTCCTTGGTGAGTATTTATGTAACCTGTTGAGATATCCTCATCACTGTGTTATTCTGTTGTTTCACATTCATTTTCACATTCACACAAGTTTCCATACTGTAGTACAACAAGGGGTGAGCCTGTTGGTGCAGTTGTAAATGGACAGGGTGTTTCCTCCCTGTCATGACCTCATGTGGGACAACATGACAACATTCATGGTGGCATTTGGAGTAAATCTTAGGCTAACACAATACGTAGAGCTTCAGCCCAGGTTAACTGTGTGTCTGCACAGACTTCTGTTCGGCCTTTATGATGGTTCTATTTGCTCTTTTCACTAGTCCTTGTAAAGCTGGGTGAGAGACTGCACCAAGCTTATGTGTAATTCCAAACATCTTTTCTACTTCTCTTAGTTCTTCATTAGAAAAGTGAGTGAGTACCATTGTCTGATCTTATCACTTCTGGTACCCCAAATCTTGGAATAATTTCTCTTGTAAGCCATTTAATGACTTCTTTTCCTTTTTCGGTTTTAGTAGGTGTGGCTTCTACCCATCTAAAAAAGGGATCCACACCCACTAGAAGATATCGTTTACCTTCAGTCCTGTTTGCTGCTCCCATGTCAGTACAATCAATTACTATCTGCTTCCAAGGGGCATCAGGTACTGGGAAACTTGTCTAGTCCTGCTTTGAGATTGAACAGCTTGCAAATTTCACAAGATTGCACAAGATATTTTATTGTGTCTTTTAGGTGTGGATGCCACCAGTGTTGTGAAATTAGCGCTGTTACTTTTGAGCTAGCACAGTGTGCTCTACTGTGTGCTTCTTGACATAGCAAATTTAGTAGTCCAGTTGGAGCTACTATTTTGCCTTCATGATTCCTCCAGAGTCTTGTGGAATCCTTTTTTATTTATTTTTTCCGTTCCATGCTTGCTTTTCAGATGGTGCCGCTGCTTCGTGAAGTTCTTTAATGTTTTCTAAACATAATTCTCGTCGTGATTTTACCTCCAATGTTTTCTGAGACATCTGGTTAAATGCAGTATATCTTGCTTTTGTTTTTGCTGCCTTATCTGCCGCATTGTTGCCTCTCGCTACTCTCCCATCTCCCTTTTGATGTCCTCTGCACTTGACTATAGCAACTTGTTTTGGTTCAAGTATGGCATAATATAGTTCGAGTAATTGATTCAAGTGTTTAACCGGGGTGCCTGCTGAGGTCACAAAGCCTTTCCTTTTCCAGTGACACATGTCTGGTATAGAGGCATGTCTTTAACTGTAAACACTGTTTTTGTTTTCATTTCACTAATTTATTCAATGTTTATTGTTAGATTAATTAATATTTATCTGCAGGGTTAGAATTTGCTAATAGTATTAATATATTGTTCAGCTGTACAGCTCTCTGGTTGCTGTGGCTGTTTTTAAATGTGCCATGAAAACAAACCTTGACTTGACTTGTTATGAGTCAGACTTACTGCAGCGCAGCTGTCTTTAAATTTCTTTTAGAGTTTTCTTCTTTAAGAAACTCATTGGTGATATCTGACTCTCGTTGTGCCTTTTATTGCCGTGTTTTTGTTAATTTCCTAATAATCTAACTCACTTTAAACCTTTCTGTAAAGCACTTTGCTGCTCTGTTAAGATAACAGATCAATTGATTCATAGATCTGCTGCAGTTAAATAGTTAAATGGTTTAATGAGATTAAATATAAATACTGATGATGAATATTAACTCAGAATTGGTTAAAAGAAGCAGAGGAGAAGTATTTAGATCAGCTAAATTTTAAGTCATGCTACTGTGATCTCTAACACAATAAAGGCTAACCTTTAATGCTTTAAGATGGTAAGAAACTGTCTGACACCTATCTGTCTGACCTTGCTGTTAAATCCTGATATTTTCTAATATGTCATATGGTCTGACTGTCCGGTCTCAGACCTGCTTCAGGTGGAAATCATAAAGTCTCAATTTGTAGAACATCTTTTGTTCAGGCAGTTTTTCAATTAAAGGATCAAAGATTTAAATGCTGTGTTTGTTTGTCTGACCTTAACTTTTTAAGAGAGCTGTTAAATCTTAATTCAACAACAAACTGGTTCTAATGTTTAGTTTTAAACAGTCTGTTCTTCCTGGATTTATTTTGGATTTTTTATTTTTTATTTTGTTATCTCTTCACTGTGATACGTGCATTGAAAAGCGGATTTCAGATTGTCCATTCAATTTGGTATTTCTCCCATTCATCCATCCATCCATTTTCTATACCGTCAGTCCGTTAATCGGGTAGCGGGGGGGGGGGGGGGTAGGCTGGAGCCTATCCCAGCAGTCATCGAGCGAAAGGCGGGGTACACCCTGGACAGGTCGCCAGTCCATCACAGGGCCACACATAGAGACAAACGAGACAAACAACCATGCACACTCACACTCACTCCTAAGGACAATTTAGAGTCACCAATTAACCTAACATGCCTGTTTTTAGACGGTGGGAGGAAGCTGGAGAACCCGGAGAGAACCCACGCATACACGGGGAGAACATGCAAACTCCACACAGAAAGGCCCCAGGCGGGGATTAAACCTGGAACCCTCTTGCTGTGAGGCTATGGTGCTAATCACCACACCACCGTGCAGCCCCTTCTCCCATTCAAATTTATTTTAAAATAAATTAATTGTTGAATTGATGATAAATGCTCTAGTAAAAACTTCCATTATCATTGTAAATTTTTCCACTAAATAACTATATGTAACTCTGGTACTCTTTAAGTACAGGCCAATGATCAATCAGAATCTGTCCTCACTCTCAGGGCTGAATGGGGGAAGAAGGAAGCAGGGTTGGGATGAGATAATCTTAGGGTGAGAGCATTTATGACAAAGCTAAGGATAACTAACCTTGTCTTTTCCAATTACACATGTCGACATGTACAGCCTAAGCTGTTTATGCTGAATCTGTATAAATGGTCAGTTTTTTCTTTTGCTAAATGGCATGCTTCTGTTATTGAGCATGCGTGATGTTGGGAAGAGGTGTCTTATCTTCTAGTGTAGTAGGATGTGTCCCTGGAAAAGATGACGTTGTGTCTGGCACATGCTGTGGTAGAGGTGCAGAGGACTGCGTCTGAATATAGAATTTAACTTCTCCTAAAAATGCTGACAGTCTGCAAGAAATGTTTTTTTTTTTTTTCTTTATCTGCCCTTGCTTTCTGGAATAAACCTGCCTCCTTTAATTTTGCTGTTGCTTGATTCTTACTGCCTGTTGCTTGTTTTGAAAACATGGAGAAATCCCGTAGTAGCGGTGGAGCACTTTCACCCCCCCCAAACATTCCTCTCTCTTGCATTTCTCTCATCCAGTTCACAAATCTCTCAGTCACTCCTTTTTCATCTTCTCTTGGAACCTTTTTTATCCATCTAGTCAAGGTGTTAAACAATACCGACCCCAATGAGCCGGGTTTACCTGTTTTCCACTTCTCAACTATGATTTGTGACATGTTTAAATGTTTTACACGTGTTAATCAGAATGGGTGAATGGCGCAATGCCCGAGTGTTGGACCCGATCAAGAAGCTTCTACACAGAATCTTTTACTCTGTGCGCTTGATCGCTGGGGGTTCTCCCAGTCCCTTCACTCATTTTAATTCACCAATCTCTGTAACACCCTAACTAAATTCCCCTTTATTTTCTATTCCAATGCCCCCCTTTTACAGAACCACTTGAGATCTGTGTCAGTGTAGGAATTCTCGATCAGTCTCGACTGCTCGATACACTTCCACTAACACAGTAAAATATCAACCAAGTAGCAAACCACCCCACATTTTCATGAAAAATGATAAAACTTAGCCCTGTGTCCTTATGCAGAGATAAACCCTTAGTATATCGTCTATGCACAACATCTGCAGAACCACCGCCGATTGCGGAGAGAAAAAAACAAAAACAGACACACCGCCAATTGCGGATTTTACAGTCCAACCACCAAACGTGAAGTAATACAGACCCACCGCCGATTGCAGATAGAGGTCCAAGCGCCCTTGTGCGCAGAAATTACCCACACAGTCTATTGTGAAGTAATACAGACCCACCGCCGATTGCAGATAAAGGTCCAAGTGCCCTCGTGCGCAGAAATTATTCACGCCGCCTATAGTGCAGTAATACAGACCCACCGCCGATTGCAGATAAAGGTCCAAGCGCCCTTGTGCGCAGAAATTACTCACATCCGGTCATGCAGTAATACCGAGATTACTCACACCGCGATAGCGGACTAATAGACCCCCGCCCATTGGCATCTAATTCCTATTCAATTTAGAAGACAGGATGAATTTATGTTATCTTAATTTATGTCTTTTATTTGGCCAAATTGTACTAAACTAGGACACATATGACTCTCCCTATGTGAGACTATGTGTTTATACTTTACATGTGACCACCTAGTAAACCTGCAGACACAAATTTTGTGCTTTTGATTTAGTGATCGGAGGACATCCTAATTCAGACAATTTAGTTTAGAATGACCAATGTGCAGAAATTTCACATATCTTGATACAAGACGTTTTCTGCTCACCTTGTGTTTTAGGCACCTTGAATTGTCTGAAGAAGAGTCCCCTCCAACCAGCTCCGGAAGTCCTCGATCGGACACGGTCTCAGAGTCAGCCAATCCGGGTCACGGCACCAATTGTTAGCCCGGTTTTTTCATTGGAAGCCCAAGAACAAGCTGGAGTAATCGTTTATTAAAAAAGTATTTATTAGTGGTCACAAGTAGAGTATATTGCAGCGCTGGACTCGGAGTGCCAGAGCTCCCGCAGGAAATCCGTCAGGCCGAGCCCCGTTATCCGGAAACATGTCATATTTATATTCAGCTTTATCTCACAGAAGTTGTTTTCACACTTGTCAGAGTATAATTGGCCAGTTTTGGGTGACATGCTCATGCCAGCTGCTGTCCTTGTTGTGTTCTTTGGATGTGATAAACAATGTGTGTGTGTGTGAGTGCTGTTTTAGGCGTGGATCTAATGTACCAGACCTATCTGCCCTAATAGAGATGTTTTGTCTGACCCAGTTGTTTATGTCCTTCTAAGGTCTTGGACCATTTAAGGTCATCTGTTGTGCAGTATAAGCAGAGTGGAAAAGTACCAGCTAGGAACATAGGTTATTTAGGAAAATACAGAATATGAATTTATAATGTCTAAGATCAAAGCCAATTATAACAACAGGAAAATCCGAAATCGTGCAGAACTCATGAAAGCAAGCTTATTCTCGGATTCCTGATCCTTCAGTGTTGCTCTTTCTTCTACTGCAAAATACACTGTTGTTATTTATTGAAGTCGATCTAGACATTGATAAATATGAAGGACAAAGCAGTTTTCACTTGGTTTGAGTGAAGGGATTAATTTTATACATAAAATCCCAAATCGTGCAGAACTCATGAAAATAAGCTTATTCTCGGATTCCTAAAACTTTTGATCTGCTCTTTCTTTTACTGCAAATTACAACGTTTTTTTTTTTTTAAATCTATCTAGACATTGATAAATATTAAGGTAATAGCCGTTTTAACATAGTTTGAGTGAAGGAATTCATTTTATAGATAAAATCCCAAATCATGCAGAACTCCTCAAAAGGGGCGTATGGCTTAATGACAAGTGTGGTTCTTTCTCATTCAGGGTAATATGAGGAAGTTTATGCTTGAAATATATGTAGAAATGGGTACATATGAAGGACAAAGCAGTTTTAACTTAGTTTGAGTGAAGGAATTTATTTTATAGCAAAATCCGAAATCGTGCAGATATCATGAAAGCAAGCTTATTCTCGGATTCCTGATCCTTCAGTGCTGCTCTTTCTTCTACTGCAAAATACAACGTTGTTCTTTGTTTAAGTCGATGTAGACATTGATAAATATGAAGGAGAAAGCAGTTTTAATTTGGTTTGAGTGAAGGAATTCATTTTATAGTAAAATCCCAAATCGTGCAGAACTCATGAAAATAAGCTTATTCTCGGATTCCTAAAACTTTTGATCTGCTCTTTCTTTTACTGCAAATTACAACGTTTTTTTTTTTTTAAATCTATCTAGACATTGATAAATATTAAGGTAAAAGCCGTTTTAACATAGTTTGAGTGAAGGAATTCATTTTATAGATAAAATCCCAAATCATGCAGAACTCCTCAAAAGGGGCGTATGGCCTTATCACAAGTGTGGTTCTTTCTCATTCAGGGTAATATGAGGAAGTTTATGCTTGAAATATATGTAGAAATGGGTACATATGAAGGACAAAGCAGTTTTTACTTAGTTTGAGTGAAGGAATTTATTTTATAGCAAAATCCGAAATCGTTCAGAACTCATGAAAGCAAGCTTATTCTCGGATTCCTGATCCTTCAGTGCTGCTCTTTCTTCTACTGCAAAATACAACGTTGTTCTTTGTTTAAGTCGATGTAGACATTGATAAATATGAAGGACAAAGCAGTTTTAATTTGGTTTGAGTGAAGGAATTCATTTTATAGTAAAATCCCAAATCGTGCAGAACTCATGAAAATAAGCTTATTCTCGGATTCCTAAAACTTTTGATCTGCTCTTTCTTTTACTGCAAATTACAACGTTTTTTTTTTTTAAATCTATCTAGACATTGATAAATATTAAGGTAATAGCCGTTTTAACATAGTTTGAGTGAAGGAATTCATTTTATAGATAAAATCCCAAATCATGCAGAACTCCTCAAAAGGGGCGTATGGCTTAATCACAAGTGTGGTTCTTTCTCATTCAGGGTAATATGAGAAAGTTTATGCTTGAAATATATGTAGAAATGGGTACATATGAAGGACAAGGCAGTTGTAACTTAGTTTGAGTGAAGGAATTTATTTTATAGCAAAATCCGAAATCGTGCAGAACTCATGAAAGCAAGCTTATACTCGGATTCCTGAAACTTTAGATTTGTTCTTTCTTTTACTGCAAAGTACAACGTTGTTTTTTGTGGAAATCTATCTAGACATTGATAAATACCAGCCGAACATCTCTGCTGTCGCTTTTGATAATTTATGGTTGGGCATTCTTACCTTTTCTTACCCACATTTTATAAATTATGATCCGACATTCACACCTACTTGCAGTCGAACACCTTCTCTCCCGCTTTTGATGATGTATGGTTGGGCATTCGCACCTTTTTTTACCCATTTTTCAGTAATTATGGATGGACATTCAGCCCTTCTTACAGCCGAAAACCTCCGCTGCCGCTTTTGATCGTTTATAGTCTGGCTTTCGATCCTTTTCTTCCCCGGTTTTTACAAATTATGGTTGGACATTCAGACCTTGCAGCCTAAAACCTCCGCTCCCTCTTTTGATCATACATTGTCGGGCATTCGCACCTTGTCTTACCCGCTTTTTACAAACTTTAGTCGGACATTCACACCTTCTTGCAGCTGAACCACCTCCGCTCCCTGTTTTGATCATGTTTGGTCTGGCAATACTTCCTTTTCTTACCCGTTTTTGAGTAATTATGGCTGGACATTCACATCTTCTTGCAGATGAACACCTCTCCCGCTTTTGATGATGAATGGTCCGGCATTCTTACCTTTTCTAACATATTTTTCAGCAATTATGGTCGGACATTCACACCTACTCACAGCTGACCAACTCCGCTCCCGCATTTGATGGTGTATAGTCGGGTATTCTCACCTTTTCTCATCAGCTTTTGCAAATTATGATCTGACATTCACACCTACTTGCAGTTAAACAGCTCTGCTCCCGCTTTTGATTATGTTTGGTTGGATATTCGAAACTTTTCTTAACTGCTTTTTACAAACTTTTGTCGGACGTTCACACCTTCTTGCAGCTGAACACCTCCGCTTCCACTTTTGATGGTGTATATTCGGGCATACAAACCTTTTCTTACCCGCTTTTTGCAAACCTTGGTCAGACTTTCACACTTTGTTGCTGAACAACTCCGCTCCCTCTTTTGATTGTGTACAGTTATTTACACAGGTATTTTCACCTTTTCTTACCCGCTTTTTACCAACTATGGTCCAGCATTCACACCTTCTTGTAGCTGAACACATCCACTCCTGCTTTTGATGATGTATGGTTTGGTATTCGCACCTTTTCTTATCCATTTTTCAGTAATTATGGGTGGACATTCACACCTTCTTGCAGCTGAACACCTCCTCTCCCGCTCATGATCATGTGCGGTTTGACATTCGAAAATTTTCTTTCATGTTTTCTAGCAATTATGGGTGGACATTCAGACTTTCTTGCAGCCGAAAACCTCCGCTCCCTCTTTCTAGCATATATTGTCGGGCATTCGCACCTTTTCGTACCCGCTATTTAAAAGCCATGGTCAGACTTTCACACCTTTTAGTAGCCTAACAACTCCGCTCCCGCTATTGATTGTGTACAGTCGGGTATTGTAACCTTTTCTTACCCGCTTTTTACCAACTATGGTCAGACATTCACACCTTCTTACAGCGGAACACCTCCGCTCCCTCTTTTGATGGTGTATATTCGGGCATTCGAACCTTTTCTTACCCGCTTTTTACAAACTATGCTCGGAGATTCACACCTACTCACAGCCGAACAACTCCGCTCCCGCATTAGATGGTGTATAGTCGGGCATTCTCATCCTTGCTCATCAGCTTTTTGCAAATTATGATCTGACATTCACACCTACTTGCAGTCGAACAGCTCTATTTCCGCTTTTGATTATGTTTGGTTGGATATTCGAACCTTTTCTCAAATGCTTTTTACAAACTTTGGTAGGAAATTCACACCTTCTTGTAGCCGGACACATCCACTCCTGCTTTTGATGATGTATGGTTGGGCATTCGCACCCTTTTTTTACCCATTTTTCAGGAATTATGGGTGGACCTTCAAACCTTCTTGCAGCTGAACACCTCCTCTCCCACTTATGATCATTGGCGGTTTGATTTTCGAAAATTTTCTTTCATGTTTTCTAGCAATTATTGATGGACATTTAGACCTTCTTGCAGCTGAACACCTCCGCTCCTGCTTTTGATCATATATTGTCAGGCATTCGCACCTTGTCTTACCCGCTTTTTACAAACTTTAGTCGAACATTCACACCTTTTTGCAGCCGAACACCACCTCTCCCGCTTTTGATGTTGTATGGTCCGGCATTCTTACCTTTTCTAACACATTTTTCAGCAATAATGGTCAGACATTCACACCTTCTTGCAGCCGAACACTTCCGCTCCACCTTTTAGTGTTCTATCACACCTTTTTTTTCACCGCATTTTATAGATTATGGTTGGAAATTCTCAACCACTGTCATCCGAAGACCTCTCCTCCTGCTTTTGTTAATATATTTAAAATTTAGTCGGACATTCACACCTTCTTGCAGTTGAACCACCTCCGCTCCCTGATTTGATCATGTATGGTCTGGCAATACTACCTTTTCTTACCCGTTTGTGAGTAATTATGGCTGGACATTCACACCTACTTGCAGCCGAACACCACCTCTCTCGCTTTTGACGATGTATGGACCGGCATTCTTACCTTTTCTAACACATGTTTCAGCAATTATGATCGGAGATTCACACCTACTCACAGCCGAAACACTCCGCTCCCGCATTTGATGGTGTATAGTCGGGCAATCTCACCCTTTCTCATCAGCTTTTTGCAAATTATGATCTGACATTCACACCTACTTGCAGTCGAACACCTCCTCTCCCGCTTTTGATTATGTTTGGTTGGACATTCGAACCTTTTCTTAGCTACTTTTTACAAACTTTGGTCGGACATTCACACCTTCTTGTAGCCGAACACATCCACTGCTGCTTTTGATGATGTATGGTTGGGCATTCGCACCTTTTTTTACCCATTTTTCAGGAATTATGGGTGGACATTCAAACCTTCTTGCAGCTGAACCCCTCCTCTCCCACTTATGATCATTTGCGGTTTGATTTTCGAAAATTTTCTTTCATGTCTTCTAGCAATTATTGATGGACATTTAGACCTTCTTGCAGCTGAACACCTCCACTCCTGCTTTTGATCATACATTGTCAGGCATTCGCACCTTGTCTTACCCGCTTTTTACAAACTTTAGTCAAACATTCACACCTTTTTGCAGCCGAACACCACCTCTCCCGCTTTTGATGATGTATGGACCGGCATTCTTACCTTTTCTAACACATTCTTCAGCAATTATGGTCGGACATTCACACCTTCTTGCTGCCGAACACTTCCGCTCCAACTTTTAGTGTTCTATCACACCTTTTTTTTCACCGCATTTTATAGATTATGGTTGGAAATTCTCAACCACTCTCATCCGAAGACCTCTCCTCCCGCTTTTGTTAAAATATTTAAACTTTAGTCGGACATTCACACCTTCTTGAAGCTGAACCACCTCTGCTCCCTGTTTTGATCATGTATGGTCTGGCAATGCTACCTTTTCTTACCCGTTTGTGAGTAATTATGGCTGGACATTCACACCTACTTGCAGCCGAACACCACCTCTCTCGCTTTTGATGATGTATGGACCGGCATTCTTACCTTTTCTAACACATTTTTCAGCAATTATGGTCGGAGATTCACACCTACTTACAGCCGAACAACTCCGCTCCCGCATTTCATGGTGTATAGTCGGGCATTCTCACCCTTTCTCATCAGCTTTTTGCAAATTATGATCTGACATTCACACCTACTTGCAGTCGAACTGCTCTGCTCCCGCTTTTGATGTTTGGTTGGATATTCGAACCTTTTCTTAATACACCTTTTCTCAGCCGAACACATCCGCTCCCGTAATTGATTGTGTACAGTCGGGTATTCTAACCTTTTCTTACCCGCTTTTTACCAACTATGGTCGGACATTCAAACCTTCTTGTAGCCGAACACATCCACTCCTGCTTTTGATGATGTGTGGTTGGGCATTCAAACCTACTTGTTTCCCACTTTTCATTAATTATGGGTGGACATTCACACCTTGTCGCATCCAAACACCTCCGCTCCCTGTTTTGATCATGTATGGTTGGACATTCGCACCTTTTCTCACCGGCTTTTTGCAAACTATGGTCGGCTATTCACAGATTCCTCTCCACCATACTTGTATGGTGGGATATTCACACCCACTTGCATCCGAAGACCTCCGCCCCCACTTTTGTTAATATTTAGTCGGTCATTCGCACCTTACCCGCTTTTGGCAAACTATGGCCTTCTTGCAGCCAAACACCTCTGATCTCGCTTTTGATGATGTAAGGTTGGGCATTCAGACCTTGCTTCACCTGCTTTTCACCAAATATTGTCGGACATTCACACCTTCTTGCCGCCGAACACTTCCGCTCCACCTTTTAGTGTTCTATCACACCTTTTTTTTCACCGCATTTTATAGATTATGGTTTGAAATTCTCATACACTCTCATCCGAAGACCTCTCTTCCTGCTTTTGTTAATATATTTGAACTTTAGTTGGACATTCACACCTTCTTGCAGCCAAACACCTCTGATCTCGCTTTTGATGATGTAAGGTTGGGCATTCAGACCTTGCTTCACCTGCTTTTCACCAAATATAGTCGGACATTCACACCTTCTTGCAGCCGAACACTTCCGCTCCACCTTTTAGTGTTCTATCACACCTTTTTTTTCACCGCATTTTATAGATTATTGTTGGAAATTCTCATACACTCTCATCCGAAGACCTCTCCTCCTGCTTTTGTTAATATATTTGAACTTTAGTTGGACATTCACACCTTCTTGCAGCTGAACCACCTCCGCTCCCTGTTTTGATCATGTATGGTCTGGCAATGCTACCTTTTCTTACCCGTTTGTGAGTAATTATGGCTGGACATTCACACCTACTTGCAGCCGAACACCACCTCTCTCGCTTTTGATGATGTATGGACCGGCATTCTTACCTTTTCTAACACATTTTTCAGCAATTATGGTCGGACATTCACACCTATTCAGAGCCGAACACTTCCGCTCCCGCATTTGATGGTGTATAGTCGGGCATTCTCACCTTTTCTCATCAGCTTTTTGCAAATTATGCTCTGACATTCACACCTGCTTTTGATAATGTATGGTTTGTCATTCGCACCTTTTTTTACCCATTTTTCATGAATTATGGGAGGACATTCACACCTTCTTGCAGCCGAACACCTCCTCTCCTGCTTATGATCATGTGCGGTTTGATATTCGAAAATTTTCTTTCATGTTTTCTAGCAATTATTGATGGACATTCAGACCTTCTTGCAGCTGAACACCTCCGCTCCCGCTTTTGATGGTGTATAGTCGGGCTTTCCAGCCTTTTCTTCCCCGGTTTTTACAAATTGTGGTTGGACATTCAGACCATCTTGCGGCCGAAAACCTCCGCTCCCTCTTTTGATTATACATTGTCGGGCATTCACACTTTTTCTTACCCGCTTTTTACAAACTTGCACCTTCTTACAGCGGAACACCTCCGCTCCCGCTTTTGATGGTGTATGTTCGGGCATTCAAACCTTTTCTTACCCACTTTTTACAAACTATGGTCGGATATTCAAACCTTCTTGTAGCCGAACACATCCACTCCTGCTTTTGATGATGTATGGTTGGGCATTCAAACCTACTTGTTGCCCGCTTTTTACTATGGTCGGCCATTCACAATTTCCTCTCCACCATACTTGTATGGTGGGATGTTCACACCCACTTGCATCCACTTTTGTTGATATTTAGTCGGTCATTCGCACCTTACCCGCTTTTGGCAAACTATGGCCTTCTTGCAGCCAAACACCTCTGATCTCGCTTTTGATGATGTAAGGTTGGGCATTCAGACCTTGCTTCACCTGCTTTTCACCAAATATAGTCGGACATTCACACCTTCTTGCAGCCGAACACTTCCGCTCCACCTTTTAGTGTTCTATGGGGCATTCACACCTTTTTTTTCACCGCATTTTATAGATTACGGTTGGAAATTCTCACCCACTCTCCTCCCGCTTTTGTTAATATACAGTCAGGCATTCGAACCTTTTCTTACCCGCTTTTTACAAATTATGGTCGGACATTCACACCTACTTGCAGCCGAATATTTCCGCTCCACCTTTTAGTGATGTATGGTTGGCATTTGCACCTTTTCTTACCCTCTTTTTATACTGATTGCTGAAGATTAAGTTGTTCTTTCTCAAACTACAAAATTTTTTTTATTGTTGAAACTTGATTTGAAGTGGATAAATAAAGAGGACAAACAGTGTTAAGTCAGGCTGATAGAAGGAATTAATTTTTTAGCAAAATCTGTACTTCGTCATATGTCGAGAGATGCTTATTGCTGAAGAAGTTCTTTCTCATTCTACAAAGTACAACGTTGTTTATCGTTGAAACTTGATTAGACATGAATAAATATGAAGGACAAAGCAGTCTTAACTTGGTTTAAGTTAAAGAATTCGTTTTATAGGAGAATCCGAATTCGTGCATAACTCGTAAAATAGAGCTTATTTTCGGATTCCTGAAGAATGAGTCTGGTTCTTTCTCATAATACAAAGTTTGTTGTTTATTGTTGAAACTTCATCAGAAGTGAAGAAATAAATGAATGCCTATCAACAAATGTGGGATCTAAACTCTAGTGCTTCCTCTAAAATAATTTCCATCCATCCATCATCTGCCGCTTATCCGGGGGTCGTGTCGCGGGGGCAGCAGCTTGAGTAGAGAAACCCAGACGTCTCTGTCCCCGGCCACTTCCTCCAGCTCTTCCGGGGGGACCCCGAGGCGTTCCCAGGCCAGCCGAGAGACATAGTCTCTCCAGCGTGTCCTGGGTCTTTCCCGGGGTCTCCTCCCAGTGGGACGTGCCCGGAACACCTCCCCAGGGAGGCGCCCAGGGGGCATCCTAACCAGATGCCCGAGCCACCTCATCTGACTCCTCTCAATGCGGAGGAGCAGCGGTTCTACTCCGAGCCCCTCCCGGATGACTGAGCTTCTCACCCTATCTCTAAGGGAGAGCCCAGACACCCTGCGGAGGAAACCCATTTCGGCCGCTTGTATTCGCGATCTTGTTCTTTCGGTCACTACCCACAACTCGTGACCATAGGTGAGGATGGGAACGTAGATTGACCAGTAAGTAGAGAGCTTCGCCTTCTGGCTCAGCTCCCTCTTCACAACGACGGGTCGGTGCAGAGCCCGCAACACTGCAGACGCCGCACCGATCCGCCCGTCAATCTCCCGCTCCATTCGTCCCTCACTCGTGAACAAGACCCCGAGATACTTGAACTCCTCCACTTGGGGAAGGATCTCATTCCCGACCCGGAGAGAGCATTCCACCCTTTTCCGGCTGAGAACCATAGTCTCGGATTTGGAGGTGCTGATTCTCATCCCAGCCGCTTCACACTTGGCTGCGAATCGCTCCAGTGAGAGCTGAAGGTCACGGCCTGACGACGCTAACAGAACCACATTATCTGCAAAAAGCAGAGACCCGATTCTGAGGTCGCCAAATCGGACACCCTCAACGCCCTGGCTGCGCCTAGAAATTCTGTCCATAAAAGTTAGGAACAGAATCGGTGACAAAGGGCAGCCCTGACGGAGTCCAACTCTCACCGGAAACGTATCCGACTTACTGCCGGCAATGCGGACCAAACTCTGGCACCGGTCATACAGAGACCGAACGGCCCCTATCAAGGGGTCCGGCACTCCATATTCCCGGAGCACCCCCCACAGGACTCCACGAGGGACACGGTCGAACGCTTTCTCCAAGTCCACAAAACACATGTAGACTGGTTGGGCGAACTCCCATGCACCCTCCAGGATCCTGCCGAGGGTATAGAGCTGGTCCACTGTTCCACGGCCAGGACGAAAGCCACACTGCATCTCCTGAATCCGAGGCTTGATTATCCGACGGATCCTCCTCTCCAATACCCCCGAATAGACCTTACCAGGGAGGCTGAGGTGTGTGATACCCCTATAGTTGGAACACACCCTCCGGTCCCCCTTTTTAAAGAGGGGGACCACCACCCCAATCTGCCAGTCCAGAGGCACTGTCCCCGATGTCCACGCGATGCTGCAGAGGCGTGTCAGCCAAGACAGCCCTACAACATCCAGAGCCTTGAGAAACTCAGGACGGACCTCATCCACCCCCGGGGCCTTGCCACCGAGGAGCTTTTTGACCACCTCGGCAACCTCAGCCCCAGAAATGGGAGGCCCCGTCTCCGAGCTCTCCGACTCTGCCTCTTCCGAGCACGTGTTGGTAGGATTGAGGAGTTCCTCGAAGTACTCCCCCCACCGACTCACAACATCCCAAGTTGAGGTCAGCAAAGCCCCGTCCCCACTGTAAACAGTGTTGACTGTGAGCCGCTTCCCCCCCCTGAGACGCCGGATGGTGGACCAGAATCTCTTCGAGGCCGTCCGGAAATCGTTCTCCATGGTCTCACCGAACTCCTCCCAGGCCCGAGTTTTTGCCTCAGCAACCGCCGAAGCCGCGGCCCGTCTGGCCTGTCGGTACCTATCAGCTGCTTCCAGGGTCCCACTGGCCAAAAAGGCCCGATAGGACTCCTTCCTAAGCTTGACGGCTTCCCTCACCACTGGTGTCCACCAGCAGGTTCGAGGGTTGCCGCCACGACAGGCACCGACCACCTTACGGCCACAACTCCGATCAGCTGCCTCGGCAATGGAGTCACGGAACATGGCCCATTCGGACTCAATGTCCCCCACCTCCCCCGGGATATGGTTGAAGCTCTGCCGGAGGTGGGAGTTAAAGCTCCTTCTGACGGGGGATTCTGACAAACGCTCCCAGCAGACCCTCACAATACGTTTGGGCCTGCCAGGTCTGATCGGCATCCTCCCCCACCAGCGGAGCCAACTCACCACCAGGTGGTGATCAGTTGACAGCTCCGCCCCTCTCTTCACCCGAGTGTCCAGGACATACGGCCGCAAGTCCGATGATACAACCACAAAGTCGATCATCGAACTGCGGCCAAGGGTGTCCTGGTGCCAAGTGCACATATGGACACCCTTATGTCTGAACATGGTGTTCGTTATGGACAGTCCATGACCAGCACAGAAGTCCAACAACATAACACCACTCTGGTTCAGATCGGGGGGGCCGTTCCTCTCAATCACACCCCTCCAGGTCTCACTGTCATTGCCCACGTGAGCATTGAAGTCCCCCAGCAGAACGAGGGAGTCTCCGGTAGGAGCATTCTCCAGTGCCTCCCCCAGAGACTCCAAAAAGGGTGGGTACTCTGAACTGCTGTTTGGCGCATAGGCACAAACAACAGTCAGGACTCGTCCCCCCACCCGAAGGCGGAGGGAGGCTACCCTCTCGTTCACTGGGGTAAACCCCAATGTACTGGCACACAGCCGGGGGGCAATAAGTATGCCCACACCTGCTCTGCGCCTCTCACCACGGGCAACTCCAGAGTGGAAGAGAGTCCAACCCCTCTCAAGAGGAGTGGTTCCAGAGCCCAAGCCGTGCATCGAGGTGAGTCCGACTATATCTAGCCGGAACCGCTCAGCCTCGCGCACCATCTCCGGCTCCTTCCCCAACAGAGAGGTGACATTCTAAAATAATTTCCTTTCTCAATTCAGAAATTTGTGTGTGTAAGTCACAACACCCCTGACACCAAAACGGCTTTCTTTTCTCTCTTTTCTCTACACTCTACACTGTGAGCACACACACCAAATCAGAAAGGCTTTTTTCTCTCTTTTCTACATTATGGACTGGGGGGACACAAAACCGCTCTCTCTTTTTTTTTTTGATTGTGTGCCAGGGCGTTGTCTCACGTATTAGATTATGCTTAAGATACGAATGGGTTTATCAGTCACATCAGAATCCATACATACTGATCCTCCCGTAATAAAATGGTCGGATCTTATCAAACACACTTTGTTTCTTGTGACAATCAAGCCAGCGAAACAGCGTATACACGTCAAGACCCTGAATCAAGTTTGCCACAAGAACTCATAAGTTTGGCAGTATTGCTCTGCCGTCAGCAATCATATACCCATTTTATTTTCGTGAGACATGTGCAGGCACCTGTTCATCTACTGTTCTATCACTATGAATTAGTTTATCTATTATCAATAAGGATACTTCTACAACTACTATCAAAGTATGTCCGGACGTCTTATGTTGTCAGTTGCTATATATGAATAAGTGGGTAGCTACTGACAAGCATTAAGCATGTCACACAGCCCAAACATATAACATTTCAGGACACACCACACAGTTAACAACCACAGTGAAGCGTGTCAAAGCCCAAACATGTAACATTCAACAGGACACTTACACATCATATTCAAATCAAACAGTCAGATCACATACAAGAACATATACCCCAGCCGGCATTGCTCCCTGCCTATTTTCCTACAGCTCACTATGTGTTTGCACACCTTTATTCACAAACTCTTCAACTTATACTCTTTTACCGAAGCTGCTACAGCTCGATTGGCCGAATACCCTTAGATCCTATTTCGGTGAATTTGACATCTGCCTTACATGTAACAGATTAGCGGTTTAGCAGTTTTAATTTAGTTTGAGTGAAGGAATTCATTTTATAGCAAAATCCGAAATCGTGAAGAACTCATGAAAGTAAGCTTATTCTCGGATTCCTGAAACTTTAGATTTGCTCTTTCTTTTACTGCAAAGTACAACGTTGTTTTTTTTTTTGACAGTTTTAACATAGTTTGAGTGAAGGAATTAATTTTATAGATAAAATCCCAAGAGTCTGCTGAGAAAAGAGAGTGAATGCGAAGTAGACTTTAACACGGCTCTGGGAGCGAGCAGAGTGTGGGCCAAGCGGGAGAATTGCTTGAAAGAAACGCGACACCGAATGAGCGGTCAGAACAAAGCCTCAATACGGTGTTCCCGTGGTGTTTTTGTTGCTGCCTTGTCTTTTGCACAGAGTAAAAGACAAGGCAGCCATCGAATAGGGCCCGATTGTTCCTACTTGGTCAGCCGAGGAGCAAGGGGGGGGAGAAAGCGTCTCAATCAAGCAAAGCTCACCATGGGGAAGGTGGCTATGCCAACTAGCCTGATGCCCTGCTCCCGCAGTGACGGATAATCGTACTCTGGTTTCTCTTCATAACGTACAACTCTTTCGCCTTTTATTAAAGACTTCCGTGGAGAGCAGCATTAATGAGTTGTTTCTATTTTTGGCAGGCTTTACCTTTGCGGGTGAAGCCCTTTCTGTCTGTGCAAAAAAAATCTTGTTACTGTGCAGAGTGACTTCTCTGAGTAGAGTCGCCTTACCTGTTGCGACTGTGCCGATGTTTGAAGCTGGAGTGCAAAGGTGTTGCTTGAATGGTGCTTGCTGGAGCGTGCGGGAGTGCAAAGTTATACCATTTAAAAGGGCTGAAGAGTGCTCATTGCAGCGGGTGGGCCATAGTAAAAAGCTGGTGAGAAAAGGTGCGAATGTCAAACCATACATGATCAAAATAGGGAGCGGAGGTGTTTGGCCGCGACAAGGTGTGAATGTCCACCCATAATTAATGAAAAGCAGGCAACGAGTAGGTTCGAATACCCAACCATACATCATCAAAAGCAGGAGTGGATGTGTTTGGCTACAAGAAGGTTTGAATGTCTGACCATAGTTTGTAAAAAGCGGGTAAGAAAAGGTTCGAATGCCCGAACATACACCATCAAAGGAGGGAGCGGAGGTGTTCCGCTGTAAGAAGGTGTGAATGTCCGACCATAGTTGGTAAAAAGCGGGTAAGAAAAGGTTAAAATACCCGACTGTACACAATCAATAGCGGGAGCGGAGTTATTCGGCTACTAAAAGGTGTGAAAGTCCGACCATGGTTTGTAAAAAGCGGGTAAGAAAAGGTTCGAATGCCCGACAATGTATGATCAAAAGAGGGAGCAGAGGTTTTCGGCTGAAAGAAGGTCTGAATGTCCAACCATAATTTGTAAAAACTGGGGAAGAAAAGGCTCGAAAGCCCGACTATACACCATCAACAGCTGGAGCGGAGGTGTTCAGCTGCAAGAAGGTCTGAATGTCCATCAATAATTGCTAGAAAACATGAAAGAGAATTTTCGAATATCAAACCAAACATCATCATAAGCGGGAGAGGTGTTCAGCTGCAAGAAGGTGTGAATGTCCACCCATAATTACTGAAAAATGGGTAAGAAAAGTTGCGAATGCCCAACCATACATCATCAAAAGCAGGAGTGGATGTGTTCGGCTACAAGAAGGTTTGAATTTCCGACCATAGTTTGTAAAAAGCGGGTAAGAAAAGGTTCGAATGCCCGAACATACACCATCAAAAGAGGGAGCGGAGGTGTTCCGCTGTAAGAAGGTGTGAATGTCCGACCATAGTTGGTAAAAAGCGGATAAAAAAAGGTGAAAATACCCGACTGTACACAATCAATAGTGGGAGCGGAGTTGTTCAGGTACAAGAAGGTATGAAAGTCCGACCATGGTTTGTAAAAAGCGGTTGAGAAAAGGCTTGTATGCCCGGATATACACCATCAAAAGCGGAAGCGGAGGTGTTCGGCTTCAAGAAGACATGAACGTCCAACCAAAGTTTGTAAAAAGCAGTTAAGAAAAGGTTTGAATATCCAACCAAACATAATCAAAAGAGCAGAGCTGTTCGACTGCAAGTAGGTGTGAATGTCAGATCATAATTTGCAAAAAGCTGATGAGAAAGGGTAAGAATGCCGGTCCATACATCATCAAAAGCGGGACAGGTGGTGTTCCGCTGCAAGTAGGTGTGAATGTGTGACTAAAGTTTATAACAAGCGTGTAAGACAAGATACTATTGCCAGACCATACATGATCAAAACAGGGAGCGGAGGTGGTTCAGCTGCAAGAAGGTGTGAATGTGCGACTAAAGTTTATAAGAAGCGGGTAAGACAAGGTGCGAATGCCCGACAATGTATGATCAAAACAGGGAGCGGAGGTTTTCGGCTGCAAGGTCTGAATGTCCAACCATAATTTGTAAAAACCAGGGAAGAAAAGGCTCGAAAGCCCGACTATACACCATCAAAAGCGGGAGCGGAGGTGTTCACCTGCAAGTAGGTGTGAATGTCAGATCATAATTTGCAAAAAGCTGATGAGAAAGGGTGAGAATGCCCGACTGTACACCATCAAATTTGGGAGCGGAGGTGTTCGGCTGTGAGTAAGTGTGAATGTCCGACCATAATTGCTGAAAAATGTGTTAGAAAAGTAAGAATGCAGGACAATTCATCATCAAAAGCGGGAGAGGTGTTTGGCTGCAACAACCTGTGAATGTCCAGCCATAATTACTCACAAACGGGTAAGAAAAGGTAGTATTGCCAGACCATACATGATCAAAACAGGGAGCGGAGGTGGTTCAGCTGCAAGGTGTGAATGTCTGACTAAAGTTTGTAAAAAGCGGGTAAGACAAGGTGCGAATGCCTCACAATGTATGATCGAAAGAGGGAGCGGAGTTGGTTCAGCTGCGAGAAAGAGTAAATGTCTGCCTAAAGTTCAAATATATTCACAAAAGCGGTAGGAGAGGTCTTCGGATGAGAGTGGTTGAGAATTTCAAACCATAATCTATAAAATGCGGTGAAAAAAAAGGTGTGATAGAACACTAAAAGGTGGAGCGGAAGTGTTCGGCTGCAAGAAGGTGTGAATGTCCGACTATATTTGATGAAAAGCAGGTGAAGCAAGGTCTGAATGCCCAACCTTACATCATCAAAAGCTAGATCAGAGGTGTTTGGCTGCAAGAAGGCCATAGTTTGCCAAAAGCGGGTAAGGTGCGAATGACCGACTAAATATCAACAAAAGTGGGGGCGGAGGTCTTCGGATGCAAGTGGGTGTGAATGTCCCACCATACAAGTATGGTGGAGAGGAAGCTGTGAATGGCCGACCATAGTAAAAAGCGGGTGAGAAAAGGTGCGAATGTCAAACCATACATGATCAAAACAGGGAGCGGAGGTGTTTTGCTGCGACAAGGTGTGAATATCCACCCATAATTAATGAAAAGCGGGCAACAAGTAGGTTCGACTGCCCAACCATACATCATCAAAAGCAGGATTGGATGTGTTCGGCTACAAGAAGGTTTGAATGTCTGACCATAGTTTGTAAATGCGGGTAAGAAAAGGTTCGAATGCCCGAACATACACCTTCAAAGGAGGGAGCGGAGGTGTTCCGCTTTAAGAAGGTGTGAATGTCCGACCATAGTTGGTAGAAAGCGGGTAAGAAAAGGTTAAAATACCCGACTGCACACAATCAATAGCGGGAGCGGAGTTGTTCGGCTACTAACAGGTGTGAAAGTCTGACCATGGTTTGTAAAAAGCGAGTAAGAAAAGGTGCGAATGCCCGACAATGTATGATCAAAAGCGGAAGCGGAGGTGTTCGGCTGGAAGAAGGTGTGAACGTCCGACCAAAGTTTGTAAAAAGCAGTTAAAAAAAGGTTCGAATATCCAACCAAACATAATCAAAAGTGGGAGCAGAGCTGTTCGACTGCAAGTAGGTGTGAATGTCCAGCCATAATTACTCACAAACGGGTAAGAAAAGGTAGTATTGCCAGACCATACATGATCAAAACAGGGAGCGGAGGTGGTTCAGCTGCAAGATCTGATTGTCCAACCATAATTTGTAAAAACCGGGTAAGAAAAGGTTCGAATGCCCGAATACATACCATCAAAAGCGGAAGCGGAGGTGTTCGGCTCCAAGAGGGTGTGAATGTCCAACCATAATTGCTAGAAAACATGAAAGAAAATTTTCGAAAATCAAACCGCACATGATCATAAGTGGGAGAGGAGGTGTTCAGCTGCAAGAAGGTGTGAATGTCCACCTATAATTCCTGAAAAATGGGTAAAAAAAAGGTACGAATGCCCAACCATACATCATCATAAGCAGGAGTGGATATGTTCGGCTACAAGAAGGTGTGAACGTCCAACCAAAGTTTTTAAAAAGCAGTTAAGAAAAGGTTAGAATATCCAACCAAACATAATCAAAAGCAGGAGCAGAGCTGTTCGACTGCAAGTAGGTGTGAATATCAGATCATAATTTGAAAAAAACTGATGAGAAATGGTGAGAATGCCCTACTATACACCATCAAATGTAGGAGCGGAGTTGTTCGGCTGTGAGTAGGTGTGAATCTCCGACCATAATTGCTGAAAAATGTGTTAGAAAAGGTAAGAATGCCGGTCCATACATCTGGCTGCAAAAAGGTGTGAATGTTCGACTAAAGTTTGTAAAAAGCTGGGAAGACAAGGTGCGAATGCCTGACAATGTATGATCAAAAGCAGGAGCGGAGGTGTTCAGCTGCAAGAAGGTCTAAATGTTCATCAATAATTGCTAGAAAACATGAAAGAAAATTTTCCAAAATCAAACCGCACATGATCATAAGTGGGAGAGGAGGTTTTCAGCTGCAAGAAGGTGTGAATGTCCACCTATAATTCCTGAAAAATGGGTAAAAAAAAGGTGCGAATGCCCAACCATACATCATCAAAAGTAGGAGTGGATGTGTTCGGCTACAAGAAGGTGTGAACGTCCAACCAAAGTTTGTAAAAAGTAGTTAAGAAAAGGTTCGAATATCCAACCAAACTGTTTGACTGCAAGTAGGTGTGAATGTCAGATCATAATTTGCAAAAAGCTGATGAGAAAAGGTGAGAATGCCCGACTATACACCATCAAATGCGGGAGCGGAGTGTTTCGGCTGTGCGTAGGTGTGAATCTCCAACCATAATTGCTGAAAAATGTGTTAGAAAAGGTAAGAAATCCGGTCCATACATCATCAAAAGCGAGAGAGGTGGTGTTCGGCTGCAAGTAGGTGTGAATGTCCAGCCTTACAAGTATGTTGGAGAGGAAGCTGTGAATAGCCGACCATAGTTTGCAAAAAGCTGGTGAGAAAAGGTGCGAATACCCAGCCATACACGATCAAAACAGGGAGCGGAGGTGTTTGGCTGCGACAAGGTGTGAATGTCCACCCATAATTAATGAAAAGCGGGCAACAAGTAGGTTCGAATGCCCAACCATACATCATCAAAAGCAGGAGTGGATGTGTTCGGCTACAAGAAGGTTTGAATGTCCGATCATAGATTGTAAAAAGCGGGTAAGAAAAGGTTTGAATGCCCGAATGTACACAATCAATAGCGGGAGCGGATGTGTTCGGCTACAAGAAGGTGTGAAACTCCGACAATGGTTTGTAAAAAGCGGGTAAGAAAAGGTGCGAATGCCCTACAATGTATGATCAAAAGAGGGAGCGGAGGTTTTCGGCTACAAGAAGGTGTGAAAGTCCACCCATGGTTTGTAAAAAGCGGGTAACAAAAGATTCGAATGCCCGACTATACACCATCAAAAACAGGAGCGGAGGTGTTCAGCTACAAGAAGGTGTGAAAGTCCACCCATGGTTTGTAAAAAGCAGGTAAGAAAAGGTTCGAATGCCCGAATATACACCATCAAAAGCGGAAGCGGAGATGTTCGACTGCAAGAAGGTGTTAACCTCCGACCAAAGTTTGTAAAAAGCAGGGAAAAGCGATAAAAAGCTTTTCGTGAGTTCATGCATTTTATTTTGCTTATAAAATGCATTCCTTCACTCAAACTATGTTAAAACTTATTTGTCCTTCATATTTACCATGTCTAGAAAGATTTAAACAAAAAAACAACGTAGTACTTTGCAGTGAAAGAAAGAGCAAATCTAAAGTTTCAGGAATCCGAGTATAAGCTTGCTTTCATGAGTTCTGCACGATTTCGGATTTTGCTGTGAAATTAATTGCTTTGCTCAAACCAAGTTAAAACTGCTTTGTCCTTCCATATTTATCAATATCGAGATAGAGGAGTGGATGTGTTCGGCTACAAGAAGGTTTGAATGTCCGAGCATAGTTTGCAAAAAGCGGGTAAGAAAAGGTTCGAATGCCCGAACATACACCATCAAAAGAGGGAGCGGAGGTGTTCCACTGTAAGAAGATGTGGATGTCCAACCATAGTTGGTAAAAAGCGGGTAAGAAAAGGTTAAAATACCCGACTGTACACAATCAATAGCGGGATTGGAGTTGTTCGGCTACAAGAAGGTGTGAAAGTCCGACCATGGTTTGTAAAAAGCGGGTAAGAAAAGGTTCGAATATCCAACCAAACATAATCAAAAAAGGGAGCAGAGCTGTTCGACTGCAAGTAGGTGTGAATGTCCAGCCATAATTACTCACAAACGGGTAAGAAAAGGTAGTATTGCCAGACCATACATGATCAAAACAGGGAGCGGAGGTGGTTCAGCTGCAAGAAGGTGTGAATGTCCGACTAAAGTTTAAATATATTAACAAAAGCGGGAGGAGAGGTCTTCGGATTAGAGTGGTTGAGAATTTCCAACCATAATCTATAAAATGCGGTGAAAAAAAAGGTGTGATAGAACACTAAAAGGTGGAGTGGAAGTGTTCGGCTGCAAGAAGGTGTGAATGTCCGACCATAATTGCTGAAAAATGTGTTAGAAAAGGTAAGAATGCCGGACCATACATCATCAAAAGCGGGAGAGGTGGTGTTCGGCTGCAAAAAGGTGTGAATGTTCGACTAAAGTTTGTAAAAAGCTGGTAAGACAAGGTGCGAATGCCTGACAATGTATGATCAAAAGCAGGAGCGGAGGTGTTCAGCTGCAAGAAGGTCTAAATGTCCATCAATAATTGCTAGAAAACATGAAAGAAAATTTTCGAAAATCAAACCGCAAATGATCATAAGTGGGAGAGGAGGTGTTCAGCTGCAAGAAGGTTTGAATGTTCACCCATAAATCCTGAAAAATGGGTAAAAAAAGGTGCGAATGCCCAACCATACATCATCAAAAGCAGGAGTGGATGTGTTCGGCTACAAGAAGGTGTGAATGTCCGACCAAAGTTTGTAAAAAGTAGTTAAGAAAAGGTTCGAATGTCCAACAAAACATAATCAAAAGCGGGAGCAGAGCTGTTCGACTGCAAGTAGGTGTGAATGTCAGATTATAATTTGCAAAAAGCTGATGAGAAAGGGTGAGAATGCCCGACTATACACCATCAAATGTGGGAGCGGAGTGTTTCGGCTGTGAGTAGGTGTGAATCTCCGACCATAATTGCTGAAAAATGTGTTAGAAAAGGTAAGAATGCCGGTCCATACATCATCAAAAGCGAGAGAGGTGGTGTTCGGCTGCAAGTAGGTGTGAATGTCCAGCCATAATTACTCACAAACGGGTAAAAAAAGGTAGTATTGCCAGACCATACATGATCAAAACAGGGAGCGGAGGTGGTTCAGCTGCAAGGTGTGAATGTCCGAATAAAGTTTGTAAAAAGCGGGTAAGACAAGGTGCGAATGCCCGACAATGTATGATCAAAAGAGGGAGCGGAGGTGATCAGCTGCAGGAAGGTCTGAATGTCCAACCATAATTTGTAAAAACCGGGAAGAAAAGGCTCAACAGCCCGACTATATCATATCACCATCAAAAGCAGGAGCAGAGGGGTTCAGCTGCAAGAAGGTGTGAATGTCCATCAATAATTGCTTTAAAACATGAAAGAAAATTTTCGAATATCAAACCGCAAATGATCATAAGCGGGAGAGGAGGTGTTCGGCTGCATGAAGGTGTGAATTTCCGGACATAATTTCTGAAAAATGGGTAAAAAAAGGTGCGAATGCCCAACCATACATTATCAAAAGCAGGTGTGAATGTCAGATCATAATTTGCAAAAAGCTGATGAGAAAGGTTGAAAATGCCCGACTATACACCATCAAATGCGGGAGCGGAGGTGTTCGGCTGTGAGTAGGTGTGAATGTCCGACCATAATTGCTGAAAAATGTGTTAGAAAAGGTAAAAATGCCGGACCATACATCATCAAAAGCGGGAGAAGTGGTGTTCGGCTGCAAAAAGGTGTGAATGTTCGACTAAAGTTTGTAAAAAGCAGGTAAGACAAGGTGCGAATGCCTGACAGTGTATGATCAAAAGCAGGAGCGGAGGTGTTCAGCTGCAAGAAGGTGTGAATGTCCACCCATAATTCCTGAAAAATGGGTAAAAAAAAGGTTCGAATATCCAACCAAACATAATCAATAGCGGGAGCAGAGCTGTTCAACTGCAAGTAGGTGTGAATGTCAGATCATAATTTGCAAAAAGCTGATGAGAAAGGGTGAGAATGCCCGACTGTACACCATCAAATGCGGGAGCGGAGTTGTTCGGCTGTGAGTAGGTGTGAATCTCCACCCATAATTGCTGAAAAATGTGTCAGAAAAGGTAAGAATGCCTCTCAAAAAGCGGGAGAGGTGGTGTTCGGCTGCTAGTAGGTGTGAATGTCCAGCCATAATTACTCACAAAGGGGTAAGAAAAGGTAGTATTGCCAGACCATACATGATCAAAACAGGGAGCGGAGGTGGTTCAGCTGCAAGAAGGTGTGAATGTCCATCAATAATTGCTTTAAAACATGAAAGAAAATTTTCGAATATCAAACCGCACATGATCATAAGCGGGAGAGGAAGTGTTCGGCTGCAAGAAGGTGTGAATGTCCTCCCATAATTCCTGAAAAATGGGTAAAAAAAGGTGCGAATGCCAAACCATACATTATCAAAAGCAGGTGTGAATGTCTGAGCATAATTGCTGAAAAATGTGTTAGAAAAGGTAAGAATGCCGGACCATACATCATCAAAAGCGGGAGAGGAGGTGTTCAGCTGCAAAAAGGTGTGAATGTCCACCCATAATTCCTGAAAAATGGGTAAAAAATAGGTGCGAATGCCCAACCATACATCATCAAAAGCAGGAGTGGATTTGTTCGGCTACAAGGTGTGAAAGTCCGACCGTGTTTTGTAAAAAGCGGGTAAGAAAAGGTGCGAATGCCCGACAATGTATGATCAAAAGAGGGAGCGGAGGTGTTCGGCTGCAAGAAGGTGTGAACGTCCGACCAAAGTTTGTAAAAAGCAGTTAAGAAAAGGTTTGAATATCCAACCAAACATAATCAAAAGCGGGAGCAGAGCTGTTCGACTGCAAGTAGGTGTGAATGTCAGATCATAATTTGTAAAAAGCTGATGAGAAAGGGTGAGAATGCCCGACTATACACCATCAAATGCGGGAGCGGAAGTGTTCGGCTGTGAGTAGGTGTGAATTTCCGACCATAATTGCTGATAAATGTGTTAGAAAAGACTAGAATGCCGGACCATACATCATCAAAAGCGGGAGAATTTGTGTTTGGCTGCAAGTAGGTGTGAATGTCCAGCCATAATTACTGACAAACGGGTAAGAAAAGGTTGTATTGCCAGACCATACATGATCAAAACAGGGAGCGGAGGTGGTTCAGCTGCAAAGTGTAAATTTCTGACTAAAGTTTTTAAAAAGCGGGTAAGACAAGGTGCGAATGCCCGACAATGTATGATCAAAAGTGGGAGCGGAGGTTTTTGGCTGCAAGGTCTGAATGTCCAACCATAATTTGTAAAAACCGGGGAAGAAAAGGCTCGAAAGCCCGACTATACACCATCAAAAGCGGGAGCGGAGGTCTTCCGCTGTAAGGTGTGAACGTCCGACCATAGTTGGTAAAAAGCGGGTAAGAAAAGGTTAAAATACCCGACTGTACACAATCAAAAGACGGAGCGGAGTTGTTCAGCTAAGAGGTGTGAAAGTCCGACCATGGTTTGTAAAAAGTGGGTAAGAAAAGGTTCGTATGCCCGAATATACACCATCAAAAGAGGGAGTGGAGGTGTTCGGCTGCAAGAAGGTGTGAACGTCCGACCAAAGTTTGTAAAAAGCAGTTAAGAAATGGTTCGAATATCTAACCAAACATAATAAAAAGCGGGAGCAGAGCTGTTCGACTGCAAGTACGTGTGAATGTCAGATCATAATTTGCAAAAAGCTGATGAGTTGTTCGGCTGTAAGTAGGTGTGAATCTCCGACCATAATTGCTGAAAAATGTGTTAGAAAAGGTAAGAATGCCGGTCCATACATCATCAAAAGCGGGAGAGGTGGTGTTCGGCTGCAAGTAGGTGTGAATGTCCATTCATAATTACTCACAAACGGGTAAGAAAAGGTAGTATTGCCAGACCATACATGATCAAAACAGGGAGCGGAGTAGGTGCAGCTGCAAGAAGGTGTGAATGTCCGACTAAAGTTTGTAAAAAGCGGGTAAGACAAAGTGCGAATGCCCGACAATGTATAATCAAAAGAGGGAGCGGAGGTGTTCGGCTGCAAGAAGGTCTGAATGTCCAACCATAATTTGTAAAAACCGGGAAAAAAACAATCGAAAGCCCGACTATACACCATCAAAAGCGGGAGCAGAGGGGTTCAGCTGCAAGAAGGTCTGCATGTCCATCAATAATTGCTTTAAAACATGAAAGAAAATTTTCGAATATCAAACCGCACATGATCTCAAGCGGGAGAGGAGGTGTTCGGCTGCAAGAAGGTGTGAATGTCCTCCCATAATTCCTGAAAAATGGGTAAAAAAAGGTGCGAATGCCCAACCATACATTATCAAAACAGGGAGCGGAGATGGTTCAGCTGCAAGGTGTAAATTTCTGACTAAAGTTTTTAAAAAGCGGTTTAAAAACTGATTTGTCCTTCATAGTTATCCATGTCTAAAAATGTTTGAAGCAACTTCCTCATATTACCCTGAATGAGAAAGAACCACACTTGTGATTAAGCCATACGTTCCTTTTGAGGAGTTCTGCATGATTTGGGATTTTGCTATTAAATAAATTCCTTCACTCAAACCGAGTGAAAACTGATTTTACCTTCATATTTATGAATGTCTAGATCGACTTCAACAAAGAACAACATTGTATTTTGCAGTAGAAGAAGTTGAAATTGATCTAGACATTGATAAATATGAAGTTCAAAGCAGTTTCTACTTGGTTTGAGTGAAGGAATGATTTTTATAGCAAAATCGGAAATCCTGCACTCCTCAAAAGGAACGTATTGCTCAACCAAAGGGATGCTTCTTTCTCATTCAGGATAATATGAGGAACTTTATGCTTGATACATTTTTAGACATGGATAATTATGAAGGACAAAGCAATTTTAACTTGGTTTGAGCAAAGCAATTCATTTACAGGAAAATCCGAAATCGTGCAGAACTCATGAAAGCAAGCTTTTTCTCGGATTCCTGATCCTCCAGTGTTGCTCTTTCCTATACTGTAAAATACAACGTTATTCTTTGTTGAAATTGATCTAGACATTGATAAATATGTAGGACAAAGCAGTTTTCACTTGGTTTGAGTGAAGGAATTAATTTTATACATAAAATCCCAAATCATGCAGAACGTATGAAAAGAAGCTTATTCTCGGATTCCTGATCCTTCAGTGTTGCTCTTTCTTCTACTGCAAAATACACTGTTGTTATTTATTGAAGTCGATCTAGACATTGATAAATATGAAGGACAAAGCAGTTTTCACTTGGTTTGAGTGAAGGAATTAATTTTATACATAAAATCCCAAATCGTGCAGAACTCATGAAAATAAGCTTATTCTAGGATTCCTAAAACTTTTGATCTGCTCTTTCTTTTACTGCAAATTACAACGTTTTTTTTTTTTTTAAATCTATCTAGACATTGATAAATATTAAGGTAATAGCCGTTTTAACATAGTTTGAGTGAAGGAATTCATTTTATAGATAAAATCCCAAATCATGCAGAACTCCTCAAAAGGGGCGTATGGCTTAATCACAAGTGTGGTTCTTTCTCATTCAGGGTAATATGAGAAAGTTTATGCTTGAAATATATGTAGAAATGGGTACATATGAAGGACAAAGCAGTTTTAACTTAGTTTGAGTGAAGGAATTTATTTTAAAGCAAAATCCGAAATCGTTCAGAACTCATGAAAGCAAGCTTATTCTCGGATTCCTGATCCTTCAGTGCTGCTCTTTCTTCTACTGCAAAATACAACGTTGTTCTTTGTTTAAGTCGATGTAGACATTGAAAAATATGAAGGACAAAGCAGTTTTCACTCGGTTTGAGTGAAGGAATTCATTTTATAGTAAAATCCCAAATCGTGCAGAACTCATGAAAATAAGCTTATTCTCGGATTCCTAAAACTTTTGATCTGCTCTTTCTTTTACTGCAAATTACAACTGTTTTTTTTTTTTAATCTATCTAGACATTGATAAATATTAAGGTAATAGCCGTTTTAACATAGTTTGAGTGAAGGAATTCATTTTATAGATAAAATCCCAAATCATGCAGAACTCCTCAAAAGGGGCGTATGGCTTAATCACAAGTGTGGTTCTTTCTCATTCAGGGTAATATGTGAAAGTTTATGCTTGAAATATATGTAGAAATGGGTACATATGAAGGACAAAGCAGTTTTAACTTAGTTTGAGTGAAGGAATTTATTTTATAGCAAAATCCGAAATCGTGCAGAACTCAAGCTTATACTCGGATTCCTGAAACTTTAGATTTGTTCTTTCTTTTACTGCAAAGTACAACGTTGTTTTTTGTGGAAATCTATCTAGACATTGATAAATACCAGCCGAACATCTCTGCTGTCGCTTTTGATAATTGATGGTTGGGCATTCTTACCTTTTCTTACCCGCATTTTATAAATTATGATCCGACATTCACACCTACTTGCAGTCGAACACCTTCTCTCCCGCTTTTGATGCTGTATGGTTGGGCATTTGCACCTTTTTTTACCCATTTTTCAGTAATTATGGATGGACATTCAGCCCTTCTTACAGCCGAAAACCTCCGCTCCCTCTTTTGATCTTACATTGTCGGGCATTCGCACCTTGTCTTACCCGCTTTTTACAAACTTTAGTCGGACATTCACACCTTCTTGCAGCTGAACCCCCTCCGCTCCCTGTTTTGATCATGTTTGGTCTGGCAATACTTCCTTTTCTTACCCGTTTTTGAGTAATTATGGCTGGACATTCACATCTTCTTGCAGCTGAACACCTCTCCCGCTTTTGATGATGAATGGTCCGGCATTCTTACCTTTTCTAACACATTTTTCAGCAATTATGGTCGGACATTCACACCTACTCACAGCCGACCAATTCCGCTCCCGCATTTGATGGTGTATAGTCGGGTATTCTCACCCTTTCTCATCAGCTTTTTGCAAATTATGATCTGACATTCACACCTACTTGCAGTCGAACAGCTCTGCTACCGCTTTTGATTATGTTTGGTTAGATATTCGAACATTTTCTTAACTGCTTTTTACAAACTTTGGTCGGACGTTCACACCTTCTTGCAGACGAACAACTCCTTCCCGCTATTGATTGTGTACAGTCGGTATTGTAACCTTTTCTTACCCGCTTTTTACCAACTATGGTCGGACGTTCTTACCTTCTTACAACGGAACACCTCCGCTCCCTCTTTTGATGGTGTATATTCGGGCATTCGAACCTTTTCTTACCCGCCTTTTATCTATGGTCGGACATTCAGACCTTCTTGCAGCTGAACACCTCCGCTCCCACTTTTGATGGTGTATAGTCGGGCTTTCGAGCCTTTTCTTCCCCGGTTTTTACAAATTATGGTTGGACATTCAGACCTTGCAGCCTAAAACCTCCACTCCCTATTTTGATCATACATTGTCGGGCATTCGCACCTTTTCTTACCCGCTTTTTACAAACTTGCACCTTCTTACAGCGGAACACCTCCGCTCCCTCTTTTGATGGTGTATGTTCGGGCATTCAAACCTTTTCTTACCCACTTTTTACAAACTATGGTCGGATATTCAAACCTTCTTGTAGCCGAACACATCCACTCCTGCTTTTGATGATGTATGGTTGGGCATTCAAACCTACTTGTTGCCCGCTTTTTACTATGGTCGGCCATTCACAGCTTCCTCTCCACCATACTTGTATGATGGGATGTTCACACCCACTTGCATCCACTTTTGTTGATATTTAGTCGGTCATTCGCACCTTACCTGCTTTTGGCAAACTATGGCCTTCTTGCAGCCAAACACCTCTGATCTCGCTTTTGATGATGTAAGGTTGGGCATTCAGACCTTGCTTCACCTGCTTTTCACCAAATATAGTCGGACATTCACACCTTCTTGCAGCCGAACACTTCCGCTCCACCTTTTAGTGTTCTATGGGGCATTCACACCTTTTTTTTCACCGCATTTTATAGATTACGGTTGGAAATTCTCACCCACTCTCCTCCCGCTTTTTTTAATTGACAGTCAGGCATTCGAACCTTTTCTTACCCGCTTTTTACAAATTATGGTCGGACATTCACACCTACTTGCAGCCGAATATTTCCGCTCCACCTTTTAGTGATGTATGGTTGGCATTTGCACCTTTTCTTACCCTCTTTTTATACTGATTGCTGAAGATTAAGTTGTTCTTTCTCAAACTACAAAATTTTTTTTATTGTTGAAACTTGATTTGAAGTGGATAAATAAAGAGGACAAACAGTTTTAAGTCAGGCTGATAGAAGGAATTAAATTTTTAGCAAAATCTGTACTTCGTCATATGTCGAGAGATGCTTATTGCTGAAGAAGTTCTTTCTCATTCTACAAAGTACAACGTTGTTTATCGTTGAAACTTGATTAGACATGAATAAATATGAAGGACAAAGCAGTCTTAACTTGGTTTAAGTTAAGGAATTCGTTTTATAGGAGAATCCGAATTCGTGCATAACTCGTAAAATAGAGCTTATTTTCGGATTCCTGAAGAATGAGTCTGGTTCTTTCTCATAATACAAAGTTTGTTGTTTATTGTTGAAACTTCATCAGAAGTGAAGAAATAAATGAATGCCTATCAACAAATGTGGGATCTAAACTCTAGTGCTTCCTCTAAAATAATTTCCATCCATCCATCATCTGCCGCTTATCCGGGGGTCGGGTCGCGGGGGCAGCAGCTTGAGTAGAGAAACCCAGACGTCTCTGTCCCCGGCCACTTCCTCCAGCTCTTCCGGGGGGACCCCGAGGCGTTCCCAGGCCAGCCGAGAGACATAGTCTCTCCAGCGTGTCCTGGGTCTTTCCCGGGGTCTCCTCCCAGTGGGACGTGCCCGGAACACCTCCCCAGGGAGGCGCCCAGGGGGCATCCTAACCAGATGCCCGAGCCACCTCATCTGACTCCTCTCAATGCGGAGGAGCAGCGGTTCTACTCCGAGCCCCTCCCGGATGACTGAGCTTCTCACCCTATCTCTAAGGGAGAGCCCAGACACCCTGCGGAGGAAATCCATTTCGGCCGCTTGTATTCGCGATCTTCTTCTTTCGGTCACTACCCACAACTCGTGACCATAGGTGAGGATGGGAACGTAGATTGACCAGTAAGTAGAGAGCTTTGCCTTCTGGCTCAGCTCCCTCTTCACAACGACGGGTCGGTGCAGAGCCCGCAACACTGCAGACGCCGCACCGATCCGCCCGTCAATCTCCCGCTCCATTCGTCCCTCACTCGTGAACAAGACCCCGAGATACTTGAACTCCTCCACTTGGGGAAGGATCTCATTCCCGACCCGGAGAGAGCATTCCACCCTTTTCCGGCTGAGAACCATAGTCTCGGATTTGGAGGTGCTGATTCTCATCCCAGCCGCTTCACACTCGGCTGCAAATCGCTCCAGTGAGAGCTGAAGGTCACGGCCTGACGACGCTAACAGAACCACATCATCTGCAAAAAGCAGAGACCCGATTCTGAGGTCGCCAAATCGGACACCCTCAACGCCCTGGCTGCGCCTAGAAATTCTGTCCATAAAAGTTAGGAACAGAATCGGTGACAAAGGGCAGCCCTGACGGAGTCCAACTCTCACCGGAAACGTATCCGACTTACTGCCGGCAATGCGGACCAAACTCTGGCACCGGTCATACAGAGACCGAACAGCCCCTATCAAGGGGTCCGGCACTCCATATTCCCGGAGCACCCCCCACAGGACTCCACGAGGGACACGGTCGAACGCTTTCTCCAAGTCCACAAAACACATGTAGACTGGTTGGGCGAACTCCCATGCACCCTCCAGGATCCTGCCGAGGGTATAGAGCTGGTCCACTGTTCCACGGCCAGGACGAAAGCCACACTGCATCTCCTGAATCCGAGGCTTGATTATCCGACGGATCCTCCTCTCCAATACCCCCGAATAGACCTTACCAGGGAGGCTGAGGTGTGTGATACCCCTATAGTTGGAACACACCCTCCGGTCCCCCTTTTTAAAGAGGGGGACCACCACCCCAATCTGCCAGTCCAGAGGCACTGTCCCCGATGTCCACGCGATGCTGCAGAGGCGTGTCAGCCAAGACAGCCCTACAACATCCAGAGCCTTGAGAAACTCAGGACGGACCTCATCCACCCCCGGGGCCTTGCCACCGAGGAGCTTTTTGACCACCTCGGCAACCTCAGCCCCAGAAATGGGAGGCCCCGTCTCCGAGCTCTCCGACTCTGCCTCTTCCGAGCACGTGTTGGTAGGATTGAGGAGTTCCTCGAAGTACTCCCCCCACCGACTCACAACATCCCTAGTTGAGGTCAGCAAAGCCCCGTCCCCACTGTAAACAGTGTTGACTGTGAGCCGCTTCCCCCCCCTGAGACGCCGTATGGTGGACCAGAATCTCTTCGAGGCCGTCCGGAAATCGTTCTCCATGGTCTCACCGAACTCCTCCCAGGCCCGAGTTTTTGCCTCAGCAACCGCCGAAGCCGCGGCCCGTCTGGCCTGTCGGTACCTATCAGCTGCTTCCAGGGTCCCACTGGCCAAAAAGGCCCAATAGGACTCCTTCTTCAGCTTGACGGCTTCCCTCACCACTGGTGTCCACCAGCAGGTTCGAGGGTTGCCGCCACGACAGGCACCGACCACCTTACGGCCACAACTCCGATCAGCTGCCTCGGCAATGGAGTCACGGAACATGGCCCATTCGGACTCAATGTCCCCCACCTCCCCCGGGATATGGTTGAAGCTCTGCCGGAGGTGGGAGTTAAAGCTCCTTCTGACGGGGGATTCTGACAAACGCTCCCAGCAGACCCTCACAATACGTTTGGGCCTGCCAGGTCTGATCGGCATCCTCCCCCACCAGCGGAGCCAACTCACCACCAGGTGGTGATCAGTTGACAGCTCCGCCCCTCTCTTCACCCGAGTGTCCAGGACATACGGCCGCAAGTCCGATGATACAACCACAAAGTCGATCATCGAACTGCGGCCAAGGGTGTCCTGGTGCCAAGTGCACATATGGACACCCTTATGTCTGAACATGGTGTTCGTTATGGACAGTCCATGACCAGCACAGAAATCCAACAACATAACACCACTCTGGTTCAGATCGGGGGGGCCGTTCCTCTCAATCACACCCCTCCAGGTCTCACTGTCATTGCCCACGTGAGCATTGAAGTCCCCCAGCAGAACGAGGGAGTCTCCGGTAGGAGCATTCTCCAGTGCCTCCCCCAGAGACTCCAAAAAGGGTGGGTACTCTGAACTGCTGTTTGGCGCATAGGCACAAACAACAGTCAGGACTCGTCCCCCCACCCGAAGGCGGAGGGAGGCTACCCTCTCGTTCACTGGGGTAAACCCCAATGTACTGGCACACAGCCGGGGGGCAATAAGTATGCCCACACCTGCTCTGCGCCTCTCACCACGGGCAACTCCAGAGTGGAAGAGAGTCCAACCCCTCTCAAGAGGACTGGTTCCAGAGCCCGAGCCGTGCGTCGAGGTGAGTCCGACTATATCTAGCCGGAACCGCTCAGCCTCGCGCACCAGCTCCGGCTCCTTCCCCAACAGAGAGGTGACATTCTAAAAAATAATTTGCTTTCTCAATTCAGAAATTTGTGTGTGTAAGTCACAACACCCGTGACACCAAAACGGCTTTCTTTTCTCTCTTTTCTCTACACTCTACACTGTGAGCACACACACCAAATCAGAAAGGCTTTTTTCTCTCTTTTCTACATTATGGACTGGGGGGACACAAAACCGCTCTCTCTTTTTTTTTTTGATTGTGTGCCAGGGCGTTGTCTCACGTATTAGATTATGCTTAAGATACGAATGGGTTTATCAGTCACATCAGAATCCATACATACTGATCCTCCCGTAATAAAATGGTCGGATCTTATCAAACACACTTTGTTTCTTGTGACAATCAAGTCAGCGAAACAGCGTATACACGTCAAGACCCTGAATCAAGTTTGCCACAAGAACTCATAAGTTTGGCAGTATTGCTCTGCCGTCAGCAATCATATACCCATTTTATTTTCGTGAGACATGTGCAGGCACCTGTTCATCTACTGTTCTATCACTATGAATTAGTTTATCTATTATCAATAAGGATACTTCTACAACTACTATCAAAGTATGTCCGGACTTCTTATGTTGTCAGTTGCTATATATGAATAAGTGGGTAGCTACTGACAAGCATTAAGCATGTCACACAGCCCAAACATATAACATTTCAGGACACACCACACAGTTAACAACCACAGTGAAGCGTGTCAAAGCCCAAACATGTAACATTCAACAGGACACTTACACAACACATTCAAATCAAACAGTCAGACAACATACAAGAACATATACCCCAGCCAGCATTGCTCCTTGCCTATTTTCCTACAGCTCACTATGTGTGTGCACACCTTTATTCACAAACTCTTCAACTTATACTCTTTTACCGAAGCTGCTACAGCTCGATTGGCCGAATACCCTTAGATCCTATTTCGGTGAATTTGACATCTGCCTTACATGTAACAGATTAGCGGTTTAGCAGTTTTAATTTAGTTTGAGTGAAGGAATTCATTTTATAGCAAAATCCGAAATCGTGAAGAACTCATGAAAGTAAGCTTATTCTCGGATTCCTGAAACTTTAGATTTGCTCTTTCTTTTACTGCAAAGTACAACGTTGTTTTTTTTTTGACAGTTTTAACATAGTTTGAGTGAAGGAATTCATTTTATAGATAAAATCCCAAGAGTCTGCTGAGAAAAGAGAGTGAATGCGAAGTAGACTTTAACACGGCTCTGGGAGCGAGCAGAGTGTGGGCTAAGCGGGAGAATTGCTTGAAAGAAACGCGACACCGAATGAGCGGTCAGAACAAAGCCTCAATACGGTGTTCCCGTGGTGTTTTTGTTGCTGCCTTGTCTTTTGCACAGAGTAAAAGACAAGGCAACCATCGAATAGGGCCCGATTGTTCCTACTTGGTCAGCCGAGGAGCAAGGGGGGGGAGAAAGCGTCTCAATCAAGCAAAGCTCACCATGGGGAAGGTGGCTATGCCAACTAGCCTGATGCCCTGCTCCCGCAGTGACGGATAATCGTACTCTGGTTTCTCTTCATAACGTACAACTCTTTCGCCTTTTATTAAAGACTTCCGTGGAGAGCAGCACTAATGAGTTGTTTCTATTTTTGGCAGGATTAACCTGCGGGTGAAGCCCTTTCTGTCTGTGCAAAAAAAATCTTGTTACTGTGCAGAGTGACTTCTCTGAGTAGAGTCGCCTTACCTGTTGCGACTGTGCCGATGTTTGAAGCTGGAGTGCAAAGGTGTTGCTTGAATGGTGCTTGCTGGAGCGTGCGGGAGTGCAAAGTTATACCATTTAAAAGGGCTGAAGAGTGCTCATTGCAGCGGGTGGGCCATAGTAAAAAGCGGTTGAGAAAAGGTGCGAATGTCAAACAATACATGATCAAAATAGGGAGCGGAGGTGTTTGGCCGCGACAAGGTGTGAATGTCCACCCATAATTAATGAAAAGCGGGCAACGAGTAGGTTCGAATGCCCAACCATACATCATCAAAAGCAGGAGTGGATGTGTTCGGCTACAAGAAGGTTTGAATGTCTGACCATAGTTTGTAAAAAGCGGGTAAGAATATCCAACCAAACATAATCAAAAGTGGGAGCAGAGCTGTTCGACTTCAAGTAGGTGTGAATGTCAGATCATAATTTGCAAAAAAGCTGATGAGAAAGGATGAGAATGCCCGACTATACACCATCAAATGCGGGAGCGGAGTTGTTCGGCTGTGAGTAGGTGTGAATCTCCAATCATAATTGCTGAAAAATGTGTTAGAAAAGGTAAGAATGCCAGTCCATACATCATCAAAAGCGAGAGAGGTGGTGTTCGGTTGCAAGTAGGTGTGAATGTCCAGCCATAATTACTCACAAACGGGTAAGAAAAGGTAGTATTGCCAGACCATACATGATCAAAACAGGGAGCGGAGTTGGTTCAGCTGCAAGAAAGAGTAAATGTCTGCCTAAAATTCAAATATATTCACAATAGCGGTAGGAGAGGTCTTCGGATGAGAGTGGTTGAGAATTTCCAACCATAATCTATAAAATGCGGTGAAAAAAAAGGTGTGATAGAACACTAAAAGGTGGAGCGGAAGTGTTCGGCTGCAAGAAGGTGTGAATGTCCGACTATATTTGGTGAAAAGCAGGTGAAGCAAGGTCTGAATGCCCAACCTCACATCATCAAAAGCTAGATCAGAGGTGTTTGGCTGCAAGAAGGCCATAGTTTGCCAAAAGCGGGTAAGGTGCGAATGACCGACTAAATATCAACAAAAGTGGGGGCGGAGGTCTTCGGATGCAAGTGGGTGTGAATATCCCACCATACAAGAATGGTGGAGAGGAAGCTGTGAATGGCCGACCATAGTAAAAAGCGGGTGAGAAAAGGTGCGAATGTCAAACCATACATGATCAAAACAGGGAGCGGAGGTGTTTTGCTGCGACAAGGTGTGAATATCCACCCATAATATATGAAAAGCGGGCAACAAGTAGGTTCGACTGCCCAGCCATACATCATCAAAAGCAGGAGTGGATGTGTTCGGCTACAAGAAGGTTTGAATGTCTGACCATAGTTTGTAAATGTGGGTAAGAAAAGGTTCGAATGCCCGAACATACACCATCAAAGGAGGGGGCGGAGGTGTTCCGCTGTAAGAAGGTGTGAATGTCCGACCATAGTTGGTAGAAAGCGGGTAAGAAAAGGTTAAAATACCCGACTGTACACAATCAATAGCGGGAGCGGAGTTGTTCGGCTACTAACAGGTGTGAAAGTCCGACCATGGTTTGTAAAAAGCGAGTAAGAAAAGGTGAGAATGCCCGACAATGTATGATCAAAAGCGGAAGCGGAGGTGTTCGGCTGGAAGAAGGTGTGAACGTCAGATCATAATTTGAAAAAAACTGATGAGAAAGGGTGAGAATGCCCGACTATACACCATCAAATGCAGGAGCGGAGTTGTTCGGCTGTGAGTAGGTGTGAATCTCCGACCATAATTGCTGAAAAATGTGTTAGAAAAGGTAAGAATGCCGGTCCATACATCTGGCTGCAAAAAGGTGTGAATGTTCGACTAAAGTTTGTAAAAAGCTGGTAAGACAAGGTGCGAATGCCTGACAATGTATGATCAAAAGCAGGAGCGGAGGTGTTCAGCTGCAAGAAGGTCTAAATGTCCATCAATAATTGCTAGAAAACATGAAAGAAAATTTTCCAAAATCAAACCGCACATGATGATAAGTGGGAGAGGAGGTTTTCAGCTGCAAGAAGGTGTGAATGTCCACCTATAATTCCTGAAAAATGTGTAAAAAAAAGGTGCGAATGCCCAACCATACATCATCAAAAGTAGGAGTGGATGTGTTCGGCTACAAGAGGGTGTGAACGTCCAACCAAAGTTTGTAAAAAGTAGTTAAGAAAAGGTTCGAATATCCAGCCAAACTGTTTGACTGCAAGTAGGTGTGAATGTCAGATCATAATTTGCAAAAAGCTGATGAGAAAAGGTGAGAATGCCCGACTATACACCATCAAATGCGGGAGCGGAGTTGTTCGGCTGTGCGTAGGTGTGAATCTCCAACCATAATTGCTGAAAAATGTGTTAGAAAAGGTAAGAAATCCGGTCCATACATCATCAAAAGCGAGAGAGGTGGTGTTCGGCTGCAAGTAGGTGTGAATGTCCAGCCATACAAGTATGTTGGAGAGGAAGCTGTGAATAGCCGACCATAGTTTGCAAAAAGCGGGTGAGAAAAGGTGCGAATGTCCAGCCATACATGATCAAAACAGGGAGCGGAGGTGTTTGGCTGCGACAAGGTGTGATTGTCCACCCATAATTAATGAAAAGCGGGCAACAAGTAGGTTCGAATGCCCAACCATACATCATCAAAAGCAGGAGTGGATGTGTTCGGCTACAAGAAGGTTTGAATGTCCCAGCATAGATTGTAAAAAGCGGGTAAGAAAAGGTTTGAATGCCCGAACATACACCATCAAAAGAGGAAACGGAGGTGTTCCGCTGTAAGAAAGTGTGAATAGCCGACCATAGTTGGTAAAAAGCGGGTAAGAAAAGGTTAAAATACCCGAATGTACACAATCAATAGCGGGAGCGGATGTGTTCGGCTACAAGAAGGTGTGAAATTCCGACAATGGTTTGTAAAAAGCGGGTAAGAAAAGGTGCGAATGCCCTACAATGTATGATCAAAAGAGGGAGCGGAGGTTTTCGGCTACAAGAAGGTGTGAAAGTCCACCCATGGTTTGTAAAAAGCGGGTAACAAAAGATTCGAATGCCCGACTATACACCATCAAAAACGGGAGCGGAGGTGTTCAGCTACAAGAAGGTGTGAAAGTCCACCCATGGTTTGTAAAAAGCGGGTAAGAAAAGGTTCGAATGCCCGAATATACACCATCAAAAGCGGAAGCGGAGATGTTCGGCTGCAAGAAGGTGTTAACGTCCGACCAAAGTTTGTAAAAAGCAGGGAAAAGCGATAAAAAGCTTTTCGTGAGTTCATGCATTTTATTTTGCTTATAAAATGCATTCCTTCACTCAAACTATGTTAAAACTTATTTGTCCTTCATATTTACCATGTCTAGAAAGATTTAAACAAAAAAACAACGTAGTACTTTGCAGTAAAAGAAAGAGCAAATCTAAAGTTTCAGGAATCCGAGTATAAGCTTGCTTTCATGAGTTCTGCAAGATTTCGGATTTTGCTGTGAAATTAATTGCTTTGCTCAAACCAAGTTAAAACTGCTTTGTCCTTCCATATTTATCAATATCGAGATAGAGGAGTGGATGTGTTCGGCTACAAGAAGGTTTGAATGTCCGAGCATAGTTTGCAAAAAGCGGGTAAGAAAAGGTTCGAATGCCCGAACATACACCATCAAAAGAGGGAGCGGAGGTGTCCCACTGTAAGAAGATGTGGATGTCCAACCATAGTTGGTAAAAAGCGGGTAAGAAAAGGTTAAAATACCCGACTGTACACAATCAATAGCGGGAGCGGATGTGTTCGGCTACAAGAAGGTGTGAAAGTCCGACCATGGTTTGTAAAAAGCGGGTAAGAAAAGTTGCGAATGACCGACAATGTATGATCAAAAGAGGGAGCGGTGGTTTTTGGCTACAAGAAGGTTTGAATGTCCGACCATAGTTTGTAAAAAGTGGGTAAGAAAAGGGTGAGAATGCCCGAACATACACCATCAAAAGAGGGAGCGGAGGTGTTCCGCTCTAAGACGGTGTTAATGTCCGACCATAGTTGGTCAAAAGCGGGTAAGAAAAGGTTAAAATACACGACTGTACACAATCAATAGCGGGATTGGAGTTGTTCGGCTACAAGAAGGTGTGAAAGTCCGACCATGGTTTGTAAAAAGCGGGTAAGAAAAGGTTCGAATGCCCAAGTATATACCATCAAAAGCGGAAACGGAGGTGTTCGGCTGCAAGAAGGTGTGAACCTCCGACCAAAGTTTGTAAAAAGCAGTTAAGAAAAGGTTCGAATATCTAACCAAACATAATCAAAAAAGGGAGCAGAGCTGTTCGACTGCAAGTAGGTGTGAATGTCCAGCCATAATTACTCACAAACGGGTAAGAAAAGGTAGCATTGCCAGACCATACATGATCAAAACAGGGAGCGGAGGTGGTTCAGCTGCAAGAAGGTGTGAATGTCCGACTACAGTTTAAATATATTAACAAAAGCGGGAGGAGAGGTCTTCGGATTAGAGTGGTTGAGAATTTCCAACCATAATCTATAAAATGCGGTGAAAAAAAAGGTGTGATAGAACACTAAAAGGTGGAGTGGAAGTGTTCGGCTGCAAGAAGGTGTGAATGTCCGACCATAATTGCTGAAAAATGTGTTAGAAAAGGTAAGAATGCCGGACCATACATCATCAAAAGCGGGAGAGGTGGTGTTCGGCTGCAAAAAGGTGTGAATGTTCGACTAAAGTTTGTAAAAAGCGGGTAAGACAAGGTGCGAATGCCTGACAATGTATGATCAAAAGCAGGAGCGGAGGTGTTCAGCTGCAAGAAGGTCTAAATGTCCATCAATAATTGCTAGAAAACATGAAAGAAAATTTTGGAAAATCAAACCGCTAATGATCATAAGTGGGAGAGGAGGTGTTCAGCTGCAAAAAGGTGTGAATGTCCACCCATAATTCCTGAAAAATGGGTAAAAAAAAGGTGCGAATGCCCAACCATACATCATCAAAAGCAGGAGTGGATGTGTTCGGCTACAAGAAGGTTTGAATGTCCGAGCATAGATTGTAAAAAGCGGGTAAGAAAAGGTTTGAATGCCTGAACATACACCATCAAAAGAGGGAACGGAGGTGTTCCGCTGTAAGAAGGTGTGAATAGCCGACCATAGTTGGTATAAAGCGGGTAAGAAAAGGTTAAAATACCCGAATGTACACAATCAATAGCGGGAGCGGATGTGTTCGGCTACAAGAAGGTGTGAAACTCCGACAATGGTTTGTAAAAAGCGGGTAAGAAAAGGTGCGAATGCCCTACAATGTATGATCAAAAGAGGGAGCGGAGGTTTTCGGCTACAAGAAGGTGTGAAAGTCCACCCATGGTTTGTAAAAAGCGGGTAACAAAAGATTCGAATGCCCGACTATACACCATCAAAAACGGGAGCGGAGGTGTTCAGCTAAAAGAAGGTGTGAAAGTCCACCCATGGTTTGTAAAAAGCGGGTAAGAAAAGGTTCGAATGCCCAAATATACACCATTAAAAGCGGAAGCGGAGATGTTCGGCTGCAAGAAGGTGTTAACGTCCGACCAAAGTTTGTAAAAAGCAGGGAAAAGCGATAAAAAGCTTTTCGTGAGTTCATGCATTTTATTTTGCTTATAAAATGCATTCCTTCACTCAAACTATGTTGAAACTTATTTGTCCTTCATATTTACCATGTCTAGAAAGATTTAAACAAAAAAACAACGTAGTACTTTGCAGTAAAAGAAAGAGCAAATCTAAAGTTTCAGGAATCCGAGTATAAGCTTGCTTTCATGAGTTCTGCACGATTTCGGATTTTGCTGTGAAATTAATTGCTTTGCTCAAACCAAGTTAAAACTGCTTTGTCCTTCCATATTTATCAATATCGAGATAGAGGAGTGGATGTGTTCGGCTACAAGAAGGTTTGAATGTCCGAGCATAGTTTGCAAAAAGCGGGTAAGAAAAGGTTCGAATGCCCGAACATACACCATCAAAAGAGGGAGCGGAAGTGTTCCACTGTAAGAAGATGTGGATGTCCAACCATAGTTGGTAAAAAGCGGGTAAGAAAAGGTTAAAATACCCGACTGTACACAATCAATAGCGGGATTGGAGTTGTTCGGCTACAAGAAGGTGTGAAAGTCCGACCATGGTTTGTAAAAAGCGGGTAAGAAAAGGTTCGAATGCCAAAGTATATACCATCAAAAGCGGAAACGGAGGTTTTCGGCTGCAAGAAGGTGTGAACTTAAGACCAAAGTTTGTAAAAAGCAGTTAAGAAAAGGTTCGAATATCCAACCAAACATAATCAAAAAAGGGAGCAGAGCTGTTCGACTGCAAGTAGGTGTGAATGTCCAGTCATAATTACTCACAAACGGGTAAGAAAAGGTAGTATTGCCAGACCATACATGATCAAAACAGGGAGCGGAGGTGGTTCAGCTGCAAGAAGGTGTGAATGTCCGACTAAAGTTTAAATATATTAACAAAAGCGGGAGGAGAGGTCTTCGGATTAGAGTGGTTGAGAATTTCCAACCATAATCTATAAAATGCGGTGAAAAAAAAGGTGTGATAGGACACTAAAAGGTGGAGCGGAAGTGTTCGGCTGCAAGAAGGTGTGAATGTCCGACCATAATTGCTGAAAAATGTGTTAGAAAAGGTAAGAATGCCGGACCATACATCATCAAAAGCGGGAGAGGTGGTGTTCGGCTGCAAAAAGGGGTGAATGTTCGACTAAAGTTTGTAAAAAGCGGGTAAGACAAGGTGCGAATGCCTGACAATGTATGATCAAAAGCAGGAGCGGAGGTGTTCAGCTGCAAAAAGGTCTAAATGTCCATCAATAATTGCTAGAAAACATGAAAGAAAATTTTTGAAAATCAAACCACAAATGATCTTAAGTGGGAGAGGAGGTGTTCAGCTGCAAGAAGGTTTGAATGTTCACCCATAATTCCTGAAAAATGGGTAAAAATTGTCCGACCAAAGTTTGTAAAAAGCAGTTAAGAAAAGGTTCGAATATCCAACAAAACATAATCAAAAGCGGGAGCAGAGCTGTTCGACTGCAAGTAGGTGTGAATGTCAGATCATAATTTGCAAAAAGCTGATGAGAAAGGGTGAGAATGCCCGATTATACACCATCAAATGCGGGAGCGGAGTTGTTCGGCTGTGAGTAGGTGTGAATCTCCGACCATAATTGCTGAAAAATGTGTTAGAAAAGGTAAAAATGCCAGACCATACATCATCAAAAGCGGGAGAGGAAGTGTTCGGCTGCAAGTAGGTGTGAATGTCCAGCCATAATTACTCACAAACGGGTAAGAAAAGGTAGTATTGCCAGACCATACATGATCAAAACAGGGACCGGAGGTGGTTCAGCTTCAAGAAGGTGTGAATGTCCATCAATAATTGCTTTAAAACATGAAAGAAAATTTTCGAATATCAAACCGCACATGATCATAAGCGGGAGAGGAAGTGTTCGGCTGCAAGAAGGTGTGAATGTCCTCCCATAATTCCTGAAAAATGGGTAAAAAAAGGTGCGAATGCCAAACCATACATTATCAAAAGCAGGTGTGAATGTCTGACCATAATTGCTGAAAAATGTGTTAGAAAAGGTAAGAATGCCGGACCATACATCATCAAAAGCGGGAGAGGTGGTGTTCGGCTGCAAAAAGGTGTGAATGTTCGACTAAAGTTTGTAAAAAGCGGGTAAGACAAGGTGCGAATGCCTGACAATGTATGATCAAAAGCAGGAGCGGAGGTGTTCAGCTGCAAGACGGTCTAAATGTCCATCAATAATTGCTAGAAAACATGAAAGAAAATTTTCGAAAATCAAACCGCAAATGATCATAAGTGGGAGAGGAGGTCTTCAGCTGCAAAAAGGTGTGAATGTCCACCCATAATTCCTGAAAAATGGGTAAAAAAAAGGTGCGAATGCCCAACCATACATAATCAAAAGCAGGAGTGGATGTGTTCGGCTACAAGAAGGTGTGAAAGTCCGACCGTGGTTTGTAAAAAGCGGGTAAGAAAAGGTGCGAATGCCCGACAATGTATGATCAAAAGAGGGAGCGGAGGTGTTCGGCTGCAAGAAGGTGTGAACGTCCGACCAAAGTTTGTAAAAAGCAGTTAAGAAAAGGTTTGAATATCCAACCAAACATAATCAAAAGCGGGAGCAGAGCTGTTCGACTGCAAGTAGGTGTGAATGTCCTCCCGTAATTTCTGAAAAATGGGTAAAAAAAGTTGCGAATGCCCAACCATACATTATCAAAACAGGGAGCGGAGATGGTTCAGCTGCAAGGTGTAAATTTCTGACTAAAGTTTTTAAAAAGCGGTTTAAAAACTGATTTGTCCTTCATAGTTATCCATGTCTAAAAATGTTTGAGGCATAAACTTCCTCATATTACCCTGAATGAGAAAGAACCACACTTGTGATTAAGCCATACGTTCCTTTTGAGGAGTTCTGCATCATTTGGGATTTTGCTATTAAATAAATTCCTTCACTCAAACCGAGTGAAAACTGCTTTTACCTTCATATTTATGAATGTCTAGATCGACTTCAACAAAGAACAACATTGTATTTTGCAGTAGAAGAAGTTGAAATTGATCTAGACATTGATAAATATGAAGTTCAAAGCAGTTTCCACTTGGTTTGAGTGAAGGAATGAATTTTATAGCAAAATCGGAAATCCTGCACTCCTCAAAAGGAACGTATTGCTCAACCAAAGGGATGCTTCTTTCTCATTCAGGGTAATATGAGGAACTTTATGCTTGATACATTTTTAGACATGGATAATTATGAAGGACAAAGCAATTTTAACTTGGTTTGAGCAAAGCAATTCATTTACAGGAAAATCCGAAATCGTGCAGAACTCATGAAAGCAAGCTTTTTCTCGGATTCCTGATCCTCCAGTGTTGCTCTTTCCTATACTGTAAAATACAACGTTATTCTTTGTTGAAATTGATCTAGACATTGATAAATATGTAGGACAAAGCAGTTTTAACTTAGTTTGAGTGAAGGAATTTATTTTATAGCAAAATCCGAAATCGTGCAGAACTCATGAAAGCAAGCTTATTCTCAGATTCCTGATCCTTCAGTGCTGCTCTTTCTTCTACTGCAAAATACAACGTTGTTCTTTGTTTAAGTCGATGTAGACATTGATAAATATGAAGGACAAAGCAGTTTTAATTTGGTTTGAGTGAAGGAATTCATTTTATAGTAAAATCCCAAATCGTGCAGAACTCATGAAAATAAGCTTATTCTCGGATTCCTAAAACTTTTGATCTGCTCTTTCTTTTACTGCAAATTACAACGGTTTTTTTTTCTTAAATCTATCTAGACATTGATAAATATTAAGGTAATAGCCGTTTTAACATAGTTTGAGTGAAGGAATTCATTTTATAGATAAAATCCCAAATCATGCAGAACTCCTCAAAAGGGGCGTATGGCCTTATCACAAGTGTGGTTCTTTCTCATTCAGGGTAATATGAGGAAGTTTATGCTTGAAATATAGGTAGAAATGGGTACATATGAAGGACAAAGCAGTTTTAACTTAGTTTGAGTGAAGGAATTTATTTTATAGCAAAATCCGAAATCGTGCAGAACTCATGAAAGCAAGCTTATACTCGGATTCCTGAAACTTTAGATTTGTTCTTTCTTTTACTGCAAAGTACAACGTTGTTTTTTGTGGAAATCTATCTAGACATTGATAAATACCAGCCGAACATCTCTGCTGTCGCTTTTGATAATTTATGGTTGGGCATTCTTACCTTTTCTTACCCGCTTTTTATAAATTATAATCCGACATTCACACCTACTTGCAGTCGAACACCTTCTCTCCCGCTTTTGATGATGTATGGTTGGGCATTCGCACCTTTTTTTACCCATTTTTCAGTAATTATGGATGGACATTCAGACCTTCTTACAGCCGAAAACCTCCGCTGCCACTTTTGTTGGTTTATAGTCTGGCTTTCGAGCCTTTTCTTCCCCGGTTTTTACAAATTATGGTTGGACATTAAGACCTTGCAGCCGAAAACCTCCGCTCCCTCTTTTGATCATACATTGTCGGGCTTTCGCACCTTGTCTTACCCGCTTTTTACAAACTTTAGTCGGACATTCACACCTTCTTGCAGCTGAACCACCTCCGCTCCCTGTTTTGATCATGTTTGGTCTGGCAATACTTCCTTTTCTTACCCGTTTGTGAGTAATTATGGCTGGACATTCACATCTTCTTGCAACTGAACACCTCTCCCGCTTTTGATGATGAATGGTCCGGCATTCTTACCTTTTCTAACACATTTTTCAGCAATTATGTTCGGAGATTCACACCTACTCACAGCCGACCAACTCCGCTCCCGCATTTGATGGTGTATAGTCGGGTATTCTCACCCTTTCTCATCAGCTTTTTGCAAATTATGATCTGACATTCACACCTACTTGCAGACGAACAACTCCTTCCCGCTATTGACTGTGTACAGTCGGTATTGTAACCTTTTCTTACCCGCTTTTTACCAACTATGGTTTGACGTTCTTACTTTCTTACAACGGAACACCTCCGCTCCCTCTTTTGATGGTGTATTTTCGGGCATTCGAACCTTTTCTTACCCGCCTTTTATCTATGGTCGGACATTCAGACCATCTTGCAGCTGAACACCTCCGCTCCCACTTTTGATGGTGTATAGTCGGGCTTTCGAGCCTTTTCTTCCCCGGTTTTTACAAATTATGGCTGGACATTCAGACCTTGCAGCCGAAAACCTCCACTCCCTCTTTTGATCATACATTGTCAGGCATTCGCACCTTGTTTTACCTGCTTTTTACAAACTTTAGTCAGAAATTCACACCTTGCAGCTGAACCACCTCCACTCCCAGTTTTGATCATGTATGGTCTGGCAATACTACCTTTTCTTACCCGTTTGGGAGTAATTATGGCTGGACATTCACACCTACTTGCAGCCGAACACCACCTCTCCCGCTTTTGATGATGTATGGACCGGCATTCTTACCTTTTCTAACACATTTTTCAGCAATTATGGTCGGAGATTCACACCTACTCACAGGCGACCAACTCCGCTCCCGCATTTGATGGTGTATAGTTGGGTATTCTCACCCTTTCTCATCAGCTTTTTGCAAATTATGATCTGACATTCACACCTACTTTCAGTCGAACAGCTCTGCTCCCACTTTTGATTATGTTTGGTTAGATATTCGAACATTTTCTTATCTGCTTTTTACAAACTTTGGTCGGACGTTCACACCTTCTTGCAGCTGAACACCACCGCTTCCACTTTTGATGGTGTATATTCAGGCATACAAACCTTTTCTTACCCGCTTTTTGCAAAACTTGGTCAGACTTTCACACTTTGTTGCTGAACAACTCCGCTCCCTCTTTTGATTGTGTACAGTCGGGTATTTTCACCTTTTCTTACCCGCTTTTTACCAACTATGGTCCGGCATTCAAACCTTCTTGTAGCCGAACACCTCCACTCCTGCTTTTGATGATGTATAGTTGGGCATTCGCACCTTTTCTTAACTACTTTTTACAAACTTTGGTCGGACATTCACAACTTCTTGTAGCCGAACACATCCACTCCTGCTTTTGATGATGTATGGTTGGGCATTCGCACCTTTTTTTACCCATTTTTCAGGAATTATGGGTGGACATTCAAACCTTCTTGCAGCTGAACCCCTCCTCTCCCACTTATGATCATTTGCGGTTTGATTTTCGAAAATTTTCTTTCATGTTTTCTAGCAATTATTGATGGACATTTAGACCTTCTTGCAGCTGAACACCTCCGCTCCTGCTTTTGATCATACATTGTCAGGCATTCGCACCTTTTCTAACACATTCTTCAGCAATTATGGTCGGACATTCACACCTTCTTGCAGCCGAACACTTCCGCTCCACCTTTTAGTGTTCTATCACACCTTTTTTTTCACCGCATTTTATAGATTATGGTTGGAAATTCTCAACCACTCTCATCCGAAGACCTCTCCTCCCGCTTTTGTTAATATATTTAAACTTTAGTCGGACATTCACACCTTCTTGAAGCTGAACCACCTCCGCTCCCTGTTTTGATCATGTATGGTCTGGCAATGCTACCTTTTCTTACCCGTTTGTGAGTAATTATGGCTGGACATTCACACCTACTTGCAGCCGAACACCACCTCTCTCGCTTTTGCTGATGTATGGACCGGCATTCTTACCTTTTCTAACACATTTTTCAGCAATTATGGTCGGAGATTCACACCTACTCACAGCCGAAACACTCCGCTCCCGCATTTGATGGTGTATAGTCGGGCATTCTCACCCTTTCTCATCAGCTTTTTGCAAATTATGATCTGACATTCACACCTACTTGCAGTCGAACAGCTCTGCTCCCGCTTTTGATGTTTGGTTGGATATTCAAACCTTTTCTTAATACACCTTTTCTTAGCCTAACACATCCGCTCCCGTAATTGATTGTGTACAGTCGGGTATTTTAACCTTTTCTTACCCGCTTTTTACCAACTATGGTCGGACATTCAAACCTTCTTGTAGCCGAACACATCCACTCCTGCTTTTGATGATGTGTGGTTGGGCATTCAAACCTACTTGTTTCCCACTTTTCATTAATTATGGGTGGACATTCACACTTTGTCGCATCCAAACACCTCCGCTCCCTGTTTTGATCATGTATGGTTGGACATTCGCACCTTTTCTCACCGGCTTTTTGCAAACTATGGTCGGCTATTCACAGATTCCTCTCCACCATACTTGTATGGTGGGATATTCACACCCACTTGCATCCGAAGACCTCCACCCCCACTTTTGTTAATATTTAGTCGGTCATTCGCACCTTACCCGCTTTTGGCAAACTATGGCCTTCTTGCAGCCAAACACCTCTGATCTCGCTTTTGATGATGTAAGGTTGGGCATTCAGACCTTGCTTCACCTGCTTTTCACCAAATATAGTCGGACATTCACACCTTCTTGCAGCCGAACACTTCCGCTCCACCTTTTAGTGTTCTATGGGGCATTCACACCTTTTTTTTCACCGCATTTTATAGATTACGGTTGGAAATTCTCACCCACTCTCCTCCCGCTTTTTTTAATATACAGTCAGGCATTCGAACCTTTTCTTACCCGCTTTTTACAAATTATGGTCGGACATTCACACCTACTTGCAGCCGAATATTTCCGCTCCACCTTTTAGTGATGTATGGTTGGCATTTGCACCTTTTCTTACCCTCTTTTTATACTGATTGCTGAAGATTAAGTTGTTCTTTCTCAAACTACAAAATTTTTTTTATTGTTGAAACTTGATTTGAAGTGGATAAATAAAGAGGACAAACAGTTTTAAGTCAGGCTGATAGAAGGAATTAATTTTTTAGCAAAATCTGTACTTCGTCATATGTCGAGAGATGCTTATTGCTGAAGAAGTTCTTTCTCATTCTACAAAGTACAACGTTGTTTATCGTTGAAACTTGATTAGACATGAATAAATATGAAGGACAAAGCAGTCTTAACTTGGTTTAAGTTAAGGAATTCGTTTTATAGGAGAATCCGAATTCGTGCATAACTCGTAAAATAGAGCTTATTTTTGGATTCCTGAAGAATGAGTCTGGTTCTTTCTCATAATACAAAGTTTGTTGTTTATTGTTGAAACTTCATCAGAAGTGAAGAAATAAATGAATGCCTATCAACAAATGTGGGATCTAAACTCTAGTGCTTCCTCTAAAATAATTTCCATCCATCCATCATCTGCTGCTTATCCGGGGGTCGGGTCGCGGGGGCAGCAGCTTGAGTAGAGAAACCCAGACGTCTCTGTCCCCGGCCACTTCCTCCAGCTCTTCCGGGGGGACCCCGAGGCGTTCCCAGGCCAGCCGAGAGACATAGTCTCTCCAGCGTGTCCTGGGTCTTTCCCGGGGTCTCCTCCCAGTGGGACGTGCCCGGAACACCTCCCCAGGGAGGCGCCCAGGGGGCATCCTAACCAGATGCCCGAGCCACCTCATCTGACTCCTCTCAATGCGGAGGAGCAGCGGTTCTACTCCGAGCCCCTCCCGGATGACTGAGCTTCTCACCCTATCTCTAAGGGAGAGCCCAGACACCCTGCGGAGGAAATCCATTTCGGCCGCTTGTATTCGCGATCTTCTTCTTTCGGTCACTACCCACAACTCGTGACCATAGGTGAGGATGGGAACGTAGATTGACCAGTAAGTAGAGAGCTTTGCCTTCTGGCTCAGCTCCCTCTTCACAACGACGGGTCGGTGCAGAGCCCGCAACACTGCAGACGCCGCACCGATCCGCCCGTCAATCTCCCGCTCCATTCGTCCCTCACTCGTGAACAAGACCCCGAGATACTTGAACTCCTCCACTTGGGGAAGGATCTCATTCCCGACCCGGAGAGAGCATTCCACCCTTTTCCGGCTGAGAACCATAGTCTCGGATTTGGAGGTGCTGATTCTCATCCCAGCCGCTTCACACTCGGCTGCAAATCGCTCCAGTGAGAGCTGAAGGTCACGGCCTGACGACGCTAACAGAACCACATCATCTGCAAAAAGCAGAGACCCGATTCTGAGGTCGCCAAATCGGACACCCTCAACGCCCTGGCTGCGCCTAGAAATTCTGTCCATAAAAGTTAGGAACAGAATCGGTGACAAAGGGCAGCCCTGACGGAGTCCAACTCTCACCGGAAACGTATCCGACTTACTGCCGGCAATGCGGACCAAACTCTGGCACCGGTCATACAGAGACCGAACGGCCCCTATCAAGGGGTCCGGCACTCCATATTCCCGGAGCACCCCCCACAGGACTCCACGAGGGACACGGTCGAACGCTTTCTCCAAGTCCACAAAACACATGTAGACTGGTTGGGCGAACTCCCATGCACCCTCCAGGATCCTGCCGAGGGTATAGAGCTGGTCCACTGTTCCACGGCCAGGACGAAAGCCACACTGCATCTCCTGAATCCGAGGCTCGATTATCCGACGGATCCTCCTCTCCAATACCCCCGAATAGACCTTACCAGGGAGGCTGAGGTGTGTGATACCCCTATAGTTGGAACACACCCTCCGGTCCCCCTTTTTAAAGAGGGGGACCACCACCCCAATCTGCCAGTCCAGAGGCACTGTCCCCGATGTCCACGCGATGCTGCAGAGGCGTGTCAGCCAAGACAGCCCTACAACATCCAGAGCCTTGAGAAACTCAGGACGGACCTCATCCACCCCCGGGGCCTTGCCACCGAGGAGCTTTTTGACCACCTCGGCAACCTCAGCCCCAGAAATGGGAGGCCCCGTCTCCGAGCTCTCCGACTCTGCCTCTTCCGAGCACGTGTTGGTAGGATTGAGGAGTTCCTCGAAGTACTCCCCCCACCGACTCACAACATCCCTAGTTGAGGTCAGCAAAGCCCCGTCCCCACTGTAAACAGTGTTGACTGTGAGCCGCTTCCCCCCCCTGAGACGCCGGATGGTGGACCAGAATCTCTTCGAGGCCGTCCGGAAATCGTTCTCCATGGTCTCACCGAACTCCTCCCAGGCCCGAGTTTTTGCCTCAGCAACCGCCGAAGCCGCGGCCCGTCTGGCCTGTCGGTACCTATCAGCTGCTTCCAGGGTCCCACTGGCCAAAAAGGCCCGATAGGACTCCTTCTTCAGCTTGACGGCTTCCCTCACCACTGGTGTCCACCAGCAGGTTCGAGGGTTGCCGCCACGACAGGCACCGACCACCTTACGGCCACAACTCCGATCAGCTGCCTCGGCAATGGAGTCACGGAACATGGCCCATTCGGACTCAATGTCCCCCACCTCCCCCGGGATATGGTTGAAGCTCTGCCGGAGGTGGGAGTTAAAGCTCCTTCTGACGGGGGATTCTGACAAACGCTCCCAGCAGACCCTCACAATACGTTTGGGCCTGCCAGGTCTGATCGGCATCCTCCCCCACCAGCGGAGCCAACTCACCACCAGGTGGTGATCAGTTGACAGCTCCGCCCCTCTCTTCACCCCAGTGTCCAGGACATACGGCCGCAAGTCCGATGATACAACCACAAAGTCGATCATCGAACTGCGGCCAAGGGTGTCCTGGTGCCAAGTGCACATATGGACACCCTTATGTCTGAACATGGTGTTCGTTATGGACAGTCCATGACCAGCACAGAAGTCCAACAACATAACACCACTCTGGTTCAGATCGGGGGGGCCGTTCCTCTCAATCACACCCCTCCAGGTCTCACTGTCATTGCCCACGTGAGCATTGAAGTCCCCCAGCAGAACGAGGGAGTCTCCGGTAGGAGCATTCTCCAGTGCCTCCCCCAGAGACTCCAAAAAGGGTGGGTACTCTGAACTGCTGTTTGGCGCATAGGCACAAACAACAGTCAGGACTCGTCCCCCCACCCGAAGGCGGAGGGAGGCTACCCTCTCGTTCACTGGGGTAAACCCCAATGTACTGGCACACAGCCGGGGGGCAATAAGTATGCCCACACCTGCTCTGCGCCTCTCACCACGGGCAACTCCAGAGTGGAAGAGAGTCCAACCCCTCTCAAGAGGACTGGTTCCAGAGCCCGAGCCGTGCGTCGAGGTGAGTCCGACTATATCTAGCCGGAACCGCTCAGCCTCGCGCACCAGCTCCGGCTCCTTCCCCAACAGAGAGGTGACATTCTAAAATAATTTCCTTTCTCAATTCAGAAATTTGTGTGTGTAAGTCACAACACCCGTGACACCAAAACGGCTTTCTTTTCTCTCTTTTCTCTACACTCTACACTGTGAGCACACACACCAAATCAGAAAGGCTTTTTTCTCTCTTTTCTACATTATGGACTGGGGGGACACAAAACCGCTCTCTCTTTTTTTTTTTGATTGTGTGCCAGGGCGTTGTCTCACGTATTAGATTATGCTTAAGATACGAATGGGTTTATCAGTCACATCAGAATCCATACATACTGATCCTCCCGTAATAAAATGGTCGGATCTTATCAAACACACTTTGTTTCTTGTGACAATCAAGTCAGCGAAACAGCGTATACACGTCAAGACCCTGAATCAAGTTTGCCACAAGAACTCATAAGTTTGGCAGTATTGCTCTGCCGTCAGCAATCATATACCCATTTTATTTTCGTGAGACATATGCAGGCACCTGTTCATCTACTGTTCTATCACTATGAATTAGTTTATCTATTATCAATAAGGATACTTCTACAACTACTATCAAAGTATGTCCGGACTTCTTATGTTGTCAGTTGCTATATATGAATAAGTGGGTAGCTACTGACAAGCATTAAGCATGTCACACAGCCCAAACATATAACATTTCAGGACACACCACACAGTTAACAACCACAGTGAAGCGTGTCAAAGCCCAAACATGTAACATTCAACAGGACACTTACACAACACATTCAAATCAAACAGTCAGACAACATACAAGAACATATACCCCAGCCAGCATTGCTCCTTGCCTATTTTCCTACAGCTCACTATGTGTGTGCACACCTTTATTCACAAACTCTTCAACTTATACTCTTTTACCGAAGCTGCTACAGCTCGATTGGCCGAATACCCTTAGATCCTATTTCGGTGAATTTGACATCTGCCTTACATGTAACAGATTAGCGGTTTAGCAGTTTTAATTTAGTTTGAGTGAAGGAATTCATTTTATAGCAAAATCCGAAATCGTGAAGAACTCATGAAAGTAAGCTTATTCTCGGATTCCTGAAACTTTAGATTTGCTCTTTCTTTTACTGCAAAGTACAACGTTGTTTTTTTTTTTTTTGACAGTTTTAACATAGTTTGAGTGAAGGAATTCATTTTATAGATAAAATCCCAAGAGTCTGCTGAGAAAAGAGAGTGAATGCGAAGTAGACTTTAACACGGCTCTGGGAGCGAGCAGAGTGTGGGCTAAGCGGGAGAATTGCTTGAAAGAAACGCGACACCGAATGAGCGGTCAGAACAAAGCCTCAATACGGTGTTCCCGTGGTGTTTTTGTTGCTGCCTTGTCTTTTGCACAGAGTAAAAGACAAGGCAGCCATTGAATAGGGCCCGATTGTTCCTACTTGGTCAGCCGAGGAGCAAGGGGGGGGAGAAAGCGTCTCAATCAAGCAAAGCTCACCATGGGGAAGGTGGCTATGCCAACTAGCCTGATGCCCTGCTCCCGCAGTGACGGATAATCGTACTCTGGTTTCTCTTCATAACGTACAACTCTTTCGCCTTTTATTAAAGACTTCCGTGGAGAGCAGCACTAATGAGTTGTTTCTATTTTTGGCAGGCTTTACCTGCGGGTGAAGCCCTTTCTGTTTGTGCAAAAAAAATCTTGTTACTGTGCAGAGTGACTTCTCTGAGTAGAGTCGCCTTACCTGTTGCGACTGTGCCGATGTTTGAAGCTGGAGTGCAAAGGTGTTGCTTGAATGGTGCTTGCTGGAGCGTGCGGGAGTGCAAAGTTATACCATTTAAAAGGGCTGAAGAGTGCTCATTGCAGCGGGTGGGCCATAGTAAAAAGCGGTTGAGAAAAGGTGCGAATGTCAAACAATACATGATCAAAATAGGGAGCGGAGGTGTTTGGCCGCGACAAGGTGTGAATGTCCACCCATAATTAATGAAAAGCGGGCAACGAGTAGGTTCGAATGCCCAACCATACATCATCAAAAGCAGGAGTGGATGTGTTCGGCTACAAGAAGGTTTGAATGTCTGACCATAGTTTGTAAAAAGCGGGTAAGAAAAGGTTCGAATGCCCGAACATACACCATCAAAGGAGGGAGCGGAGGTGTTCCGCTGTAAGAAGGTGTGAATGTCCGACCATAGTTGGTAAAAAGCGGGTAAGAAAAGGTTAAAATACCCGACTGTACACAATCAATAGCGGGAGCGGAGTTATTCGGCTACTAAAAGGTGTGAAAGTCCGACCATGGTTTGTAAAAAGCGGGTAAGAAAAGGTTCGAATGCCCGACAATGTATGATCAAAAGAGGGAGCAGAGGTTTTCGGTTGAAAGAAGGTCTGAATGTCCAACCATAATTTGTAAAAACTGGGGAAGAAAACGCTCGAAAGCCCGACTATACACCATCAACAGCTGGAGCGGAGGTGTTCAGCTGCAAGAAGGTCTGAATGTCCATCAATAATTGCTAGAAAACATGAAAGAGAATTTTCGAATATCAAACCAAACATGATCATAAGCGGGAGAGGAGGTGTTCAGCTGCAAGAAGGTGTGAATGTCCACCCATAATTCCTGAAAAATTGGTAAAAAAAGGGTGCGAATGCCCAACCATACATCATCAAAAGCGGAAGCGGAGGTGTTCGGCTTCAAGAAGACATGAACGTCCAACCAAAGTTGGTAAAAAGCAGTTAAGAAAAGGTTTGAATATCTAACCAAACATAATCAAAAGCGGGAGCAGAGCTTTTCGACTGCAAGTAGGTGTGAATGTCAGATCATAATTTGCAAAAAGCTGATGAGAAAGGGTGAGAATGCCCGACTATACACAATCAAATGCGGGAGCGGAGTTGTTCGGCTGTGAGTAGGTGTAAATCTTCGACCATAATTGCTGAAAAATGTGTTAGAAAAGGTAAGAATGCCGGTCCATACATCATCAAAAGCGGGAGAGAAGGTGTTCGGCTGCAAGTAGGTGTGAATGTGCGACTAAAGTTTATAACAAGCGTGTAAGACAAGATACTATTGCCAGACCATACATGATCAAAACAGGGAGCGGAGGTGGTTCGGCTGCAAGAAGGTGTGAATGTGCGACTAAAGTTTATAAGAAGCGGGTAAGACAAGGTGCGAATGCCCGACAATGTATGATCAAAAGAGGGAGCGGAGGTTTTCGGCTACAAGAAGGTGTGAAAGTCCACCCATGGTTTGTAAAAAGCGGGTAACAAAAGATTCGAATGCCCGACTATACACCATCAAAAACGGGAGCGGAGGTGTTCAGCTACAAGAAGGTGTGAAAGTCCACCCATGGTTTGTAAAAAGCGGGTAAGAAAAGGTTCGAATGCCCGAATATACACCATCAAAAGCGGAAGCGGAGATGTTCGGCTGCAAGAAGGTGTTAACGTCCAACCAAAGTTTGTAAAAAGCAGGGAAAAGCGATAAAAAGCTTTTCGTGAGTTAATGCATTTTATTTTGCTTATAAAATGCATTCCTTCACTCAAACTATGTTAAAACTTATTTGTCCTTCATATTTACCATGTCTAGAAAGATTTAAACAAAAAAACAACGTAGTACTTTGCAGTAAAAGAAAGAGCAAATCTAAAGTTTCAGGAATCCGAGTATAAGCTTGCTTTCATGAGTTCTGCAAGATTTCGGATTTTGCTGTGAAATTAATTGCTTTGCTCAAACCAAGTTAAAACTGCTTTGTACTTCCATATTTATCAATATCGAGATAGAGGAGTGGATGTGTTCGGCTACAAGAAGGTTTGAATGTCCGAGCATAGTTTGCAAAAAGCGGGTAAGAAAAGGTTCGAATGCCCGAACATACACCATCAAAAGAGGGAGCGGAGGTGTTCCACTGTAAGAAGATGTGGATGTCCAACCATAGTTGGTAAAAAGCGGGTAAGAAAAGGTTAAAATACCCGACTGTACACAATCAATAGCGGGAGCGGATGTGTTCGGCTACAAGAAGGTGTGAAAGTCCGACCATGGTTTGTAAAAAGCGGGTAAGAAAAGTTGCGAATGACCGACAATGTATGATCAAAAGAGGGAGCGGTGGTTTTTGGCTACAAGAAGGTTTGAATGTCCGACCATAGTTTGTAAAAAGTGGGTAAGAAAAGGGTGAGAATGCCCGAACATACACCATCAAAAGAGGGAGCGGAGGTGTTCCGCTCTAAGACGGTGTTAATGTCCGACCATAGTTGGTCAAAAGCGGGTAAGAAAAGGTTAAAATACACGACTGTACACAATCAATAGCGGGATTGGAGTTGTTCGGCTACAAGAAGGTGTGAAAGTCCGACCATGGTTTGTAAAAAGCGGGTAAGAAAAGGTTCGAATGCCCAAGTATATACCATCAAAAGCGGAAACGGAGGTGTTCGGCTGCAAGAAGGTGTGAACCTCCGACCAAAGTTTGTAAAAAGCAGTTAAGAAAAGGTTCGAATATCCAACCAAACATAATCAAAAAAGGGAGCAGAGCTGTTCGACTGCAAGTAGGTGTGAATGTCCAGCCATAATTACTCACAAACGGGTAAGAAAAGGTAGCATTGCCAGACCATACATGATCAAAACAGGGAGCGGAGGTGGTTCAGCTGCAAGAAGGTGTGAATGTCCGACTACAGTTTAAATATATTAACAAAAGCGGGAGGAGAGGTCTTCGGATTAGAGTGGTTGAGAATTTCCAACCATAATCTATAAAATGCGGTGAAAAAAAAGGTGTGATAGAACACTAAAAGGTGGAGTGGAAGTGTTCGGCTGCAAGAAGGTGTGAATGTCCGACCATAATTGCTGAAAAATGTGTTAGAAAAGGTAAGAATGCCGGACCATACATCATCAAAAGCGGGAGAGGTGGTGTTCGGCTGCAAAAAGGTGTGAATGTTCGACTAAAGTTTGTAAAAAGCGGGTAAGACAAGGTGCGAATGCCTGACAATGTATGATCAAAAGCAGGAGCGGAGGTGTTCAGCTGCAAGAAGGTCTAAATGTCCATCAATAATTGCTAGAAAACATGAAAGAAAATTTTCGAAAATCAAACCGCAAATGATCATAAGTGGGAGAGGAGGTGTTCAGCTGCAAAAAGGTGTGAATGTCCACCCATAATTCCTGAAAAATGGGTAAAAAAAAGGTGCGAATGCCCAACCATACATCATCAAAAGCAGGAGTGGATGTGTTCGGCTACAAGAAGGTGTGAAAGTCCGACCGTGGTTTGTAAAAAGCGGGTAAGAAAAGGTGCGAATGCCCGACAATGTATGATCAAAAGAGGGAGCGGAGGTGTTCGGCTGCAAGAAGGTGTGAACGTCCGACCAAAGTTTGTAAAAAGCAGTTAAGAAAAGGTTTGAATATCCAACCAAACATAATCAAAAGCGGGAGCAGAGCTGTTCGACTGCAAGTAGGTGTGAATGTCCTCCCGTAATTTCTGAAAAATGCGTAAAAAAAGGTGCGAATGCCCAACCATACATTATCAAAACAGGGAGCGGAGATGGTTCAGCTGCAAGGTGTAAATTTCTGACTAAAGTTTTTAAAAAGCGGTTTAAAAACTGATTTGTCCTTCATAGTTATCCATGTCTAAAAATGTTTGAAGCATAAACTTCCTCATATTACCCTGAATGAGAAAGAACCACACTTGTGATTAAGCCATACGTTCCTTTTGAGGAGTTCTGCATGATTTGGGATTTTGCTATTAAATAAATTCCTTCACTCAAACCGAGTGAAAACTGCTTTTACCTTCATATTTATGAATGTCTAGATCGACTTCAACAAAGAACAACATTGTATTTTGCAGTAGAAGAAGTTGAAATTGATCTAGACATTGATAAATATGAAGTTCAAAGCAGTTTCCACTTGGTTTGAGTGAAGGAATGAATTTTATAGCAAAATCGGAAATCCTGCACTCCTCAAAAGGAACGTATTGCTCAACCAAAGGGATGCTTCTTTCTCATTCAGGGTAATATGAGGAACTTTATGCTTGATACATTTTTAGACATGGATAATTATGAAGGACAAAGCAATTTTAACTTGGTTTGAGCAAAGCAATTCATTTACAGGAAAATCCGAAATCGTGCAGAACTCATGAAAGCAAGCTTTTTCTCGGATTCCTGATCCTCCAGTGTTGCTCTTTCCTATACTGTAAAATACAACGTTATTCTTTGTTGAAATTGATCTAGACATTGATAAATATGTAGGACAAAGCAGTTTTCACTTGGTTTGAGTGAAGGAATTAATTTTATACATAAAATCCCAAATCATGCAGAACGTATGAAAGCAAGCTTATTCTCGGATTCCTGATCCTTCAGTGCTGCTCTTTCTTCTACTGCAAAATACAACGTTGTTCTTTGTTTAAGTCGATGTAGACATTGATAAATATGAAGGACAAAGCAGTTTTAATTTGGTTTGAGTGAAGGAATTCATTTTATAGTAAAATCCCAAATCGTGCAGAACTCATGAAAATAAGCATATTCTCGGATTCCTAAAACTTTTGATCTGCTCTTTCTTTTACTGCAAATTACAACGGTTTTTTTTTTTTAGATTTATCTAGACATTGATAAATATTAAGGTAATAGCCGTTTTAACATAGTTTGAGTGAAGGAATTAATTTTATAGATAAAATCCCAAATCATGCAGAACTCCTCAAAAGGGGCGTATGGCTTAATCACAAGTGTGGTTCTTTCTCATTCAGGGTAATATGAGAAAGTTTATGCTTGAAATATATGTAAAAATGGGTACATATGAAGGACAAAGCAGTTTTAACTTAGTTTGAGTGAAGGAATTTATTTTATAGCAAAATCCGAAATCGTGCAGAACTCATGAAAGCAAGCTTATACTCGGATTCCTGAAACTTTAGATTTGTTCTTTCTTTTACTGCAAAGTACAACGTTGTTTTTTGTGGAAATCTATCTAGACATTGATAAATACCAGCCGAACATCTCTGCTGTCGCTTTTGATAATTTATGGTTGGGCATTCTTACCTTTTCTTACCCGCATTTTATAAATTATGATCCGACATTCACACCTACTTGCAGTCGAACACCTTCTCTCCCGCTTTTGATGATGTATGGTTGGGCATTCGCACCTTTTTTTACCCATTTTTCAGTAATTATGGATGGACATTCAGCCCTTCTTACAGCCGAAAACCTCCGCTGCCGCTTTTGATGGTTTATAGTCTGGCTTTCGAGCCTTTTCTTACCCAGTTTTTACAAATTATGGTTGGACATTCAGACCTTGCAGCCGAAAACCTCCGCTCCCACTCTTGATCATACATTGTCGGGCATTCGCACCTTGTCTTACCCGCTTTTTACAAACTTTAGTCGGACATTCACACCTTCTTGCAGCCGAACCACCTCCGCTCCCTGTTTTGATCATGTTTGGTCTGGCAATACTTCCTTTTCTTACCCGTTTGTGAGTAATTATGGCTGGACATTCACATCTTCTTGCAGCGGAACACCTCTCCCGCTTTTGATGATGAATGGTCCGGCATTCTTACCTTTTCTAACACATTTTTCAGCAATTATGGTCGGAGATTCACACCTACTCACAGCCGACCAACTCCGCTCCCGCATTTGATGGTGTATAGTCGGGTATTCTCACCCTTTCTCATCAGCTTTTTGCAAATTATGATCTGACATTCACACCTACTTTCAGTCGAACAGCTCTGCTCCCACTTTTGATTATGTTTTGTTGGATATTCGAACATTTTCTTAACTGCTTTTTACAAACTTTGGTCGGACGTTCACACCTTCTTGCAGCTGAACACCACCGCTTCCACTTTTGATGGTGTATATTCGGGCATACAAACCTTTTCTTACCCGCTTTTTGCAAAACTTGGTCAGACTTTCACACTTTGTTGCTGAACAACTCCGCTCCTTCTTTTGATTGTGTACAGTCGGGTATTTTCACCTTTTCTTACCCGCTTTTTACCAACTATGGTCCGGCATTCAAACCTTCTTGTAGCCGAACACCTCCACTCCTGCTTTTGATGATGTATAGTTGGGCATTCGCACCTTTTTTTACCCATTTTTCAGGAATTATGGGTGGACATTCAAACCTTCTTGCCGCTGAACCCCTCCTCTCCCACTTATGATCATTTGCGGTTTGATTTTCGAAAATTTTCTTTCATGTTTTCTAGCAATTATTGATGGACATTTAGACCTTCTTGCAGCTGAACACCTCCGCTCCTGCTTTTGATCATACATTGTCAGGCATTCGCACCTTTTCTAACACATTCTTCAGCAATTATGGTCGGACATTCACACCTTCTTGCAGCCGAACACTTCCGCTCCACCTTTTAGTGTTCTATCACACCTTTTTTTTCACCGCATTTTATAGATTATGGTTGGAAATTCTCAACCACTCTCATCCGAAGACCTCTCCTCCCGCTTTTGTTAATATATTTAAACTTTAGTCGGACATTCACACCTTCTTGAAGCTGAACCACCTCCGCTCCCTCTTTTGATCATGTATGGTCTGGCAATGCTACCTTTTCTTACCCGTTTGTGAGTAATTATGGCTGGACATTCACACCTACTTGCAGCCGAACACCACCTCTCTCGCTTTTGATGATGTATGGACCGGCATTCTTACCTTTTCTAACACATTTTTCAGCAATTATGGTCGGAGATTCACACCTACTCACAGCCGAAACACTCCGCTCCCGCATTTGATGGTGTATAGTCGGGCATTCTCACCCTTTCTCATCAGCTTTTTGCAAATTATGATCTGACATTCACACCTACTTGCAGTCGAACAGCTCTGCTCCCGCTTTTGATGTTTGGTTGGATATTCGAACCTTTTCTTAATACACCTTTTCTTAGCCTAACACATCCGCTCCCGTAATTGATTGTGTACAGTCGGGTATTTTAACCTTTTCTTACCCGCTTTTTACCAACTATGGTCGGACATTCAAACCTTCTTGTAGCCGAACACATCCACTCCTGCTTTTGATGATGTGTGGTTGGGCATTCAAACCTACTTGTTTCCCACTTTTCATTAATTATGGGTGGACATTCACACCTTGTCGCATCCAAACACCTCCGCTCCCTGTTTTGATCATGTATGGTTTGACATTTGCAACTTTTCTCACCGGCTTTTTGCAAACTATGGTCGGCTATTCACAGATTCCTCTCCACCATACTTGTATGGTGGGATATTCACACCCACTTGCATCCGAAGACCTCCACCCCCACTTTTGTTAATATTTAGTCGGTCATTCGCACCTTACCCGCTTTTGGCAAACTATGGCCTTCTTGCAGCCAAACACCTCTGATCTCGCTTTTGATGATGTAAGGTTGGGCATTCAGACCTTGCTTCACCTGCTTTTCACCAAATATTGTCGGACATTCACACCTTCTTGCAGCCGAACACTTCCGCTCCACCTTTTAGTGTTCTATCACACCTTTTTTTTCACCGCATTTTATAGATTATGGTTTGAAATTCTCAACCACTCTCATCCGAAGACCTCTCCTCCCGCTTTTGTTAATATATTTGAACTTTAGTCGGACATTCACACCTTCTTGCAGCTGAACCACCTCTGCTCCCTGTTTTGATCATGTATGGTCTGGCAATGCTACCTTTTCTTACCCGTTTGTGAGTAATTATGGCTGGACATTCACACCTTTTTGCAGCCGAACACCACCTCTCCCTCTTTTGATGATGTATGGTCCGGCATTCTTACCTTTTCTAACACATTTTTCAGCAATTATGGTCGGACATTCACACCTTCTTGCAGCCGAACACTTCCGCTCCACCTTTTAGTGTTCTATCACACCTTTTTTTTCACCGCATTTTATAGATTATTGTTGGAAATTCTCATACACTCTCATCCGAAGACCTCTCCTCCTGCTTTTGTTAATATATTTGAACTTTAGTTGGACATTCACACCTTCTTGCAGCTGAACCACCTCCGCTCCCTGTTTTGATCATGTATGGTCTGGCAATGCTACCTTTTCTTACCCGTTTGTGAGTAATAATGACTGGACATTCACACCTACTTGCAGCCGAACACCACCTCTCTCGCTTTTGATGATGTATGGACCGGCATTCTTACCTTTTCTAACACATTTTTCAGCAATTATGGTCGGACATTCACACCTATTCAGAGCCGAACACCTCCGCTCCAGCATTTGATGGTGTATACTATACACTGTATAGTAAGGCATTCTCACCTTTTCTCATCAGCTTTTTGCAAATTATGATCTGACATTCACACCTGCTTTTGATAATGTATGGTTTGTCATTCGCACCTTTTTTTACCCATTTTTCATGAATTATGGGAGGACATTCACACCTTCTTGCAGCCGAACACCTCCTCTCCCGCTTATGATCATGTGCGGTTTGATATTCGAAAATTTTCTTTCATGTTTTCTAGCAATTATTGATGGACATTCAGACCTTCTTGCAGCTGAACACCTCCGCTCCCGCTTTTGATGGTGTATAGTCGGGCTTTCCAGCCTTTTCTTCCCCGGTTTTTACAAATTGTGGTTGGACATTCAGACCTTCTTGCAGCTGAACACCTCCGCTCCCTCTTTTGATGGTGTATGTTCGGGCATTCAAACCTTTTCTTACCCACTTTTTACAAACTATGGTCGGATATTCAAACCTTCTTGTAGCCGAACACATCCACTCCTGCTTTTGATGATGTATGGTTGGGCATTCAAACCTACTTGTTGCCCGCTTTTTACTATGGTTGGCCATTCACAGCTTCCTCTCCACCATACTTGTATGATGGGATGTTCACACCCACTTGCATCCACTTTTGTTGATATTTAGTCGGTCATTCGCACCTTACCCGCTTTTGGCCTTCTTGCAGCCAAACACCTCTGATCTCGCTTTTGATGATGTAAGGTTGGGCATTCAGACCTTGCTTCACCTGCTTTTCACCAAATATAGTCGGACATTCACACCTTCTTGCAGCCGAACACTTCCGCTCCACCTTTTAGTGTTCTATGGGGCATTCACACCTTTTTTTTCACCGCATTTTATAGATTACGGTTGGAAATTCTCACCCACTCTCCTCCCGCTTTTTTTAATATACAGTCAGGCATTCGAACCTTTTCTTACCCGCTTTTTACAAATTATGGTCGGACATTCACACCTACTTGCAGCCGAATATTTCCGCTCCACCTTTTAGTGATGTATGGTTGGCATTTGCACCTTTTCTTACCCTCTTTTTATACTGATTGCTGAAGATTAAGTTGTTCTTTCTCAAACTACAAATTTTTTTTTATTGTTGAAACTTGATTTGAAGTGGATAAATAAAGAGGACAAACAGTTTTAAGTCAGGCTGATAGAAGGAATTAAATTTTTAGCAAAATCTGTACTTCGTCATATGTCGAGAGATGCTTATTGCTGAAGAAGTTCTTTCTCATTCTACAAAGTACAACGTTGTTTATCGTTGAAACTTGATTAGACATGAATAAATATGAAGGACAAAGCAGTCTTAACTTGGTTTAAGTTAAGGAATTCGTTTTATAGGAGAATCCGAATTCGTGCATAACTCGTAAAATAGAGCTTATTTTCGGATTCCTGAAGAATGAGTCTGGTTCTTTCTCATAATACAAAGTTTGTTGTTTATTGTTGAAACTTCATCAGAAGTGAAGAAATAAATGAATGCCTATCAACAAATGTGGGATCTAAACTCTAGTGCTTCCTCTAAAATAATTTCCATCCATCCATCATCTGCCGCTTATCCGGGGGTCGGGTCGCGGGGGCAGCAGCTTGAGTAGAGAAACCCAGACGTCTCTGTCCCCGGCCACTTCCTCCAGCTCTTCCGGGGGGACCCCGAGGCGTTCCCAGGCCAGCCGAGAGACATAGTCTCTCCAGCGTGTCCTGGGTCTTTCCCGGGGTCTCCTCCCAGTGGGACGTGCCCGGAACACCTCCCCAGGGAGGCGCCCAGGGGGCATCCTAACCAGATGCCCGAGCCACCTCATCTGACTCCTCTCAATGCGGAGGAGCAGCGGTTCTACTCCGAGCCCCTCCCGGATGACTGAGCTTCTCACCCTATCTCTAAGGGAGAGCCCAGACACCCTGCGGAGGAAATCCATTTCGGCCGCTTGTATTCGCGATCTTCTTCTTTCGGTCACTACCCACAACTCGTGACCATAGGTGAGGATGGGAACGTAGATTGACCAGTAAGTAGAGAGCTTTGCCTTCTGGCTCAGCTCCCTCTTCACAACGACGGGTCGGTGCAGAGCCCGCAACACTGCAGACGCCGCACCGATCCGCCCGTCAATCTCCCGCTCCATTCGTCCCTCACTCGTGAACAAGACCCCGAGATACTTGAACTCCTCCACTTGGGGAAGGATCTCATTCCCGACCCGGAGAGAGCATTCCACCCTTTTCCGGCTGAGAACCATAGTCTCGGATTTGGAGGTGCTGATTCTCATCCCAGCCGCTTCACACTCGGCTGCAAATCGCTCCAGTGAGAGCTGAAGGTCACGGCCTGACGACGCTAACAGAACCACATCATCTGCAAAAAGCAGAGACCCGATTCTGAGGTCGCCAAATCGGACACCCTCAACGCCCTGGCTGCGCCTAGAAATTCTGTCCATAAAAGTTAGGAACAGAATCGGTGACAAAGGGCAGCCCTGACGGAGTCCAACTCTCACCGGAAACGTATCCGACTTACTGCCGGCAATGCGGACCAAACTCTGGCACCGGTCATACAGAGACCGAACGGCCCCTATCAAGGGGTCCGGCACTCCATATTCCCGGAGCACCCCCCACAGGACTCCACGAGGGACACGGTCGAACGCTTTCTCCAAGTCCACAAAACACATGTAGACTGGTTGGGCGAACTCCCATGCACCCTCCAGGATCCTGCCGAGGGTATAGAGCTGGTCCACTGTTCCACGGCCAGGACGAAAGCCACACTGCATCTCCTGAATCCGAGGCTCGATTATCCGACGGATCCTCCTCTCCAATACCCCCGAATAGACCTTACCAGGGAGGCTGAGGTGTGTGATACCCCTATAGTTGGAACACACCCTCCGGTCCCCCTTTTTAAAGAGGGGGACCACCACCCCAATCTGCCAGTCCAGAGGCACTGTCCCCGATGTCCACGCGATGCTGCAGAGGCGTGTCAGCCAAGACAGCCCTACAACATCCAGAGCCTTGAGAAACTCAGGACGGACCTCATCCACCCCCGGGGCCTTGCCACCGAGGAGCTTTTTGACCACCTCGGCAACCTCAGCCCCAGAAATGGGAGGCCCCGTCTCCGAGCTCTCCGACTCTGCCTCTTCCGAGCACGTGTTGGTAGGATTGAGGAGTTCCTCGAAGTACTCCCCCCACCGACTCACAACATCCCTAGTTGAGGTCAGCAAAGCCCCGTCCCCACTGTAAACAGTGTTGACTGTGAGCCGCTTCCCCCCCCTGAGACGCCGGATGGTGGACCAGAATCTCTTCGAGGCCGTCCGGAAATCGTTCTCCATGGTCTCACCGAACTCCTCCCAGGCCCGAGTTTTTGCCTCAGCAACCGCCGAAGCCGCGGCCCGTCTGGCCTGTCGGTACCTATCAGCTGCTTCCAGGGTCCCACTGGCCAAAAAGGCCCGATAGGACTCCTTCTTCAGCTTGACGGCTTCCCTCACCACTGGTGTCCACCAGCAGGTTCGAGGGTTGCCGCCACGACAGGCACTGACCACCTTACGGCCACAACTCCGATCAGCTGCCTCGGCAATGGAGTCACGGAACATGGCCCATTCGGACTCAATGTCCCCCACCTCCCCCGGGATATGGTTGAAGCTCTGCCGGAGGTGGGAGTTAAAGCTCCTTCTGACGGGGGATTCTGACAAACGCTCCCAGCAGACCCTCACAATACGTTTGGGCCTGCCAGGTCTGATCGGCATCCTCCCCCACCAGCGGAGCCAACTCACCACCAGGTGGTGATCAGTTGACAGCTCCGCCCCTCTCTTCACCCGAGTGTCCAGGACATACGGCCGCAAGTCCGATGATACAACCACAAAGTCGATCATCGAACTGCGGCCAAGGGTGTCCTGGTGCCAAGTGCACATATGGACACCCTTATGTCTGAACATGGTGTTCGTTATGGACAGTCCATGACCAGCACAGAAGTCCAACAACATAACACCACTCTGGTTCAGATCGGGGGGGCCGTTCCTCTCAATCACACCCCTCCAGGTCTCACTGTCATTGCCCACGTGAGCATTGAAGTCCCCCAGCAGAACGAGGGAGTCTCCGGTAGGAGCATTCTCCAGTGCCTCCCCCAGAGACTCCAAAAAGGGTGGGTACTCTGAACTGCTGTTTGGCGCATAGGCACAAACAACAGTCAGGACTCGTCCCCCCACCCGAAGGCGGAGGGAGGCTACCCTCTCGTTCACTGGGGTAAACCCCAATGTACTGGCACACAGCCGGGGGGCAATAAGTATGCCCACACCTGCTCTGCGCCTCTCACCACGGGCAACTCCAGAGTGGAAGAGAGTCCAACCCCTCTCAAGAGGACTGGTTCCAGAGCCCGAGCCGTGCGTCGAGGTGAGTCCGACTATATCTAGCCGGAACCGCTCAGCCTCGCGCACCAGCTCCGGCTCCTTCCCCAACAGAGAGGTGACATTCTAAAATAATTTCCTTTCTCAATTCAGAAATTTGTGTGTGTAAGTCACAACACCCGTGACACCAAAACGGCTTTCTTTTCTCTCTTTTCTCTACACTCTACACTGTGAGCACACACACCAAATCAGAAAGGCTTTTTTCTCTCTTTTCTACATTATGGACTGGGGGGACACAAAACCGCTCTCTCTTTTTTTTTTTGATTGTGTGCCAGGGCGTTGTCTCACGTATTAGATTATGCTTAAGATACGAATGGGTTTATCAGTCACATCAGAATCCATACATACTGATCCTCCCGTAATAAAATGGTCGGATCTTATCAAACACACTTTGTTTCTTGTGACAATCAAGTCAGCGAAACAGCGTATACACGTCAAGACCCTGAATCAAGTTTGCCACAAGAACTCATAAGTTTGGCAGTATTGCTCTGCCGTCAGCAATCATATACCCATTTTATTTTCGTGAGACATGTGCAGGCACCTGTTCATCTACTGTTCTATCACTATGAATTAGTTTATCTATTATCAATAAGGATACTTCTACAACTACTATCAAAGTATGTCCGGACTTCTTATGTTGTCAGTTGCTATATATGAATAAGTGGGTAGCTACTGACAAGCATTAAGCATGTCACACAGCCCAAACATATAACATTTCAGGACACACCACACAGTTAACAACCACAGTGAAGCGTGTCAAAGCCCAAACATGTAACATTCAACAGGACACTTACACAACACATTCAAATCAAACAGTCAGACAACATACAAGAACATATACCCCAGCCAGCATTGCTCCTTGCCTATTTTCCTACAGCTCACTATGTGTGTGCACACCTTTATTCACAAACTCTTCAACTTATACTCTTTTACCGAAGCTGCTACAGCTCGATTGGCCGAATACCCTTAGATCCTATTTCGGTGAATTTGACATCTGCCTTACGTGTAACAGATTAGCGGTTTAGCAGTTTTAATTTAGTTTGAGTGAAGGAATTCATTTTATAGCAAAATCCGAAATCGTGAAGAACTCATGAAAGTAAGCTTATTCTCGGATTCCTGAAACTTTAGATTTGCTCTTTCTTTTACTGCAAAGTACAACGTTGTTTTTTTTTTTTGACAGTTTTAACATAGTTTGAGTGAAGGAATTCATTTTATAGATAAAATCCCAAGAGTCTGCTGAGAAAAGAGAGTGAATGCGAAGTAGACTTTAACACGGCTCTGGGAGCGAGCAGAGTGTGGGCTAAGCGGGAGAATTGCTTGAAAGAAACGTGACACCGAATGAGCGGTCAGAACAAAGCCTCAATACGGTGTTCCCGTGGTGTTTTTGTTGCTGCCTTGTCTTTTGCACAGAGTAAAAGACAAGGCAGCCATCGAATAGGGCCCGATTGTTCCTACTTGGTCAGTCGAGGAGCAAGGGGGGGGAGAAAGCGTCTCAATCAAGCAAAGCTCACCATGGGGAAGGTGGCTATGCCAACTAGCCTGATGCCCTGCTCCCGCAGTGACGGATAATCGTACTCTGGTTTCTCTTCATAACGTACAACTCTTTCGCCTTTTATTAAAGACTTCCGTGGAGAGCAGCACTAATGAGTTGTTTCTATTTTTGGCAGGCTTTACCTGCGGGTGAAGCCCTTTCTGTTTGTGCAAAAAAAATCTTGTTACTGTGCAGAGTGACTTCTCTGAGTAGAGTCGCCTTACCTGTTGCGACTGTGCCGATGTTTGAAGCTGGAGTGCAAAGGTGTTGCTTGAATGGTGCTTGCTGGAGCGTGCGGGAGTGCAAAGTTATACCATTTAAAAGGGCTGAAGAGTGCTCATTGCAGCGGGTGGGCCATAGTAAAAAGCGGTTGAGAAAAGGTGCGAATGTCAAACAATACATGATCAAAATAGGGAGCGGAGGTGTTTGGCCGCGACAAGGTGTGAATGTCCACCCATAATTAATGAAAAGCGGGCAACGAGTAGGTTCGAATGCCCAACCATACATCATCAAAAGCAGGAGTGGATGTGTTCGGCTACAAGAAGGTTTGAATGTCTGACCATAGTTTGTAAAAAGCGGGTAAGAAAAGGTTCGAATGCCCGAACATACACCATCAAAGGAGGGAGCGGAGGTGTTCCGCTGTAAGAAGGTGTGAATGTCCGACCATAGTTGGTAAAAAGCGGGTAAGAAAAGGTTAAAATACCCGACTGTACACAATCAATAGCGGGAGCGGAGTTATTCGGCTACTAAAAGGTGTGAAAGTCCGACCATGGTTTGTAAAAAGCGGGTAAGAAAAGGTTCGAATGCCCGACAATGTATGATCAAAAGAGGGAGCAGAGGTTTTCGGTTGAAAGAAGGTCTGAATGTCCAACCATAATTTGTAAAAACTGGGGAAGAAAACGCTCGAAAGCCCGACTATACACCATCAACAGCTGGAGCGGAGGTGTTCAGCTGCAAGAAGGTCTGAATGTCCATCAATAATTGCTAGAAAACATGAAAGAGAATTTTCGAATATCAAACCAAACATGATCATAAGCGGGAGAGGAGGTGTTCAGCTGCAAGAAGGTGTGAATGTCCACCCATAATTCCTGAAAAATCGGTAAAAAAAGGGTGCGAATGCCCAACCATACATCATCAAAAGCGGAAGCGGAAGTGTTCGGCTTCAAGAATACATGAACGTCCAACCAAAGTTGGTAAAAAGCAGTTAAGAAAAGGTTTGAATATCTAACCAAACATAATCAAAAGCGGGAGCAGAGCTTTTCGACTGCAAGTAGGTGTGAATGTCCAGCCATAATTACTCACAAACGGGTAAGAAAAGGTAGCATTGCCAGACCATACATGATCAAAACAGGGAGCGGAGGTGGTTCAGCTGCAAGAAGGTGTGAATGTCCGACTACAGTTTAAATATATTAACAAAAGCGGGAGGAGAGGTCTTCGGATTAGAGTGGTTGAGAATTTCCAACCATAATCTATAAAATGCGGTGAAAAAAAAGGTGTGATAGAACACTAAAAGGTGGAGTGGAAGTGTTCGGCTGCAAGAAGGTGTGAATGTCCGACCATAGTTGGTAAAAAGCGGGTAAGAAAAGGTTAAAATACCCGACTGTACACAATCAATAGCGGGAGCGGAGTTATTCGGCTACTAAAAGGTGTGAAAGTCCGACCATGGTTTGTAAAAAGCGGGTAAGAAAAGGTTCGAATGCCCGACAATGTATGATCAAAAGAGGGAGCAGAGGTTTTCGGTTGAAAGAAGGTCTGAATGTCCAACCATAATTTGTAAAAACTGGGGAAGAAAACGCTCGAAAGCCCGACTATACACCATCAACAGCTGGAGCGGAGGTGTTCAGCTGCAAGAAGGTCTGAATGTCCATCAATAATTGCTAGAAAACATGAAAGAGAATTTTCGAATATCAAACCAAACATGATCATAAGCGGGAGAGGAGGTGTTCAGCTGCAAGAAGGTGTGAATGTCCACCCATAATTCCTGAAAAATCTGTAAAAAAAGGGTGCGAATGCCCAACCATACATCATCAAAAGCGGAAGCGGAGGTGTTCGGCTTCAAGAAGACATGAACGTCCAACCAAAGTTGGTAAAAAGCAGTTAAGAAAAGGTTTGAATATCTAACCAAACATAATCAAAAGCGGGAGCAGAGCTTTTCGACTGCAAGTAGGTGTGAATGTCAGATCATAATTTGCAAAAAGCTGATGAGAAAGGGTGAGAATGACCGACTATACACAATCAAATGCGGGAGCGGAGTTGTTCGGCTGTGAGTAGGTGTAAATCTTCGACCATAATTGCTGAAAAATGTGTTAGAAAAGGTAAGAATGCCGGTCCATACATCATCAAAAGCGGGAGAGGTGGTGTTCAGCTGCAAGTAGGTGTGAATGTGCGACTAAAGTTTATAACAAGCGTGTAAGACAAGATACTATTGCCAGACCATACATGATCAAAACAGGGAGCGGAGGTGGTTCGGCTGCAAGAAGGTGTGAATGTGCGACTAAAGTTTATAAGAAGCGGGTAAGACAAGGTGCGAATGCCCGACAATGTATGATCAAAAGAGGGAGCGGAGGTTTTCGGCTGCAAGGTCTGAATGTCCAACCATAATTTGTAAAAACCAGGGAAGAAAAGGCTCGAAAGCCCGACTATACACCATCAAAAGCGGGAGCGGAGGTGTTCAGCTGCAAGTAGGTGTGAATTTCAGATCATAATTTGCAAAAAGCTGATGAGAAAGGGTGAGAATGCCCGACTGTACACCATCAAATTTGGGAGCGGAGGTGTTCGAAAGTGAGTAAGTGTGAATGTCCGACCATAATTGCTGAAAAATGTGTTAGAAAAGTAAGAATGCAGGACAATTCATCACTCAAAAGCGGGAGAGGTGTTTGGCTGCAAGAACCAGTGAATGTCCAGCCATAATTACTCACAAACGGGTAAGAAAAGGTAGTATTGCCAGACCATACATGATCGAAACATGGAGCGGAGGTGGTTCAGCTGCAAGGTGTGAATGTCTGACTATAGTTTGTAAAAAGCGGGTAAGACAAGGTGCGAATGCCCGACAATGTATGATCAAAAGCGGGAGCGGAGTTGTTCAGCTGCAAGAAGGTCTGAATGTCCAACCATAATTGCTAGAAAACATGAAAGAAAATTTTCGAAAATCAAACCGCACATGATCATAAGTGGGAGAGGAGGTGTTCAGCTGCAAGAAGGTGTGAATGTCCACCCATAATTCTTGAAAAATGGGTAAAAAAAAGGTGCGAATGCCCAACCATACATCATCATAAGCAGGAGTGGATATGTTCGGCTACAAGAAGGTGTGAACGTCCAACCAAAGTTTTTTAAAAAGCAGTTAAGAAAAGGTTCGAATATCCAACCAAACATAATCAAAAGTGGGAGCAGAGCTGTTCGACTTCAAGTAGGTGTGAATGTCAGATCATAATTTGCAAAAAAGCTGATGAGAAAGGATGAGAATGCCCGACTATACACCATCAAATGCGGGAGCGGAGTTGTTCGGCTGTGAGTAGGTGTGAATCTCCAATCATAATTGCTGAAAAATGTGTTAGAAAAGGTAAGAATGCCAGTCCATACATCATCAAAAGCGAGAGAGGTGGTGTTCGGTTGCAAGTAGGTGTGAATGTCCAGCCATAATTACTCACAAACGGGTAAGAAAAGGTAGTATTGCCAGACCATACATGATCAAAACAGGGAGCGGAGTTGGTTCAGCTGCAAGAAAGAGTAAATGTCTGCCTAAAGTTCAAATATATTCACAATAGCGGTAGGAGAGGTCTTCGGATGAGAGTGGTTGAGAATTTCCAACCATAATCTATAAAATGCGGTGAAAAAAAAGGTGTGATAGAACACTAAAAGGTGGAGCGGAAGTGTTCGGCTGCAAGAAGGTGTGAATGTCCGACTATATTTGGTGAAAAGCAGGTGAAGCAAGGTCTGAATGCCCAACCTCACATCATCAAAAGCTAGATCAGAGGTGTTTGGCTGCAAGAAGGCCATAGTTTGCCAAAAGCGGGTAAGGTGCGAATGACCGACTAAATATCAACAAAAGTGGGGGCGGAGGTCTTCGGATGCAAGTGGGTGTGAATATCCCACCATACAAGAATGGTGGAGAGGAAGCTGTGAATGGCCGACCATAGTAAAAAGCGGGTGAGAAAAGGTGCGAATGTCAAACCATACATGATCAAAACAGGGAGCGGAGGTGTTTTGCTGCGACAAGGTGTGAAAATCCACCCATAATATATGAAAAGCGGGCAACAAGTAGGTTCGACTGCCCAGCCATACATCATCAAAAGCAGGAGTGGATGTGTTCGGCTACAAGAAGGTTTGAATGTCTGACCATAGTTTGTAAATGTGGGTAAGAAAAGGTTCGAATGCCCGAACATACACCATCAAAGGAGGGGGCGGAGGTGTTCCGCTGTAAGAAGGTGTGAATGTCCGACCATAGTTGGTAGAAAGCGGGTAAGAAAAGGTTAAAATACCCGACTGTACACAATCAATAGCGGGAGCGGAGTTGTTCGGCTACTAACAGGTGTGAAAGTCCGACCATGGTTTGTAAAAAGCGAGTAAGAAAAGGTGCGAATGCCCGACAATGTATGATCAAAAGCGGAAGCGGAGGTGTTCGGCTGGAAGAAGGTGTGAACGTCAGATCATAATTTGAAAAAAACTGATGAGAAAGGGTGAGAATGCCCGACTATACACCATCAAATGCAGGAGCGGAGTTGTTCGGCTGTGAGTAGGTGTGAATCTCCGACCATAATTGCTGAAAAATGTGTTAGAAAAGGTAAGAATGCCGGTCCATACATCTGGCTGCAAAAAGGTGTGAATGTTCGACTAAAGTTTGTAAAAAGCTGGTAAGACAAGGTGCGAATGCCTGACAATGTATGATCAAAAGCAGGAGCGGAGGTGTTCAGCTGCAAGAAGGTCTAAATGTCCATCAATAATTGCTAGAAAACATGAAAGAAAATTTTCCAAAATCAAACAGCACATGATGATAAGTGGGAGAGGAGGTTTTCAGCTGCAAGAAGGTGTGAATGTCCACCTATAATTCCTGAAAAATGTGTAAAAAAAAGGTGCGAATGCCCAACCATACATCATCAAAAGTAGGAGTGGATGTGTTCGGCTACAAGAAGGTGTGAACGTCCAACCAAAGTTTGTAAAAAGTAGTTAAGAAAAGGTTCGAATATCCAGCCAAACTGTTTGACTGCAAGTAGGTGTGAATGTCAGATCATAATTTGCAAAAAGCTGATGAGAAAAGGTGAGAATGCCCGACTATACACCATCAAATGCGGGAGCGGAGTTGTTCGGCTGTGCGTAGGTGTGAATCTCCAACCATAATTGCTGAAAAATGTGTTAGAAAAGGTAAGAAATCCGGTCCATACATCATCAAAAGCAAGAGAGGTGGTGTTCGGCTGCAAGTAGGTGTGAATGTCCAGCCATACAAGTATGTTGGAGAGGAAGCTGTGAATAGCCGACCATAGTTTGCAAAATGCGGGTGAGAAAAGGTGCGAATGTCCAGCCATACATGATCAAAACAGGGAGCGGAGGTGTTTGGCTGCGACAAGGTGTGATTGTCCACCCATAATTAATGAAAAGCGGGCAACAAGTAGGTTCGAATGCCCAACCATACATCATCAAAAGCAGGAGTGGATGTGTTCGGCTACAAGAAGGTTTGAATGTCCCAGCATAGATTGTAAAAAGCGGGTAAGAAAAGGTTTGAATGCCCGAACATACACCATCAAAAGAGGAAACGGAGGTGTTCCGCTGTAAGAAGGTGTGAATAGCCGACCATAGTTGGTAAAAAGCGGGTAAGAAAAGGTTAAAATACCCGAATGTACACAATCAATAGCGGGAGCGGATGTGTTCGGCTACAAGAAGGTGTGAAACTCCGACAATGGTTTGTAAAAAGCGGGTAAGAAAAGGTGCGAATGCCCTACAATGTATGATCAAAAGAGGGAGCGGAGGTTTTCGGCTACAAGAAGGTGTGAAAGTCCACCCATGGTTTGTAAAAAGCGGGTAACAAAAGATTCGAATGCCCGACTATACACCATCAAAAACGGGAGCGGAGGTGTTCAGCTACAAGAAGGTGTGAAAGTCCACCCATGGTTTGTAAAAAGCGGGTAAGAAAAGGTTCGAATGCCCGAATATACACCATCAAAAGCGGAAGCGGAGATGTTCGGCTGCAAGAAGGTGTTAACGTCCGACCAAAGTTTGTAAAAAGCAGGGAAAAGCGATAAAAAGCTTTTCGTGAGTTCATGCATTTTATTTTGCTTATAAAATGCATTCCTTCACTCAAACTATGTTAAAACTTATTTGTCCTTCATATTTACCATGTCTAGAAAGATTTAAACAAAAAAACAACGTAGTACTTTGCAGTAAAAGAAAGAGCAAATCTAAAGTTTCAGGAATCCGAGTATAAGCTTGCTTTCATGAGTTCTGCAAGATTTCGGATTTTGCTGTGAAATTAATTGCTTTGCTCAAACCAAGTTAAAACTGCTTTGTCCTTCCATATTTATCAATATCGAGATAGAGGAGTGGATGTGTTCGGCTACAAGAAGGTTTGAATGTCCGAGCATAGTTTGCAAAAAGCGGGTAAGAAAAGGTTCGAATGCCCGAACATACACCATCAAAAGAGGGAGCGGAGGTGTTCCACTGTAAGAAGATGTGGATGTCCAACCATAGTTGGTAAAAAGCGGGTAAGAAAAGGTTAAAATACCCGACTGTACACAATCAATAGCGGGAGCGGATGTGTTCGGCTACAAGAAGGTGTGAAAGTCCGACCATGGTTTGTAAAAAGCGGGTAAGAAAAGTTGCGAATGACCGACAATGTATGATCAAAAGAGGGAGCGGTGGTTTTTGGCTACAAGAAGGTTTGAATGTCCGACCATAGTTTGTAAAAAGTGGGTAAGAAAAGGGTGAGAATGCCCGAACATACACCATCAAAAGAGGGAGCGGAGGTGTTCCGCTCTAAGACGGTGTTAATGTCCGACCATAGTTGGTCAAAAGCGGGTAAGAAAAGGTTAAAATACACGACTGTACACAATCAATAGCGGGATTGGAGTTGTTCGGCTACAAGAAGGTGTGAAAGTCCGACCATGGTTTGTAAAAAGCGGGTAAGAAAAGGTTCGAATGCCAAAGTATATACCATCAAAAGCGGAAACGGAGGTGTTCGGCTGCAAGAAGGTGTGAACCTCCGACCAAAGTTTGTAAAAAGCAGTTAAGAAAAGGTTCGAATATCCAACCAAACATAATCAAAAAAGGGAGCAGAGCTGTTCGACTGCAAGTAGGTGTGAATGTCCAGCCATAATTACTCACAAACGGGTAAGAAAAGGTAGCATTGCCAGACCATACATGATCAAAACAGGGAGCGGAGGTGGTTCAGCTGCAAGAAGGTGTGAATGTCCGACTACAGTTTAAATATATTAACAAAAGCGGGAGGAGAGGTCTTCGGATTAGAGTGGTTGAGAATTTCCAACCATAATCTATAAAATGCGGTGAAAAAAAAGGTGTGATAGAACACTAAAAGGTGGAGTGGAAGTGTTCGGCTGCAAGAAGGTGTGAATGTCCGACCATAATTGCTGAAAAATGTGTTAGAAAAGGTAAGAATGCCGGACCATACATCATCAAAAGCGGGAGAGGTGGTGTTCGGCTGCAAAAAGGTGTGAATGTTCGACTAAAGTTTGTAAAAAGCGGGTAAGACAAGGTGCGAATGCCTGACAATGTATGATCAAAAGCAGGAGCGGAGGTGTTCAGCTGCAAGAAGGTCTAAATGTCCATCAATAATTGCTAGAAAACATGAAAGAAAATTTTCGAAAATCAAACCGCAAATTATCATAAGTGGGAGAGGAGGTGTTCAGCTGCAAAAAGGTGTGAATGTCCACCCATAATTCCTGAAAAATGGGTAAAAAAAAGGTGCGAATGCCCAACCATACATCATCAAAAGCAGGAGTGGATGTGTTCGGCTACAAGAAGGTGTGAAAGTCCGACCGTGGTTTGTAAAAAGCGGGTAAGAAAAGGTGCGAATGCCCGACAATGTATGATCAAAAGAGGGAGCGGAGGTGTTCGGCTGCAAGAAGGTGTGAACGTCCGACCAAAGTTTGTAAAAAGCAGTTAAGAAAAGGTTTGAATATCCAACCAAACATAATCAAAAGCGGGAGCAGAGCTGTTTGACTGCAAGTAGGTGTGAATGTCAGATCATAATTTGTAAAAAGCTGATGAGAAAGGGTGAGAATGCCGGACCATACATCATCAAAAGCGGGAGAATTTGTGTTCGGCTGCAAGTAGGTGTGAATGTCCAGCCATAATTACTGACAAATGGGTAAGAAAAGGTTGTATTGCCAGACCATACATGATCAAAACAGGGAGCGGAGGTGGTTCAGCTGCAAAGTGTAAATTTCTGACTAAAGTTTATAAAAAGCGGGTAAGACAAGGTGCGAATGCCCGACAATGTATGATCAAAAGTGGGAGCGGAGGTTTTCGGCTGAAAGGTCTGAATGTCCAACCATAATTTGTAAAAACCGGGGAAGAAAAGGCTTGAAAGCCCGACTATACACCATCAAAAGCGGGAGCTTAGGTGTTCCGCTGTAAGGTGTGAATGTCCGACCATAGTTGGTAAAAAGCGGGTAATAAAAGGTTAAAATACCCGAATGTACACAATCAAAAGACGGAGCGGAGTTGTTCAGCTAAGAGAAGGTCTGAAAGTCCGACCATGGTTTGTAAAAAGCGGGTAAGAAAAGGTTCGTATGCCCGAATATACACCATCAAAAGAGGGGGTGGAGGTGTTCGGCTGCAAGAAAGTGTGAACGTCCGACCAAAGTTTGTAAAAAGCAGTTAAGAAATGGTTCGAATATATAACCAAACATAATAAAAAGCGGGAGCAGAGCTGTTCGACTGCAAGTACGTGTGAATGTCAGATCATAATTTGCAAAAAGCTGATGAGAAAGGGTGAGAAGTCCCAACTTTACAACATCAAATGCGGTAGCGGGGTTGTTCGGCATTAAGTAGGTGTGAATCTCCGACCATAATTGCTGAAAAATGTGTTAGAAAAGGTAAGAATGCCGGTCCATACATCATCAAAAGCGGGAGAGGTGGTGTTCGGCTGCAAGTAGGTGTGAATGTGCGACTAAAGTTTATAACAAGCGTGTAAGACAAGATACTATTGCCAGACCATACATGATCAAAACAGGGAGCGGAGGTGGTTCAGCTGCAAGAAGGTGTGAATGTGCGACTAAAGTTTATAAGAATCGGGTAAGACAAGGTGCGAATGCCCGACAATGTATGATCAAAAGAGGGAGCGGAGGTTTTCGGCTGAAAGGTCTGAATGTCCAACCATAATTTGTAAAAACCGGGGAAGAAAAGGCTTGAAAGCCCGACTATACACCATCAAAAGCGGGAGCGGAGGTGTTCCGCTGTAAGGTGTGAATGTCCGACCATAGTTGGTAAAAAGCGGGTAATAAAAGGTTAAAATACCCGAATGTACACAATCAAAAGACGGAGCGGAGTTGTTCAGCTAAGAGAAGGTGTGAAAGTCCGACCATGGTTTGTAAAAAGCGGGTAAGAAAAGGTTCGTATGCCCGAATATACACCATCAAAAGAGGGGGTGGAGGTGTTCGGCTGCAAGAAAGTGTGAACGTCCGACCAAAGTTTGTAAAAAGCAGTTAAGAAATGGTTCGAATATCTAACCAAACATAATAAAAAGCGGGAGCAGAGCTGTTCGACTGCAAGTACGTGTGAATGTCAGATCATAATTTGCAAAAAGCTGATGAGAAAGGGTGAGAAGTCCCAACTTTACAACATCAAATGCGGTAGCGGGGTTGTTCGGCATTAAGTAGGTGTGAATCTCCGACCATAATTGCTGAAAAATGTGTTAGAAAAGGTAAGAATGCCGGTCCATACATCATCAAAAGCGGGAGAGGTGGTGTTCGGCTGCAAGTAGGTGTGAATGTGCGACTAAAGTTTATAACAAGCGTGTAAGACAAGATACTATTGCCAGACCATACATGATCAAAACAGGGAGCGGAGGTGGTTCAGCTGCAAGAAGGTGTGAATGTGCGACTAAAGTTTATAAGAATCGGGTAAGACAAGGTGCGAATGCCCGACAATGTATGATCAAAAGAGGGAGCGGAGGTTTTCGGCTGAAAGGTCTGAATGTCCAACCATAATTTGTAAAAACCGGGGAAGAAAAGGCTTGAAAGCCCGACTATACACCATCAAAAGCGGGAGCGGAGGTGTTCCGCTGTAAGGTGTGAATGTCCGACCATAGTTGGTAAAAAGCGGGTAATAAAAGGTTAAAATACCCGAATGTACACAATCAAAAGACGGAGCGGAGTTGTTCAGCTAAGAGAAGGTGTGAAAGTCCGACCATGGTTTGTAAAAAGCGGGTAAGAAAAGGTTCGTATGCCCGAATATACACCATCAAAAGAGGGGGTGGAGGTGTTCGGCTGCAAGAAAGTGTGAACGTCCGACCAAAGTTTGTAAAAAGCAGTTAAGAAATGGTTCGAATATCTAACCAAACATAATAAAAAGCGGGAGCAGAGCTGTTCGACTGCAAGTACGTGTGAATGTCAGATCATAATTTGCAAAAAGCTGATGAGAAAGGGTGAGAAGTCCCAACTTTACAACATCAAATGCGGTAGCGGGGTTGTTCGGCATTAAGTAGGTGTGAATCTCCGACCATAATTGCTGAAAAATGTGTTAGAAAAGGTAAGAATGCCGGTCCATACATCATCAAAAGCGGGAGAGGTGGTGTTCGGCTGCAAGTAGGTGTGAATGTGCGACTAAAGTTTATAACAAGCGTGTAAGACAAGATACTATTGCCAGACCATACATGATCAAAACAGGGAGCGGAGGTGGTTCAGCTGCAAGAAGGTGTGAATGTGCGACTAAAGTTTATAAGAATCGGGTAAGACAAGGTGCGAATGCCCGACAATGTATGATCAAAAGAGGGAGCGGAGGTTTTCGGCTGCAAGGTCTGAATGTCCAACCATAATTTGTAAAAACCAGGGAAGAAAAGGCTCGAAAGCCCGACTATACACCATCAAAAGCGGGAGCGGAGGTGTTCAGCTGCAAGTAGGTGTGAATGTCAGATCATAATTTGCAAAAAGCTGATGAGAAAGGGTGAGAATGCCCGACTGTACACCATCAAATTTGGGAGCGGAGGTGTTCGGCTGTGAGTAAGTGTGAATGTCCGACCATAATTGCTGAAAAATGTGTTAGAAAAGTAAGAATGCAGGACAATTCATCATCAAAAGCGGGAGAGGTGTTTGGCTGCAAGAATCTGTGAATGTCCAGCCATAATTACTCACAAACGGGTAAGAAAAGGTAGTATTGCCAGACCATACATGATCAAAACAGGGAGCGGAGGTGGTTCAGCTGCAAGGTGTGAATGTCTGACTAAAGTTTGTAAAAAGCGGGTAAGACAAGGTGCGAATGCCTGACAATGTATGATCAAAAGAGGGAGCGGAGGTTTTCGGCTGCAAGGTCTGAATGTCCAACCATAATTTGTAAAAACCGGGGAAGAAAAGGCTCGAAAGCCCGACTATACAGCATCAAAAGCGGGAGCGGAGGTGTTCAGCTGCAAGAAGGTCTAAATGTCCACCAATAATTACTGAAAAATGGTTAAGAAAAGGTGCGAATGCCCAACCATACATCATCAAAAGCAGGAGAGGTGTTTGGCTGCAAGAACCTGTGAATGTCCAGCCATAATTACTCACAAACGGGTAAGAAAAGGTGGTATTGCCAGACCATACATGATCAAAAGAGGGAGCGGAGGTGGTTCAGCTGCAAGGTGTGAATGTCTGACTATAGTTTGTAAAAAGCGGGTAAGACAAGGTGCGAATGCCCGACAATGTATGATCAAAAGCGGGAGCGGAGTTGTTCAGCTGCAAGAAGGTCTGAATGTCCAACCATAATTGCTAGAAAACATGAAAGAAAATTTTCGAAAATCAAACCGCACATGATCATAAGTGGGAGAGGAGGTGTTCAGCTGCAAGAAGGCGTGAATGTCCACCTATAATTCTTGAAAAATGGGTAAAAAAAAAGGTACGAATGCCCAACCATACATCATCATAAGCAGGAGTGGATATGTTCGGCTACAAGAAGGTGTGAACGTCCAACCAAAGTTTTTAAAAAGCAGTTAAGCAAAGGTTCGAATATCCAACCAAACATAATCAAAAGCAGGAGCAGAGCTGTTCGACTGCAAGTAGGTGTGAATGTCAGATCATAATTTGAAAAAAACTGATGAGAAAGGGTGAGAATGCCCGACTATACACCATCAAATGCAGGAGCTGAGTTGTTCGGCTGTGAGTAGGTGTGAATCTCCGACCATAATTGCTGAAAAATGTGTTAGAAAAGGTAATATTGCCGGTCCATACATCTGGCTGCAAAAAGGTGTGAATGTTCGACTAAAGTTTGTAAAAAGCTGGTAAGACAAGGTGCGAATGCCTGACAATGTATGATCAAAAGCAGGAGCGGAGGTGTTCAGCTGCAAGAAGGTCTAAATGTCCATCAATAATTGCTAGAAAACATGAAAGAAAATTTTCCAAAATCAAACCGCACATGATCATAAGTGGGAGAGGAGGTTTTCAGCTGCAAGAAGGTGTGAATGTCCACCTATAATTCCTGAAAAATGGGTAAAAAAAAGGTGCGAATGCCCAACCATACATCATCAAAAGTAGGAGTGGATGTGTTAGGCTACAAGAAGGTGTGAACGTCCAACCAAAGTTTGTAAAAAGTAGTTAAACTATGTTAAAACTTATTTGTCCTTCATATTTACCATGTCTAGAAAGATTTAAACAAAAAAACAACGTAGTACTTTGCAGTAAAAGAAAGAGCAAATCTAAAGTTTCAGGAATCCGAGTATAAGCTTGCTTTCATGAGTTCTGCACGATTTCGGATTTTGCTGTGAAATTAATTGCTTTGCTCAAACCAAGTTAAAACTGCTTTGTCCTTCCATATTTATCAATATCGAGATAGAGGAGTGGATGTGTTCGGCTACAAGAAGGTTTGAATGTCCGAGCATAGTTTGCAAAAAGTGGGTAAGAAAAGGTTCGAATGCCCGAACATACACCATCAAAAGAGGGAGCGGAGGTGTTCCACTGTAAGAAGATGTGGATGTCCAACCATAGTTGGTAAAAAGCGGGTAAGAAAAGGTTAAAATACCCGACTGTACACAATCAATAGCGGGAGCGGATGTGTTCGGCTACAAGAAGGTGTGAAAGTCCGACCATGGTTTGTAAAAAGCGGGTAAGAAAAGTTGCGAATGACCGACAATGTATGATCAAAAGAGGGAGCAGAGGTTTTTGGCTACAAGAAGGTTTGAATGTCCGACCATAGTTTGTAAAAAGTGGGTAAGAAAAGGGTGAGAATGCCCGAACATACACCATCAAAAGAGGGAGCGGAGGTGTTCCGCTCTAAGACGGTGTTAATGTCCGACCATAGTTGGTCAAAAGCGGGTAAGAAAAGGTTAAAATACCCGACTGTACACAATCAATAGCGGGATTGGAGTTGTTCGGCTACAAGAAGGTGTGAAAGTCCGACCATGGTTTGTAAAAAGCGGGTAAGAAAAGGTTCGAATGCCAAAGTATATACCATCAAAAGCGGAAACGGAGGTGTTCGGCTGCAAGAAGGTGTGAACTTAAGACCAAAGTTTGTAAAAAGCAGTTAAGAAAAGGTTCGAATATCCAACCAAACATAATCAAAAAAGGGAGCAGAGCTGTTCGGCTGCAAGAAGGTGTGAATGTCCTCCCATAATTCCTGAAAAATGGGTAAAAAAAGGTGCGAATGCCAAACCATACATTATCAAAAGCAGGAGTGGATGTGTTCGGCTACAAGAAGGTGTGAACGTCCAACCAAAGTTTGTAAAAAGCAGTTAAGAAAAGGTTTGAATATCCAACCAAACATAATCAAAAGCGGGAGCAGAGCTGTTCGACTGCAAGAAGGTCTGAATGTCCAACCATAATTGCTAGAAAACATGAAAGAAAATTTTCGAAAATCAAACCGCACATGATCATAAGTGGGAGAGGAGGTGTTCAGCTGCAAGAAGGCGTGAATGTCCACCTATAATTCTTGAAAAATGGGTAAAAAAAAAGGTACGAATGCCCAACCATACATCATCATAAGCAGGAGTGGATATGTTCGGCTACAAGAAGGTGTGAACGTCCAACCAAAGTTTTTAAAAAGCAGTTAAGCAAAGGTTCGAATATCCAACCAAACATAATCAAAAGCAGGAGCAGAGCTGTTCGACTGCAAGTAGGTGTGAATGTCAGATCATAATTTGAAAAAAACTGATGAGAAAGGGTGAGAATGCCCGACTATACACCATCAAATGCAGGAGCTGAGTTGTTCGGCTGTGAGTAGGTGTGAATCTCCGACCATAATTGCTGAAAAATGTGTTAGAAAAGGTAATATTGCCGGTCCATACATCTGGCTGCAAAAAGGTGTGAATGTTCGACTAAAGTTTGTAAAAAGCTGGTAAGACAAGGTGCGAATGCCTGACAATGTATGATCAAAAGCAGGAGCGGAGGTGTTCAGCTGCAAGAAGGTCTAAATGTCCATCAATAATTGCTAGAAAACATGAAAGAAAATTTTCCAAAATCAAACCGCACATGATCATAAGTGGGAGAGGAGGTTTTCAGCTGCAAGAAGGTGTGAATGTCCACCTATAATTCCTGAAAAATGGGTAAAAAAAAGGTGCGAATGCCCAACCATACATCATCAAAAGTAGGAGTGGATGTGTTAGGCTACAAGAAGGTGTGAACGTCCAACCAAAGTTTGTAAAAAGTAGTTAAACTATGTTAAAACTTATTTGTCCTTCATATTTACCATGTCTAGAAAGATTTAAACAAAAAAACAACGTAGTACTTTGCAGTAAAAGAAAGAGCAAATCTAAAGTTTCAGGAATCCGAGTATAAGCTTGCTTTCATGAGTTCTGCACGATTTCGGATTTTGCTGTGAAATTAATTGCTTTGCTCAAACCAAGTTAAAACTGCTTTGTCCTTCCATATTTATCAATATCGAGATAGAGGAGTGGATGTGTTCGGCTACAAGAAGGTTTGAATGTCCGAGCATAGTTTGCAAAAAGTGGGTAAGAAAAGGTTCGAATGCCCGAACATACACCATCAAAAGAGGGAGCGGAGGTGTTCCACTGTAAGAAGATGTGGATGTCCAACCATAGTTGGTAAAAAGCGGGTAAGAAAAGGTTAAAATACCCGACTGTACACAATCAATAGCGGGAGCGGATGTGTTCGGCTACAAGAAGGTGTGAAAGTCCGACCATGGTTTGTAAAAAGCGGGTAAGAAAAGTTGCGAATGACCGACAATGTATGATCAAAAGAGGGAGCAGAGGTTTTTGGCTACAAGAAGGTTTGAATGTCCGACCATAGTTTGTAAAAAGTGGGTAAGAAAAGGGTGAGAATGCCCGAACATACACCATCAAAAGAGGGAGCGGAGGTGTTCCGCTCTAAGACGGTGTTAATGTCCGACCATAGTTGGTCAAAAGCGGGTAAGAAAAGGTTAAAATACCCGACTGTACACAATCAATAGCGGGATTGGAGTTGTTCGGCTACAAGAAGGTGTGAAAGTCCGACCATGGTTTGTAAAAAGCGGGTAAGAAAAGGTTCGAATGCCAAAGTATATACCATCAAAAGCGGAAACGGAGGTGTTCGGCTGCAAGAAGGTGTGAACTTAAGACCAAAGTTTGTAAAAAGCAGTTAAGAAAAGGTTCGAATATCCAACCAAACATAATCAAAAAAGGGAGCAGAGCTGTTCGACTGCAAGTAGGTGTGAATGTCCAGTCATAATTACTCACAAACGGGTAAGAAAAGGTAGTATTGCCAGACCATACATGATCAAAACAGGGAGCGGAGGTGGTTCAGCTGCAAGAAGGTGTGAATGTCCGACTAAAGTTTAAATATATTAACAAAAGCGGGAGGAGAGGTCTTCGGATTAGAGTGGTTGAGAATTTCCAACCATAATCTATAAAATGCGGTGAAAAAAAAGGTGTGATAGGACACTAAAAGGTGGAGCGGAAGTGTTCGGCTGCAAGAAGGTGTGAATGTCCGACCATAATTGCTGAAAAATGTGTTAGAAAAGGTAAGAATGCCGGACCATACATCATCAAAAGCGGGAGAGGTGGTGTTCGGCTGCAAAAAGGGGTGAATGTTCGACTAAAGTTTGTAAAAAGCGGGTAAGACAAGGTGCGAATGCCTGACAATGTATGATCAAAAGCAGGAGCGGAGGTGTTCAGCTGCAAAAAGGTCTAAATGTCCATCAATAATTGCTAGAAAACATGAAAGAAAATTTTTGAAAATCAAACCACAAATGATCTTAAGTGGGAGAGGAGGTGTTCAGCTGCAAGAAGGTTTGAATGTTCACCCATAATTCCTGAAAAATGGGTAAAAAAAAAGGTGCGAATGCCCAACCATACATCATCAAAAGCAGGAGTGGATGTGTTCGGCTACAAGAAGGTGTGAATGTCCGACCAAAGTTTGTAAAAAGCAGTTAAGAAAAGGTTCGAATATCCAACAAAACATAATCAAAAGTGGGAGCAGAGCTGTTCGACTGCAAGTAGGTGTGAATATCAGATCATAATTTGCAAAAAGCTGATGAGAAAGGATGAGAATGCCCGATTATACACCATCAAATGCGGGAGCGGAGTTGTTCGGCATTGAGTAGGTGTGAATCTCAGACCATAATTGCTGAAAAATGTGTTAGAAAAGGTAAAAATGCCGGACCATACATCATCAAAAGCGGGAGAGGAAGTGTTCGGCTGCAAGTAGGTGTGAATGTCCAGCCATAATTACTCACAAACGGGTAAGAAAAGGTAGTATTGCCAGACCATACATGATCAAAACAGGGAGCGGAGGTGGTTCAGCTGCAAGAAGGTGTGAATGTCCATCAATAATTGCTTTAAAACATGAAAGAAATTTTTCGAATATCAAACCGCACATGATCATAAGCGGGAGAGGAAGTGTTCGGCTGCAAGAAGGTGTGAATGTCCTCCCATAATTCCTGAAAAATGGGTAAAAAAAGGTGCGAATGCCAAACCATACATTATCAAAAGCAGGAGTGGATGTGTTCGGCTACAAGAAGGTGTGAACGTCCAACCAAAGTTTGTAAAAAGCAGTTAAGAAAAGGTTTGAATATCCAACCAAACATAATCAAAAGCGGGAGCAGAGCTGTTCGACTGCAAGTAGGTGTGAATGTCCTCCCGTAATTTCTGAAAAATGGGTAAAAAAAAGGTGCGAATGCCCAACCAATCAAAACAGGGAGCGGAGATGGTTCAGCTGCAAGGTGTAAATTTCTGACTAAAGTTTTTAAAAGGCGGTTTAAAAACTGATTTGTCCTTCATAGTTATCCATGTCTAAAAATGTTTGAAGCATAAACTTCCTCATATTACCCTGAATGAGAAAGAACCACACTTGTGATTAAGCCATACGTTCCTTTTGAGGAGTTCTGCATCATTTGGGATTTTGTTATTAAATAAATTCCTTCACTCAAACCGAGTGAAAACTGCTTTTACCTTCATATTTATGAATGTCTAGATCGACTTCAACAAAGAACAACATTGTATTTTGCAGTAGAAGAAGTTGAAATTGATCTAGACATTGATAAATATGAAGTTCAAAGCAGTTTCCACTTGGTTTGAGTGAAGGAATGAATTTTATAGCAAAATCGGAAATCCTGCACTCCTCAAAAGGAACGTATTGCTCAACCAAAGGGATGCTTCTTTCTCATTCAGGGTAATATGAGGAACTTTATGCTTGATACACTTTTAGACATGGATAATTATGAAGGACAAAGCAATTTTAACTTGGTTTGAGCAAAGCAATTCATTTACAGGAAAATCCGAAATCGTGCAGAACTCATGAAAGCAAGCTTTTTCTCGGATTCCTGATCCTCCAGTGTTGCTCTTTCCTATACTGTAAAATACAACGTAATTCTTTGTTGAAATTGATCTAGACATTGATAAATATGTAGGACAAAGCAGTTTTCACTTGGTTTGAGTTGAAGGAATTAATTTTATACATAAAATCCCAAATCATGCAGAACGTATGAAAAGAAGCTTATTCTCGGATTCCTGATCCTTCAGTGCTGCTCTTTCTTCTACTGCAAAATACACTGTTGTTATTTATTGAAGTCGATCTAGACATTGATAAATATGAAGGACAAAGCAGTTTTCACTTGGTTTGAGTGAAGGAATTAATTTTATACATAAAATCCCAAATCGTGCAGAACTCATGAAAATAGGCTTATTCTCGGATTCCTAAAACTTTTGATCTGCTCTTTCTTTTACTGCAAATTACAACGTTTTTTTTAAATCTATCTAGACATTGATAAATATTAAGGTAATAGCCGTTTTAACATAGTTTGAGTGAAGGAATTCATTTTATAGATAAAATCCCAAATCATGCAGAACTCCTCAAAATGGGCGTATGGCCTTATCACAAGTGTGGTTCTTTCTCATTCAGGGTAATATGAGGAAGTTTATGCTTGAAATATATGTAGAAATGGGTACATATGAAGGACAAAGCAGTTTTAACTTAGTTTGAGTGAAGGAATTTATTTTATAGCAAAATCCGAAATCGTGCAGAACTCATGAAAGCAAGCTTATTCTCGGATTCCTGATCCTTCAGTGCTGCTCTTTCTTCTACTGCAAAATACAACGTTGTTCTTTGTTTAAGTCGATGTAGACATTGATAAATATGAAGGACAAAGCAGTTTTAATTTGGTTTGAGTGAAGGAATTCATTTTATAGTAAAATCCCAAATCGTGCAGAACTCATGAAAATAAGCTTATTCTCGGATTCCTAAAACTTTTGATCTGCTCTTTCTTTTACTGCAAATTACAACGGTTTTTTTTTTTCTTAAATCTATCTAGACATTGATAAATATTAAGGTAATAGCCGTTTTAACATAGTTTGAGTGAAGGAATTCATTTTATAGATAAAATCCCAAATCATGCAGAACTCCTCAAAAGGGGCGTATGGCTTAATCACAAGTGTGGTTCTTTCTCATTCAGGGTAATATGAGGAAGTTTATGCTTGAAATATATGTAGAAATGGGTACATATGAAGGACAAAGCAGTTTTAACTTAGTTTGAGTGAAGGAATTTATTTTATAGCAAAATCCGAAATCGTGCAGAACTCATGAAAGCAAGCTTATACTCGTATTCCTGAAACTTTAGATTTGTTCTTTCTTTTACTGCAAAGTACAACGTTGTTTTTTGTGGAAATCTATCTAGACATTGATAAATACCAGCCGAACATCTCTGTTGTCGCTTTTGATAATTTATGGTTGGGCATTCTTACCTTTTCTTACCCGCTTTTTATAAATTATAATCCGACATTCACACCTACTTGCAGTCGAACACCTTCTCTCCCGCTTTTGATGATGTATGGTTGGGCATTCGCACCTTTTTTTACCCATTTTTCAGTAATTATGGATGGACATTCAGACCTTCTTACAGCCGAAAACCTCCGCTGCCGCTTTTGTTGGTTTATAGTCTGGCTTTCGAGCCTTTTCTTCCCCGGTTTTTACAAATTATGGTTGGACATTAAGACCTTGCAGCCGAAAACCTCCGCTCCCTCTTTTGATCATACATTGTCGGGCCTTCGCACCTTGTCTTACCCGCTTTTTACAAACTTTAGTCGGACATTCACACCTTCTTGCAGCTGAACCACCTCCGCTCCCTGTTTTGATCATGTTTGGTCTGGCAATACTTCCTTTTCTTACCCGTTTGTGAGTAATTATGGCTGGACATTCACATCTTCTTGCAACTGAACACCTCTCCCGCTTTTGATGATGAATGGTCCGGCATTCTTACCTTTTCTAACACATTTTTCAGCAATTATGTTCGGAGATTCACACCTACTCACAGCCGACCAACTCCGCTCCCGCATTTGATGGTGTATAGTCGGGTATTCTCACCCTTTCTCATCAGCTTTTTGCAAATTATGATCTGACATTCACACCTTCTTGCAGACGAACAACTCCTTCCCGCTATTGACTGTGTACAGTCGGTATTGTAACCTTTTCTTACCCGCTTTTTACCAACTATGGTTTGACGTTCTTACCTTCTTACAACGGAACACCTCCGCTCCCTCTTTTGATGGTGTATTTTCGGGCATTCGAACCTTTTCTTACCCGCCTTTTATCTATGGTCGGACATTCAGACCATCTTGCAGCTGAACACCTCCGCTCCCACTTTTGATGGTGTATAGTCGGGCTTTCGAGCTTTTCTTCCCCGGTTTTTACAAATTATGGCTGGACATTCAGACCTTGCAGCCGAAAACCTCCACTCCCTCTTTTGATCATACATTGTCAGGCATTCGCACCTTGTTTTACCTGCTTTTTACAAACTTTAGTCAGAAATTCACACCTTGCAGCTGAACCACCTCCACTCCCAGTTTTGATCATGTATGGTCTGGCAATACTACCTTTTCTTACCCGTTTGTGAGTAATTATGGCTGGACATTCACACCTACTTGCAGCCGAACACCACCTCTCCCGCTTTTGATGATGTATGGACCGGCATTCTTACCTTTTCTAACACATTTTTCAGCAATTATGGTCGGAGATTCACACCTACTCACAGCCGACCAACTCCGCTCCTGCATTTGATGGTGTATAGTCGGGTATTCTCACCCTTTCTCATCAGCTTTTTGCAAATTATGATCTGACATTCACACCTACTTTCAGTCGAACAGCTCTGCTCCCACTTTTGATTATGTTTGGTTAGATATTCGAACATTTTCTTAACTGCTTTTTACAAACTTTGGTCGGACGTTCACACCTTCTTGCAGCTGAACACCACCGCTTCCACTTTTGATGGTGTATATTCGGGCATACAAACCTTTTCTTACCCGCTTTTTGCAAAACTTGGTCAGACTTTCACACTTTGTTGCTGAACAACTCCGCTCCCTCTTTTGATTGTGTACAGTCGGGTATTTTCACCTTTTCTTACCCGCTTTTTACAAACTATGGTCCGGCATTCAAACCTTCTTGTAGCCGAACACCTCCACTCCTGCTTTTGATGATGTATAGTTGGGCATTCGCACCTTTTCTTAACTACTTTTTACAAACTTTGGTCGGACATTCACAACTTCTTGTAGCCGAACACATCCACTCCTGCTTTTGATCATGTATGGTTGGGCATTCGCACCTTTTTTTACCCATTTTTCAGGAATTATGGGTGGACATTCAAACCTTCTTGCAGCTGAACCCCTCCTCTCCCACTTATGATCATTTGCGGTTTGATTTTCGAAAATTTTCTTTCATGTTTTCTAGCAATTATTGATGGACATTTAGACCTTCTTGCAGCTGAACACCTCCGCTCCTGCTTTTGATCATACATTGTCAGGCATTCGCACCTTTTCTAACACATTCTTCAGCAATTATGGTCGGACATTCACACCTTCTTGCAGCCGAACACTTCCGCTCCACCTTTTAGTGTTCTATCACACCTTTTTTTTCACCGCATTTTATAGATTATGGTTGGAAATTCTCAACCACTCTCATCCGAAGACCTCTCCTCCCGCTTTTGTTAATATATTTAAACTTTAGTCGGACATTCACACCTTCTTGAAGCTGAACCACCTCCGCTCCCTCTTTTGATCATGTATGGTCTGGCAATGCTACCTTTTCTTACCGGTTTGTGAGTAATTATGGCTGGACATTCACACCTACTTGCAGCCGAACACCACCTCTCTCGCTTTTGATGATGTATGGACCGGCATTCTTACCTTTTCTAACACATTTTTCAGCAATTATGGTCGGAGATTCACACCTACTCACAGCCGAAACACTCCGCTCCCGCATTTGATGGTGTATAGTCGGGCATTCTCACCCTTTCTCATCAGCTTTTTGCAAATTATGATCTGACATTCACACCTACTTTCAGTCGAACAGCTCTGCTCCCACTTTTGATTATGTTTGGTTAGATATTCGAACATTTTCTTAACTGCTTTTTACAAACTTTGGTCGGACGTTCACACCTTCTTGCAGCTGAACACCACCGCTTCCACTTTTGATGGTGTATATTCGGGCATACAAACCTTTTCTTACCCGCTTTTTGCAAAACTTGGTCAGACTTTCACACTTTGTTGCTGAACAACTCCGCTCCCTCTTTTGATTGTGTACAGTCGGGTATTTTCACCTTTTCTTACCCGCTTTTTACCAACTATGGTCCGGCATTCAAACCTTCTTGTAGCCGAACACCTCCACTCCTGCTTTTGATGATGTATAGTTGGGCATTCGCACCTTTTCTTAACTACTTTTTACAAACTTTGGTCGGACATTCACAACTTCTTGTAGCCGAACACATCCACTCCTGCTTTTGATCATGTATGGTTGGGCATTCGCACCTTTTTTTACCCATTTTTCAGGAATTATGGGTGGACATTCAAACCTTCTTGCAGCTGAACCCCTCCTCTCCCACTTATGATCATTTGCGGTTTGATTTTCGAAAATTTTCTTTCATGTTTTCTAGCAATTATTGATGGACATTTAGACCTTCTTGCAGCTGAACACCTCCGCTCCTGCTTTTGATCATACATTGTCAGGCATTCGCACCTTTTCTAACACATTCTTCAGCAATTATGGTCGGACATTCACACCTTCTTGCAGCCGAACACTTCCGCTCCACCTTTTAGTGTTCTATCACACCTTTTTTTTCACCGCATTTTATAGATTATGGTTGGAAATTCTCAACCACTCTCATCCGAAGACCTCTCCTCCCGCTTTTGTTAATATATTTAAACTTTAGTCGGACATTCACACCTTCTTGAAGCTGAACCACCTCCGCTCCCTCTTTTGATCATGTATGGTCTGGCAATGCTACCTTTTCTTACCGGTTTGTGAGTAATTATGGCTGGACATTCACACCTACTTGCAGCCGAACACCACCTCTCTCGCTTTTGATGATGTATGGACCGGCATTCTTACCTTTTCTAACACATTTTTCAGCAATTATGGTCGGAGATTCACACCTACTCACAGCCGAAACACTCCGCTCCCGCATTTGATGGTGTATAGTCGGGCATTCTCACCCTTTCTCATCAGCTTTTTGCAAATTATGATCTGACATTCACACCTACTTGCAGTCGAACAGCTCTGCTCCCGCTTTTGATGTTTGGTTGGATATTCAAACCTTTTCTTAATACACCTTTTCTTAGCCGAACACATCCGCTCTCGTAATTGATTGTGTACAGTCGGGTATTTTAACCTTTTCTTACCCGCTTTTTACCAACTATGGTCGGACATTCAAACCTTCTTGTAGCCGAACACATCCACTCCTGCTTTTGATGATGTGTGGTTGGGCATTCAAACCTACTTGTTTCCCACTTTTCATTAATTATGGGTGGACATTCACACCTTGTCGCATCCAAACACCTCCGCTCCCTGTTTTGATCATGTATGGTTGGACATTCGCACCTTTTCTCACCGGCTTTTTGCAAACTATGGTCGGCTATTCACAGATTCCTCTCCACCATACTTGTATGGTGGGATATTCACACCCACTTGCATCCGAAGACCTCCACCCCCACTTTTGTTAATATTTAGTCGGTCATTCGCACCTTACCCGCTTTTGGCAAACTATGGCCTTCTTGCAGCCAAACACCTCTGATCTCGCTTTTGATGATGTAAGGTTGGGCATTCAGACCTTGCTTCACCTGCTTTTCACCAAATATTGTCGGACATTCACACCTTCTTGCAGCCGAACACTTCCGCTCCACCTTTTAGTGTTCTATCACACCTTTTTTTTCACCGCATTTTATAGATTATGGTTGGAAATTCTCAACCACTCTCATCCGAAGACCTCTCCTCCCGCTTTTGTTAATATATTTGAACTTTAGTCGGACATTCACACCTTCTTGTAGCTGAACCACCTCTGCTCCCTGTTTTGATCATGTATGGTCTGGCAATGCTACCTTTTCTTACCCGTTTGTGAGTAATTATGGCTGGACATTCACACCTTTTTGCAGCCGAACACCACCTCTCCCGCTTTTGATGATGTATGGTCCGGCATTCTTACCTTTTCTAACACATTTTTCAGCAATTATGGTCGGACATTCACACCTTCTTGCAGCCGAACACTTCCGCTCCACCTTTTAGTGTTCTATCACATCTTTTTTTTCACCGCATTTTATAGATTATTGTTGGAAATTCTCATACACTCTCATCCGAAGACCTCTCCTCCTGCTTTTGTTAATATATTTGAACTTTAGTTGGACATTCACACCTTCTTGCAGCTGAACCACCTCCGCTCCCTGTTTTGATCATGTATGGTCTGGCAATGCTACCTTTTCTTACCCGTTTGTGAGTAATTATGGCTGGACATTCACACCTACTTGCAGCCGAACACCACCTCTCTCGCTTTTGATGATGTATGGACCGGCATTCTTACCTTTTCTAACACATTTTTCAGCAATTATGGTCGGACATTCACACCTATTCAGAGCCGAACACCTCCGCTCCCGCATTTGATGGTGTATAGCAGTGGTTCTCAAACTTTTTCGTTCATTCCCCACTTTGGACAAGCGGGACTTTTCAAGCCCCACCTGGCCCCATCGTCCCAACACAATGCCAGTGAAATACGCCAAGCTGAACATTTTCAAGTAACATCATACTGTATCTAAATTCTAACTCAATAACATCAAGACAAGGTTGACAAGACAGGTGAGCAAGTAACCACAGCAAAGCTACAAGCTTAAAATGTTTCAATTTATTAAAGTAACATCAAGTAACATCATGTTGTATCTAAATTCTAACAACATCAAATAACCGCAAGTTCAAAAATAAAGAAAAAAAGTGCCACTTTGCAATCTGTTAAAAAAAAAAAAGAAGTGAAATACATTTGGCAAACAGGTGAACAAGTGAGCATATGATTGTTATCCCTGCATTAGTGGCTGCAGTGAGCCTGTTTTGCATTGCACATCTTTTCAAAGCGGGGTTGCAGGCTTGATACTGCCACTCTCAAGTCATGCTCAATGTTCAGCTGAGATCTGTATTTTGTCTTCAGTGAAGCAACAGCTGAAAAGCCCATCTCACAGAGATATGATGTTGCAAAGGGAAGCAGAATGCACGCAGCTCTCTGCCCGATGAGTGGATACTCCCTCTCCACTCCAAACCAGAATTCACTCAGAGTCTGAGCCTTAAACCTCAGTCTCAGGGTGAAGTCAGATGTCATCTCAATAAACTGGTCCTCCTCAGCAGAGCTAAAATCAGCAGGTGCTGCAGGCAGAATATATATTAAATGAGCTTACTTGTCATTGCATAATAAACACAAATCTGATTGCCAACATTCCATTCCAGTTAGTTGGTAGAAAACATCATAAATAAAATGTCAAAATACCAACCTGCTGCATTGAATGGATCCATAACCCAGGCATACTGAGCACTGTTGATTGGGAAGTATTTTTGAAACAATCCTCTCAGGGAAGAGATGTGCTGCTTAATACATGGGATCACTGTGGTGGCTCCAGAATCAGTGGTTTCAGCAACTTCACTCAGGTTCTCAAAGACATCTATGTTTGGCTGATCGAGGCGCCTGCCCCATACCTCGAGCTTTCGGGAGAATGCTGTGATCTTGTCTGCCAGGTGAGGTAGGTGCTTGTCTTTGCCTTGAAGCTGAAGATTTAATTCATTCAGCTTGCCAAACACATCGCTGAGGTAGGCCAGTTTAAGCAGAAATTGTTCATCACAGAACTTGCTTGCAGCCTCATACATGTGCTCCTCCTCCAAGAACATCCGAATCTCTGCCCTGAGCTCAAAGACGCGCGACAGCACTTTACCCCGGGAGAGCCACCTTGCTTCACTGTGAAACAGCACAGATGTGTGATCGGCTCCCATTTCCTCACAAAGTGCGGAGAACAGTCGTGCTTTCAGGGGTCGGATTTTGATAAAATTCACCACGCTCACAACTTCTGTCAAAACCTCATTTAGTTCAGGGCTGAGCTGTCTTGACGCGAGCGCTTCCCTGTGAATAACACAGTGCGCATCTGGCGCAACCCTCTTTATTAGCGCCTGCAGCCCTTTTCTTGACCCTGCCATGGTCTGTGCGCCATCAGAGAAAAAGCCCACACAGTTTTCCCATTTAAGATGGTGTTCTTTGAGGTAACTGTCCATGATCTTAAACAGCTCATCAGCTGTGGCTCTATTTTTTATGTATTTGCAAAAGAGCAACTCCTCGCACAGTGACTCGCAATTCACAAAGCGCACGTACGAGATGAACAGGCAGTCTTTATTGCTGTCAGTAGCTTCGTCCACTTGTAATGCAAAACGACTTTCTTTTAATTTTTCTATGAGTTGTTCCTCAAGATCACTTGAAATGTCCCCTATACGTCTCGCAATTGTGTCGTTTGACAGTGGGACAGCTTTTAATTTTGCTGCGCTTGTCTCGTCAAGCATAACTGACACCATGTCTAAAGCAGCGGGGAGAATGAGCTGCTCAGCAATTGTGTGTGGTTTTTTGCATTGTGCAATTCTGTATGCAACTCTATATGAAGCCATCTGTGCTTTACCGTTTACTGATGCAGCTTTTATCATGCGATTCTCCTGTTGACGGTATTCTGCGAGTTTTCTTTGAAAGAAATCAATGGGCTTATTGACGTGACTGGGGTGTGTGGTCTCTAGGTGTCTTCTTAATTTGTTGGGTCTCATGCTGTCTGCTGCTAGCGGTTTAAGACACAGAACACACATGGGTCTCTCCTCTGCCCCCACCGCCGTTGCCGTGAATCCAAGAGCAAGATACCCTTCATCATATTTCCTTTTTGGTTGGCTTTTTGGTTGATGAAGCCCGTCTGGTTTGTGTCTCTCTGCTGGCGCTGGTTCAACAACTTTTGTGGTCCGTGTCACAAATTTATCCATGTTGTTATTGCCTCCGCTCGTCTGCTATCCATCGGCGCGAAAGTTTCCCTCCCAAAAACGGCTTCTGTCCAATCCTACGTTAGCAACCGTAACTATGCACAAGAGTCCAGTCAAGCTTTCGGCAAATGTTGAGTTCCTTTCGTTTGAACTTCGCCAACATTTAATCTGGTGAATGTATCTTTCAAAAAGCTTATTGTAAAAAAAAATATAAAGATAGGCATAAAAGGGAAATATTTCCTCCCGTTTGGCGCGCCCCACCTGTCACGTCTCTATTCCCCACCAGTGGGGCGCGCCCCACACTTTGAGAACCGCGGGTGTATAGTAAGGCATTCTCACCTTTTCTCATCAGCTTTTTGCAAATTATGATCTGACATTCACACCTGCTTTTGATAATGTATGGTTTGTCATTCGCACCTTTTTTTACCCATTTTTCAGGAATTATGGGAGGACATTCACACCTTCTTGCAGCCGAACACCTCCTCTCCCGCTTATGATCATGTGCGGTTTGATATTCGAAAATTTTCTTTCATGTTTTCTAGCAATTATTGATGGACATTCAGACCTTCTTAAAGCTGAACACCTCCGCTCCTGCTTTTGATGGTGTATAGTCGGGCTTTCCAGCCTTTTCTTCCCCGGTTTTTACAAATTGTTGTTGGACATTCAGACCTTCTTGCAGCTGAACACCTCCGCTCCCTCTTTTGATGGTGTATGTTCGGGCATTCAAACCTTTTCTTACCCACTTTTTACAAACTATGGTCTGATATTCAAACCTTCTTGTAGCCGAACACATCCACTCCTGCTTTTGATGATGTATGGTTGGGCATTCAAACCTACTTGTTGCCCGCTTTTTACTATGGTCGGCCATTCACAGCTTCCTCTCCACCATACTTGTATGATGGGATGTTCACACCCACTTGCATCCACTTTTGTTGATATTTAGTCGGTCATTCGCACCTTACCCGCTTTTGGCAAACTATGGCCTTCTTGCAGCCAAACACCTCTGATCTCGCTTTTGATGATGTAAGGTTGGGCATTCAGACCTTGCTTCACCTGCTTTTCACCAAATATAGTCGGACATTCACACCTTCTTGCAGCCGAACACTTCCGCTCCACCTTTTAGTGTTCTATGGGGCATTCACACCTTTTTTTTCACCGCATTTTATAGATTACGGTTGGAAATTCTCACCCACTCTCCTCCCGCTTTTTTTAATATACAGTCAGGCATTCGAACCTTTTCTTACCCGCTTTTTACAAATTATGGTCGGACATTCACACCTACTTGCAGCCGAATATTTCCGCTCCACCTTTTAGTGATGTATGGTTGGCATTTGCACCTTTTCTTACCCTCTTTTTATACTGATTGCTGAAGATTAAGTTGTTCTTTCTCAAACTACAAAATTTTTTTTATTGTTGAAACTTGATTTGAAGTGGATAAATAAAGAGGACAAACAGTTTTAAGTCAGGCTGATAGAAGGAATTAATTTTTTAGCAAAATCTGTACTTCGTCATATGTCGAGAGATGCTTATTGCTGAAGAAGTTCTTTCTCATTCTACAAAGTACAACGTTGTTTATCGTTGAAACTTGTTTAGACATGAATAAATATGAAGGACAAAGCAGTCTTAACTTGGCTTAAGTTAAGGAATTCGTTTTATAGGAGAATCCGAATTCGTGCATAACTCGTAAAATAGAGCTTATTTTCGGATTCCTGAAGAATGAGTCTGGTTCTTTCTCATAATACAAAGTTTGTTGTTTATTGTTGAAACTTCATCAGAAGTGAAGAAATAAATGAATGCCTATCAACAAATGTGGGATCTAAACTCTAGTGCTTCCTCTAAAATAATTTCCATCCATCCATCATCTGCCGCTTATCCGGGGGTCGGGTCGCGGGGGCAGCAGCTTGAGTAGAGAAACCCAGACGTCTCTGTCCCCGGCCACTTCCTCCAGCTCTTCCGGGGGGACCCCGAGGCGTTCCCAGGCCAGCCGAGAGACATAGTCTCTCCAGCGTGTCCTGGGTCTTTCCCAGGGTCTCCTCCCAGTGGGACGTGCCCGGAACACCTCCCCAGGGAGGCGCCCAGGGGGCATCCTAACCAGATGCCCGAGCCACCTCATCTGACTCCTCTCAATGCGGAGGAGCAGCGGTTCTACTCCGAGCCCCTCCTGGATGACTGAGCTTCTCACCCTATCTCTAAGGGAGAGCCCAGACACCCTGCGGAGGAAACCCATTTCGGCCGCTTGTATTCGCGATCTTCTTCTTTCGGTCACTACCCACAACTCGTGACCATAGGTGAGGATGGGAACGTAGATTAACCAGTAAGTAGAGAGCTTCGCCTTCTGGCTCAGCTCCCTCTTCACAACGACGGGTCGGTGCAGAGCCCGCAACACTGCAGACGCCGCACCGATCCGCCCGTCAATCTCCCGCTCCATTCGTCCCTCACTCGTGAACAAGACCCCGAGATACTTGAACTCCTCCACTTGGGGAAGGATCTCATTCCCGACCCGGAGAGAGCATTCCACCCTTTTCCGGCTGAGAACCATAGTCTCGGATTTGGAGGTGCTGATTCTCATCCCAGCCGCTTCACACTCGGCTGCGAATCGCTCCAGTGAGAGCTGAAGGTCACGGCCTGACGACGCTAACAGAACCACATCATCTGCAAAAAGCAGAGACCCGATTCTGAGGTCGCCAAATCGGACACCCTCAACGCCCTGGCTGCACCTAGAAATTCTGTCCATAAAAGTTAGGAACAGAATCGGTGACAAAGGGCAGCCCTGACGGAGTCCAACTCTCACCAGAAACGTATCCGACTTACTGCCGGCAATGCGGACCAAACTCTGGCACCGGTCATACAGAGACCGAACGGCCCCTATCAAGGGGTCCGGCACTCCACATTCCCGGAGCACCCCCCACAGGACTCCACGAGGGACACGGTCGAACGCTTTCTCCAAGTCCACAAAACACATGTAGACTGGTTGGGCGAACTCCCATGCACCCTCCAGGATCCTGCCGAGGGTATAGAGCTGGTCCACTGTTCCACGGCCAGGACGAAAGCCACACTGCATCTCCTGAATCCGAGGCTCGATTATCCGACGGATCCTCCTCTCCAATACCCCCGAATAGACCTTACCAGGGAGGCTGAGGTGTGTGATACCCCTATAGTTGGAACACACCCTCCGGTCCCCCTTTTTAAAGAGGGGGACCACCACCCCAATCTGCCAGTTCAGAGGCACTGTCCCCGATGTCCACGCGATGCTGCAGAGGCGTGTCAGCCAAGACAGCCCTACAACATCCAGAGCCTTGAGAAACTCAGGACAGACCTCATCCACCCCCGGGGCCTTGCCACCGAGGAGCTTTTTGACCACCTCGGCAACCTCAGCCCCAGAAATGGGAGGCCCCGTCTCCGAGCTCTCCGACTCTGCCTCTTCCGAGCACGTGTTGGTAGGATTGAGGAGTTCCTCGAAGTACTCCCCCCACCGACTCACAACATCCCTAGTTGAGGTCAGCAAAGCCCCGTCCCCACTGTAAACAGTGTTGACTGTGAGCCGCTTCCCCCCCCTGAGACGCCGGATGGTGGACCAGAATCTCTTCGAGGCCGTCCGGAAATCGTTCTCCATGGTCTCACCGAACTCCTCCCAGGCCCGAGTTTTTGCCTCAGCAACCGCCGAAGCCGCGGCCCGTCTGGCCTGTCGGTACCTATCAGCTGCTTCCAGGGTCCCACTGGCCAAAAAGGCCCGATAGGACTCCTTCTTCAGCTTGACGGCTTCCCTCACCACTGGTGTCCACCAGCAGGTTCGAGGGTTGCCGCCACGACAGGCACCGACCACCTTACGGCCACAACTCCGATCAGCTGCCTCGGCAATGGAGTCACGGAACATGGCCCATTCGGACTCAATGTCCCCCACCTCCCTCGGGATATGGTTGAAGCTCTGCCGGAGGAGGGAGTTAAAGCTCCTTCTGACGGGGAATTCTGACAAACGCTCCCAGCAGACCCTCACAATACGTTTGGGCCTGCCAGGTCTGATCGGCATCCTCCCCCACCAGCGGAGCCAACTCACCACCAGGTGGTGATCAGTTGACAGCTCCGCCCCTCTCTTCACCCGAGTGTCCAGGACATACGGCCCCAAGTCCGATGATACAACCACAAAGTCGATCATCGAACTGCGGCCAAGGGTGTCCTGGTGCCAAGTGCACATATGGACACCCTTATGTCTGAACATGGTGTTCGTTATGGACAGTCCATGACCAGCACAGAAGTCCAACAACATAACACCACTCTGGTTCAGATCGGGGGGGCCGTTCCTCTCAATCACACCCCTCCAGGTCTCACTGTCATTGCCCACGTGAGCATTGAAGTCCCCCAGCAGAACGAGGGAGTCTCCGGTAGGAGCATTCTCCAGTGCCTCCCCCAGAGACTCCAAAAAGGGTGGGTACTCTGAACTGCTGTTTGGCGCATAGGCACAAACAACAGTCAGGACTCGTCCCCCCACCCGAAGGCGGAGGGAGGCTACCCTCTCGTTCACTGGGGTAAACCCCAATGTACTGGCACACAGCCGGGGGGCAATAAGTATGCCCACACCTGCTCTGCGCCTCTCACCACGGGCAACTCCAGAGTGGAAGAGAGTCCAACCCCTCTCAAGAGGACTGGTTCCAGAGCCCAAGCCGTGTGTCGAGGTGAGTCCAACTATATCTAGCCGGAACCGCTCAGCCTCGCGCACCAGCTCCGGCTCCTTCCCCAACAGAGAGGTGACATTCTAAAATAATTTCCTTTCTCAATTCAGAAATTTGTGTGTGTAAGTCACAACACCCGTGACACCAAAACGGCTTTCTTTTCTCTCTTTTCTCTACACTCTACACTGTGAGCACACACACCAAATCAGAAAGGCTTTTTTCTCTCTTTTCTACATTATGGACTGTGGGGACACAAAACCGCTCTCTCTTTTTTTTTGATTGTGTGCCAGGGCGTTGTCTCACGTATTAGATTATGCTTAAGATACGAATGGGTTTATCAGTCACATCAGAATCCATACATACTGATCCTCCCGTAATAAAATGGTCGGATCTTATCAAACACACTTTGTTTCTTGTGACAATCAAGTCAGCGAAACAGCGTATACACGTCAAGACCCTGAATCAAGTTTGCCACAAGAACTCATAAGTTTGGCAGTATTGCTCTGCCGTCAGCAATCATATACCCATTTTATTTTCGTGAGACATGTGCAGGCACCTGTTCATCTACTGTTCTATCACTCTATCACTATGAATTAGTTTATCTATTATCAATAAGGATACTTCTACAACTACTATCAAAGTATGTCCGGACTTCTTATGTTGTCAGTTGCTATATATGAATAAGTGGGTAGCTACTGACAAGCATTAAGCATGTCACACAGCCCAAACATATAACATTTCAGGACACACCACACAGTTAACAACCACAGTGAAGCGTGTCAAAGCCCAAACATGTAACATTCAACAGGACACTTACACAACACATTCAAATCAAACAGTCAGACAACATACAAGAACATATACCCCAGCCGGCATTGCTCCCTGCCTATTTTCCTACAGCTCACAATGTGTGTGCACACCTTTATTCACAAACTCTTCAACTTATACTCTTTTACCGAAGCTGCTACAGCTCGATTGGCCGAATACCCTTAGATCCTATTTCGGTGAATTTGACATCTGCCTTACATGTAACAGATTAGCGGTTTAGCAGTTTTAATTTAGTTTGAGTGAAGGAATTCATTTTATAGCAAAATCCGAAATCGTGAAGAACTCATGAAAGTAAGCTTATTCTCGGATTCCTGAAACTTTAGATTTGCTCTTTCTTTTACTGCAAAGTACAACGTTGTTTTTTTTTTTGACAGTTTTAACATAGTTTGAGTGAAGGAATTCATTTTATAGATAAAATCCCAAGAGTCTGCTGAGAAAAGAGAGTGAATGCGAAGTAGACTTTAACACGGCTCTGGGAGCGAGCAGAGTGTGGACTAAGCGGGAGAATTGCTTGAAAGAAACGCGACACCGAATGAGCGGTCAGAACAAAGCCTCAATACGGTGTTCCCGTGGTGTTTTTGTTGCTGCCTTGTCTTTTGCACAGAGTAAAAGACAAGGCAGCCATCGAATAGGGCCCGATTGTTCCTACTTGGTCAGCCGAGGAGCAAGGGGGGGGAGAAAGCGTCTCAATCAAGCAAAGCTCACCATGGGGAAGGTGGCTATGCCAACTAGCCTGATGCCCTGCTCCCGCAGTGACGGATAATCGTACTCTGGTTTCTCTTCATAACGTACAACTCTTTCGCCTTTTATTAAAGACTTCCGTGGAGAGCAGCACTAATGAGTTGTTTCTATTTTTGGCAGGCTTTACCTTTGCGGGTGAAGCCCTTTCTGTCTGTGCAAAAAAAATCTTGTTACTGTGCAGAGTGACTTCTCTGAGTAGAGTCGCCTTACCTGTTGCGACTGTGCCGATGTTTGAAGCTGGAGTGCAAAGGTGTTGCTTGAATGGTGCTTGCTGGAGCGTGCGGGAGTGCAAAGTTATACCATTTAAAAGGGCTGAAGAGTGCTCATTGCAGCGGGTGGGCCATAGTAAAAAGCGGTTGAGAAAAGGTGCGAATGCCCAACCATACATCATCAAAAGCAGGAGTGGATGTGTTCGGCTACAAGAAGGTTTGAATGTCTGAACATTGTTTGTAAAAAGCGGGTAAGAAAAGGTTCGAATGCCCGAACATACACCATCAAAGGAGGGAGCGGAGGTGTTCCGCTGTAAGAAGGTGTGAATGTCCGACCATAGTTGGTAGAAAGCGGGTAAGAAAAGGTTAAAATACCCGACTGTACACAATCAATAGCGGGAGCGGAGTTGTTCGGCTACTAACAGGTGTGAAAGTCCGACCATGGTTTGTAAAAAGCGAGTAAGAAAAGGTGCGAATGCCCGACAATGTATGATCAAAAGCGGAAGCGGAGGTGTTCGGCTGGAAGAAGGTGTGAACGTCCGACCAAAGTTTGTAAAAAGCAGTTAAAAAAAGGTTCGAATATCCAACCAAACATAATCAAAAAGTGGGAGCAGAGCTGTTCGACTGCAAGTAGGTGTGAATGTCCAGCCATAATTACTCACAAACGGGTAAGAAATGGTAGTATTGCCAGACCATACATGATCAAAACAGGGAGCGGAGGTGGTTCAGCTGCAAGATCTGATTTTCCAACCATAATTTGTAAAAACCAGGTAAGAAAAGGTTCGAATGCCCGAATACATACCATCAAAAGCGGAAGCGGAGGTGTTCGGCTGCAAGAAGGTGTGAATGTCCAACCATAATTGCTAGAAAACATGAAAGAAAATTTTCGAAAATCAAACCGCACATGATCATAAGTGGGAGAGGAGGTGTTCAGCTGCAAGAAGGTGTGAATGTCCACCTATAATTCCTGAAAAATGGGTAAAAAAAAGGTACGAATGCCCAACCATACATCATCATAAGCAGGAGTGGATATGTTCGGCTACAAGAAGGTGTGAACGTGAAACCAAAGTTTTTAAAACGCAGTTAAGAAAAGGTTCGAATATCCATTCAAACTGTTTGACTGCAAGTAGGTGTGAATGTCAGATCATAATTTGAAAAAAACTGATGAGAAAGGGTGAGAATGCCCAACTATACACCATCAAATGCAGGAGCGGAGTTGTTCGGCTGTGAGTAGGTGTGAATCTCCGACCATAATTGCTGAAAAATGTGTTAGAAAAGGTAAGAATGCCGGTCCATACATCTGGCTGCAAAAAGGTGTGAATGTTCGACTAAAGTTTGCAAAAAGCTGGTAAGACAAGGTGCGAATGCCTGACAATGTATGATCAAAAGCAGGAGCGGAGGTGTTCAGCTGCAAGAAGGTCTAAATGTCCATCAATAATTGCTAGTAAACATGAAAGAAAATTTTCCAAAATCAAACCGCACATGATCATAAGTGGGAGAGGAGGTTTTCAGCTGCAAGAAGGTGTGAATATCCACCTATAATTCCTGAAAAATGGGTAAAAAAAAGGTGCGAATGCCCAACCATACATCATCAAAAGTAGGAGTGGATGTGTTCGGCTACAAGAAGGTGTGAACGTCCAACCAAAGTTTGTAAAAAGTAGTTAAGAAAAGGTTCGAATATCCAACCAAACTGTTTGACTGCAAGTAGGTGTGAATGTCAGATCATAATTTGCAAAAAGCTGATGAGAAAAGGTGAGAATGCCCGACTATACACCATCAAATGCGGGAGCGGAGTTGTTCGGCTGTGCGTAGGTGTGAATCTCCAACCATAATTGCTGAAAAATGTGTTAGAAAAGGTAAGAAATCCGGTCCAAACATCATCAAAAGCGAGAGAGGTGGTGTTCGGCTGCAAGTAGGTGTGAATGTCCAGCCATACAAGTATGTTGGAGAGGAAGCTGTGAATAGCCGACCATAGTTTGCAAAAAGCGGGTGAGAAAAAGTGCGAATGTCCAGCCATACATGATCAAAACAGGGAGCGGAGGTGTTTGGCTGCGACAAGGTGTGAATGTCCACCCATAATTAATGAAAAGCGGGCAACAAGTAGGTTCGAATGCCCAACCATACATTATCAAAAGCAGGAGTGGATGTGTTCGGCTACAAGAAGGTTTGAATGTCCGAGCATAGATTGTAAAAAGCGGGTAAGAAAAGGTTTGAATGCCCGAACATACACCATCAAAAGAGGGAACGGAGGTGTTCCGCTGTAAGAAGGTGTGAATAGCCGACCATAGTTGGTAAAAAGCGGGTAAGAAAAGGTTAAAATACCCGAATGTACACAATCAATAGCGGGAGCGGATGTGTTCGGCTACAAGAAGGTGTGAAACTCCGACAATGGTTTGTAAAAAGCGGGTAAGAAAAGGTGCGAATGCCCTACAATGTATGATCAAAAGAGGGAGCGGAGGTTTTCGGCTACAAGAAGGTGTGAAAGTCCACCCATGGTTTGTAAAAAGCGGGTAACAAAAGATTCGAATGCCCGACTATACACCATCAAAAACGGGAGCGGAGGTGTTCAGCTACAAGAAGGTGTGAAAGTCCACCCATGGTTTGTAAAAAGCGGGTAAGAAAAGGTTCGAATGCCCGAATATACACCATCAAAAGCGGAAGCGGAGATGTTCGGCTGCAAGAAGGTGTTAACGTCCGACCAAAGTTTGTAAAAAGCAGGGAAAAGCGATAAAAAGCTTTTCGTGAGTTCATGCATTTTATTTTGCTTATAAAATGCATTCCTTCTCTCAAACTACGTTAAAACTTATTTGTCCTTCATATTTACCATGTCTAGAAAGATTTAAACAAAAAAACAACGTAGTACTTTGCAGTAAAAGAAAGAGCAAATCTAAAGTTTCAGGAATCCAAGTATAAGCTTGCTTTCATGAGTTCTGCATGATTTCGGATTTTGCTGTGAAATTAATTGCTTTGCTCAAACCAAGTTAAAACTGCTTTGTCCTTCCATATTTATCAATATCGAGATAGAGGAGTGGATGTGTTCGGCTACAAGAAGGTTTGAATGTCCGAGCATAGTTTGCAAAGAGCGGGTAAGAAAAGGTTTGAATGCCCGAACATACACCATCAAAAGAGGGAGCGGAGGTGTTCCACTGTAAGAAGATGTGGATGTCCAACCATAGTTGGTAAAAAGCGGGTAAGAAAAGGTTAAAATACCCGACTGTACACAATCAATAGCGGGAGCGGATGTGTTCGGCTACAAGAAGGTGTGAAAGTCCGACCATGGTTTGTAAAAAGCGGGTAAGAAAAGTTGCGAATGACTGACAATGTATGGTCAAAAGAGGGAGCGGAGGTTTTTGGCTACAAGAAGGTTTGAATGTCCGACCATAGTTTGTAAAAAGTGGGTAAGAAAAGGGTGAGAATGCCCGAACATACACCATCAAAAGAGGGAGCGGAGGTGTTCCGCTCTAAGACGGTGTTAATGTCCGACCATAGTTGGTCAAAAGCGGGTAAGAAAAGGTTAAAATACTCGACTGTACACAATCAATAGCGGGATTGGAGTTGTTCGGCTACAAGAAGGTGTGAAAGTCCGACCATGGTTTGTAAAAAGCGGGTAAGAAAAGGTTCGAATGCCCAAGTATATACCATCAAAAGCGGAAACGGAGGTGTTCGGCTGCAAGAAGGTGTGAACTTCCGACCAAAGTTTGTAAAAAACAAATTAAGAAAAGGTTCGAATATCCAACCAAACATAATCAAAAAAGGGAGCAGAGCTGTTCGACTGCAAGTAGGTTTGAATGTCCAGCCATAATTACTCACAAACGGGTAAGAAAAGGTAGCATTGCCAGACCATACATGATCAAAGCAGGGAGCGGAGGTGGTTCAGCTGCAAGAAGGTGTGAATGTCCAGCCATAATTACTCACAAACGGGTAAGAAAAGGTAGCATTGCCAGACCATACATGATCAAAACAGGGAGCGGAGGTGGTTCAGCTGCAAGAAGGTGTGAATGTCCGACTAAATTTTAAATATATTAACAAAAGCGGGAGGAGAGGTCTTCGGATTAGAGTGGTTGAGAATTTCCAACCATAATCTATAAAATGCGTTGAAAAAAAAGGTGTGATAGAACACTAAAAGGTGGAGTGGAAGTGTTCGGCTGCAAGAAGGTGTGAATGTCCGACCATAATTGCTGAAAAATGTGTTAGAAAAGGTAAGAATGCCGGACCATACATCATCAAAAGCGGGAGAGGTGGTGTTCGGCTGCAAAAAGGTGTGAATGTTCGACTAAAGTTTGTAAAAAGCGGGTAAGACAAGGTGCGAATGCCTGACAATGTATGATCAAAAGCAGGAGCGGAGGTGTTCAGCTGCAAGAAGGTCTAAATGTCCATCAATAATTGCTAGAAAACATGAAAGAAAATTTTCGAAAATCAAACCGCAAATGATCATAACTGGGAGAAGAGGTGTTCAGCTGCAAGAAGGTTTGAATGTCAACACATAAATCCTGAAAAAATGGGTAAAAAAAGGTGCGAATGCCCAACCATACATCATCAAAAGCAGGAGTGGATGTGTTCGGCTACAAGAAGGTGTGAATGTCCGACCAAAGTTTGTAAAAAGTAGTTAAGAAAAGGTTTGAATGTCCAACCAAACATAATCAAAAACGGGAGCAGAGCTGTTCGACTGCAAGTAGGTGTGAATGTCAGATCATAATTTGCAAAAAGCTGATGAGAAAGGGTGAGAATGCCCGACTATACACCATCAAATGCGGGAGCGGAGTGTTTCGGCTGTGAGTAGGTGTGAATCTCCGACCATAATTGCTGAAAAATGTGTTAGAAAAGGTAAGAATGCCGGTCCATACATCATCAAAAGCGAGAGAGGTGGTGTTCGGCTGCAAGTAGGTGTGAATGTCCAGCCATAATTACTCACAAACGGGTAAAAAAAGGTAGTATTGCCAGACCATACATGATCAAAACAGGGAGCGGAGGTGGTTCAGCTGCAAGAAGGTGTGAATGTCCGACTAAAGTTTAAATATATTAACAAAAGCGGGAGGAGAGGTCTTCGGACTAGAGTGGTTGAGAATTTCCAACCATAATCTATAAAATGCTGTGAAAAAAAAGGTGTGATAGAACACTAAAAGGTGGAGCGGATGTGTTCAGCTAAGAAAAGGTGTGTTAAGAAAAGGTTCGAATATCCAACCAAACATCAAAAGTGGGAGCAGAGCTGTTCGACTGCAAGTAGGTGTGAATGTCAGATCATAATTTGCAAAAAGCTGATGAGAAAGGGTGAGAATGCCCAACTATACACCATCAAATGCGGGAGCGGAGTTGTTCGGCTGTGAGTAGGTGTGAATCTCCAAGCATAGTTTGTAAAAAGGGGGTAAGAATAGGTTCGAATGCCCGAATATACACCATCAAAAGAGGGAGCGGAGGTGTTCCGCTGTAAGAAGGTGTGAATGTCCGACGTTAGTTGGTAAAAAGTGGGTAAGAAAAGGTTAAAATTCCCGACTGTACCCAATCAATAGCGGGAGTGGAGTTGTTCGTCTGCAAGAAGGTGTGAACGTCCGACCAAAGTTTGTATAAAGCAGTGTAGAAAAGGTTCTAATATCTAACCAAACATAATCAAATGCGGGAGCGGAGGTGTTTGGCTGTGAGTAGGTGTGAATCTCCGACCATAATTGCTGAAAAATGTGTTAGAAAATGTAAGAATGCCGGACCATTCATCATCAAAAGCGGGAGAGGTGTTCAGCTGCAAGAAGCTGTGAATGTCCAGCCATAATTACTCACAAACGGGTAAAAAAAAGGTAGTATTGCCAGACCAAACATGATCAAAACAGGGAGCGGAGGTGGTACAATTGCAAGAAGGTGTGAATGTCCGACTAAACTTTGTAAAAAGCGGGTACGACAAGGTGCAAATCCCCGACGATGTATGAGGTCTTTAGGAAATTTCGGCTGCAAGAAGGTCTGAATGTCTGAATTATGGGTGGTCTGAATGTCCACCCATAATTCCTGAAAAATGGGTAAAAAAAGGTGCGAATGCCCAACCATACATCATCAAAAGCAGGAGAGGATGTGTTCGGCTGCAAGAAGGTGTGAATGTTCGACTAAAGTTTGTAAAAAGCGTGTAACACAAGGTGCGAATGCCTGACAATGTATGATCAAAAGCGGGAGCGGAGGTGTTCAGCTGCAAGAAGGTCTGAATGTCCATCAATAATTGCTAGAAAACATGAAAGAAAATTTTCGAATATCAAATCGCAAATGATCATAAGCGGGAGAGGAGGTGTTTAGCTGCAAGAAGGTGTGAATGTCCACCCATACATCATCAAAAGCAGGAGTGGATGTGTTCGGCTACAAGAAGGTTTGAATGTCTGAGCATAGTTTGTAAAAAGCGGGTAAGAAAAGGTTCGAATGCCCGAACATACACCATCAAAAGAGGGAGCGGAGGTGTTCCGCTGTAAGGTGTGATCGTCCGACCATAGTTGGTAAAAAGCGGGTAAGAAAAGGTTAAAATACCCGACTGTACACAATCAAAAGAGGGAGCGGAGTCGTTCAGCTAAGAGAAGGTGTGAAAGTCCGACCATGGTTTGTAAAAAGCGGGTAAGAAAAGGTTCGTATGCCCGAATATACACCATCAAAAGAGGGAGTTGAGGTGTTCGGCTGCAAGAAGGTGTGAACGTCCGACCAAAGTTTGTAAAAAGCAGTTAAGAAATGGTTCGAATATCTAACCAAACATAATAAAAAGCGGGAGCAGAGCTGTTCGACTGCAAGTACGTGTGAATGTCAGATCATAATTTGCAAAAAGCTGATGAGAAAGGGTGAGAAGTCCCAACTTTACAACATCAAATGCGGTAGCGGAGTTGTTCGGCTGTAAGTAGGTGTGAATCTCCGACCATAATTGCTGAAAAATGTGTTAGAAAAGGTAAGAATGCCGGTCCATACATCATCAAAAGCGGGAGAGGTGGTGTTCGGCTGCAAGTAGGTGTGAATGTCCATAATTACTCACACACGGGTAAGAAAAGGTAGTATTGCCAGACCATACATGATCAAAACAGGGAGCGGAGTTGGTGCAGCTGCAAGAAGGTGTGAATGTCCGACTAAAGTTTGTAAAAAGCGGGTAAGACAAAGTGCGAATGCCCGACAATGTATGATCAAAAGAGGGAGCGGAGGTGTTCGGCTGCAAGAAGGTCTGAATGTCCAACCATAATTTGTAAAAACCGGGAAGAAAAGAATCGAAAGCCCGACTATACACCATCAAAAGCGGGAGCAGAGGGGTTCAGCTGCAAGAAGGTCTGCATGTCCATCAATAATTGCTAGAAAACATGAAAGAAAATTTTCGAATATCAAACCGCACATGATCACAAGCGGGAGAGGAGGTGTTCGGCTGCAAGAAGGTGTGAATGTCCTCCCATAATTCCTGAAAAATGGGTAAAAAAAGGTGCGAATGCCCAACCATACATTATCAAAACAGGGAGCGGAGATGGTTCAGCTGCAAGGTGTAAATTTCTGACTAAAGTTTTTAAAAAGTGGTTTAAAAACTGATTTGTCCTTCATAGTTATCCATGTCTAAAAATGTTTGAAGCAACTTCCTCATATTACCCTGAATGAGAAAGAACCACACTTGTGATTAAGCCATACGTTCCTTTTGAGGAGTTCTGCATGATTTGGGATTTTGCTATTAAATAAATTCCTTCACTCAAACCGAGTGAAAACTGATTTTACCTTCATATTTATGAATGTCTAGATCAACTTCAACAAAGAACAACATTGTATTTTGCAGTAGAAGAAGTTGAAATTGATCTAGACATTGATAAATATGAAGTTCAAAGCAGTTTCCACTTGGTTTGAGTGAAGGAATGAATTTTATAGCAAAATCGGAAATCCTGCACTCCTCAAAAGGATGCTTCTTTCTCATTCAGGGTAATATGAGGAACTTTATGCTTGATACATTTTTAGACATGGATAATTATGAAGGACAAAGCAATTTTAACTTGGTTTGAGCAAAGCAATTCATTTACAGGAAAATCCGAAATCGTGCAGAACTCATGAAAGCAAGCTTTTTCTCGGATTCCTGATCCTCCAGTGTTGCTCTTTCCTATACTGTAAAATACAACGTTATTCTTTGTTGAAATTGATCTAGACATTGATAAATATGTAGGACAAAGCAGTTTTCACTTGGTTTGAGTGAAGGAATTAATTTTATACATAAAATCCCAAATCATGCAGAACGTATGAAAAGAAGCTTATTCTCGGATTCCTGATCCTTCAGTGTTGCTCTTTCTTCTACTGCAAAATACACTGTTGTTATTTATTGAAGTCGATCTAGACATTGATAAATATGAAGGACAAAGCAGTTTTCACTTGGTTTGAGTGAAGGAATTAATTTTATACATAAAATCCCAAATCGTGCAGAACTCATGAAAATAAGCTTATTCTAGGATTCCTAAAACTTTTGATCTGCTCTTTCTTTTACTGCAAATTACAACGTTTTTTTTTTTTTTAAATCTATCTAGACATTGATAAATATTAAGGTAATAGCCGTTTTAACATAGTTTGAGTGAAGGAATTCATTTTATAGATAAAATCCCAAATCATGCAGAACTCCTCAAAAGGGGCGTATGGCCTTATCACAAGTGTGGTTCTTTCTTATTCAGGGTAATATGAGGAAGTTTATGCTTGAAATATATGTAGAAATGGGTACATATGAAGGACAAAGCAGTTTTAACTTAGTTTGAGTGAAGGAATTTATTTTAAAGCAAAATCCGAAATCGTTCAGAACTCATGAAAGCAAGCTTATTCTCGGATTCCTGATCCTTCAGTGCTGCTCTTTCTTCTACTGCAAAATACAACGTTGTTCTTTGTTTAAGTCGATGTAGACATTGATAAATATGAAGGACAAAGCAGTTTTCACTCGGTTTGAGTGAAGGAATTCATTTTATAGTAAAATCCCAAATCGTGCAGAACTCATGAAAATAAGCTTATTCTCGGATTCCTAAAACTTTTGATCTGCTCTTTCTTTTACTGCAAATTACAACTGTTTTTTTTTTAAATCTATCTAGACATTGATGAATATTAAGGTAATAGCCGTTTTAACATAGTTTGAGTGAAGGAATTCATTTTATAGATAAAATCCCAAATCATGCAGAACTCCTCAAAAGGGGCGTATGGCTTAATCACAAGTGTGGTTCTTTCTCATTCAGGGTAATATGAGAAAGTTTATGCTTGAAATATATGTAGAAATGGGTACATATGAAGGACAAAGCAGTTTTAACTTAGTTTGAGAGAAGGAATTTATTTTATAGCAAAATCCGAAATCGTGCAGAACTCAAGCTTATACTCGGATTCCTGAAACTTTAGATTTGTTCTTTCTTTTACTGCAAAGTACAACGTTGTTTGTTGTGGAAATCTATCTAGACATTGATAAATACCAGCCGAACATCTCTGCTGTCGCTTTTGATAATTTATGGTTGGGCATTCTTACCTTTTCTTACCCGCATTTTATAAATTATGATCCGACATTCACACCTACTTGCAGTCGAACACCTTCTCTCCCGCTTTTGATGATGTATGGTTGGGCATTTGCACCTTTTTTTACCCATTTTTCAGTAATTATGGATGGACATTCAGCCCTTCTTACAGCCGAAAACCTCCGCTCCCTCTTTTGATCATACATTGTCGGGCATTCGCACCTTGTCTTACCCGCTTTTTACAAACTTTAGTCGGACATTCACACCTTCTTGCAGCTGAACCCCCTGCGCTCCCTGTTTTGATCATGTTTGGTCTGGCAATACTTCCTTTTCTTACCCGTTTTTGAGTAATTATGGCTGGACATTCACATCTTCTTGCAGCTGAACACCTCTCCCGCTTTTGATGATGAATGGTCCGGCATTCTTACCTTTTCTAACACATTTTTCAGCAATTATGGTCGGACATTCACACCTACTCACAGCCGACCAATTCCGCTCCCGCATTTGATGGTGTATAGTCGGGTATTCTCACCCTTTCTCATCAGCTTTTTGCAAATTATGATCTGACATTCACACCTACTTGCAGTCGAACAGCTCTGCTCCCGCTTTTGATTATGTTTGGTTAGATATTCGAACATTTTCTTAACTGCTTTTTACAAACTTTGGTCGGACGTTCACACCTTCTTGCAGACGAACAACTCCTTCCCACTATTGATTGTGTACAGTCGGTATTGTAACCTTTTCTTACCCGCTTTTTACCAACTATGGTCGGACGTTCTTACCTTCTTACAACGGAACACCTCCGCTCCCTCTTTTGATGGTGTATATTCGGGCATTCGAACCTTTTCTTACCCGCCTTTTATCTATGGTCGGACATTCATACCTTCTTGCAGCTGAACACCTCCGCTCCCACTTTTGATGGTGTATAGTCGGGCTTTCGAGCCTTTTCTTCCCGGTTTTTACAAATTATGGTTGGACATTCAGACCTTGCAGCCGAAAACCTCCACTCCCTATTTTGATCATACATTGTCGGGCATTCGCACCTTGTTTTACCCGCTTTTTACAAACTTTAGTCAGAAATTCACACCTTGCAGCTCAACCACCTCCGCTCCCTGTTTTGATCATGTATGGTCTGGCAATACTGCCTTTTCTTACCCGTTTGTGAGTAATTATGGCTGGACATTCACATCTACTTGCAGCCGAACACCACCTCTCCCGCTTTTGATGATGTATGGACCGGCATTCTTACCTTTTCTAACACATTTTTCAGCAATTATGGTCGGAGATTCACAACTACTCACAGCCGAACAACTCCGCTACCGCATTTGATGGTGTATAGTCAGGACTTCTAACCCTTTCTCTTCAGCTTTTTGCAAATTATGATCTGACATTCACACCTACTTGCAGTCGAACAGCTCTGCTCCCGCTTTTGATTATGTTGGTTGGATATTCGAAACTTTTCTTAACTGCTTTTTACAAACTTTTGTCGGACGTTCACACCTTCTTGCAGCTGAACACCTCCGCTTCCACTTTTGATGGTGTATATTCGGGCATACAAACCTTTTCTTACCCGCTTTTTGCAAACCTTGGTCAAACTTTCACACTTTGTTGCTGAACAACTCCGCTCCCTCTTTTGATTGTGTACAGTCGGGTATTTTCACCTTTTCTTACCCGCTTTTTACCAACTATGGTCCGGCATTCAAACCTTCTTTTAGCCGAACACATCCACTCCTGCTTTTGATGATGTATGGTTGGGTATTCGCACCTTTTCTTATCCATTTTTCAGTAATTATGGGTGGACATTCACACCTTCTTGCAGCTGAACACCTCCTCTCCCGCTTATGATCATGTGCGGTTTGACATTCGAAAATTTTCTTTCATGTTTTCTAGCAATTATGGGTGGACATTCAGACTTTCTTGCAGCCGAAAACCTCCGCTCCCTCTTTCTAGCATACATTGTCGGGCATTCGCACCTTTTCGTACCCGCTATTTAAAAGCCATGGTCAGACTTTCACACCTTTTAGTAGCCTAACAACTCCGCTCCCGCTATTGATTGTGTACAGTCGGGTATTGTAACCTTTTCTTACCCGCTTTTTACCAACTATGGTCAGACATTCACACCTTCTTACAGCGGAACACCTCCGCTCCCTCTTTTGATGGTGTATATTCGGGCATTCGAACCTATTCTTATCCCCTTTTTACAAACTATGCTCGGAGATTCACACCTACTCACAGCCGAACAACTCCGCTCCCGCATTTGATGGTGTATAGTCGGGCATTCTCACCTTTTCTCATCAGCTTTTTGCAAATTATGATCTGACATTCACACCTGCTTTTGATAATGTATGGTTTGTCATTCGCACCTTTTTTTACCCATTTTTCATGAATTATGGGAGGACATTCACACCTTCTTGCAGCCGAACACCTCCTCTCCCGCTTATGATCATGTGCGGTTTGATATTCGAAAATTTTCTTTCATGTTTTCTAGCAATTATTGATGGACATTTAGACCTTCTTGCAGCTGAACACCTCCGCTCCCGCTTTTGATGGTGTATAGTCGGGCTTTCCAGCCTTTTCTTCCCTGGTTTTTACAAATTGTGGTTGGACATTCAGACCTTCTTGCAGCCGCAAACCTCCGCTCCCTCTTTTGATCATACATTGTCGGGCATTCACACCTTTTCTTACCCGCTTTTTACAAACTTGCACCTTCTTACAGCGGAACACCTCCGCTCCCTCTTTTGATGGTGTATGTTCGGGCATTCAAACCTTTTCTTACCCACTTTTTACAAACTATGGTCGGATATTCAAACCTTCTTGTAGCCGAACACATCCACTCCTGCTTTTGATGATGTATGGTTGGGCATTCAAACCTACTTGTTTCCCGCTTTTTACTATGGTCGGCCATTCACAGCTTCCTCTCCACCATACTTGTATGGTGGGATGTTCACACCCACTTGCATCCACTTTTGTTGATATTTAGTCGGTCATTCGCACCTTACCCGCTTTTGGCAAACTATGGCCTTCTTGCAGCCAAACACCTCTGATCTCGCTTTTGATGATGTAAGGTTGGGCATTCAGACTTTGCTTCACCTGCTTTTCACCAAATATAGTCGGACATTCACACCTTCTTCCAGCCGAACACTTCCGCTCCACCTTTTAGTGTTCTATGGGGCATTCACACCTTTTTTTTCACCGCATTTTATAGATTACGGTTGGAAATCCAAAGACCTCTCCTCCCGCTTTTGTTAATATACAGTCAGGCATTCTTACCCGCTTTTTCTTGCAGCCGAATATTTCCGCTCCACCTTTTAGTGATGTATGGTTGGCATTTGCACCTTTTCTTACCCTCTTTTTATACTGATTGCTGAAGATTAAGTTGTTCTTTCTCAAACTACAAAATTTTTTTTATTGTTGAAACTTGATTTGAAGTGGATAAATAAAGAGGACAAACAGTTTTAAGTCAGGCTGATAGAAGGAATTAATTTTTTAGCAAAATCTGTACTTCGTCATATGTCGAGAGATGCTTATTGCTGAAGAAGTTCTTTCTCATTCTACAAAGTACAACGTTGTTTATCGTTGAAACTTGTTTAGACATGAATAAATATGAAGGACAAAGCAGTCTTAACTTGGCTTAAGTTAAGGAATTCGTTTTATAGGAGAATCCGAATTTGTGCATAACTCGTAAAATAGAGCTTATTTTCGGATTCCTGAAGAATGAGTCTGGTTCTTTCTCATAATACAAAGTTTGTTGTTTATTGTTGAAACTTCATCAGAAGTGAAGAAATAAATGAATGCCTATCAACAAATGTGGGATCTAAACTCTAGTGCTTCCTCTAAAATAATTTCCATCCATCCATCATCTGCCGCTTATCCGGGGGTCGGGTCGCGGAGGCAGCAGCTTGAGTAGAGAAACCCAGACGTCTCTGTCCCCGGCCACTTCCTCCAGCTCTTCCGGGGGGACCCCGAGGCGTTCCCAGGCCAGCCGAGAGACATAGTCTCTCCAGCGTGTCCTGGGTCTTTCCCGGGGTCTCCTCCCAGTGGGACGAGCCCGGAACACCTCCCCAGGGAGGCGCCCAGGGCGCATCCTAACCAGATGCCCGAGCCACCTCATCTGACTCCTCTCAATGCGGAGGAGCAGCGGTTCTACTCCGAGCCCCTCCCGGATGACTGAGCTTCTCACCCTATCTCTAAGGGAGAGCCCAGACACCCTGCGGAGGAAACCCATTTCGGCCGCTTGTATTCGCGATCTTGTTCTTTCGGTCACTACCCACAACTCGTGACCATAGGTGAGGATGGGAACGTAGATTAACCAGTAAGTAGAGAGCTTCGCCTTCTGGCTCAGCTCCCTCTTCACAACGACGGGTCGGTGCAGAGCCCGCAACACTGCAGACGCCGCACCGATCCGCCCGTCAATCTCCCGCTCCATTCGTCCCTCACTCGTGAACAAGACCCCGAGATACTTGAACTCCTCCACTTGGGGAAGGATCTCATTCCCGACCCGGAGAGAGCATTCCACCCTTTTCCGGCTGAGAACCATAGTCTCGGATTTGGAGGTGCTGATTCTCATCCCAGCCGCTTCACACTCGGCTGCGAATCGCTCCAGTGAGAGCTGAAGGTCACGGCCTGACGACGCTAACAGAACCACATCATCTGCAAAAAGCAGAGACCCGATTCTGAGGTCGCCAAATCGGACACCCTCAACGCCCTGGCTGCACCTAAAAATTCTGTCCATAAAAGTTAGGAACAGAATCGGTGACAAAGGGCAGCCCTGACGGAGTCCAACTCTCACCAGAAACGTATCCGACTTACTGCCGGCAATGCGGACCAAACTCTGGCACCGGTCATACAGAGACCGAACGGCCCCTATCAAGGGGTCCGGCACTCCATATTCCCGGAGCACCCCCCACAGGACTCCACGAGGGACACGGTCGAACGCTTTCTCCAAGTCCACAAAACACATGTAGACTGGTTGGGCGAACTCCCATGCACCCTCCAGGATCCTGCCGAGGGTATAGAGCTGGTCCACTGTTCCACGGCCAGGACTAAAGCCACACTGCATCTCCTGAATCCGAGGCTCGATTATCCGACGGATCCTCCTCTCCAATACCCCCGAATAGACCTTACCAGGGAGGCTGAGGTGTGTGATACCCCTATAGTTGGAACACACCCTCCGGTCCCCCTTTTAAAGAGGGGGACCACCACCCCAATCTGCCAGTCCAGAGGCACTGTCCCCGATGTCCACGCGATGCTGCAGAGGCGTGTCAGCCAAGACAGCCCTACAACATCCAGAGCCTTGAGAAACTCAGGACAGACCTCATCCACCCCCGGGGCCTTGCCACCGAGGAGCTTTTTGACCACCTCGGCAACCTCAGCCCCAGAAATGGGAGGCCCCGTCTCCGAGCTCTCCGACTCTGCCTCTTCCGAGCACGTGTTGGTAGGATTGAGGAGTTCCTCGAAGTACTCCCCCCACCGACTCACAACATCCCTAGTTGAGGTCAGCAAAGCCCCGTCCCCACTGTAAACAGTGTTGACTGTGAGCCGCTTCCCCCCCCTGAGACGCCGGATGGTGGACCAGAATCTCTTCGAGGCCGTCCGGAAATCGTTCTCCATGGTCTCACCGAACTCCTCCCAGGCCCGAGTTTTTGCCTCAGCAACCGCCGAAGCCGCGGCCCGTCTGGCCTGTCGGTACCTATCAGCTGCTTCCAGGGTCCCACTGGCCAAAAAGGCCCGATAGGACTCCTTCTTCAGCTTGACGGCTTCCCTCACCACTGGTGTCCACCAGCAGGTTCGAGGGTTGCCGCCACGACAGGCACCGACCACCTTACGGCCACAACTCCGATCAGCTGCCTCGGCAATGGAGTCACGGAACATGGCCCATTCGGACTCAATGTCCCCCACCTCCCTCGGGATATGGTTGAAGCTCTGCCGGAGGTGGGAGTTAAAGCTCCTTCTGACGGGGGATTCTGACAAACGCTCCCAGCAGACCCTCACAATACGTTTGGGCCCGCCAGGTCTGATCGGCATCCTCCCCCACCAGCGGAGCCAACTCACCACCAGGTGGTGATCAGTTGACAGCTCCGCTCCTCTCTTCACCCGAGTGTCCAGGACATACGACCCCAAGTCCGATGATACAACCACAAAGTTGATCATCGAACTGCGGCCAAGGGTGTCCTGGTGCCAAGTGCACATATGGACACCCTTATGTCTGAACATGGTGTTCGTTATGGACAGTCCATGACCAGCACAGAAGTCCAACAACATAACACCACTCTGGTTCAGATCGGGGGGGCCGTTCCTCTCAATCACACCCCTCCAGGTCTCACTCTCATTGCCCACGTGAGCATTGAAGTCCCCCAGCAGAACGAGGGAGTCTCCGGTAGGAGCATTCTCCAGTGCCTCCCCCAGAGACTCCAAAAAGGGTGGGTACTCTGAACTGCTGTTTGGCGCATAGGCACAAACAACAGTCAGGACTCGTCCTCCCAAGGCGGAGGGAGGCTACTCTCTCGTTCACTGGGGTAAACCCCAATGTACTGGCACACAGCCGGGGGGCAATAAGTATGCCCACACCTGCTCTGCGCCTCTCACCACGGGCAACTCCAGAGTGGAAGAGAGTCCAACCCCTCTCAAGAGGACTGGTTCCAGAGCCCAAGCCGTGTGTCGAGTTGAGTCCGACTATATCTAGCCGGAACCGCTCAGCCTCGCGCACCAGCTCCGGCTCCTTCCCCAACAGAGAGGTGACATTCTAAAATAATTTCCTTTCTCAATTCAGAAATTTGTGTGTGTAAGTCACAACACCCGTGACACCAAAACGGCTTTCTTTTCTCTCTTTTCTCTACACTCTACACTGTGAGCACACACACCAAATCAGAAAGGCTTTTTTCTCTCTTTTCTACATTATGGACTGTGGGGACACAAAACCGCTCTCTCTTTTTTTTTTTGATTGTGTGCCAGGGCGTTGTCTCACGTATTAGATTATGCTTAAGATACGAATGGGTTTATCAGTCACATCAGAATCCATACATACTGATCCTCCCGTAATAAAATGGTCGGATCTTATCAAACACACTTTGTTTCTTGTGACAATCAAGTCAGCGAAACAGCGTATACACGTCAAGACCCTGAATCAAGTTTGCCACAAGAACTCATAAGTTTGGCAGTATTGCTCTGCCATCAGCAATCATATACCCATTTTATTTTCGTGAGACATGTGCAGGCACCTGTTCATCTACTGTTCTATCACTCTATCACTATGAATTAGTTTATCTATTATCAATAAGGATACTTCTACAACTACTATCAAAGTATGTCCGGACTTCTTATGTTGTCAGTTGCTATATATGAATAAGTGGGTAGCTACTGACAAGCATTAAGCATGTCACACAGCCCAAACATATAACATTTCAGGACACACCACACAGTTAACAACCACAGTGAAGCGTGTCAAAGCCCAAACATGTAACATTCAACAGGACACTTACACAACACATTCAAATCAAACAGTCAGACAACATACAAGAACATATACCCCAGCCGGCATTGCTCCCTGCCTATTTTCCTACAGCTCACAATGTGTGTGCACACCTTTATTCACAAACTCTTCAACTTATACTCTTTTACCGAAGCTGCTACAGCTCGATTGGCCGAATACCCTTAGATCCTATTTCGGTGAATTTGACATCTGCCTTACATGTAACAGATTAGCGGTTTAGCAGTTTTAATTTAGTTTGAGTGAAGGAATTCATTTTATAGCAAAATCCGAAATCGTGAAGAACTCATGAAAGTAAGCTTATTCTCGGATTCCTGAAACTTTAGATTTGCTCTTTCTTTTACTGCAAAGTACAACGTTGTTTTTTTTTTTTGACAGTTTTAACATAGTTTGAGTGAAGGAATTCATTTTATAGATAAAATCCCAAGAGTCTGCTGAGAAAAGAGAGTGAATGCGAAGTAGACTTTAACACGGCTCTGGGAGCGAGCAGAGTGTGGGCTAAGCGGGAGAATTGCTTGAAAGAAACGCGACACCGAATGAGCGGTCAGAACAAAGCGTCAATACGGTGTTCCCGTGGTGTTTTTACTCTGTGCAAAAGACAAGGCAGCCATCGAATAGGGCCCGATTGTTCCTACTTGGTCAGCCGAGGAGCAAGGGGGGGGAGAAAGCGTCTCAATCAAGCAAAGCTCACCATGGGGAAGGTGGCTATGCCAACTAGCCTGATGCCCTGCTCCCGCAGTGACGGATAATCGCACTCTGGTTTCTCTTCATAACGTACAACTCTTTCGCCTTTTATTAAAGACTTCCGTGGAGAGCAGCACTAATGAGTTGTTTCTATTTTTGGCAGGCTTTACCTTTGCGGGTGAAGCCCATTCTGTCTGTGCAAAAAAAATCTTGTTACTGTGCAGAGTGACTTCTCTGAGTAGAGTCGCCGTACCTGTTGCGACTGTGCCGATGTTTGAAGCTGGAGTGCAAAGGTGTTGCTTGAATGGTGCTTGCTGGAGCGTGCGGGAGTGCAAAGTTATACCATTTAAAAGGGCTGAAGAGTGCTCATTGCAGCGGGTGGGCCATAGTAAAAAGCGGTTGAGAAAAGGTGCGAATGCCCAACCATACATCATCAAAAGCAGGAGTGGATGTGTTCGGCTACAAGAAGGTTTGAATGTCTGACCATAGTTTGTAAAAAGCGGGTAAGAAAAGGTTCGAATGCCCGAACATACACCATCAAAGGAGGGAGCGGAGGTGTTCCGCTGTAAGAAGGTGTGAATGTCCGACCATAGTTGGTAGAAAGCGGGTAAGAAAAGGTTAAAATACCCGACTGTACACAATCAATAGCGGGAGCGGAGTTGTTCGGCTACTAACAGGTGTGAAAGTCCGACCATGGTTTGTAAAAAGCGAGTAAGAAAAGGTGCGAATGCCCGACAATGTATGATCAAAAGCGGAAGCGGAGGTGTTCGGCTGGAAGAAGGTGTGAACGTCCGACCAAAGTTTGTAAAAAGCAGTTAAAAAAAGGTTCGAATATCCAACCAAACATAATCAAAAAGTGGGAGCAGAGCTGTTCGACTGCAAGTAGGTGTGAATGTCCAGCCATAATTACTCACAAACGGGTAAGAAATGGTAGTATTGCCAGACCATACATGATCAAAACAGGGAGCGGAGGTGGTTCAGCTGCAAGATCTGATTTTCCAACCATAATTTGTAAAAACCGGGTAAGAAAAGGTTCGAATGCCCGAATACATACCATCAAAAGCGGAAGCGGAGGTGTTCGGCTGCAAGAAGGTGTGAATGTCCAACCATAATTGCTAGAAAACATGAAAGAAAATTTTCGAAAATCAAACCGCACATGATCATAAGTGGGAGAGGAGGTGTTCAGCTGCAAGAAGGTGTGAATGTCCACCTATAAATCCTGAAAAATGGGTAAAAAAAAGGTACGAATGCCCAACCATACATCATCATAAGCAGGAGTGGATATGTTCGGCTACAAGAAGGTGTGAACGTGAAACCAAAGTTTTTAAAACGCAGTTAAGAAAAGGTTCGAATATCCATTCAAACTGTTTGACTGCAAGTAGGTGTGAATGTCAGATCATAATTTGAAAAAAACTGATGAGAAAGGGTGAGAATGCCCAACTATACACCATCAAATGCAGGAGCGGAGTTGTTCGGCTGTGAGTAGGTGTGAATCTCCGACCATAATTGCTGAAAAATGTGTTAGAAAAGGTAAGAATGCCGGTCCATACATCTGGCTGCAAAAAGGTGTGAATGTTCGACCAAAGTTTGTAAAAAGCAGGGAAAAGCGATAAAAAGCTTTTCGTGAGTTCATGCATTTTATTTTGCTTATAAAATGCATTCCTTCTCTCAAACTACGTTAAAACTTATTTGTCCTTCATATTTACCATGTCTAGAAAGATTTAAACAAAAAAACAACGTAGTACTTTGCAGTAAAAGAAAGAGCAAATCTAAAGTTTCAGGAATCCAAGTATAAGCTTGCTTTCATGAGTTCTGCATGATTTCGGATTTTGCTGTGAAATTAATTGCTTTGCTCAAACCAAGTTAAAACTGCTTTGTCCTTCCATATTTATCAATATCGAGATAGAGGAGTGGATGTGTTCGGCTACAAGAAGGTTTGAATGTCCGAGCATAGTTTGCAAAGAGCGGGTAAGAAAAGGTTTGAATGCCCGAACATACACCATCAAAAGAGGGAGCGGAGGTGTTCCACTGTAAGAAGATGTGGATGTCCAACCATAGTTGGTAAAAAGCGGGTAAGAAAAGGTTAAAATACCCGACTGTACACAATCAATAGCGGGAGCGGATGTGTTCGGCTACAAGAAGGTGTGAAAGTCCGACCATGGTTTGTAAAAAGCGGGTAAGAAAAGTTGCGAATGACTGACAATGTATGATCAAAAGAGGGAGCGGAGGTTTTTGGCTACAAGAAGGTTTGAATGTCCGACCATAGTTTGTAAAAAGTGGGTAAGAAAAGGGTGAGAATGCCCGAACATACACCATCAAAAGAGGGAGCGGAGGTGTTCCGCTCTAAGACGGTGTTAATGTCCGACCATAGTTGGTCAAAAGCGGGTAAGAAAAGGTTAAAATACCCGACTGTACACAATCAATAGCGGGATTGGAGTTGTTCGGCTACAAGAAGGTGGGAAAGTCCGACCATGGTTTGTAAAAAGCGGGTAAGAAAAGGTTCGAATGCCCAAGTATATACCATCAAAAGCGGAAACGGAGGTGTTCGGCTGCAAGAAGGTGTGAACTTCCGACCAAAGTTTGTAAAAAGCAGTTAAGAAAAGGTTCGAATATCCAACCAAACATAATCAAAAAAGGGAGCAGAGCTGTTCGACTGCAAGTAGGTGTGAATGTCCAGCCATAATTACTCACAAACGGGTAAGAAAAGGTAGCATTGCCAGACCATACATGATCAAAACAGGGAGCGGAGGTGGTTCAGCTGCAAGAAGGTGTGAATGTCCAGCCATAATTACTCACAAACGGGTAAGAAAAGGTAGCATTGCCAGACCATACATGATCAAAACAGGGAGCGGAGGTGGTTCAGCTTCAAGAAGGTGTGAATGTCCGACTAAATTTTAAATATATTAACAAAAGCGGGAGGAGAGGTCTTCGGATTAGAGTGGTTGAGAATTTCCAACCATAATCTATAAAATGCGGTGAAAAAAAAGGTGTGATAGACCACTAAAAGGTGGAGTGGAAGTGTTCGGCTGCAAGAAGGTGTGAATGTCCGACCATAATTGCTGAAAAATGTGTTAGAAAAGGTAAGAATGCCGGACCATACATCATCAAAAGCGGGAGAGGTGGTGTTCGGCTGCAAAAAGGTGTGAATGTTCGACTAAAGTTTGTAAAAAGCGGGTAAGACAAGGTGCGAATGCCTGACAATGTATGATCAAAAGCAGGAGCGGAGGTGTTCAGCTGCAAGAAGGTCTAAATGTCCATCAATAATTGCTAGAAAACATGAAAGAAAATTTTCGAAAATCAAACCACAAATGATCTTAAGTGGGAGAGGAGGTGTTCAGCTGCAAAAAGGTTTGAATGTTCACCCATAATTCCTGAAAAATGGGTAAAAAAAAGGTGCGAATGCCCAACCATACATCATCAAAAGCAGGAGTGGATGTGTTCGGCTACAAAAAGGTGTGAATGTCCGACCAAAGTTTGTAAAAAGCAGTTAAGAAAAGGTTCGAATATCCAACAAAACATAATCAAAAACGGGAGCAGAGCTGTTCGACTGCAAGTAGGTGTGAATATTAGATCATAATTTGCAAAAAGCTGATGAGAAAGGGTGAGAATGCCCGACTATACACCATCAAATGCGGGAGCGGAGTTGTTCGGCTGTGAGTAGGTGTGAATCTCCGACCATAATTGCTGAAAAATGTGTTAGAAAAGGTAAGAATGCCGGTCCATACATCATCAAAAGCGATAGAGTTGGTGTTCGGCTGCAAGTAGGTGTGAATGTCCAGCCATAATTACTCACAAACGGGTAAGAAAAGGTAGTATTGCCAGACCATACATGATCAAAACAGGGAGCGGAGGTGGTTCAGCTGCAAGAAGGTGTGAATGTCCGACTAAAGTTCAAATATATTAACAAAAGCGGGAGGAGAGGTCTTCGGATGAGAGTGGTTGAGAATTTCCAACCATAATCTATAAAATGCGGTGAAAAAAAAGGTGTGATAGAACACTAAAAGGTGGAGCGGAAGTGTTCGGCTGCAAGAAGGTGTGAATGTCCGACCATAATTAATGAAAAATGTGTTAGAAAAGGTAAGAATGCCGGTCCATACATCATCAAAAGCGAGAGAGGTGGTGTTCGGCTGCAAGTAGGTGTCAATGTCCAGCCATAATTACTCACAAACGGGTAAAAAAAGGTAGTATTGCCAGACCATACATGATCAAAACAGGGAGCGGAGGTGGTTCAGCTGCAAGAAGGTGTGAATGTCCGACTAAAGTTTAAATATATTAACAAAAGCGGGAGGAGAGGTCTTCGGACTAGAGTGGTTGAGAATTTCCAACCATAATCTATAAAATGCTGTGAAAAAAAAGGTGTGATAGAACACTAAAAGGTGGAGCGGATGTGTTCAGCTAAGAAAAGGTGTGTTAAGAAAAGGTTCGAATATCCAACCAAACATCAAAAGCGGGAGCAGAGCTGTTCGACTGCAAGTAGGTGTGAATGTAAGATCATAATTTGCAAAAAGCTGATGAGAAAGGGTGAGAATGCCCGACTATACACCATCAAATGCGGGAGCGGAGGTGTTCGGCTGTGAGTAGGTGTGAATCTCCGAGCATAGTTTGTAAAAAGGGGGTAAGAATAGGTTCGAATGCCCGAATATACACCATCAAAAGAGGGAGCGGAGGTGTTCCGCTGTAAGAAGGTGTGAATGTCCGACGTTAGTTGGTAAAAAGTGGGTAAGAAAAGGTTAAAATTCCCGACTGTACCCAATCAATAGCGGGAGTGGAGTTGTTCGTCTGCAAGAAGGTGTGAACGTCCGACCAAAGTTTGTATAAAGCAGTTAAGAAAAGGTTCTAATATCTAACCAAACATAATCAAATGCGGGAGCGGAGGTGTTTGGCTGTGAGTAGGTGTGAATCTCCGACCATAATTGCTGAAAAATGTGTTAGAAAATGTAAGAATGCCGGACCATTCATCATCAAAAGCGGGAGAGGTGTTCAGCTGCAAGAAGCTGTGAATGTCCAGCCATAATTACTCACAAACGGGTAAAAAAAAGGTAGTATTGCCAGACCAAACATGATCAAAACAGGGAGCGGAGGTGGTACAGCTGCAAGAAGGTGTGAATGTCTGACTAAACTTTGTAAAAAGCGGGTACGACAAGGTGCAAATGCGGACGATGTATGAGGTCTTTAGGAGGTTTCGGCTGCAAGAAGGTCTGAATGTCTGAATTATGGGTGGTCTGAATGTCCACCCATAATTCCTGAAAAATGGGTAAAAAAAGGTTCGAATGCCCAACCATACATCATCAAAAGCAGGAGAGGATGTGTTCGGCTGCAAGAAGGTGTGAATGTTCGACTAAAGTTTGTAAAAAGCGTGTAACACAAGGTGCGAATGCCTGACAATGTATGATCAAAAGCGGGAGCGGAGGTGTTCAGCTGCAAGAAGGTCTGAATGTCCATCAATAATTGCTAGAAAACATGAAAGAAAATTTTCGAATATCAAATCGCAAATGATCATAAGCGGGAGAGGAGGTGTTTAGCTGCAAGAAGGTGTGAATGTCCACCCATACATCATCAAAAGCAGGAGTGGATGTGTTCGGCTACAAGAAGGTTTGAATGTCTGAGCATAGTTTGTAAAAAGCGGGTAAGAAAAGGTTCGAATGCCCGAACATACACCATCAAAAGAGGGAGCGGAGGTGTTCCGCTGTAAGGTGTGATCGTCCGACCATAGTTGGTAAAAAGCGGGTAAGAAAAGGTTAAAATACCCAACTGTACACAATCAAAAGAGGGAGCGGAGTCGTTCAGCTAAGAGAAGGTGTGAAAGTCCGACCATGGTTTGTAAAAAGCGGGTAAGAAAAAGTTCGTATGCCCGAATATACACCATCAAAAGAGGGAGTGGAGGTGTTCGGCTGCAAGAAGGTGTGAACGTCCGACCAAAGTTTGTAAAAAGCAGTTAAGAAATGGTTCGAATATCTAACCAAACATAATAAAAAGCGGGAGCAGAGCTGTTCGACTGCAAGTAGGTGGGAATGTCAGATCATAATTTGCAAAAAGCTGATGAGAAAGGGTGAGAATGCCCGACTATACACCATCAAATGCGGGAGCGGAGTTGTTCGGCTGTGAGTAGGTGTGAATCTCCGAGCATAGTTTGTAAAAAGGGGGTAAGAATAGGTTCGAATGCCCGAATATACACCATCAAAAGAGGGAGCGGAGGTGTTCCGCTGTAAGAAGGTGTGAATGTCCGACGTTAGTTGGTAAAAAGTGGGTAAGAAAAGGTTAAAATTCCCGACTGTACCCAATCAATAGCGGGAGTGGAGTTTTTCGTCTGCAAGAAGGTGTGAACGTCCGACCAAAGTTTGTATAAAGCAGTTAAGAAAAGGTTCTAATATCTAACCAAACATAATCAAATGCGGGAGCGGAGGTGTTTGGCTGTGAGTAGGTGTGAATCTCCGACCATAATTGCTGAAAAATGTGTTAGAAAATGTAAGAATGCCGGACCATTCATCATCAAAAGCGGGAGAGGTGTTCAGCTGCAAGAAGCTGTGAATGTCCAGCCATAATTACTCACAAACGGGTAAAAAAAAGGTAGTATTGCCAGACCAAACATGATCAAAACAGGGAGCGGAGGTGGTACAGCTGCAAGAAGGTGTGAATGTCCGACTAAACTTTGTAAAAAGCGGGTACGACAAGGTGCAAATGCCCGACGATGTATGAGGTCTTTAGGAGGTTTCGGCTGCAAGAAGGTCTGAATGTCTGAATTATGGGTGGTCTGAATGTCCACCCATAATTCCTGAAAAATGGGTAAAAAAAAGGTGCGAATGCCCAACCATACATCATCAAAAGCAGGAGAGGATGTGTTCGGCTGCAAGAAGGTGTGAATGTCCGACTAAACTTTGTAAAAAGCGGGTACGACAAGGTGCGAATGCCTGACAATGTATGATCAAAAGCGGGAGCGGAGGTGTTCAGCTGCAAGAAGGTCTGAATGTCCATCAATAATTGCTAGAAAACATGAAAGAAAATTTTCGAATATCAAATCGCAAATGATCATAAGCGGGAGAGGAGGTGTTTAGCTGCAAGAAGGTGTGAATGTCCACCCATACATCATCAAAAGCAGGAGTGGATGTGTTCGGCTACAAGAAGGTTTGAATGTCTGAGCATAGTTTGTAAAAAGCGGGTAAGAAAAGGTTCGAATGCCCGAACATACACCATCAAAAGAGGGAGCGGAGGTGTTCCGCTGTAAGGTGTGATCGTCCGACCATAGTTGGTAAAAAGCGGGTAAGAAAAGGTTAAAATACCCGACTGTACACAATCAAAAGAGGGAGCGGAGTCGTTCAGCTAAGAGAAGGTGTGAAAGTCCGACCATGGTTTGTAAAAAGTGGGTAAGAAAAGGTTCGTATGCCCGAATATACACCATCAAAAGAGGGAGTGGAGGTGTTCGGCTGCAAGAAGGTGTGAACGTCCGACCAAAGTTTGTAAAAAGCAGTTAAGAAATGGTTCGAATATCTAACCAAACATAATAAAAAGCGGGAGCAGAGCTCTTCGACTGCAAGTACGTGTGAATGTCAGATCATAATTTGCAAAAAGCTGATGAGAAAGGGTGAGAAGTCCCAACTTTACAACATCAAATGCGGTAGCGGAGTTGTTCGGCTGTAAGTAGGTGTGAATCTCCGACCATAATTGCTGAAAAATGTGTTAGAAAAGGTAAGAATGCCGGTCCATACATCATCAAAAGCGGGAGAGGTGGTGTTCGGCTGCAAGTAGGTGTGAATGTCCATAATTACTCACACACGGGTAAGAAAAGGTAGTATTGCCAGACCATACATGATCAAAACAGGGAGCGGAGTTGGTGCAGCTGCAAGAAGGTGTGAATGTCCGACTAAAGTTTGTAAAAAGCGGGTAAGACAAAGTGCGAATGCCCGACAATGTATGATCAAAAGAGGGAGCGGAGGTGTTCGGCTGCAAGAAGGTCTGAATGTCCAACCATAATTTGTAAAAACCGGGAAGAAAAGAATCGAAAGCCTGACTATACACCATCAAAAGCGGGAGCAGAGGGGTTCAGCTGCAAGAAGGTCTGCATGTCCATCAATAATTGCTTTAAAACATGAAAGAAAATTTTCGAATATCAAACCGCACATGATCACAAGCGGGAGAGGAGGTGTTCGGCTGCAAGAAGGTGTGAATGTCCTCCCATAATTCCTGAAAAATGGGTAAAAAAAGGTGCGAATGCCCAACCATACATTATCAAAACAGGGAGCAGAGATGGTTCAGCTGCAAGGTGTAAATTTCTGACTAAAGTTTTTAAAAAGCGGTTTAAAAACTGATTTGTCCTTCATAGTTATCCATGTCTAAAAATGTTTGAAGCAACTTCCTCATATTACCCTGAATGAGAAAGAACCACACTTGTGATTAAGCCATACGTTCCTTTTGAGGAGTTCTGCATGATTTGGGATTTTGCTATTAAATAAATTCCTTCACTCAAACCGAGTGAAAACTGATTTTACCTTCATATTTATGAATGTCTAGATCAACTTCAACAAAGAACAACATTGTATTTTGCAGTAGAAGAAGTTGAAATTGATCTAGACATTGATAAATATGAAGTTCAAAGCAGTTTCCACTTGGTTTGAGTGAAGGAATGAATTTTATAGCAAAATCGGAAATCCTGCACTCCTCAAAAGGATGCTTCTTTCTCATTCAGGGTAATATGAGGAACTTTATGCTTGATACATTTTTAGACATGGATAATTATGAAGGACAAAGCAATTTTAACTTGGTTTGAGCAAAGCAATTCATTTACAGGAAAATCCGAAATCGTGCAGAACTCATGAAAGCAAGCTTTTTCTCGGATTCCTTATCCTCCAGTGTTGCTCTTTCCTATACTGTAAAATACAACGTTATTCTTTGTTGAAATTGATCTAGACATTGATAAATATGTAGGACAAAGCAGTTTTCACTTGGTTTGAGTGAAGGAATTAATTTTATACATAAAATCCCAAATCATGCAGAACGTATGAAAAGAAGCTTATTCTCGGATTCCTGATCCTTCAGTGTTGCTCTTTCTTCTACTGCAAAATACACTGTTGTTATTTATTGAAGTCGATCTAGACATTGATAAATATGAAGGACAAAGCAGTTTTCACTTGGTTTGAGTGAAGGAATTAATTTTATACATAAAATCCCAAATCGTGCAGAACTCATGAAAATAAGCTTATTCTCGGATTCCTAAAACTTTTGATCTGCTCTTTCTTTTACTGCAAATTACAACGTTTTTTTTTTTTAAATCTATCTAGATATTGATAAATATTAAGGTAATAGCCGTTTTAACATAGTTTGAGTGAAGGAATTCATTTTATAGATAAAATCCCAAATCATGCAGAACTCCTCAAAAGGGGCGTATGGCCTTATCACAAGTGTGGTTCTTTCTCATTCAGGGTAATATGAGGAAGTTTATGCTTGAAATATATGTAGAAATGGGTACATATGAAGGACAAAGCAGTTTTAACTTAGTTTGAGTGAAGGAATTTATTTTATAGCAAAATCCGAAATCGTGCAGAACTCATGAAAGCAAGCTTATTCTCGGATTCCTGATCCTTCAGTGCTGCTCTTTCTTCTACTGCAAAATACAACGTTGTTCTTTGTTTAAGTCGATGTAGACATTGATAAAGATGAAGGACAAAGCAGTTTTAATTTGGTTTGAGTGAAGGAATTCATTTTATAGTAAAATCCCAAATCGTGCAGAACTCATGAAAATAAGCTTATTCTCGGATTCCTAAAACTTTGGATCTGCTCTTTCTTTTACTGCAAATTACAACTTTTTTTTTTTTTTAAATCTATCTAGACATTGATAAATATTAAGGTAATAGCCGTTTTAACATAGTTTGAGTGAAGGAATTCATTTTATAGATAAAATCCCAAATCATGCAGAACTCCTCAAAAGGGGCGTATGGCTTAATGACAAGTGTGGTTCTTTCTCATTCAGGGTAATATGAGAAAGTTTATGCTTGAAATATATGTAGAAATGGGTACATATGAAGGACAAAGCAGTTTTAACTTAGTTTGAGTGAAGGAATTTATTTTATAGCAAAATCCGAAATCGTGCAGAACTCATGAAAGCAAGCTTATACGGATTCCTGAAACATTAGATTTATTCTTTCTTTTATTGCAAAGTACAACGTTGTTTTTTGTGGAAATCTATCTAGACATTGATAAATACCAGCCGAACATCTCTGCTGTCACTTTTGATAATTTATGGTTGGGCATTCTTACCTTTTCTTACCCGCATTTTATAAATTATGATCCAACATTCACACCTACTTGCAGTCGAACACCTTCTCTCCCGCTTTTGATGATGTATGGTTGGGCATTCGCACCTTTTTTTACCCATTTTTCAGTAATTATGGATGGATATTCAACCCTTCTTACAGCCGAAAACCTCCGCTGCCGCTTTTGATGGTTTATAGTCTGGCTTTCGAGCCTTTTCTTGCCCGGTTTTTACAAATTATGGTTGGACATTCAGACCTTGCAGCCGAAAACCTCCGCTCCCTCTTTTGATCATACATTGTCTGGCATTCGCACCTTGTCTTACCCGCTTTTTACAAACTTTAGTCGGACATTCACACCTTCTTGCAGCTGAACCACCTCCGCTCCCTGTTTTGATCATGTTTGGTCTGGCAATACTTCCTTTTCTTACCCGTTTGTGAGTAATTATGGCTGGATATTCACATCTTCTTGCAGCTGAACACCTCTCCCACTTTTGATGATGAATGGTCCGGCATTCTTACCTTTTCTAACACATTTTTCAGCAATTATGGTCGGACATTCACACCTACTCACAGCCGACCAACTCCGCTCCCGCATTTGATGGTGTATAGTCGGGTATTCTCACCCTTTCTCATCAGCTTTTTGCAAATTATGATCTGACATTCACACCTACTTGCAGTCGAACAGCTCTGCTCCCGCTTTTGATTATGTTTGGTTAGATATTCGAACATTTTCTTAACTGCTTTTTACAAACTTTGGTGGGACGTTCACACCTTCTTGCAGACGAACAACTCCTTCCCGCTATTGATTGTGTACAGTCGGTATTGTAACCTTTTCTTACCCACTTTTTACCAACTATGGTCGGACGTTCTTACCTTCTTACAACGGAACACCTCCGCTCCCTCATTTGATGGTGTATATTCGGGCATTCGAACCTTTTCTTACCCGCCTTTTATCTATGGTCGGACATTCAGACCTTCTTGCAGCTGAACACCTCCGCTCCCACTTTTGATGGTGTATAGTCGGGCTTTCGAGCCTTTTCTTCCCCGGTTTTTACAAATTATGGCTGGACATTCAGACCTTGCAGCCGAAAACCTCCACTCCCTCTTTTGATAATACATTGTCGGGCATTCGCACCTTGTTTTACCCGCTTTTTACAAACTTTAGTCAGAAATTCACACCTTGCAGCTGAACCACCTCCGCTCCCTGTTTTGATCATGTATGGTCTGGCAATACTACCTTTTCTCACCCGTTTGTGAGTAATTATGGCTGGACATTCACACCTACTTGCAGCCGAACACCACCTCTCCCGCTTTTGATGATGTATGGACCGGCATTCTTACCTTTTCTAACACATTTTTCAGCAATTATGGTCGGAGATTCACACCTACTCAGAGCCGAACAACTCCGCTACCGCATTTGATGGTGTATAGTCAGGACTTCTCACCCTTTCTCATCAGCTTTTTTCAAATTATGATCTGACATTCACACCTACTTGCAGTCGAACAGCTCTGCTCCCGCTTTTGATTATGTTTGGTTGGACATTCGAACCTTTTCTTAACTACTTTTTACAAACTTTGGTCGGACATTCACACCTTCTTGTAGCCGAACACATCCACTCCTGCTTTTGATGATGTATGGTTGGGCATTCACACCTTTTTTTACCCATTTTTCAGGAATTATGGGTGGACATTTAGACCTTCTTGCAGCTGAACACCTCCGCTCCTACTTTTGATCATACATTGTCAGGCATTCGCACCTTGTCTTACCCGCTTTTTACAAACTTTAGTCGAACATTCACACCTTTTTGCAGCCGAACACCACCTCTCCCGCTTTTGATGATGTATGGTCCGGCATTCTTACCTTTTCTAACACATTTTTCAGCAATTATGGTTGGACATTCACACCTTCTTGCAGCCGAACACTTCCGCTCCACCTTTTAGTGTTCTATCACACCTTTTTTTTCACCGCATTTTATAGATTATGGTTGGAAATTCTCAACCACTCTCATCAGAAGACCTCTCCTCCCGCTTTTGTTAATATATTTAAACTTTAGTCGGACATTCACACCTTCTTGAAGCTGAACCACCTCCGCTCCCTCTTTTGATCATGTATGGTCTGGCAATGCTAACTTTTCTTACCCGTTTGTGAGTAATTATGGCTGGACATTCACACCTACTTGCAGCCGAACACCTCCTCTCTCGCTTTTGATGATGTATGGACCGGCATTCTTACCTTTTCTAACACATTTTTCAGCAATTATTGTCGGACATTCACACCTATTCAGAGCCGAACACCTCCGCTCCCGCATTTGATGGTGTATAGTCGGGCATTCTCACCCTTTCTCATCAGCTTTTTTCAAATTATGATCTGACATTCACACCTGCTTTTGATAATGTATGGTTTGTCATTCGCACCTTTTTTTACCCATTTTTCATGAATTATGGGAGGACATTCACACCTTCCTGCAGCCGAACACCTCCTCTCCCGCTTATGATCATGTGCGGTTTGATATTCGAAAATTTTCTTTCATGTTTTCTAGCAATTATTGATGGACATTCAGACCTTCTTGCAGCTGAACACCTCCGCTCCCGCTTTTGATGGTGTATAGTCGGGCTTTCCAGCCTTTTCTTCCCCGGTTTTTACAAATTGTGGTTGGACATTCAGACCTTCTTGCAGCCGAAAACCGCTCCCTCTTTTGATCATACATTGTCGGGCTTTCACACCTTTTCTTACCCGCTTTTTACAAACTTGCACCTTCTTACAGCGGAACACCTCCGCTCCCTCTTTTGATGGTGTATGTTCGGGCATTCAAACCTTTTCTTACCCACTTTTTACAAACTTTGGTTGGATATTCAAACCTTCTTGTAGCCGAACACATCCACTCCTGCTTTTGATGATGTATGGTTGGGCATTCAAACCTACTTGTTGCCCGCTTTTTACTATGGTCGGCCATTCACAGCTTCCTCTCCACCATACTTGTATGGTGGGATGTTCACACCCACTTGCATCCACTTTTGTTGATATTTAGTCGGTCATTCGCACCTTACCCGCTTTTGGCAAACTATGGCCTTCTTGAAGCCAAACACCTCTGATCTCGCTTTTGATGATGTAAGGTTGGGCATTCAGACCTTGCTTCACCTGCTTTTCACCAAATATAGTCGGACATTCACACCTTCTTGCAGCCGAACACTTCCGCTCCACCTTTTAGTGTTCTATGGGGCATTCACACCTTTTTTTTCACCGCATTTTATAGATTATGGTTGGAAATTCTCAACCACTCTCATCCAAAGACCTCTCCTCCCGCTTTTGTTAATATACAGTCAGGCATTCGAACCTTTTCTTACCTGCTTTTTACAAATTATGGTCGGACATTCACACCTACTTGCAGCCGAATATTTCCGCTCCACCTTTTAGTGATGTATGGTTGGCATTTGCACCTTTTCTTACCCTCTTTTTATACTGATTGCTGAAGATTAAGTTGTTCTTTCTCAAACTACAAATTTTTTTTTATTGTTGAAACTTGATTTGAAGTGGATAAATAAAGAGGACAAACAGTTTTAACTTAGTTTGAGTGAAGGAATTTATTTTATAGCAAAATCCGAAATCGTGCAGAACTCATGAAAGCAAGCTTATACGGATTCCTGAAACATTAGATTTATTCTTTCTTTTATTGCAAAGTACAACGTTGTTTTTTGTGGAAATCTATCTAGACATTGATAAATACCAGCCGAACATCTCTGCTGTCACTTTTGATAATTTATGGTTGGGCATTCTTACCTTTTCTTACCCGCATTTTATAAATTATGATCCAACATTCACACCTACTTGCAGTCGAACACCTTCTCTCCCGCTTTTGATGATGTATGGTTGGGCATTCGCACCTTTTTTTACCCATTTTTCAGTAATTATGGATGGATATTCAACCCTTCTTACAGCCGAAAACCTCCGCTGCCGCTTTTGATGGTTTATAGTCTGGCTTTCGAGCCTTTTCTTGCCCGGTTTTTACAAATTATGGTTGGACATTCAGACCTTGCAGCCGAAAACCTCCGCTCCCTCTTTTGATCATACATTGTCTGGCATTCGCACCTTGTCTTACCCGCTTTTTACAAACTTTAGTCGGACATTCACACCTTCTTGCAGCTGAACCACCTCCGCTCCCTGTTTTGATCATGTTTGGTCTGGCAATACTTCCTTTTCTTACCCGTTTGTGAGTAATTATGGCTGGATATTCACATCTTCTTGCAGCTGAACACCTCTCCCACTTTTGATGATGAATGGTCCGGCATTCTTACCTTTTCTAACACATTTTTCAGCAATTATGGTCGGACATTCACACCTACTCACAGCCGACCAACTCCGCTCCCGCATTTGATGGTGTATAGTCGGGTATTCTCACCCTTTCTCATCAGCTTTTTGCAAATTATGATCTGACATTCACACCTACTTGCAGTCGAACAGCTCTGCTCCCGCTTTTGATTATGTTTGGTTAGATATTCGAACATTTTCTTAACTGCTTTTTACAAACTTTGGTGGGACGTTCACACCTTCTTGCAGACGAACAACTCCTTCCCGCTATTGATTGTGTACAGTCGGTATTGTAACCTTTTCTTACCCACTTTTTACCAACTATGGTCGGACGTTCTTACCTTCTTACAACGGAACACCTCCGCTCCCTCATTTGATGGTGTATATTCGGGCATTCGAACCTTTTCTTACCCGCCTTTTATCTATGGTCGGACATTCAGACCTTCTTGCAGCTGAACACCTCCGCTCCCACTTTTGATGGTGTATAGTCGGGCTTTCGAGCCTTTTCTTCCCCGGTTTTTACAAATTATGGCTGGACATTCAGACCTTGCAGCCGAAAACCTCCACTCCCTCTTTTGATAATACATTGTCGGGCATTCGCACCTTGTTTTACCCGCTTTTTACAAACTTTAGTCAGAAATTCACACCTTGCAGCTGAACCACCTCCGCTCCCTGTTTTGATCATGTATGGTCTGGCAATACTACCTTTTCTCACCCGTTTGTGAGTAATTATGGCTGGACATTCACACCTACTTGCAGCCGAACACCACCTCTCCCGCTTTTGATGATGTATGGACCGGCATTCTTACCTTTTCTAACACATTTTTCAGCAATTATGGTCGGAGATTCACACCTACTCAGAGCCGAACAACTCCGCTACCGCATTTGATGGTGTATAGTCAGGACTTCTCACCCTTTCTCATCAGCTTTTTTCAAATTATGATCTGACATTCACACCTACTTGCAGTCGAACAGCTCTGCTCCCGCTTTTGATTATGTTTGGTTGGACATTCGAACCTTTTCTTAACTACTTTTTACAAACTTTGGTCGGACATTCACACCTTCTTGTAGCCGAACACATCCACTCCTGCTTTTGATGATGTATGGTTGGGCATTCACACCTTTTTTTACCCATTTTTCAGGAATTATGGGTGGACATTTAGACCTTCTTGCAGCTGAACACCTCCGCTCCTACTTTTGATCATACATTGTCAGGCATTCGCACCTTGTCTTACCCGCTTTTTACAAACTTTAGTCGAACATTCACACCTTTTTGCAGCCGAACACCACCTCTCCCGCTTTTGATGATGTATGGTCCGGCATTCTTACCTTTTCTAACACATTTTTCAGCAATTATGGTTGGACATTCACACCTTCTTGCAGCCGAACACTTCCGCTCCACCTTTTAGTGTTCTATCACACCTTTTTTTTCACCGCATTTTATAGATTATGGTTGGAAATTCTCAACCACTCTCATCAGAAGACCTCTCCTCCCGCTTTTGTTAATATATTTAAACTTTAGTCGGACATTCACACCTTCTTGAAGCTGAACCACCTCCGCTCCCTCTTTTGATCATGTATGGTCTGGCAATGCTAACTTTTCTTACCCGTTTGTGAGTAATTATGGCTGGACATTCACACCTACTTGCAGCCGAACACCTCCTCTCTCGCTTTTGATGATGTATGGACCGGCATTCTTACCTTTTCTAACACATTTTTCAGCAATTATTGTCGGACATTCACACCTATTCAGAGCCGAACACCTCCGCTCCCGCATTTGATGGTGTATAGTCGGGCATTCTCACCCTTTCTCATCAGCTTTTTTCAAATTATGATCTGACATTCACACCTGCTTTTGATAATGTATGGTTTGTCATTCGCACCTTTTTTTACCCATTTTTCATGAATTATGGGAGGACATTCACACCTTCCTGCAGCCGAACACCTCCTCTCCCGCTTATGATCATGTGCGGTTTGATATTCGAAAATTTTCTTTCATGTTTTCTAGCAATTATTGATGGACATTCAGACCTTCTTGCAGCTGAACACCTCCGCTCCCGCTTTTGATGGTGTATAGTCGGGCTTTCCAGCCTTTTCTTCCCCGGTTTTTACAAATTGTGGTTGGACATTCAGACCTTCTTGCAGCCGAAAACCGCTCCCTCTTTTGATCATACATTGTCGGGCTTTCACACCTTTTCTTACCCGCTTTTTACAAACTTGCACCTTCTTACAGCGGAACACCTCCGCTCCCTCTTTTGATGGTGTATGTTCGGGCATTCAAACCTTTTCTTACCCACTTTTTACAAACTTTGGTTGGATATTCAAACCTTCTTGTAGCCGAACACATCCACTCCTGCTTTTGATGATGTATGGTTGGGCATTCAAACCTACTTGTTGCCCGCTTTTTACTATGGTCGGCCATTCACAGCTTCCTCTCCACCATACTTGTATGGTGGGATGTTCACACCCACTTGCATCCACTTTTGTTGATATTTAGTCGGTCATTCGCACCTTACCCGCTTTTGGCAAACTATGGCCTTCTTGAAGCCAAACACCTCTGATCTCGCTTTTGATGATGTAAGGTTGGGCATTCAGACCTTGCTTCACCTGCTTTTCACCAAATATAGTCGGACATTCACACCTTCTTGCAGCCGAACACTTCCGCTCCACCTTTTAGTGTTCTATGGGGCATTCACACCTTTTTTTTCACCGCATTTTATAGATTATGGTTGGAAATTCTCAACCACTCTCATCCAAAGACCTCTCCTCCCGCTTTTGTTAATATACAGTCAGGCATTCGAACCTTTTCTTACCTGCTTTTTACAAATTATGGTCGGACATTCACACCTACTTGCAGCCGAATATTTCCGCTCCACCTTTTAGTGATGTATGGTTGGCATTTGCACCTTTTCTTACCCTCTTTTTATACTGATTGCTGAAGATTAAGTTGTTCTTTCTCAAACTACAAATTTTTTTTTATTGTTGAAACTTGATTTGAAGTGGATAAATAAAGAGGACAAACAGTTTTAAGTCAGGCTGATAGAAGGAATTAATTTTTTAGCAAAATCTGTACTTCGTCATATGTCGAGAGATGCTTATTGCTGAAGAAGTTCTTTCTCATTCTACAAAGTACAACGTTGTTTATCGTTGAAACTTGATTAGACATGAATAAATATGAAGGACAAAGCAGTCTTAACTTGGTTTAAGTTAAGGAATTCGTTTTATAGGAGAATCCGAATTCGTGCATAACTCGTAAAATAGAGCTTATTTTCGGATTCCTGAAGAATGAGTCTGGTTCTTTCTCATAATACAAAGTTTGTTGTTTATTGTTGAAACTTCATCAGAAGTGAAGAAATAAATGAATGCCTATCAACAAATGTGGGATCTAAACTCTAGTGCTTCCTCTAAAATAATTTCCATCCATCCATCATCTGCCGCTTATCCGGGGGTCGGGTCGCGGGGGCAGCAGCTTGAGTAGAGAAACCCAGACGTCTCTGTCCCCGGCCACTTCCTCCAGCTCTTCCGGGGGGACCCCGAGGCGTTCCCAGGCCAGCCGAGAGACATAGTCTCTCCAGCGTGTCCTGGGTCTTTCCCGGGGTCTCCTCCCAGTGGGACGTGCCCGGAACACCTCCCCAGGGAGGCGCCCAGGGGGCATCCTAACCAGATGCCCGAGCCACCTCATCTGACTCCTCTCAATGCGGAGGAGCAGCGGTTCTACTCCGAGCCCCTCCCGGAAGACTGAGCTTCTCACCCTATCTCTAAGGGAGAGCCCAGACATCCTGCGGAGGAAACCCATTTCGGCCTCTTGTATTCGCGATCTTGTTCTTTCGGTCACTACCCACAACTCGTGACCATAGGTGAGGATGGGAACGTAGATTGACCAGTAAGTAGAGAGCTTCGCCTTCTGGCTCAGCTCCCTCTTCACAACGACGGGTCGGTGCAGAGCCCGCAACACTGCAGACGCCGCACCGATCCACCCGTCAATCTCCCGCTCCATTCGTCCCTCACTCGTGAACAAGACCCCGAGATACTTGAACTCCTCCACTTGGGGAAGGATCTCATTCCCGACCCGGAGAGAGCATTCCACCCTTTTCCGGCTGAGAACCATAGTCTCGGATTTGGAGGTGCTGATTCTCATCCCAGCCGCTTCACACTCGGCTGCAAATCGCTCCAGTGAGAGCTGAAGGTCACGGCCTGACGACGCTAACAGAACCACATCATCTGCAAAAAGCAGAGACCCGATTCTGAGGTCGCCAAATCGGACACCCTCAACGCCCTGGCTGCGCCTAGAAATTCTGTCCATAAAAGTTAGGAACAGAATCGGTGACAAAGGGCAGCCCTGACGGAGTCCAACTCTCACCGGAAACGTATCCGACTTACTGCCGGCAATGCGGACCAAACTCTGGCACCGGTCATACAGAGACCGAACAGCCCCTATCAAGGGGTCCGGCACTCCATATTCCCGGAGCACCCCCCACAGGACTCCACGAGGGACACGGTCGAACGGTTTCTCCAAGTCCACAAAACACATGTAGACTGGTTGGGCGAACTCCCATGCACCCTCCAGGATCCTGCCGAGGGTATAGAGCTGGTCCACTGTTCCACGGCCAGGACGAAAGCCACACTGCATCTCCTGAATCCGAGGCTCGATTATCCGACGGATCCTCCTCTCCAATACCCCCGAATAGACCTTACCAGGGAGGCTGAGGTGTGTGATACCCCTATAGTTGGAACACACCCTCCGGTCCCCCTTTTTAAAGAGGGGGACCACCACCCCAATCTGCCAGTCCAGAGGCACTGTCCCCGATGTCCACGCGATGCTGCAGAGGCGTGTCAGCCAAGACAGCCCTACAACATCCAGAGCCTTGAGAAACTCAGGACGGACCTCATCCACCCCCGGGGCCTTGCCACCGAGGAGCTTTTTGACCACCTCGGCAACCTCAGCCCCAGAAATGGGAGGCCCCGTCTCCGAGCTCTCCGACTCTGCCTCTTCCAAGCACGTGTTGGTAGGATTGAGGAGTTCCTCGAAGTACTCCCCCCACCGACTCACAACATCCCTAGTTGAGGTCAGCAAAGCCCCGTCCCCACTGTAAACAGTGTTGACTGTGAGCCGCTTCCCCCCCCTGAGACGCCGGATGGTGGACCAGAATCTCTTCGAGGCCGTCCGGAAATCGTTCTCCATGGTCTCACCGAACTCCTCCCAGGCCCGAGTTTTTGCCTCAGCAACCGCCGAAGCCGCGGCCCGTCTGGCCTGTCGGTACCTATCAGCTGCTTCCAGGGTCCCACTGGCCAAAAAGGCCCGATAGGACTCCTTCTTCAGCTTGACGGCTTCCCTCACCACTGGTGTCCACCAGCAGGTTCGAGGGTTGCCGCCACGACAGGCACCGACCACCTTACGGCCACAACTCCGATCAGCTGCCTCGGCAATGGAGTCACGGAACATGGCCCATTCGGACTCAATGTCCCCCACCTCCCCCGGGATATGGTTGAAGCTCTGCCGGAGGTGGGAGATAAAGCTCCTTCTGACAGGGGAATTCTGACAAACGCTCCCAGCAGACCCTCACAATACGTTTGGGCCTGCTAGGTCTGAATGGCATCCTCCCCCACCAGCGGAGCCAACTCACCACCAGGTGGTGATCAGTTGACAGCTCCGCCCCTCTCTTCACCCGAGTGTCCAGGACATACGGCCGCAAGTCCGATGATACAACCACAAAGTCGATCATCGAACTGCGGCCAAGGGTGTCCTGGTGCCAAGTGCACATATGGACACCCTTATGTCTGAACATGGTGTTCGTTATGGACAGTCCATGACCAGCACAGAAGTCCAACAACATAACACCACTCTGGTTCAGATCGGGGGGGCCGTTCCTCTCAATCACACCCCTCCAGGTCTCACTGTCATTGCCCACGTGAGCATTGAAGTCCCCCAGCAGAACGAGGGAGTCTCCGGTAGGAGCATTCTCCAGTGCCTCCCCCAGAGACTCCAAAAAGGGTGGGTACTCTGAACTGCTGTTTGGCGCATAGGCACAAACAACAGTCAGGACTCGTCCCCCCACCCGAAGGCGGAGGGAGGCTACCCTCTCGTTCACTGGGGTAAACCCCAATGTACTGGCACACAGCCGGGGGGCAATAAGTATGCCCACACCTGCTCTGCGCCTCTCACCACGGGCAACTCCAGAGTGGAAGAGAGTCCAACCCCTCTCAAGAGGACTGGTTCCAGAGCCCGAGCCGTGCGTCGAGGTGAGTCCGACTATATCTAGCCGGAACCGCTCAGCCTCGCGCACCAGCTCCGGCTCCTTCCCCAACAGAGAGGTGACATTCTAAAATAATTTCCTTTCTCAATTCAGAAATTTGTGTGTGTAAGTCACAACACCCGTGACACCAAAACGGCTTTCTTTTCTCTCTTTTCTCTACACTCTACACTGTGAGCACACACACCAAATCAGAAAGGCTTTTTTCTCTCTTTTCTACCTTATGGACTGGGGGGACACAAAACCGCTCTCTCTTTTTTTTTTTGATTGTGTGCCAGGGCGTTGTCTCACGTATTAGATTATGCTTAAGATACGAATGGGTTTATCAGTCACATCAGAATCCATACATACTGATCCTCCCGTAATAAAATGGTCGGATCTTATCAAACACACTTTGTTTCTTGTGACAATCAAGTCAGCGAAACAGCGTATACACGTCAAGACCCTGAATCAAGTTAGCCACAAGAACTCATAAGTTTGGCAGTATTGCTCTGCCGTCAGCAATCATATACCCATTTTATTTTCGTGAGACATGTGCAGGCACCTGTTCATCTACTGTTCTATCACTATGAATTAGTTTATCTATTATCAATAAGGATACTTCTACAACTACTATCAAAGTATGTCCGGACTTCTTATGTTGTCAGTTGCTATATATGAATAAGTGGGTAGCTACTGACAAGCATTAAGCATGTCACACAGCCCAAACATATAACATTTCAGGACACACCACACAGTTAACAACCACAGTGAAGCGTGTCAAAGCCCAAACATGTAACATTCAACAGGACACTTACACAACACATTCAAATCAAACAGTCAGACAACATACAAGAACATATACCCCAACCAGCATTGCTCCCTGCCTATTTTCCTACAGCTCACTATGTGTGTGCACACCTTTATTCACAAACTCTTCAACTTATACTCTTTTACCGAAGCTGCTACAGCTCGATTGGCCGAATACCCTTAGATCCTATTTCGGTGAATTTGACATCTGCCTTACATGTAACAGATTAGCGGTTTAGCAGTTTTAATTTAGTTTGAGTGAAGGAATTCATTTTATAGCAAAATCCGAAATCGTGAAGAACTCATGAAAGTAAGCTTATTCTCGGATTCCTGAAACTTTAGATTTGCTCTTTCTTTTACTACAAAGTACAACGTTGTTTTGGGTTTTTTTGACAGTTTTAACATAGTTTGAGTGAAGGAATTCATTTTATAGATAAAATCCCAAGAGTCTGCTGAGAAAAGAGAGTGAATGCGAAGTAGACTTTAACACGGCTCTGGGAGCGAGCAGAGTGTGGGCTAAGCGGGAGAATTGCTTGAAAGAAACGCGACACCGAATGAGCGGTCAGAACAAAGCCTCAATACGGTGTTCCCGTGGTGTTTTTACTCTGTGCAAAAGACAAGGCAGCCATCGAATAGGGCCCGATTGTTCCTACTTGGTCAGCCGAGGAGCAAGGGGGGGGAGAAAGCGTCTCAATCAAGCAAAGCTCACCATGGGGAAGGTGGCTATGCCAACTAGCCTGATGCCCTGCTCCCGCAGTGACGGATAATCGCACTCTGGTTTCTCTTCATAACGTACAACTCTTTCGCCTTTTATTAAAGACTTCCGTGGAGAGCAGCACTAATGAGTTGTTTCTATTTTTGGCAGGCTTTACCTTTGCGGGTGAAGCCCTTTCTGTCTGTGCAAAAAAAATCTTGTTACTGTGCAGAGTGACTTCTCTGAGTAGAGTCGCCTTACCTGTTGCGACTGTGCCGATGTTTGAAGCTGGAGTGCAAAGGTGTTGCTTGAATGGTGCTTGCTGGAGCGTGCGGGAGTGCAAAGTTATACCATTTAAAAGGGCTGAAGAGTGCTCATTGCAGCGGGTGGGCCATAGTAAAAAGCGGTTGAGAAAAGGTGCGAATGTCAAACCATACATGATCAAAATAGGGAGCGGAGGTGTTTGGCCGCGACAAGGTGTGAATGTCCACCCATAATTAATGAAAAGCGGGCAACGAGTAGGTTCGAATGCCCAACCATACATCATCAAAAGCAGGAGTGGATGTGTTCGGCTACAAGAAGGTTTGAATGTCTGACCATAGTTTGTAAAAAGCGGGTAAGAAAAGGTTCGAATGCCCGAACATACACCATCAAAGGAGGGAGCGGAGGTGTTCCGCTGTAAGAAGGTGTGAATGTCCAACCATAGTTGGTAAAAAGCGGGTAAGAAAAGGTTAAAATACCCGACTGTACACAATCAATAGCGGGAGCGGAGTTATTCGGCTACTAAAAGGTGTGAAAGTCCGACCATGGTTTGTAAAAAGCGGGTAAGAAAAGGTTCGAATGCCCGACAATGTATGATCAAAAGAGGGAGCAGAGGTTTTCGGCTGAAAGAAGGTCTGAATGTCCAACCATAATTTGTAAAAACTGGGGAAGAAAAGGCTCGAAAGCCCGACTATACACCATCAACAGCTGGAGCGGAGGTGTTCAGCTGCAAGAAGGTCTGAATGTCCATCAATAATTGCTAGAAAACATGAAAGAGAATTTTCGAATATCAAACCAAACATGATCATAAGCGGGAGAGGAGGTGTTCAGCTGCAAGAAGGTGTGAATGTCCAGCCATAATTACTGAAAAATGGGTAATAAAAGTTGCGAATGCCCAACCATACATCATCAAAAGCAGGAGTGGATGTGTTCGGCTACAAGAAGGTTTGAATGTCCGACCATAGTTTGTAAAAAGCGGGTAAGAAAAGGTTCGAATGCCCGAACATACACCATCAAAAGAGGGAGCGGAGGTGTTCCGCTGTAAGAAGGTGTGAATGTCCGACCATAGTTGGTAAAAAGCGGATAAAAAAAGGTGAAAATTCCCGACTGTACACAATCAATAGTGGGAGCGGAGTTGTTCAGCTACAAGAAGGTGTGAAAGTTCGACCATGGTTTGTAAAAAGCGGGTGAGAAAAGGCTCGTATGCCCGGATATACACCATCAAAAGCGGAAGCGGAGGTGTTCGGCTTCAAGAAGACATGAACGTCCAACCAAAGTTTGTAAAAAGCAGTTAAGAAAAGGTTTGAATATCCAACCAAACATAATCAAAAGCGGGAGCAGAGCTGTTCGACTGCAAGTAGGTGTGAATGTCAGATCATAATTTGCAAAAAGCTGATGAGAAAGGGTGAGAATGCCCGACTATACACAATCAAATGCGGGAAAGGAGTTGTTCGGCTGTGAGTAGGTGTAAATCTCCGACCATAATTGCTGAAAAATGTGTTAGAAAAGGTAAGAATGCCGGTCCATACATCATCAAAAGCGGGAGAGGTGGTGTTCGGCTGCAAGTAGGTGTGAATGTGCGACTAAAGTTTATAACAAGCGTGTAAGACAAGATACTATTGCCAGACCATACATGATCAAAACAGGGAGCGGAGGTGGTTCAGCTGCAAGAAGGTGTTAATGTGCGACTAAAGTTTATAAGAAGCGGGTAAGACAAGGTGCGAATGCCCGACAATGTATGATCAAAAGAGGGAGCAGAGGTTTTCGGCTGAAAGGTCTGAATGTCCAACCATAATTTGTAAAAACCAGGGAAGAAAAGGTTCGAAAGCCCGACTATACACCATCAAAAGCGGGAGCGGAGGTGTTCAGCTGCAAGTAGGTGTAAATGTCAGATCATAATTTGCAAAAAGCTGATGAGAAAGGGTGAGAATGCCCGACTGTACACCATCAAATTTGGGAGCGGAGGTGTTCGGCTGTGAGTAAGTGTGAATGTCCGACCATAATTGCTGAAAAATGTGTTAGAAAAGTAAGAATGCAGGACAATTCATCATCAAAAGCGGGAGAGGTGTTTGGCTGCAAGAACCTGTGAATGTCCAGCCATAATTACTCACAAACGGGTAAGAAAAGGTAGTATTGCCAGACCATACATGATCAAAACAGGGAGCGGAGGTGGTTCAGCTGCAAGGTGTGAATGTCTGACTAAAGTTTGTAAAAAGCGGGTAAGACAAGGTGCGAATGCCTGACAATGTATGATCAAAAGAGGGAGCGGAGGTTTTCGGCTGCAAGGTCTGAATGTCCAACCATAATTTGTAAAAACCGGGGAAGAAAAGGCTCGAAAGCCCGACTATACACCGTCAAAAGCGGGAGCGGAGGTCTTCCGCTGTAAGGTGTGAACGTCCGACCATAGTTGGTAAAAAGCGGGTAAGAAAAGGTTAAAATACCCGACTGTACACAATCAAAAGACGGAGCGGAGTTGTTCAGCTAAGAGAAGGTGTGAAAGTCCGACCATGGTTTGTAAAAAGCGGGTAAGAAAAGGTTCGTATGCCCGAATATACACCATCAAAAGAGGGAGTGGAGGTGTTCGGCTGCAAGAAGGTGTGAACGTCCGACCAAAGTTTGTAAAAAGCAGTTAAGAAATGGTTCGAATATCTAACCAAACATAATAAAAAGCGGGAGCAGAGCTGTTCGACTGCAAGTACGTGTGAATGTCAGATCATAATTTGCAAAAAGCTGATGAGAAAGGGTGAGAAGTCCCAACTTTACAACATCAAATGCGGTAGCGGGGTTGTTCGGCTGTAAGTAGGTGTGAATCTCCGACCATAATTGCTGAAAAATGTGTTAGAAAAGGTAAGAATGCCGGTCCATACATCATCAAAAGCGGGAGAGGTGGTGTTCGGCTGCAAGTAGGTGTGAATGTCCATTCATAATTACTCACACACGGGTAAGAAAAGGTAGTATTGCCAGACCATACATGATCAAAACAGGGAGCGGAGTTGGTGCAGCTGCAAGAAGGTGTGAATGTCCGACTAAAGTTCGTAAAAAGCGGGTAAGACAAAGTGCGAATGCCCGACAATGTATGATCAAAAGAGGGAGCGGAGGTGTTCGGCTGCAAGAAGGTCTGAATGTCCAACCATAATTTGTAAAAACCGGGAAGAAAAGAATCGAAAGCCCGACTATACACCATCAAAAGCGGGAGCAGAGGGGTTCAGCTGCAAGAAGGTCTGCATGTCCATCAATAATTGCTTTAAAACATGAAAGCAAATTTTCGAATATCAAACCGCACATGATCACAAGCGGGAGAGGAGGTGTTCGGCTGCAAGAAGGTGTGAATGTCCTCCCATAATTCCTGAAAAATGGGTAAAAAAAGGTGCGAATGCCCAACCATACATTATCAAAACAGGGAGCGGAGATGGTTCAGCTGCAAGGTGTAAATTTCTGACTAAAGTTTTTAAAAAGCTGTTTAAAAACTGATTTGTCCTTCATAGTTATCCATGTCTAAAAATGTTTGAAGCAACTTCCTCATATTACCCTGAATGAGAAAGAACCACACTTGTGATTAAGCCATACGTTCCTTTTGAGGAGTTCTGCATGATTTGGGATTTTGCTATTAAATAAATTCCTTCACTCAAACCGAGTGAAAACTGATTTTACCTTCATATTTATGAATGTCTAGATCGACTTCAACAAAGAACAACATTGTATTTTGCAGTAGAAGAAGTTGAAATTGATCTAGACATTGATAAATATGAAGTTCAAAGCAGTTTCCACTTGGTTTGAGTGAAGGAATGAATTTTATAGCAAAATCGGAAATCCTGCACTCCTCAAAAGGAACGTATTGCTCAATCAAAGGGATGCTTCTTTCTCATTCAGGGTAATATGAGGAACTTTATGCTTGATACATTTTTAGACATGGATAATTATGAAGGACAAAGCAATTTTAACTTGGTTTGAGCAAAGCAATTCATTTACAGTGTTAGCCCGGTTTTTTCATTGGATGCCCAAGAACAAGCTGGAGAAATCGTTTATTAAAAAAGTATTTATTAGTGTTCACAAGTAGAGTATATTGCAGCGCTGGACTCGGAGTGCCAGAGCTCCCGCAGGAAATCCGTCAGGCCAAGCCCCGTTATCCGGAAACATGTCATATTTATATTCAGCTTTATCTCACAGAAGTTGTTTTCACACTTGTCAGAGTATAATTGGCCAGTTTTGGGTGACATGCTCATGCCAGCTGCTGTCCTTGTTGTGTTCTTTGGATGTGATAAACAATGTGTGTGTGTGTGAGTGCTGTTTTAGGCGTGGATCTAATGTACCAGACCTATCTGCCCTAATAGAGATGTTTTGTCTGACCCAGTTGTTTATGTCCTTCTAAGGTCTTGGACCATTTAAGGTCATCTGTTGTGCAGTATGAGCAGAGTGGAAAAGTACCAGCTAGGAACATAGGTTATTTAGGAAAATACAGAATATGAATTTATAATGTCTAAGATCAAAGCCAATTATAACAACTCCCCCTTTTGACATGATTTAATCATGTCAACTAAATGAGGTAGGACCGTTATATTCTGTATTGTGTAACACCTGTTAGCGGCAGCCAACTTAGCAGGTCCCCAAACTGCAAGTGGCCAACTACCTTGAGGTCCAGCACAACCAGACAGGAGATTCTTGTTATCCCCCTTTTGATATAACTTCATTATGTGAGCTGTTATGTGTAAGCTGTTCTTCTTTGCGATTATCAGCAGCAAGCAAGTTTTCATTGCATATGCATGTGTAAAACAATTGTAATGTGTTAGCTAAACCTTTCTGTATCAGGAGTGTTTATCATGATGCTGGGAACAGAACCTCTTTCCCAGAATAGTTCAACCTTCATTACTCAACTGATCATAACTCTGCAATGAGCACATTTCATAAAAGCTATAAGTATCACGCCTGTACGTGTATGCAAGGAATAAATCAATAAATGTTTCAATATGTCTTAAAATTAGTGTGTGTATGTGGCCCCGAACCCAATCTCTGTGTAGAATCTTAGTTCATTTTGGTCCAAAACTATATGTGGTTTAAGCAGTGGCAAGACCCTGCTCACCCATAAGTACCATTACAACACATAACAATAATTAACTAAGCTACAACAATTCATAAAATATTGAAACCCAAAAAGTGCTTAAGGCAATTAACATCACCATCAGGATCGTCCACTGTTCGCAGCGAATAGGAGCGAAAAACCCGATGGCTGATATCTGGGAAAATTCTCCTATGGCCCCATTCCCCCTTGGCGACCGACCACTTAATTACCTTTCAGTGCCTAAGGTCCCGCTCCGAACAGCCGATTCACACCAATGGCAATGGACATATTTATGATTGGCTATGATTAGTAATTGGTCTACTTAAAATCATTAAAGTACATAGGAACATCACAAAACACAACACACAAAACAATACAGTACAGACATTTAAACATGATGTGAATATGAAGATATGACCCTGTTGAGAACAGATGAGTAATGATAGTGTAAAAACTGACATTTTCTTTTGAGTGAAAATTTTATGATAACATTGTGCCGAGTGGTGAAGTGCAGCTCAGTCTCTTCTGGTCCAATCTTGTCACTGCTTGGTGTTTGGTTGTCCTTCTGGCTGAACCTCAGTTCAGCAGTCTGAGCTAACTAGGAAGGAGAGGTTACCAGCACTTCACTTCCACAAAGGGGTCTTTACCACCCGTTTTCCCTAACTAATCTTTTTCTTTGGGACAATTCAGGAGAGCATTCAGATTATTTTGTTGACAGTGGTTGAAGATTGTGTGGTTGTTCAACCATTATCTTGGCATGATGATCATGCCTCCCAGAATTTCAGACTGACGTCTTGTCAGTCACTTGGCTGTGAGTCCTGTAGAGGTTCTGCTGCCGATGCAGTTAATTTAAGCTGTGGATGAATGTTAGCAGGAGAGAACCGAGCAGCACAACATTTCATTTTCACAATGTTCTATATTCAGGAATTCCCTTTTAACAGATTCAATCCCAGTATTCATTGGTCGACCAATTAAGTTTTCATATGAACCCCAAACAAAAACAAATAAATAAACCGAAAAAAAAAAAATAAATAAATAAAATAAAAATAAATGAAATGAAAAACAAAACAACTGGCCAGTTGATAGAAACCATGTTTTAGGACAGTACCGTAATACTCACCAACCTGCTGTACAGCATTAATGAGAAATCCAGTACCATCAACCTTTTCTGTGGAAAAACTTGAAACCATTTAGAGAAAACAGCAAGACAAAGACAAAAGAAGACAACATAGAACAAAAGACAAAAGGAAGACAACGACTCACAGAATTTTGGGAAAAACTTGAGAAGTGTTAGTAAACTATGATTAATTGTTGTATCTCCACCCCCCCGATGAGACTTAGTCTCCTCCGTATGTTAGTTCTGCTGAACTCTTCCATTGCAGTTTCTGCTCCTGTGTTGTTGCTGCAGGACAGAAATGTTTGTGGTTAGAGTTCATTTTGGGAGCAGCACAGCATCAAGAAAGCAGCCATTTCTTCTCAATGAGTAACTGATTAACCTTTTTGGGATAAATAGTGTCTGTCCTCTTAATTCAACTCAGAGTGTTTTTGATAAAATTTCAGCACGATCTGCTTAATTGTCACTTGTTACTTAATACTAAATTCTATTTAATTCTTACCAGTGGCTGTGTTTCGTGATGCTGAGCCATCCACAGACAGTTCAGGATCAGCATTAATTTTAAATTTTTAATTTTTTTTTCATTTGAATTAGAAACACTTCATGTGGTACCAACAGTGTGGCATCAGAGTTTCTTATAACATCACATGATACAATAACATATTTCCATACAAATTAGAATGAAAGACAAAGGTTTATTCTATTTTTCTATTTGTCTTAATTCCTCATTTATTTATTTTTTAGATGAGCCTTGTGGCCTTGTGCTGCTAACTTTTTCCTTAGCAGTGCCACAGCATCGTGCTTGTGTTGTCAGACATCAGATCTTTGGTTGGTTATTGATCACTGTTATCTTGCATGCATGCTTTGACCTAAGGGCCCAGATTCTTGATATTATTTTGTAATATTTTTCTTTGCTCGTAGCAGTTTTGGAATGTTAGCTAAATTGTTCAGGATCCCTCTTTTTTTTTTTCTTGACATGAATTAGACCTTTAATCGTGCAGTTCAAAGCTCTGTGCTTTACCTTACTTTGAGCAGCTCTGCCTCAGTTTATTATGTTTTACTTAATCTTTACTTCTTTCTTCCAGTATGTGTGGATGTATGTGGATGTATGTGTACGTATAGATGTGCGTGTGTGTGTGTGTGTGTGTGTCTGTATGTGGCCTTGGATTTCACTGTTTTGTTTTATTTTCTTCTATCTTGTGAAGCACTTTGTGCCACATTTTCTTGTATGTAAAGTGTTATAAAAATAAAGTTTGATTGATTGATTGATTCATTGATTGATTGCACCAGATTAAACAATTTGGGTCATCTCCCGTGTAATTTCTCGAACGAACCAGAACACATGATTAAAACTGTTCTCACAGAACATTTTATTCATCCCATTCATATCCTTTTCTTTCGACCAACATGTCATGACTGAGCACAGATTGGATTGTACATATTGTTTCTCAATAAATTGCAATTGAAGTGGATTGTTGCCATTTTTCAGAGATCTTTTAGTCACCTGGTGTGGAGTGGTGGGAAGAGAGGGTGTGTCCAGATTATTGTTGTAGCTCTTTGTCACTTGAGCTTTTAATGTCTGACTTTCACACAGGAGAGGTGTGAAAATTAGTTATTGTAACCCTTATTGTTTCTGCTACTGTGGTTCTACAGTCTAGTCTCCACAGTAGTGTTTTCCTTTGGTTTCATAGTCAGTGGTCCGTTCAGTCTCTGATAGAGTTTTAGTCCCCGTGGTCTAGTCTTTGTCAGTAGGTGAGGTTCCTAAGTCAGTCCGGACCTCAGTTAATGTTCTTTCGGCAGGATCTTGAGCCTGAGTACAGTGATCCTTGTGGATCCAGTTACTCAGTCTATTCTCAGTCAACCATACCTTTACACAATGTGTTGTAGCTTCTGCGTCCTGTCCATATAGGAGAGGACCAGTTAAGTTTGTTCACTTTCCTGGTCCTGTTCCTTGGTGAGTATTTATGTAACCTGTTGAGATATCCTCATCACTGTGTTATTCTGTTGTTTCACATTCATTTTCACATTCACACAAGTTTCCATACTGTAGTACAACAAGGGGTGAGCCTGTTGGTGCAGTTGTAAATGGACAGGGTGTTTCCTCCCTGTCATGACCTCATGTGGGACAACATGACAACATTCATGGTGGCATTTGGAGTAAATCTTAGGCTAACACAATACGTAGAGCTTCAGCCCAGGTTAACTGTGTGTCTGCACAGACTTCTGTTCGGCCTTTATGATGGTTCTATTTGCTCTTTTCACTAGTCCTTGTAAAGCTGGGTGAGAGACTGCACCGAGCTTATGTGTAATTCCAAACATCTTTTCTACTTCTCTTAGTTCTTCATTAGAAAAGTGAGTGAGTACCATTGTCTGATCTTATCACTTCTGGTACCCCAAATCTTGGAATAATTTCTCTTGTAAGCCATTTAATGACTTCTTTTCCTTTTTCGGTTTTAGTAGGTGTGGCTTCTACCCATCTAAAAAAGGGATCCACACCCACTAGAAGATATCGTTTACCTTCAGTCCTGTTTGCTGCTCCCATGTCAGTACAATCAATTACTATCTGCTTCCAAGGGGCATCAGGTACTGGGAAACTTGTCTAGTCCTGCTTTGAGATTGAACAGCTTGCAAATTTCACAAGATTGCACAAGATATTTTATTGTGTCTTTTAGGTGTGGATGCCACCAGTGTTGTGAAATTAGCGCTGTTACTTTTGAGCTAGCACAGTGTGCTCTACTGTGTGCTTCTTGACATAGCAAATTTAGTAGTCCAGTTGGAGCTACTATTTTGCCTTCATGATTCCTCCAGAGTCTTGTGGAATCCTTTTTTATTTATTTTTTCCGTTCCATGCTTGCTTTTCAGATGGTGCCGCTGCTTCGTGAAGTTCTTTAATGTTTTCTAAACATAATTCTCGTCGTGATTTTACCTCCAATGTTTTCTGAGACATCTGGTTAAATGCAGTATATCTTGCTTTTGTTTTTGCTGCCTTATCTGCCGCATTGTTGCCTCTCGCTACTCTCCCATCTCCCTTTTGATGTCCTCTGCACTTGACTATAGCAACTTGTTTTGGTTCAAGTATGGCATAATATAGTTCGAGTAATTGATTCAAGTGTTTAACCGGGGTGCCTGCTGAGGTCACAAAGCCTTTCCTTTTCCAGTGACACATGTCTGGTATAGAGGCATGTCTTTAACTGTAAACACTGTTTTTGTTTTCATTTCACTAATTTATTCAATGTTTATTGTTAGATTAATTAATATTTATCTGCAGGGTTAGAATTTGCTAATAGTATTAATATATTGTTCAGCTGTACAGCTCTCTGGTTGCTGTGGCTGTTTTTAAATGTGCCATGAAAACAAACCTTGACTTGACTTGTTATGAGTCAGACTTACTGCAGCGCAGCTGTCTTTAAATTTCTTTTAGAGTTTTCTTCTTTAAGAAACTCATTGGTGATATCTGACTCTCGTTGTGCCTTTTATTGCCGTGTTTTTGTTAATTTCCTAATAATCTAACTCACTTTAAACCTTTCTGTAAAGCACTTTGCTGCTCTGTTAAGATAACAGATCAATTGATTCATAGATCTGCTGCAGTTAAATAGTTAAATGGTTTAATGAGATTAAATATAAATACTGATGATGAATATTAACTCAGAATTGGTTAAAAGAAGCAGAGGAGAAGTATTTAGATCAGCTAAATTTTAAGTCATGCTACTGTGATCTCTAACACAATAAAGGCTAACCTTTAATGCTTTAAGATGGTAAGAAACTGTCTGACACCTATCTGTCTGACCTTGCTGTTAAATCCTGATATTTTCTAATATGTCATATGGTCTGACTGTCCGGTCTCAGACCTGCTTCAGGTGGAAATCATAAAGTCTCAATTTGTAGAACATCTTTTGTTCAGGCAGTTTTTCAATTAAAGGATCAAAGATTTAAATGCTGTGTTTGTTTGTCTGACCTTAACTTTTTAAGAGAGCTGTTAAATCTTAATTCAACAACAAACTGGTTCTAATGTTTAGTTTTAAACAGTCTGTTCTTCCTGGATTTATTTTGGATTTTTTATTTTTTATTTTGTTATCTCTTCACTGTGATACGTGCATTGAAAAGCGGATTTCAGATTGTCCATTCAATTTGGTATTTCTCCCATTCATCCATCCATCCATTTTCTATACCGTCAGTCCGTTAATCGGGTAGCGGGGGGGGGGTAGGCTGGAGCCTATCCCAGCAGTCATCGAGCGAAAGGCGGGGTACACCCTGGACAGGTCGCCAGTCCATCACAGGGCCACACATAGAGACAAACGAGACAAACAACCATGCACACTCACACTCACTCCTAAGGACAATTTAGAGTCACCAATTAACCTAACATGCCTGTTTTTAGACGGTGGGAGGAAGCTGGAGAACCCGGAGAGAACCCACGCATACACGGGGAGAACATGCAAACTCCACACAGAAAGGCCCCAGGCGGGGATTAAACCTGGAACCCTCTTGCTGTGAGGCTATGGTGCTAATCACCACACCACCGTGCAGCCCCTTCTCCCATTCAAATTTATTTTAAAATAAATTAATTGTTGAATTGATGATAAATGCTCTAGTAAAAACTTCCATTATCATTGTAAATTTTTCCACTAAATAACTATATGTAACTCTGGTACTCTTTAAGTACAGGCCAATGATCAATCAGAATCTGTCCTCACTCTCAGGGCTGAATGGGGGAAGAAGGAAGCAGGGTTGGGATGAGATAATCTTAGGGTGAGAGCATTTATGACAAAGCTAAGGATAACTAACCTTGTCTTTTCCAATTACACATGTCCACATGTACAGCCTAAGCTGTTTATGCTGAATCTGTATAAATGGTCAGTTTTTTCTTTTGCTAAATGGCATGCTTCTGTTATTGAGCATGCGTGATGTTGGGAAGAGGTGTCTTATCTTCTAGTGTAGTAGGATGTGTCCCTGGAAAAGATGACGTTGTGTCTGGCACATGCTGTGGTAGAGGTGCAGAGGACTGCGTCTGAATATAGAATTTAACTTCTCCTAAAAATGCTGACAGTCTGCAAGAAATGTTTTTTTTTTTTTTTCTTTATCTGCCCTTGCTTTCTGGAATAAACCTGCCTCCTTTAATTTTGCTGTTGCTTGATTCTTACTGCCTGTTGCTTGTTTTGAAAACATGGAGAAATCCCGTAGTAGCGGTGGAGCACTTTCACCCCCCCCAAACATTCCTCTCTCTTGCATTTCTCTCATCCAGTTCACAAATCTCTCAGTCACTCCTTTTTCATCTTCTCTTGGAACCTTTTTTATCCATCTAGTCAAGGTGTTAAACAATACCGACCCCAATGAGCCGGGTTTACCTGTTTTCCACTTCTCAACTATGATTTGTGACATGTTTAAATGTTTTACACGTGTTAATCAGAATGGGTGAATGGCGCAATGCCCGAGTGTTGGACCCGATCAAGAAGCTTCTACACAGAATCTTTTACTCTGTGCGCTTGATCGCTGGGGGTTCTCCCAGTCCCTTCACTCATTTTAATTCACCAATCTCTGTAACACCCTAACTAAATTCCCCTTTATTTTCTATTCCAATGCCCCCCTTTTACAGAACCACTTGAGATCTGTGTCAGTGTAGGAATTCTCGATCAGTCTCGACTGCTCGATACACTTCCACTAACACAGTAAAATATCAACCAAGTAGCAAACCACCCCACATTTTCATGAAAAATAATAAAACTTAGCCCTGTGTCCTTATGCAGAGATAAACCCTTAGTATATCGTCTATGCACAACATCTGCAGAACCACCGCCGATTGCGGAGAGAAAAAAACAAAAACAGACACACCGCCAATTGCGGATTTTACAGTCCAACCACCAAACGTGAAGTAATACAGACCCACCGCCGATTGCAGATAGAGGTCCAAGCGCCCTTGTGCGCAGAAATTACCCACACAGTCTATTGTGAAGTAATACAGACCCACCGCCGATTGCAGATAAAGGTCCAAGCGCCCTCGTGCGCAGAAATTATTCACGCCGCCTATAGTGCAGTAATACAGACCCACCGCCGATTGCAGATAAAGGTCCAAGCGCCCTTGTGCGCAGAAATTACTCACATCCGGTCATGCAGTAATACCGAGATTACTCACACCGCGATAGCGGACTAATAGACCCCCGCCCATTGGCATCTAATTCCTATTCAATTTAGAAGACAGGATGAATTTATGTTATCTTAATTTATGTCTTTTATTTGGCCAAATTGTACTAAACTAGGACACATATGACTCTCCCTATGTGAGACTATGTGTTTATACTTTACATGTGACCACCTAGTAAACCTGCAGACACAAATTTTGTGCTTTTGATTTAGTGATCGGAGGACATCCTAATTCAGACAATTTAGTTTAGAATGACCAATGTGCAGAAATTTCACATATCTTGATACAAGACGTTTTCTGCTCACCTTGTGTTTTAGGCACCTTGAATTGTCTGAAGAAGAGTCCCCTCCAACCAGCTCCGGAAGTCCTCGATCGGACACGGTCTCAGAGTCAGCCAATCCGGGTCACGGCACCAATTGTTAGCCCGGTTTTTTCATTGGAAGCCCAAGAACAAGCTGGAGTAATCGTTTATTAAAAAAGTATTTATTAGTGGTCACAAGTAGAGTATATTGCAGCGCTGGACTCGGAGTGCCAGAGCTCCCGCAGGAAATCCGTCAGGCCGAGCCCCGTTATCCGGAAACATGTCATATTTATATTCAGCTTTATCTCACAGAAGTTGTTTTCACACTTGTCAGAGTATAATTGGCCAGTTTTGGGTGACATGCTCATGCCAGCTGCTGTCCTTGTTGTGTTCTTTGGATGTGATAAACAATGTGTGTGTGTGTGAGTGCTGTTTTAGGCGTGGATCTAATGTACCAGACCTATCTGCCCTAATAGAGATGTTTTGTCTGACCCAGTTGTTTATGTCCTTCTAAGGTCTTGGACCATTTAAGGTCATCTGTTGTGCAGTATGAGCAGAGTGGAAAAGTACCAGCTAGGAACATAGGTTATTTAGGAAAATACAGAATATGAATTTATAATTTTATAAAATTTATTTTATAGCAAAATCCGAAATCGTGCAGAACTCATGAAAGCAAGCTTATTCTCGGATTCCTGATCCTTCAGTGCTGCTCTTTCTTCTACTGCAAAATACAACGTTGTTCTTTGTTTAAGTCGATGTAGACATTGATAAATATGAAGGACAAAGCAGTTTTAATTTGGTTTGAGTGAAGGAATTCATTTTATAGTAAAATCCCAAATCGTGCAGAACTCATGAAAATAAGCTTATTCTCGGATTCCTAAAACTTTTGATCTGCTCTTTCTTTTACTGCAAATTACAACGGTTTTTTTTTCTTAAATCTATCTAGACATTGATAAATATTAAGGTAATAGCCGTTTTAACATAGTTTGAGTGAAGGAATTCATTTTATAGATAAAATCCCAAATCATGCAGAACTCCTCAAAAGGGGCGTATGGCCTTATCACAAGTGTGGTTCTTTCTCATTCAGGGTAATATGAGGAAGTTTATGCTTGAAATATAGGTAGAAATGGGTACATATGAAGGACAAAGCAGTTTTAACTTAGTTTGAGTGAAGGAATTTATTTTATAGCAAAATCCGAAATCGTGCAGAACTCATGAAAGCAAGCTTATTCTCGGATTCCTGATCCTTCAGTGCTGCTCTTTCTTCTACTGCAAAATACAACGTTGTTCTTTGTTTAAGTCGATGTAGACATTGATAAATATGAAGGACAAAGCAGTTTTAATTTGGTTTGAGTGAAGGAATTCATTTTATAGTAAAATCCCAAATCGTGCAGAACTCATGAAAATAAGCTTATTCTCGGATTCCTAAAACTTTTGATCTGCTCTTTCTTTTACTGCAAATTACAACGGGTTTTTTTCTTAAATCTATCTAGACATTGATAAATATTAAGGTAATAGCCGTTTTAACATAGTTTGAGTGAAGGAATTCATTTTATAGATAAAATCCCAAATCATGCAGAACTCCTCAAGGGGCGTATGGCTTAATCACAAGTGTGGTTCTTTCTCATTCAGGGTAATATGAGGAAGTTTATGCTTGAAATATATGTAGAAATGGGTACATATGAAGGACAAAGCAGTTTTAACTTAGTTTGAGTGAAGGAATTTATTTTATAGCAAAATCCGAAATCGTGCAGAACTCATGAAAGCAAGCTTATACTCGGATTCCTGAAACTTTAGATTTGTTCTTTCTTTTACTGCAAAGTACAACGTTGTTTTTTGTGGAAATCTATCTAGACATTGATAAATACCAGCCGAACATCTCTGCTGTCGCTTTTGATAATTTATGGTTGGGCATTCTTACCTTTTCTTACCCGCTTTTTATAAATTATAATCCGACATTCACACCTACTTGCAGTCGAACACCTTCTCTCCCGCTTTTGATGATGTATGGTTGGGCATTCGCACCTTTTTTACCCATTTTTCAGTAATTATGGATGGACATTCAGACCTTCTTACAGCCGAAAACCTCCGCTGCCGCTTTTGTTGGTTTATAGTCTGGCTTTCGAGCCTTTTCTTCCCCGGTTTTTACAAATTATGGTTGGACATTAAGACCTTGCAGCCGAAAACCTCCGCTCCCTCTTTTGATCATACATTGTCGGGCGTTCGCACCTTGTCTTACCCGCTTTTTACAAACTTTAGTCGGACATTCACACCTTCTTGCAGCTGAACCACCTCCGCTCCCTGTTTTGATCATGTTTGGTCTGGCAATACTTCCTTTTCTTACCCGTTTGTGAGTAATTATGGCTGGACATTCACATCTTCTTGCAACTGAACACCTCTCCCGCTTTTGATGATGAATGGTCCGGCATTCTTACCTTTTCTAACACATTTTTCAGCAATTATGTTCGGAGATTCACACCTACTCACAGCCGACCAACTCCGCTCCCGCATTTGATGGTGTATAGTCGGGTATTCTCACCCTTTCTCATCAGCTTTTTGCAAATTATGATCTGACATTCACACCTTCTTGCAGACGAACAACTCCTTCCCGCTATTGACTGTGTACAGTCGGTATTGTAACCTTTTCTTACCCGCTTTTTACCAACTATGGTTTGACGTTCTTACCTTCTTACAACGGAACACCTCCGCTCCCTCTTTTGATGGTGTATTTTCGGGCATTCGAACCTTTTCTTACCCGCCTTTTATCTATGGTCGGACATTCAGACCATCTTGCAGCTGAACACCTCCGCTCCCACTTTTGATGGTGTATAGTCGGGCTTTCGAGCCTTTTCTTCCCCGGTTTTTACAAATTATGGCTGGACATTCAGACCTTGCAGCCGAAAACCTCCACTCCCTCTTTTGATCATACATTGTCAGGCATTCGCACCTTGTTTTACCTGCTTTTTACAAACTTTAGTCAGAAATTCACACCTTGCAGCTGAACCACCTCCACTCCCAGTTTTGATCATGTATGGTCTGGCAATACTACCTTTTCTTACCCGTTTGTGAGTAATTATGGCTGGACATTCACACCTACTTGCAGCCGAACACCACCTCTCCCGCTTTTGATGATGTATGGACCGGCATTCTTACCTTTTCTAACACATTTTTCAGCAATTATGGTCGGAGATTCACACCTACTCACAGCCGACCAACTCCGCTCCCGCATTTGATGGTGTATAGTCGGGTATTCTCACCCTTTCTCATCAGCTTTTTGCAAATTATGATCTGACATTCACACCTACTTTCAGTCGAACAGCTCTGCTCCCACTTTTGATTATGTTTGGTTAGATATTCGAACATTTTCTTAACTGCTTTTTACAAACTTTGGTCGGACGTTCACACCTTCTTGCAGCTGAACACCACCGCTTCCACTTTTGATGGTGTATATTCGGGCATACAAACCTTTTCTTACCCGCTTTTTGCAAAACTTGGTCAGACTTTCACACTTTGTTGCTGAACAACTCCGCTCCCTCTTTTGATTGTGTACAGTCGGGTATTTTCACCTTTTCTTACCCACTTTTTACCAACTATGGTCCGGCATTCAAACCTTCTTGTAGCCGAACACCTCCACTCCTGCTTTTGATGATGTATAGTTGGGCATTCGCACCTTTTCTTAACTACTTTTTACAAACTTTGGTCGGACATTCACAACTTCTTGTAGCCGAACACATCCACTCCTGCTTTTGATGATGTATGGTTGGGCATTCGCACCTTTTTTTACCCATTTTTCAGGAATTATGGGTGGACATTCAAACCTTCTTGCAGCTGAACCCCTCCTCTCCCACTTATGATCATTTGCGGTTTGATTTTCGAAAATTTTCTTTCATGTTTTCTGGCAATTATTGATGGACATTTAGACCTTCTTGCAGCTGAACACCTCCGCTCCTGCTTTTGATCATACATTGTCAGGCATTCGCACCTTTTCTAACACATTCTTCAGCAATTATGGTCGGACATTCACACCTTCTTGCAGCCGAACACTTCCGCTCCACCTTTTAGTGTTCTATCACACCTTTTTTTTCACCGCATTTTATAGATTATGGTTGGAAATTCTCAACCACTCTCATCCGAAGACCTCTCCTCCCGCTTTTGTTAATATATTTAAACTTTAGTCGGACATTCACACCTTCTTGAAGCTGAACCACCTCCGCTCCCTGTTTTGATCATGTATGGTCTGGCAATGCTACCTTTTCTTACCCGTTTGTGAGTAATTATGGCTGGACATTCACACCTACTTGCAGCCGAACACCACCTCTCTCGCTTTTGATGATGTATGGACCGGCATTCTTACCTTTTCTAAAACATTTTTCAGCAATTATGGTCGCAGATTCACACCTACTCACAGCCGAAACACTCCGCTCACGCATTTGATGGTGTATAGTCGGGCATTCTCACCCTTTCTCATCAGCTTTTTGCAAATTATGATCTGACATTCACACCTACTTGCAGTCGAACAGCTCTGCTCCCGCTTTTGATGTTTGGTTGGATATTCAAACCTTTTCTTAATACACCTTTTCTTAGCCGAACACATCCGCTCCCGTAATTGATTGTGTACAGTCGGGTATTTTAACCTTTTCTTACCCGCTTTTTACCAACTATGGTCGGACATTCAAACCCTCTTGTAGCCGAACACATCCACTCCTGCTTTTGATGATGTGTGGTTGGGCATTCAAACCTACTTGTTTCCCACTTTTCATTAATTATGGGTGGACATTCACACTTTGTCGCATCCAAACACCTCCGCTCCCTGTTTTGATCATGTATGGTTGGACATTCGCACCTTTTCTCACCGGCTTTTTGCAAACTATGGTCGGCTATTCACAGATTCCTCTCCACCATACTTGTATGGTGGGATATTCACACCAACTTGCATCCGAAGACCTCCACCCCCACTTTTGTTAATATTTAGTCGGTCATTCGCACCTTACCCGCTTTTGGCAAACTATGGCCTTCTTGCAGCCAAACACCTCTGATCTCGCTTTTGATGATGTAAGGTTGGGCATTCAGACCTTGCTTCACCTGCTTTTCACCAAATATAGTCGGACATTCACACCTTCTTGCAGCCGAATATTTCCGCTCCACCTTTTAGTGATGTATGGTTGGCATTTGCACCTTTTCTTACCCTCTTTTTATACTGATTGCTGAAGATTAAGTTGTTCTTTCTCAAACTACAAAATTTTTTTTATTGTTGAAACTTGATTTGAAGTGGATAAATAAAGAGGACAAACAGTTTTAAGTCAGGCTGATAGAAGGAATTAATTTTTTAGCAAAATCTGTACTTCGTCATATGTCGAGAGATGCTTATTGCTGAAGAAGTTCTTTCTCATTCTACAAAGTACAACGTTGTTTATCGTTGAAACTTGATTAGACATGAATAAATATGAAGGACAAAGCAGTCTTAACTTGGTTTAAGTTAAGGAATTCGTTTTATAGGAGAATCCGAATTCGTGCATAACTCGTAAAATAGAGCTTATTTTCGGATTCCTGAAGAATGAGTCTGGTTCTTTCTCATAATACAAAGTTTGTTGTTTATTGTTGAAACTTCATCAGAAGTGAAGAAATAAATGAATGCCTATCAACAAATGTGGGATCTAAACTCTAGTGCTTCCTCTAAAATAATTTCCATCCATCCATCATCTGCTGCTTATCCGGGGGTCGGGTCGCGGGGGCAGCAGCTTGAGTAGAGAAACCCAGACGTCTCTGTCCCCGGCCACTTCCTCCAGCTCTTCCGGGGGGACCCCGAGGCGTTCCCAGGCCAGCCGAGAGACATAGTCTCTCCAGCGTGTCCTGGGTCTTTCCCGGGGTCTCCTCCCAGTGGGACGTGCCCGGAACACCTCCCCAGGGAGGCGCCCAGGGGGCATCCTAACCAGATGCCCGAGCCACCTCATCTGACTCCTCTCAATGCGGAGGAGCAGCGGTTCTACTCCGAGCCCCTCCCGGATGACTGAGCTTCTCACCCTATCTCTAAGGGAGAGCCCAGACACCCTGCGGAGGAAATCCATTTCGGCCGCTTGTATTCGCGATCTTCTTCTTTCGGTCACTACCCACAACTCGTGACCATAGGTGAGGATGGGAACGTAGATTGACCAGTAAGTAGAGAGCTTTGCCTTCTGGCTCAGCTCCCTCTTCACAACGACGGGTCGGTGCAGAGCCCGCAACACTGCAGACGCCGCACCGATCCGCCCGTCAATCTCCCGCTCCATTCGTCCCTCACTCGTGAACAAGACCCCGAGATACTTGAACTCCTCCACTTGGGGAAGGATCTCATTCCCGACCCGGAGAGAGCATTCCACCCTTTTCCGGCTGAGAACCATAGTCTCGGATTTGGAGGTGCTGATTCTCATCCCAGCCGCTTCACACTCGGCTGCAAATCGCTCCAGTGAGAGCTGAAGGTCACGGCCTGACGACGCTAACAGAACCACATCATCTGCAAAAAGCAGAGACCCGATTCTGAGGTCGCCAAATCGGACACCCTCAACGCCCTGGCTGCGCCTAGAAATTCTGTCCATAAAAGTTAGGAACAGAATCGGTGACAAAGGGCAGCCCTGACGGAGTCCAACTCTCACCGGAAACGTATCCGACTTACTGCCGGCAATGCGGACCAAACTCTGGCACCGGTCATACAGAGACCGAACGGCCCCTATCAAGGGGTCCGGCACTCCATATTCCCGGAGCACCCCCCACAGGACTCCACGAGGGACACGGTCGAACGCTTTCTCCAAGTCCACAAAACACATGTAGACTGGTTGGGCGAACTCCCATGCACCCTCCAGGATCCTGCCGAGGGTATAGAGCTGGTCCACTGTTCCACGGCCAGGATGAAAGCCACACTGCATCTCCTGAATCCGAGGCTCGATTATCCGACGGATCCTCCTCTCCAATACCCCCGAATAGACCTTACCAGGGAGGCTGAGGTGTGTGATACCCCTATAGTTGGAACACACCCTCCGGTCCCCCTTTTTAAAGAGGGGGACCACCACCCCAATCTGCCAGTCCAGAGGCACTGTCCCCGATGTCCACGCGATGCTGCAGAGGCGTGTCAGCCAAGACAGCCCTACAACATCCAGAGCCTTGAGAAACTCAGGACGGACCTCATCCACCCCCGGGGCCTTGCCACCGAGGAGCTTTTTGACCACCTCGGCAACCTCAGCCCCAGAAATGGGAGGCCCCGTCTCCGAGCTCTCCGACTCTGCCTCTTCCGAGCACGTGTTGGTAGGATTGAGGAGTTCCTCGAAGTACTCCCCCCACCGACTCACAACATCCCTAGTTGAGGTCAGCAAAGCCCCGTCCCCACTGTAAACAGTGTTGACTGTGAGCCGCTTCCCCCCCCTGAGACGCCGGATGGTGGACCAGAATCTCTTCGAGGCCGTCCGGAAATCGTTCTCCATGGTCTCACCGAACTCCTCCCAGGCCCGAGTTTTTGCCTCAGCAACCGCCGAAGCCGCGGCCCGTCTGGCCTGTCGGTACCTATCAGCTGCTTCCAGGGTCCCACTGGCCAAAAAGGCCCGATAGGACTCCTTCTTCAGCTTGACGGCTTCCCTCACCACTGGTGTCCACCAGCAGGTTCGAGGGTTGCCGCCACGACAGGCACCGACCACCTTACGGCCACAACTCCGATCAGCTGCCTCGGCAATGGAGTCACGGAACATGGCCCATTCGGACTCAATGTCCCCCACCTCCCCCGGGATATGGTTGAAGCTCTGCCGGAGGTGGGAGTTAAAGCTCCTTCTGACGGGGGATTCTGACAAACGCTCCCAGCAGACCCTCACAATACGTTTGGGCCTGCCAGGTCTGATCGGCATCCTCCCCCACCAGCGGAGCCAACTCACCACCAGGTGGTGATCAGTTGACAGCTCCGCCCCTCTCTTCACCCGAGTGTCCAGGACATACGGCCGCAAGTCCGATGATACAACCACAAAGTCGATCATCGAACTGCGGCCAAGGGTGTCCTGGTGCCAAGTGCACATATGGACACCCTTATGTCTGAACATGGTGTTCGTTATGGACAGTCCATGACCAGCACAGAAGTCCAACAACATAACACCACTCTGGTTCAGATCGGGGGGGCCGTTCCTCTCAATCACACCCCTCCAGGTCTCACTGTCATTGCCCACGTGAGCATTGAAGTCCCCCAGCAGAACGAGGGAGTCTCCGGTAGGAGCATTCTCCAGTGCCTCCCCCAGAGACTCCAAAAAGGGTGGGTACTCTGAACTGCTGTTTGGCGCATAGGCACAAACAACAGTCAGGACTCGTCCCCCCACCCGAAGGCGGAGGGAGGCTACCCTCTCGTTCACTGGGGTAAACCCCAATGTACTGGCACACAGCCGGGGGGCAATAAGTATGCCCACACCTGCTCTGCGCCTCTCACCACGGGCAACTCCAGAGTGGAAGAGAGTCCAACCCCTCTCAAGAGGACTGGTTCCAGAGCCCGAGCCGTGCGTCGAGGTGAGTCCGACTATATCTAGCCGGAACCGCTCAGCCTCGCGCACCAGCTCCGGCTCCTTCCCCAACAGAGAGGTGACATTCTAAAATAATTTCCTTTCTCAATTCAGAAATTTGTGTGTGTAAGTCACAACACCCGTGACACCAAAACGGCTTTCTTTTCTCTCTTTTCTCTACACTCTACACTGTGAGCACACACACCAAATCAGAAAGGCTTTTTTCTCTCTTTTCTACATTATGGACTGGGGGGACACAAAACCGCTCTCTCTTTTTTTTTTTGATTGTGTGCCAGGGCGTTGTCTCACGTATTAGATTATGCTTAAGATACGAATGGGTTTATCAGTCACATCAGAATCCATACATACTGATCCTCCCGTAATAAAATGGTCGGATCTTATCAAACACACTTTGTTTCTTGTGACAATCAAGTCAGCGAAACAGCGTATACACGTCAAGACCCTGAATCAAGTTTGCCACAAGAACTCATAAGTTTGGCAGTATTGCTCTGCCGTCAGCAATCATATACCCATTTTATTTTCGTGAGACATGTGCAGGCACCTGTTCATCTACTGTTCTATCACTATGAATTAGTTTATCTATTATCAATAAGGATACTTCTACAACTACTATCAAAGTATGTCCGGACTTCTTATGTTGTCAGTTGCTATATATGAATAAGTGGGTAGCTACTGACAAGCATTAAGCATGTCACACAGCCCAAACATATAACATTTCAGGACACACCACACAGTTAACAACCACAGTGAAGCGTGTCAAAGCCCAAACATGTAACATTCAACAGGACACTTACACAACACATTCAAATCAAACAGTCAGACAACATACAAGAACATATACCCCAGCCAGCATTGCTCCTTGCCTATTTTCCTACAGCTCACTATGTGTGTGCACACCTTTATTCACAAACTCTTCAACTTATACTCTTTTACCGAAGCTGCTACAGCTCGATTGGCCGAATACCCTTAGATCCTATTTCGGTGAATTTGACATCTGCCTTACATGTAACAGATTAGCGGTTTAGCAGTTTTAATTTAGTTTGAGTGAAGGAATTCATTTTATAGCAAAATCCGAAATCGTGAAGAACTCATGAAAGTAAGCTTATTCTCGGATTCCTGAAACTTTAGATTTGCTCTTTCTTTTACTGCAAAGTACAACGTTGTTTTTTTTTTTTGACAGTTTTAACATAGTTTGAGTGAAGGAATTCATTTTATAGATAAAATCCCAAGAGTCTGCTGAGAAAAGAGAGTGAATGCGAAGTAGACTTTAACACGGCTCTGGGAGCGAGCAGAGTGTGGGCTAAGCGGGAGAATTGCTTGAAAGAAACGCGACACCGAATGAGCGGTCAGAACAAAGCCTCAATACGGTGTTCCCGTGGTGTTTTTGTTGCTGCCTTGTCTTTTGCACAGAGTAAAAGACAAGGCAGCCATCGAATAGGGCCCGATTGTTCCTACTTGGTCAGCCGAGGAGCAAGGGGGGGGAGAAAGCGTCTCAATCAAGCAAAGCTCACCATGGGGAAGGTGGCTATGCCAACTAGCCTGATGCCCTGCTCCCGCAGTGACGGATAATCGTACTCTGGTTTCTCTTCATAACGTACAACTCTTTCGCCTTTTATTAAAGACTTCCGTGGAGAGCAGCACTAATGAGTTGTTTCTATTTTTGGCAGGCTTTACCTGCGGGTGAAGCCCTTTCTGTTTGTGCAAAAAAAATCTTGTTACTGTGCAGAGTGACTTCTCTGAGTAGAGTCGCCTTACCTGTTGCGACTGTGCCGATGTTTGAAGCTGGAGTGCAAAGGTGTTGCTTGAATGGTGCTTGCTGGAGCGTGCGGGAGTGCAAAGTTATACCATTTAAAAGGGCTGAAGAGTGCTCATTGCAGCGGGTGGGCCATAGTAAAAAGCGGTTGAGAAAAGGTGCGAATGTCAAACAATACATGATCAAAATAGGGAGCGGAGGTGTTTGGCCGCGACAAGGTGTGAATGTCCACCCATAATGAATGAAAAGCGGGCAACGAGTAGGTTCGAATGCCCAACCATACATCATCAAAAGCAGGAGTGGATGTGTTCGGCTACAAGAAGGTTTGAATGTCTGACCATAGTTTGTAAAAAGTGGGTAAGAAAAGGTTCGAATGCCCGAACATACACCATCAAAGGAGGGAGCGGAGGTGTTCCGCTGTAAGAAGGTGTGAATGTCCGACCATAGTTGGTAAAAAGCGGGTAAGAAAAGGTTAAAATACCCGACTGTACACAATCAATAGCGGGAGCGGAGTTATTCGGCTACTAAAAGGTGTGAAAGTCCGACCATGGTTTGTAAAAAGCGGGTAAGAAAAGGTTCGAATGCCCGACAATGTATGATCAAAAGAGGGAGCAGAGGTTTTCGGTTGAAAGAAGGTCTGAATGTCCAACCATAATTTGTAAAAACTGGGGAAGAAAACGCTCGAAAGCCCGACTATACACCATCAACAGCTGGAGCGGAGGTGTTCAGCTGCAAGAAGGTCTGAATGTCCATCAATAATTGCTAGAAAACATGAAAGAGAATTTTCGAATATCAAACCAAACATGATCATAAGCGGGAGAGGAGGTGTTCAGCTGCAAGAAGGTGTGAATGTCCACCCATAATTCCTGAAAAATCGGTAAAAAAAGGGTGCGAATGCCCAACCATACATCATCAAAAGCGGAAGCGGAGGTGTTCGGCTTCAAGAAGACATGAACGTCCAACCAAAGTTGGTAAAAAGCAGTTAAGAAAAGGTTTGAATATCTAACCAAACATAATCAAAAGCGGGAGCAGAGCTTTTCGACTGCAAGTAGGTGTGAATGTCAGATCATAATTTGCAAAAAGCTGATGAGAAAGGGTGAGAATGCCCGACTATACACAATCAAATGCGGGAGCGGAGTTGTTCGGCTGTGAGTAGGTGTAAATCTTCGACCATAATTGCTGAAAAATGTGTTAGAAAAGGTAAGAATGCCGGTCCATACATCATCAAAAGCGGGAGAGGTGGTGTTCGGCTGCAAGTAGGTGTGAATGTGCGACTAAAGTTTATAACAAGCGTGTAAGACAAGATACTATTGCCAGACCATACATGATCAAAACAGGGAGCGGAGGTGGTTCGGCTGCAAGAAGGTGTGAATGTGCGACTAAAGTTTATAAGAAGCGGGTAAGACAAGGTGCGAATGCCCGACAATGTATGATCAAAAGAGGGAGCGGAGGTTTTCGGCTGCAAGGTCTGAATGTCCAACCATAATTTGTAAAAACCAGGGAAGAAAAGGCTCGAAAGCCCGACTATACACCATCAAAAGCGGGAGCGGAGGTGTTCAGCTGCAAGTAGGTGTGAATTTCAGATCATAATTTGCAAAAAGCTGATGAGAAAGGGTGAGAATGCCCGACTGTACACCATCAAATTTGGGAGCGGAGGTGTTCGAAAGTGAGTAAGTGTGAATGTCCAACCATAATTGCTGAAAAATGTGTTAGAAAAGTAAGAATGCAGGACAATTCATCACTCAAAAGCGGGAGAGGTGTTTGGCTGCAAGAACCAGTGAATGTCCAGCCATAATTACTCACAAACGGGTAAGAAAAGGTAGTATTGCCAGACCATACATGATCGAAACATGGAGCGGAGGTGGTTCAGCTGCAAGGTGTGAATGTCTGACTATAGTTTGTAAAAAGCGGGTAAGACAAGGTGCGAATGCCCGACAATGTATGATCAAAAGCGGGAGCGGAGTTGTTCAGCTGCAAGAAGGTCTGAATGTCCAACCATAATTGCTAGAAAACATGAAAGAAAATTTTCGAAAATCAAACCGCACATGATCATAAGTGGGAGAGGAGGTGTTCAGCTGCAAGAAGGTGTGAATGTCCACCCATAATTCTTGAAAAATGGGTAAAAAAAAGGTGCGAATGCCCAACCATACATCATCATAAGCAGGAGTGGATATGTTCGGCTACAAGAAGGTGTGAACGTCCAACCAAAGTTTTTTAAAAAGCAGTTAAGAAAAGGTTCGAATATCCAACCAAACATAATCAAAAGTGGGAGCAGAGCTGTTCGACTTCAAGTAGGTGTGAATGTCAGATCATAATTTGCAAAAAAGCTGATGAGAAAGGATGAGAATGCCCGACTATACACCATCAAATGCGGGAGCGGAGTTGTTCGGCTGTGAGTAGGTGTGAATCTCCAATCATAATTGCTGAAAAATGTGTTAGAAAAGGTAAGAATGCCAGTCCATACATCATCAAAAGCGAGAGAGGTGGTGTTCGGTTGCAAGTAGGTGTGAATGTCCAGCCATAATTACTCACAAACGGGTAAGAAAAGGTAGTATTGCCAGACCATACATGATCAAAACAGGGAGCGGAGTTGGTTCAGCTGCAAGAAAGAGTAAATGTCTGCCTAAAGTTCAAATATATTCACAATAGCGGTAGGAGAGGTCTTCGGATGAGAGTGGTTGAGAATTTCCAACCATAATCTATAAAATGCGGTGAAAAAAAAGGTGTGATAGAACACTAAAAGGTGGAGCGGAAGTGTTCGGCTGCAAGAAGGTGTGAATGTCCGACTATATTTGGTGAAAAGCAGGTGAAGCAAGGTCTGAATGCCCAACCTCACATCATCAAAAGCTAGATCAGAGGTGTTTGGCTGCAAGAAGGCCATAGTTTGCCAAAAGCGGGTAAGGTGCGAATGACCGACTAAATATCAACAAAAGTGGGGGCGGAGGTCTTCGGATGCAAGTGGGTGTGAATATCCCACCATACAAGAATGGTGGAGAGGAAGCTGTGAATGGCCGACCATAGTAAAAAGCGGGTGAGAAAAGGTGCGAATGTCAAACCATACATGATCAAAACAGGGAGCGGAGGTGTTTTGCTGCGACAAGTTGTGAGTATCCACCCATAATATATGAAAAGCGGGCAACAAGTAGGTTCGACTGCCCAGCCATACATCATCAAAAGCAGGAGTGGATGTGTTCGGCTACAAGAAGGTTTGAATGTCTGACCATAGTTTGTAAATGTGGGTAAGAAAAGGTTCGAATGCCCGAACATACACCATCAAAGGAGGGGGCGGAGGTGTTCCGCTGTAAGAAGGTGTGAATGTCCGACCATAGTTGGTAGAAAGCGGGTAAGAAAACGTTAAAATACCCGACTGTACACAATCAATAGCGGGAGCGGAGTTGTTCGGCTACTAACAGGTGTGAAAGTCCGACCATGGTTTGTAAAAAGCGAGTAAGAAAAGGTGCGAATGCCCGACAATGTATGATCAAAAGCGGAAGCGGAGGTGTTCGGCTGGAAGAAGGTGTGAACGTCAGATCATAATTTGAAAAAAACTGATGAGAAAGGGTGAGAATGCCCGACTATAAACCATCAAATGCAGGAGCGGAGTTGTTCGGCTGTGAGTAGGTGTGAATCTCCGACCATAATTGCTGAAAAATGTGTTAGAAAAGGTAAGAATGCCGGTCCATACATCTGGCTGCAAAAAGGTTCGAATGTTCGACTAAAGTTTGTAAAAAGCTGGTAAGACAAGGTGCGAATGCCTGACAATGTATGATCAAAAGCAGGAGCGGAGGTGTTCAGCTGCAAGAAGGTCTAAATGTCCATCAATAATTGCTAGAAAACATGAAAGAAAATTTTCCAAAATCAAACCGCACATGATGATAAGTGGGAGAGGAGGTTTTCAGCTGCAAGAAGGTGTGAATGTCCACCTATAATTCCTGAAAAATGTGTAAAAAAAAGGTGCGAATGCCCAACCATACATCATCAAAAGTAGGAGTGGATGTGTTCGGCTACAAGAAGGTGTGAACGTCCAACCAAAGTTTGTAAAAAGTAGTTAAGAAAAGGTTCGAATATCCAGCCAAACTGTTTGACTGCAAGTAGGTGTGAATGTCAGATCATAATTTGCAAAAAGCTGATGAGAAAAGGTGAGAATGCCCGACTATACACCATCAAATGCGGGAGCGGAGTTGTTCGGCTGTGCGTAGGTGTGAATCTCCAACCATAATTGCTGAAAAATGTGTTAGAAAAGGTAAGAAATCCGGTCCATACATCATCAAAAGCGAGAGAGGTGGTGTTCGGCTGCAAGTAGGTGTGAATGTCCAGCCATACAAGTATGTTGGAGAGGAAGCTGTGAATAGCCGACCATAGTTTGCAAAAAGCGGGTGAGAAAAGGTGCGAATGTCCAGCCATACATGATCAAAACAGGGAGCGGAGGTGTTTGGCTGCGACAAGGTGTGAATGTCCACCCATAATTAATGAAAAGCGGGCAACAAGTAGGTTCGAATGCCCAACCATACATCATCAAAAGCAGGAGTGGATGTGTTCGGCTACAAGAAGGTTTGAATGTCCCAGCATAGATTGTAAAAAGCGGGTAAGAAAAGGTTTGAATGCCCAAACATACACCATCAAAAGAGGAAACGGAGGTGTTCCGCTGTAAGAAGGTGTGAATAGCCGACCATAGTTGGTAAAAAGCGGGTAAGAAAAGGTTAAAATACCCGAATGTACACAATCAATAGCGGGAGCGGATGTGTTCGGCTACAAGAAGGTGTGAAACTCCGACAATGGTTTGTAAAAAGCGGGTAAGAAAAGGTGCGAATGCCCTACAATGTATGATCAAAAGAGGGAGCGGAGGTTTTCGGCTACAAGAAGGTGTGAAAGTCCACCCATGGTTTGTAAAAAGCGGGTAACAAAAGATTCGAATGCCCGACTATACACCATCAAAAACGGGAGCGGAGGTGTTCAGCTACAAGAAGGTGTGAAAGTCCACCCATGGTTTGTAAAAAGCGGGTAAGAAAAGGTTCGAATGCCCGAATATACACCATCAAAAGCGGAAGCGGAGATGTTCGGCTGCAAGAAGGTGTTAACGTCCAACCAAAGTTTGTAAAAAGCAGGGAAAAGCGATAAAAAGCTTTTCGTGAGTTCATGCATTTTATTTTGCTTATAAAATGCATTCCTTCACTCAAACTATGTTAAAACTTATTTGTCCTTCATATTTACCATGTCTAGAAAGATTTAAACAAAAAAACAACGTAGTACTTTGCAGTAAAAGAAAGAGCAAATCTAAAGTTTCAGGAATCCGAGTATAAGCTTGCTTTCATGAGTTCTGCAAGATTTCGGATTTTGCTGTGAAATTAATTGCTTTGCTCAAACCAAGTTAAAACTGCTTTGTACTTCCATATTTATCAATATCGAGATAGAGGAGTGGATGTGTTCGGCTACAAGAAGGTTTGAATGTCCGAGCATAGTTTGCAAAAAGCGGGTAAGAAAAGGTTCGAATGCCCGAACATACACCATCAAAAGAGGGAGCGGAGGTGTTCCACTGTAAGAAGATGTGGATGTCCAACCATAGTTGGTAAAAAGCGGGTAAGAAAAGGTTAAAATACCCGACTGTACACAATCAATAGCGGGAGCGGATGTGTTCGGCTACAAGAAGGTGTGAAAGTCCGACCATGGTTTGTAAAAAGCGGGTAAGAAAAGTTGCGAATGACCGACAATGTATGATCAAAAGAGGGAGCGGTGGTTTTTGGCTACAAGAAGGTTTGAATGTCCGACCATAGTTTGTAAAAAGTGGGTAAGAAAAGGGTGAGAATGCCCGAACATACACCATCAAAAGAGGGAGCGGAGGTGTTCCGCTCTAAGACGGTGTTAATGTCCGACCATAGTTGGTCAAAAGCGGGTAAGAAAAGGTTAAAATACACGACTGTACACAATCAATAGCGGGATTGGAGTTGTTCGGCTACAAGAAGGTGTGAAAGTCCGACCATGGTTTGTAAAAAGCGGGTAAGAAAAGGTTCGAATGCCCAAGTATATACCATCAAAAGCGGAAACGGAGGTGTTCGGCTGCAAGAAGGTGTGAACCTCCGACCAAAGTTTGTAAAAAGCAGTTAAGAAAAGGTTCGAATATCCAACCAAACATAATCAAAAGAGGGAGCAGAGCTGTTCGACTGCAAGTAGGTGTGAATGTCCAGCCATAATTACTCACAAACGGGTAAGAAAAGGTAGCATTGCCAGACCATACATGATCAAAACAGGGAGCGGAGGTGGTTCAGCTGCAAGAAGGTGTGAATGTCCGACTACAGTTTAAATATATTAACAAAAGCGGGAGGAGAGGTCTTCAGATTAGAGTGGTTGAGAATTTCCAACCATAATCTATAAAATGCGGTGAAAAAAAAGGTGTGATAGAACACTAAAAGGTGGAGTGGAAGTGTTCGGCTGCAAGAAGGTGTGAATGTCCGACCATAATTGCTGAAAAATGTGTTAGAAAAGGTAAGAATGCCGGACCATACATCATCAAAAGCGGGAGAGGTGGTGTTCGGCTGCAAAAAGGTGTGAATGTTCGACTAAAGTTTGTAAAAAGCGGGTAAGACAAGGTGCGAATGCCTGACAATGTATGATCAAAAGCAGGAGCGGAGGTGTTCAGCTGCAAGAAGGTCTAAATGTCCATCAATAATTGCTAGAAAACATGAAAGAAAATTTTCGAAAATCAAACCGCAAATGATCATAAGTGGGAGAGGAGGTGTTCAGCTGCAAAAAGGTGTGAATGTCCACCCATAATTCCTGAAAAATGGGTAAAAAAAAGGTGCGAATGCCCAACCATACATCATCAAAAGCAGGAGTGGATGTGTTCGGCTACAAGAAGGTGTGAAAGTCCGACCGTGGTTTGTAAAAAGCGGGTAAGAAAAGGTGCGAATGCCCGACAATGTATGATCAAAAGAGGGGGCGGAGGTGTTCGGCTGCAAGAAGGTGTGAACGTCCGACCAAAGTTTGTAAAAAGCAGTTAAGAAAAGGTTTGAATATCCAACCAAACATAATCAAAAGCGGGAGCAGAGCTGTTCGACTGCAAGTAGGTGTGAATGTCCTCCCGTAATTTCTGAAAAATGCGTAAAAAAAGGTGCGAATGCCCAACCATACATTATCAAAACAGGGAGCGGAGATGGTTCAGCTGCAAGGTGTAAATTTCTGACTAAAGTTTTTAAAAAGCGGTTTAAAAACTGATTTGTCCTTCATAGTTATCCATGTCTAAAAATGTTTGAAGCATAAACTTCCTCATATTACCCTGAATGAGAAAGAACCACACTTGTGATTAAGCCATACGTTCCTTTTGAGGAGTTCTGCATGATTTGGGATTTTGCTATTAAATAAATTCCTTCACTCAAACCGAGTGAAAACTGCTTTTACCTTCATATTTATGAATGTCTAGATCGACTTCAACAAAGAACAACATTGTATTTTGCAGTAGAAGAAGTTGAAATTGATCTAGACATTGATAAATATGAAGTTCAAAGCAGTTTCCACTTGGTTTGAGTGAAGGAATGAATTTTATAGCAAAATCGGAAATCCTGCACTCCTCAAAAGGAACGTATTGCTCAACCAAAGGGATGCTTCTTTCTCATTCAGGGTAATATGAGGAACTTTATGCTTGATACATTTTTAGACATGGATAATTATGAAGGACAAAGCAATTTTAACTTGGTTTGAGCAAAGCAATTCATTTACAGGAAAATCCGAAATCGTGCAGAACTCATGAAAGCAAGCTTTTTCTCGGATTCCTGATCCTCCAGTGTTGCTCTTTCCTATACTGTAAAATACAACGTTATTCTTTGTTGAAATTGATCTAGACATTGATAAATATGTAGGACAAAGCAGTTTTCACTTGGTTTGAGTGAAGGAATTAATTTTATACATAAAATCCCAAATCATGCAGAACGTATGAAAGCAAGCTTATTCTCGGATTCCTGATCCTTCAGTGCTGCTCTTTCTTCTACTGCAAAATACAACGTTGTTCTTTGTTTAAGTCGATGTAGACATTGATAAATATGAAGGACAAAGCAGTTTTAATTTGGTTTGAGTGAAGGAATTCATTTTATAGTAAAATCCCAAATCGTGCAGAACTCATGAAAATAAGCTTATTCTCGGATTCCTAAAACTTTTGATCTGCTCTTTCTTTTACTGCAAATTACAACGGTTTTTTTTTTTTAGATTTATCTAGACATTGATAAATATTAAGGTAATAGCCGTTTTAACATAGTTTGAGTGAAGGAATTAATTTTATAGATAAAATCCCAAATCATGCAGAACTCCTCAAAAGGGGCGTATGGCTTAATCACAAGTGTGGTTCTTTCTCATTCAGGGTAATATGAGAAAGTTTATGCTTGAAATATATGTAAAAATGGGTACATATGAAGGACAAAGCAGTTTTAACTTAGTTTGAGTGAAGGAATTTATTTTATAGCAAAATCCGAAATCGTGCAGAACTCATGAAAGCAAGCTTATACTCGGATTCCTGAAACTTTAGATTTGTTCTTTCTTTTACTGCAAAGTACAACGTTGTTTTTTGTGGAAATCTATCTAGACATTGATAAATACCAGCCGAACATCTCTGCTGTCGCTTTTGATAATTTATGGTTGGGCATTCTTACCTTTTCTTACCCGCATTTTATAAATTATGATCCGACATTCACACCTACTTGCAGTCGAACACCTTCTCTCCCGCTTTTGATGATGTATGGTTGGGCATTCGCACCTTTTTTTACCCATTTTTCAGTAATTATGGATGGACATTCAGCCCTTCTTACAGCCGAAAACCTCCGCTGCCGCTTTTGATGGTTTATAGTCTGGCTTTCGAGCCTTTTCTTCCCCAGTTTTTACAAATTATGGTTGGACATTCAGACCTTGCAGCCGAAAACCTCCGCTCCCACTCTTGATCATACATTGTCGGGCATTCGCACCTTGTCTTACCCGCTTTTTACTAACTTTAGTCGGACATTCACACCTTCTTGCAGCTGAACCACCTCCGCTCCCTGTTTTGATCATGTTTGGTCTGGCAATACTTCCTTTTCTTACCCGTTTGTGAGTAATTATGGCTGGACATTCACATCTTCTTGCAGCGGAACACCTCTCCCGCTTTTGATGATGAATGGTCCGGCATTCTTACCTTTTCTAACACATTTTTCAGCAATTATGGTCGGAGATTCACACCTACTCACAGCCGACCAACACCGCTCCCGCATTTGATGGTGTATAGTCGGGTATTCTCACCCTTTCTCATCAGCTTTTTGCAAATTATGATCTGACATTCACACCTACTTTCAGTCGAACAGCTCTGCTCCCACTTTTGATTATGTTTTGTTGGATATTCGAACATTTTCTTAACTGCTTTTTACAAACTTTGGTCGGACGTTCACACCTTCTTGCAGCTGAACACCACCGCTTCCACTTTTGATGGTGTATATTCGGGCATACAAACCTTTTCTTACCCGCTTTTTGCAAAACTTGGTCAGACTTTCACACTTTGTTGCTGAACAACTCCGCTCCTTCTTTTGATTGTGTACAGTCGGGTATTTTCACCTTTTCTTACCCGCTTTTTACCAACTATGGTCCGGCATTCAAACCTTCTTGTAGCCGAACACCTCCACTCCTGCTTTTGATGATGTATAGTTGGGCATTCGCACCTTTTTTTACCCATTTTTCAGGAATTATGGGTGGACATTCAAACCTTCTTGCCGCTGAACCCCTCCTCTCCCACTTATGATCATTTGCGGTTTGATTTTCGAAAATTTTCTTTCATGTTTTCTAGCAATTATTGATGGACATTTAGACCTTCTTGCAGCTGAACACCTCCGCTCCTGCTTTTGATCATACATTGTCAGGCATTCGCACCTTTTCTAACACATTCTTCAGCAATTATGGTCGGACATTCACACCTTCTTGCAGCCGAACACTTCCGCTCCACCTTTTAGTGTTCTATCACACCTTTTTTTTCACCGCATTTTATAGATTATGGTTGGAAATTCTCAAGCACTCTCATCCGAAGACCTCTCCTCCCGCTTTTGTTAATATATTTAAACTTTAGTCGGACATTCACACCTTCTTGAAGCTGAACCACCTCCGCTCCCTGTTTTGATCATGTATGGTCTGGCAATGCTACCTTTTCTTACCCGTTTGTGAGTAATTATGGCTGGACATTCACACCTACTTGCAGCCGAACACCACCTCTCTCGCTTTTGATGATGTATGGACCGGCATTCTTACCTTTTCTAACACATTTTTCAGCAATTATGGTCGGAGATTCACACCTACTCACAGCCGAAACACTCCGCTCCCGCATTTGATGGTGTATAGTCGGGCATTCTCACCCTTTCTCATCAGCTTTTTGCAAATTATGATCTGACATTCACACCTACTTGCAGTCGAACAGCTCTGCTCCCGCTTTTGATGTTTGGTTGGATATTCGAACCTTTTCTTAATACACCTTTTCTTAGCCTAACACATCCGCTCCCGTAATTGATTGTGTACAGTCGGGTATTTTAACCTTTTCTTACCCGCTTTTTACCAACTATGGTCGGACATTCAAACCTTCTTGTAGCCGAACACATCCACTCCTGCTTTTGATGATGTGTGGTTGGGCATTCAAACCTACTTGTTTCCCACTTTTCATTAATTATGGGTGGACATTCACACCTTGTCGCATCCAAACACCTCCGCTCCCTGTTTTGATCATGTATGGTTTGACATTTGCAACTTTTCTCACCGGCTTTTTGCAAACTATGGTCGGCTATTCACAGATTCCTCTCCACCATACTTGTATGGTGGGATATTCACACCCACTTGCATCCGAAGACCTCCACCCCCACTTTTGTTAATATTTAGTCGGTCATTCGCACCTTACCCGCTTTTGGCAAACTATGGCCTTCTTGCAGCCAAACACCTCTGATCTCGCTTTTGATGATGTAAGGTTGGGCATTCAGACCTTGCTTCACCTGCTTTTCACCAAATATTGTCGGACATTCACACCTTCTTGCAGCCGAACACTTCCGCTCCACCTTTTAGTGTTCTATCACACCTTTTTTTTCACCGCATTTTATAGATTATGGTTTGAAATTCTCAACCACTCTCATCCGAAGACCTCTCCTCCCGCTTTTGTTAATATATTTGAACTTTAGTCGGACATTCACACCTTCTTGCAGCTGAACCACCTCTGCTCCCTGTTTTGATCATGTATGGTCTGGCAATGCTACCTTTTCTTACCCGTTTGTGAGTAATTATGGCTGGACATTCACACCTTTTTGCAGCCGAACACCACCTCTCCCGCTTTTGATGATGTGTGGTCCGGCATTCTTACCTTTTCTAACACATTTTTCAGCAATTATGGTCGGACATTCACACCTTCTTGCAGCCGAACACTTCCGCTCCACCTTTTAGTGTTCTATCACACCTTTTTTTTCACCGCATTTTATAGATTATTGTTGGAAATTCTCATACACTCTCATCCGAAGACCTCTCCTCCTGCTTTTGTTAATATATTTGAACTTTAGTTGGACATTCACACCTTCTTGCAGCTGAACCACCTCCGCTCCCTGTTTTGATCATGTATGGTCTGGCAATGCTACCTTTTCTTACCCGTTTGTGAGTAATAATGACTGGACATTCACACCTACTTGCAGCCGAACACCACCTCTCTCGCTTTTGATGATGTATGGACCGGCATTCTTACCTTTTCTAACACATTTTTCAGCAATTATGGTCGGACATTCACACCTATTCAGAGCCGAACACCTCCGCTCCAGCATTTGATGGTGTATACTATACACTGTATAGTAAGGCATTCTCACCTTTTCTCATCAGCTTTTTGCAAATTATGATCTGACATTCACACCTGCTTTTGATAATGTATGGTTTGTCATTCGCACCTTTTTTTACCCATTTTTCATGAATTATGGGAGGACATTCACACCTTCTTGCAGCCGAACACCTCCTCTCCCGCTTATGATCATGTGCGGTTTGATATTCGAAAATTTTCTTTCATGTTTTCTAGCAATTATTGATGGACATTCAGACCTTCTTGCAGCTGAACACCTCCGCTCCCGCTTTTGATGGTGTATAGTCGGGCTTTCCAGCCTTTTCTTCCCCGGTTTTTACAAATTGTGGTTGGACATTCAGACCTTCTTGCAGCTGAACACCTCCGCTCCCTCTTTTGATGGTGTATGTTCGGGCATTCAAACCTTTTCTTACCCACTTTTTACAAACTATGGTCGGATATTCAAACCTTCTTGTAGCCGAACACATCCACTCCTGCTTTTGATGATGTATGGTTGGGCATTCAAACCTACTTGTTGCCCGCTTTTTACTATGGTTGGCCATTCACAGCTTCCTCTCCACCATACTTGTATGATGGGATGTTCACACCCACTTGCATCCACTTTTGTTGATATTTAGTCGGTCATTCGCACCTTACCCGCTTTTGGCAAACTATGGCCTTCTTGCAGCCAAACACCTCTGATCTCGCTTTTGATGATGTAAGGTTGGGCATTCAGACCTTGCTTCACCTGCTTTTCACCAAATATAGTCGGACATTCACACCTTCTTGCAGCCGAACACTTCCGCTCCACCTTTTAGTGTTCTATGGGGCATTCACACCTTTTTTTTCACCGCATTTTATAGATTACGGTTGGAAATTCTCACCCACTCTCCTCCCGCTTTTTTTAATATACAGTCAGGCATTCGAACCTTTTCTTACCCGCTTTTTACAAATTATGGTCGGACATTCACACCTACTTGCAGCCGAATATTTCCGCTCCACCTTTTAGTGATGTATGGTTGGCATTTGCACCTTTTCTTACCCTCTTTTTATACTGATTGCTGAAGATTAAGTTGTTCTTTCTCAAACTACAAAATTTTTTTTATTGTTGAAACTTGATTTGAAGTGGATAAATAAAGAGGACAAACAGTTTTAAGTCAGGCTGATAGAAGGAATTAAATTTTTAGCAAAATCTGTACTTCGTCATATGTCGAGAGATGCTTATTGCTGAAGAAGTTCTTTCTCATTCTACAAAGTACAACGTTGTTTATCGTTGAAACTTGATTAGACATGAATAAATATGAAGGACAAAGCAGTCTTAACTTGGTTTAAGTTAAGGAATTCGTTTTATAGGAGAATCCGAATTCGTGCATAACTCGTAAAATAGAGCTTATTTTCGGATTCCTGAAGAATGAGTCTGGTTCTTTCTCATAATACAAAGTTTGTTGTTTATTGTTGAAACTTCATCAGAAGTGAAGAAATAAATGAATGCCTATCAACAAATGTGGGATCTAAACTCTAGTGCTTCCTCTAAAATAATTTCCATCCATCCATCATCTGCCGCTTATCCGGGGGTCGGGTCGCGGGGGCAGCAGCTTGAGTAGAGAAACCCAGACGTCTCTGTCCCCGGCCACTTCCTCCAGCTCTTCCGGGGGGACCCCGAGGCGTTCCCAGGCCAGCCGAGAGACATAGTCTCTCCAGCGTGTCCTGGGTCTTTCCCGGGGTCTCCTCCCAGTGGGACGTGCCCGGAACACCTCCCCAGGGAGGCGCCCAGGGGGCATCCTAACCAGATGCCCGAGCCACCTCATCTGACTCCTCTCAATGCGGAGGAGCAGCGGTTCTACTCCGAGCCCCTCCCGGATGACTGAGCTTCTCACCCTATCTCTAAGGGAGAGCCCAGACACCCTGCGGAGGAAATCCATTTCGGCCGCTTGTATTCGCGATCTTCTTCTTTCGGTCACTACCCACAACTCGTGACCATAGGTGAGGATGGGAACGTAGATTGACCAGTAAGTAGAGAGCTTTGCCTTCTGGCTCAGCTCCCTCTTCACAACGACGGGTCGGTGCAGAGCCCGCAACACTGCAGACGCCGCACCGATCCGCCCGTCAATCTCCCGCTCCATTCGTCCCTCACTCGTTAACAAGACCCCGAGATACTTGAACTCCTCCACTTGGGGAAGGATCTCATTCCCGACCCGGAGAGAGCATTCCACCCTTTTCCGGCTGAGAACCATAGTCTCGGATTTGGAGGTGCTGATTCTCATCCCAGCCGCTTCACACTCGGCTGCAAATCGCTCCAGTGAGAGCTGAAGGTCACGGCCTGACGACGCTAACAGAACCACATCATCTGCAAAAAGCAGAGACCCGATTCTGAGGTCGCCAAATCGGACACCCTCAACGCCCTGGCTGCGCCTAGAAATTCTGTCCATAAAAGTTAGGAACAGAATCGGTGACAAAGGGCAGCCCTGACGGAGTCCAACTCTCACCGGAAACGTATCCGACTTACTGCCGGCAATGCGGACCAAACTCTGGCACCGGTCATACAGAGACCGAACGGCCCCTATCAAGGGGTCCGGCACTCCATATTCCCGGAGCACCCCCCACAGGACTCCACGAGGGACACGGTCGAACGCTTTCTCCAAGTCCACAAAACACATGTAGACTGGTTGGGCGAACTCCCATGCACCCTCCAGGATCCTGCCGAGGGTATAGAGCTGGTCCACTGTTCCACGGCCAGGACGAAAGCCACACTGCATCTCCTGAATCCGAGGCTCGATTATCCGACGGATCCTCCTCTCCAATACCCCCGAATAGACCTTACCAGGGAGGCTGAGGTGTGTGATACCCCTATAGTTGGAACACACCCTCCGGTCCCCCTTTTTAAAGAGGGGGACCACCACCCCAATCTGCCAGTCCAGAGGCACTGTCCCCGATGTCCACGCGATGCTGCAGAGGCGTGTCAGCCAAGACAGCCCTACAACATCCAGAGCCTTGAGAAACTCAGGACGGACCTCATCCACCCCCGGGGCCTTGCCACCGAGGAGCTTTTTGACCACCTCGGCAACCTCAGCCCCAGAAATGGGAGGCCCCGTCTCCGAGCTCTCCGACTCTGCCTCTTCCGAGCACGTGTTGGTAGGATTGAGGAGTTCCTCGAAGTACTCCCCCCACCGACTCACAACATCCCTAGTTGAGGTCAGCAAAGCCCCGTCCCCACTGTAAACAGTGTTGACTGTGAGCCGCTTCCCCCCCCTGAGACGCCGGATGGTGGACCAGAATCTCTTCGAGGCCGTCCGGAAATCGTTCTCCATGGTCTCACCGAACTCCTCCCAGGCCCGAGTTTTTGCCTCAGCAACCGCCGAAGCCGCGGCCCGTCTGGCCTGTCGGTACCTATCAGCTGCTTCCAGGGTCCCACTGGCCAAAAAGGCCCGATAGGACTCCTTCTTCAGCTTGACGGCTTCCCTCACCACTGGTGTCCACCAGCAGGTTCGAGGGTTGCCGCCACGACAGGCACCGACCACCTTACGGCCACAACTCCGATCAGCTGCCTCGGCAATGGAGTCACGGAACATGGCCCATTCGGACTCAATGTCCCCCACCTCCCCCGGGATATGGTTGAAGCTCTGCCGGAGGTGGGAGTTAAAGCTCCTTCTGACGGGGGATTCTGACAAACGCTCCCAGCAGACCCTCACAATACGTTTGGGCCTGCCAGGTCTGATCGGCATCCTCCCCCACCAGCGGAGCCAACTCACCACCAGGTGAGGGTGTCCTGGTGCCAAGTGCACATATGGACACCCTTATGTCTGAACATGGTGTTCGTTATGGACAGTCCATGACCAGCACAGAAGTCCAACAACATAACACCACTCTGGTTCAGATCGGGGGGGCCGTTCCTCTCAATCACACCCCTCCAGGTCTCACTGTCATTGCCCACGTGAGCATTGAAGTCCCCCAGCAGAACGAGGGAGTCTCCGGTAGGAGCATTCTCCAGTGCCTCCCCCAGAGACTCCAAAAAGGGTGGGTACTCTGAACTGCTGTTTGGCGCATAGGCACAAACAACAGTCAGGACTCGTCCCCCCACCCGAAGGCGGAGGGAGGCTACCCTCTCGTTCACTGGGGTAAACCCCAATGTACTGGCACACAGCCGGGGGGCAATAAGTATGCCCACACCTGCTCTGCGCCTCTCACCACGGGCAACTCCAGAGTGGAAGAGAGTCCAACCCCTCTCAAGAGGACTGGTTCCAGAGCCCGAGCCGTGCGTCGAGGTGAGTCCGACTATATCTAGCCGGAACCGCTCAGCCTCGCGCACCAGCTCCGGCTCCTTCCCCAACAGAGAGGTGACATTCTAAAATAATTTCCTTTCTCAATTCAGAAATTTGTGTGTGTAAGTCACAACACCCGTGACACCAAAACGGCTTTCTTTTCTCTCTTTTCTCTACACTCTACACTGTGAGCACACACACCAAATCAGAAAGGCTTTTTTCTCTCTTTTCTACATTATGGACTGGGGGGACACAAAACCGCTCTCTCTTTTTTTTTTTGATTGTGTGCCAGGGCGTTGTCTCACGTATTAGATTATGCTTAAGATACGAATGGGTTTATCAGTCACATCAGAATCCATACATACTGATCCTCCCGTAATAAAATGGTCGGATCTTATCAAACACACTTTGTTTCTTGTGACAATCAAGTCAGCGAAACAGCGTATACACGTCAAGACCCTGAATCAAGTTTGCCACAAGAACTCATAAGTTTGGCAGTATTGCTCTGCCGTCAGCAATCATATACCCATTTTATTTTCGTGAGACATGTGCAGGCACCTGTTCATCTACTGTTCTATCACTATGAATTAGTTTATCTATTATCAATAAGGATACTTCTACAACTACTATCAAAGTATGTCCGGACTTCTTATGTTGTCAGTTGCTATATATGAATAAGTGGGTAGCTACTGACAAGCATTAAGCATGTCACACAGCCCAAACATATAACATTTCAGGACACACCACACAGTTAACAACCACAGTGAAGCGTGTCAAAGCCCAAACATGTAACATTCAACAGGACACTTACACAACACATTCAAATCAAACAGTCAGACAACATACAAGAACATATACCCCAGCCAGCATTGCTCCTTGCCTATTTTCCTACAGCTCACTATGTGTGTGCACACCTTTATTCACAAACTCTTCAACTTATACTCTTTTACCGAAGCTGCTACAGCTCGATTGGCCGAATACCCTTAGATCCTATTTCGGTGAATTTGACATCTGCCTTACATGTAACAGATTAGCGGTTTAGCAGTTTTAATTTAGTTTGAGTGAAGGAATTCATTTTATAGCAAAATCCGAAATCGTGAAGAACTCATGAAAGTAAGCTTATTCTCGGATTCCTGAAACTTTAGATTTGCTCTTTCTTTTACTGCAAAGTACAACGTTGTTTTTTTTTTTTGACAGTTTTAACATAGTTTGAGTGAAGGAATTCATTTTATAGATAAAATCCCAAGAGTCTGCTGAGAAAAGAGAGTGAATGCGAAGTAGACTTTAACACGGCTCTGGGAGCGAGCAGAGTGTGGGCTAAGCGGGAGAATTGCTTGAAAGAAACGCGACACCGAATGAGCGGTCAGAACAAAGCCTCAATACGGTGTTCCCGTGGTGTTTTTGTTGCTGCCTTGTCTTTTGCACAGAGTAAAAGACAAGGCAGCCATCGAATAGGGCCCGATTGTTCCTACTTGGTCAGCCGAGGAGCAAGGGGGGGGAGAAAGCGTCTCAATCAAGCAAAGCTCACCATGGGGAAGGTGGCTATGCCAACTAGCCTGATGCCCTGCTCCCGCAGTGACGGATAATCGTACTCTGGTTTCTCTTCATAACGTACAACTCTTTCGCCTTTTATTAAAGACTTCCGTGGAGAGCAGCACTAATGAGTTGTTTCTATTTTTGGCAGGCTTTACCTGCGGGTGAAGCCCTTTCTGTTTGTGCAAAAAAAATCTTGTTACTGTGCAGAGTGACTTCTCTGAGTAGAGTCGCCTTACCTGTTGCGACTGTGCCGATGTTTGAAGCTGGAGTGCAAAGGTGTTGCTTGAATGGTGCTTGCTGGAGCGTGCGGGAGTGCAAAGTTATACCATTTAAAAGGGCTGAAGAGTGCTCATTGCAGCGGGTGGGCCATAGTAAAAAGCGGTTGAGAAAAGGTGCGAATGTCAAACAATACATGATCAAAATAGGGAGCGGAGGTGTTTGGCCGCGACAAGGTGTGAATGTCCACCCATAATTAATGAAAAGCGGGCAACGAGTAGGTTCGAATGCCCAACCATACATCATCAAAAGCAGGAGTGGATGTGTTCGGCTACAAGAAGGTTTGAATGTCTGACCATAGTTTGTAAAAAGCGGGTAAGAAAAGGTTCGAATGCCCGAACATACACCATCAAAGGAGGGAGCGGAGGTGTTCCGCTGTAAGAAGGTGTGAATGTCCGACCATAGTTGGTAAAAAGCGGGTAAGAAAAGGTTAAAATACCCGACTGTACACAATCAATAGCGGGAGCGGAGTTATTCGGCTACTAAAAGGTGTGAAAGTCCGACCATGGTTTGTAAAAAGCGGGTAAGAAAAGGTTCGAATGCCCGACAATGTATGATCAAAAGAGGGAGCAGAGGTTTTCGGTTGAAAGAAGGTCTGAATGTCCAACCATAATTTGTAAAAACTGGGGAAGAAAACGCTCGAAAGCCCGACTATACACCATCAACAGCTGGAGCGGAGGTGTTCAGCTGCAAGAAGGTCTGAATGTCCATCAATAATTGCTAGAAAACATGAAAGAGAATTTTCGAATATCAAACCAAACATGATCATAAGCGGGAGAGGAGGTGTTCAGCTGCAAGAAGGTGTGAATGTCCACCCATAATTCCTGAAAAATCGGTAAAAAAAGGGTGCGAATGCCCAACCATACATCATCAAAAGCGGAAGCGGAGGTGTTTTGCTTCAAGAAGACATGAACGTCCAACCAAAGTTGGTAAAAAGCACTTAAGAAAAGGTTTGAATATCTAACCAAACATAATCAAAAGCGGGAGCAGAGCTTTTCGACTGCAAGTAGGTGTGAATGTCCAGCCATAATTACTCACAAACGGGTAAGAAAAGGTAGCATTGCCAGACCATACATGATCAAAACAGGGAGCGGAGGTGGTTCAGCTGCAAGAAGGTGTGAATGTCCGACTACAGTTTAAATATATTAACAAAAGCGGGAGGAGAGGTCTTCGGATTAGAGTGGTTGAGAATTTCCAACCATAATCTATAAAATGCGGTGAAAAAAAAGGTGTGATAGAACACTAAAAGGTGGAGTGGAAGTGTTCGGCTGCAAGAAGGTGTGAATGTCCGACCATAGTTGGTAAAAAGCGGGTAAGAAAAGGTTAAAATACCCGACTGTACACAATCAATAGCGGGAGCGGAGTTATTCGGCTACTAAAAGGTTTGAAAGTCCGACCATGGTTTGTAAAAAGCGGGTAAGAAAAGGTTCGAATGCCCGACAATGTATGATCAAAAGAGGGAGCAGAGGTTTTCGGTTGAAAGAAGGTCTGAATGTCCAACCATAATTTGTAAAAACTGGGGAAGAAAACGCTCGAAAGCCCGACTATACACCATCAACAGCTGGAGCGGAGGTGTTCAGCTGCAAGAAGGTCTGAATGTCCATCAATAATTGCTAGAAAACATGAAAGAGAATTTTCGAATATCAAACCAAACATGATCATAAGCGGGAGAGGAGGTGTTCAGCTGCAAGAAGGTGTGAATGTCCACCCATAATTCCTGAAAAATCGGTAAAAAAAGGGTGCGAATGCCCAACCATACATCATCAAAAGCGGAAGCGGAGGTGTTCGGCTTCAAGAAGACATGAACGTCCAACCAAAGTTGGTAAAAAGCAGTTAAGAAAAGGTTTGAATATCTAACCAAACATAATCAAAATCAATGTATGATCAAAAGCGGAAGCGGAGGTGTTCGACTGCAAGTAGGTGTGAATGTCAGATCATAATTTGCAAAAAGCTGATGAGAAAGGGTGAGAATGCCCGACTATACACAATCAAATGCGGGAGCGGAGTTGTTCGGCTGTGAGTAGGTGTAAATCTTCGACCATAATTGCTGAAAAATGTGTTAGAAAAGGTAAGAATGCCGGTCCATACATCATCAAAAGCGGGAGAGGTGGTGTTCGGCTGCAAGTAGGTGTGAATGTGCGACTAAAGTTTATAACAAGCGTGTAAGACAAGATACTATTGCCAGACCATACATGATCAAAACAGGGAGCGGAGGTGGTTCGGCTGCAAGAAGGTGTGAATGTGCGACTAAAGTTTATAAGAAGCGGGTAAGACAAGGTGCGAATGCCCGACAATGTATGATCAAAAGAGGGAGCGGAGGTTTTCGGCTGCAAGGTCTGAATGTCCAACCATAATTTGTAAAAATCAGGGAAGAAAAGGCTCGAAAGCCCGACTATACACCATCAAAAGCGGGAGCGGAGGTGTTCAGCTGCAAGTAGGTGTGAATTTCAGATCATAATTTGCAAAAAGCTGATGAGAAAGGGTGAGAATGCCCGACTGTACACCATCAAATTTGGGAGCGGAGGTGTTCGAAAGTGAGTAAGTGTGAATGTCCGACCATAATTGTTGAAAAATGTGTTAGAAAAGTAAGAATGCAGGACAATTCATCACTCAAAAGCGGGAGAGGTGTTTGGCTGCAAGAACCAGTGAATGTCCAGCCATAATTACTCACAAACGGGTAAGAAAAGGTAGTATTGCCAGACCATACATGATCGAAACATGGAGCGGAGGTGGTTCAGCTGCAAGGTGTGAATGTCTGACTATAGTTTGTAAAAAGCGGGTAAGACAAGGTGCGAATGCCCGACAATGTATGATCAAAAGCGGGAGCGGAGTTGTTCAGCTGCAAGAAGGTCTGAATGTCCAACCATAATTGCTAGAAAACATGAAAGAAAATTTTCGAAAATCAAACCGCACATGATCATAAGTGGGAGAGGAGGTGTTCAGCTGCAAGAAGGTGTGAATGTCCACCCATAATTCTTGAAAAATGGGTAAAAAAAAGGTGCGAATGCCCAACCATACATCATCATAAGCAGGAGTGGATATGTTCGGCTACAAGAAGGTGTGAACATCCAACCAAAGTTTTTTAAAAAGCAGTTAAGAAAAGGTTCGAATATCCAACCAAACATAATCAAAAGTGGGAGCAGAGCTGTTCGACTTCAAGTAGGTGTGAATGTCAGATCATAATTTGCAAAAAAGCTGATGAGAAAGGATGAGAATGCCCGACTATACACCATCAAATGCGGGAGCGGAGTTGTTCGGCTGTGAGTAGGTGTGAATCTCCAATCATAATTGCTGAAAAATGTGTTAGAAAAGGTAAGAATGCCAGTCCATACATCATCAAAAGCGAGAGAGGTGGTGTTCGGTTGCAAGTAGGTGTGAATGTCCAGCCATAATTACTCACAAACGGGTAAGAAAAGGTAGTATTGCCAGACCATACATGATCAAAACAGGGAGCGGAGTTGGTTCAGCTGCAAGAAAGAGTAAATGTCTGCCTAAAGTTCAAATATATTCACAATAGCGGTAGGAGAGGTCTTCGGATGAGAGTGGTTGAGAATTTCCAACCATAATCTATAAAATGCGGTGAAAAAAAAGGTGTGATAGAACACTAAAAGGTGGAGCGGAAGTGTTCGGCTGCAAGAAGGTGTGAATGTCCGACTATATTTGGTGAAAAGCAGGTGAAGCAAGGTCTGAATGCCCAACCTCACATCATCAAAAGCTAGATCAGAGGTGTTTGGCTGCAAGAAGGCCATAGTTTGCCAAAAGCGGGTAAGGTGCGAATGACCGACTAAATATCAACAAAAGTGGGGGCGGAGGTCTTCGGATGCAAGTGGGTGTGAATATCCCACCATACAAGAATGGTGGAGAGGAAGCTGTGAATGGCCGACCATAGTAAAAAGCGGGTGAGAAAAGGTGCGAATGTCAAACCATACATGATCAAAACAGGGAGCGGAGGTGTTTTGCTGCGACAAGGTGTGAAAATCCACCCATAATATATGAAAAGCGGGCAACAAGTAGGTTCGACTGCCCAGCCATACATCATCAAAAGCAGGAGTGGATGTGTTCGGCTACAAGAAGGTTTGAATGTCTGACCATAGTTTGTAAATGTGGGTAAGAAAAGGTTCGAATGCCCGAACATACACCATCAAAGGAGGGGGCGGAGGTGTTCCGCTGTAAGAAGGTGTGAATGTCCGACCATAGTTGGTAGAAAGCGGGTAAGAAAAGGTTAAAATACCCGACTGTACACAATCAATAGCGGGAGCGGAGTTGTTCGGCTACTAACAGGTGTGAAAGTCCGACCATGGTTTGTAAAAAGCGAGTAAGAAAAGGTGCGAATGCCCGACAATGTATGATCAAAAGCGGAAGCGGAGGTGTTCGGCTGGAAGAAGGTGTGAACGTCAGATCATAATTTGAAAAAAACTGATGAGAAAGGGTGAGAATGCCCGACTATACACCATCAAATGCAGGAGCGGAGTTGTTCGGCTGTGAGTAGGTGTGAATCTCCGACCATAATTGCTGAAAAATGTGTTAGAAAAGGTAAGAATGCCGGTCCATACATCTGGCTGCAAAAAGGTGTGAATGTTCGACTAAAGTTTGTAAAAAGCTGGTAAGACAAGGTGCGAATGCCTGACAATGTATGATCAAAAGCAGGAGCGGAGGTGTTCAGCTGCAAGAAGGTCTAAATGTCCATCAATAATTGCTAGAAAACATGAAAGAAAATTTTCCAAAATCAAACCGCACATGATGATAAGTGGGAGAGGAGGTTTTCAGCTGCAAGAAGGTGTGAATGTCCACCTATAATTCCTGAAAAATGTGTAAAAAAAAGGTGCGAATGCCCAACCATACATCATCAAAAGTAGGAGTGGATGTGTTCGGCTACAAGAAGGTGTGAACGTCCAACCAAAGTTTGTAAAAAGTAGTTAAGAAAAGGTTCGAATATCCAGCCAAACTGTTTGACTGCAAGTAGGTGTGAATGTCAGATCATAATTTGCAAAAAGCTGATGAGAAAAGGTGAGAATGCCCGACTATACACCATCAAATGCGGGAGCGGAGTTGTTCGGCTGTGCGTAGGTGTGAATCTCCAACCATAATTGCTGAAAAATGTGTTAGAAAAGGTAAGAAATCCGGTCCATACATCATCAAAAGCAAGAGAGGTGGTGTTCGGCTGCAAGTAGGTGTGAATGTCCAGCCATACAAGTATGTTGGAGAGGAAGCTGTGAATAGCCGACCATAGTTTGCAAAAAGCGGGTGAGAAAAGGTGCGAATGTCCAGCCATACATGATCAAAACAGGGAGCGGAGGTGTTTGGCTGCGACAAGGTGTGATTGTCCACCCATAATTAATGAAAAGCGGGCAACAAGTAGGTTCGAATGCCCAACCATACATCATCAAAAGCAGGAGTGGATGTGTTCGGCTACAAGAAGGTTTGAATGTCCCAGCATAGATTGTAAAAAGCGGGTAAGAAAAGGTTTGAATGCCCAAACATACACCATCAAAAGAGGAAACGGAGGTGTTCCGCTGTAAGAAGGTGTGAATAGCCGACCATAGTTGGTAAAAAGCGGGTAAGAAAAGGTTAAAATACCCGAATGTACACAATCAATAGCGGGAGCGGATGTGTTCGGCTACAAGAAGGTGTGAAACTCCGACAATGGTTTGTAAAAAGCGGGTAAGAAAAGGTGCGAATGCCCTACAATGTATGATCAAAAGAGGGAGCGGAGGTTTTCGGCTACAAGAAGGTGTGAAAGTCCACCCATGGTTTGTAAAAAGCGGGTAACAAAAGATTCGAATGCCCGACTATACACCATCAAAAACGGGAGCGGAGGTGTTCAGCTACAAGAAGGTTTGAAAGTCCACCCATGGTTTGTAAAAAGCGGGTAAGAAAAGGTTCGAATGCCCGAATATACACCATCAAAAGCGGAAGCGGAGATGTTCGGCTGCAAGAAGGTGTTAACGTCCGACCAAAGTTTGTAAAAAGCAGGGAAAAGCGATAAAAAGCTTTTCGTGAGTTCATGCATTTTATTTTGCTTATAAAATGCATTCCTTCACTCAAACTATGTTAAAACTTATTTGTCCTTCATATTTACCATGTCTAGAAAGATTTAAACAAAAAAACAACGTAGTACTTTGCAGTAAAAGAAAGAGCAAATCTAAAGTTTCAGGAATCCGAGTATAAGCTTGCTTTCATGAGTTCTGCAAGATTTCGGATTTTGCTGTGAAATTAATTGCTTTGCTCAAACCAAGTTAAAACTGCTTTGTCCTTCCATATTTATCAATATCGAGATAGAGGAGTGGATGTGTTCGGCTACAAGAAGGTTTGAATGTCCGAGCATAGTTTGCAAAAAGCGGGTAAGAAAAGGTTCGAATGCCCGAACATACACCATCAAAAGAGGGAGCGGAGGTGTTCCACTGTAAGAAGATGTGGATGTCCAACCATAGTTGGTAAAAAGCGGGTAAGAAAAGTTGCGAATGACCGACAATGTATGATCAAAAGAGGGAGCGGTGGTTTTTGGCTACAAGAAGGTTTGAATGTCCGACCATAGTTTGTAAAAAGTGGGTAAGAAAAGGGTGAGAATGCCCGAACATACACCATCAAAAGAGGGAGCGGAGGTGTTCCGCTCTAAGACGGTGTTAATGTCCGACCATAGTTGGTCAAAAGCGGGTAAGAAAAGGTTAAAATACACAACTGTACACAATCAATAGCGGGATTGGAGTTGTTCGGCTACAAGAAGGTGTGAAAGTCCGACCATGGTTTGTAAAAAGCGGGTAAGAAAAGGTTCGAATGCCAAAGTATATACCATCAAAAGCGGAAACGGAGGTGTTCGGCTGCAAGAAGGTGTGAACCTCCGACCAAAGTTTGTAAAAAGCAGTTAAGAAAAGGTTCGAATATCCAACCAAACATAATCAAAAAAGGGAGCAGAGCTGTTCGACTGCAAGTAGGTGTGAATGTCCAGCCATAATTACTCACAAACGGGTAAGAAAAGGTAGCATTGCCAGACCATACATGATCAAAACAGGGAGCGGAGGTGGTTCAGCTGCAAGAAGGTGTGAATGTCCGACTACAGTTTAAATATATTAACAAAAGCGGGAGGAGACGTCTTCGGATTAGAGTGGTTGAGAATTTCCAACCATAATCTATAAAATGCGGTGAAAAAAAAGGTGTGATAGAACACTAAAAGGTGGAGTGGAAGTGTTCGGCTGCAAGAAGGTGTGAATGTCCGACCATAATTGCTGAAAAATGTGTTAGAAAAGGTAAGAATGCCGGACCATACATCATCAAAAGCGGGAGAGGTGGTGTTCGGCTGCAAAAAGGTGTGAATGTTCGACTAAAGTTTGTAAAAAGCGGGTAAGACAAGGTGCGAATGCCTGACAATGTATGATCAAAAGCAGGAGCGGAGGTGTTCAGCTGCAAGAAGGTCTAAATGTCCATCAATAATTGCTAGAAAACATGAAAGAAAATTTTCTAAAATCAAACCGCAAATGATCATAAGTGGGAGAGGAGGTGTTCAGCTGCAAAAAGGTGTGAATGTCCACCCATAATTCCTGAAAAATGGGTAAAAAAAAGGTGCGAATGCCCAACCATACATCATCAAAAGCAGGAGTGGATGTGTTCGGCTACAAGAAGGTGTGAAAGTCCGACCGTGGTTTGTAAAAAGCGGGTAAGAAAAGGTGCGAATGCCCGACAATGTATGATCAAAAGAGGGAGCGGAGGTGTTCGGCTGCAAGAAGGTGTGAACGTCCGACCAAAGTTTGTAAAAAGCAGTTAAGAAAAGGTTTGAATATCCAACCAAACATAATCAAAAGCGGGAGCAGAGCTGTTTGACTGCAAGTAGGTGTGAATGTCAGATCATAATTTGTAAAAAGCTGATGAGAAAGGGTGAGAATGCCCGACTATACACCATCAAATGCGGGAGCGGAAGTGTTCGGCTGTGAGTAGGTGTGAATCTCCGACCATAATTGCTGATAAATGTGTTAGAACAGACTAGAATGCCGGACCATACATCATCAAAAGCGGGAGAATTTGTGTTCGGCTGCAAGTAGGTGTGAATGTCCAGCCATAATTACTGACAAATGGGTAAGAAAAGGTTGTATTGCCAGACCATACATGATCAAAACAGGGAGCGGAGGTGGTTCAGCTGCAAAGTGTAAATTTCTGACTAAAGTTTATAAAAAGCGGGTAAGACAAGGTGCGAATGCCCGACAATGTATGATCAAAAGTGGGAGCGGAGGTTTTCGGCTGAAAGGTCTGAATGTCCAACCATAATTTGTAAAAACCGGGGAAGAAAAGGCTTGAAAGCCCGACTATACACCATCAAAAGCGGGAGCTTAGGTGTTCCGCTGTAAGGTGTGAATGTCCGACCATAGTTGGTAAAAAGCGGGTAATAAAAGGTTAAAATACCCGAATGTACACAATCAAAAGACGGAGCGGAGTTGTTCAGCTAAGAGAAGGTGTGAAAGTCCGACCATGGTTTGTAAAAAGCGGGTAAGAAAAGGTTCGTATGCCCGAATATACACCATCAAAAGAGGGGGTGGAGGTGTTCGGCTGCAAGAAAGTGTGAACGTCCGACCAAAGTTTGTAAAAAGCAGTTAAGAAATGGTTCGAATATCTAACCAAACATAATAAAAAGCGGGAGCAGAGCTGTTCGACTGCAAGTACGTGTGAATGTCAGATCATAATTTGCAAAAAGCTGATGAGAAAGGGTGAGAAGTCCCAACTTTACAACATCAAATGCGGTAGCGGGGTTGTTCGGTATTAAGTAGGTGTGAATCTCCGACCATAATTGCTGAAAAATGTGTTAGAAAAGGTAAGAATGCCGGTCCATACATCATCAAAAGCGGGAGAGGTGGTGTTCGGCTGCAAGTAGGTGTGAATGTGCGACTAAAGTTTATAACAAGCGTGTAAGACAAGATACTATTGCCAGACCATACATGATCAAAACAGGGAGCGGAGGTGGTTCAGCTGCAAGAAGGTGTGAATGTGCGACTAAAGTTTATAAGAATCGGGTAAGACAAGGTGCGAATGCCCGACAATGTATGATCAAAAGAGGGAGCGGAGGTTTTCGGCTGAAAGGTCTGAATGTCCAACCATAATTTGTAAAAACCGGGGAAGAAAAGGCTTGAAAGCCCGACTATACACCATCAAAAGCGGGAGCGGAGGTGTTCCGCTGTAAGGTGTGAATGTCCGACCATAGTTGGTAAAAAGCGGGTAATAAAAGGTTAAAATACCCGAATGTACACAATCAAAAGACGGAGCGGAGTTGTTCAGCTAAGAGAAGGTGTGAAAGTCCGACCATGGTTTGTAAAAAGCGGGTAAGAAAAGGTTCGTATGCCCGAATATACACCATCAAAAGAGGGGGTGGAGGTGTTCGGCTGCAAGAAAGTGTGAACGTCCGACCAAAGTTTGTAAAAAGCAGTTAAGAAATGGTTCGAATATCTAACCAAACATAATAAAAAGCGGGAGCAGAGCTGTTCGACTGCAAGTACGTGTGAATGTCAGATCATAATTTGCAAAAAGCTGATGAGAAAGGGTGAGAAGTCCCAACTTTACAACATCAAATGCGGTAGCGGGGTTGTTCGGCATTAAGTAGGTGTGAATCTCCGACCATAATTGCTGAAAAATGTGTTAGAAAAGGTAAGAATGCCGGTCCATACATCATCAAAAGCGGGAGAGGTGGTGTTCGGCTGCAAGTAGGTGTGAATGTGCGACTAAAGTTTATAACAAGCGTGTAAGACAAGATACTATTGCCAGACCATACATGATCAAAACAGGGAGCGGAGGTGGTTCAGCTGCAAGAAGGTGTGAATGTGCGACTAAAGTTTATAAGAATCGGGTAAGACAAGGTGCGAATGCCCGACAATGTATGATCAAAAGAGGGAGCGGAGGTTTTCGGCTGCAAGGTCTGAATGTCCAACCATAATTTGTAAAAACCAGGGAAGAAAAGGCTCGAAAGCCCGACTATACACCATCAAAAGCGGGAGCGGAGGTGTTCAGCTGCAAGTAGGTGTGAATGTCAGATCATAATTTGCAAAAAGCTGATGAGAAAGGGTGAGAATGCCCGACTGTACACCATCAAATTTGGGAGCGGAGGTGTTCGGCTGTGAGTAAGTGTGAATGTCCGACCATAATTGCTGAAAAATGTGTTAGAAAAGTAAGAATGCAGGACAATTCATCATCAAAAGCGGGAGAGGTGTTTGGCTGCAAGAATCTGTGAATGTCCAGCCATAATTACTCACAAACGGGTAAGAAAAGGTAGTATTGCCAGACCATACATGATCAAAACAGGGAGCGGAGGTGGTTCAGCTGCAAGGTGTGAATGTCTGACTAAAGTTTGTAAAAAGCGGGTAAGACAAGGTGCGAATGCCTGACAATGTATGATCAAAAGAGGGAGCGGAGGTTTTCGACTGCAAGGTCTGAATGTCCAACCATAATTTGTAAAAACCGGGGAAGAAAAGGCTCGAAAGCCCGACTATACAGCATCAAAAGCGGGAGCGGAGGTGTTCAGCTGCAAGAAGGTCTAAATGTCCACCAATAATTACTGAAAAATGGTTAAGAAAAGGTGCGAATGCCCAACCATACATCATCAAAAGCAGGAGAGGTGTTTGGCTGCAAGAACCTGTGAATGTCCAGCCATAATTACTCACAAACGGGTAAGAAAAGGTAGTATTGCCAGACCATACATGATCAAAAGAGGGAGCGGAGGTGGTTCAGCTGCAAGGTGTGAATGTCTGACTATAGTTTGTAAAAAGCGGGTAAGACAAGGTGCGAATGCCCGACAATGTATGATCAAAAGCGGGAGCGGAGTTGTTCAGCTGCAAGAAGGTCTGAATGTCCAACCATAATTGCTAGAAAACATGAAAGAAAATTTTCGAAAATCAAACCGCACATGATCATAAGTGGGAGAGGAGGTGTTCAGCTGCAAGAAGGCGTGAATGTCCACCTATAATTCTTGAAAAATGGGTAAAAAAAAAGGTACGAATGCCCAACCATACATCATCATAAGCAGGAGTGGATATGTTCGGCTACAAGAAGGTGTGAACGTCCAACCAAAGTTTTTAAAAAGCAGTTAAGAAAAGGTTCGAATATCCAACCAAACATAATCAAAAGCAGGAGCAGAGCTGTTCAACTGCAAGTAGGTGTGAATGTCAGATCATAATTTGAAAAAAACTGATGAGAAAGGGTGAGAATGCCCGACTATACACCATCAAATGCAGGAGCTGAGTTGTTCGGCTGTGAGTAGGTGTGAATCTCCGACCATAATTGCTGAAAAATGTGTTAGAAAAGGTAATATTGCCGGTCCATACATCTGGCTGCAAAAAGGTGTGAATGTTCGACTAAAGTTTGTAAAAAGCTGGTAAGACAAGGTGCAAATGCCTGACAATGTATGATCAAAAGCAGGAGCGGAGGTGTTCAGCTGCAAGAAGGTCTAAATGTCCATCAATAATTGCTAGAAAACATGAAAGAAAATTTTCCAAAATCAAACCGCACATGATCATAAGTGGGAGAGGAGGTTTTCAGCTGCAAGAAGGTGTGAATGTCCACCTATAATTCCTGAAAAATGGGTAAAAAAAAGGTGCGAATGCCCAACCATACATCATCAAAAGTAGGAGTGGATGTGTTAGGCTACAAGAAGGTGTGAACGTCCAACCAAAGTTTGTAAAAAGTAGTTAAACTATGTTAAAACTTATTTGTCCTTCATATTTACCATGTCTAGAAAGATTTAAACAAAAAAACAACGTAGTACTTTGCAGTAAAAGAAAGAGCAAATCTAAAGTTTCAGGAATCCGAGTATAAGCTTGCTTTCATGAGTTCTGCACGATTTCGGATTTTGCTGTGAAATTAATTGCTTTGCTCAAACCAAGTTAAAACTGCTTTGTCCTTCCATATTTATCAATATCGAGATAGAGGAGTGGATTTGTTCGGCTACAAGAAGGTTTGAATGTCCGAGCATAGTTTGCAAAAAGCGGGTAAGAAAAGGTTCGAATGCCCGAACATACACCATCAAAAGAGGGAGCGGAGGTGTTCCACTGTAAGAAGATGTGGATGTCCAACCATAGTTGGTAAAAAGCGGGTAAGAAAAGGTTAAAATACCCGACTGTACACAATCAATAGCGGGAGCGGATGTGTTCGGCTACAAGAAGGTGTGAAAGTCCGACCATGGTTTGTAAAAAGCGGGTAAGAAAAGTTGCGAATGACCGACAATGTATGATCAAAAGAGGGAGCAGAGGTTTTTGGCTACAAGAAGGTTTGAATGTCCGACCATAGTTTGTAAAAAGTGGGTAAGAAAAGGGTGAGAATGCCCGAACATACACCATCAAAAGAGGGAGCGGAGGTGTTCCGCTCTAAGACGGTGTTAATGTCCGACCATAGTTGGTCAAAAGCGGGTAAGAAAAGGTTAAAATACCCGACTGTACACAATCAATAGCGGGATTGGAGTTGTTCGGCTACAAGAAGGTGTGAAAGTCCGACCATGGTTTGTAAAAAGCGGGTAAGAAAAGGTTCGAATGCCAAAGTATATACCATCAAAAGCGGAAACGGAGGTGTTCGGCTGCAAGAAGGTGTGAACTTAAGACCAAAGTTTGTAAAAAGCAGTTAAGAAAAGGTTCGAATATCCAACCAAACATAATCAAAAAAGGGAGCAGAGCTGTTCGACTGCAAGTAGGTGTGAATGTCCAGTCATAATTACTCACAAACGGGTAAGAAAAGGTAGTATTGCCAGACCATACATGATCAAAACAGGGAGCGGAGGTGGTTCAGCTGCAAGAAGGTGTGAATGTCCGACTAAAGTTTAAATATATTAACAAAAGCGGGAGGAGAGGTCTTCGGATTAGAGTGGTTGAGAATTTCCAACCATAATCTATAAAATGCGGTGAAAAAAAAGGTGTGATAGGACACTAAAAGGTGGAGCGGAAGTGTTCGGCTGCAAGAAGGTGTGAATGTCCGACCATAATTGCTGAAAAATGTGTTAGAAAAGGTAAGAATGCCGGACCATACATCATCAAAAGCGGGAGAAGTGGTGTTCGGCTGCAAAAAGGGGTGAATGTTCGACTAAAGTTTGTAAAAAGCGGGTAAGACAAGGTGCGAATGCCTGACAATGTATGATCAAAAGCAGGAGCGGAGGTGTTCAGCTGCAAAAAGGTCTAAATGTCCATCAATAATTGCTAGAAAACATGAAAGAAAATTTTTGAAAATCAAACCACAAATGATCATAAGTGGGAGAGGAGGTGTTCAGCTGCAAGAAGGTTTGAATGTTCACCCATAATTCCTGAAAAATGGGTAAAAAAAAGGTGCGAATGCCCAACCATACATCATCAAAAGCAGGAGTGGATGTGTTCGGCTACAAGAAGGTGTGAATGTCCGACCAAAGTTTGTAAAAAGCAGTTAAGAAAAGTTTCGAATATCCAACAAAACATAATCAAAAGCGGGAGCAGAGCTGTTCGACTGCAAGTAGGTGTGAATATCAGATCATAATTTGCAAAAAGCTGATGAGAAAGGGTGAGAATGCCCGATTATACACCATCAAATGCGGGAGCGGAGTTGTTCGGCTGTGAGTAGGTGTGAATCTCCGACCATAATTGCTGAAAAATGTGTTAGAAAAGGTAAAAATGCCGGACCATACATCATCAAAAGCGGGAGAGGAAGTGTTCGGCTGCAAGTAGGTGTGAATGTCCAGCCATAATTACTCACAAACGGGTAAGAAAAGGTAGTATTGCCAGACCATACATGATCAAAACAGGGAGCGGTGGTTCAGCTGCAAGAAGGTGTGAATGTCCATCAATAATTGCTTTAAAACATGAAAGAAAATTTTCGAATATCAAACCGCACATGATCATAAGCGGGAGAGGAAGTGTTCGGCTGCAAGAAGGTGTGAATGTCCTCCCATAATTCCTGAAAAATGGGTAAAAAAAGGTGCGAATGCCAAACCATACATTATCAAAAGCAGGAGTGGATGTGTTCGGCTACAAGAAGGTGTGAACGTCCAACCAAAGTTTGTAAAAAGCAGTTAAGAAAAGGTTTGAATATCCAACCAAACATAATCAAAAGCGGGAGCAGAGCTGTTCGACTGCAAGTAGGTGTGAATGTCCTCCCGTAATTTCTGAAAAATGGGTAAAAAAAGGTGCGAATGCCCAACCATACATTATCAAAACAGGGAGCGGAGATGGTTCAGCTGCAAGGTGTAAATTTCTGACTAAAGTTTTTAAAAAGCGGTTTAAAAACTGATTTGTCCTTCATAGTTATCCATGTCTAAAAATGTTTGAAGCATAAACTTCCTCATATTACCCTGAATGAGAAAGAACCACACTTGTGATTAAGCCATACGTTCCTTTTGAGGAGTTCTGCATCATTTGGGATTTTGTTATTAAATAAATTCCTTCACTCAAACCGAGTGAAAACTGCTTTTACCTTCATATTTATGAATGTCTAGATCGACTTCAACAAAGAACAACATTGTATTTTGCAGTAGAAGAAGTTGAAATTGATCTAGACATTGATAAATATGAAGTTCAAAGCAGTTTCCACTTGGTTTGAGTGAAGGAATGAATTTTATAGCAAAATCGGAAATCCTGCACTCCTCAAAAGGAACGTATTGCTCAACCAAAGGGATGCTTCTTTCTCATTCAGGGTAATATGAGGAACTTTATGCTTGATACACTTTTAGACATGGATAATTATGAAGGACAAAGCAATTTTAACTTGGTTTGAGCAAAGCAATTCATTTACAGGAAAATCCGAAATCGTGCAGAACTCATGAAAGCAAGCTTTTTCTCGGATTCCTGATCCTCCAGTGTTGCTCTTTCCTATACTGTAAAATACAACGTAATTCTTTGTTGAAATTGATCTAGACATTGATAAATATGTAGGACAAAGCAGTTTTCACTTGGTTTGAGTGAAGGAATTAATTTTATACATAAAATCCCAAATCATGCAGAACGTATGAAAAGAAGCTTATTCTCGGATTCCTGATCCTTCAGTGCTGCTCTTTCTTCTACTGCAAAATACACTGTTGTTATTTATTGAAGTCGATCTAGACATTGATAAATATGAAAGACAAAGCAGTTTTCACTTGGTTTGAGTGAAGGAATTAATTTTATACATAAAATCCCAAATCGTGCAGAACTCATGAAAATAGGCTTATTCTCGGATTCCTAAAACTTTTGATCTGCTCTTTCTTTTACTGCAAATTACAACGTTTTTTTTAAATCTATCTAGACATTGATAAATATTAAGGTAATAGCCGTTTTAACATAGTTTGAGTGAAGGAATTCATTTCATAGATAAAATCCCAAATCATGCAGAACTCCTCAAAATGGGCGTATGGCCTTATCACAAGTGTGGTTCTTTCTCATTCAGGGTAATATGAGGAAGTTTATGCTTGAAATATATGTAGAAATGGGTACATATGAAGGACAAAGCAGTTTTAACTTAGTTTGAGTGAAGGAATTTATTTTATAGCAAAATCCGAAATCGTGCAGAACTCATGAAAGCAAGCTTATTCTCGGATTCCTGATCCTTCAGTGCTGTTCTTTCTTCTACTGCAAAATACAACGTTGTTCTTTGTTTAAGTCGATGTAGACATTGATAAATATGAAGGACAAAGCAGTTTTAATTTGGTTTGAGTGAAGGAATTCATTTTATAGTAAAATCCCAAATCGTGCAGAACTCATGAAAATAAGCTTATTCTCGGATTCCTAAAACTTTTGATCTGCTCTTTCTTTTACTGCAAATTACGTTTTTTTTTTTTAAATCTATCTAGACATTGATAAATATTAAGGTAATAGCCGTTTTAACATAGTTTGAGTGAAGGAATTCATTTTATAGATAAAATCCCAAATCATGCAGAACTCCTCAAAAGGGGCGTATGGCCTTATCACAAGTGTGGTTCTTTCTCATTCAGGGTAATATGAGGAAGTTTATGCTTGAAATATATGTAGAAATGGGTACATATGAAGGACAAAGCAGTTTTAACTTAGTTTGAGTGAAGGAATTTATTTTATAGCAAAATCCGAAATCGTGCAGAACTCATGAAAGCAAGCTTATTCTCGGATTCCTGATCCTTCAGTGCTGCTCTTTCTTCTACTGCAAAATACAACGTTGTTCTTTGTTTAAGTCGATGTAGACATTGATAAATATGAAGGACAAAGCAGTTTTAATTTGGTTTGAGTGAAGGAATTCATTTTATAGTAAAATCCCAAATCATGCAGAACTCATGAAAATAAGCTTATTCTCGGATTCCTAAAACTTTTGATCTGCTCTTTCTTTTACTGGAAATTACAACGTTTTTTTTTTTTTAAATCTATCTAGACATTGATAAATATTAAGGTAATAGCCGTTTTAACATAGTTTGAGTGAAAGAATTCATTTTATAGATAAAATCCCAAATCATGCAGAACTCCTCAAAAGGGGCGTATGGCCTTATCACAAGTGTGGTTCTTTCTCATTCAGGGTAATATGAGGAAGTTTATGCTTGAAATATATGTAGAAATGGGTACATATGAAGGACAAAGCAGTTTTAACTTAGTTTGAGTGAAGGAATTTATTTTATAGCAAAATCCGAAATCGTGCAGAACTCATGAAAGCAAGCTTATTCTCGGATTCCTGATCCTTCAGTGCTGCTCTTTCTTCTACTGCAAAATACAACGTTGTTCTTTGTTTAAGTCGATGTAGACATTGATAAATATGAAGGACAAAGCAGTTTTAATTTGGTTTGAGTGAAGGAATTCATTTTATAGTAAAATCCCAAATCGTGCAGAACTCATGAAAATAAGCTTATTCTCGGATTCCTAAAACTTTTGATCTGCTCTTTCTTTTACTGCAAATTACGTTTTTTTTTTTAAATCTATCTAGACATTGATAAATATTAAGGTAATAGCCGTTTTAACATAGTTTGAGTGAAGGAATTCATTTTATAGATAAAATCCCAAATCATGCAGAACTCCTCAAAAGGGGCGTATGGCCTTATCACAAGTGTGGTTCTTTCTCATTCAGGGTAATATGAGGAAGTTTATGCTTGAAATATATGTAGAAATGGGTACATATGAAGGACAAAGCAGTTTTAACTTAGTTTGAGTGAAGGAATTTATTTTATAGCAAAATCCGAAATCGTGCAGAACTCATGAAAGCAAGCTTATTCTCGGATTCCTGATCCTTCAGTGCTGCTCTTTCTTCTACTGCAAAATACAACGTTGTTCTTTGTTTAAGTCGATGTAGACATTGATAAAGATGAAGGACAAAGCAGTTTTAACTTAGTTTGAGTGAAGGAATTTATTTTATAGCAAAATCCGAAATCGTGCAGAACTCATGAAAGCAAGCTTATACTCGTATTCCTGAAACTTTAGATTTGTTCTTTCTTTTACTGCAAAGTACAACGTTGTTTTTTGTGGAAATCTATCTAGACATTGATAAATACCAGCCGAACATCTCTGCTGTCGCTTTTGATAATTTATGGTTGGGCATTCTTACCTTTTCTTACCCGCTTTTTATAAATTATAATCCGACATTCACACCTACTTGCAGCCGAACACCACCTCTCCCACTTTTGATGATGTATGGACCGGCATTCTTACCTTTTCTAACACATTTTTCAGCAATTATGGTCGGAGATTCACACCTACTCACAGCCGACCAACTCCGCTCCTGCATTTGATGGTGTATAGTCGGGTATTCTCACCCTTTCTCATCAGCTTTTTGCAAATTATGATCTGACATTCACACCTACTTTCAGTCGAACAGCTCTGCTCCCACTTTTGATTATGTTTGGTTAGATATTCGAACATTTTCTTAACTGCTTTTTACAAACTTTGGTCGGACGTTCACACCTTCTTGCAGCTGAACACCACCGCTTCCACTTTTGATGGTGTATATTCGGGCATACAAACCTTTTCTTACCCGCTTTTTGCAAAACTTGGTCAGACTTTCACACTTTGTTGCTGAACAACTCCGCTCCCTCTTTTGATTGTGTACAGTCGGGTATTTTCACCTTTTCTTACCCGCTTTTTACCAACTATGGTCCGGCATTCAAACCTTCTTGTAGCCGAACACCTCCACTCCTGCTTTTGATGATGTATAGTTGGGCATTCGCACCTTTTCTTAACTACTTTTTACAAACTTTGGTCGGACATTCACAACTTCTTGTAGCCGAACACATCCACTCCTGCTTTTGATGATGTATGGTTGGGCATTCGCACCTTTTTTTACCCATTTTTCAGGAATTATGGGTGGACATTCAAACCTTCTTGCAGCTGAACCCCTCCTCTCCCACTTATGATCATTTGCGGTTTGATTTTCGAAAATTTTCTTTCATGTTTTCTAGCAATTATTGATGGACATTTAGACCTTCTTGCAGCTGAACACCTCCGCTCCTGCTTTTGATCATACATTGTCAGGCATTCGCACCTTTTCTAACACATTCTTCAGCAATTATGGTCGGACATTCACACCTTCTTGCAGCCGAACACTTCCGCTCCACCTTTTAGTGTTCTATCACACCTTTTTTTTCACCGCATTTTATAGATTATGGTTGGAAATTCTCAACCACTCTCATCCGAAGACCTCTCCTCCCGCTTTTGTTAATATATTTAAACTTTAGTCGGACATTCACACCTTCTTGAAGCTGAACCACCTCCGCTCCCTCTTTTGATCATGTATGGTCTGGCAATGCTACCTTTTCTTACCCGTTTGTGAGTAATTATGGCTGGACATTCACACCTACTTGCAGCCGAACACCACCTCTCTCGCTTTTGATGATGTATGGACCGGCATTCTTACCTTTTCTAACACATTTTTCAGCAATTATGGTCGGAGATTCACACCTACTCACAGCCGAAACACTCCGCTCCCGCATTTGATGGTGTATAGTCGGGCATTCTCACCCTTTCTCATCAGCTTTTTGCAAATTATGATCTAACATTCACACCTACTTGCAGTCGAACAGCTCTGCTCCCGCTTTTGATGTTTGGTTGGATATTCAAACCTTTTCTTAATACACCTTTTCTTAGCCGAACACATCCGCTCTCGTAATTGATTTTGTACAGTTGGGTATTTTAACCTTTTCTTACCCGCTTTTTACCAACTATGGTCGGACATTCAAACCTTCTTGTAGCCGAACACATCCACTCCTGCTTTTGATGATGTGTGGTTGGGCATTCAAACCTACTTGTTTCCCACTTTTCATTAATTATGGGTGGACATTCACACCTTGTCGCATCCAAACACCTCCGCTCCCTGTTTTGATCATGTATGGTTGGACATTCGCACCTTTTCTCACCGGCTTTTTGCAAACTATGGTCGGCTATTCACAGATTCCTCTCCACCATACTTGTATGGTGGGATATTCACACCCACTTGCATCCGAAGACCACTTTTGTTAATATTTAGTCGGTCATTCGCACCTTACCCGCTTTTGGCAAACTATGGCCTTCTTGCAGCCAAACACCTCTGATCTCGCTTTTGATGATGTAAGGTTGGGCATTCAGACCTTGCTTCACCTGCTTTTCACCAAATATAGTCGGACATTCACACCTTCTTGCAGCCGAACACTTCCGCTCCACCTTTTAGTGTTCTATGGGGCATTCACACCTTTTTTTTCACCGCATTTTATAGATTACGGTTGGAAATTCTCACCCACTCTCCTCCCGCTTTTTTTAATATACAGTCAGGCATTCGAACCTTTTCTTACCCGCTTTTTACAAATTATGGTCGGACATTCACACCTACTTGCAGCCGAATATTTCCGCTCCACCTTTTAGTGATGTATGGTTGGCATTTGCACCTTTTCTTACCCTCTTTTTATACTGATTGCTGAAGATTAAGTTGTTCTTTCTCAAACTACAAAATTTTTTTTATTGTTGAAACTTGATTTGAAGTGGATAAATAAAGAGGACAAACAGTTTTAAGTCAGGCTGATAGAAGGAATTAATTTTTTAGCAAAATCTGTACTTCGTCATATGTCGAGAGATGCTTATTGCTGAAGAAGTTCTTTCTCATTCTACAAAGTACAACGTTGTTTATCGTTGAAACTTGTTTAGACATGAATAAATATGAAGGACAAAGCAGTCTTAACTTGGCTTAAGTTAAGGAATTCGTTTTATAGGAGAATCCGAATTCGTGCATAACTCGTAAAATAGAGCTTATTTTCGGATTCCTGAAGAATGAGTCTGGTTCTTTCTCATAATACAAAGTTTGTTGTTTATTGTTGAAACTTCATCAGAAGTGAAGAAATAAATGAATGCCTATCAACAAATGTGGGATCTAAACTCTAGTGCTTCCTCTAAAATAATTTCCATCCATCCATCATCTGCCGCTTATCCGGGGGTCGGGTCGCGGGGGCAGCAGCTTGAGTAGAGAAACCCAGACGTCTCTGTCCCCGGCCACTTCCTCCAGCTCTTCCGGGGGGACCCCGAGGCGTTCCCAGGCCAGCCGAGAGACATAGTCTCTCCAGCGTGTCCTGGGTCTTTCCCGGGGTCTCCTCCCAGTGGGACGTGCCCGGAACACCTCCCCAGGGAGGCGCCCAGGGGGCATCCTAACCAGATGCCCGAGCCACCTCATCTGACTCCTCTCAATGCGGAGGAGCAGCGGTTCTACTCCGAGCCCCTCCTGGATGACTGAGCTTCTCACCCTATCTCTAAGGGAGAGCCCAGACACCCTGCGGAGGAAACCCATTTCGGCCGCTTGTATTCGCGATCTTGTTCTTTCGGTCACTACCCACAACTCGTGACCATAGGTGAGGATGGGAACGTAGATTAACCAGTAAGTAGAGAGCTTCGCCTTCTGGCTCAGCTCCCTCTTCACAACGACGGGTCGGTGCAGAGCCCGCAACACTGCAGACGCCGCACCGATCCGCCCGTCAATCTCCCGATCCATTCGTCCCTCACTCGTGAACAAGACCCCGAGATACTTGAACTCCTCCACTTGGGGAAGGATCTCATTCCCGACCCGGAGAGAGAATTCCACCCTTTTCCGGCTGAGAACCATAGTCTCGGATTTGGAGGTGCTGATTCTCATCCCAGCCGCTTCACACTCGGCTGCGAATCGCTCCAGTGAGAGCTGAAGGTCACGGCCTGACGACGCTAACAGAACCACATCATCTGCAAAAAGCAGAGACCCGATTCTGAGGTCGCCAAATCGGACACCCTCAACGCCCTGGCTGCACCTAGAAATTCTGTCCATAAAAGTTAGGAACAGAATCGGTGACAAAGGGCAGCCCTGACGGAGTCCAACTCTCACCAGAAACGTATCCGACTTACTGCCGGCAATGCGGACCAAACTCTGGCACCGGTCATACAGAGACCGAACGGCCCCTATCAAGGGGTCCGGCACTCCATATTCCCGGAGCACCCCCCACAGGACTCCACGAGGGACACGGTCGAACGCTTTCTCCAAGTCCACAAAACACATGTAGACTGGTTGGGCGAACTCCCATGCACCCTCCAGGATCCTGCCGAGGGTATAGAGCTGGTCCACTGTTCCACGGCCAGGACGAAAGCCACACTGCATCTCCTGAATCCGAGGCTCGATTATCCGACGGATCCTCCTCTCCAATACCCCCGAATAGACCTTACCAGGGAGGCTGAGGTGTGTGATACCCCTATAGTTGGAACACACCCTCCGGTCCCCCTTTTTAAAGAGGGGGACCACCACCCCAATCTGCCAGTTCAGAGGCACTGTCCCCGATGTCCACGCGATGCTGCAGAGGCGTGTCAGCCAAGACAGCCCTACAACATCCAGAGCCTTGAGAAACTCAGGACAGACCTCATCCACCCCCGGGGCCTTGCCACCGAGGAGCTTTTTGACCACCTCGGCAACCTCAGCCCCAGAAATGGGAGGCCCCGTCTCCGAGCTCTCCGACTCTGCCTCTTCCGAGCACGTGTTGGTAGGATTGAGGAGTTCCTCGAAGTACTCCCCCCACCGACTCACAACATCCCTAGTTGAGGTCAGCAAAGCCCCGTCCCCACTGTAAACAGTGTTGACTGTGAGCCGCTTCCCCCCCCTGAGACGCCGGATGGTGGACCAGAATCTCTTCGAGGCCGTCCGGAAATCGTTCTCCATGGTCTCACCGAACTCCTCCCAGGCCCGAGTTTTTGCCTCAGCAACCGCCGAAGCCGCGGCCCGTCTGGCCTGTCGGTACCTATCAGCTGCTTCCAGGGTCCCACTGGCCAAAAAGGCCCGATAGGACTCCTTCTTCAGCTTGACGGCTTCCCTCACCACTGGTGTCCACCAGCAGGTTCGAGGGTTGCCGCCACGACAGGCACCGACCACCTTACGGCCACAACTCCGATCAGCTGCCTCGGCAATGGAGTCACGGAACATGGCCCATTCGGACTCAATGTCCCCCACCTCCCCCGGGATATGGTTGAAGCTCTGCCGGAGGAGGGAGTTAAAGCTCCTTCTGACGGGGAATTCTGACAAAGGCTCCCAGCAGACCCTCACAATACGTTTGGGCCTGCCAGGTCTGATCGGCATCCTCCCCCACCAGCGGAGCCAACTCACCACCAGGTGGTGATCAGTTGACAGCTCCGCCCCTCTCTTCACCCGAGTGTCCAGGACATACGGCCGCAAGTCCGATGATACAACCACAAAGTCGATCATCGAACTGCGGCCAAGGGTGTCCTGGTGCCAAGTGCACATATGGACACCCTTATGTCTGAACATGGTGTTCGTTATGGACAGTCCATGACCAGCACAGAAGTCCAACAACATAACACCACTCTGGTTCAGATCGGGGGGGCCGTTCCTCTCAATCACACCCCTCCAGGTCTCACTGTCATTGCCCACGTGAGCATTGAAGTCCCCCAGCAGAACGAGGGAGTCTCCGGTAGGAGCATTCTCCAGTGCCTCCCCCAGAGACTCCAAAAAGGGTGGGTACTCTGAACTGCTGTTTGGCGCATAGGCACAAACAACAGTCAGGACTCGTCCCCCCACCCGAAGGCGGAGGGAGGCTACCCTCTCGTTCACTGGGGTAAACCCCAATGTACTGGCACACAGCCGGGGGGCAATAAGTATGCCCACACCTGCTCTGCGCCTCTCACCACGGGCAACTCCAGAGTGGAAGAGAGTCCAACCCCTCTCAAGAGGACTGGTTCCAGAGCCCGAGCCGTGCGTCGAGGTGAGTCCGACTATATCTAGCCGGAACCGCTCAGCCTCGCGCACCAGCTCTGGCTCCTTCCCCAACAGAGAGGTGACATTCTAAAAAATAATTTGCTTTCTCAATTCAGAAATTTGTGTGTGTAAGTCACAACACCCGTGACACCAAAACGGCTTTCTTTTCTCTCTTTTCTCTACACTCTACACTGTGAGCACACACACCAAATCAGAAAGGCTTTTTTCTCTCTTTTCTACATTATGGACTGGGGGGACACAAAACCGCTCTCTCTTTTTTTTTTTGATTGTGTGCCAGGGCGTTGTCTCACGTATTAGATTATGCTTAAGATACGAATGGGTTTATCAGTCACATCAGAATCCATACATACTGATCCTCCCGTAATAAAATGGTCGGATCTTATCAAACACACTTTGTTTCTTGTGACAATCAAGTCAGCGAAACAGCGTATACACGTCAAGACCCTGAATCAAGTTTGCCACAAGAACTCATAAGTTTGGCAGTATTGCTCTGCCGTCAGCAATCATATACCCATTTTATTTTCGTGAGACATGTGCAGGCACCTGTTCATCTACTGTTCTATCACTATGAATTAGTTTATCTATTATCAATAAGGATACTTCTACAACTACTATCAAAGTATGTCCGGACTTCTTATGTTGTCAGTTGCTATATATGAATAAGTGGGTAGCTACTGACAAGCATTAAGCATGTCACACAGCCCAAACATATAACATTTCAGGACACACCACACAGTTAACAACCACAGTGAAGCGTGTCAAAGCCCAAACATGTAACATTCAACAGGACACTTACACAACACATTCAAATCAAACAGTCAGACAACATACAAGAACATATACCCCAGCCAGCATTGCTCCTTGCCTATTTTCCTACAGCTCACTATGTGTGTGCACACCTTTATTCACAAACTCTTCAACTTATACTCTTTTACCGAAGCTGCTACAGCTCGATTGGCCGAATACCCTTAGATCCTATTTCGGTGAATTTGACATCTGCCTTACATGTAACAGATTAGCGGTTTAGCAGTTTTAATTTAGTTTGAGTGAAGGAATTCATTTTATAGCAAAATCCGAAATCGTGAAGAACTCATGAAAGTAAGCTTATTCTCGGATTCCTGAAACTTTAGATTTGCTCTTTCTTTTACTGCAAAGTACAACGTTGTTTTTTTTTTTGACAGTTTTAACATAGTTTGAGTGAAGGAATTCATTTTATAGATAAAATCCCAAGAGTCTGCTGAGAAAAGAGAGTGAATGCGAAGTAGACTTTAACACGGCTCTGGGAGCGAGCAGAGTGTGGGCTAAGCGGGAGAATTGCTTGAAAGAAACGCGACACCGAATGAGCGGTCAGAACAAAGCCTCAATACGGTGTTCCCGTGGTGTTTTTGTTGCTGCCTTGTCTTTTGCACAGAGTAAAAGACAAGGCAACCATCGAATAGGGCCCGATTGTTCCTACTTGGTCAGCCGAGGAGCAAGGGGGGGGAGAAAGCGTCTCAATCAAGCAAAGCTCACCATGGGGAAGGTGGCTATGCCAACTAGCCTGATGCCCTGCTCCCGAAGTGACGGATAATCGTACTCTGGTTCCTCTTCATAACGTACAACTCTTTCGCCTTTTATTAAAGACTTCCGTGGAGAGCAGCACTAATGAGTTGTTTCTATTTTTGGCAGGATTAACCTGCGGGTGAAGCCCTTTCTGTCTGTGCAAAAAAAATCTTGTTACTGTGCAGAGTGACTTCTCTGAGTAGAGTCGCCTTACCTGTTGCGACTGTGCCGATGTTTGAAGCTGGAGTGCAAAGGTGTTGCTTGAATGGTGCTTGCTGGAGCGTGCGGGAGTGCAAAGTTATACCATTTAAAAGGGCTGAAGAGTGCTCATTGCAGCGGGTGGGCCATAGTAAAAAGCGGTTGAGAAAAGGTGCGAATGTCAAACAATACATGATCAAAATAGGGAGCGGAGGTGTTTGGCCGCGACAAGGTGTGAATGTCCACCCATAATTAATGAAAAGCGGGCAACGAGTAGGTTCGAATGCCCAACCATACATCATCAAAAGCAGGAGTGGATGTGTTCGGCTACAAGAAGGTTTGAATGTCTGACCATAGTTTGTAAAAAGCGGGTAAGAAAAGGTTCGAATGCCCGAACATACACCATCAAAGGAGGGAGCGGAGGTGTTCCGCTGTAAGAAGGTGTGAATGTCCGACCATAGTTGGTAAAAAGCGGGTAAGAAAAGGTTAAAATACCCGACTGTACACAATCAATAGCGGGAGCGGAGTTATTCGGCTACTAAAAGTTGTGAAAGTCCGACCATGGTTTGTAAAAAGCGGGTAAGAAAAGGTTCGAATGCCCGACAATGTATGATCAAAAGAGGGAGCAGAGGTTTTCGGTTGAAAGAAGGTCTGAATGTCCAACCATAATTTGTAAAAACTGGGGAAGAAAACGCTCGAAAGCCCGACTATACACCATCAACAGCTGGAGCGGAGGTGTTCAGCTGCAAGAAGGTCTGAATGTCCATCAATAATTGCTAGAAAACATGAAAGAGAATTTTCGAATATCAAACCAAACATGATCATAAGCGGGAGCGGAGGTGTTCAGCTGCAAGAAGGTGTGAATGTCCACCCATAATTCCTGAAAAATCGGTAAAAAAAGGGTGCGAATGCCCAACCATACATCATCAAAAGCAGGAGCGGAGGTGTTCGGCTTCAAGAAGACATGAACGTCCAACCAAAGTTGGTAAAAAGCGTAAAAAGCAGTTAAGAAAAGGTTTGAATATCTAACCAAACATAATCAAAAGCGGGAGCAGAGCTTTTCGACTGCAAGTAGGTGTGAATGTCAGATCATAATTTGCAAAAAGCTGATGAGAAAGGGTGAGAATGCCCGACTATACACAATCAAATGCGGGAGCGGAGTTGTTCGGCTGTGAGTAGGTGTAAATCTCCGACCATAATTGCTGAAAAATGTGTTAGAAAAGGTAAGAATGCCGGTCCATACATCATCAAAAGCGGGAGAGGTGGTGTTCGGCTGCAAGTAGGTGTGAATGTGCGACTAAAGTTTATAACAAGCGTGTAAGACAAGATACTATTGCCAGACCATACATGATCAAAACAGGGAGCGGAGGTGGTTCGGCTGCAAGAAGGTGTGAATGTGCGACTAAAGTTTATAAGAAGCGGGTAAGACAAGGTGCGAATGCCCGACAATGTATGATCAAAAGAGGGAGCGGAGGTTTTCGGCTGCAAGGTCTGAATGTCCAACCATAATTTGTTAAAACCAGGGAAGAAAAGGCTCGAAAGCCCGACTATACACCATCAAAAGCGGGAGCGGAGGTGTTCAGCTGCAAGTAGGTGTGAATTTCAGATCATAATTTGCAAAAAGCTGATGAGAAAGGGTGAGAATGCCCGACTGTACACCATCAAATTTGGGAGCGGAGGTGTTCAAAAGTGAGTAAGTGTGAATGTCCGACCATAATTGCTGAAAAATGTGTTAGAAAAGTAAGAATGCAGGACAATTCATCACTCAAAAGCGGGAGAGGTGTTTGGCTGCAAGAACCAGTGAATGTCCAGCCATAATTACTCACAAACGGGTAAGAAAAGGTAGTATTGCCAGACCATACATGATCGAAACATGGAGCGGAGGTGGTTCAGCTGCAAGGTGTGAATGTCTGACTATAGTTTGTAAAAAGCGGGTAAGACAAGGTGCGAATGCCCGACAATGTATGATCAAAAGCGGGAGCGGAGTTGTTCAGCTGCAAGAAGGTCTGAATGTCCAACCATAATTGCTAGAAAACATGAAAGAAAATTTTCGAAAATCAAACCGCACATGATCATAAGTGGGAGAGGAGGTGTTCAGCTGCAAGAAGGTGTGAATGTCCACCCATAATTCTTGAAAAATGGGTAAAAAAAAGGTGCGAATGCCCAACCATACATCATCATAAGCAGGAGTGGATATGTTCGGCTACAAGAAGGTGTGAACGTCCAACCAAAGTTTTTTAAAAAGCAGTTAAGAAAAGGTTCGAATATCCAACCAAACATAATCAAAAGTGGGAGCAGAGCTGTTCGACTTCAAGTAGGTGTGAATGTCAGATCATAATTTGCAAAAAAGCTGATGAGAAAGGATGAGAATGCCCGACTATACACCATCAAATGCGGGAGCGGAGTTGTTCGGCTGTGAGTAGGTGTGAATCTCCAATCATAATTGCTGAAAAATGTGTTAGAAAAGGTAAGAATGCCAGTCCATACATCATCAAAAGCGAGAGAGGTGGTGTTCGGTTGCAAGTAGGTGTGAATGTCCAGCCATAATTACTCACAAACGGGTAAGAAAAGGTAGTATTGCCAGACCATACATGATCAAAACAGGGAGCGGAGTTGGTTCAGCTGCAAGAAAGAGTAAATGTCTGCCTAAAGTTCAAATATATTCACAATAGCGGTAGGAGAGGTCTTCGGATGAGAGTGGTTGAGAATTTCCAACCATAATCTATAAAATGCGGTGAAAAAAAAGGTGTGATAGAACAGTAAAAGGTGGAGCGGAAGTGTTCGGCTGCAAGAAGGTGTGAATGTCCGACTATATTTGGTGAAAAGCAGGTGAAGCAAGGTCTGAATGCCCAACCTCACATCATCAAAAGCTAGATCAGAGGTGTTTGGCTGCAAGAAGGCCATAGTTTGCCAAAAGCGGGTAAGGTGCGAATGACCGACTAAATATCAACAAAAGTGGGGGCGGAGGTCTTCGGATGCAAGTGGGTGTGAATATCCCACCATACAAGAATGGTGGAGAGGAAGCTGTGAATGGCCGACCATAGTAAAAAGCGGGTGAGAAAAGGTGCGAATGTCAAACCATACATGATCAAAACAGGGAGCGGAGGTGTTTTGCTGCGACAAGTTGTGAGTATCCACCCATAATATATGAAAAGCGGGCAACAAGTAGGTTCGACTGCCCAGCCATACATCATCAAAAGCAGGAGTGGATGTGTTCGGCTACAAGAAGGTTTGAATGTCTGACCATAGTTTGTAAATGTGAGTAAGAAAAGGTTCGAATGCCCGAACATACACCATCAAAGGAGGGGGCGGAGGTGTTCCGCTGTAAGAAGGTGTGAATGTCCGACCATAGTTGGTAGAAAGCGGGTAAGAAAACGTTAAAATACCCGACTGTACACAATCAATAGCGGGAGCGGAGTTGTTCGGCTACTAACAGGTGTGAAAGTCCGACCATGGTTTGTAAAAAGCGAGTAAGAAAAGGTGCGAATGCCCGACAATGTATGATCAAAAGCGGAAGCGGAGGTGTTCGGCTGGAAGAAGGTGTGAACGTCAGATCATAATTTGAAAAAAACTGATGAGAAAGGGTGAGAATGCCCGACTATAAACCATCAAATGCAGGAGCGGAGTTGTTCGGCTGTGAGTAGGTGTGAATCTCCGACCATAATTGCTGAAAAATGTGTTAGAAAAGGTAAGAATGCCGGTCCATACATCTGGCTGCAAAAAGGTTCGAATGTTCGACTAAAGTTTGTAAAAAGCTGGTAAGACAAGGTGCGAATGCCTGACAATGTATGATCAAAAGCAGGAGCGGAGGTGTTCAGCTGCAAGAAGGTCTAAATGTCCATCAATAATTGCTAGAAAACATGAAAGAAAATTTTCCAAAATCAAACCGCACATGATGATAAGTGGGAGAGGAGGTTTTCAGCTGCAAGAAGGTGTGAATGTCCACCTATAATTCCTGAAAAATGTGTAAAAAAAAGGTGCGAATGCCCAACCATACATCATCAAAAGTAGGAGTGGATGTGTTCGGCTACAAGAAGGTGTGAACGTCCAACCAAAGTTTGTAAAAAGTAGTTAAGAAAAGGTTAGAATATCCAGCCAAACTGTTTGACTGCAAGTAGGTGTGAATGTCAGATCATAATTTGCAAAAAGCTGATGAGAAAAGGTGAGAATGCCCGACTATACACCATCAAATGCGGGAGCGGAGTTGTTCGGCTGTGCGTAGGTGTGAATCTCCAACCATAATTGCTGAAAAATGTGTTAGAAAAGGTAAGAAATCCGGTCCATACATCATCAAAAGCGAGAGAGGTGGTGTTCGGCTGCAAGTAGGTGTGATTGTCCAGCCATACAAGTATGTTGGAGAGGAAGCTGTGAATAGCCGACCATAGTTTGCAAAAAGCGGGTGAGAAAAGGTGCGAATGTCCAGCCATACATGATCAAAACAGGGAGCGGAGGTGTTTGGCTGCGACAAGGTGTGAATGTCCACCCATAATTAATGAAAAGCGGGCAACAAGTAGGTTCGAATGCCCAACCATACATCATCAAAAGCAGGAGTGGATGTGTTCGGCTACAAGAAGGTTTGAATGTCCCAGCATAGATTGTAAAAAGCGGGTAAGAAAAGGTTTGAATGCCCAAACATACACCATCAAAAGAGGAAACGGAGGTGTTCCGCTGTAAGAAGGTGTGAATAGCCGACCATAGTTGGTAAAAAGCGGGTAAGAAAAGGTTAAAATACCCGAATGTACACAATCAATAGCGGGAGCGGATGTGTTCGGCTACAAGAAGGTGTGAAACTCCGAAAATGGTTTGTAAAAAGCGGGTAAGAAAAGGTGCGAATGCCCTACAATGTATGATCAAAAGAGGGAGCGGAGGTTTTCGGCTACAAGAAGGTGTGAAAGTCCACCCATGGTTTGTAAAAAGCGGGTAACAAAAGATTCGAATGCCCGACTATACACCATCAAAAACGGGAGCGGAGGTGTTCAGCTACAAGAAGGTGTGAAAGTCCACCCATGGTTTGTAAAAAGCGGGTAAGAAAAGGTTCGAATGCCCGAATATACACCATCAAAAGCGGAAGCGGAGATGTTCGGCTGCAAGAAGGTGTTAACGTCCAACCAAAGTTTGTAAAAAGCAGGGAAAAGCGATAAAAAGCTTTTCGTGAGTTCATGCATTTTATTTTGCTTATAAAATGCATTCCTTCACTCAAACTATGTTAAAACTTATTTGTCCTTCATATTTACCATGTCTAGAAAGATTTAAACAAAAAAACAACGTAGTACTTTGCAGTAAAAGAAAGAGCAAATCTAAAGTTTCAGGAATCCGAGTATAAGCTTGCTTTCATGAGTTCTGCAAGATTTCGGATTTTGCTGTGAAATTAATTGCTTTGCTCAAACCAAGTTAAAACTGCTTTGTACTTCCATATTTATCAATATCGAGATAGAGGAGTGGATGTGTTCGGCTACAAGAAGGTTTGAATGTCCGAGCATAGTTTGCAAAAAGCGGGTAAGAAAAGGTTCGAATGCCCGAACATACACCATCAAAAGAGGGAGCGGAGGTGTTCCACTGTAAGAAGATGTGGATGTCCAACCATGGTTGGTAAAAAGCGGGTAAGAAAAGGTTAAAATACCCGACTGTACACAATCAATAGCGGGAGCGGATGTGTTCGGCTACAAGAAGGTGTGAAAGTCCGACCATGGTTTGTAAAAAGCGGGTAAGAAAAGTTGCGAATGACCGACAATGTATGATCAAAAGAGGGAGCGGTGGTTTTTGGCTACAAGAAGGTTTGAATGTCCGACCATAGTTTGTAAAAAGTGGGTAAGAAAAGGGTGAGAATGCCCGACTATACACCATCAAAAGAGGGAGCGGAGGTGTTCCGCTCTAAGACGGTGTTAATGTCCGACCATAGTTGGTCAAAAGCGGGTAAGAAAAGGTTAAAATACACGACTGTACACAATCAATAGCGGGATTGGAGTTGTTCGGCTACAAGAAGGTGTGAAAGTCCGACCATGGTTTGTAAAAAGCGGGTAAGAAAAGGTTCGAATGCCCAAGTATATACCATCAAAAGCGGAAACGGAGGTGTTCGGCTGCAAGAAGGTGTGAACCTCCGACCAAAGTTTGTAAAAAGCAGTTAAGAAAAGGTTCGAATATCCAACCAAACATAATCAAAAAAGGGAGCAGAGCTGTTCGACTGCAAGTAGGTGTGAATGTCCAGCCATAATTACTCACAAACGGGTAAGAAAAGGTAGCATTGCCAGACCATACATGATCAAAACAGGGAGCGGAGGTGGTTCAGCTGCAAGAAGGTGTGAATGTCCGACTACAGTTTAAATATATTAACAAAAGCGGGAGGAGAGGTCTTCGGATTAGAGTGGTTGAGAATTTCCAACCATAATCTATAAAATGCGGTGAAAAAAAAGGTGTGATAGAACACTAAAAGGTGGAGTGGAAGTGTTCGGCTGCAAGAAGGTGTGAATGTCCGACCATAATTGCTGAAAAATGTGTTAGAAAAGGTAAGAATGCCGGACCATACATCATCAAAAGCGGGAGAGGTGGTGTTCGGCTGCAAAAAGGTGTGAATGTTCGACTAAAGTTTGTAAAAAGCGGGTAAGACAAGGTGCGAATGCCTGACAATGTATGATCAAAAGCAGGAGCGGAGGTGTTCAGCTGCAAGAAGGTCTAAATGTCCATCAATAATTGCTAGAAAACATGAAAGAAAATTTTCGAAAATCAAACCGCAAATGATCATAAGTGGGAGAGGAGGTGTTCAGCTGCAAAAAGGTGTGAATGTCCACCCATAATTCCTGAAAAATGGGTAAAAAAAAGGTGCGAATGCCCAACCATACATCATCAAAAGCAGGAGTGGATGTGTTCGGCTACAAGAAGGTGTGAAAGTCCGACCGTGGTTTGTAAAAAGCGGGTAAGAAAAGGTGCGAATGCCCGACAATGTATGATCAAAAGAGGGAGCGGAGGTGTTCGGCTGCAAGAAGGTGTGAACGTCCGACCAAAGTTTGTAAAAAGCAGTTAAGAAAAGGTTTGAATATCCAACCAAACATAATCAAAAGTGGGAGCAGAGCTGTTCGACTGCAAGTAGGTGTGAATGTCCTCCCGTAATTTCTGAAAAATGCGTAAAAAAAGGTGCGAATGCCCAACCATACATTATCAAAACAGGGAGCGGAGATGGTTCAGCTGCAAGGTGTAAATTTCTGACTAAAGTTTTTAAAAAGCGGTTTAAAAACTGATTTGTACTTCATAGTTATCCATGTCTAAAAATGTTTGAAGCATAAACTTCCTCATATTACCCTGAATGAGAAAGAACCACACTTGTGATTAAGCCATACGTTCCTTTTGAGGAGTTCTGCATGATTTGGGATTTTGCTATTAAATAAATTCCTTCACTCAAACCGAGTGAAAACTGCTTTTACCTTCATATTTATGAATGTCTAGATCGACTTCAACAAAGAACAACATTGTATTTTGCAGTAGAAGAAGTTGAAATTGATCTAGACATTGATAAATATGAAGTTCAAAGCAGTTTCCACTTGGTTTGAGTGAAGGAATGAATTTTATAGCAAAATCGGAAATCCTGCACTCCTCAAAAGGAACGTATTGCTCAACCAAAGGGATGCTTCTTTCTCATTCAGGGTAATATGAGGAACTTTATGCTTGATACATTTTTAGACATGGATAATTATGAAGGACAAAGCAATTTTAACTTGGTTTGAGCAAAGCAATTCATTTACAGGAAAATCCGAAATCGTGCAGAACTCATGAAAGCAAGCTTTTTCTCGGATTCCTGATCCTCCAGTGTTGCTCTTTCCTATACTGTAAAATACAACGTTATTCTTTGTTGAAATTGATCTAGACATTGATAAATATGTAGGACAAAGCAGTTTTCACTTGGTTTGAGTGAAGGAATTAATTTTATACATAAAATCCCAAATCATGCAGAACGTATGAAAGCAAGCTTATTCTCGGATTCCTGATCCTTCAGTGCTGCTCTTTCTTCTACTGCAAAATACAACGTTGTTCTTTGTTTAAGTCGATGTAGACATTGATAAATATGAAGGACAAAGCAGTTTTAATTTGGTTTGAGTGAAGGAATTCATTTTATAGTAAAATCCCAAATCGTGCAGAACTCATGAAAATAAGCTTATTCTCGGATTCCTAAAACTTTTGATCTGCTCTTTCTTTTACTGCAAATTACAACGGTTTTTTTTTTTTAGATTTATCTAGACATTGATAAATATTAAGGTAATAGCCGTTTTAACATAGTTTGAGTGAAGGAATTAATTTTATAGATAAAATCCCAAATCATGCAGAACTCCTCAAAAGGGGCGTATGGCTTAATCACAAGTGTGGTTCTTTCTCATTCAGGGTAATATGAGAAAGTTTATGCTTGAAATATATGTAAAAATGGGTACATATGAAGGACAAAGCAGTTTTAACTTAGTTTGAGTGAAGGAATTTATTTTATAGCAAAATCCGAAATCGAGCAGAACTCATGAAAGCAAGCTTATACTCGGATTCCTGAAACTTTAGATTTGTTCTTTCTTTTACTGCAAAGTACAACGTTGTTTTTTGTGGAAATCTATCTAGACATTGATAAATACCAGCCGAACATCTCTGCTGTCGCTTTTGATAATTTATGGTTGGGCATTCTTACCTTTTCTTACCCGCATTTTATAAATTATGATCCGACATTCACACCTACTTGCAGTCGAACACCTTCTCTCCCGCTTTTGATGATGTATGGTTGGGCATTCGCACCTTTTTTTACCCATTTTTCAGTAATTATGGATGGACATTCAGCCCTTCTTACAGCCGAAAACCTCCGCTGCCGCTTTTGATGGTTTATAGTCTGGCTTTCGAGCCTTTTCTTCCCCAGTTTTTACAAATTATGGTTGGACATTCAGACCTTGCAGCCGAAAACCTCCGCTCCCACTCTTGATCATACATTGTCGGGCATTCGCACCTTGTCTTACCCGCTTTTTACAAACTTTAGTCGGACATTCACACCTTCTTGCAGCTGAACCACCTCCGCTCCCTGTTTTGATCATGTTTGGTCTGGCAATACTTCCTTTTCTTACCCGTTTGTGAGTAATTATGGCTGGACATTCACATCTTCTTGCAGCGGAACACCTCTCCCGCTTTTGATGATGAATGGTCCGGCATTCTTACCTTTTCTAACACATTTTTCAGCAATTATGGTCAGAGATTCACACCTACTCACAGCCGACCAACTCCGCTCCCGCATTTGATGGTGTATAGTCGGGTATTCTCACCCTTTCTCATCAGCTTTTTGCAAATTATGATCTGACATTCACACCTACTTTCAGTCGAACAGCTCTGCTCCCACTTTTGATTATGTTTTGTTGGATATTCGAACATTTTCTTAACTGCTTTTTACAAACTTTGGTCGGACGTTCACACCTTCTTGCAGCTGAACACCACCGCTTCCACTTTTGATGGTGTATATTCGGGCATACAAACCTTTTCTTACCCGCTTTTTGCAAAACTTGGTCAGACTTTCACACTTTGTTGCTGAACAACTCCGCTCCTTCTTTTGATTGTGTACAGTCGGGTATTTTCACCTTTTCTTACCCGCTTTTTACCAACTATGGTCCGGCATTCAAACCTTCTTGTAGCCGAACACCTCCACTCCTGCTTTTGATGATGTATAGTTGGGCATTCGCACCTTTTTTTACCCATTTTTCAGGAATTATGGGTGGACATTCAAACCTTCTTGCCGCTGAACCCCTCCTCTCCCACTTATGATCATTTGCGGTTTGATTTTCGAAAATTTTCTTTCATGTTTTCTAGCAATTATTGATGGACATTTAGACCTTCTTGCAGCTGAACACCTCCGCTCCTGCTTTTGATCATACATTGTCAGGCATTCGCACCTTTTCTAACACATTCTTCAGCAATTATGGTCGGACATTCACACCTTCTTGCAGCCGAACACTTCCGCTCCACCTTTTAGTGTTCTATCACACCTTTTTTTTCACCGCATTTTATAGATTATGGTTGGAAATTCTCAAGCACTCTCATCCGAAGACCTCTCCTCCCGCTTTTGTTAATATATTTAAACTTTAGTCGGACATTCACACCTTCTTGAAGCTGAACCAGCTCCGCTCCCTGTTTTGATCATGTATGGTCTGGCAATGCTACCTTTTCTTACCCGTTTGTGAGTAATTATGGCTGGACATTCACACCTACTTGCAGCCGAACACCACCTCTCTCGCTTTTGATGATGTATGGACCGGCATTCTTACCTTTTCTAACACATTTTTCAGCAATTATGGTCGGAGATTCACACCTACTCACAGCCGAAACACTCCGCTCCCGCATTTGATGGTGTATAGTCGGGCATTCTCACCCTTTCTCATCAGCTTTTTGCAAATTATGATCTGACATTCACACCTACTTGCAGTCGAACAGCTCTGCTCCCGCTTTTGATGTTTAGTTGGATATTCGAACCTTTTCTTAATACACCTTTTCTTAGCCTAACACATCCGCTCCCGTAATTGATTGTGTACAGTCGGGTATTTTAACCTTTTCTTACCCGCTTTTTACCAACTATGGTCGGACATTCAAACCTTCTTGTAGCCGAACACATCCACTCCTGCTTTTGATGATGTGTGGTTGGGCATTCAAACCTACTTGTTTCCCACTTTTCATTAATTATGGGTGGACATTCACACCTTGTCGCATCCAAACACCTCCGCTCCCTGTTTTGATCATGTATGGTTTGACATTTGCAACTTTTCTCACCGGCTTTTTGCAAACTATGGTCGGCTATTCACAGATTCCTCTCTACCATACTTGTATGGTGGGATATTCACACCCACTTGCATCCGAAGACCTCCACCCCCACTTTTGTTAATATTTAGTCGGTCATTCGCACCTTACCCGCTTTTGGCAAACTATGGCCTTCTTGCAGCCAAACACCTCTGATCTCGCTTTTGATGATGTAAGGTTGGGCATTCAGACCTTGCTTCACCTGCTTTTCACCAAATATTGTCGGACATTCACACCTTCTTGCAGCCGAACACTTCCGCTCCACCTTTTAGTGTTCTATCACACCTTTTTTTTCACCGCATTTTATAGATTATGGTTTGAAATTCTCAACCACTCTCATCCGAAGACCTCTCCTCCCGCTTTTGTTAATATATTTGAACTTTAGTCGGACATTCACACCTTCTTGCAGCTGAACCACCTCTGCTCCCTGTTTTGATCATGTATGGTCTGGCAATGCTACCTTTTCTTACCCGTTTGTGAGTAATTATGGCTGGACATTCACACCTTTTTGCAGCCGAACACCACCTCTCCCGCTTTTGATGATGTATGGTCCGGCATTCTTACCTTTTCTAACACATTTTTCAGCAATTATGGTCGGACATTCACACCTTCTTGCAGCCGAACACTTCCGCTCCACCTTTTAGTGTTCTATCACACCTTTTTTTTCACCGCATTTTATAGATTATTGTTGGAAATTCTCATACACTCTCATCCGAAGACCTCTCCTCCTGCTTTTGTTAATATATTTGAACTTTAGTTGGACATTCACACCTTCTTGCAGCTGAACCACCTCCGCTCCCTGTTTTGATCATGTATGGTCTGGCAATGCTACCTTTTCTTACCCGTTTGTGAGTAATAATGACTGGACATTCACACCTACTTGCAGCCGAACACCACCTCTCTCGCTTTTGATGATGTATGGACCGGCATTCTTACCTTTTCTAACACATTTTTCAGCAATTATGGTCGGACATTCACACCTATTCAGAGCCGAACACCTCCGCTCCAGCATTTGATGGTGTATACTATACACTGTATAGTAAGGCATTCTCACCTTTTCTCATCAGCTTTTTGCAAATTATGATCTGACATTCACACCTGCTTTTGATAATGTATGGTTTGTCATTCGCACCTTTTTTTACCCATTTTTCATGAATTATGGGAGGACATTCACACCTTCTTGCAGCCGAACACCTCCTCTCCCGCTTATGATCATGTGCGGTTTGATATTCGAAAATTTTCTTTCATGTTTTCTAGCAATTATTGATGGACATTCAGACCTTCTTGCAGCTGAACACCTCCGCTCCCGCTTTTGATGGTGTATGTTCGGGCATTCAAACCTTTTCTTACCCACTTTTTACAAACTATGGTCGGATATTCAAACCTTCTTGTAGCCGAACACATCCACTCCTGCTTTTGATGATGTATGGTTGGGCATTCAAACCTACTTGTTGCCCGCTTTTTACTATGGTTGGCCATTCACAGCTTCCTCTCCACCATACTTGTATGATGGGATGTTCACACCCACTTGCATCCACTTTTGTTGATATTTAGTCGGTCATTCGCACCTTACCCGCTTTTGGCAAACTATGGCCTTCTTGCAGCCAAACACCTCTGATCTCGCTTTTGATGATGTAAGGTTGGGCATTCAGACCTTGCTTCACCTGCTTTTCACCAAATATAGTCGGACATTCACACCTTCTTGCAGCCGAACACTTCCGCTCCACCTTTTAGTGTTCTATGGGGCATTCACACCTTTTTTTTCACCGCATTTTATAGATTACGGTTGGAAATTCTCACCCACTCTCCTCCCGCTTTTTTTAATATACAGTCAGGCATTCGAACCTTTTCTTACCCGCTTTTTACAAATTATGGTCGGACATTCACACCTACTTGCAGCCGAATATTTCCGCTCCACCTTTTAGTGATGTATGGGTGGCATTTGCACCTTTTCTTACCCTCTTTTTATACTGATTGCTGAAGATTAAGTTGTTCTTTCTCAAACTACAAAATTTTTTTTATTGTTGAAACTTGATTTGAAGTGGATAAATAAAGAGGACAAACAGTTTTAAGTCAGGCTGATAGAAGGAATTAAATTTTTAGCAAAATCTGTACTTCGTCATATGTCGAGAGATGCTTATTGCTGAAGAAGTTCTTTCTCATTCTACAAAGTACAACGTTGTTTATCGTTGAAACTTGATTAGACATGAATAAATATGAAGGACAAAGCAGTCTTAACTTGGTTTAAGTTAAGGAATTCGTTTTATAGGAGAATCCGAATTCGTGCATAACTCGTAAAATAGAGCTTATTTTCGGATTCCTGAAGAATGAGTCTGGTTCTTTCTCATAATACAAAGTTTGTTGTTTATTGTTAAAACTTCATCAGAAGTGAAGAAATAAATGAATGCCTATCAACAAATGTGGGATCTAAACTCTAGTGCTTCCTCTAAAATAATTTCCATCCATCCATCATCTGCCGCTTATCCGGGGGTCGGGTCGCGGGGGCAGCAGCTTGAGTAGAGAAACCCAGACGTCTCTGTCCCCGGCCACTTCCTCCAGCTCTTCCGGGGGGACCCCGAGGCGTTCCCAGGCCAGCCGAGAGACATAGTCTCTCCAGCGTGTCCTGGGTCTTTCCCGGGGTCTCCTCCCAGTGGGACGTGCCCGGAACACCTCCCCAGGGAGGCGCCCAGGGGGCATCCTAACCAGATGCCCGAGCCACCTCATCTGACTCCTCTCAATGCGGAGGAGCAGCGGTTCTACTCCGAGCCCCTCCCGGATGACTGAGCTTCTCACCCTATCTCTAAGGGAGAGCCCAGACACCCTGCGGAGGAAATCCATTTCGGCCGCTTGTATTCGCGATCTTCTTCTTTCGGTCACTACCCACAACTCGTGACCATAGGTGAGGATGGGAACGTAGATTGACCAGTAAGTAGAGAGCTTTGCCTTCTGGCTCAGCTCCCTCTTCACAACGACGGGTCGGTGCAGAGCCCGCAACACTGCAGACGCCGCACCGATCCGCCCGTCAATCTCCCGCTCCATTCGTCCCTCACTCGTGAACAAGACCCCGAGATACTTGAACTCCTCCACTTGGGGAAGGATCTCATTCCCGACCCGGAGAGAGCATTCCACCCTTTTCCGGCTGAGAACCATAGTCTCGGATTTGGAGGTGCTGATTCTCATCCCAGCCGCTTCACACTCGGCTGCAAATCGCTCCAGTGAGAGCTGAAGGTCACGGCCTGACGACGCTAACAGAACCACATCATCTGCAAAAAGCAGAGACCCGATTCTGAGGTCGCCAAATCGGACACCCTCAACGCCCTGGCTGCGCCTAGAAATTCTGTCCATAAAAGTTAGGAACAGAATCGGTGACAAAGGGCAGCCCTGACGGAGTCCAACTCTCACCGGAAACGTATCCGACTTACTGCCGGCAATGCGGACCAAACTCTGGCACCGGTCATACAGAGACCGAACGGCCCCTATCAAGGGGTCCGGCACTCCATATTCCCGGAGCACCCCCCACAGGACTCCACGAGGGACACGGTCGAACGCTTTCTCCAAGTCCACAAAACACATGTAGACTGGTTGGGCGAACTCCCATGCACCCTCCAGGATCCTGCCGAGGGTATAGAGCTGGTCCACTGTTCCACGGCCAGGACGAAAGCCACACTGCATCTCCTGAATCCGAGGCTCGATTATCCGACGGATCCTCCTCTCCAATACCCCCGAATAGACCTTACCAGGGAGGCTGAGGTGTGTGATACCCCTATAGTTGGAACACACCCTCCGGTCCCCCTTTTTAAAGAGGGGGACCACCACCCCAATCTGCCAGTCCAGAGGCACTGTCCCCGATGTCCACGCGATGCTGCAGAGGCGTGTCAGCCAAGACAGCCCTACAACATCCAGAGCCTTGAGAAACTCAGGACGGACCTCATCCACCCCCGGGGCCTTGCCACCGAGGAGCTTTTTGACCACCTCGGCAACCTCAGCCCCAGAAATGGGAGGCCCCGTCTCCGAGCTCTCCGACTCTGCCTCTTCCGAGCACGTGTTGGTAGGATTGAGGAGTTCCTCGAAGTACTCCCCCCACCGACTCACAACATCCCTAGTTGAGGTCAGCAAAGCCCCGTCCCCACTGTAAACAGTGTTGACTGTGAGCCGCTTCCCCCCCCTGAGACGCCGGATGGTGGACCAGAATCTCTTCGAGGCCGTCCGGAAATCGTTCTCCATGGTCTCACCGAACTCCTCCCAGGCCCGAGTTTTTGCCTCAGCAACCGCCGAAGCCGCGGCCCGTCTGGCCTGTCGGTACCTATCAGCTGCTTCCAGGGTCCCACTGGCCAAAAAGGCCCGATAGGACTCCTTCTTCAGCTTGACGGCTTCCCTCACCACTGGTGTCCACCAGCAGGTTCGAGGGTTGCCGCCACGACAGGCACTGACCACCTTACGGCCACAACTCCGATCAGCTGCCTCGGCAATGGAGTCACGGAACATGGCCCATTCGGACTCAATGTCCCCCACCTCCCCCGGGATATGGTTGAAGCTCTGCCGGAGGTGGGAGTTAAAGCTCCTTCTGACGGGGGATTCTGACAAACGCTCCCAGCAGACCCTCACAATACGTTTGGGCCTGCCAGGTCTGATCGGCATCCTCCCCCACCAGCGGAGCCAACTCACCACCAGGTGGTGATCAGTTGACAGCTCCGCCCCTCTCTTCACCCGAGTGTCCAGGACATACGGCCGCAAGTCCGATGATACAACCACAAAGTCGATCATCGAACTGCGGCCAAGGGTGTCCTGGTGCCAAGTGCACATATGGACACCCTTATGTCTGAACATGGTGTTCGTTATGGACAGTCCATGACCAGCACAGAAGTCCAACAACATAACACCACTCTGGTTCAGATCGGGGGGGCCGTTCCTCTCAATCACACCCCTCCAGGTCTCACTGTCATTGCCCACGTGAGCATTGAAGTCCCCCAGCAGAACGAGGGAGTCTCCGGTAGGAGCATTCTCCAGTGCCTCCCCCAGAGACTCCAAAAAGGGTGGGTACTCTGAACTGCTGTTTGGCGCATAGGCACAAACAACAGTCAGGACTCGTCCCCCCACCCGAAGGCGGAGGGAGGCTACCCTCTCGTTCACTGGGGTAAACCCCAATGTACTGGCACACAGCCGGGGGGCAATAAGTATGCCCACACCTGCTCTGCGCCTCTCACCACGGGCAACTCCAGAGTGGAAGAGAGTCCAACCCCTCTCAAGAGGACTGGTTCCAGAGCCCGAGCCGTGCGTCGAGGTGAGTCCGACTATATCTAGCCGGAACCGCTCAGCCTCGCGCACCAGCTCTGGCTCCTTCCCCAACAGAGAGGTGACATTCTAAAAAATAATTTGCTTTCTCAATTCAGAAATTTGTGTGTGTAAGTCACAACACCCGTGACACCAAAACGGCTTTCTTTTCTCTCTTTTCTCTACACTCTACACTGTGAGCACACACACCAAATCAGAAAGGCTTTTTTCTCTCTTTTCTACATTATGGACTGGGGGGACACAAAACCGCTCTCTCTTTTTTTTTTTGATTGTGTGCCAGGGCGTTGTCTCACGTATTAGATTATGCTTAAGATACGAATGGGTTTATCAGTCACATCAGAATCCATACATACTGATCCTCCCGTAATAAAATGGTCGGATCTTATCAAACACACTTTGTTTCTTGTGACAATCAAGTCAGCGAAACAGCGTATACACGTCAAGACCCTGAATCAAGTTTGCCACAAGAACTCATAAGTTTGGCAGTATTGCTCTGCCGTCAGCAATCATATACCCATTTTATTTTCGTGAGACATGTGCAGGCACCTGTTCATCTACTGTTCTATCACTATGAATTAGTTTATCTATTATCAATAAGGATACTTCTACAACTACTATCAAAGTATGTCCGGACTTCTTATGTTGTCAGTTGCTATATATGAATAAGTGGGTAGCTACTGACAAGCATTAAGCATGTCACACAGCCCAAACATATAACATTTCAGGACACACCACACAGTTAACAACCACAGTGAAGCGTGTCAAAGCCCAAACATGTAACATTCAACAGGACACTTACACAACACATTCAAATCAAACAGTCAGACAACATACAAGAACATATACCCCAGCCAGCATTGCTCCTTGCCTATTTTCCTACAGCTCACTATGTGTGTGCACACCTTTATTCACAAACTCTTCAACTTATACTCTTTTACCGAAGCTGCTACAGCTCGATTGGCCGAATACCCTTAGATCCTATTTCGGTGAATTTGACATCTGCCTTACATGTAACAGATTAGCGGTTTAGCAGTTTTAATTTAGTTTGAGTGAAGGAATTCATTTTATAGCAAAATCCGAAATCGTGAAGAACTCATGAAAGTAAGCTTATTCTCGGATTCCTGAAACTTTAGATTTGCTCTTTCTTTTACTGCAAAGTACAACGTTGTTTTTTTTTTTGACAGTTTTAACATAGTTTGAGTGAAGGAATTCATTTTATAGATAAAATCCCAAGAGTCTGCTGAGAAAAGAGAGTGAATGCGAAGTAGACTTTAACACGGCTCTGGGAGCGAGCAGAGTGTGGGCTAAGCGGGAGAATTGCTTGAAAGAAACGCGACACCGAATGAGCGGTCAGAACAAAGCCTCAATACGGTGTTCCCGTGGTGTTTTTGTTGCTGCCTTGTCTTTTGCACAGAGTAAAAGACAAGGCAACCATCGAATAGGGCCCGATTGTTCCTACTTGGTCAGCCGAGGAGCAAGGGGGGGGAGAAAGCGTCTCAATCAAGCAAAGCTCACCATGGGGAAGGTGGCTATGCCAACTAGCCTGATGCCCTGCTCCCGAAGTGACGGATAATCGTACTCTGGTTCCTCTTCATAACGTACAACTCTTTCGCCTTTTATTAAAGACTTCCGTGGAGAGCAGCACTAATGAGTTGTTTCTATTTTTGGCAGGATTAACCTGCGGGTGAAGCCCTTTCTGTCTGTGCAAAAAAAATCTTGTTACTGTGCAGAGTGACTTCTCTGAGTAGAGTCGCCTTACCTGTTGCGACTGTGCCGATGTTTGAAGCTGGAGTGCAAAGGTGTTGCTTGAATGGTGCTTGCTGGAGCGTGCGGGAGTGCAAAGTTATACCATTTAAAAGGGCTGAAGAGTGCTCATTGCAGCGGGTGGGCCATAGTAAAAAGCGGTTGAGAAAAGGTGCGAATGTCAAACAATACATGATCAAAATAGGGAGCGGAGGTGTTTGGCCGCGACAAGGTGTGAATGTCCACCCATAATTAATGAAAAGCGGGCAACAAGTAGGTTCGACTGCCCAACCATACATCATCAAAAGCAGGAGTGGATGTGTTCGGCTTCAAGAAGGTTTGAATGTCTGACCATAGTTTGTAAATGTGAGTAAGAAAAGGTTCGAATGCCCGAACATACACCATCAAAGGAGGGGGCGGAGGTGTTCCGCTGTAAGAAGGTGTGAATGTCCGACCATAGTTGGTAGAAAGCGGGTAAGAAAACGTTAAAATACCCGACTGTACACAATCAATAGCGGGAGCGGAGTTGTTCGGCTACTAACATGTGTGAAAGTCCGACCATGGTTTGTAAAAAGCGAGTAAGAAAAGGTGCGAATGCCCGACAATGTATGATCAAAAGCGGAAGCGGAGGTGTTCGGCTGGAAGAAGGTGTGAACGTCAGATCATAATTTGAAAAAAACTGATGAGAAAGGGTGAGAATGCCCGACTATAAACCATCAAATGCAGGAGCGGAGTTGTTCGGCTGTGAGTAGGTGTGAATCTCCGACCATAATTGCTGAAAAATGTGTTAGAAAAGGTAAGAATGCCGGTCCATACATCTGGCTGCAAAAAGGTTCGAATGTTCGACTAAAGTTTGTAAAAAGCTGGTAAGACAAGGTGCGAATGCCTGACAATGTATGATCAAAAGCAGGAGCGGAGGTGTTCAGCTGCAAGAAGGTCTAAATGTCCATCAATAATTGCTAGAAAACATGAAAGAAAATTTTCCAAAATCAAACCGCACATGATGATAAGTGGGAGAGGAGGTTTTCAGCTGCAAGAAGGTGTGAATGTCCACCTATAATTCCTGAAAAATGTGTAAAAAAAAGGTGCGAATGCCCAACCATACATCATCAAAAGTAGGAGTGGATGTGTTCGGCTACAAGAAGGTGTGAACGTCCAACCAAAGTTTGTAAAAAGTAGTTAAGAAAAGGTTAGAATATCCAGCCAAACTGTTTGACTGCAAGTAGGTGTGAATGTCAGATCATAATTTGCAAAAAGCTGATGAGAAAAGGTGAGAATGCCCGACTATACACCATCAAATGCGGGAGCGGAGTTGTTCGGCTGTGCGTAGGTGTGAATCTCCAACCATAATTGCTGAAAAATGTGTTAGAAAAGGTAAGAAATCCGGTCCATACATCATCAAAAGCGAGAGAGGTGGTGTTCGGCTGCAAGTAGGTGTGATTGTCCAGCCATACAAGTATGTTGGAGAGGAAGCTGTGAATAGCCGACCATAGTTTGCAAAAAGCGGGTGAGAAAAGGTGCGAATGTCCAGCCATACATGATCAAAACAGGGAGCGGAGGTGTTTGGCTGCGACAAGGTGTGAATGTCCACCCATAATTAATGAAAAGCGGGCAACAAGTAGGTTCGAATGCCCAACCATACATCATCAAAAGCAGGAGTGGATGTGTTCGGCTACAAGAAGGTTTGAATGTCCCAGCATAGATTGTAAAAAGCGGGTAAGAAAAGGTTTGAATGCCCAAACATACACCATCAAAAGAGGAAACGGAGGTGTTCCGCTGTAAGAAGGTGTGAATAGCCGACCATAGTTGGTAAAAAGCGGGTAAGAAAAGGTTAAAATACCCGAATGTACACAATCAATAGCGGGAGCGGATGTGTTCGGCTACAAGAAGGTGTGAAACTCCGAAAATGGTTTGTAAAAAGCGGGTAAGAAAAGGTGCGAATGCCCTACAATGTATGATCAAAAGAGGGAGCGGAGGTTTTCGGCTACAAGAAGGTGTGAAAGTCCACCCATGGTTTGTAAAAAGCGGGTAACAAAAGATTCGAATGCCCGACTATACACCATCAAAAACGGGAGCGGAGGTGTTCAGCTACAAGAAGGTGTGAAAGTCCACCCATGGTTTGTAAAAAGCGGGTAAGAAAAGGTTCGAATGCCCGAATATACACCATCAAAAGCGGAAGCGGAGATGTTCGGCTGCAAGAAGGTGTTAACGTCCAACCAAAGTTTGTAAAAAGCAGGGAAAAGCGATAAAAAGCTTTTCGTGAGTTCATGCATTTTATTTTGCTTATAAAATGCATTCCTTCACTCAAACTATGTTAAAACTTATTTGTCCTTCATATTTACCATGTCTAGAAAGATTTAAACAAAAAAACAACGTAGTACTTTGCAGTAAAAGAAAGAGCAAATCTAAAGTTTCAGGAATCCGAGTATAAGCTTGCTTTCATGAGTTCTGCAAGATTTCGGATTTTGCTGTGAAATTAATTGCTTTGCTCAAACCAAGTTAAAACTGCTTTGTACTTCCATATTTATCAATATCGAGATAGAGGAGTGGATGTGTTCGGCTACAAGAAGGTTTGAATGTCCGAGCATAGTTTGCAAAAAGCGGGTAAGAAAAGGTTCGAATGCCCGAACATACACCATCAAAAGAGGGAGCGGAGGTGTTCCACTGTAAGAAGATGTGGATGTCCAACCATAGTTGGTAAAAAGCGGGTAAGAAAAGGTTAAAATACCCGACTGTACACAATCAATAGCGGGAGCGGATGTGTTCGGCTACAAGAAGGTGTGAAAGTCCGACCATGGTTTGTAAAAAGCGGGTAAGAAAAGTTGCGAATGACCGACAATGTATGATCAAAAGAGGGAGCGGTGGTTTTTGGCTACAAGAAGGTTTGAATGTCCGACCATAGTTTGTAAAAAGTGGGTAAGAAAAGGGTGAGAATGCCCGAACATACACCATCAAAAGAGGGAGCGGAGGTGTTCCGCTCTAAGACGGTGTTAATGTCCGACCATAGTTGGTCAAAAGCGGGTAAGAAAAGGTTAAAATACACGACTGTACACAATCAATAGCGGGATTGGAGTTGTTCGGCTACAAGAAGGTGTGAAAGTCCGACCATGGTTTGTAAAAAGCGGGTAAGAAAAGGTTCGAATGCCCAAGTATATACCATCAAAAGCGGAAACGGAGGTGTTCGGCTGCAAGAAGGTGTGAACCTCCGACCAAAGTTTGTAAAAAGCAGTTAAGAAAAGGTTCGAATATCCAACCAAACATAATCAAAAAAGGGAGCAGAGCTGTTCGACTGCAAGTAGGTGTGAATGTCCAGCCATAATTACTCACAAACGGGTAAGAAAAGGTAGCATTGCCAGACCATACATGATCAAAACAGGGAGCGGAGGTGGTTCAGCTGCAAGAAGGTGTGAATGTCCGACTACAGTTTAAATATATTAACAAAAGCGGGAGGAGAGGTCTTCGGATTAGAGTGGTTGAGAATTTCCAACCATAATCTATAAAATGCGGTGAAAAAAAAGGTGTGATAGAACACTAAAAGGTGGAGTGGAAGTGTTCGGCTGCAAGAAGGTGTGAATGTCCGACCATAATTGCTGAAAAATGTGTTAGAAAAGGTAAGAATGCCGGACCATACATCATCAAAAGCGGGAGAGGTGGTGTTCGGCTGCAAAAAGGTGTGAATGTTCGACTAAAGTTTGTAAAAAGCGGGTAAGACAAGGTGCGAATGCCTGACAATGTATGATCAAAAGCAGGAGCGGAGGTGTTCAGCTGCAAGAAGGTCTAAATGTCCATCAATAATTGCTAGAAAACATGAAAGAAAATTTTCGAAAATCAAACCGCAAATGATCATAAGTGGGAGAGGAGGTGTTCAGCTGCAAAAAGGTGTGAATGTCCACCCATAATTCCTGAAAAATGGGTAAAAAAAAGGTGCGAATGCCCAACCATACATCATCAAAAGCAGGAGTGGATGTGTTCGGCTACAAGAAGGTGTGAAAGTCCGACCGTGGTTTGTAAAAAGCGGGTAAGAAAAGGTGCGAATGCCCGACAATGTATGATCAAAAGAGGGAGCGGAGGTGTTCGGCTGCAAGAAGGTGTGAACGTCCGACCAAAGTTTGTAAAAAGCAGTTAAGAAAAGGTTTGAATATCCAACCAAACATAATCAAAAGCGGGAGCAGAGCTGTTCGACTGCAAGTAGGTGTGAATGTCCTCCCGTAATTTCTGAAAAATGCGTAAAAAAAGGTGCGAATGCCCAACCATACATTATCAAAACAGGGAGCGGAGATGGTTCAGCTGCAAGGTGTAAATTTCTGACTAAAGTTTTTAAAAAGCGGTTTAAAAACTGATTTGTCCTTCATAGTTATCCATGTCTAAAAATGTTTGAAGCATAAACTTCCTCATATTACCCTGAATGAGAAAGAACCACACTTGTGATTAAGCCATACGTTCCTTTTGAGGAGTTCTGCATGATTTGGGATTTTGCTATTAAATAAATTCCTTCACTCAAACCGAGTGAAAACTGCTTTTACCTTCATATTTATGAATGTCTAGATCGACTTCAACAAAGAACAACATTGTATTTTGCAGTAGAAGAAGTTGAAATTGATCTAGACATTGATAAATATGAAGTTCAAAGCAGTTTCCACTTGGTTTGAGTGAAGGAATGAATTTTATAGCAAAATCGGAAATCCTGCACTCCTCAAAAGGAACGTATTGCTCAACCAAAGGGATGCTTCTTTCTCATTCAGGGTAATATGAGGAACTTTATGCTTGATACATTTTTAGACATGGATAATTATGAAGGACAAAGCAATTTTAACTTGGTTTGAGCAAAGCAATTCATTTACAGGAAAATCCGAAATCGTGCAGAACTCATGAAAGCAAGCTTTTTCTCGGATTCCTGATCCTCCAGTGTTGCTCTTTCCTATACTGTAAAATACAACGTTATTCTTTGTTGAAATTGATCTAGACATTGATAAATATGTAGGACAAAGCAGTTTTCACTTGGTTTGAGTGAAGGAATTAATTTTATACATAAAATCCCAAATCATGCAGAACGTATGAAAGCAAGCTTATTCTCGGATTCCTGATCCTTCAGTGCTGCTCTTTCTTCTACTGCAAAATACAACGTTGTTCTTTGTTTAAGTCGATGTAGACATTGATAAATATGAAGGACAAAGCAGTTTTAATTTGGTTTGAGTGAAGGAATTCATTTTATAGTAAAATCCCAAATCGTGCAGAACTCATGAAAATAAGCTTATTCTCGGATTCCTAAAACTTTTGATCTGCTCTTTCTTTTACTGCAAATTACAACGGTTTTTTTTTTTTAGATTTATCTAGACATTGATAAATATTAAGGTAATAGCCGTTTTAACATAGTTTGAGTGAAGGAATTAATTTTATAGATAAAATCCCAAATCATGCAGAACTCCTCAAAAGGGGCGTATGGCTTAATCACAAGTGTGGTTCTTTCTCATTCAGGGTAATATGAGAAAGTTTATGCTTGAAATATATGTAAAAATGGGTACATATGAAGGACAAAGCAGTTTTAACTTAGTTTGAGTGAAGGAATTTATTTTATAGCAAAATCCGAAATCGAGCAGAACTCATGAAAGCAAGCTTATACTCGGATTCCTGAAACTTTAGATTTGTTCTTTCTTTTACTGCAAAGTACAACGTTGTTTTTTGTGGAAATCTATCTAGACATTGATAAATACCAGCCGAACATCTCTGCTGTCGCTTTTGATAATTTATGGTTGGGCATTCTTACCTTTTCTTACCCGCATTTTATAAATTATGATCCGACATTCACACCTACTTGCAGTCGAACACCTTCTCTCCCGCTTTTGATGATGTATGGTTGGGCATTCGCACCTTTTTTTACCCATTTTTCAGTAATTATGGATGGACATTCAGCCCTTCTTACAGCCGAAAACCTCCGCTGCCGCTTTTGATGGTTTATAGTCTGGCTTTCGAGCCTTTTCTTCCCCAGTTTTTACAAATTATGGTTGGACATTCAGACCTTGCAGCCGAAAACCTCCGCTCCCACTCTTGATCATACATTGTCGGGCATTCGCACCTTGTCTTACCCGCTTTTTACAAACTTTAGTCGGACATTCACACCTTCTTGCAGCTGAACCACCTCCGCTCCCTGTTTTGATCATGTTTGGTCTGGCAATACTTCCTTTTCTTACCCGTTTGTGAGTAATTATGGCTGGACATTCACATCTTCTTGCAGCGGAACACCTCTCCCGCTTTTGATGATGAATGGTCCGGCATTCTTACCTTTTCTAACACATTTTTCAGCAATTATGGTCGGAGATTCACACCTACTCACAGCCGACCAACTCCGCTCCCGCATTTGATGGTGTATAGTCGGGTATTCTCACCCTTTCTCATCAGCTTTTTGCAAATTATGATCTGACATTCACACCTACTTTCAGTCGAACAGCTCTGCTCCCACTTTTGATTATGTTTTGTTGGATATTCGAACATTTTCTTAACTGCTTTTTACAAACTTTGGTCGGACGTTCACACCTTCTTGCAGCTGAACACCACCGCTTCCACTTTTGATGGTGTATATTCGGGCATACAAACCTTTTCTTACCCGCTTTTTGCAAAACTTGGTCAGACTTTCACACTTTGTTGCTGAACAACTCCGCTCCTTCTTTTGATTGTGTACAGTCGGGTATTTTCACCTTTTCTTACCCGCTTTTTACCAACTATGGTCCGGCATTCAAACCTTCTTGTAGCCGAACACCTCCACTCCTGCTTTTGATGATGTATAGTTGGGCATTCGCACCTTTTTTTACCCATTTTTCAGGAATTATGGGTGGACATTCAAACCTTCTTGCCGCTGAACCCCTCCTCTCCCACTTATGATCATTTGCGGTTTGATTTTCGAAAATTTTCTTTCATGTTTTCTAGCAATTATTGATGGACATTTAGACCTTCTTGCAGCTGAACACCTCCGCTCCTGCTTTTGATCATACATTGTCAGGCATTCGCACCTTTTCTAACACATTCTTCAGCAATTATGGTCGGACATTCACACCTTCTTGCAGCCGAACACTTCCGCTCCACCTTTTAGTGTTCTATCACACCTTTTTTTTCACCGCATTTTATAGATTATGGTTGGAAATTCTCAAGCACTCTCATCCGAAGACCTCTCCTCCCGCTTTTGTTAATATATTTAAACTTTAGTCGGACATTCACACCTTCTTGAAGCTGAACCACCTCCGCTCCCTGTTTTGATCATGTATGGTCTGGCAATGCTACCTTTTCTTACCCGTTTGTGAGTAATTATGGCTGGACATTCACACCTACTTGCAGCCGAACACCACCTCTCTCGCTTTTGATGATGTATGGACCGGCATTCTTACCTTTTCTAACACATTTTTCAGCAATTATGGTCGGAGATTCACACCTACTCACAGCCGAAACACTCCGCTCCCGCATTTGATGGTGTATAGTCGGGCATTCTCACCCTTTCTCATCAGCTTTTTGCAAATTATGATCTGACATTCACACCTACTTGCAGTCGAACAGCTCTGCTCCCGCTTTTGATGTTTAGTTGGATATTCGAACCTTTTCTTAATACACCTTTTCTTAGCCTAACACATCCGCTCCCGTAATTGATTGTGTACAGTCGGGTATTTTAACCTTTTCTTACCCGCTTTTTACCAACTATGGTCGGACATTCAAACCTTCTTGTAGCCGAACACATCCACTCCTGCTTTTGATGATGTGTGGTTGGGCATTCAAACCTACTTGTTTCCCACTTTTCATTAATTATGGGTGGACATTCACACCTTGTCGCATCCAAACACCTCCGCTCCCTGTTTTGATCATGTATGGTTTGACATTTGCAACTTTTCTCACCGGCTTTTTGCAAACTATGGTCGGCTATTCACAGATTCCTCTCTACCATACTTGTATGGTGGGATATTCACACCCACTTGCATCCGAAGACCTCCACCCCCACTTTTGTTAATATTTAGTCGGTCATTCGCACCTTACCCGCTTTTGGCAAACTATGGCCTTCTTGCAGCCAAACACCTCTGATCTCGCTTTTGATGATGTAAGGTTGGGCATTCAGACCTTGCTTCACCTGCTTTTCACCAAATATTGTCGGACATTCACACCTTCTTGCAGCCGAACACTTCCGCTCCACCTTTTAGTGTTCTATCACACCTTTTTTTTCACCGCATTTTATAGATTATGGTTTGAAATTCTCAACCACTCTCATCCGAAGACCTCTCCTCCCGCTTTTGTTAATATATTTGAACTTTAGTCGGACATTCACACCTTCTTGCAGCTGAACCACCTCTGCTCCCTGTTTTGATCATGTATGGTCTGGCAATGCTACCTTTTCTTACCCGTTTGTGAGTAATTATGGCTGGACATTCACACCTTTTTGCAGCCGAACACCACCTCTCCCGCTTTTGATGATGTATGGTCCGGCATTCTTACCTTTTCTAACACATTTTTCAGCAATTATGGTCGGACATTCACACCTTCTTGCAGCCGAACACTTCCGCTCCACCTTTTAGTGTTCTATCACACCTTTTTTTTCACCGCATTTTATAGATTATTGTTGGAAATTCTCATACACTCTCATCCGAAGACCTCTCCTCCTGCTTTTGTTAATATATTTGAACTTTAGTTGGACATTCACACCTTCTTGCAGCTGAACCACCTCCGCTCCCTGTTTTGATCATGTATGGTCTGGCAATGCTACCTTTTCTTACCCGTTTGTGAGTAATAATGACTGGACATTCACACCTACTTGCAGCCGAACACCACCTCTCTCGCTTTTGATGATGTATGGACCGGCATTCTTACCTTTTCTAACACATTTTTCAGCAATTATGGTCGGACATTCACACCTATTCAGAGCCGAACACCTCCGCTCCAGCATTTGATGGTGTATACTATACACTGTATAGTAAGGCATTCTCACCTTTTCTCATCAGCTTTTTGCAAATTATGATCTGACATTCACACCTGCTTTTGATAATGTATGGTTTGTCATTCGCACCTTTTTTTACCCATTTTTCATGAATTATGGGAGGACATTCACACCTTCTTGCAGCCGAACACCTCCTCTCCCGCTTATGATCATGTGCGGTTTGATATTCGAAAATTTTCTTTCATGTTTTCTAGCAATTATTGATGGACATTCAGACCTTCTTGCAGCTGAACACCTCCGCTCCCGCTTTTGATGGTGTATGTTCGGGCATTCAAACCTTTTCTTACCCACTTTTTACAAACTATGGTCGGATATTCAAACCTTCTTGTAGCCGAACACATCCACTCCTGCTTTTGATGATGTATGGTTGGGCATTCAAACCTACTTGTTGCCCGCTTTTTACTATGGTTGGCCATTCACAGCTTCCTCTCCACCATACTTGTATGATGGGATGTTCACACCCACTTGCATCCACTTTTGTTGATATTTAGTCGGTCATTCGCACCTTACCCGCTTTTGGCAAACTATGGCCTTCTTGCAGCCAAACACCTCTGATCTCGCTTTTGATGATGTAAGGTTGGGCATTCAGACCTTGCTTCACCTGCTTTTCACCAAATATAGTCGGACATTCACACCTTCTTGCAGCCGAACACTTCCGCTCCACCTTTTAGTGTTCTATGGGGCATTCACACCTTTTTTTTCACCGCATTTTATAGATTACGGTTGGAAATTCTCACCCACTCTCCTCCCGCTTTTTTTAATATACAGTCAGGCATTCGAACCTTTTCTTACCCGCTTTTTACAAATTATGGTCGGACATTCACACCTACTTGCAGCCGAATATTTCCGCTCCACCTTTTAGTGATGTATGGTTGGCATTTGCACCTTTTCTTACCCTCTTTTTATACTGATTGCTGAAGATTAAGTTGTTCTTTCTCAAACTACAAAATTTTTTTTATTGTTGAAACTTGATTTGAAGTGGATAAATAAAGAGGACAAACAGTTTTAAGTCAGGCTGATAGAAGGAATTAAATTTTTAGCAAAATCTGTACTTCGTCATATGTCGAGAGATGCTTATTGCTGAAGAAGTTCTTTCTCATTCTACAAAGTACAACGTTGTTTATCGTTGAAACTTGATTAGACATGAATAAATATGAAGGACAAAGCAGTCTTAACTTGGTTTAAGTTAAGGAATTCGTTTTATAGGAGAATCCGAATTCGTGCATAACTCGTAAAATAGAGCTTATTTTCGGATTCCTGAAGAATGAGTCTGGTTCTTTCTCATAATACAAAGTTTGTTGTTTATTGTTAAAACTTCATCAGAAGTGAAGAAATAAATGAATGCCTATCAACAAATGTGGGATCTAAACTCTAGTGCTTCCTCTAAAATAATTTCCATCCATCCATCATCTGCCGCTTATCCGGGGGTCGGGTCGCGGGGGCAGCAGCTTGAGTAGAGAAACCCAGACGTCTCTGTCCCCGGCCACTTCCTCCAGCTCTTCCGGGGGGACCCCGAGGCGTTCCCAGGCCAGCCGAGAGACATAGTCTCTCCAGCGTGTCCTGGGTCTTTCCCGGGGTCTCCTCCCAGTGGGACGTGCCCGGAACACCTCCCCAGGGAGGCGCCCAGGGGGCATCCTAACCAGATGCCCGAGCCACCTCATCTGACTCCTCTCAATGCGGAGGAGCAGCGGTTCTACTCCGAGCCCCTCCCGGATGACTGAGCTTCTCACCCTATCTCTAAGGGAGAGCCCAGACACCCTGCGGAGGAAATCCATTTCGGCCGCTTGTATTCGCGATCTTCTTCTTTCGGTCACTACCCACAACTCGTGACCATAGGTGAGGATGGGAACGTAGATTGACCAGTAAGTAGAGAGCTTTGCCTTCTGGCTCAGCTCCCTCTTCACAACGACGGGTCGGTGCAGAGCCCGCAACACTGCAGACGCCGCACCGATCCGCCCGTCAATCTCCCGCTCCATTCGTCCCTCACTCGTGAACAAGACCCCGAGATACTTGAACTCCTCCACTTGGGGAAGGATCTCATTCCCGACCCGGAGAGAGCATTCCACCCTTTTCCGGCTGAGAACCATAGTCTCGGATTTGGAGGTGCTGATTCTCATCCCAGCCGCTTCACACTCGGCTGCAAATCGCTCCAGTGAGAGCTGAAGGTCACGGCCTGACGACGCTAACAGAACCACATCATCTGCAAAAAGCAGAGACCCGATTCTGAGGTCGCCAAATCGGACACCCTCAACGCCCTGGCTGCGCCTAGAAATTCTGTCCATAAAAGTTAGGAACAGAATCGGTGACAAAGGGCAGCCCTGACGGAGTCCAACTCTCACCGGAAACGTATCCGACTTACTGCCGGCAATGCGGACCAAACTCTGGCACCGGTCATACAGAGACCGAACGGCCCCTATCAAGGGGTCCGGCACTCCATATTCCCGGAGCACCCCCCACAGGACTCCACGAGGGACACGGTCGAACGCTTTCTCCAAGTCCACAAAACACATGTAGACTGGTTGGGCGAACTCCCATGCACCCTCCAGGATCCTGCCGAGGGTATAGAGCTGGTCCACTGTTCCACGGCCAGGACGAAAGCCACACTGCATCTCCTGAATCCGAGGCTCGATTATCCGACGGATCCTCCTCTCCAATACCCCCGAATAGACCTTACCAGGGAGGCTGAGGTGTGTGATACCCCTATAGTTGGAACACACCCTCCGGTCCCCCTTTTTAAAGAGGGGGACCACCACCCCAATCTGCCAGTCCAGAGGCACTGTCCCCGATGTCCACGCGATGCTGCAGAGGCGTGTCAGCCAAGACAGCCCTACAACATCCAGAGCCTTGAGAAACTCAGGACGGACCTCATCCACCCCCGGGGCCTTGCCACCGAGGAGCTTTTTGACCACCTCGGCAACCTCAGCCCCAGAAATGGGAGGCCCCGTCTCCGAGCTCTCCGACTCTGCCTCTTCCGAGCACGTGTTGGTAGGATTGAGGAGTTCCTCGAAGTACTCCCCCCACCGACTCACAACATCCCTAGTTGAGGTCAGCAAAGCCCCGTCCCCACTGTAAACAGTGTTGACTGTGAGCCGCTTCCCCCCCCTGAGACGCCGGATGGTGGACCAGAATCTCTTCGAGGCCGTCCGGAAATCGTTCTCCATGGTCTCACCGAACTCCTCCCAGGCCCGAGTTTTTGCCTCAGCAACCGCCGAAGCCGCGGCCCGTCTGGCCTGTCGGTACCTATCAGCTGCTTCCAGGGTCCCACTGGCCAAAAAGGCCCGATAGGACTCCTTCTTCAGCTTGACGGCTTCCCTCACCACTGGTGTCCACCAGCAGGTTCGAGGGTTGCCGCCACGACAGGCACTGACCACCTTACGGCCACAACTCCGATCAGCTGCCTCGGCAATGGAGTCACGGAACATGGCCCATTCGGACTCAATGTCCCCCACCTCCCCCGGGATATGGTTGAAGCTCTGCCGGAGGTGGGAGTTAAAGCTCCTTCTGACGGGGGATTCTGACAAACGCTCCCAGCAGACCCTCACAATACGTTTGGGCCTGCCAGGTCTGATCGGCATCCTCCCCCACCAGCGGAGCCAACTCACCACCAGGTGGTGATCAGTTGACAGCTCCGCCCCTCTCTTCACCCGAGTGTCCAGGACATACGGCCGCAAGTCCGATGATACAACCACAAAGTCGATCATCGAACTGCGGCCAAGGGTGTCCTGGTGCCAAGTGCACATATGGACACCCTTATGTCTGAACATGGTGTTCGTTATGGACAGTCCATGACCAGCACAGAAGTCCAACAACATAACACCACTCTGGTTCAGATCGGGGGGGCCGTTCCTCTCAATCACACCCCTCCAGGTCTCACTGTCATTGCCCACGTGAGCATTGAAGTCCCCCAGCAGAACGAGGGAGTCTCCGGTAGGAGCATTCTCCAGTGCCTCCCCCAGAGACTCCAAAAAGGGTGGGTACTCTGAACTGCTGTTTGGCGCATAGGCACAAACAACAGTCAGGACTCGTCCCCCCACCCGAAGGCGGAGGGAGGCTACCCTCTCGTTCACTGGGGTAAACCCCAATGTACTGGCACACAGCCGGGGGGCAATAAGTATGCCCACACCTGCTCTGCGCCTCTCACCACGGGCAACTCCAGAGTGGAAGAGAGTCCAACCCCTCTCAAGAGGACTGGTTCCAGAGCCCGAGCCGTGCGTCGAGGTGAGTCCGACTATATCTAGCCGGAACCGCTCAGCCTCGCGCACCAGCTCCGGCTCCTTCCCCAACAGAGAGGTGACATTCTAAAATAATTTCCTTTCTCAATTCAGAAATTTGTGTGTGTAAGTCACAACACCCGTGACACCAAAACGGCTTTCTTTTCTCTCTTTTCTCTACACTCTACACTGTGAGCACACACACCAAATCAGAAAGGCTTTTTTCTCTCTTTTCTACATTATGGACTGGGGGGACACAAAACCGCTCTCTCTTTTTTTTTTTGATTGTGTGCCAGGGCGTTGTCTCACGTATTAGATTATGCTTAAGATACGAATGGGTTTATCAGTCACATCAGAATCCATACATACTGATCCTCCCGTAATAAAATGGTCGGATCTTATCAAACACACTTTGTTTCTTGTGACAATCAAGTCAGCGAAACAGCGTATACACGTCAAGACCCTGAATCAAGTTTGCCACAAGAACTCATAAGTTTGGCAGTATTGCTCTGCCGTCAGCAATCATATACCCATTTTATTTTCGTGAGACATGTGCAGGCACCTGTTCATCTACTGTTCTATCACTATGAATTAGTTTATCTATTATCAATAAGGATACTTCTACAACTACTATCAAAGTATGTCCGGACTTCTTATGTTGTCAGTTGCTATATATGAATAAGTGGGTAGCTACTGACAAGCATTAAGCATGTCACACAGCCCAAACATATAACATTTCAGGACACACCACACAGTTAACAACCACAGTGAAGCGTGTCAAAGCCCAAACATGTAACATTCAACAGGACACTTACACAACACATTCAAATCAAACAGTCAGACAACATACAAGAACATATACCCCAGCCAGCATTGCTCCTTGCCTATTTTCCTACAGCTCACTATGTGTGTGCACACCTTTATTCACAAACTCTTCAACTTATACTCTTTTACCGAAGCTGCTACAGCTCGATTGGCCGAATACCCTTAGATCCTATTTCGGTGAATTTGACATCTGCCTTACATGTAACAGATTAGCGGTTTAGCAGTTTTAATTTAGTTTGAGTGAAGGAATTCATTTTATAGCAAAATCCGAAATCGTGAAGAACTCATGAAAGTAAGCTTATTCTCGGATTCCTGAAACTTTAGATTTGCTCTTTCTTTTACTGCAAAGTACAACGTTGTTTTTTTTTTTTTGACAGTTTTAACATAGTTTGAGTGAAGGAATTCATTTTATAGATAAAATCCCAAGAGTCTGCTGAGAAAAGAGAGTGAATGCGAAGTAGACTTTAACACGGCTCTGGGAGCGAGCAGAGTGTGGGCTAAGCGGGAGAATTGCTTGAAAGAAACGCGACACCGAATGAGCGGTCAGAACAAAGCCTCAATACGGTGTTCCCGTGGTGTTTTTGTTGCTGCCTTGTCTTTTGCACAGAGTAAAAGACAAGGCAGCCATCGAATAGGGCCCGATTGTTCCTACTTGGTCAGCCGAGGAGCAAGGGGGGGAGAAAGCGTCTCAATCAAGCAAAGCTCACCATGGGGAAGGTGGCTATGCCAACTAGCCTGATGCCCTGCTCCCGCAGTGACGGATAATCGTACTCTGGTTTCTCTTCATAACGTACAACTCTTTCGCCTTTTATTAAAGACTTCCGTGGAGAGCAGCACTAATGAGTTGTTTCTATTTTTGGCAGGCTTTACCTGCGGGTGAAGCCCTTTCTGTTTGTGCAAAAAAAATCTTGTTACTGTGCAGAGTGACTTCTCTGAGTAGAGTCGCCTTACCTGTTGCGACTGTGCCGATGTTTGAAGCTGGAGTGCAAAGGTGTTGCTTGAATGGTGCTTGCTGGAGCGTGCGGGAGTGCAAAGTTATACCATTTAAAAGGGCTGAAGAGTGCTCATTGCAGCGGGTGGGCCATAGTAAAAAGCGGTTGAGAAAAGGTGCGAATGTCAAACAATACATGATCAAAATAGGGAGCGGAGGTGTTTGGCCGCGACAAGGTGTGAATGTCCACCCATAATTAATGAAAAGCGGGCAACGAGTAGGTTCGAATGCCCAACCATACATCATCAAAAGCAGGAGTGGATGTGTTCGGCTACAAGAAGGTTTGAATGTCTGACCATAGTTTGTAAAAAGCGGGTAAGAAAAGGTTCGAATGCCCGAACATACACCATCAAAGGAGGGAGCGGAGGTGTTCCGCTGTAAGAAGGTGTGAATGTCCGACCATAGTTGGTAAAAAGCGGGTAAGAAAAGGTTAAAATACCCGACTGTACACAATCAATAGCGGGAGCGGAGTTATTCGGCTACTAAAAGGTGTGAAAGTCCGACCATGGTTTGTAAAAAGCGGGTAAGAAAAGGTTCGAATGCCCGACAATGTATGATCAAAAGAGGGAGCAGAGGTTTTCGGTTGAAAGAAGGTCTGAATGTCCAACCATAATTTGTAAAAACTGGGGAAGAAAACGCTCGAAAGCCCGACTATACACCATCAACAGCTGGAGCGGAGGTGTTCAGCTGCAAGAAGGTCTGAATGTCCATCAATAATTGCTAGAAAACATGAAAGAGAATTTTCGAATATCAAACCAAACATGATCATAAGCGGGAGAGGAGGTGTTCAGCTGCAAGAAGGTGTGAATGTCCACCCATAATTCCTGAAAAATCGGTAAAAAAAGGGTGCGAATGCCCAACCATACATCATCAAAAGCGGAAGCGGAGGTGTTCGGCTTCAAGAAGACATGAACGTCCAACCAAAGTTGGTAAAAAGCAGTTAAGAAAAGGTTTGAATATCTAACCAAACATAATCAAAAGCGGGAGCAGAGCTTTTCGACTGCAAGTAGGTGTGAATATCCAGCCATAATTACTCACAAACGGGTAAGAAAAGGTAGCATTGCCAGACCATACATGATCAAAACAGGGAGCGGAGGTGGTTCAGCTGCAAGAAGGTGTGAATGTCCGACTACAGTTTAAATATATTAACAAAAGCGGGAGGAGAGGTCTTCGGATTAGAGTGGTTGAGAATTTCCATACATAATCTATAAAATGCGGTGAAAAAAAAGGTGTGATAGAACACTAAAAGGTGGAGTGGAAGTGTTCGGCTGCAAGAAGGTGTGAATGTCCGACCATAGTTGGTAAAAAGCGGGTAAGAAAAGGTTAAAATACCCGACTGTACACAATCAATAGCGGGAGCGGAGTTATTCGGCTACTAAAAGGTGTGAAAGTCCGACCATGGTTTGTAAAAAGCGGGTAAGAAAAAGTTCGAATGCCCGACAATGTATGATCAAAAGAGGGAGCAGAGGTTTTCGGTTGAAAGAAGGTCTGAATGTCCAACCATAATTTGTAAAAACTGGGGAAGAAAACGCTCGAAAGCCCGACTATACATCATCAACAGCTGGAGCGGAGGTGTTCAGCTGCAAGAAGGTCTGAATGTCCATCAATAATTGCTAGAAAACATGAAAGAGAATTTTCGAATATCAAACCAAACATGATCATAAGCGGGAGAGGAGGTGTTCAGCTGCAAGAAGGTGTGAATGTCCACCCATAATTCCTGAAAAATCGGTAAAAAAAGGGTGCGAATGCCCAACCATACATCATCAAAAGCGGAAGCGGAGGTGTTCGGCTTCAAGAAGACATGAACGTCCAACCAAAGTTGGTAAAAAGCAGTTAAGAAAAGGTTTGAATATCTAACCAAACATAATCAAAAGCGGGAGCAGAGCTTTTCGACTGCAAGTAGGTTTGAATGTCAGATCATAATTTGCAAAAAGCTGATGAGAAAGGGTGAGAATGCCCGACTATACACAATCAAATGCGGGAGCGGAGTTGTTCGGCTGTGAGTAGGTGTAAATCTTCGACCATAATTGCTGAAAAATGTGTTAGAAAAGGTAAGAATGCCGGTCCATACATCATCAAAAGCGGGAGAGGTGGTGTTCGGCTGCAAGTAGGTGTGAATGTGCGACTTAAGTTTATAACAAGCGTGTAAGACAAGATACTATTGCCAGACCATACATGATCAAAACAGGTAGCGGAGGTGGTTCGGCTGCAAGAAGGTGTGAATGTGCGACTAAAGTTTATAAGAAGCGGGTAAGACAAGGTGCGAATGCCCGACAATGTATGATCAAAAGAGGGAGCGGAGGTTTTCGGCTGCAAGGTCTGAATGTCCAACCATAATTTGTAAAAACCAGGGAAGAAAAGGCTCGAAAGCCCGACTATACACCATCAAAAGCGGGAGCGGAGGTGTTCAGCTGCAAGTAGGTGTGAATTTCAGATCATAATTTGCAAAAAGCTGATGAGAAAGGGTGAGAATGCCCGACTGTACACCATCAAATTTGGGAGCGGAGGTGTTCGAAAGTGAGTAAGTGTGAATGTCCGACCATAATTGCTGAAAAATGTGTTAGAAAAGTAAGAATGCAGGACAATTCATCACTCAAAAGCGGGAGAGGTGTTTGGCTGCAAGAACCAGTGAATGTCCAGCCATAATTACTCACAAACGGGTAAGAAAAGGTAGTATTGCCAGACCATACATGATCGAAACATGGAGCGGAGGTGGTTCAGCTGCAAGGTGTGAATGTCTGACTATAGTTTGTAAAAAGCGGGTAAGACAAGGTGCGAATGCCCGACAATGTATGATCAAAAGCGGGAGCGGAGTTGTTCAGCTGCAAGAAGGTCTGAATGTCCAACCATAATTGCTAGAAAACATGAAAGAAAATTTTCGAAAATCAAACCGCACATGATCATAAGTGGGAGAGGAGGTGTTCAGCTGCAAGAAGGTGTGAATGTCCACCCATAATTCTTGAAAAATGGGTAAAAAAAAGGTGCGAATGCCCAACCATACATCATCATAAGCAGGAGTGGATATGTTCGGCTACAAGAAGGTGTGAACGTCCAACCAAAGTTTTTTAAAAAGCAGTTAAGAAAAGGTTCGAATATCCAACCAAACATAATCAAAAGTGGGAGCAGAGCTGTTCGACTTCAAGTAGGTGTGAATGTCAGATCATAATTTGCAAAAAAGCTGATGAGAAAGGATGAGAATGCCCGACTATACACCATCAAATGCGGGAGCGGAGTTGTTCGGCTGTGAGTAGGTGTGAATCTCCAATCATAATTGCTGAAAAATGTGTTAGAAAAGGTAAGAATGCCAGTCCATACATCATCAAAAGCGAGAGAGGTGGTGTTCGGTTGCAAGTAGGTGTGAATGTCCAGCCATAATTACTCACAAACGGGTAAGAAAAGGTAGTATTGCCAGACCATACATGATCAAAACAGGGAGCGGAGTTGGTTCAGCTGCAAGAAAGAGTAAATGTCTGCCTAAAGTTCAAATATATTCACAATAGCGGTAGAAGAGGTCTTCGGATGAGAGTGGTTGAGAATTTCCAACCATAATCTATAAAATGCGGTGAAAAAAAAGGTGTGATAGAACACTAAAAGGTGGAGCGGAAGTGTTCGGCTGCAAGAAGGTGTGAATGTCCGACTATATTTGGTGAAAAGCAGGTGAAGCAAGGTCTGAATGCCCAACCTCACATCATCAAAAGCTAGATCAGAGGTGTTTGGCTGCAAGAAGGCCATAGTTTGCCAAAAGCGGGTAAGGTGCGAATGACCGACTAAATATCAACAAAATTTGGGGCGGAGGTCTTCGGATGCAAGTGGGTGTGAATATCCCACCATACAAGAATGGTGGAGAGGAAGCTGTGAATGGCCGACCATAGTAAAAAGCGGGTGAGAAAAGGTGCGAATGTCAAACCATACATGATCAAAATAGGGAGCGGAGGTGTTTTGCTGCGACAAGGTGTGAAAATCCACCCATAATATATGAAAAGCGGGCAACAAGTAGGTTCGACTGCCCAGCCATACATCATCAAAAGCAGGAGTGGATGTGTTCGGCTACAAGAAGGTTTGAATGTCTGACCATAGTTTGTAAATGTGGGTAAGAAAAGGTTCGAATGCCCGAACATACACCATCAAAGGAGGGGGCGGAGGTGTTCCGCTGTAAGAAGGTGTGAATGTCCGACCATAGTTGGTAGAAAGCGGGTAAGAAAAGGTTAAAATACCCGACTGTACACAATCAATAGCGGGAGCGGAGTTGTTCGGCTACTAACAGGTGTGAAAGTCCGACCATGGTTTGTAAAAAGCGAGTAAGAAAAGGTGCGAATGCCCGACAATGTATGATCAAAAGCGGAAGCGGAGGTGTTCGGCTGGAAGAAGGTGTGAACGTCAGATCATAATTTGAAAAAAACTGATGAGAAAGGGTGAGAATGCCCGACTATACACCATCAAATGCAGGAGCGGAGTTGTTCGGCTGTGAGTAGGTGTGAATCTCCGACCATAATTGCTGAAAAATGTGTTAGAAAAGGTAAGAATGCCGGTCCATACATCTGGCTGCAAAAAGGTGTGAATGTTCGACTAAAGTTTGTAAAAAGCTGGTAAGACAAGGTGCGAATGCCTGACAATGTATGATCAAAAGCAGGAGCGGAGGTGTTCAGCTGCAAGAAGGTCTAAATGTCCATCAATAATTGCTAGAAAACATGAAAGAAAATTTTCCAAAATCAAACCGCACATGATGATAAGTGGGAGAGGAGGTTTTCAGCTGCAAGAAGGTGTGAATGTCCACCTATAATTCCTGAAAAATGTGTAAAAAAAAGGTGCGAATGCCCAACCATACATCATCAAAAGTAGGAGTGGATGTGTTCGGCTACAAGAAGGTGTGAACGTCCAACCAAAGTTTGTAAAAAGTAGTTAAGAAAAGGTTCGAATATGCAGCCAAACTGTTTGACTGCAAGTAGGTGTGAATGTCAGATCATAATTTGCAAAAAGCTGATGAGAAAAGGTGAGAATGCCCGACTATACACCATCAAATGCGGGAGCGGAGTTGTTCGGCTGTGCGTAGGTGTGAATCTCCAACCATAATTGCTGAAAAATGTGTTAGAAAAGGTAAGAAATCCGGTCCATACATCATCAAAAGCAAGAGAGGTGGTGTTCGGCTGCAAGTAGGTGTGAATGTCCAGCCATACAAGTATGTTGGAGAGGAAGCTGTGAATAGCCGACCATAGTTTGCAAAAAGCGGGTGAGAAAAGGTGCGAATGTCCAGCCATACATGATCAAAACAGGGAGCGGAGGTGTTTGGCTGCGACAAGGTGTGATTGTCCACCCATAATTAATGAAAAGCGGGCAACAAGTAGGTTCGAATGCCCAACCATACATCATCAAAAGCAGGAGTGGATGTGTTCGGCTACAAGAAGGTTTGAATGTCCCAGCATAGATTGTAAAAAGCGGGTAAGAAAAGGTTTGAATGCCCGAACATACACCATCAAAAGAGGAAACGGAGGTGTTCCGCTGTAAGAAGGTGTGAATAGCCGACCATAGTTGGTAAAAAGCGGGTAAGAAAAGGTTAAAATACCCGAATGTACACAATCAATAGCGGGAGCGGATGTGTTCGGCTACAAGAAGGTGTGAAACTCCGACAATGGTTTGTAAAAAGCGGGTAAGAAAAGGTGCGAATGCCCTACAATGTATGATCAAAAGAGGGAGCGGAGGTTTTCGGCTACAAGAAGGTGTGAAAGTCCACCCATGGTTTGTAAAAAGCGGGTAACAAAAGATTCGAATGCCCGACTATACACCATCAAAAACGGGAGCGGAGGTGTTCAGCTACAAGAAGGTGTGAAAGTCCACCCATGGTTTGTAAAAAGCGGGTAAGAAAAGGTTCGAATGCCCGAATATACACCATCAAAAGCGGAAGCGGAGATGTTCGGCTGCAAGAAGGTGTTAACGTCCGACCAAAGTTTGTAAAAAGCAGGGAAAAGCGATAAAAAGCTTTTCGTGAGTTCATGCATTTTATTTTGCTTATAAAATGCATTCCTTCACTCAAACTATGTTAAAACTTATTTGTCCTTCATATTTACCATGTCTAGAAAGATTTAAACAAAAAAACAACGTAGTACTTTGCAGTAAAAGAAAGAGCAAATCTAAAGTTTCAGGAATCCGAGTATAAGCTTGCTTTCATGAGTTCTGCAAGATTTCGGATTTTGCTGTGAAATTAATTGCTTTGCTCAAACCAAGTTAAAACTGCTTTGTCCTTCCATATTTATCAATATCGAGATAGAGGAGTGGATGTGTTCGGCTACAAGAAGGTTTGAATGTCCGAGCATAGTTTGCAAAAAGCGGGTAAGAAAAGGTTCGAATGCCCGAACATACACCATCAAAAGAGGGAGCGGAGGTGTTCCACTGTAAGAAGATGTGGATGTCCAACCATAGTTGGTAAAAAGCGGGTAAGAAAAGGTTAAAATACCCGACTGTACACAATCAATAGCGGGAGCGGATGTGTTCGGCTACAAGAAGGTGTGAAAGTCCGACCATGGTTTGTAAAAAGCGGGTAAGAAAAGTTGCGAATGACCGACAATGTATGATCAAAAGAGGGAGCGGTGGTTTTTGGCTACAAGAAGGTTTGAATGTCCGACCATAGTTTGTAAAAAGTGGGTAAGAAAAGGGTGAGAATGCCCGAACATACACCATCAAAAGAGGGAGCGGAGGTGTTCCGCTCTAAGACGGTGTTAATGTCCGACCATAGTTGGTCAAAAGCGGGTAAGAAAAGGTTAAAATACACGACTGTACACAATCAATAGCGGGATTGGAGTTGTTCGGCTACAAGAAGGTGTGAAAGTCCGACCATGGTTTGTAAAAAGCGGGTAAGAAAAGGTTCGAATGCCAAAGTATATACCATCAAAAGCGGAAACGGAGGTGTTCGGCTGCAAGAAGGTGTGAACCTCCGACCAAAGTTTGTAAAAAGCAGTTAAGAAAAGGTTCGAATATCCAACCAAACATAATCAAAAAAGGGAGCAGAGCTGTTTGACTGCAAGTAGGTGTGAATGTCCAGCCATAATTACTCACAAACGGGTAAGAAAAGGTAGCATTGCCAGACCATACATGATCAAAACAGGGAGCGGAGGTGGTTCAGCTGCAAGAAGGTGTGAATGTCCGACTACAGTTTAAATATATTAACAAAAGCGGGAGGAGAGGTCTTCGGATTAGAGTGGTTGAGAATTTCCAACCATAATCTATAAAATGCGGTGAAAAAAAAGGTGTGATAGAACACTAAAAGGTGGAGTGGAAGTGTTCGGCTGCAAGAAGGTGTGAATGTCCGACCATAATTGCTGAAAAATGTGTGAGAAAAGGTAAGAATGCCGGACCATACATCATCAAAAGCGGGAGAGGTGGTGTTCGGCTGCAAAAAGGTGTGAATGTTCGACTAAAGTTTGTAAAAAGCGGGTAAGACAAGGTGCGAATGCCTGACAATGTATGATCAAAAGCAGGAGCGGAGGTGTTCAGCTGCAAGAAGGTCTAAATGTCCATCAATAATTGCTAGAAAACATGAAAGAAAATTTTCGAAAATCAAACCGCAAATGATCATAAGTGGGAGAGGAGGTGTTCAGCTGCAAAAAGGTGTGAATGTCCACCCATAATTCCTGAAAAATGGGTAAAAAAAAGGTGCGAATGCCCAACCATACATCATCAAAAGCAGGAGTGGATGTGTTCGGCTACAAGAAGGTGTGAAAGTCCGACCGTGGTTTGTAAAAAGCGGGTAAGAAAAGGTGCGAATGCCCGACAATGTATGATCAAAAGAGGGAGCGGAGGTGTTCGGCTGCAAGAAGGTGTGAACGTCCGACCAAAGTTTGTAAAAAGCAGTTAAGAAAAGGTTTGAATATCCAACCAAACATAATCAAAAGCGGGAGCAGAGCTGTTTGACTGCAAGTAGGTGTGAATGTCAGATCATAATTTGTAAAAAGCTGATGAGAAAGGGTGAGAATGCCCGACTATACACCATCAAATGCGGGAGCGGAAGTGTTCGGCTGTGAGTAGGTGTGAATCTCCGACCATAATTGCTGATAAATGTGTTAGAACAGACTAGAATGCCGGACCATACATCATCAAAAGCGGGAGAATTTGTGTTCGGCTGCAAGTAGGTGTGAATGTCCAGCCATAATTACTGACAAATGGGTAAGAAAAGGTTGTATTGCCAGACCATACATGATCAAAACAGGGAGCGGAGGTGGTTCAGCTGCAAAGTGTAAATTTCTGACTAAAGTTTATAAAAAGCGGGTAAGACAAGGTGCGAATGCCCGACAATGTATGATCAAAAGTGGGAGCGGAGGTTTTCGGCTGAAAGGTCTGAATGTCCAACCATAATTTGTAAAAACCGGGGAAGAAAAGGCTTGAAAGCCCGACTATACACCATCAAAAGCGGGAGCTTAGGTGTTCCGCTGTAAGGTGTGAATGTCCGACCATAGTTGGTAAAAAGCGGGTAATAAAAGGTTAAAATACCCGAATGTACACAATCAAAAGACGGAGCGGAGTTGTTCAGCTAAGAGAAGGTGTGAAAGTCCGACCATGGTTTGTAAAAAGCGGGTAAGAAAAGGTTCGTATGCCCGAATATACACCATCAAAAGAGGGGGTGGAGGTGTTCGGCTGCAAGAAAGTGTGAACGTCCGACCAAAGTTTGTAAAAAGCAGTTAAGAAATGGTTCGAATATCTAACCAAACATAATAAAAAGCGGGAGCAGAGCTGTTCGACTGCAAGTACGTGTGAATGTCAGATCATAATTTGCAAAAAGCTGATGAGAAAGGGTGAGAAGTCCCAACTTTACAACATCAAATGCGGTAGCGGGGTTGTTCGGCATTAAGTAGGTGTGAATCTCCGACCATAATTGCTGAAAAATGTGTTAGAAAAGGTAAGAATGCCGGTCCATACATCATCAAAAGCGGGAGAGGTGGTGTCCGGCTGCAAGTAGGTGTGAATGTGCGACTAAAGTTTATAACAAGCGTGTAAGACAAGATACTATTGCCAGACCATACATGATCAAAACAGGGAGCGGAGGTGGTTCAGCTGCAAGAAGGTGTGAATGTGCGACTAAAGTTTATAAGAATCGGGTAAGACAAGGTGCGAATGCCCGACAATTTATGATCAAAAGAGGGAGCGGAGGTTTTCGGCTGCAAGGTCTGAATGTCCAACCATAATTTGTAAAAACCAGGGAAGAAAAGGCTCGAAAGCCCGACTATACACCATCAAAAGCGGGAGCGGAGGTGTTCAGCTGCAAGTAAGTGTGAATGTCAGATCATAATTTGCAAAAAGCTGATGAGAAAGGGTGAGAATGCCCGACTGTACACCATCAAATTTGGGAGCGGAGGTGTTCGGCTGTGAGTAAGTGTGAATGTCCGACCATAATTGCTGAAAAATGTGTTAGAAAAGTAAGAATGCAGGACAATTCATCATCAAAAGCGGGAGAGGTGTTTGGCTGCAAGAATCTGTGAATGTCCAGCCATAATTACTCTCAAACGGGTAAGAAAAGGTAGTATTGCCAGACCATACATGATCAAAACAGGGAGCGGAGGTGGTTCAGCTGCAAGGTGTGAATGTCTGACTAAAGTTTGTAAAAAGCGGGTAAGACAAGGTGCGAATGCCTGACAATGTATGATCAAAAGAGGGAGCGGAGGTTTTCGGCTGCAAGGTCTGAATGTCCAACCATAATTTGTAAAAACCGGGGAAGAAAAGGCTCGAAAGCCCGACTATACAGCATCAAAAGCGGGAGCGGAGGTGTTCAGCTGCAAGAAGGTCTAAATGTCCACCAATAATTACTGAAAAATGGTTAAGAAAAGGTGCGAATGCCCAACCATACATCATCAAAAGCAGGAGAGGTGTTTGGCTGCAAGAACCTGTGAATGTCCAGCCATAATTACTCACAAACGGGTAAGAAAAGGTAGTATTGCCAGACCATACATGATCAAAAGAGGGAGCGGAGGTGGTTCAGCTGCAAGGTGTGAATGTCTGACTATAGTTTGTAAAAAGCGGGTAAGACAAGGTGCGAATGCCCGACAATGTATGATCAAAAGCGGGAGCGGAGTTGTTCAGCTGCAAGAAGGTCTGAATGTCCAACCATAATTGCTAGAAAACATGAAAGAAAATTTTCCAAAATCAAACCGCACATGATCATAAGTGGGAGAGGAGGTGTTCAGCTGCAAGAAGGCGTGAATGTCCACCTATAATTCTTGAAAAATGGGTAAAAAAAAAGGTGCGAATGCCCAACCATACATCATCATAAGCAGGAGTGGATATGTTCGGCTACAAGAAGGTGTGAACGTCCAACCAAAGTTTTTAAAAAGCAGTTAAGAAAAGGTTCGAATATCCAACCAAACATAATCAAAAGCAGGAGCAGAGCTGTTCGACTGCAAGTAGGTGTGAATGTCAGATCATAATTTGAAAAAAACTGATGAGAAAGGGTGAGAATGCCCGACTATACACCATCAAATGCAGGAGCTGAGTTGTTCGGCTGTGAGTAGGTGTGAATCTCCGACCATAATTGCTGAAAAATGTGTTAGAAAAGGTAATATTGCCGGTCCATACATCTGGCTGCAAAAAGGTGTGAATGTTCGACTAAAGTTTGTAAAAAGCTGGTAAGACAAGGTGCGAATGCCTGACAATGTATGATCAAAAGCAGGAGCGGAGGTGTTCAGCTGCAAGAAGGTCTAAATGTCCATCAATAATTGCTAGAAAACATGAAAGAAAATTTTCCAAAATCAAACCGCACATGATCATAAGTGGGAGAGGAGGTTTTCAGCTGCAAGAAGGTGTGAATGTCCACCTATAATTCCTGAAAAATGGGTAAAAAAAAGGTGCGAATGCCCAACCATACATCATCAAAAGTAGGAGTGGATGTGTTAGGCTACAAGAAGGTGTGAACGTCCAACCAAAGTTTGTAAAAAGTAGTTAAACTATGTTAAAACTTATTTGTCCTTCATATTTACCATGTCTAGAAAGATTTAAACAAAAAAACAACGTAGTACTTTGCAGTAAAAGAAAGAGCAAATCTAAAGTTTCAGGAATCCGAGTATAAGCTTGCTTTCATGAGTTCTGCACGATTTCGGATTTTGCTGTGAAATTAATTGCTTTGCTCAAACCAAGTTAAAACTGCTTTGTCCTTCCATATTTATCAATATCGAGATAGAGGAGTGGATGTGTTCGGCTACAAGAAGGTTTGAATGTCCGAGCATAGTTTGCAAAAAGCGGGTAAGAAAAGGTTCGAATGCCCGAACATACACCATCAAAAGAGGGAGCGGAGGTGTTCCACTGTAAGAAGATGTGGATGTCCAACCATAGTTGGTAAAAAGCGGGTAAGAAAAGGTTAAAATACCCGACTGTACACAATCAATAGCGGGATTGGAGTTGTTCGGCTACAAGAAGTTGTGAAAGTCCGACCATGGTTTGTAAAAAGCGGGTAAGAATAGGTTCAAATGCCAAAGTATATACCATCAAAAGCGGAAACGGAGGTGTTCGGCTGCAAGAAGGTGTGAACTTAAGACCAAAGTTTGTAAAAAGCAGTTAAGAAAAGGTTCGAATATCCAACCAAACATAATCAAAAAAGGGAGCAGAGCTGTTCGACTGCAAGTAGGTGTGAATGTCCAGTCATAATTACTCACAAACGGGTAAGAAAAGGTAGTATTGCCAGACCATACATGATCAAAACAGGGAGCGGAGGTGGTTCAGCTGCAAGAAGGTGTGAATGTCCGACTAAAGTTTAAATATATTAACAAAAGCGGGAGGAGAGGTCTTCGGATTAGAGTGGTTGAGAATTTCCAACCATAATCTATAAAATGCGGTGAAAAAAAAGGTGTGATAGGACACTAAAAGGTGGAGCGGAAGTGTTCGGCTGCAAGAAGGTGTGAATGTCCGACCATAATTGCTGAAAAATGTGTTAGAAAAGGTAAGAATGCCGGACCATACATCATCAAAAGCGGGAGAGGTGGTGTTCGGCTGCAAAAAGGGGTGAATGTTCGACTAAAGTTTGTAAAAAGCGGGTAAGACAAGGTGCGAATGCCTGACAATGTATGATCAAAAGCAGGAGCGGAGGTGTTCAGCTGCAAAAAGGTCTAAATGTCCATCAATAATTGCTAGAAAACATGAAAGAAAATTTTTGAAAATCAAACCACAAATGATCATAAGTGGGAGAGGAGGTGTTCAGCTGCAAGAAGGTTTGAATGTTCACCCATAATTCCTGAAAAATGGGTAAAAAAAAGGTGCGAATGCCCAACCATACATCATCAAAAGCAGGAGTGGATGTGTTCGGCTACAAGAAGGTGTGAATGTCCGACCAAAGTTTGTAAAAAGCAGTTAAGAAAAGGTTCGAATATCCAACAAAACATAATCAAAAGCGGGAGCAGAGCTGTTCGACTGCAAGTAGGTGTGAATATCAGATCATAATTTGCAAAAAGCTGATGAGAAAGGGTGAGAATGCCCGATTATACACCATCAAATGCGGGAGCGGAGTTGTTCGGCTGTGAGTAGGTGTGAATCTCCGACCATAATTGCTGAAAAATGTGTTAGAAAAGGTAAAAATGCCGGACCATACATCATCAAAAGCGGGAGAGGAAGTGTTCGGCTGCAAGTAGGTGTGATTGTCCAGCCATAATTACTCACAAACGGGTAAGAAAAGGTAGTATTGCCAGACCATACATGATCAAAACAGGGAGCGGAGGTGGTTCAGCTGCAAGAAGGTGTGAATGTCCATCAATAATTGCTTTAAAACATGAAAGAAAATTTTCGAATATCAAACCGCACATGATCATAAGCGGGAGAGGAAGTGTTCGGCTGCAAGAAGGTGTGAATGTCCTCCCATAATTCCTGAAAAATGGGTAAAAAAAGGTGCGAATGCCGGACCATACATTATCAAAAGCAGGAGTGGATGTGTTCGGCTACAAGAAGGTGTGAACGTCCAACCAAAGTTTGTAAAAAGCAGTTAAGAAAAGGTTTGAATATCCAACCAAACATAATCAAAAGCGGGAGCAGAGCTGTTCGACTGCAAGTAGGTGTGAATGTCCTCCCGTAATTTCTGAAAAATGGGTAAAAAAAGGTGCGAATGCCCAACCATACATTATCAAAACAGGGAGCGGAGATGGTTCAGCTGCAAGGTGTAAATTTCTGACTAAAGTTTTTAAAAAGCGGTTTAAAAACTGATTTGTCCTTCATAGTTATCCATGTCTAAAAATGTTTGAAGCATAAACTTCCTCATATTACCCTGAATGAGAAAGAACCACACTTGTGATTAAGCCATACGTTCCTTTTGAGGAGTTCTGCATCATTTGGGATTTTGCTATTAAATAAATTCCTTCACTCAAACCGAGTAAAAACTGATTTTACCTTCATATTTATGAATGTCTAGATCGACTTCAACAAAGAACAACATTGTATTTTGCAGTAGAAGAAGTTGAAATTGATCTAGACATTGATAAATATGAAGTTCAAAGCAGTTTCCACTTGGTTTGAGTGAAGGAATGAATTTTATAGCAAAATCGGAAATCCTGCACTCCTCAAAAGGAACGTATTGCTCAACCAAAGGGATGCTTCTTTCTCATTCAGGGTAATATGAGGAACTTTATGCTTGATACACTTTTAGACATGGATAATTATGAAGGACAAAGCAATTTTAACTTGGTTTGAGCAAAGCAATTCATTTACAGGAAAATCCGAAATCGTGCAGAACTCATGAAAGCAAGCTTTTTCTCGGATTCCTGATCCTCCAGTGTTGCTCTTTCCTATACTGTAAAATACAACGTAATTCTTTGTTGAAAATGATCTAGACATTGATAAATATGTAGGACAAAGCAGTTTTCACTTGGTTTGAGTGAAGGAATTAATTTTATACATAAAATCCCAAATCATGCAGAACGTATGAAAAGAAGCTTATTCTCGGATTCCTGATCCTTCAGTGCTGCTCTTTCTTCTACTGCAAAATACACTGTTGTTAATTATTGAAGTCGATCTAGACATTGATAAATATGAAGGACAAAGCAGTTTTCACTTGGTTTGAGTGAAGGAATTAATTTTATACATAAAATCCCAAATCGTGCAGAACTCATGAAAATAGGCTTATTCTCGGATTCCTAAAACTTTTGATCTGCTCTTTCTTTTACTGCAAATTACAACGTTTTTTTTAAATCTATCTAGACATTGATAAATATTAAGGTAATAGCCGTTTTAACATAGTTTGAGTGAAGGAATTCATTTTATAGATAAAATCCCAAATGATGCAGAACTCCTCAAAATGGGCGTATGGCCTTATCACAAGTGTGGTTCTTTCTCATTCAGGGTAATATGAGGAAGTTTATGCTTGAAATATATGTAGAAATGGGTACATATGAAGGACAAAGCAGTTTTAACTTAGTTTGAGTGAAGGAATTTATTTTATAGCAAAATCCGAAATCGTGCAGAACTCATGAAAGCAAGCTTATTCTCGGATTCCTGATCCTTCAGTGCTGCTCTTTCTTCTACTGCAAAATACAACGTTGTTCTTTGTTTAAGTCGATGTAGACATTGATAAATATGAAGGACAAAGCAGTTTTAATTTGGTTTGAGTGAAGGAATTCATTTTATAGTAAAATCCCAAATCGTGCAGAACTCATGAAAATAAGCTTATTCTCGGATTCCTAAAACTTTTGATCTGCTCTTTCTTTTACTGCAAATTACGTTTTTTTTTTAAATCTATCTAGACATTGATAAATATTAAGGTAATAGCCGTTTTAACATAGTTTGAGTGAAGGAATTCATTTTATAGATAAAATCCCAAATCATGCAGAACTCCTCAAAAGGGGCGTATGGCCTTATCACAAGTGTGGTTCTTTCTCATTCAGGGTAATATGAGGAAGTTTATGCTTGAAATATATGTAGAAATGGGTACATATGAAGGACAAAGCAGTTTTAACTTAGTTTGAGTGAAGGAATTTATTTTATAGCAAAATCCGAAATCGTGCAGAACTCATGAAAGCAAGCTTATTCTCGGATTCCTGATCCTTCAGTGCTGCTCTTTCTTCTACTGCAAAATACAACGTTGTTCTTTGTTTAAGTCGATGTAGACATTGATAAATATGAAGGACAAAGCAGTTTTAATTTGGTTTGAGTGAAGGAATTCATTTTATAGTAAAATCCCAAATCATGCAGAACTCATGAAAATAAGCTTATTCTCGGATTCCTAAAACTTTTGATCTGCTCTTTCTTTTACTGGAAATTACAACGTTTTTTTTTTTTAAATCTATCTAGACATTGATAAATATTAAGGTAATAGCCGTTTTAACATAGTTTGAGTGAAAGAATTCATTTTATAGATAAAATCCCAAATCATGCAGAACTCCTCAAAAGGGGCGTATGGCCTTATCACAAGTGTGGTTCTTTCTCGTTCAGGGTAATATGAGGAAGTTTATGCTTGAAATATATGTAGAAATGGGTACATATGAAGGACAAAGCAGTTTTAACTTAGTTTGAGTGAAGGAATTTATTTTATAGCAAAATCCGAAATCGTGCAGAACTCATGAAAGCAAGCTTATTCTCGGATTCCTGATCCTTCAGTGCTGCTCTTTCTTCTACTGCAAAATACAACGTTGTTCTTTGTTTAAGTCGATGTAGACATTGATAAATATGAAGGACAAAGCAGTTTTAATTTGGTTTGAGTGAAGGAATTCATTTTATAGTAAAATCCCAAATCATGCAGAACTCATGAAAATAAGCTTATTCTCGGATTCCTAAAACTTTTGATCTGCTCTTTCTTTTACTGGAAATTACAACGTTTTTTTTTTTTAAATCTATCTAGACATTGATAAATATTAAGGTAATAGCCGTTTTAACATAGTTTGAGTGAAAGAATTCATTTTATAGATAAAATCCCAAATCATGCAGAACTCCTCAAAAGGGGCGTATGGCCTTATCACAAGTGTGGTTCTTTCTCATTCAGGGTAATATGAGGAAGTTTATGCTTGAAATATATGTAGAAATGGGTACATATGAAGGACAAAGCAGTTTTAACTTAGTTTGAGTGAAGGAATTTATTTTATAGCAAAATCCGAAATCGTGCAGAACTCATGAAAGCAAGCTTATTCTCGGATTCCTGATCCTTCAGTGCTGCTCTTTCTTCTACTGCAAAATACAACGTTGTTCTTTGTTTAAGTCGATGTAGACATTGATAAATATGAAGGACAAAGCAGTTTTAATTTGGTTTGAGTGAAGGAATTCATTTTATAGTAAAATCCCAAATCGTGCAGAACTCATGAAAATAAGCTTATTCTCGGATTCCTAAAACTTTTGATCTGCTCTTTCTTTTACTGCAAATTACAACGGTTTTTTTTTTCTTAAATCTATCTAGACATTGATAAATATTAAGGTAATAGCCGTTTTAACATAGTTTGAGTGAAGGAATTCATTTTATAGATAAAATCCCAAATCATGCAGAACTCCTCAAAAGGGGCGTATGGCTTAATCACAAGTGTGGTTCTTTCTCATTCAGGGTAATATGAGGAAGTTTATGCTTGAAATATATGTAGAAATGGGTACATATGAAGGACAAAGCAGTTTTAACTTAGTTTGAGTGAAGGAATTTATTTTATAGCAAAATCCGAAATCGTGCAGAACTCATGAAAGCAAGCTTATACTCGTATTCCTGAAACTTTAGATTTGTTCTTTCTTTTACTGCAAAGTACAACGTTGTTTTTTGTGGAAATCTATCTAGACATTGATAAATACCAGCCGAACATCTCTGCTGTCGCTTTTGATAATTTATGGTTGGGCATTCTTACCTTTTCTTACCCGCTTTTTATAAATTATAATCCGACATTCACACCTACTTGCAGTCGAACACCTTCTCTCCCGCTTTTGATGATGTATGGTTGGGCATTCGCACATTTTTTTACCCATTTTTCAGTAATTATGGATGGACATTCAGACCTTCTTACAGCCGAAAACCTCCGCTGCCGCTTTTGTTGGTTTATAGTCTGGCTTTCGAGCCTTTTCTTCCCCGGTTTTTACAAATTATGGTTGGACATTAAGACCTTGCAGCCGAAAACCTCCGCTCCCTCTTTTGATCATACATTGTCGGGCGTTCGCACCTTGTCTTACCCGCTTTTTACAAACTTTAGTCGGACATTCACACCTTCTTGCAGCTGAACCACCTCCGCTCCCTGTTTTGATCATGTTTGGTCTGGCAATACTTCCTTTTCTTACCCGTTTGTGAGTAATTATGGCTGGACATTCACATCTTCTTGCAACTGAACACCTCTCCCGCTTTTGATGATGAATGGTCCGGCATTCTTACCTTTTCTAACACATTTTTCAGCAATTATGTTCGGAGATTCACACCTACTCACAGCCGACCAACTCCGCTCCCGCATTTGATGGTGTATAGTCGGGTATTCTCACCCTTTCTCATCAGCTTTTTGCAAATTATGATCTGACATTCACACCTTCTTGCAGACGAACAACTCCTTCCCGCTATTGACTGTGTACAGTCGGTATTGTAACCTTTTCTTACCCGCTTTTTACCAACTATGGTTTGACGTTCTTACCTTCTTACAACGGAACACCTCCGCTCCCTCTTTTGATGGTGTATTTTCGGGCATTCGAACCTTTTCTTACCCGCCTTTTATCTATGGTCGGACATTCAGACCATCTTGCAGCTGAACACCTCCGCTCCCACTTTTGATGGTGTATAGTCGGGCTTTCGAGCTTTTCTTCCCCGGTTTTTACAAATTATGGCTGGACATTCAGACCTTGCAGCCGAAAACCTCCACTCCCTCTTTTGATCATACATTGTCAGGCATTCGCACCTTGTTTTACCTGCTTTTTACAAACTTTAGTCAGAAATTCACACCTTGCAGCTGAACCACCTCCACTCCCAGTTTTGATCATGTATGGTCTGGCAATACTACCTTTTCTTACCCGTTTGTGAGTAATTATGGCTGGACATTCACACCTACTTGCAGCCGAACACCACCTCTCCCGCTTTTGATGATGTATGGACCGGCATTCTTACCTTTTCTAACACATTTTTCAGCAATTATGGTCGGAGATTCACACCTACTCACAGCCGACCAACTCCGCTCCTGCATTTGATGGTGTATAGTCGGGTATTCTCACCCTTTCTCATCAGCTTTTTGCAAATTATGATCTGACATTCACACCTACTTTCAGTCGAACAGCTCTGCTCCCACTTTTGATTATGTTTGGTTAGATATTCGAACATTTTCTTAACTGCTTTTTACAAACTTTGGTCGGACGTTCACACCTTCTTGCAGCTGAACACCACCGCTTCCACTTTTGATGGTGTATATTCGGGCATACAAACCTTTTCTTACCCGCTTTTTGCAAAACTTGGTCAGACTTTCACACTTTGTTGCTGAACAACTCCGCTCCCTCTTTTGATTGTGTACAGTCGGGTATTTTCACCTTTTCTTACCCGCTTTTTACCAACTATGGTCCGGCATTCAAACCTTCTTGTAGCCGAACACCTCCACTCCTGCTTTTGATGATGTATAGTTGGGCATTCGCACCTTTTCTTAACTACTTTTTACAAACTTTGGTCGGACATTCACAACTTCTTGTAGCCGAACACATCCACTCCTGCTTTTGATGATGTATGGTTGGGCATTCGCACCTTTTTTTACCCATTTTTCAGGAATTATGGGTGGACATTCAAACCTTCTTGCAGCTGAACCCCTCCTCTCCCACTTATGATCATTTGCGGTTTGATTTTCGAAAATTTTCTTTCATGTTTTCTAGCAATTATTGATGGACATTTAGACCTTCTTGCAGCTGAACACCTCCGCTCCTGCTTTTGATCATACATTGTCAGGCATTCGCACCTTTTCTAACACATTCTTCAGCAATTATGGTCGGACATTCACACCTTCTTGCAGCCGAACACTTCCGCTCCACCTTTTAGTGTTCTATCACACCTTTTTTTTCACCGCATTTTATAGATTATGGTTGGAAATTCTCAACCACTCTCATCCGAAGACCTCTCCTCCCGCTTTTGTTAATATATTTAAACTTTAGTCGGACATTCACACCTTCTTGAAGCTGAACCACCTCCGCTCCCTCTTTTGATCATGTATGGTCTGGCAATGCTACCTTTTCTTACCCGTTTGTGAGTAATTATGGCTGGACATTCACACCTACTTGCAGCCGAACACCACCTCTCTCGCTTTTGATGATGTATGGACCGGCATTCTTACCTTTTCTAACACATTTTTCAGCAATTATGGTCGGAGATTCACACCTACTCACAGCCGAAACACTCCGCTCCCGCATTTGATGGTGTATAGTCGGGCATTCTCACCCTTTCTCATCAGCTTTTTGCAAATTATGATCTGACATTCACAACTACTTGCAGTCGAACAGCTCTGCTCCCGCTTTTGATGTTTGGTTGGATATTCAAACCTTTTCTTAATACACCTTTTCTTAGCCGAACACATCCGCTCTCGTAATTGATTGTGTACAGTCGGGTATTTTAACCTTTTCTTACCCGCTTTTTACCAACTATGGTCGGACATTCAAACCTTCTTGTAGCCGAACACATCCACTCCTGCTTTTGATGATGTGTGGTTGGGCATTCAAACCTACTTGTTTCCCACTTTTCATTAATTATGGGTGGACATTCACACCTTGTCGCATCCAAACACCTCCGCTCCCTGTTTTGATCATGTATGGTTGGACATTCGCACCTTTTCTCACCGGCTTTTTGCAAACTATGGTCGGCTATTCACAGATTCCTCTCCACCATACTTGTATGGTGGGATATTCACACCCACTTGCATCCGAAGACCTCCACCCCCACTTTTGTTAATATTTAGTCGGTCATTCGCACCTTACCCGCTTTTGGCAAACTATGGCCTTCTTGCAGCCAAACACCTCTGATCTCGCTTTTGATGACGTAAGGTTGGGCATTCAGACCTTGCTTCACCTGCTTTTCACCAAATATTGTCGGACATTCACACCTTCTTGCAGCCGAACACTTCCGCTCCACCTTTTAGTGTTCTATCACACCTTTTTTTTCACCGCATTTTATAGATTATGGTTGGAAATTCTCAACCACTCTCATCCGAAGACCTCTCCTCCCGCTTTTGTTAATATATTTGAACTTTAGTCGGACATTCACACCTTCTTGCAGCTGAACCACCTCTGCTCCCTGTTTTGATCATGTATGGTCTGGCAATGCTACCTTTTCTTACCCGTTTGTGAGTAATTATGGCTGGACATTCACACCTTTTTGCAGCCGAACACCACCTCTCCCGCTTTTGATGATGTATGGTCCGGCATTCTTACCTTTTCTAACACATTTTTCAGCAATTATGGTCGGACATTCACACCTTCTTGCAGCCGAACACTTCCGCTCCACCTTTTAGTGTTCTATCACATCTTTTTTTTCACCGCATTTTATAGATTATTGTTGGAAATTCTCATACACTCTCATCCGAAGACCTCTCCTCCTGCTTTTGTTAATATATTTGAACTTTAGTTGGACATTCACACCTTCTTGCAGCTGAACCACCTCCGCTCCCTGTTTTGATCATGTATGGTCTGGCAATGCTACCTTTTCTTACCCGTTTGTGAGTAATTATGGCTGGACATTCACACCTACTTGCAGCCGAACACCACCTCTCTCGCTTTTGATGATGTATGGACCGGCATTCTTACCTTTTCTAACACATTTTTCAGCAATTATGGTCGGACATTCACACCTATTCAGAGCCGAACACCTCCGCTCCCGCATTTGATGGTGTATAGCAGTGGTTCTCAAACTTTTTCGTTCATTCTCCACTTTGGACAAGCGGGACTTTTCAAGCCCCACCTGGCCCCATCGTCCCAACACAATGCCAGTGAAATACGCCAAGCTGAACATTTTCAAGTAACATCATACTGTATCTAAATTCTAACTCAATAACATCAAGACAAGGTTGACAAGACAGGTGAGCAAGTAACCACAGCAAAGCTACAAGCTTAAAATGTTTCAATTTATTAAAGTAACATCAAGTAACATCATGTTGTATCTAAATTCTAACAACATCAAATAACCGCAAGTTCAAAAATAAAGAAAAAAAGTGCCACTTTGCAATCTGTTAAAAAAAGAAAAGAAGAGAAATACATTTGGCAAACAGGTGAACAAGTGAGCATATGATTGTTATCCCTGCATTAGTGGCTGCAGTGAGCCTGTTTTGCATTGCACATCTTTTCAAAGCGGGGTTGCAGGCTTGATACTGCCACTCTCAAGTCATGCTCAATGTTCAGCTGAGATCTGTATTTTGTCTTCAGTGAAGCAACAGCTGAAAAGCCCATCTCACAGAGATATGATGTTGCAAAGGGAAGCAGAATGCACGCAGCTCTCTGCCCGATGAGTGGATACTCCCTCTCCACTCCAAACCAGAATTCACTCAGAGTCTGAGCCTTAAACCTCAGTCTCAGGGTGAAGTCAGATGTCATCTCAATAAACTGGTCCTCCTCAGCAGAGCTAAAATCAGCAGGTGCTGCAGGCAGAATATATATTAAATGAGCTTACTTGTCATTGCATAATAAACACAAATCTGATTGCCAACATTCCATTCCAGTTAGTTGGTAGAAAACATCATAAATAAAATGTCAAAATACCAACCTGCTGCATTGAATGGATCCATAACCCAGGCATACTGAGCACTGTTGATTGGGAAGTATTTTTGAAACAATCCTCTCAGGGAAGAGATGTGCTGCTTAATACATGGGATCACTGTGGTGGCTCCAGAATCAGTGGTTTCAGCAACTTCACTCAGGTTCTCAAAGACATCTATGTTTGGCTGATCGAGGCGCCTGCCCCATACCTCGAGCTTTCGGGAGAATGCTGTGATCTTGTCTGCCAGGTGAGGTAGGTGCTTGTCTTTGCCTTGAAGCTGAAGATTTAATTCATTCAGCTTGCCAAACACATCGCTGAGGTAGGCCAGTTTAAGCAGAAATTGTTCATCACAGAACTTGCTTGCAGCCTCATACATGTGCTCCTCCTCCAAGAACATCCGAATCTCTGCCCTGAGCTCAAAGACGCGCGACAGCACTTTACCCCGGGAGAGCCACCTTGCTTCACTGTGAAACAGCACAGATGTGTGATCGGCTCCCATTTCCTCACAAAGTGCGGAGAACAGTCGTGCTTTCAGGGGTCGGATTTTGATAAAATTCACCACGCTCACAACTTCTGTCAAAACCTCATTTAGTTCAGGGCTGAGCTGTCTTGACGCGAGCGCTTCCCTGTGAATAACACAGTGCGCATCTGGCGCAACCCTCTTTATTAGCGCCTGCAGCCCTTTTCTTGACCCTGCCATGGTCTGTGCGCCATCAGAGAAAAAGCCCACACAGTTTTCCCATTTAAGATGGTGTTCTTTGAGGTAACTGTCCATGATCTTAAACAGCTCATCAGCTGTGGCTCTATTTTTTATGTATTTGCAAAAGAGCAACTCCTCGCACAGTGACTCGCAATTCACAAAGCGCACGTACGAGATGAACAGGCAGTCTTTATTGCTGTCAGTAGCTTCGTCCACTTGTAATGCAAAACGACTTTCTTTTAATTTTTCTATGAGTTGTTCCTCAAGATCACTTGAAATGTCCCCTATACGTCTCGCAATTGTGTCGTTTGACAGTGGGACAGCTTTTAATTTTGCTGCGCTTGTCTCGTCAAGCATAACTGACACCATGTCTAAAGCAGCGGGGAGAATGAGCTGCTCAGCAATTGTGTGTGGTTTTTTGCATTGTGCAATTCTGTATGCAACTCTATATGAAGCCATCTGTGCTTTACCGTTTACTGATGCAGCTTTTATCATGCGATTCTCCTGTTGACGGTATTCTGCGAGTTTTCTTTGAAAGAAATCAATGGGCTTATTGACGTGACTGGGGTGTGTGGTCTCTAGGTGTCTTCTTAATTTGTTGGGTCTCATGCTGTCTGCTGCTAGCGGTTTAAGACACAGAACACACATGGGTCTCTCCTCTGCCCCCACCGCCGTTGCCGTGAATCCAAGAGCAAGATATCCTTCATCATATTTCCTTTTTGGTTGGCTTTTTGGTTGATGAAGCCCGTCTGGTTTGTGTCTCTCTGCTGGCGCTGGTTCAACAACTTTTGTGGTCCGTGTCACAAATTTATCCATGTTGTTATTGCCTCCGCTCGTCTGCTATCCATCGGCGCGAAAGTTTCCCTCCCAAAAACGGCTTCTGTCCAATCCTACGTTAGCAACCGTAACTATGCACAAGAGTCCAGTCAAGCTTTCGGCAAATGTTGAGTTCCTTTCGTTTGAACTTCGCCAACATTTAATCTGGTGAATGTATCTTTCAAAAAGCTTATTGTAAAAAAAAATATAAAGATAGGCATAAAAGGGAAATATTTCCTCCCGTTTGGTGCGCCCCACCTGTCACGTCTCTATTCCCCACCAGTGGGGCGCGCCCCACACTTTGAGAACCGCGGGTGTATAGTAAGGCATTCTCACCTTTTCTCATCAGCTTTTTGCAAATTATGATCTGACATTCACACCTGCTTTTGATAATGTATGGTTTGTCATTCGCACCTTTTTTTACCCATTTTTCAGGAATTATGGGAGGACATTCACACCTTCTTGCAGCCGAACACCTCCTCTCCCGCTTATGATCATGTGCGGTTTGATATTCGAAAATTTTCTTTCATGTTTTCTAGCAATTATTGATGGACATTCAGACCTTCTTAAAGCTGAACACCTCCGCTCCCGCTTTTGATGGTGTATAGTCGGGCTTTCCAGCCTTTTCTTCCCCGGTTTTTACAAATTGTTGTTGGACATTCAGACCTTCTTGCAGCTGAACACCTCCGCTCCCTCTTTTGATGGTGTATGTTCGGGCATTCAAACCTTTTCTTACCCACTTTTTACAAACTATGGTCTGATATTCAAACCTTCTTGTAGCCGAACACATCCACTCCTGCTTTTGATGATGTATGGTTGGGCATTCAAACCTACTTGTTGCCCGCTTTTTACTATGGTCGGCCATTCACAGCTTCCTCTCCACCATACTTGTATGATGGGATGTTCACACCCACTTGCATCCACTTTTGTTGATATTTAGTCGGTCATTCGCACCTTACCCGCTTTTGGCAAACTATGGCCTTCTTGCAGCCAAACACCTCTGATCTCGCTTTTGATGATGTAAGGTTGGGCATTCAGACCTTGCTTCACCTGCTTTTCACCAAATATAGTCGGACATTCACACCTTCTTGCAGCCGAACACTTCCGCTCCACCTTTTAGTGTTCTATGGGGCATTCACACCTTTTTTTTCACCGCATTTTATAGATTACGGTTGGAAATTCTCACCAACTCTCCTCCCGCTTTTTTTAATATACAGTCAGGCATTCGAACCTTTTCTTACCCGCTTTTTACAAATTATGGTCGGACATTCACACCTACTTGCAGCCGAATATTTCCGCTCCACCTTTTAGTGATGTATGGTTGGCATTTGCACCTTTTCTTACCCTCTTTTTATACTGATTGCTGAAGATTAAGTTGTTCTTTCTCAAACTACAAAATATTTTTTATTGTTGAAACTTGATTTGAAGTGGATAAATAAAGAGGACAAACAGTTTTAAGTCAGGCTGATGGAAGGAATTAATTTTTTAGCAAAATCTGTACTTCGTCATATGTCGAGAGATGCTTATTGCTGAAGAAGTTCTTTCTCATTCTACATTCTCATTCTACAAAGTACAACGTTGTTTATCGTTGAAACTTGATTAGACATGAATAAATATGAAGGACAAAGCAGTCTTAACTTGGTTTAAGTTAAGGAATTCGTTTTATAGGAGAATCCGAATTCGTGCATAACTCGTAAAATAGAGCTTATTTTTGGATTCCTGAAGAATGAGTCTGGTTCTTTCTCATAATACAAAGTTTGTTGTTTATTGTTGAAACTTCATCAGAAGTGAAGAAATAAATGAATGCCTATCAACAAATGTGGGATCTAAACTCTAGTGCTTCCTCTAAAATAATTTCCATCCATCCATCATCTGCTGCTTATCCGGGGGTCGGGTCGCGGGGGCAGCAGCTTGAGTAGAGAAACCCAGACGTCTCTGTCCCCGGCCACTTCCTCCAGCTCTTCCGGGGGGACCCCGAGGCGTTCCCAGGCCAGCCGAGAGACATAGTCTCTCCAGCGTGTCCTGGGTCTTTCCCGGGGTCTCCTCCCAGTGGGACGTGCCCGGAACACCTCCCCAGGGAGGCGCCCAGGGGGCATCCTAACCAGATGCCCGAGCCACCTCATCTGACTCCTCTCAATGCGGAGGAGCAGCGGTTCTACTCCGAGCCCCTCCCGGATGACTGAGCTTCTCACCCTATCTCTAAGGGAGAGCCCAGACACCCTGCGGAGGAAATCCATTTCGGCCGCTTGTATTCGCGATCTTCTTCTTTCGGTCACTACCCACAACTCGTGACCATAGGTGAGGATGGGAACGTAGATTGACCAGTAAGTAGAGAGCTTTGCCTTCTGGCTCAGCTCCCTCTTCACAACGACGGGTCGGTGCAGAGCCCGCAACAATGCAGACGCCGCACCGATCCGCCCGTCAATCTCCCGCTCCATTCGTCCCTCACTCGTGAACAAGACCCCGAGATACTTGAACTCCTCCACTTGGGGAAGGATCTCATTCCCGACCCGGAGAGAGCATTCCACCCTTTTCTGGCTGAGAACCATAGTCTCGGATTTGGAGGTGCTGATTCTCATCCCAGCCGCTTCACACTCGGCTGCAAATCGCTCCAGTGAGAGCTGAAGGTCACGGCCTGACGACGCTAACAGAACCACATCATCTGCAAAAAGCAGAGACCCGATTCTGAGGTCGCCAAATCGGACACCCTCAACGCCCTGGCTGCGCCTAGAAATTCTGTCCATAAAAGTTAGGAACAGAATCGGTGACAAAGGGCAGCCCTGACGGAGTCCAACTCTCACCGGAAACGTATCCGACTTACTGCCGGCAATGCGGACCAAACTCTGGCACCGGTCATACAGAGACCGAACGGCCCCTATCAAGGGGTCCGGCACTCCATATTCCCGGAGCACCCCCCACAGGACTCCACGAGGGACACGGTCGAACGCTTTCTCCAAGTCCACAAAACACATGTAGACTGGTTGGGCGAACTCCCATGCACCCTCCAGGATCCTGCCGAGGGTATAGAGCTGGTCCACTGTTCCACGGCCAGGACGAAAGCCACACTGCATCTCCTGAATCCGAGGCTCGATTATCCGACGGATCCTCCTCTCCAATACCCCCGAATAGACCTTACCAGGGAGGCTGAGGTGTGTGATACCCCTATAGTTGGAACACACCCTCCGGTCCCCCTTTTTAAAGAGGGGGACCACCACCCCAATCTGCCAGTCCAGAGGCACTGTCCCCGATGTCCATGCGATGCTGCAGAGGCGTGTCAGCCAAGACAGCCCTACAACATCCAGAGCCTTGAGAAACTCAGGACGGACCTCATCCACCCCCGGGGCCTTGCCACCGAGGAGCTTTTTGACCACCTCGGCAACCTCAGCCCCAGAAATGGGAGGCCCCGTCTCCGAGCTCTCTGACTCTGCCTCTTCCGAGCACGTGTTGGTAGGATTGAGGAGTTCCTCGAAGTACTCCCCCCACCGACTCACAACATCCCTAGTTGAGGTCAGCAAAGCCCCGTCCCCACTGTAAACAGTGTTGACTGTGAGCCGCTTCCCCCCCCTGAGACGCCGGATGGTGGACCAGAATCTCTTCGAGGCCGTCCGGAAATCGTTCTCCATGGTCTCACCGAACTCCTCCCAGGCCCGAGTTTTTGCCTCAGCAACCGCCGAAGCCGCGGCCCGTCTGGCCTGTCGGTACCTATCAGCTGCTTCCAGGGTCCCACTGGCCAAAAAGGCCCGATAGGACTCCTTCTTCAGCTTGACGGCTTCCCTCACCACTGGTGTCCACCAGCAGGTTCGAGGGTTGCCGCCACGACAGGCACCGACCACCTTACGGCCACAACTCTGATCAGCTGCCTCGGCAATGGAGTCACGGAACATGGCCCATTCGGACTCAATGTCCCCCACCTCCCCCGGGATATGGTTGAAGCTCTGCCGGAGGTGGGAGTTAAAGCTCCTTCTGACGGGGGATTCTGACAAACGCTCCCAGCAGACCCTCACAATACGTTTGGGCCTGCCAGGTCTGATCGGCATCCTCCCCCACCAGCGGAGCCAACTCACCACCAGGTGGTGATCAGTTGACAGCTCCGCCCCTCTCTTCACCCGAGTGTCCAGGACATACGGCCGCAAGTCCGATGATACAACCACAAAGTCGATCATCGAACTGCGGCCAAGGGTGTCCTGGTGCCAAGTGCACATATGGACACCCTTATGTCTGAACATGGTGTTCGTTATGGACAGTCCATGACCAGCACAGAAGTCCAACAACATAACACCACTCTGGTTCAGATCGGGGGGGCCGTTCCTCTCAATCACACCCCTCCAGGTCTCACTGTCATTGCCCACGTGAGCATTGAAGTCCCCCAGCAGAACGAGGGAGTCTCCGGTAGGAGCATTCTCCAGTGCCTCCCCCAGAGACTCCAAAAAGGGTGGGTACTCTGAACTGCTGTTTGGCGCATAGGCACAAACAACAGTCAGGACTCGTCCCCCCACCCGAAGGCGGAGGGAGGCTACCCTCTCGTTCACTGGGGTAAACCCCAATGTACTGGCACACAGCCAGGGGGCAATAAGTATGCCCACACCTGCTCTGCGCCTCTCACCACGGGCAACTCCAGAGTGGAAGAGAGTCCAACCCCTCTCAAGAGGACTGGTTCCAGAGCCCGAGCCGTGCGTCGAGGTGAGTCCGACTATATCTAGCCGGAACCGCTCAGCCTCGCGCACCAGCTCCGGCTCCTTCCCCAACAGAGAGGTGACATTCTAAAATAATTTCCTTTCTCAATTCAGAAATTTGTGTGTGTAAGTCACAACACCCGTGACACCAAAACGGCTTTCTTTTCTCTCTTTTCTCTACACTCTACACTGTGAGCACACACACCAAATCAGAAAGGCTTTTTTCTCTCTTTTCTACATTATGGACTGGGGGGACACAAAACCGAGTAAAAGACAAGGCAACCATCGAATAGGGCCCGATTGTTCCTACTTGGTCAGCCGAGGAGCAAGGGGGGGGAGAAAGCGTCTCAATCAAGCAAAGCTCACCATGGGGAAGGTGGCTATGCCAACTAGCCTGATGCCCTGCTCCCGCAGTGACGGATAATCGTACTCTGGTTTCTCCTCATAACGTACAACTCTTTCGCCTTTTATTAAAGACTTCCGTGGAGAGCAGCACTAATGAGTTGTTTCTATTTTTGGCAGGCTTTACCTGCGGGTGAAGCCCTTTCTGTCTGTGCAAAAAAAATCTTGTTACTGTGCAGAGTGACTTCTCTGAGTAGAGTCGCCTTACCTGTTGCGACTGTGCTGATGTTTGAAGCTGGAGTGCAAAGGTGTTGCTTGAATGGTGCTTGCTGGAGCGTGCGGGAGTGCAAAGTTATACCATTTAAAAGGGCTGAAGAGTGCTCATTGCAGCGGGTGGGCCATAGTAAAAAGCGGTTGAGAAAAGGTGCGAATGTCAAACAATACATGATCAAAATAGGGAGCGGAGGTGTTTGGCCGCGACAAGGTGTGAATGTCCACCCATAATTAATGAAAAGCGGGCAACGAGTAGGTTCGAATGCCCAACCATACATCATCAAAAGCAGGAGTGGATGTGTTCGGCTACAAGAAGGTGTGAATGTCCGACCACAGTTGGTAAAAAGCGGGTAAGAAAAGGTTAAAATACCCGACTGTACACAATCAATAGCGGGAGCGGAGTTATTCGGCTACTAAAAGGTGTGAAAGTCCGACCATGGTTTGTAAAAAGCGGGTAAGAAAAGGTTCGAATGCCCGACAATGTATGATCAAAAGAGGGAGCAGAGGTTTTCGGTTGAAAGAAGGTCTGAATGTCCAACCATAATTTGTAAAAACTGGGGAAGAAAACGCTCGAAAGCCCGACTATACACCATCAACAGCTGGAGCGGAGGTGTTCAGCTGCAAGGTCTGAATGTCCATCAATAATTGCTAGAAAACATGAAAGAGAATTTTCGAATATCAAACCAAACATGATCATAAGCGGGAGAGGAGGTGTTCAGCTGCAAGAAGGTGTGAATGTCCACCCATAATTCCTGAAAAATCGGTAAAAAAAGGGTGCGAATGCCCAACCATACATCATCAAAAGCGGAAGCGGAGGTGTTCGGCTTCAAGAAGACATGAACGTCCAACCAAAGTTGGTAAAAAGCAGTTAAGAAAAGGTTTGAATATCTAACCAAACATAATCAAAAGCGGGAGCAGAGCTTTTCGACTGCAAGTAGGTGTGAATGTCAGATCATAATTTGCAAAAAGCTGATGAGAAAGGGTGAGAATGCCCGACTATACACAATCAAATGCGGGAGCGGAGTTGTTCGGCTGTGAGTAGGTGTAAATCTCCGACCATAATTGCTGAAAAATGTGTTAGAAAAGGTAAGAATGCCGGTCCATACATCATCAAAAGCAGGAGAGGTGGTGTTCGGCTGCAAGTAGGTGTGAATGTGCGACTAAAGTTTATAACAAGCGTGTAAGACAAGATACTATTGCCAGACCATACATGATCAAAACAGGGAGCGGAGGTGGTTCGGCTGCAAGAAGGTGTGAATGTGCGACTAAAGTTTATAAGAAGCGGGTAAGACAAGGTGCGAATGCCCGACAATGTATGATCAAAAGAGGGAGCGGAGGTTTTCGGCTGCAAGGTCTGAATGTCCAACCATAATTTGTAAAAACCAGGGAAGAAGAGGCTCGAAAGCCCGACTATACACCATCAAAAGCGGGAGCGGAGGTGTTCAGCTGCAAGTAGGTGTGAATGTCAGATCATAATTTGCAAAAAGCTGATGAGAAAGGGTGAGAATGCCCGACTGTACACCATCAAATTTGGGAGCGGAGGTGTTCGAAAGTGAGTAAGTGTGAATGTCCGACCATAATTGCTGAAAAATGTGTTAGAAAAGTAAGAATGCAGGACAATTCATCACTCAAAAGCGGGAGAGGTGTTTGGCTGCAAGAACCAGTGAATGTCCAGCCATAATTACTCACAAACGGGTAAGAAAAGGTAGTATTGCCAGACCATACATGATCGAAACATGGAGCGGAGGTGGTTCAGCTGCAAGGTGTGAATGTCTGACTATAGTTTGTAAAAAGCAGGTAAGACAAGGTGCGAATGCCCGACAATGTATGATCAAAAGCGGGAGCGGAGTTGTTCAGCTGCAAGAAGGTCTGAATGTCCAACCATAATTGCTAGAAAACATGAAAGAAAATTTTCGAAAATCAAACCGCACATGATCATAAGTGGGAGAGGAGGTGTTCAGCTGCAAGAAGGTGTGAATGTCCACCCATAATTCTTGAAAAATGGGTAAAAAAAAGGTGCGAATGCCCAACCATACATCATCATAAGCAGGAGTGGATATGTTCGGCTACAAGAAGGTGTGAACGTCCAACCAAAGTTTTTTAAAAAGCAGTTAAGAAAAGGTTCGAATATCCAACCAAACATAATCAAAAGTGGGAACAGAGCTGTTCGACTTCAAGTAGGTGTGAATGTCAGATCATAATTTGCAAAAAAGCTGATGAGAAAGGATGAGAATGCCCGACTATACACCATCAAATGCGGGAGCGGAGTTGTTCGGCTGTGAGTAGGTGTGAATCTCCAATCATAATTGCTGAAAAATGTGTTAGAAAAGGTAAGAATGGCAGTCCATACATCATCAAAAGCGAGAGAGGTGGTGTTCGGTTGCAAGTAGGTGTGAATGTCCAGCCATAATTACTCACAAACAGGTAAGAAAAGGTAGTATTGCCAGACCATACATGATCAAAACAGGGAGCGGAGTTGGTTCAGCTGCAAGAAAGAGTAAATGTCTGCCTAAAGTTCAAATATATTCACAATAGCGGTAGGAGAGGTCTTCGGATGAGAGTGGTTGAGAATTTCCAACCATAATCTATAAAATGCGGTGAAAAAAAAGGTGTGATAGAACACTAAAAGGTGGAGCGGAAGTGTTCGGCTGCAAGAAGGTGTGAATGTCCGACTATATTTGGTGAAAAGCAGGTGAAGCAAGGTCTGAATGCCCAACCTCACATCATCAAAAGCTAGATCAGAGGTGTTTGGCTGCAAGAAGGCCATAGTTTGCCAAAAGCGGGTAAGGTGCGAATGACCGACTAAATATCAACAAAAGTGGGGGCGGAGGTCTTCGGATGCAAGTGGGTGTGAATATCCCACCATACAAGAATGGTGGAGAGGAAGCTGTGAATGGCCGACCATAGTAAAAAGCGGGTGAGAAAAGGTGCGAATGTCAAACCATACATGATCAAAACAGGGAGCGGAGGTGTTTTGCTGCGACAAGTTGTGAGTATCCACCCATAATATATGAAAAGCGGGCAACAAGTAGGTTCGACTGCCCAGCCATACATCATCAAAAGCAGGAGTGGATGTGTTCGGCTACAAGAAGGTTTGAATGTCTGACCATAGTTTATAAATGTGGGTAAGAAAAGGTTCGAATGCCCGAACATACACCATCAAAGGAGGGGGCGGAGGTGTTCCGCTGTAAGAAGGTGTGAATGTCCGACCATAGTTGGTAGAAAGCGGGTAAGAAAACGTTAAAATACCCGACTGTACACAATCAATAGCGGGAGCGGAGTTGTTCGGCTACTAACAGGTGTGAAAGTCCGACCATGGTTTGTAAAAAGCGAGTAAGAAAAGGTGCGAATGCCCGACAATGTATGATCAAAAGCGGAAGCGGAGGTGTTCGGCTGGAAGAAGGTGTGAACGTCAGATCATAATTTGAAAAAAACTGATGAGAAAGGGTGAGAATGCCCGACTATAAACCATCAAATGCAGGAGCGGAGTTGTTCGGCTGTGAGTAGGTGTGAATCTCCGACCATAATTGCTGAAAAATGTGTTAGAAAAGGTAAGAATGCCGGTCCATACATCTGGCTGCAAAAAGGTGTGAATGTTCGACTAAAGTTTGTAAAAAGCTGGTAAGACAAGGTGCGAATGCCTGACAATGTATGATCAAAAGCAGGAGCGGAGGTGTTCAGCTGCAAGAAGGTCTAAATGTCCATCAATAATTGCTAGAAAACATGAAAGAAAATTTTCCAAAATCAAACCGCACATGATGATAAGTGGGAGAGGAGGTTTTCAGCTGCAAGAAGGTGTGAATGTCCACCTATAATTCCTGAAAAATGTGTAAAAAAAAGGTGCGAATGCCCAACCATACATCATCAAAAGTAGGAGTGGATGTGTTCGGCTACAAGAAGGTGTGAACGTCCAACCAAAGTTTGTAAAAAGTAGTTAAGAAAAGGTTCGAATATCCAGCCAAACTGTTTGACTGCAAGTAGGTGTGAATGTCAGATCATAATTTGCAAAAAGCTGATGAGAAAAGGTGAGAATGCCTGACTATACACCATCAAATGCGGGAGCGGAGTTGTTCGGCTGTGCGTAGGTGTGAATCTCCAACCATAATTGCTGAAAAATGTGTTAGAAAAGGTAAGAAATCCGGTCCATACATCATCAAAAGCGAGAGAGGTGGTGTTCGGCTGCAAGTAGGTGTGAATGTCCAGCCATACAAGTATGTTGGAGAGGAAGCTGTGAATAGCCGACCATAGTTTGCAAAAAGCGGGTGAGAAAAGGTGCGAATGTCCAGCCATACATGATCAAAACAGGGAGCGGAGGTGTTTGGCTGCGACAAGGTGTGAATGTCCACCCATAATTAATGAAAAGCGGGCAACAAGTAGGTTCGAATGCCCAACCATACATCATCAAAAGCAGGAGTGGATGTGTTCGGCTACAAGAAGGTTTGAATGTCCCAGCATAGATTGTAAAAAGCGGGTAAGAAAAGGTTTGAATGCCCGAACATACACCATCAAAAGAGGAAACGGAGGTGTTCCGCTGTAAGAAGGTGTGAATAGCCGACCATAGTTGGTAAAAAAGCGGGTAAGAAAAGGTTAAAATACCCGAATGTACACAATCAATAGCGGGAGCGGATGTGTTCGGCTACAAGAAGGTGTGAAACTCACACAATGGTTTGTAAAAAGCGGGTAAGAAAAGGTGCGAATGCCCTACAATGTATGATCAAAAGAGGGAGCGGAGGTTTTCGGCTACAAGAAGGTGTGAAAGTCCACCCATGGTTTGTAAAAAGCGGGTAACAAAAGATTCGAATGCCCGACTATACACCATCAAAAACGGGAGCGGAGGTGTTCAGCTACAAGAAGGTGTGAAAGTCCACCCATGGTTTGTAAAAAGCGGGTAAGAAAAGGTTCGAATGCCCGAATATACACCATCAAAAGCGGAAGCGGAGATGTTCGGCTGCAAGAAGGTGTTAACGTCCAACCAAAGTTTGTAAAAAGCAGGGAAAAGCGATAAAAAGCTTTTCGTGAGTTCATGCATTTTATTTTGCTTATAAAATGCATTCCTTCACTCAAACTATGTTAAAACTTATTTGTCCTTCATATTAACCATGTCTAGAAAGATTTAAACAAAAAAACAACGTAGTACTTTGCAGTAAAAGAAAGAGCAAATCTAAAGTTTCAGGAATCCGAGTATAAGCTTGCTTTCATGAGTTCTGCAAGATTTCGGATTTTGCTGTGAAATTAATTGCTTTGCTCAAACCAAGTTAAAACTGCTTTGTCCTTCCATATTTATCAATATCGAGATAGAGGAGTGGATGTGTTCGGCTACAAGAAGGTTTGAATGTCCGAGCATAGTTTGCAAAAAGCGGGTAAGAAAAGGTTCGAATGCCCGAACATACACCATCAAAAGAGGGAGCGGAGGTGTTCCACTGTAAGAAGATGTGGATGTCCAACCATAGTTGGTAAAAAGCGGGTAAGAAAAGGTTAAAATACCCGACTGTACACAATCAATAGCGGGAGCGGATGTGTTCGGCTACAAGAAGGTGTGAAAGTCCGACCATGGTTTGTAAAAAGCGGGTAAGAAAAGTTGCGAATGACCGACAATGTATGATCAAAAGAGGGAGCGGTGGTTTTTGGCTACAAGAAGGTTTGAATGTCCGACCATAGTTTGTAAAAAGTGGGTAAGAAAAGGGTGAGAATGCCCGAACATACACCATCAAAAGAGGGAGCGGAGGTGTTCCGCTCTAAGACGGTGTTAATGTCCGACCATAGTTGGTCAAAAGCGGGTAAGAAAAGGTTAAAATACACGACTGTACACAATCAATAGCGGGATTGGAGTTGTTCGGCTACAAGAAGGTGTGAAAGTCCGACCATGGTTTGTAAAAAGCGGGTAAGAAAAGGTTCGAATGCCCAAGTATATACCATCAAAAGCGGAAACGGAGGTGTTCGGCTGCAAGAAGGTGTGAACCTTCGACCAAAGTTTGTAAAAAGCAGTTAAGAAAAGGTTCGAATATCCAACCAAACATAATCAAAAAAGGGAGCAGAGCTGTTCGACTGCAAGTAGGTGTGAATGTCCAGCCATAATTACTCACAAACGGGTAAGAAAAGGTAGCATTGCCAGACCATACATGATCAAAACAGGGAGCGGAGGTGGTTCAGCTGCAAGAAGGTGTGAATGTCCGACTACAGTTTAAATTTATTAACAAAAGCGGGAGGAGAGGTCTTCGGATTAGAGTGGTTGAGAATTTCCAACCATAATCTATAAAATGCGGTGAAAAAAAAGGTGTGATAGAACACTAAAAGGTGGAGTGGAAGTGTTCGGCTGCAAGAAGGTGTGAATGTCCGACCATAATTGCTGAAAAATGTGTTAGAAAAGGTAAGAATGCCGGACCATACATCATCAAAAGCGGGAGAGGTGGTGTTCGGCTGCAAAAAGGTGTGAATGTTCGACTAAAGTTTGTAAAAAACGGGTAAGACAAGGTGCGAATGCCTGACAATGTATGATCAAAAGCAGGAGCGGAGGTGTTCAGCTGCAAAAAGGTCTAAATGTCCATCAATAATTGCTAGAAAACATGAAAGAAAATTTTCGAAAATCAAACCGCAAATGATCATAAGTGGGAGAGGAGGTGTTCAGCTGCAAAAAGGTGTGAATGTCCACCCATAATTCCTGAAAAATGGGTAAAAAAAAGGTGCGAATGCCCAACCATACATCATCAAAAGCAGGAGTGGATGTGTTCGGCTACAAGAAGGTGTGAAAGTCCGACCGTGGTTTGTAAAAAGCGGGTAAGAAAAGGTGCGAATGCCCGACAATGTATGATCAAAAGAGGGAGCGGAGGTGTTCGGCTGCAAGAAGGTGTGAACGTCCGACCAAAGTTTGTAAAAAGCAGTTAAGAAAAGGTTTGAATATCCAACCAAACATAATCAAAAGCGGGAGCAGAGCTGTTTGACTGCAAGTAGGTGTGAATGTCAGATCATAATTTGTAAAAAGCTGATGAGAAAGGGTGAGAATGCCCGACTATACACCATCAAATGCGGGAGCGGAAGTGTTCGGCTGTGAGTAGGTGTGAATCTCCGACCATAATTGCTGATAAATGTGTTAGAACACACTAGAATGCCGGACCATACATCATCAAAAGCGGGAGAATTTGTGTTCGGCTGCAAGTAGGTGTGAATGTCCAGCCATAATTACTGACAAACGGGTAAGAAAAGGTTGTATTGCCAGACCATACATGATCAAAACAGGGAGCGGAGGTGGTTCAGCTGCAAAGTGTAAATTTCTGACTAAAGTTTATAAAAAGCGGGTAAGACAAGGTGCGAATGCCCGACAATGTATGATCAAAAGTGGGAGCGGAGGTTTTCGGCTGAAAGGTCTGAATGTCCAACCATAATTTGTAAAAACCGGGGAAGAAAAGGCTTGAAAGCCCGACTATACACGATCAAAAGCGGGAGCGGAGGTGTTCCGCTGTAAGGTGTGAATGTCCGACCATAGTTGGTAAAAAGCGGGTAATAAAAGGTTAAAATACCTGAATGTACACAATCAATAGCGGGAGCGGATGTGTTCGGCTACAAGAAGGTGTGAAAGTCCACCCATGGTTTGTAAAAAGCGGGTAACAAAAGATTCGAATGCCCGACTATACACCATCAAAAACGGGAGCGGAGGTGTTCAGCTACAAGAAGGTGTGAAAGTCCACCCATGGTTTGTAAAAAGCGGGTAAGAAAAGGTTCGAATGCCCAAATATACACCATCAAAAGCGGAAGCGGAGATGTTCGGCTGCAAGTAGGTGTTAACATCCGACCAAAGTTTGTAAAAAGCAGGGAAAAGCGATAAAAAGCTTTTCGTGAGTTCATGCATTTTATTTTGCTTATAAAATGCATTCCTTCACTCAAACTATGTTAAAACTTATTTGTCCTTCATATTTACCATGTCTAGAAAGATTTAAACAAAAAAACAACGTAGTACTTTGCAGTAAAAGAAAGAGCAAATCTAAAGTTTCAGGAATCCGAGTATAAGCTTGCTTTCATGAGTTCTGCACGATTTCGGATTTTGCTGTGAAATTAATTGCTTTGCTCAAACCAAGTTAAAACTGCTTTGTCCTTCCATATTTATCAATATCGAGATAGAGGAGTGGATGTGTTCGGCTACAAGAAGGTTTGAATGTCCGAGCATAGTTTGCAAAAAGCGGGTAAGAAAAGGTTCGAATGCCCGAACATACACCATCAAAAGAGGGAGCGGAGGTGTTCCACTCTAAGAAGATGTGGATGTCGAACCATAGTTGGTAAAAAGCGGGTAAGAAAAGGTTAAAATACCCGACTGTACACAATCAATAGCGGGAGCGGATGTGTTCGGCTACAAGAAGGTGTGAAACTCCGACAATGGTTTGTAAAAAGCGGGTAAGAAAAGGTGCGAATGCCCTACAATGTATGATCAAAAGAGGGAGCGGAGGTTTTCGGCTACAAGAAGGTTTGAAAGTCCACCCATGGTTTGTAAAAAGCGGGTAACAAAAGATTCGAATGCCCGACTATACACCATCAAAAACGGGAGCGGAGGTGTTCAGCTACAAGAAGGTGTGAAAGTCCACCCATGGTTTGTAAAAAGCGGGTAAGAAAAGGTTCGAATGCCCAAATATACACCATCAAAAGCGGAAGCGGAGATGTTTGGCTGCAAGAAGGTGTTAACATCCGACCAAAGTTTGTAAAAAATAGGGGAAAAGCGATGAAAAGCTTTTCGTGAGTTCATGCATTTTATTTTGCTTATAAAATGCATTCCTTCACTCAAACTATGTTAAAACTTATTTGTCCTTCATATTTACCATGTCTAGAAAGATTTAAACAAAAAAACAACGTAGTACTTTGCAGTAAAAGAAAGAGCAAATCTAAAGTTTCAGGAATCCGAGTATAAGCTTGCTTTCATGAGTTCTGCACGATTTCGGATTTTGCTGTGAAATTAATTGCTTTGCTCAAACCAAGTTAAAACTGCTTTGTCCTTCCATATTTATCAATATCGAGATAGAGGAGTGGATGTGTTCGGCTACAAGAAGGTTTGAATGTCCGAGCATAGTTTGCAAAAAGCGGGTAAGAAAAGGTTCGAATGCCCGAACATACACCATCAAAAGAGGGAGCGGAGGTGTTCCACTCTAAGAAGATGTGGATGTCGAACCATAGTTGGTAAAAAGCGGGTAAGAAAAGGTTAAAATACCCAACTGTACACAATCAATAGCGGGAGCGGATGTGTTCGGCTACAAGAAGGTGTGAAAGTCCGACCATGGTTTGTAAAAAGCGGGTAAGAAAAGTTGCGAATGACCGACAATGTATGATCAAAAGAGGGAGCGGAGGTTTTTGGCTACAAGAAGGTTTGAATGTCCGACCATAGTTTGTAAAAAGTGGGTAAGAAAAGGGTGAGAATGCCCGAACATACACCATCAAAAGAGGGAGCGGAGGTGTTCCGCTCTAAGACGGTGTTAATGTCCGACCATAGTTGGTCAAAAGCGGGTAAGAAAAGGTTAAAATACCCGACTGTACACAATCAATAGCGGGATTGGAGTTGTTCGGCTACAAGAAGGTTTGAATGTCTGACCATAGTTTGTAAAAAGCGGGTAAGAAAAGGTTCGAATGCCCGAACATACACCATCAAAGGAGGGAGCGGAGGTGTTCCGCTGTAAGAAGGTGTGAATGTCCGACCATAGTTGGTAAAAAGCGGGTAAGAAAAGGTTAAAATACCCGACTGTACACAATCAATAGCGGGAGCGGAGTTATTCGGCTACTAAAAGGTGTGAAAGTCCGACCATGGTTTGTAAAAAGCGGGTAAGAAAAGGTTCGAATGCCCGACAATGTATGATCAAAAGAGGGAGCAGAGGTTTTCGGCTGAAAGAAGGTCTGAATGTCCAACCATAATTTGTAAAAACTGGGGAAGAAAAGGCTCGAAAGCCCGACTATACACCATCAACAGCTGGAGCGGAGGTGTTCAGCTGCAAGAAAGTCTGAATGTCCATCACTAATTGCTAGAAAACATGAGAGAGAATTTTCGAATATCAAACCAAACATGATCATAAGCGGGAGAGGAGGTGTTCAGCTGCAAGAAGGTGTGATTATCCAGCCATAATTACTGAAAAATGGGTAATAAAAGTTGCGAATGCCCAACCATACATCATCAAAAGCAGGAGTGGATGTGTTCGGCTACAAGAAGGTTTGAATGTCCGACCATAGTTTGTAAAAAGCGGGTAAGAAAAGGTTCGAATGCCCGAACATACACCATCAAAAGAGGGAGCGGAGGTGTTCTGCTGTAAGAAGGTGTGAATGTCCGACCATAGTTGGTAAAAAGCGGATAAAAAAAGGTGAAAATTCCCGACTGTACACAATCAATAGTGGGAGCAGAGTTGTTCAGCTACAAGAAGGTGTGAAAGTTCGACCATGGTTTGTAAAAAGCGGGTGAGAAAAGGCTCGTATGCCCGGATATACACCATCAAAAGCGGAAGCGGAGTCGTTCGGCTTCAAGAAGACATGAACGTCCAACCAAAGTTTGTAAAAAGCAGTTAAGAAAAGGTTTGAATATCCAACCAAACATAATCAAAAGCGGGAGCAGAGCTGTTCAACTGCAAGTAGGTGTGAATGTCAGATCATAATTTGCAAAAAGCTGATGAGAAAGGGTGAGAATGCCCGACTATACACAATCAAATGCGGGAAAGGAGTTGTTCGGCTGTGAGTAGGTGTAAATATCCGACCATAATTGCTGAAAAATGTGTTAGAAAAGGTAAGAATGCCGGTCCATACATCATCAAAAGCGGGAGAGGTGGTGTTCGGCTGCAAGTAGGTGTGAATGTGCGACTAAAGTTTATAACAAGCGTGTAAGACAAGATACTATTGCCAGACCATACATGATCAAAACAGGGAGCGGAGGTGGTTCAGCTGCAAGAAGGTGTGAATGTGCGACTAAAGTTTATAAGAATCGGGTAAGACAAGGTGCGAATGCCCGACAATGTATGATCAAAAGAGGGAGCGGAGGTTTTCGGCTGCAAGGTCTGAATGTCCAACCATAATTTGTAAAAACCAGGGAAGAAAAGGCTCGAAAGCCCGACTATACACCATCAAAAGCGGGAGCGGAGGTGTTCAGCTGCAAGTAGGTGTGAATGTCAGATCATAATTTGCAAAAAGCTGATGAGAAAGGGTGAGAATGCCCGACTGTACACCATCAAATTTGGGAGCGGAGGTGTTCGGCTGTGAGTAAGTGTGAATGTCCGACCATAATTGCTGAAAAATGTCTTAGAAAAGTAAGAATGCAGGACAATTCATCATCAAAAGCGGGAGAGGTGTTTGGCTGCAAGAATCTGTGAATGTCCAGCCATAATTACTCACAAACGGGTAAGAAAAGGTAGTATTGCCAGACCATACATGATCAAAACAGGGAGCGGAGGTGGTTCAGCTGCAAGGTGTGAATGTCTGACTAAAGTTTGTAAAAAGCGGGTAAGACAAGGTGCGAATGCCTGACAATGTATGATCAAAAGAGGGAGCGGAGGTTTTCGGCTGCAAGGTCTGAATGTCCAACCATAATTTGTAAAAACCGGGGAAGAAAAGGCTCGAAAGCCCGACTATACACCATCAAAAGCGGGAGCGGAGGTGTTCAGCTGCAAGAAGGTCTGAATGTCCAACAATAATTACTGAAAAATGGTTAAGAAAAGGTGCGAATGCCCAACCATACATCATCAAAAGCAGGAGAGGTGTTTGGCTGCAAGAACCTGTGAATGTCCAGCCATAATTACTCACAAACGGGTAAGAAAAGGTAGTATTGCCAGACCATACATGATCAAAACAGGGAGCGGAGGTGGTTCAGCTGCAAGGTGTGAATGTCTGACTATAGTTTGTAAAAAGCGGGTAAGACAAGGTGCGAATGCCCGACAATGTATGATCAAAAGCGGGAGCGGAGTTGTTCAGCTGCAAGAAGGTCTGAATGTTCAACCATAATTGCTAGAAAACATGAAAGAAAATTTTCGAAAATCATACCGCACATGATCATAAGTGGGAGAGGAGGTGTTCAGCTGCAAGAAGGCGTGAATGTCCACCTATAATTCTTGAAAAATGGGTAAAAAAAAAGGTACGAATGCCCAACCATACATCATCATAAGCAGGAGTGGATATGTTCGGCTACAAGAAGGTGTGAACGTCCAACCAAAGTTTTTAAAAAGCAGTTAAGAAAAGGTTCGAATATCCAACCAAACATAATCAAAAGCAGGAGCAGAGCTGTTCGACTGCAAGTAGGTGTGAATGTAAGATCATAATTTGAAAAAAACTGATGAGAAAGGGTGAGAATGCCCGACTATACACAATCAAATGCAGGAGCGGAGTTGTTCGGCTGTGAGTAGGTGTGAATCTCCGACCATAATTGCTGAAAAATGTGTTAGAAAAGGTAATATTGCCGGTCCATACATCTGGCTGCAAAAAGGTGTGAATGTTCGACTAAAGTTTGTAAAAAGCTGGTAAGACAAGGTGCGAATGCCTGACAATGTATGATCAAAAGCAGGAGCGGAGGTGTTCAGCTGCAAGAAGGTCTAAATGTCCATCAATAATTGCTAGAAAACATGAAAGAAAATTTTCCAAAATCAAACCGCACATGATCATAAGTGGGAGAGGAGGTTTTCAGCTGCAAGAACGTGTGAATGTCCACCTATAATTCCTGAAAAATGGGTAAAAAAAAGGTGCGAATGCCCAACCATACATCATCAAAAGAAGGAGTGGATGTGTTCGGCTACAAGAAGGTGTGAACGTCCAACCAAAGTTTGTAAAAAGTAGTTAAGAAAAGGTTCGAATATCCAACCAAATTGTTTGACTGCAAGTAGGTGTGAATGTCAGATCATAATTTGCAAAAAGCTGATGAGAAAAGGTGAGAATGCCCGACTATACACCATCAAATGCGGGAGCGGAGTTGTTCGGCTGTGCGTAGGTGTGAATCTCCAACCATAATTGCTGAAAAATGTGTTAGAAAAGGTAAGAAATCCGGTCCATACATCATCAAAAGCGAGAGAGGTGGTGTTCGGCTGCAAGTAGGTGTGAATGTCCAGCCATACAAGTATGTTGGAGAGGAAGCTGTGAATAGCCGACCATAGTTTGCAAAAAGCGGGTGAGAAAAGGTGCGAATGTCCAGCCATACATGATCAAAACAGGGAGCGGAGGTGTTTGGCTGCGACAAGGTGTGAATGTCCACCCATAATTAATGAAATGTGGGCAACAAGTAGGTTCGAATGCCCAACCATACATCATCAAAAGCAGGAGTGGATGTGTTCCGCTACAAGAAGGTTTGAATGTCCGAGCATAGATTGTAAAAAGCGGGTAAGAAAAGGTTTGAATGCCCGAACATACACCATCAAAAGAGGGAACGGAGGTGTTCCGCTGTAAGAAGGTGTGAATAGCTGACCATAGTTGGTATAAAGCGGGTAAGAAAAGGTTAAAATACCCGAATGTACACAATCAATAGCGGGAGCGGATGTGTTCGGCTACAAGAAGGTGTGAAACTCCGACAATGGTTTGTAAAAAGCGGGTAAGAAAAGGTGCGAATGCCCTACAATGTATGATCAAGAGAGGGAGCGGAGGTTTTCGGCTACAAAAAGGTGTGAAAGTCCACCCATGGTTTGTAAAAAGCGGGTAACAAAAGATTCGAATGCCCGACTATACACCATCAAAAACGGGAGCGGAGGTGTTCAGCTACAAGAAGGTGTGAAAGTCCACCCATGGTTTGTAAAAAGCGGGTAAGAAAAGGTTCGAATGCCCAAATATACACCATCAAAAGCGGAAGCGGAGATGTTCGGCTGCAAGAAGGTGTTAACGTCCGACCAAAGTTTGTAAAAAGCAGGGAAAAGCGATAAAAAGCTTTTCGTGAGTTCATGCATTTTATTTTGCTTATAAAATGCATTCCTTCACTCAAACTATGTTAAAACTTATTTGTCCTTCATATTTACCATGTCTAGAAAGATTTAAACAAAAAAACAACGTAGTACTTTGCAGTAAAAGAAAGAGCAAATCTAAAGTTTCAGGAATCCGAGTATAAGCTTGCTTTCATGAGTTCTGCACGATTTCGGATTTTGCTGTGAAATTAATTGCTTTGCTCAAACCAAGTTAAAACTGCTTTGTCCTTCCATATTTATCAATATCGAGATAGAGGAGTGGATGTGTTCGGCTACAAGAAGGTTTGAATGTCCGAGCATAGTTTGCAAAAAGCGGGTAAGAAAAGGTTCGAATGCCCGAACATACACCATCAAAAGAGGGAGCGGAGGTGTTCCACTGTAAGAAGATGTGGATGTCCAACCATAGTTGGTAAAAAGCGGGTAAGAAAAGGTTAAAATACCCGACTGTACACAATCAATAGCGGGAGCGGATGTGTTCGGCTACAAGAAGGTGTGAAAGTCCGACCATGGTTTGTAAAAAGCGGGTAAGAAAAGTTGCGAATGACCGACAATGTATGATCAAAAGAGGGAGCGGTGGTTTTTGGCTACAAGAAGGTTTGAATGTCCAACCATAGTTTGTAAAAAGTGGGTAAAAAAAGGGTGAGAATGCCCGAACATACACCATCAAAAGAGGGAGCGGAGATGTTCCGCTCTAAGACGGTGTTATTGTCCGACCATAGTTGGTCAAAAGCGGGTAAGAAAAGGTTAAAATACCCGACTGTACACAATCAATAGCGGGATTGGAGTTGTTCGGCTACAAGAAGGTGTGAAAGTCCGACCATGGTTTGTAAAAAGCGGGTAAGAAAAGGTTCGAATGCCAAAGTATATACCATCAAAAGCGGAAACGGAGGTGTTCGGCTGCAAGAAGGTGTGAACTTAAGACCAAAGTTTGTAAAAAGCAGTTAAGAAAAGGTTCGAATATCCAACCAAAAATAATCAAAAAAGGGAGCAGAGCTGTTCGACTGCAAGTAGGTGTGAATGTTCAGCCATAATTACTCACAAACGGGTAAGAAAAGGTTAAAATACCCGACTGTACACAATCAATAGCGGGATTGGAGTTGTTCGGCTACAAGAAGGTGTGAAAGTCCGACCATGGTTTGTAAAAAGCGGGTAAGAAAAGGTTCGAATGCCAAAGTATATACCATCAAAAGCGGAAACGGAGGTGTTCGGCTGCAAGAAGGTGTGAACTTAAGACCAAAGTTTGTAAAAAGCAGTTAAGAAAAGGTTCGAATATCCAACCAAAAATAATCAAAAAAGGGAGCAGAGCTGTTCGACTGCAAGTAGGTGTGAATGTTCAGCCATAATTACTCACAAACGGGTAAGAAAAGGTAGTATTGCCAGACCATACATGATCAAAACAGGGAGCGGAGGTGGTTCAGCTGCAAGAAGGTGTGAATGTCCGACTAAAGTTTAAATATATTAACAAAAGCGGGAGGAGAGGTCTTCGGATTAGAGTGGTTGAGAATTTCCAACCATAATCTATAAAATGCGGCGAAAAAAAAGGTGTGATAGGACACTAAAAGGTGGAGCGGAAGTGTTCGGCTGCAAGAAGGTGTGAATGTCCGACCATAATTGCTGAAAAATGTGTTAGAAAAGGTAAGAATGCCGGACCATACATCATCAAAAGCGGGAGAGGTGGTGTTCGGCTGCAAAAAGGGGTGAATGTTCAACTAAAGTTTGTAAAAAGCGGGTAAGACAAGGTGCGAATGCCTGACAATGTATGATCAAAAGCAGGAGCGGAGGTGTTCAGCTGCAAAAAGGTCTAAATGTCCATCAATAATTGCTAGAAAACATGAAAGAAAATTTTTGAAAATCAAACCACAAATGATCATAAGTGGGAGAGGAGGTGTTCAGCTGCAAGAAGGTTTGAATGTTCACCCAAAATTCCTGAAAAATGGCTAAAAAAAAGGTGCGAATGCCCAACCATACATCATCAAAAGCAGGAGTGGATGTGTTCGGCTACAAGAAGGTGTGAATGTCCGACCAAAGTTTGTAAAAAGCAGTTAAGAAAAGGTTCGAATATCCAACAAAACATAATCAAAAGCGGGAGCAGAGCTGTTCGACTGCAAGTAGGTGTGAATATCAGATCATAATTTGCAAAAAGCTGATGAGAAAGGGTGAGAATGCCCGATTATACACCATCAAATGCGGGAGCGGAGTTGTTCGGCTGTGAGTAGGTGTGAATCTCCGACCATAATTGCTGAAAAATGTGTTAGAAAAGGTAAAAATGCCGGACCATACATCATCAAAAGCGGGAGAGGAAGTGTTCGGCTGCATGTAGGTGTGAATGTCCAGCCATAATTACTCACAAACGGGTAAGAAAAGGTAGTATTGCCAGACCATACATGATCAAAACAGGGACCGGAGGTGGTTCAGCTGCAAGAAGGTGTGAATGTCCATCAATGATTGCTTTAAAACATGAAAGAAAATTTTCGAATATCAAACCGCACATGATCATAAGCGGGAGAGGAAGTGTTCGGCTGCAAGAAGGTGTGAATGTCCTCCCATAATTCCTGAAAAATGGGTAAAAAAAGGTGCGCATGCCAAACCATACATTATCAAAAGCAGGTGTGAATGTCTGACCATAATTGCTGAAAAATGTGTTAGAAAAGGTAAGAATGCCGGACCATACATCATCAAAAGCGGGAGAGGTGGTGTTCGGCTGCAAGAAGGTGTGAACGTCCGACCAAAGTTTGTAAAAAGCAGTTAAGAAAAGGTTTGAATATCCAACCAAACATAATCAAAAGCGGGAGCAGAGCTGTTCGACTGCAAGTAGGTGTGAATGTCCTCCCGTAATTTCTGAAAAATGCGTAAAAAAAGGTGCGAATGCCCAACCATACATTATCAAAACAGGGAGCGGAGATGGTTCAGCTGCAAGGTGTAAATTTCTGACTAAAGTTTTTAAAAAGCGGTTTAAAAACTGATTTGTCCTTCATAGTTATCCATGTCTAAAAATGTTTGAAGCATAAACTTCCTCATATTACCCTGAATGAGAAAGAACCACACTTGTGATTAAGCCATACGTTCCTTTTGAGGAGTTCTGCATGATTTGGGATTTTGCTATTAAATAAATTCCTTCACTCAAACCGAGTGAAAACTGCTTTTACCTTCATATTTATGAATGTCTAGATCGACTTCAACAAAGAACAACATTGTATTTTGCAGTAGAAGAAGTTGAAATTGATCTAGACATTGATAAATATGAAGTTCAAAGCAGTTTCCACTTGGTTTGAGTGAAGGAATTAATTTTATAGCAAAATCGGAAATCCTGCACTCCTCAAAAGGAACGTATTGCTCAACCAAAGGGATGCTTCTTTCTCATTTAGGGTAATATGAGGAACTTTATGCTTGATACATTTTTAGACATGGATAATTATGAAGGACAAAGCAATTTTAACTTGGTTTGAGCAAAGCAATTCATTTACAGGAAAATCCGAAATCGTGCAGAACTCATGAAAGCAAGCTTTTTCTCGGATTCCTGATCCTCCAGTGTTGCTCTTTCCTATACTGTAAAATACAACGTTATTCTTTGTTGAAATTGATCTAGACATTGATAAATATGTAGGACAAAGCAGTTTTCACTTGGTTTGAGTGAAGGAATTAATTTTATACATAAAATCCCAAATCATGCAGAACGTATGAAAAGAAGCTTATTCTCGGATTCCTGATCCTTCAGTGTTGCTCTTTCTTCTACTGCAAAATACACTGTTGTTATTTTTTGAAGTCGATCTAGACATTGACAAATATGAAGGACAAAGCAGTTTTCACTTGGTTTGAGTGAAGGAATTAATTTTATACATAAAATCCCAAATCGTGCAGAACTCATGAAAATAAGCTTATTCTCGGATTCCTAAAACTTTTGATCTGCTCTTTCTTTTACTGCAAATTACAACGTTTTTTTTAAATCTATCTAGACATTGATAAATATTAAGGTAATAGCCGTTTTAACGTAGTTTGAGTGAAGGAATTCATTTTATAGATAAAATCCCAAATCATGCAGAACTCCTCAAAAGGGGCGTATGGCCTTATCACAAGTGTGGTTCTTTCTCATTCAGGGTAATATGAGGAAGTTTATGCTTGAAATATATGTAGAAATGGGTACATATGAAGGACAAAGCAGTTTTAACTTAGTTTGAGTGAAGGAATTTATTTTATAGCAAAATCCGAAATCGTGCAGAACTCATGAAAGCAAGCTTATTCTCGGATTCCTGATCCTTCAGTGCTGCTCTTTCTTCTACTGCAAAATACAACGTTGTTCTTTGTTTAAGTCGATGTAGACATTGATAAATATGAAGGACAAAGCAGTTTTAATTTGGTTTGAGTGAAGGAATTCATTTTATAGTAAAATCCCAAATCGTGCAGAACTCATGAAAATAAGCTTATTCTCGGATTCCTAAAACTTTTGATCTGCTCTTTCTTTTACTGCAAATTACAACGTTTTTTTAAAAAAAATCTATCTAGACATTGATAAATATTAAGGTAATAGCCGTTTTAACATAGTTTGAGTGAAGGAATTCATTTTATAGATAAAATCCCAAATCATGCAGAACTCCTCAAAAGGGGCGTATGGCCTTATCACAAGTGTGGTTCTTTCTCATTCAGGGTAATATGAGGAAGTTTATGCTTGAAATATATGTAGAAATGGGTACATATGAAGGACAAAGCAGTTTTAACTTAGTTTGAGTGAAGGAATTTATTTTATAGCAAAATCCGAAATCGTGCAGAACTCATGAAAGCAAGCTTATTCTCGGATTCCTGATCCTTCAGTGCTGCTCTTTCTTCTACTGCAAAATACAACGTTGTTCTTTGTTTAAGTCGATGTAGACATTGATAAATATGAAGGACAAAGCAGTTTTAATTTGGTTTGAGTGAAGGAATTCATTTTATAGTAAAATCCCAAATCGTGCAGAACTCATGAAAATAAGCTTATTCTCGGATTCCTAAAACTTTTGATCTGCTCTTTCTTTTACTGCAAATTACAACGGTTTTTTTTTTCTTAAATCTATCTAGACATTGATAAATATTAAGGTAATAGCCGTTTTAACATAGTTTGAGTGAAGGAATTCATTTTATAGATAAAATCCCAAATGATGCAGAACTCCTCAAAAGGGGCGTATGGCTTAATCACAAGTGTGGTTCTTTCTCATTCAGGGTAATATGAGGAAGTTTATGCTTGAAATATATGTAGAAATGGGTACATATGAAGGACAAAGCAGTTTTAACTTAGTTTGAGTGAAGGAATTTATTTTATAGCAAAATCCAAAATCGTGCAGAACTCATGAAAGCAAGCTTATACTCGGATTCCTGAAACTTTAGATTTGTTCTTTCTTTTACTGCAAAGTACAACGTTGTTTTTTGTGGAAATCTATCTAGACATTGATAAATTCCAGCCGAACATCTCTGCTGTCGCTTTTGATAATTTATGGTTGGGCATTCTTACCTTTTCTTACCCGCTTTTTATAAATTATGATCCGACATTCACACCTACTTGCAGTCGAACACCTTCTCTCCCGCTTTTGATGATGTATGGTTGGGCATTCGCACCTTTTTTTACCCATTTTTCAGTAATTATGGATGGACATTCAGACCTTCTTACAGCCGAAAACCTCCGCTGCCGCTTTTGTTGGTTTATAGTCTGGCTTTCGAGCCTTTTCTTCCCCGGTTTTTACAAATTATGGTTGGACATTAAGACCTTGCAGCCGAAAACCTCCGCTCCCTCTTTTGATCATACATTGTCGGGCATTCGCACCTTGTCTTACCCGCTTTTTACAAACTTTAGTCGGACATTCACACCTTCTTGCAGCTGAACCACCTCCGCTCCCTGTTTTGATCATGTTTGATCTGGCAATACTTCCTTTTCTTACCCGTTTGTGAGTAATTATGGCTGGACATTCACATCTTCTTGCAACTGAACACCTCTCCCGCTTTTGATGATGAATGGTCCGGCATTCTTACCTTTTCTAACACATTTTTCAGCAATTATGTTCGGAGATTCACACCTACTCACAGCCGACCAACTCCGCTCCCGCATTTGATGGTGTATAGTCGAGTATTCTCACCCTTTCTCATCAGCTTTTTGCAAATTATGATCTGACATTCACACCTTCTTGCAGACGAACAACTCCTTCCCGCTATTGACTGTGTACAGTCGGTATTGTAACCTTATCTTACCCGCTTTTTACCAACTATGGTTTGACGTTCTTACCTTCTTACAACGGAACACCTCCGCTCCCTCTTTTGATGGTGTATTTTCGGGCATTCGAACCTTTTCTTACCCGCCTTTTATCTATGGTCGGACATTCAGACCTTCTTGCAGCTGAACACCTCCGCTCCCACTTTTGATGGTGTATAGTCGGGCTTTCGAGCCTTTTCTTCCCCGGTTTTTACAAATTATGGCTGGACATTCAGACCTTGCAGCCGAAAACCTCCACTCCCTCTTTTGATCATACATTGTCAGGCATTCGCACCTTGTTTTACCTGCTTTTTACAAACTTTAGTCAGAAATTCACACCTTGCAGCTGAACCACCTCCACTCCCAGTTTTGATCATGTATGGTCTGGCAATACTACCTTTTCTTACCCGTTTGTGAGTAATTATGGCTGGACATTCACACCTACTTGCAGCCGAACACCACCTCTCCCGCTTTTGATGATGTATGGACCGGCATTCTTACCTTTTCTAACACATTTTTCAGCAATTATGGTCGGAGATTCACAACTACTCACAGCCGAACAACTCCGCTACCGCATTTGATGGTGTATAGTCAGGACTTCTCACCCTTTCTCATCAGCTTTTTGCAAATTATGATCTGACATTCACACCTACTTGCAGTCGAACAGCTCTGCTTCCGCTTTTGATTATGTTTGGTTGGATATTCGAACCTTTTCTTAAATGCTTTTTACAAACTTTGGTCGGACATTCACACCTTCTTGTAGCCGGACACATCCACTCCTGCTTTTGATGATGTATGGTTGGGAATTCGCTCCCTTTTTTTTACCCATTTTTCAGGAATTATGGGTGGACATTCAAACCTTCTTGCAGCTGAACACCTCCTCTCCCACTTATGATCATTGGCGGTTTGATTTTCGAAAATTTTCTTTCATGTTTTCTAGCAATTATTGATGGACATTTAGACCTTCTTGCAGCTGAACACCTCCGCTCCTGCTTTTGATCATACATTGTCAGGCATTCGCACCTTGTCTTACCAGCTTTTTACAAACTTTAGTCGAACATTCACACCTTATTGCAGCCGAACACCACCTCTCCCGCTTTTGATGATGTATGGTCCGGCATTCTTAACTTTTCTAACACATTTTTCAGCAATTATGGTCGGACATTCACACCTTCTTGCAGCCGAACACTTCCGCTCCACCTTTTAGTGTGTTCTATCACACCTTTTTTTTCACCGCATTTTATAGATTATGGTTGGAAATTCTCAACCACTCTCATCCGAAGACCTCTCCTCCCGCTTTTGTTAATATATTTAAACTTTAGTCGGACATTCACACCTTCTTGCAGCTGAACCACCTCCGCTCCCTGTTTTGATCATGTATGGTCTGGCAATACTACCTTTTTTACCCGTTTGTGAGTAATTATGGCTGGACATTCACACCTACTTGCAGCCGAACACCACCTCTCTCACTTTTGATGATGTATGGACCGGCATTCTTACCTTTTCTAACACATTTTTCAGCAATTATGGTCGGAGATTCACACCTACTCACAGCCGAAACACTCCGCTCCCGCCTTTGATGGTGTATAGTCGGGCATTCTCACCCTTTCTCATCAGCTTTTTGCAAATTATGATCTGACATTCACACCTACTTGCAGTCGAACAGCTCTGCTCCCGCTTTTGATTATGTTTGGTTGGATATTCGAACCTTTTCTTAACTGCTTTTTACAAACTTTGGTCGGACATTCACACCTTCTTGTAGCCGAACACATCCACTCCTGCTTTTGATGATGTATGGTTTGGCATTCGCACCTTTTTTTTACCCATTTTTCTGGAATTATGGGTGGACATTCAAACCTTCTTGCAGCTGAACACCTCCTCTCCCACTAATGATCATTTGCGGTTTGACTTTCGAAAATTTTCTTTCATGTTTTCTAGCAATTATTGATGGACATTTAGACCTTCTTGCAGCTGAACACCTCCGCTCCTGCTTTTGTTCATACATTGTCAGGCATTCGCACCTTGTCTTACCCGCTTTTTACAAACTTTAGTCGAACATTCACACCTTCTTGCAGCCGAACACCACCTCTCCCGCTTTTGATGATGTATGGTCCGGCATTCTTTCCTTTTCTAACACATTTTTCAGCAATTATGGTCGGACATTCACACCTTCTTGCAGCTGAACACTTCCGCTCTACCTTTTAGTGTTCTATCACACCTTTTTTTTCACCGCATTTTATAGATTATGGTTGGAAATTCTCATCCACTCTAATCCGAAGACCTCTCCTCCCGCTTTTGTTAATATATTTAAAATTTAGTCGGACATTCACACCTTCTTGCAGCTGAACCACCTCCGCTCCCTGTTTTGATCATGTATGGTCTGGCAATGCTACCTTTTCTTACCCGTTTGTGAGTAATTATGGCTGGACATTCACACCTTTTTGCAGCCGAACACCACCTCTCCCGCTTTTGATGATGTATGGTCCGGCATTCTTACCTTTTCTAACACATTTTTCAGCAATTATGGTCGGACATTCACACCTTCTTGCAGCCGAACACTTCCGCTCCACCTTTTTGTGTTATATCACACCTTTTTTTTCACCGCATTTTATAGATTATTGTAGGAAATTCTCATACACTCTCGTCCGAAGACCTTTCCTCCTGCTTTTGTTAATATATTTGAACTTTAGTTGGACATTCACACCTTCTTGCAGCTGAACCACATCCGCTCCCTGTTTTGATCATGTATGGTCTGGCAATGCTACCTTTTCTTACCCGTTTGTGAGTAATTATGGCTGGACATTCACACCTACTTGCAGCCGAACACCACCTCTCTCGCTTTTGATGATGTATGGACCGGCATTCTTACCTTTTCTAACACATTTTTCAGCAATTATGGTCGGACATTCACACCTACTCAGAGCCGAACACCTCCGCTCCCGGAATTGATGGTGTATAGTCGGGCATTCTCACCTTTTCTCATCAGCTTTTTGCAAATTATGATCTGACATTCACACCTGCTTTTGATAATGTATGGTTTGTCATTCGCACCTTTTTTTACCCATTTTTCATGAATTATGGGTGGACATTCACACCTTCTTGCAGCCGAACACCTCCTCTCCCGCTTATGATCATGTGCGGTTTGATATTCGAAAATTTTCTTTCATGTTTTCTAGCAATTATTGATGGACATTCAGACCTTCTTGCAGCTGAACACCTCCGCTCCCGCTTTTGATGGTGTATAGTCGGGCTTTCCAGCCTTTTCTTCCCCGGTTTTTACAAATTGTGGTTGGACATTCAGACCTTCTTGCAGCCGAAAACCTCCGCTCCCTCTTTTGATCATACATTGTCGGGCATTCACACCTTTTCTTACCCGCTTTTTACAAACTTGCACCTTCTTACAGCGGAACACCTCCGCTCCCTCTTTTGATGGTGTATGTTCGGGCATTCAAACCTTTTCTTACCCACTTTTTACAAACTATGGTCGGATATTCAAACCTTCTTGTAGCCGAACACATCCACTCCTGCTTTTGATGATGCATGGTTGGGCATTCAAACCTACTTGTTGCCCGCTTTTTACTATGGTCGGCCATTCACAGCTTCCTCTCCACCATACTTGTATGGTGGGATGTTCACACCCACTTGCATCCACTTTTGTTGATATTTAGTCGGTCATTCGCACCTTACCCGCTTTTGGCAAACTATGGTCTTCTTGCAGCCAAACACCTCTGATCTCGCTTTTGATGATGTAAGGTTGGGCATTCAGACCTTGCTTCACCTGCTTTTCACCAAATATAGTCGGACATTCACACCTTCTTGCAGCCGAACACTTCCGCTCCACCTTTTAGTGTTCTATGGGGCATTCACACCTTTTTTTTCACCGCATTTTATTGATTATGGTTGGAAATTCTCACCCACTCTCATCCAAAGACCTCTCCTCCCGCTTTTGTTAATATACAGTCAAGCATTAGAACCTTTTCTTACCCGCTTTTTACAAATTATGGTCGGACATTCACACCTACTTGCAGCCGAATATTTCCGCTCCACCTTTTAGTGATGTATGGTTGGCATTTGCACCTTTTCTTACCCTCTTTTTATACTGATTGCTGAAGATTAAGTTGTTCTTTCTCAAACTACAAAATTTTTTTTATTGTTGAAACTTGATTTGAAGTGGATAAATAAAGAGGACAAACAGTTTTAAGTCAGGCTGATAGAAGGAATTAATTTTTTAGCAAAATCTGTACTTCGTCATATGTCGAGAGATGCTTATTGCTGAAGAAGTTCTTTCTCATTCTACAAAGTACAACGTTGTTTATCGTTGAAACTTGATTAGACATGAATAAATATGTAGGACAAAGCAGTCTTAACTTGGTTTAAGTTAAGGAATTCGTTTTATAGGAGAATCCGAATTCGTGCATAACTCGTAAAATAGAGCTTATTTTCGGATTCCTGAAGAATGAGTCTGGTTCTTTCTCATAAAACAAATGTTGTTTATTGTTGAAACTTCATCAGAAGTGAAGAAATAAATGAATGCCTATCAACAAATGTGGGATCTAAACTCTAGTGCTTCCTCTAAAATAATTTCCATCCATCCATCATCTGCCGCTTATCCGGGGGTCGGGTCGCGGGGGCAGCAGCTCTAGTAGAGAAACCCAGACGTCTCTATCCCCGGCCACTTCCTCCAGCTCTTCCGGGGGGACCCCGAGGCGTTCCCAGGCCAGCCGAGAGACATAGTCTCTCCAGCGTGTCCTGGGTCTTTCCCGGGGTCTCCTCCCAGTGGGACGTGCCCGGAACACCTCCCCAGGGAGGCGCCCAGGGGGAATCCTAACCAGATGCCCGAGCCACCTCATCTGACTCCTCTCAATGCGGAGGAGCAGCGGTTCTACTCCGAGCCCCTCCCGGATGACTGAGCTTCTCACCCTATCTCTAAGGGAGAGCCCAGACACCCTGCGGAGGAAACCCATTTCGGCCGCTTGTATTCGCGATCTTCTTCTTTCGGTCACTACCCACAACTCGTGACCATAGGTGAGGATGGGAACGTAGATTGACCAGTAAGTAGAGAGCTTCGCCTTCTGGCTCAGCTCCCTCTTCACAACGACGGGTCGGTGCAGAGCCCGCAACACTGCAGACGCCGCACCGATCCGCCCGTCAATCTCCCGCTCCATTCGTCCCTCACTCGTGAACAAGACCCCGAGATACTTGAACTACTCCACTTGGGGAAGGATCTCATTCCAGACCCGGAGAGAGCATTCCACCCTTTTCCGGCTGAGAACCATAGTCTCGGATTTGGAGGTGCTGATTCTCATCCCAGCCGCTTCACACTCGGCTGCGAATCGCTCCAGTGAGAGCTGAAGGTCACGGCCTGACGACGCTAACAGAACTACATCATCTGCAAAAAGCAGAGACCCGATTCTGAGGTCGCCAAATCGGACACCCTCAACGCCCTGGCTGCACCTAGATATTCTGTCCATAAAAGTTAGGAACAGAATCGGTGACAAAGGGCAGCCCTGACGGAGTCCAACTCTCACCGGAAACGTATCCGACTTACTGCCGGCAATGCGGACCAAACTCTGGCACCGGTCATACAGAGACCGAACGGCCCCTATCAAGGGGTCCGGCACTCCATATTCCCGGAGCACCCCCCACAGGACTCCACGAGGGACACGGTCGAACGCTTTCTCCAAGTCCACAAAACACATGTAGACTGGTTGGGCGAACTCCCATGCACCCTCCAGGATCCTGCCGAGGGTATAGAGCTGGTCCACTGTTCCACGGCCAGGACGAAAGCCACACTGCATCTCCTGAATCCGAGGCTCGATTATCCGACGGATCCTCCTCTTCAATACCCCCGAATAGACCTTACCAGGGAGGCTGAGGTGTGTGATACCCCTATAGTTGGAACACACCCTCCGGTCCCCCTTTTTAAAGAGGGGGACCACCACCCCAATCTGCCAGTCCAGAGGCACTGTCCCCGATGTCCACGCGATGCTGCAGAGGCGTGTCAGCGAAGACAGCCCTACAACATCCAGAGCCTTGAGAAACTCAGGACGGACCTCATCCACCCCCGGGGCCTTGCCACCGAGGAGCTTTTTGACCACCTCGGCAACCTCAGCCCCAGAAATGGGAGGCCCCGTCTCCGAGCTCTCCGACTCTGCCTCTTCCGAGCACGTGTTGGTAGGATTGAGGAGTTCCTCGAAGTACTCCCCCCACCGACTCACAACATCCCTAGTTGAGGTCAGCAAAGCCCCGTCCCCACTGTAAACAGTGTTGACTATGAGCCGCTTCCCCCCCCTGAGACGCCGGATGGTGGACCAGAATCTCTTCGAGGCCGTCCGGAAATCGTTCTCCATGGTCTCACTGAACTCCTCCCAGGCCCGAGTTTTTGCCTCAGCAACCGCCGAAGCCGCGGCCCGTCTGGCCTGTCGGTACCTATCAGCTGCTTCCAGGGTCCCACTGGCCAAAAAGGCCCGATAGGACTCCTTCTTCAGTTTGACGGCTTCCCTCACCACTGGTGTCCACCAGCAGGTTCGAGGGTTGCCGCCACGACAGGCACCGACCACCTTACGGCCACAACTCCGATCAGCTGCCTCGGCAATGGAGTCACGGAACATGGCCCATTCGGACTTAATGTCCCCCACCTCCCCCGGGATATGGTTGAAGCTCTGCCGGAGGTGGGAGTTAAAGCTCCTTCTGACGGGGGATTCTGACAAACGCTCCCAGCAGACCCTCACAATACGTTTGGGCCTGCCAGGTCTGATCGGCAACCTCCCCCACCAGCGGAGCCAACTCACCACCAGGTGGTGATCACTTGACAGCTCCGCCCCTCTCTTCACCCGAGTGTCCAGGACATACGGCCGCAAGTCCGATGATACAACCACAAAGTCGATCATCGAACTGCGGCCAAGGGTGTCCTGGTGCCAAGTGCACATATGGACACCCTTATGTCTGAACATGGTGTTCGTTATGGACAGTCCATGACCAGCACAGAAGTCCAACAACATAACACCACTCTGGTTCAGATCGGGGGGGCCGTTCCTCTCAATCACACCCCTCCAGGTCTCACTGTCATTGCCCACGTGAGCATTGAAGTCCCCCAGCAGAACGAGGGAGTCTCCGGTAGGAGCATTCTCCAGTGCCTCCCCCAGAGACTCCAAAAAGGGTGGGTACTCTGAACTGCTGTTTGGCGCATAGGCACAAACAACAGTCAGGACTCGTCCCCCCACCCGAAGGCGGAGGGAGGCTACCCTCTCGTTCACTGGGGTAAACCCCAATGTACTGGCACACAGCCGGGGGGCAATAAGTATGCCCACACCTGCTCTGCGCCTCTCACCACGGGCAACTCCAGAGTGGAAGAGAGTCCAACCCCTCTCAAGAGGACTGGTGCCAGAGCCCAAGCCGTGCGTCGAGGTGAGTCCGACTATATCTAGCCGGAACCGCTCAGCCTCGCGCACCAGCTCCGGCTCCTTCCCCAACAGAGAGGTGACATTCTAAAATAATTTCCTTTCTCAATTCAGAAATTTGTGTGTGTAAGTCACAACACCCGTGACACCAAAACGGCTTTCTTTTCTCTCTTTTCTCTACACTCTACACTGTGAGCACACACACCAAATCAGAAAGGCTTTTTTCTCTCTTTTCTACATTATGGACTGTGGGGACACAAAACCGCTCTCTCTTTTTTTTTTTGATTGTGTGCCAGGGCGATGTCTCACGTATTAGATTATGCTTAAGATACGAATGGGTTTATCAGTCACATCAGAATCCATACATACTGATCCTCCCGTAATAAAATGGTTGGATCTTATCAAACACACTTTGTTTCTTGTGACAATCAAGTCAGCGAAACAGCGTATACACGTCAAGACCCTGAATCAAGTTTGCCACAAGAACTCATAAGTTTGGCAGTATTGCTCTGCCGTCAGCAATCATATACCCATTTTATTTTCGTGAGACATGTGCAGGCACCTGTTCATCTACTGTTCTATCACTATGAATTAGTTTATCTATTATCAATAAGGATACTTCTACAACTACTATCAAAGTATGTCTGAACTTCTTATGTTGTCAGTTGCTATATATGAATAAGTGGGTAGCTACTGACAAGCATTAAGCATGTCACACAGCCCAAACATATAACATTTCAGGACACACCACACAGTTAACAACCACAGTGAAGCGTGTCAAAGCCCAAACATGTAACATTCAACAGGACACTTACACAACACATTCAAATCAAACAGTCAGACAACATACAAGAACATATACCCCAGCCGGCATTGCTCCCTGCCTATTTTCCTACAGCTCACTATGTGTGTGCACACCTTTATTCACAAACTCTTCAACTTATACTCTTTTACCGAAACTGCTACAGCTCGATTGGCCGAATACCCTTAGATCCTATTTCGGTGAATTTGACATCTGCCTTACATGTAACAGATTAGCGGTTTAGCAGTTTTAATTTAGTTTGAGTGAAGGAATTCATTTTATAGCAAAATCCGAAATCGTGAAGAACTCATGAAAGTAAGCTTATTCTCGGATTCCTGAAACTTTAGATGTGCTCTTTCTTTTACTGCAAAGTACAACGTTGTTTTTTTTTTTGACAGTTTTAACATAGTTTGAGTGAAGGAATTCATTTTATAGATAAAATCCCAAGAGTCTGACTTTAACACGGCTCTGGGAGCGAGCAGAGTGTGGGCTAAGCGGGAGAATTGCTTGAAAGAAACGCGACACCGAATGAGCGGTCAGAACAAAGCCTCAATACGGTGTTCCCGTGGTGTTTTTGTTGCTGCCTTGTCTTTTGCACAGAGTAAAAGACAAGGCAGCCATCGAATAGGGCCCGATTGTTCCTACTTGGTCAGCCGAGGAGCAAGGGGGGGGAGAAAGCGTCTCAATCAAGCAAAGCTCACCATGGGGAAGGTGGCTATGCCAACTAGCCTGATGCCCTGCTCCCGCAGTGACGGATAATCGTACTCTGGTTTCTCTTCATAACGTACAACTCTTTCGCCTTTTATTAAAGACTTCCGTGGAGAGCAGCACTAATGAGTTGTTTCTATTTTTGGCAGGCTTTACCTTTGCGGGTGAAGCCCTTTCTGTCTGCTCAAAAAAAATCTTGTTACTGTGCAGAGTGACTTCTCTGAGTAGAGTCGCCTTACCTGTTGCGACTGTGCCGATGTTTGAAGCTGGAGTGCAAAGGTGTTGCTTGAATGGTGCTTGCTGGAGCGTGCGGGAGTGCAAAGTTATACCATTTAAAAGGGCTGAAGAGTGCTCATTGCAGCGGGTGGGCCATAGTAAAAAGCGGTTGAGAAAAGGTGCGAATGTCAAACCATACATGATCAAAATAGGGAGCGGAGGTGTTTGGCCGCGACAAGGTGTGAATGTCCACCCATAGTTAATGAAAAGCGGGGAAAGAGTAGGTTCGAATGCCCAACCATACATCATCAAAAGCAGGAGTGGATGTGTTCGGCTACAAGAAGGTTTGAATGTCCGACCATAGTTTGTAAAAAGCGGGTAAGAAAAGGTTCGAATGCCCGAACATACACCATCAAAAGAGGGAGCGGAGGTGTTCCGCTGTAAGAAGGTGTGATTGTCCGACCATAGTTGGTAAAAAGCAGATAAAAAAAGGTGAAAATACCCGACTGTACACAATCAATAGTGGGAGCGGAGTTGTTCAGCTACAAGAAGGTGTGAAAGTCCGACCATGGTTTGTAAAAAGCGGGTGAGAAAAGGCTTGTATGCCCGGATATACACCATCAAAAGCGGAAGCGGAGGTGTTTTGCTTCAAGAAGACATGAACGTCCAACCAAAGTTTGTAAAAAGCAGTTAAGAAAAGGTTTGAATATCCAACCAAACATAATCAAAAGCGGGAGCAGAGCTGTTCGACTGCAAGTAGGTGTGAATGTCAGATCATAATTTGCAAAAAGCTGATCAGAAAGGGTGAGAATGCCCGACTATACACAATCAAATGCGGGAGCGGAGTTGTTCGGCTGTGAGTAGGTGTAAATCTCCGACCATAATTGCTGAAAAATGTGTAAGAATGCCGGTCCATACATCATCAAAAGCGGGAGAGGTGGTGTTCGGTTGCAAGTAGGTGTGAATGTGCGACTAAAGTTTATAACAAGCGTGTAAGACAAGATACTATTGCCAGACCATACATGATCAAAACAGGGAGCGGAGGTGGTTCAGCTGCAAGAAGGTGTGAATGTGCGACTAAAGTTTATAAGAAGCGGGTAAGACAAGGTGCGAATGCCCGACAATGTATGATCAAAAGAGGGAGCGGAGGTTTTCGGCTGCAAGGTCTGAATGTCCAACCATAATTTGTAAAAACCAGGGAAGAAAAGGCTCGAAAGCCCAACTATACACCATCAAAAGCGGAAGCGGAGGTGTTCAGCTGCAAGTAGGTGTGAATGTCAGATCATAATTTGCAAAAAGCTGATGAGAAAGGATGAGAATGCCCGACTGTACACCATCAAATTTAGGAGCGGAGGTGTTCAGCTGTGAGTAAGTGTGAATGTCCGACCATAATTGCTGAAAAATGTGTTAGAAAAGTAAGAATGCAGGACAATTCATCATCAAAAGCGGGAGAGGTGTTTGGCTGCAAGAACCTGTGAATTTCCAGCCATAAATACTCACAAACGGGTAAGAAAAGGTAGTATTGCCAGACCATACATGATCAAAACAGGGAGCGGAGGTGGTTCAGCTGCAAGGTGTGAATGTCTGACTAAAGTTTGTAAAAAGCGGGTAAGACAAGGTGCGAATGCCTGACAATGTATGATCAAAAGAGGGAGCGGAGGTTTTCGGCTGCAAGGTCTGAATGTCCAACCATAATTTGTAAAAACCGGGGAAGAAAAGGCTCGAAAGCCCGACTATACACCATCAAAAGCGGGAGCGGAGGTGTTCAGCTGCAAGAAGGTCTTAATGTCCACCAATAATTACTGAAAAATGGTTAAGAAAAGGTGCGAATGCCCAACCATACATCATCAAAAGCAGGAGAGGTGTTTGGCTGCAAGAACCTGTGAATGTCCAGCCATAATTACTCACAAACGGGTAAGAAAAGGTAGTATTACCAGACCATACATGATCAAAACAGGGAGCGGAGGTGGTTCAGCTGCAAGGTGTGAATGTCTGACTATAGTTTGTAAAAAGCGGGTAAGACAAGGTGCGAATGCCCGACAATGTATGATCAAAAGCGGGAGCGGAGTTGTTCAGCTGCAAGAAGGTCTGAATGTCCAACCATAATTGCTAGAAAACATGAAAGAAAATTTTCGAAAATCAAACCGTACATGATCATAAGTGGGAGAGGAGGTGTTCAGCTGCAAGAAGGTGTGAATGTCCACCCATAATTCTTGAAAAATGGGTAAAAAAAAAGGTGCGAATGCCCAACCACACATCATCATAAGCAGGAGTGGATATGTTCGGCTACAAGGAGGTGTGAACGTCCAACCAAAGTTTTTAAAAAGCAGTTAAGAAAAGGTTTGAATATCCAACCAAACATAATCAAAAGCAGGAGCAGAGCTGTTCGACTGCAAGTAGGTGTGAATGTCAGATCATAATTTGAAAAAAACTTATGAGAAAGGGTGAGAATGCCCGACTATACGCCATCAAATGCAGGAGCGGAGTTGTTCGGCTGTGAGTAGGTGTGAATCTCCGACCATAATTGCTGAAAAATGTGTTAGAAAAGGTAAGAATGCCGGTACATACATCTGGCTGCAAAAAGGTGTGAATGTTCGACTAAAGTTTGTAAAAAGCTGGTAACACAAGGTGCGAATGCCTGACAATGTATGATCAAAAGCAGGAGCGGAGGTGTTCAGCTGCAAGAAGGTCTAAATGTCCATCAATAATTGCTAGAAAACATGAAAGAAAATTTTCCAAAATCAAACCGCACATGATCATAAGTGGGAGAGGAGGTTTTCAGCTGCAAGAAGGTGTGAATGTCCACCTATAATTCCTGAAAAATGGGTAAAAAAAAGGTGCGAATGCCCAACCATACATCATCAAAAGTAGGAGTGGATGTGTTCGGCTACAAGAAGGTGTGAACGTCCAACCAAAGTTTGTAAAAAGTAGTTAAGAAAAGGTTCGAATATCCAACCAAACTGTTTGACTGCAAGTAGGTGTGAATGTCAGATCCTAATTTGCAAAAAGCTGATGAGAAAAGGTGAGAATGCCCGACTATACACCATCAAATGCGGGAGCGGAGTTGTTCGGCTGTGCGTAGGTGTGAATCTCCAACCATAATTGCTGAAAAATGTGTTAGAAAAGGTAAGAAATCCGGTCCATACATCATCAAAAGCGAGAGAGGTGGTGTTCGGCTGCAAGTAGGTGTGAATGTCCAGCCATACAAGTATGTTGGAGAGGAAGCTGTGAATAGCCGACCATAGTTTACCAAAAGCGTGTGAGAAAAGGTGCGAATGTCCAGCCATACATGATCAAAACAGGGAGCGGAGGTGTTTGGCTGCGACAAGGTGTGAATGTCCACCCATAATTAATGAAAAGCGGGCAACAAGTAGGTTTGAATGCCCAACCATACACCATCAAAAGAGGGAGCGGAGCTGTTCCGCTGTAAGAAGGTGTGATCGTCCGACCATAGTTGGTAAAAAGCGGGTAAGAAAAGGTTAAAATACCCGACTGTACACAATCAAAAGAGGGAGTGGAGTTGTTCAGCTAAGAGAAGGTGTGAAAGTCCGACCATGGTTTGTAAAAAGCGGGTAAGAAAAGGTTCGTATGCCCGAATATACACCATCAAAAGCGGAAGCGGAGGTGTTCGGCTGCAAGAAGGTGTGAATGTCCAGCCATAATTACTCACAAACGGGTAAGAAAAGGTAGTATTGCCAGACCATACATGATCAAAACAGGGAGCGGAGGTGGTTCAGCTGCAAGGTGTGAATGTCCGAATAAAGTTTGTAAAAAGCGGGTAAGACAAGGTGCGAATGCCCGACAATGTATGATCAAAAGAGGGAGCGGAGGTGATCAGCTGCAGGAAGGTCTGAATGTCCAACCATAATTTGTAAAAACTGGGAAGAAAAGGCTCAACAGCCCGACTATACACCATCAAAAGCGGGAGCAGAGGGGTTCAGCTGCAAGATGGTCTGAATGTCCATCAATAATTGCTTTAAAACATGAAAGAAAATTTTCGAATATCAAACCGCAAATGATCATAAGCGGGAGAGGAGGTGTTCGGCTGCATGAAGGTGTGAATTTCCGGACATATTTTCTGAAAAATGGGTAAAAAAAGGTGCGAATGCCCAACCATACATTATCAAAAGCAGGTGTGAATGTCAGATCATAATTTGCAAAAAGCTGATGAGAAAGGTTGAAAATGCCCGACTATACACCATCAAATGCGGGAGCGGAGGTGTTCGGCTGTGAGTAGGTGTGAATGTCCGACCATAATTGCTGAAAAATGTGTTAGAAAAGGTAAAAATGCCGGACCATACATCATCAAAAGCGGGAGAGGTGGTGTTCGGCTGCAAAAAGGTGTGAATGTTCGACTAAAGTTTGTAAAAAACAGGTAAGACAAGGTGCGAATGCCTGACAGTGTATGATCAAAAGCAGGAGCGGAGGTGTTCAGCTGCAAGAAGGTGTGAATGTCCACCCATAATTCCTGAAAAATGGGAAAAAAAAAAGGTTCGAATATCCAACCAAACATAATCAAAAGCGGGAGCAGAGCTGTTCAACTGCAAGTAGGTGTGAATGTCAGATCATAATTTGCAAAAAGCTGATGTGAAAGGGTGAGAATGCCCGACTGTACACCATCAAATGCGGGAGCGGAGTTGTTCGGCTGTGAGTAGGTGTGAATCTCCGACCATAATTGCTGAAAAATGTGTTAGAAAAGGTAAGAATGCCTCTCAAAAAGCGAGAGAGGTGGTGTTCGGCTGCAAGTAGGTGTGAATGTCCAGCCATAATTACTCACAAACGGGTAAGAAAAGGTACTATTGCCAGACCATACATGATCAAAACAGGGAGCGGAGGTGGTTCAGCTGCAAGGTGTGAATGTCCGAATAAAGTTTGTAAAAAGCGGGTAAGACAAGGTGCGAATGCCCGACAATGTATGATCAAAAGAGGGAGCGGAGGTGATCAGCTGCAGGAAGGTCTGAATGTCCAACCATAATTTGTAAAAACTGGGAAGAAAAGGCTCAACAGCCCGACTATACACCATCAAAAGCGGGAGCAGAGGGGTTCAGCTGCAAGATGGTCTGAATGTCCATCAATAATTGCTTTAAAACATGAAAGAAAATTTTCGAATATCAAACCGCAAATGATCATAAGCGGGAGAGGAGGTGTTCGGCTGCATGAAGGTGTGAATTTCCGGACATAATTTCTGAAAAATGGGTAAAAAAAGGTGCGAATGCCCAACCATACATTATCAAAAGCAGGTGTGAATGTCAGATCATAATTTGCAAAAAGCTGATGAGAAAGGTTGAAAATGCCCGACTATACACCATCAAATGCGGGAGCGGAGGTGTTCGGCTGTGAGTAGGTGTGAATGTCCGACCATAATTGCTGAAAAATGTGTTAGAAAAGGTAAAAATGCCGGACCATACATCATCAAAAGCGGGAGAGGTGGTGTTCGGCTGCAAAAAGGTGTGAATGTTCGACTAAAGTTTGTAAAAAGCAGGTAAGACAAGGTGCGAATGCCTGACAGTGTATGATCAAAAGCAGGAGCGGAGGTGTTCAGCTGCAAGAAGGTGTGAATGTCCACCCATAATTCCTGAAAAATGGGAAAAAAAAAAGGTTCGAATATCCAACCAAACATAATCAAAAGCGGGAGCAGAGCTGTTCAACTGCAAGTAGGTGTGAATGTCAGATCATAATTTGCAAAAAGCTGATGTGAAAGGGTGAGAATGCCCGACTGTACACCATCAAATGCGGGAGCGGAGTTGTTCGGCTGTGAGTAGGTGTGAATCTCCGACCATAATTGCTGAAAAATTTGTTAGAAAAGGTAAGAATGCCTCTCAAAAAGCGAGAGAGGTGGTGTTCGGCTGCAAGTAGGTGTGAATGTCCAGCCATAATTACTCACAAACGGGTAAGAAAAGGTAGTATTGCCAGACCATACATGATCAAAACAGGGACCGGAGGTGGTTCAGCTGCAAGAAGGTGTGAATGTCCATCAATAATTGCTTTAAAACATGAAAGAAAATTTTCGAATATCAAACCGCACATGATCATAAGCGGGAGAGGAAGTGTTCGGCTGCAAGAAGGTGTGAATGTCCTCCCACAATTCCTGAAAGATGGGTAAAAAAAGGTGCGAATGCCAAACCATACATTATCAAAAGCAGGTGTGAATGTCTGACCATAATTGCTGAAAAATGTGTTAGAAAAGGTAAGAATGCCGGACCATACATCATCAAAAGCGGGAGAGGTGGTGTTCGGCTGCAAAAAGGTGTGAATGCTCGACTAAAGTTTGTAAAAAGCGGTTAAGACAAGGTGCGAATGCCTGACAATGTATAATCAAAAGCAGGAGCGGAGGTGATCAGCTGCAAGAAGGTCTAAATGTCCATCAATAATTGCTAGAAAACATGAAAGAAAATTTTCTAAAATCAAACCGCAAATGATCATAAGTGGGAGAGGATGTGTTCAGCTGCAAAAAGGTGTGAATGTCCACCCATAATTCCTGAAAAATGGGTAAAAAAAAGGTGCGAATGCCCAACCATACATCATCAAAAGCAGGAGTGGATGTGTTCGGCTACAAGAAGGTGTGAAAGTCCGACCGTGGTTTGTAAAAAGCGGGTAAGAAAAGGTGCGAATGCCCGACAATGTATGATCAAAAGAGGGAGCGGAGGTGTTCGGCTGCAAGAAGGTGTGAACGTCCGACCAAAGTTTGTAAAAAGCAGTTAAGAAAAGGTTTGAATATCCAACCAAACATAATCAAAAGCGGGAGCAGAGCTGTTCGACTGCAAGTAGGTGTGAATGTCAGATCATAATTTGTAAAAAGCTGATGAGAAAGGGTGAGAATGCCCGACTATACACCATCAAATGCGGGAGCGGAAGTGTTCGGCTGTGAGTAGGTGTGAATCTCCGACCATAATTGCTGATAAATGTGTTAGAAAAGACTAGAATGCCGGACCATACATCATCAAAAGCGGGAGAATTTGTGTTCGGCTGCAAGTAGGTGTGAATGTCCATCCATAATTACTCACAAACGGGTAAGAAAAGGTTGTATTGCCAGACCGTAGATGATCAAAACAGGGAGCGGAGGTGGTTCAGCTGCAAAGTGTAAATTTCTGACTAAAGTTTTTAAAAAGCGGGTAAGATAAGGTGCGAATGCCCGACAATGTATGATCAAAAGCGGGAGCGGAGGTGTTCCGCTGTAAGGTGTGAATGTCCAACCATAGTTGGTAAAAAGCGGGTAAGAAAAGGTTAAAATACCCGAATGTACACAATCAAAAGACGGAGCGGAGTTGTTCAGCTAAGAGAAGGTGTGAAAGTCCGACCATGGTTTCTAAAAAGCGGGTAAGAAAAGGTTCGTATGCCCGAATATACACCATCAAAAGAGGGGGTGGAGGTGTTCGGCTGCAAGAAAGTGTGAACGTCCGACCAAAGTTTGTAAAAAGCAGTTAAGAAATGGTTCGAATATCTAACCAAACATAATAAAAAGCGGGAGCAGAGCTGTTCGACTGCAAGTACGTGTGAATGTCAGATCATAATTTGTAAAAAGCTGATGAGAAAAGGTGAGAATGCCCGACTATACACCATCAAATGCGGGAGCGGAAGTGTTCGGCTGTGAGTAAGTGTGAATCTCCGACCATAATTGCTGAAAAATGTGTTAAAAAAGACTAGAATGCCGGACCATACATCATCAAAAGCGGGAGAATTTGTGTTCGGCTGCAAGTAGGTGTGAATGTCCATCCATAATTACTCACAAACGGGTAAGAAAAGGTTGTATTGCCAGACCATACATGATCAAAACAGGGAGCGGAGGTGGTTCAGCTGCAAAGTGTAAATTTCTGACTAAAGTTTTTAAAAAGCGGGTAAGACAAGGTTCGAATGCCCGACAATGTATGGTCAAAAGTGGGAGCGGAGGATTTCGGCTGCAAGGTCTGAATGTCCAACCATAATTTGTAAAAACCGGGGAAGAAAAGGCTCGAAAGCCCGACTATACACCATCAAATGCGGGAGCGGAGGTCTTCCGCTGTAAGGTGTGAAAGTCCGACCATGGTTTGTAAAAAGCGGGTAAGAAAAGGTTCGTATGCCCGAATATACACCATCAAAAGAGGGAGTGGAGGTGTTCGGCTGCAAGAAGGTGTGAACGTCCGACCAAAGTTTGTAAAAAGCAGTTAAGAAATGGTTGGAATATATAACCAAACATAATAAAAAGCGGGAGCAGAGCTGTTCGACTGCAAGTACGTGTGAATGTCAGATCATAATTTGCAAAAAGCTGATGAGAAAGGGTGAGAAGTCCCAACTTTACAACATCAAATGCGGTAGCGGAGTTGTTCGGCTGTAAGTAGGTGTGAATCTCCGACCATAATTGCTGAAAAATGTGTTAGAAAAGGTAAGAATGCCGGTCCATACATCATCAAAAGCGGGAGAGGTGGTGTTCGGCTGCAAGTAGGTGTGAATGTCCATTGATAATTACTCACACACGCGTAAGAAAAGGTAGTATTGCCAGACCATACATGATCAAAACATGGAGCGGAGTTGGTGCAGCTGCAAGAAGGTGTGAATGTCCGACTAAAGTTTGTAAAAAGCGGGTAAGACAAAGTGCGAATGCCCGACAATGTATGATCAAAAGAGGGAGCGGAGGTGTTCAGCTGCAAGAAGGTCTGAATGTCCAACCATAATTTGTAAAAACCGGGAAGAAAAGAATCGAAAGCCCGACTATACACCATCAAAAGTGGGAGCAGAGGGGTTCAGCTGCAAGAAGGTCTGCATGTCCATCAATAATTGCTTTAAAACATGAAAGAAAATTTTCGAATATCAAACCGCACATGATCACAAGCGGGAGAGGAGGTGTTCGGCTGCAAGAAGGTGTGAATGTCCTCCACTAATTCCTGAAAAATGGGTAAAAAAAGGTGCGAATGCCCAACCATACATTATCAAAACAGGGAGCGGAGATGGTTCAGCTGCAAGGTGTACATTTCTGACTAAAGTTTTTAAAAAGCGGTTTAAAAACTGATTTGTCCTTCATAGTTATCCATGTCTAAAAATGTTTGAAGCAACTTCCTCATATTACCCTAAATGAGAAAGAACCACACTTGTGATTAAGCCATACGTTCCTTTTGAGGAGTTCTGCATGATTTGGGATTTTGCTATTAAATAAATTCCTTCACTCAAACCGAGTGAAAACTGATTTTACCTTCATATTTATTAATGTCTAGATCGACTTCAACAAAGAACAACATTGTATTTTGCAGTAGAAGAAGTTTAAATTGATCTAGACATTGATAAATATGAAGTTCAAAGCAGTTTCCACTTGGTTTGAGTGAAGGAATGAATTTTATAGCAAAATTTGAAATCCTGCACTCCTCAAAAGGAACGTATTGCTCAACCAAAGGGATGCTTCTTTCTCATTCAGGGTAATATGAGGAACTTTATGCTTGATACATTTTTAGACATGGATATTTATGAAGGACAAAGCAATTTTAACTTGGTTTGAGCAAAGCAATTCATTTACAGGAAAATCCGAAATCGTGCAGAACTCATGAAAGCAAGCTTTTTCTCGGATTCCTGATCCTCCAGTGTTGCTCTTTCCTATACTGTAAAATACAACGTTATTCTTTGTTGAAATTGATCTAGACATTGATAAATATGTAGGACAAAGCAGTTTTCACTTGGTTTGAGTGAAGGAATTAATTTTATACATAAAATCCCAAATCATGCAGAACTCATGAAAATAAGCTTATTCTCGGATTCCTAAAACTTTTGATCTGCTCTTTCTTTTACTGCAAATTACAACGTTTTTTTTTTTTTCAATCTATCTAGACATTGATAAATATTAAGGTAATAGCCGTTTTAACATAGTTTGAGTGAAGGAGTTCATTTTATAGATAAAATCCCAAATCATGCAGAACTCCTCAAAAGGGGCGTATGGCCTTATCACAAGTGTGGTTCTTTCTCATTCAGGGTAATATGAGGAAGTTTATGCTTGAAATATATGTAAAAATGGGTACATATGAAGGACAAAGCAGTTTTAACTTAGTTTGAGTGAAGGAATTTATTTTATAGCAAAATCCGAAATCATGCAGAACTCATGAAAGCAAGCTTATTCTCGGATTCCTGATCCTTCAGTGCTGCTCTTTCTTCTACTGCAAAATACAACGTTGTTCTTTGTTTAAGTCGATGTAGACATTGATAAATATGAAGGACAAAGCAGTTTTAATTTGGTTTGAGTGAAGGAATTCATTTTATAGTAAAATCCCAAATCGTGCAGAACTCATGAAAATAAGCTTTTTCTCGGATTCCTAAAACTTTTGATCTGCTCTTTCTTTTACTGCAAATTACAACGGTTTTTTTTTTTTAAATCTATCTAGACATTGATAAATATTAAGGTAATAGCCGTTTTAACATAGTTTGAGTGAAGGAATTCATTTTATAGATAAAATCCCAAATCATGCAGAACTCCTCAAAAGGGGCGTATGGCTTAATCACAAGTGTGGTTCTTTCTCATTCAGGGTAATATGAGAAAGTTTATGCTTGAAATATATGTAGAAATGGGTATATATGAAGGACAAAGCAGTTTTAACTTAGTTTGAGTGAAGGAATTTATTTTATAGCAAAATCCGAAATCGTGCAGAACTCATGAAAGCAAGCTTATACTCGGATTCCTGAAACTTTAGATTTGTTCTTTCTTTTACTGCAAAGTACAACGTTGTTTTTTGTGGAAATCTATCTAGACATTGATAAATACCAGCCGAACATCTCTGCTGTCGCTTTTGATAATTTATGGTTGGGCATTCTTATCTTTTCTTACCCGCATTTTATAAATTATGATCCGACACCTACTTGCAGTCGAACACCTTCTCTCCCGCTTTTGATGATGTATGGTTGGGCATTCGCACCTTTTTTTACCCATTTTTCAGTAATTATGGATGGACATTCAGCCCTTCTTACAGCCGAAAACCTCCGCTGCCACTTTTGATGGTTTATAGTCTGAATTTCGAGCCTTTTCTTCCCCGGTTTTTACAAAGTATGGTTGGACATTCAGACCTTGCAGCCGAAAACCTCCGCTCCCTCTTTTGATCATACATTGTCGGGCATTCGCACCTTGTCTTACCCGCTTTTTACAAACTTTAGTCGGACATTCACACCTTCTTGCAGCTGAACCACCTCCGCTCCCTGTTTTGATCATGTTTGGTCTGGCAATACTTCCTTTTCTTACCCGTTTGTGAGTAATTATGGCTTACACGCTTTTTACCAACTATGGTCGGAAGTTCTTACCTTCTTACAACGGAACACCACCGCTCCCTCTTTTGATGGTGTATATTCGGGCATTCGAACCTTTTCTTACCCGCCTTTTAACTATGGTCGGACATTCAGACCTTCTTGCAGCTAAACACCTCCGCTCCCACTTTTGATGGTGTATAGTCAGGACCTCTCACCCTTTCTCATCAGCTTTTTGCAAATTATGATCGACATTCACACCTACTTGCAGTCAAACAGCTCTGCTCCCGATTTTGATTATGTTTGGTTGGATATTCGAAACTTTTCTTAACTGCTTTTTACAAACATTTGTCGGACGTTCACACCTTCTTGCAGCTGAACACCTCCGCTTCCACTTTTGATGGTGTATATTCGGGCATACAAACCTTTTCTTACCCGCTTTTTGCAAACCTTGGTCAGACTTTCACACTTTGTTGCTGAACAACTCCGCTCCGTCTTTTGATTGTGTACAGTCGGGTATTTTCACTTTTTCTTACCCGCTTTTTACCAACTATGGTCCGGCATTCAAACCTTCTTGTAGCCGAACACATCCACTCCTGCTTTTTATGATGTATGGTTGGGTATTCGCACCTTTTCTTATCCATTTTTCAGTAATTATGGGTGGATATTCACACCTTCTTGCAGCTGAACACCTCCTCTCCCGCTTATGATCATGTGCGGTTTGACATTCGAAAATTTTCTTTCATGTTTTCTAGCAATTATGGGTGGACATTCAGACCTTCTTGCAGCCGAAAACCTCCGCTCCCTCTTTCTAGCATACATTGTCAGGCATTCGCACCTTTTCGTACCCGCTATTTAAAAGCCATGGTCAGACTTTCACACCTTTTAGTAGCCTAACAACTCCGCTCCCGCTATTGATTGTGTACAGTCGGGTATTGTAACCTTTTCTTACCCGCTTTTTACCAACTATGGTCAGACATTCACACCTTCTTACAGCGGAACACCTCCGCTCCCTCTTTTGATGGTGTATATTTTAGCATTCGAACCTATTCTTACCCCCTTTTTACAAACTATGGTCGGAGATTCACACCTACTCACAGCCGAACAACTCCGCTCCCGCATTTGATGGTGTATAGTCGGGCAATCTCATCCTTGCTCATCAGCTTTTTGCAAATTATGATCTGACATTCACACCTACTTGCAGTCGAACAGCTCTGCTTCCGCATTTGATTATGTTTGGTTGGATATTCTAACCTTTTCTTAAATGCTTTTTACAAACTTTGGTCGGACATTCACACCTTCTTGTAGCCGGACACATCCACTCCTGCTTTTGATGCTGTAAGGTTGGGCATTCGCACCCTTTTTTTACCCATTTTTCAGGAATTATGGGTGGACATTCACACCTTCTTGCAGCTTAACACCTCCTCTCCCACTTATGATCATTGGCGGTTTGATTTTCGAAAATTTTCTTTCATGTTTTGTAGCAATTATTGATGGACATTTAGACCTTCTTGCAGCTGAACACCTCCGCTCCTGCTTTTGATCATACATTGTCAGGCATTCGCACCTTGTCTTACCCGCTTTTTACAAACTTTAGTCGAACATTCACACCTCTTTGCAGCCGTACACCACCTCTCCCGCTTTTGATGATGTATGGTCCGGCATTCTTACCTTTTCTAACACATTTTTCAGCAATTATGGTCGGACATTCACACCTTCTTGCAGCCGAACACTTCCGCTCCACCTTTTAGTGTTCTATCACACCTTTTTTTTCACCGCATTTTATAGATTATGGTTGGAAATTCTCAACCACTCTCATCAGAAGACCTCTCCTCCCGCTTTTGTTAATATATTTAAACTTTAGTCGGACATTCACACCTTCTTGCAGCTGAACCACCTCCGCTCCCTGTTTTGATCATGTATGGTCTGGCAATACTACCTTTTTTACCCGTTTGTGAGTAATTATGGCTGGACATTAACACCTACTTGCAGCCGAACACCACCTCTCTCACTTTTGATGATGTATGGACCGGCACTCTTACCTTTTCTAACACATTTTTCAGCAATTATGGTCGGAGATTCACACCTACTCACAGCCGAAACACTCCGCTCCCGCATTTGATGGTGTATAGTCGGGCATTCTCACCCTTTCTCATCAGCTTTTTGCAAATTATGATCTGACATTCACACCTACTTGCAGTCGAACAGCTCTGCTTCCGCTTTTGATTATGTTTGGTTGGATATTCGAACCTTTTCTTAATACACCTTTTCTTAGCCGAACACATCCGCTCCCGTTATTGATTGTGTACAGTCGGGTATTTTAACCTTTTCTTACCCGCTTTTTACCAACTATGGTCGGACATTCAAACCTTCTTGTAGCCGAACACATCCACTCCTGCTTTTGATGATGTGTGGTTGGGCATTCAAACCTACTTGTTTCCCACTTTTCATTAATTATGGGTGGACATTCACACCTTGTCGCATCCAAACACCTCCGCTCCCTGTTTTGATCATGTATGGTTGGACATTCGCACCTTTTCTCACCGGCTTTTTGCAAACTATGGTCGGCTATTCACAGATTCCTTTCCACCATACTTGTATGGTGGGATATTCACAACCACTTGCATCCGAAGACCTCCGCCCCCACTTTTGTTAATATTTAATCGGTCATTCGCACCATACCCGCTTTTGGCAAACTATGGCCTTCTTGCAGCCAAACACCTCTGATGTCGCTTTTGATGATGTAAGGTTGGGCATTCAGACCTTGCTTCACCTGCTTTTCACCAAATATTGTCGGACATTCACACCTTCTTGCAGCCGAACACTTCCGCTCCACCTTTTAGTGTTCTATCACACCTTTTTTTTCACCGCATTTTATAGATTATGGTTTGAAATTCTCAACCACTCTCATCCGAAGACCTCTCCTCCCGCTTTTGTTAATATATTTGAACTTTAGTCGGACATTCACACCTTCTTGCAGCTGAACCACCTCCGCTCCCTGTTTTGATCATGTATGGTCTGGCAATGCTACCTTTTCTTACCCGTTTGTGAGTAATTATGGCTGGACATTCACACCTTTTTGCAGCCGAACACCACCTCTCCCGCTTTTGATGATGTATGGTCCGGCATTCTTACCTTTTCTAACACATTTTTCAGCAATTATGGTCGGACATTCACACCTTCTTGCAGCCGAACACTTCCGCTCCACCTTTTAGTGTTCTATCACACCTTTTTTTTCACCGCATTTTATAGATTATTGTTGGAAATTCTCATACACTCTCATCCGAAGACCTCTCCTCCTGCTTTTGTTAATATATTTCAACTTTAGTTGGACATTCACACCTTCTTGCAGCTGAACCACCTCCGCTCCCTGTTTTGATCATGTATGGTCTGGCAATGCTACCTTTTCTTACCCGTTTGTGAGTAATTATGGCTGGACATTCACACCTACTTGCAGCCGAACACCACCTCTCTCGCTTTTGATGATGTATGGACCGGCATTCTTACCTTTTCTAACACATTTTTCAGCAATTATGGTCGGACATTCACACCTATTCAGAGCCGAACACCTCCGCTCCCGCATTTGATGGTGTATAGTCGGGCATTCTCACCTTTTCTCATCAGCTTTTTGCAAATTATGATCTGACATTCACACCTGCTTTTGATAATGTATGGTTTGTCATTCGCACCTTTTTTTACCCATTTTTCAGGAATTATGGGAGGACATTCACACCTTCTTGCAGCCGAACACCTCCTCTCCCGCTTATGATCATGTGCGGTTTGATATTCTAAAATTTTCTTTCATGTTTTCTAGCAATTATTGATGGACATTCAGACCTTCTTGCAGCTGAACACCTCCGCTCCCGCTTTTGATGGTGTATATACGGGCTTTCCAGCCTTTTCTTCCCCGGTTTTTACAAATAGTGGTTGGACATTCAGACCTTCTTGCAGCCGAAAACCTCCGCTCCCTCTTTTGATCATACATTGTCGGACATTCACACCTTTTCTTACCCGCTTTTTACAAACTTGCACCTTCTTACAGCAGAACACCTCCGCTCCCTCTTTTGATGGTGTATGTTCGGGCATTCAAACCTTTTCTTACCCACTTTTTACAAACTATGGTCGGATATTCAAACCTTCTTGTAGCCGAACACATCCACTCCTGCTTTTGATGATGTATGGTTTGGCATTCAAACCTACTTGTTGCCCGCTTTTTACTATGGTCGGCCATTCACAGCTTCCTCTCCACCATACTTGTATGGTGGGATGTTCACACCCACTTGCATCCACTTTTGTTGATATTTAGTCGGTCATTCGCACCTTACCCGCTTTTGGCAAACTATGGCCTTCTTGCAGCCAAACACCTCTGATCTTGCTTTTGATGATGTAAGGTTGGGCATTCAGACCTTGCTTCACCTGCTTTTCACCAAATATAGTCGGACATTCACACCTTCTTGCAGCCGAAAACTTCCGCTCCACCTTTTAGTGTTCTATGGGGCATTCACACCTTTTTTTTCACCGCATTTTATAGATTATGGTTGGAAATTCTCACCCACTCTCATCCAAAGACCTCTCCTCCCGCTTTTGTTAACATACAGTCAGGCATTCGAACCTTTTCTTACCCGCTTTTTCCAAATTATGGTCGGACATTCACACCAACTTGCAGCCGAATATTTCCGCTCCACCTTTTAGTGATGTATGGTTGGCATTTGCACCTTTTCTTACCCTCTTTTTATACTGATTGCTGAAGATTAAGTTGTTCTTTCTCAAACTACAAAAATTTTTTTATTGTTGAAACTTGATTTGAAGTGGATAAATAAAGAGGACAAACAGTTTTAAGTCAGGCTGATAGAAGGAATTAATTTTTTAGCAAAATCTGTACTTCGTCATGTGTCGAGAGATGCTTATTGCTGAAGAAGTTCTTTCTCATTCTACATTCTCATTCTACAAAGTACAACGTTGTTTATCGTTGAAACTTGATTAGACATGAATAAATATGAAGGACAAAGCAGTCTTAACTTGGTTTAAGTTAAGGAATTCGTTTTATAGGAGAATCCGAATTCGTGCATAACTCGTAAAATAGAGCTTATTTTCGGATTCCTGAAGAATGAGTCTGGTTCTTTCTCATAATACAAAGTTTGTTGTTTATTGTTGAAACTTCATCAGAAGTGAAGAAATAAATGAATGCCTGTCAACAAATGTGGGATCTAAACTCTAGTGCTTCCTCTAAAATAATTTCCATCCATCCATCATCTGCCGCTTATCCGGGGGTCGGGTCGCGGGGGCAGCAGCTTGAGTAGAGAAACCCAGACGTCTCTGTCCCCGGCCACTTCCTCCAGCTCTTCCGGGGGGACCCCGAGGCGTTCCCAGGCCAGCCGAGAGACATAGTCTCTCCAGCATGTCCTGGGTCTTTCCCGGGGTCTCCTCCCAGTGGGACGTGCCCGGAACACCTCCCCAGGGAGGCGCCCAGGGGGCATCCTAACCAGATGCGCGAGCCACCTCATCTGACTCCTCTCAATGCGGAGGAGCAGCGGTTCTACTCCGAGCCCCTCCCGGATGACTGAGCTTCTCACCCTATCTCTAAGGGAGAGCCCAGACACACTGCGGAGGAAACCCATTTCGGCCGCTTGTATTCGCGATCTTGTTCTTTCGGTCACTACCCACAACTCGTGACCATAGGTGAGGATGGGAACGTAGATTGACCAGTAAGTAGAGAGCTTTGCCTTCTGGCTCAGCTCCCTCTTCACAACGACGGGTCGGTGCAGAGCCCGCAACACTGCAGACGCCGCACCGATCCGCCCGTCAATCTCCCGCTCCATTCGTCCCTCACTCGTGAACAAGACCCCGAGATACTTGAACTCCTCCACTTGGGGAAGGATCTCATTCCCGACCCGGAGAGAGCATTCCACCCTTTTCCGGCTGAGTACCATAGTCTCGGATTTGGAGGTGCTGATTCTCATCCCAGCCGCTTCACACTCGGCTGCGAATCGCTCCAGTGAGAGCTGAAGGTCACGGCCTGACGACGCTAACAGAACCACATCATGTGCAAAAAGCAGAGACCCGATTCTGAGGTCGCCAAATCGGACACCCTCAACGCCCTGGCTGCGCCTATAAATTCTGTCCATAAAAGTTAGGAACAGAATCGGTGACAAAGGGCAGCCCTGACGGAGTCCAACTCTCACCGGAAACGTATCCGACTTACTGCCGGCAATGCGGACCAAACTCTGGCACCGGTCATACAGAGACCGAACGGCCCCTATCAAGGGGTCCGGCACTCCATATTCCCGGAGCACCCCCCACAGGAATCCACGAGGGACACGGTCGAACGCTTTCTCCAAGTCCACAAAACACATGTAGACTGGTAGGGCGAACTCCCATGCACCCTCCAGGATCCTGCCGAGGGTATAGAGCTGGTCCACTGTTCCACGGCCAGGACGAAAGCCACACTGCATCTCCTGAATCCGAGGCTCGATTATCCGACGGATCCTCCTCTCCAATACCCCCGAATAGACCTTACCAAGGAGGCTGAGGTGTGTGATACCCCTATAGTTGGAACACACCCTCCGGTCCCCCTTTTTAAAGAGGGGGACCACCACCCCAATATGCCAGTCCAGAGGCACTGTCCCCGATGTCCACGCGATGCTGCAGAGGCGTGTCAGCCAAGACAGCCCTACAACATCCAGAGCCTTGAGAAACTCAGGACGGACCTCATCCACCCCCGGGGCCTTGCCACCGAGGAGCTTTTTGACCACCTCGGCAACCTCAGCCCCAGAAATGGGAGGCCCCGTCTCCGAGCTCTCCGACTCTGCCTCTTCCGAGCACGTGTTGGTAGGATTGAGGAGTTCCTCGAAGTACTCCCCCCACCGACTCACAACATCCCTAGTTGAGGTCAGCAAAGCCCCGTCCCCACTGTAAACAGTGTTGAATGTGAGCCGCTTCCCCCCCCTGAGACGCCGGATGGTGGACCAGAATCTCTTCGAGGCCGTCCGGAAATCGTTCTCCATGGTCTCACCGAACTCCTCCCAGGCCCGAGTTTTTGCCTCAGCAACCGCCGAAGCCGCGGCCCGTCTGGCCTGTCGGTACCTATCAGCTGCTTCCAGGGTCCCACTGGCCAAAAAGGCCCGATAGGACTCCTTCTTCAGCTTGACGGCTTCCCTCACCACTGGTGTCCACCAGCAGGTTCGAGGGTTGCCGCCACGACAGGCACCGACCACCTTACGGCCACAACTCCGATCAGCTGCCTCGGCAATGGAGTCACGGAACATGGCCCATTCGGACTCAATGTCCCCCACCTCCCCCGGGATATGGTTGAAGCTCTGCCGGAGGTGGGAGTTAAAGCTCCTTCTGACGGGGGATTCTGACAAACGCTCCCAGCAGACCCTCACAATACGTTTGCGCCTGCCAGGTCTGATCGGCATCCTCCCCCACCAGCGGAGCCAACTCACCACCAGGTGGTGATCAGTTGACAGCTCCGCCCCTCTCTTCACCCGAGTGTCCAGGACATACGGCCGCAAGTCCGATGATACAACCACAAAGTCGATCATCGAACTGCGGCCAAGGGTGTCCTGGTGCCAAGTGCACATATGGACACCCTTATGTCTGAACATGGTGTTCGTTATGGACAGTCCATGACCAGCACAGAAGTCCAACAACATAACACCGCTCTGGTTCAGATCGGGGGGGCCGTTCCTCTCAATCACACCCCTCCAGGTCTCACTGTCATTGCCCACGTGAGCATTGAAGTCCCCCAGCAGAACGAGGGAGTCTCCGGTAGGAGCATTCTCCAGTGCCTCCCCCAGAGACTCCAAAAAGGGTGGGTACTCCGAACTGCTGTTTGGCGCATAGGCACAAACAACAGTCAGGACTCGTCCCCCCACCCGAAGGCGGAGGGAGGCTACCCTCTCGTTCACTGGGGTAAACCCCAATGTACTGGCACACAGCCGGGGGGCAATAAGTATGCCCACACCTGCTCTGCGCCTCTCACCACGGGCAACTCCAGAGTAGAAGAGAGTCCAACCCCTCTCAAGAGGACTGGTTCCAGAGCCCAAGCCGTGCGTCGAGGTGAGTCCGACTATATCTAGCCGGAACCGCTCAGCCTCACGCACCAGCTCCGGCTCCTTCCCCAACAGAGAGGTGACATTCTAAAATAATTTCCTTTCTCAATTTAGAAATTTGTGTGTGTAAGTCACAACACCCGTGACACCAAAACGGCTTTCTTTTCTCTCTTTTCTCTACACTCTACACTGTGAGCACACACACCAAATCAGAAAGGCTTCTTTCTCTCTTTTCTACATTATGGACTGTGGGGACACAAAACCGCTCTCTCTTTTTTTTTTTGATTGTGTGCCAAGGCGTTGTCTCACGTATTAGATTATGCTTAAGATACGAATGGGTTTATCAGTCACATCAGAATCCATACATACTGATCCTCCCGTAATAAAATGGTCGGATCTTATCAAACACACTTTGTTTCTTGTGACAATCAAGTCAGCGAAACAGCGTATACACGTCAAGACGCTGAATCAAGTTTGCCACAAGAACTCATAAGTTTGGCAGTATTGCTCTGCCGTCAGCAATCATATACCCATTTTATTTTCGTGAGACATGTGCAGGCACCTGTTCATGTACTGTTCTATCACTATGAATTAGTTTATCTATTATCAATAAGGATACTTCTACAACTACTATCAAAGTATGTCCGGACTTCTTATGTTGTCAGTTGCTATATATGAATAAGTGGGTAGCTACTGACAAGCATTAAGCATGTCACACAGCCCAAACATATAACATTTCAGGACACACCATAAAGTTAACAACCACAGTGAAGCGTGTCAAAGCCCAAACATGTAACATTCAACAGGACACTTACACAACACATTCAAATCAAACAGTCAGACAACATACAAGAACATATACCCCAGCCGGCATTGCTCCCTGCCTATTTTCCTAGAGCTCACTATGTGTGCTTACACCTTTATTCACAAACTCTTCAACTTATACTCTTTTACCGAAGCTGCTAAAGCTCGATTGGCCAAATACCCTTAGATCCTATTTTGGTGAATTTGACATCTGCCTTACATGTAACAGATTAGCGGTTTAGCAGTTTTAATTTAATTTGAGTGAAGGAATTTATTTTATAGCAAAATCCGAAATCGTGAAGAACTCATGAAAGTAAGCTTATTCTCGGATTCCTGAAACTTTAGATTTGCTCTTTCTTTTACTGCAAAGTACAACGTTGGTTTTTTTGTTTAAATCTTTCTAGACATGGGAAATATGAAGGACAAAGCAGTTTTAACATAGTTTGTGTGAAGGAATTCATTTTATAGATAAAATCCCAAGAGTCTGCTGAGAAAAGAGAGTGAATGCGAAGTAGACTTTAACACGGCTCTGGGAGCGAGCCAAGTGTGGGCTAACCGGGAGAATTGCTTGAAAGAAAAGCGACACCGAATGAGCAGTCAGAACAAAGCCTCAATACGGTGTTCCCGTGGTGTTTTTGTTGCTGCCTTGTCTTTTGCACAGAGTAAAAGACAAGGCAGCCATCAAATAGGGCCCGGTTGTTCCGACTTGGTCAGCTGAGGAGCAAGGGGGGGAGCAAGTGTCTCAACTTGCTATGCCAGTATGAAGGTGGCTATGCCAACTAGCCTGATGCCCTGCTCCCGCAGTGACGGATAATCGTACTCTGGTTTCTCTTCATAACGTACAAGTCTTTCGCCTTTTACTAAAGACTTCTGTGGAGAGCAGCACTAATGAGTTGTTTCTATTTTTGACAGGCTTTACCTTTTCGGGTGAAGCCCTTTCTGTCTGTGCAAAAGAACTCTTGTTACCGTGCAGAGTGACTTCTCTGAGTAGTGTTGCCTTACTTGCTGCGACTGTGCCGATGTTCGAAGCTTGAGTGCTTGTTGTTGCTTGAATGGTGCTCGCTGGAGCGTGCGGGAGTGCAAAGTTATACCATTTAAAAGGGCTGAAGAGTGCTCAGTGCTTAGCCAAAAGGCCGAGAAGCGATAACTGTCCACTGGTTCACGTCCGAGGGCCCTTCCTGGCACAATGCGCACTTGTAGCGGTGTTCTTTTTATGGCTATAGGTGGCCAGAGTGTCACTTTGCACCTCCGCCCACCCGCTGCACTTTTAAATGATATAACTTTGCACTCCCGCACGATCCAGGGAGCACTGCTGCTGCTTGGACCTTTTTTTCGTGTGACTCCTTCGTCCGAGCGAGCACAGAGGCGATGCTTCTTTGTGGCTGTGTCCTTGGCCTGCCGCCTCCAGCTGCAGACTCTTGGGCTGTTGCTACTGCCATCTGGATCACAGCCACGGGGGAATCTGTTTGTGCCTTCTTACCAGCAAGTTTCTTGAGGTCCATATGGCGTCTTTGATGGCGGCCAGGATGAGCCACTGTTTGACAAATTCCTCTTTCCTGAGATTCTTATTTTGACTCACCCCATAAAGCACCAGTTGTGCTGACAGGACCTCTCTTGCTGGTAAGTACGGGAAATTTAAGGAGTCGGCTGTTGCCCACAAGTCCACAGCAGCACTGCACTCCCAGAAGAGATGCCTCACCGTCTCAGGCGCGCCACAACCTGGACGGGGGCAGGTGGCCGTCGCCAACATACCCCTGGAGTGCATGACAGATCTGTCTGGGAGAATCTCGTGAGCCACCATCCATGACAAATCCCAAAGTCTGTTCGGAAGAGCTGAAAGGTTCACAATGCGCCAAACTGTTGAGGGCTCGCCAATAGTGAGCCCACGCACTGGACTCACTGGGGCCCGCTCCTGCACAACAGAGACCAAAGATGGTTTAAAAATGTCTTTATAAAAGCATAACTTTCTGTTAGATTAAAAGACACAGGTACTTTCAGGTCTGATGGTAAAAGTCATAGTCTTCTCAAGTAGGCCCCCATCCAGAATCTTGCCATTGCAGCTGCCGCTGGGTTTTTGGATGGGTTAATTGCACACTTTAATTGGACAGAGGTAAAGAGACTTCCTAAAAACAATACAGATCTGGTACTGCTTTCCATCCTTTCACTTTTGGCTTCTTCAGTACTTCCCTCCTCAACCTTTCCCATTTGGAGTTGAAACTTCATCAGAAGTGAAGAAATAAATGAATGCCTATCAACAAATGTGGGATCTAAACTCTAGTGCTTCCTCTAAAATAATTTCCTTTCTCAATTCAGAAATGTGTGTGTGTAAGTCACAACACCCGTGACAGCATAAAGACAGAACTGGCAAGCAACAGCAGAGGTAAAATAACTGTTTTGATAATTAAAATCTTGCCTTCTCGTCAGTCCTCTGAGTCCCCAAAACCCTAGTCGTTTCCTTATTTTGCCCACAATATCTGGCCAATTTGTTTTTCCTTTTCCTTCTGTATCAAATTTGATCCCTAGTATTTTTTGGTCTCTGTGGGCAATTGTCAGGGGGAGTCCAGTCACCTCTGATTCTGTCCATGATCCGTAAAATTTGGTTTGTGTCTTTTCTTTGTTTATTTTTGGCCCTGATCCCTTGGCGTACCAGTCAGTGACATCGAAAGTTCTATTTATAGATAAAATATCTGTACACAATATGTTAATGTCATCCATGTATAGGACACATTTAGATACCAAGCCTGCACTGCCTGGGATTACAACTCCTTTAATCTGTCGATCATTTCTCAAGATCTGTGCTAAAGGCTCGATGCAACACACATACAAGAGAGCAGATAATGGGCATCCTTGCCGAACACTGCACTTCACTTTCACTGCATCAGTCAGGTGACCATTTATGACGAACCTACTGCTTATATCTTGGTACAGTAATCCCACACATGTCGTCAGTCTTTGGGGGAAACCCACCTTTTGCAACACCTGAAAGAGATATTGATGCGAGACCCGATCAAAAGCTTTTTCAAAGTCTAAATTTAAGATGACAAGCCGGGTGTTTCTGTCTCTAGCGTAATCAATGATGTCTCGAATCAGTACGAGGCTGTTGGTGAGTTGTCTCCCTGAGATGGCACAAGCCCGGTCTGGGTGAATTACCTCCTCTAAAACAAAGGACATCCGTGTCGCTAAAACCTTGCTAAAAAGTTTACAGTCAAAGTTTAAAAGTGTGATGGGCCTCCAATTCTTTAGGTCAGTCTTATAATTTTTTTTTATAAAGTAGAGTCACTATTCCCACTCTAAATCTGTCAGGCAGTCGGTCGAGTTTTTCAAAATCTTTAAAAACATCTAAAATGTCTGATGATAAAAGGTCCCAAAATGTCAGATAGAATTCTGCAGGAAGCCCGTCTAAACCCGGAGCTCGACTTCTCTTAAAACCTGTTAGGCATTTTTTTAACTCTAAAGCAGTAAAATCCTGTGTCAAGTGTGCATTCTCTTTTACGGTTTTGTCAACGAATTTTAAAATTTCTGCCGATGTTTCCAAGTGCACTGGTTTCTCTTTCTACATGTTACTATAAAAGGTATGTACAGTTTCAATCATCTCTTGTGTGGATTTTGTTAAAAACCCATCTTTTCTTTTTAGATTTTGAATACACTCCTTTTTATTTATAACTTTCTTAAAAAAGTACCGTGTGCATTTTTCACCTTCCTCAATTTCCTGCTCCCTGCTTCTTGCAAAAATTCATTTACTCTTTATTTCTGCTAAAACTGACATTTCCTTTTTGACATCTTTGATTTCTTCATTAAAGTCTATGCCACACTGATTTAGTTTAAAGTAGCGCTGTAAGCGTTTCTGTAGTCCCATCATACATCTATTCTCTTTCCTTTTTTTACATTTACCTTGCTGTTTAAAAAAAGTCTGGGTCGTTTCCTTCACCATTTCCCACCATTGTGCATGTGTTTCGTAGAGGTCTTGAAGGGTCTGCCACTCTTTATAACATTCCTTGTACTGACTGACTATGATTTCATCCTCCAACAGGGAACAGTTGTGTTTCCACAGACCACTTCTTACCGTCACACCAGAAGGGGGTGAAAGGGTGCAGGAGAGCATAAGGTGGTCTGAAAAGAAAACAGGGGTTAATCTAACATCAGTGGGTGGGCAATCTCTAGTAAAGAAATAATCAATGCGAGAGGCTCTGGTGCCATCATGACTAAACCAGGTGAAGCCCTCCTCTCTGGGATGCATGGTTTTAAAACAGTCAGTAAGCTTAAAATCCCTGCATATGCCCTGAAGTAAAATCGAAGTCTTATCCACTTTATAATCTCCCCCTGCTCTTTTTCTATCTTTCCTGCTCAAGATACAGTTTAAATCCCCTCCTACAACTAAAGGTACTTGCCCTAGCATGTAAAGCTGTGTATCTTCTAAAAGGTCATACCTGTCATTTTTTCCATTGAAACCATAAATATTTAGAGGTTAAAGTCTTGCCCCATAAAATTCAAGTGTGCTAAAAGTGCCCGTCCGTCTCTCACCACTGTGCTACCTTTCACCAGAACATGTGGATTTTTAATTAGAATGGCCACACCATCATTTTTATTTTTATTTGAGCCACTCCATATTGATAAATGGGGCCACATTTCCTCCCATTGTCTATGGTTTTTTTAAAAAGGTAGTCCACATTCTTGTATTAAAAACACATCTGATTTTATGGAGTCTAAGAAGGATAAAATACTCTGGGCTCTTGTCTTTGATTTCACACTTCTCACATTTAGTGTTGAGAAGGTGAGAACCATTAAAAGGATAAAGGAAAGTAGGTATGTCATTTTCGTTTTTCTAAGTTATCAAAACAAATTACACACTCAGGTTATTACTTGGGAAACTAGTTCTTCCTTCATTTCTTTAGGTGAAAAGTGAGTAGGGTGATCTATATTTCCTTTTCGGACTCTCGGTGTTGGCCTCTGACACAATGTTGCATTTAACTTTGAGTCCCTGGGGGTTGATTGCAGAGCTAAAGTTAAAAAGGAGACCTCATTTGGTGAGTCGGAGGGGAAGACTCTAGGTTCTTCCACTGAAGAACTGTCTGAAAGGGACCTAACCCTTCCCCTCTTCTCTGATACCACTGGGGAATCAGAGGACAACTCAGATGCCCTCCTCTTCGGCTGTTGACCTTCGGGGAGGTGAGTATCTTCACTAGACTCACCTGTCTGCTCTTCCTCCTCATTTAGCGTAGCTCCACCCTCTGCCTGTGAATTCTCACAGATTCAGCACTGAGTGGTGAGGCCTCTACAGGCCCCTCCCCTTTTTGCTCCTCACTTCCAATCCAAGCTTTTGGCGGGAAGTTTGAATTTATTGGGTCAACCTCTTCACTTTGTTCACCAACTGCCACCTCTGGTCCTTCTCTTTGTTGGCTTGACTGTGGCTTTACAGTCTTTAATTTGTTGGCAAAAGATTTAGGGCAATCTCTGAAGAGGTGATTTAATTCTCCACAGAGATTACATTTCCTGCCATTTGGACACTCTCCAAAAGTGTGCCCAATTTCTCTGCACTTCCCACATATCACCTTGGTACAAGCCTCAACCAGGTGCCCATGCTCACCGCACTTGCGGCAGAGCTTGGGCTGCCCCTGGTAGTGGATGTAACCTCGGTTTTCGAGGTGGCCAGAGTGTCACTTTGCATCTCCGCCCACCCACTGCACTGAGCACTCTTCAGCCCTTTTAAATGGTATAACTTTGCACTCCCGCACGCTCCAGCGAGCACAATTCAAGCAACAACTTTGCACTCCAGCTTCGAACATTGGCACAGTCGCAACAAGTAAGGCGACTGTACTCAGAGAAGTCACTCTGCACAGTAACAAGATTTGTTTTGCACAGACAGAAAGGGCGTCGCCCGCAAAGGTAAAGCCTGCCAAAAATAGAAACAACTCATTAGTACTACTCTCCACAGAAATCTTCAGTAAAAGGCGCAAGACTTGTACGTTATGAAGAGAAACCAGAGTACGATTATCCGTCACTGCGGGAGCAGGGCATCAGGCTAGTTGGCATAGCCTCATCATGGTGAGCTTTGCTCGGTTGAGTCGCTTGCTCCCCCCCCTTGCTCCTCAGCTGACCAAGTCGGAACAATCGGGCCCTATTCGATGGCTGCCTTGTCTTTTACTCTGTGCAAAAGACAAGGCAGCAACAAAAACACCACGGGAACACCGCTCATTCGGTGTCGCGTTTCTTTCAAGCAATTCTCCCGCTTAGCCCACACTCTGCTCGCTCCCAGAGCTGTGTTAAAGTCTACTTCGCATTCACTCTCTTTTCTCAGCAGACTCTTGGGATTTTATCTATAAAATGAATTCCTTCACTCAAACTATGTTAAAACTGTCAAAAAAAAAAACAACGTTGTACTTTGCAGTAAAAGAAAGAGCAAATCTAAAGTTTCAGGAATCCGAGAATAAGCTTACTTTCATGAGTTCTTCACGATTTCGGATTTTGCTATAAAATGAATTCCTTCACTCAAACTAAATTAAAACTGCTAAACCGCTAATCTGTTACATGTAAGGCAGATGTCAAATTCACCGAAATAGGATCTAAGGGTATTCGGCCAATCGAGCTGTAGCAGCTTCGGTAAAAGAGTATAAGTTGAAGAGTTTGTGAATAAAGGTGTGCACACACATAGTGAGCTGTAGGAAAATAGGCAGGGAGCAATGCCGGCTGGGGTATATGTTCTTGTATGTTGTCTGACTGTTTGATTTGAATGTGTTGTGTAAGTGTCCTGTTGAATGTTACATGTTTGGGCTTTGACACGCTTCACTGTGGTTGTTAACTGTGTGGTGTGTCCTGAAATGTTATATGTTTGGGCTGTGTGACATGCTTAATGCTTGTCAGTAGCTACCCACTTATTCATATATAGCAAATGACAACATAAGAAGTCCGGACATACTTTGATAGTAGTTGTAGAAGTATCCTTATTGATAATAGATAAACTAATTCATAGTGATAGAACAGTACATGAACAGGTGCCTGCACATGTCTCACGAAAATAAAATGGGTATATGATTGCTGACGGCAGAGCAATACTGCCAAACTTATGAGTTCTTGTGGCAAACTTGATTCAGGGTCTTGACGTGTATACGCTGTTTCGCTGACTTGATTGTCACAAGAAACAAAGTGTGTTTGATAAGATCCGACCATTTTATTACGGGAGGATCAGTATGTATGGATTCTGATGTGACTGATAAACCCATTCGTATCTTAAGCATAATCTAATACGTGAGACAACGCCCTGGCACACAATCAAAAAAAAAAAGAGAGAGCGGTTTTGTGTCCCCACAGTCCATAATGTAGAAAAGAGAGAAAAAAGCCTTTCTGATTTGGTGTGTGTGCTCACAGTGTAGAGTGTAGAGAAAAGAGAGAAAAGAAAGCCGTTTTGGTGTCACGGGTGTTGTGACTTACACACACAAATTTCTGAATTGAGAAAGGAAATTATTTTAGAATGTCACCTCTCTGTTGGGGATGGAGCCGGAGCCGGAGCCGGAGCTGGTGCGCGAGGCTGAGCGGTTCCGGCTAGATATAGTCGGACTCACCTCGACGCACGGCTTGGGCTCTGGAACCAGTCCTCTTGAGAGGGGTTGGACTCTCTTCCACTCTGGAGTTGCCCGTGGTGAGAGGCGCAGAGCAGGTGTGGGCATACTTATTGCCCCCCGGCTGTGTGCCAGTACATTGGGGTTTACCCCAGTGAACGAGAGGGTAGCCTCCCTCCGCCTTCGGGTGGGGGGACGAGTCCTGACTGTTGTTTGTGCCTATGCGCCAAACAGCAGTTCAGAGTACCCACCCTTTTTGGAGTCTCTGGGGGAGGCACTGGAGAATGCTCCTACCGGAGACTCCCTCGTTCTGCTGGGGGACTTCAATGCTCATGTGGGCAATGACAGTGAGACCTGGAGGGGTGTGATTGAGAGGAACGGCCCCCCCGATCTGAACCAGAGTGGTGTTATGTTGTTGGACTTCTGTGCTGGTCATGGACTGTCCATAACGAACACCATGTTCAGACATAAGGGTGTCCATATGTGCACTTGGCACCAGGACACCCTTGGCCGCAGTTCGATGATCGACTTTGTGGTTGTATCATCGGACTTGCGGCCGTATGTCCTGGACACTCGGGTGAAGAGAGGGGCGGAGCTGTCAACTGATCACCACCTGGTGGTGAGTTGGCTCCGCTGGTGGGGGAGGATGCCGATCAGACCTAGCAGGCCCAAACGTATTGTGAGGGTCTGCTGGGAGCGTTTGTCAGAATCCCCCGTCAGAAGGAGCTTTAACTCCCACCTTCGGCAGAGCTTCAACCATATCCCGGGGGAGGTGGGGGACATTGAGTCCGAATGGGCCATGTTCCGTGACTCCATTGCCGAGGCAGCTGATCGGAGTTGTGGCCGTAAGGTGGTCGGTGCCTGTCGTGGCGGCAACCCTCGAACCTGCTGGTGGACACCAGTGGTGAGGGAAGCCGTCAAGCTGAAGAAGGAGTCCTATCGGGCCTTTTTGGCCAGTGGGACCCTGGAAGCAGCTGATAGGTACCGACAGGCCAGACGGGCCGCGGCTTCGGCGGTTGCTGAGGCAAAAACTCGGGCCTGGGAGGAGTTCGGTGAGACCATGGAAAACGACTTCCGGACGGCCTCGAAGAGATTCTGGTCCACCATCCGGCGTCTCAGGGGGGGGAAGCGGCTCACAGTCAACACTGTTTACAGTGGGGACGGGGCTTTGCTGACCTCAACTAGGGATGTTGTGAGTCGGTGGGGGGAGTACTTCGAGGAACTCCTCAATCCTACCAACACGTGCTCGGAAGAGGCAGAGTCGGAGAGCTCGGAGACGGGGCCTCCCATTTCTGGGGCTGAGGTTGCCGAGGATTCAGGAGATGCAGTGTGGCTTTCGTCCTGGCCGTGGAACAGTGGACCAGCTCTATACCCTCGGCAGGATCCTGGAGGGTGCATGGGAGTTCGCCCAACCAGTCTACATGTGTTTTGTGGACTTGGAGAAAGCGTTCGACCGTGTCCCTCGTGGAGTCCTGTGGGGGGTGCTCCGGGAATATGGAGTGCCGGACCCCTTGATAGGGGCCGTTTGGTCTCTGTATGACCGGTGCCAGAGTTTGGTCCGCATTGCCGGCAGTAAGTCGGATACGTTTCCGGTGAGAGTTGGACTCCGTCAGGGCTGCCCTTTGTCACCGATTCTGTTCCTAACTTTTATGGACAGAATATCTAGGTGCAGCCAGGGCGTTGAGGGTGTCCGATTTGGCGACCTCAGAATCGGGTCTCTGCTTTTTGCAGATGATGTGGTTCTGTTAGCGTCGTCAGGCCGTGACCTTCAGCTCTCACTGGAGCGATTCGCAGCCGAGTGTGAAGCGGCTGGGATGAGAATCAGCACCTCCAAATCCGCGACTATGGTTCTCAGCCGGAAAAGGGTGGAATGCTCTCTCCGGGTCTGGAATGAGATCCTTCCCCAAGTGGAGGAGTTCAAGTATCTCGGGGTCTTGTTCACGAGTGAGGGACGAATGGAGCGGGAGATTGACGGGCGGATCGGTGCGGCGTCTGCAGTGTTGCGGGCTCTGCACCGACCCGTCGTTGTGAAGAGGGAGCTGAGCCAGAAGGCGAAGCTCTCTACTTACTGGTCAATCTACGTTCCCATCCTCACCTATGGTCACGAGTTGTGGGTAGTGACCGAAAGAAGAAGATCGCGAATACAAGCGGCCGAAATGGGTTTCCTCCGCAGGGTGTCTGGGCTCTCCCTTAGAGATAGGGTGAGAAGCTCAGTCATCCGGGAGGGGCTCGGAGTAGAACCGCTGCTCCTCCGCATTGAGAGGAGTCAGATGAGGTGGCTCGGGCATCTGGTTAGGATTCCCCCTGGGCGCCTCCCTGGGGAGGTGTTCCGGGCACGTCCCACTGGGAGGAGACCCCGGGAAAGACCCAGGACACGCTGGAGAGACTATGTCTCTCGGCTGGCCTGGGAACGCCTCGGGGTCCCCCCGGAAGAGCTGGAGGAAGTGGCCGGGGATAGAGATGTCTGGGTTTCTCTACTAGAGCTGCTGCCCCCGCGACCCGACCCCCGGATAAGCGGCAGATGATGGATGGATGGAAATTATTTTAGAGGAAGCACTAGAGTTTAGATCCCACATTTGTTGATAGGCATTCATTTATTTCTTCACTTCTGATGAAGTTTCAACAATAAACAACATTTGTTTTATGAGAAAGAACCAGACTCATTCTTCAGGAATCTGAAAATAAGCTCTATTTTACGAGTTATGCACGAATTCGGATTCTCCTATAAAACGAATTCCTTAACTTAAACCAAGTTAAGACTGCTTTGTCCTTCATATTTATTCATGTCTAATCAAGTTTCAACGATAAACAACATTGTACTTTGTAGAATGAGAAAGAACTTCTTCAGCAATAAGCATCTCTCGACATATGACGAAGTACAGATTTTACTAAAAAATTAATTCCTTCTATCAGCCTGACTTAAAACTGTTTGTCCTCTTTATTTATCCACTTCAAATCAAGTTTCAACAATAAAAAAAATTTTGTAGTTTGAGAAAGAACAACTTAATCTTCAGCAATCAGTATAAAAAGAGGGTAAGAAAAGGTGCAAATGCCAACCATACATCACTAAAAGGTGGAGCGGAAATATTCGGCTGCAAGTAGGTGTGAATGTCCGACCATAATTTGTAAAAAGCGGGTAAGAAAAGGTTCGAATGCCTGACTGTATATTAACAAAAGCGGGAGGAGAGGTCTTTGGATGAGAGTGGGTGAGAATTTCCAACCATAATCTATAAAATGCGGTGAAAAAAAAGGTGTGAATGCCCCATAGAACACTAAAAGGTGGAGTGGAAGTGTTCGGCTGCAAGAAGGTGTAAATGTCCGACTATATTTGGTGAAAAGCAGGTGAAGCAAGGTCTGAATGCCCAACCTTACATCATCAAAAGCGAGATCAGAGGTGTTTGGCTGCAAGAAGGCCATAGTTTGCCAAAAGCGGGTAAGGTGCGAATGACCGACTAAATATCAACAAAAGTGGATGCAAGTGGGTGTGAACATCCCACCATAAAAGTATGGTGGAGAGGAAGCTGTGAATGGCCGACCATAGTAAAAAGAGGGCAACAAGTAGGTTTGAATGCCCGAACATACACCATCAAAAGAGGGAGCGGAGGTGTTCCGCTGTAAGAAGGTGCAAGTTTGTAAAAAGCGGGTAAGAAAAGGTGTGAATGCCCGACAATGTATGATCAAAAGAGGGAGCGGAGGTTTTCGGCTGCAAGAAGGTCTGAATGTCCAACCACAATTTGTAAAAACCGGGGAAGAAAAGGCTGGAAAGCCCGACTATACACCATCAAAAGCGGGAGCGGAGGTGTTCAGCTGCAAGAAGGTCTGAATGTCCATCAATAATTGCTAGAAAACATGAAAGAAAATTTTCGAATATCAAACTGCACATGATCATAAGCGGGAGAGGAGGTGTTCGGCTGCAAGAAGGTGTGAATGTCCTCCCATAATTCATGAAAAATGGGTAAAAAAAGGAGCGAATGACAAACCATACATTATCAAAAGCAGGTGTGAATGTCAGATCATAATTTGCAAAAAGCTGATGAGAAAAGGTGAGAATGCCCGACTATACACCATCAAATGTGGGAGCGGAGGTGTTCGGCTCTGAGTAGGTGTGAATGTCCAACCATAATTGCTGAAAAATGTGTTAGAAAAGGTAAGAATGCCGGTCCATACATCATCAAAAGCGAGAGAGGTGGTGTTCGGCTGCAAGTAGGTGTGAATGTCCAGCCATAATTACTCACAAACGGGTAAGAAAAGGTAGCATTGCCAGACCATACATGATCAAAACAGGGAGCGGAGGTGGTTCAGCTGCAAGAAGGTGTGAATGTCCAACTAAAGTTCAAATATATTAACAAAAGCAGGAGGAAAGGTCTTCGGATTAGAGTGTATGAGAATTTCCAACAATAATCTATAAAATGCGGTGAAAAAAAAGGTGTGATAGAACACTAAAAGGTGGAGCGGAAGTGTTCGGCTGCAAGAAGGTGTGAATGTCCGACCATAATTGCTGAAAAATGTGTTAGAAAAGGTAAGAATGCCGGACCATACATCATCAAAAGCGGGAGAGGTGGTGTTCGGCTGCAAAAAGGTGTGAATGTCAAGCCATAATTACTCACAAACGGGTAAGAAAAGGTAGCATTGCCAGACCATACATGATCAAAACAGGGAGCGGAGGTGGTTCAGCTGCAAGAAGGTGTGAATGTCCGACTAAAGTTCAAATATATTAACAAAAGCGGGAGGAGAGGTCTTCGGATGAGAGATCAGAGGTGTTTGGCTGCAAGAAGGCCATAGTTTGCCAAAAGCGGGTAAGGTGCGAATGACCGACTAAATATTAACAAAAGTGGGGGCGGAGGTCTTCGGATGCAAGTGGGTGTGAATATCCCACCATACAAGTATGGTGGAAAGGAATCTGTGAATAGCCGACCATAGTTTGCAAAAAGCCGGTGAGAAAAGGTGCGAATGTCCAACCATACATGATCAAAACAGGGAGCGGAGGTGTTTGAATGCGACAAGGTATGAATGTCCACCCATAATTAATGAAAAGTGGGAAACAAGTAGGTTTGAATGCCCAACCACACATCATCAAAAGCAGGAGTGGATGTGTTCGGCTACAAGAAGGTTTGAATGTCCGACCATAGTTGGTAAAAAGCGGGTAAGAAAAGGTTAAAATACCCGACTGTACACAATCAATAACGGGAGCGGATGTGTTCGGCTAAGAAAAGGTGTATTAAGGAAAGGTTCGAATATCCAACCAAACATCAAAAGCGGGAGCAGAGCTGTTCGACTGCAAGTAGGTGTGAATGTCCGACCAAAGTTTGTAAAAAGCAGTTAAGAAAAGGTTCGAATGTCCAACCAAACATAATCAAAAGCGGGAGCAGAGCTGTTCGACTGCAAGTAGGTGTGAATGTCATATCATAATTTGCAAAAAGCTGATGAGAAAGGGTGAGATTGCCCGACTATACACCATCAAATGCGGGAGCGGAGTGTTTCGGCTGTGACTAGGTGTGAATCTCCGACCATAATTGCTGAAAAATGTGTTAGAAAAGGTAAGAATGCCGGTCCATACATCATCAAAAGCGAGAGAGGTGGTGTTCGGCTGCAAGTAGATTTGAATGTCCAGCCATAATTACTCACAAACGGGTAAGAAAAGGTAGTATTGCCAGACCATACATGATCAAAACAGGGAGCGGAGGTGGTTCAACTGCAAGAAGGTGTGAATGTCCGACTAAATTTTAAATATATTAACAAAAGCGGGAGGAGAGGTCTTCGGATTACAGTGGTTGAGAATTTCCAACCATAATCTATAAAATGCGGTGAAAAAAAAGGTGTGATAGAACACTAAAAGGTGGAGCGGAAGTGTTCGGCTGCAAGAAGGTGTGAATGTCCGACCATAATTGCTGAAAAATGTGTTAGAAAACGTAAGAATGCCGGACCATACATCATCAAAAGCGGGAGAGGTGGTGTTCGGCTGCAAGAAGGTGTGAATGTTCGACTAAAGTTTGTAAAAAGCGGGTAAGACAAGGTGCGAATGCCTGACAATGTATGAACAAAAGCAGGAGCGGAGGTGTTCAGCTGCAAGAAGGTCTAAATGTCCATCAATAATTGCTAGAAAACATGAAAGAAAATTTTCGAAAATCAAACCGCAAATGATCATTAGTGGGAGAGGAGGTGTTCAGCTGCAAGAAGGTTTGAATGTCCACCCATAATTCCTGAAAAATGGGTAAAAAAAAAGGTGCGAATGCCAAACCATACATCATCAAAAGCAGGAGTGGATGTGTTCGGCTACAAGAAGGTGTGAATGTCCGACCAAAGTTTGTAAAAAGCAGTTAAGAAAAGGTTCGAATATCCAACCAAACATAATCAAAAGCGGGAGCAGAGCTGTTCGACTGCAAGTAGGTGTGAATGTCAGATCATAATTTGCAAAAAGCTGATGAGAAAGGGTGAGAATGCCCGACTATACACCATCAAATGCGGGAGCGGAGTGTTTCGGCTGTGAGTAGGTGTGAATCTCCGACCATAATTGCTGAAAAATGTGTTAGAAAAGGTAAGAATGCCGGTCCATACATCATCAAAAGTGAGAGAGGTGGTGTTCGGCTGCAAGAAGGTGTGAATGTCCAGCCATAATTACTCACAAACGGGTAAAAAAGGTAGTATTGCCAGACCATACATGATCAAAACAGGGAGCGGAGGTGGTTCAGCTGCAAGAAGGTGTGAATGTCCGACTAAAGTTTAAATATATTAACAAAAGCGGGAGGAGAGGTCTTCGGATTAGAGTGGTTGAGAATTTCCAACCATAATCTATAAAATGCGGTGAAAAAAAAGGTGTGATAGAACACTAAAAGGTGGAGCGGAAGTGTTCGGCTGCAAGAAGGAGTGAATGTCCGACCATAATTGCTGAAAAATGTGTTAGAAAAGGTAAGAATGCTGTACCATACATCATCAAAAGCGGGAGAGGTGGGGTTCGGCTGCAAAAAGGTGTGAATGTTCGACTAAAGTTTGTAAAAAGCGGGTAAGACAAGGTGCGAATGCCTGATAATGTATGATCAAAAGCAGGAGCGGAGGTGTTCAGCTGCAAGAAGGTCTAAATGTCCATCAATAATTGCTAGAAAACATGAAAGAAAATTTTCGAAAATCAAACCGCCAATGATCATAAGTGGGAGAGGAGGTGTTCAGCTGCAAGAAGGTTTGAATGTCCACCCATAATTCCTGAAAAATAGGTAAAAAAAGGGTGCGAATGCCCAACCATACATCATCAAAAGCAGGAGTGGATGTGTCCGGCTACAAGAAGGTGTGAATGTCCGACCAAAGTTTGTAAAAAGCATTTAAGAAAAGGTTCGAATATCCAACCAAACATAATCAAAAGCAGAAGCAGAGCTGTTCGACTGCAAGTAGGTGTGAATGTCAGATCATAATTTGCAAAAAGCTGATGAGCAAGGATGAGAATGCCCGACTATACACCATCAAATGCGGGAGCGGAGTTGTTCGGCTGTGAGTAGGTGTGAATCTCCGAGCATAGTTTGTAAAAACGGGGTAAGAATAGGTTCGAATGCCCGAATATACACCATCAAAAGAGGGAGCGGAGGTGTTCAGCTGCAAGAAGGTGTGAACGTCCGACCAAAGTTTGTAAAAAGCAGTTAAGAAAAGTTTCGAATATCCAACCAAACATAATCAAAAGCTGGAGCAGAGCTGTTCGACTGCAAGTAGGTGTGAATGTCAGATCATAATTTGCAAAAAGCTGATGAGAAAGGGTGAGAATACCCGACTATACACCATCAAATGCGGGAGCGGAGTTGGTCGGCTGTGAGTAGGTGTGAATCTCCGACCATAATTGCTGATAAATGTGTTAGAACAGACTAGAATGCCGGACCATACATCATCAAAAGCGGGAGAGGTGTTCAGCTGCAAGAAGATGTGAATGTCCAGCCATAATTACTCACAAACGGGTAAGAAAAGGAAGTATTGCCAGACCAAACATGATCAAAACAGGGAGTGCAGGTGGTTCAGCTGCAAGAAGGTGTGAATGTCCAACTAAAGTCTGTAAAAAGCGGGTAAGACAAGGTGCGAATGCCCGACGATGTATGATCAAAAGAGGGAGCGGAGGTTTTCGGCTGCAAGGTCTGAATGTCCAACCATAATTTGTAAAAACCGGGGAAGAAAAGGCTCGAAAGCCAGACTATAAACCATCAAAAGTGGCAGCGGAGGTTTTCGGCTGTAAGAAGGTCTGAATGTCCATCCATAATTACTGAAAAATGGGTAAAAAAAGGTGCGAATGCCCAACCATACATCATCAAAAGCGGGAGAGAAGGTGTTCGACTGCAAGTAGGTGTGAATGTCGGATCATAATTTATAAAAAGCGGGTAAGAAAAGGTAAGAATGCCCAACCATAAATTATCAAAAGCGACAGCAGAGATGTTCGGCTGGTATTTATCAATGTCTAGATAGATTTCCACAAAAAACAACGTTGTACTTTGCAGTAAAAGAAAGAACAAATCTAAAGTTTCAGGAATCCGAGTATAAGCTTGCTTTCATGAGTTCTGCACGATTTCGGATTTTGCTATAAAATAAATTCCTTCACTCAAACTAAGTTAAAACTGCTTTGTCCTTCATATGTACCCATTTCTACATATATTTCAAGCATAAACTTTCTCATATTACCCTGAATGAGAAAGAACCACACTTGTGATTAAGCCATACGCCCCTTTTGAGGAGTTCTGCATGATTTGGGATTTTATCTATAAAATGAATTCCTTCACTCAAACTATGTTAAAACGGCTATTACCTTAATATTTATCAATGTCTAGATAGATTTAAAAAAAAAAAAACGTTGTAATTTGCAGTAAAAGAAAGAGCAGATCAAAAGTTTTAGGAATCCGAGAATAAGCTTATTTTCATGAGTTCTGCACGATTTGGGATTTTACTATAAAATGAATTCCTTCACTCAAACCAAATTAAAACTGCTTTGTCCTTCATATTTATCAATGTCTACATCGACTTAAACAAAGAACAACGTTGTATTTTGCAGTAGAAGAAAGAGCAGCACTGAAGGATCAGGAATCCGAGAATAAGCTTGCTTTCATGAGTTCTGCACGATTTCGGATTTTGCTATAAAATGAATTCCTTCACTCAAACTAAGTTAAAACTGCTTTGTCCTTCATATGTACCCATTTCTACATATATTTCAAGCATAAACTTCCTCATATTACCCTGAATGAGAAAGAACCACACTTGTGATTAAGCCATACGCCCCTTTTGAGGAGTTCTGCATGATTTGGGATTTTATCTATAAAATGAATTCCTTCACTCAATGTTAAAACGGCTATTACCTTAATATTTATCAATGTCTAGATAGATTTTTTTTAAAAAAAACGTTGTAATTTGCAGTAAAAGAAAGAGCAGATCAAAAGTTTTAGGAATCCGAGAATAAGCTTATTTTCATGAGTTCTGCACGATTTGGGATTTTATGTATAAAATTAATTCCTTCACTCAAACCAAGTGAAAACTGCTTTGTCCTTCATATTTATCAATGTCTAGATCGACTTCAATAAATAACAACAGTGTATTTTGCAGTAGAAGAAAGAGCAACACTGAAGGATCAGGAATCCGAGAATAAGCTTCTTTTCATACGTTCTGCATGATTTGGGATTTTATGTATAAAATTAATTCCTTCACTCAAACCAAGTGAAAACTGCTTTGTCCTACATATTTATCAATGTCTAGATCAATTTCAACAAAGAACAACATTGTATTTTGCAGCAGAAGAAGTTGAAATTGATCTAGACATTGATAAATATGAAGTTCAAAGCAGTTTCCACTTGGTTTGAGTGAAGGAATGAATTTTATAGCAAAATCGAAAATCCTGCACTCCTCAAAAGGAACGTATTGCTCAACCAAAGGGATGCTTCTTTCTCATTCAGGGTAATATGAGGAACTTTATGCTTGATACATTTTTAGACATGGATAATTATGATAATTATGAAGGACAAAGCAATTTTGTCCTTCATGTCCTTTCGATTCTTTTCTTCCCGGTTTTTACAAATTATGGTTGGACATTCAGACCTTCTTGCAGCCGAACACCTACGCTCCCTCTTTTGATCATACATTGTCGGGCATTCGCACTTTGTCTTACCCGCTTTTTACAAACTCTAGTCAGACATTCACACCTTCTTGCAGCTGCACCACCTCCGCTCCCTGTTTTGAGCATGTATGGTCTGGCAATACTACCTTTTCTTACCCGTGTGTGAGTAATTATGAATGGACATTCACACCTACTTGCAGCCGAACACCACCTCTCCCGCTTTTGATGATGTATGGACCGGCATTCTTACCTTTTCTAACACATTTTTCAGCAATTATGGTCGGAGATTCACACCTATTTACAGCCGAACAACTCCGCTACCGCATTTGATGTTGTAAAGTTGGGACATCTCACCCTTTCTCATCAGCTTTTTGCAAATTATCATCTGACATTCACACGTACTTGCAGTCAAACAGCTCTGCTCCCGCTTTTGATGTATGTTTGGTTAGATATTCGAACCATTTCTTAACTGCTTTTTACAAACTTTGGTCGGACGTTCACACCTTCTTGCAGCCAAACACCTCCACTCCCTCTTTTGATGGTGTATATTCGGGCATACGAACCTTTTCTTACCCGCTTTTTACAAACCATGGTCGGACTTTCACACCTTCTCTTAGCTGAACAACTCCGCTCCGTCTTTTGATTGTGTACAGTCGGGTATTTTAACCTTTTCTTACCCGCTTTTTACCAACTATGGTCGGACGTTCACACCTTACAGCGGAAGACCTCCGCTCCCGCTTTTGATGGTGTATAGTCGGGCTTTCGAGCCTTTTCTTCCCCGGTTTTTACAAATTATGGTTGGACATATAGACCTTGCAGCCGAAAACCTCCGCTCCTACTTTTGATCATACATTGTCGGGCATTCGCACCTTGTCTTACCCGCTTTTTAAAAACTTTAGTCAGAAATTTACACTTTGCAGCTGAACCACCTCCGCTCCCTGTTTTGATCATGTATGGTCTGGCAATACAACCTTTTCTTACCCGTTTGTGAGTAATTATGGCTGGACATTCACACCTACTTGCAGCCGAACACAAATTCTCCCGCTTTTGATGATGTGTGATCCGGAATTCTAGTCTTTGTTAACACATTTTTCAGCAATTATGGTCGGACATTCACACCTACTCACAGCCGAACAACTCCGCTCCCGCATTTGATGGTGTATAGTCGGGCATTCTCAACCTTTCTCATCAGCTTTTTGCAAATTATGATCTGACATTCACACCTGCTTTTGATAATGTATGGTTGGGCATTCGCACCTTTTTTTACCCATTTTTCAGAAATTATGTCCGGAAATTCACACCTTCATGCAGCCGAACACCTCCTCTCCCGCTTATGATCATTTGCGGTTTGATATTGGAAAATTTTCTTTCATGTTTTCTAGCAATTATTGATGGACATTCAGACCTTCTTGCAGCTGAACACCTCCGCTCCCGCTTTTGATCATACATTGTCGGGCATTCGCACCTTGTCTTACACGCTTTTTACAAACTTTAGTCGAACATTCACACCTTTTTGCAGCCGAACACCACCTCTCCCGCTTTTGATGATGTATGGTCCGGCATTCTTACCTTTTCTAACACATTTTTCAGCAATTATGGTCGGACATTCACACCTTCTTGCAGCCGAACACTTCCGCTCCACCTTTTAGTGTCCTATCACACCTTTTTTTTCACCGCATTTTATAGATTATGGTTGGAAATTCTCAACCACTCTAATCCGAAGACCTCTCCTCCCGCTTTTGTTAATATATTTAAACTTTAGTCGGACATTCACACCTTCTTGCAGCTGAACCACCTCCGCTCCCTGTTTTGATCATGTATGGTCTGGCAATACTACCTTTTCTTACCCGTTTGTGAGTAATTATGGCTGGACATTCACACCTACTTGCAGTCGAACAGCTCTGCTCCCTTTTTTGATTATTTTTGGTTGGATATTCGAACCCTTTCTTAACTGCTTTTTACAAACTTTGGTTTGAAGTTCACACCTTCTTGCAGCCGAACACCTCCGTTTCCGCTTTTGATGGTATATACTTGGGCATTCGAACCTTTTCTTACCCGCTTTTTACAAACCATGGTCGGACGTTAACACTTTCTTGCAGCCCAACATCTCCGCTTCCGCTTTTGATGGTGTATATTCGGGCATTCGAACCTTTTCTTACCCGCTTTTTACAAACCATGGGTGGACTTTCACACCTTCTTGTAGCCGAAAACCTCCGCTACCTCTTTTGATCAAACATTGTAGGGCATTCGCACCTTTTCTTACCCGCTTTTTACAAACCATTGTCGGAGTTTCACACCTTCTTGTAGCCGAACACATCCGCTCCCGCTATTGATTGTGTACATTCGGGTATTTTAACCTTTTCTTACCCGCTTTTTACCAACTATGGTCGGCTATTCACACCTTCTTACAGCGGAACACCTCCGTTCCCTCTTTTGATGGTGTATGTTCGGGCATTCAAACCTTTTCTTACCCGCTTTTTACAATCTATGCTCGGACATTCAAACCTTCTTGTAGACGAACACATCCACTCCTGCTTTTGATGATGTATGGTTGGGCATTCGAACCTACTTGTTGCCCGCTTTTCATTAATTATGGGTGGACATTCACACCTTGTCGCAGCCAAACACCTCCGCTCCCTGTTTTGATCATGTATGGCTGGACATTCGCACCTTTTCTCACCCGCTTTTTGCAAACTATGGTCGGCTATTCAAAGCTTCCTCTCCACCATTCTTGTATGGCTGGACATTCACACCTACTTGCAGCCGAACACCACCTCTCTCGCTTTTGATGATGTATGGACCGGATTTCTTACCTTTTCTAACACATTTTTCAGCAATTATGGTTGGAGATTGACACCTACGCACAGCCGAACAACTCCGCTCCCGCATTTGATGGTGTATAGTCGGGCATTCTCACCTTTTCTCATCAGCTTTTTGCAAATTATGATCTGACATTCACACCTACTTGCAGTCAAACAGTTTGGTTGGATATTCGAACCTTTTCTTAACTACTTTTTACAAACTTTGGTTGGACGTTCACACCTTCTTGTAGCCGAACACATCCACTCCTACTTTTGATGATGTATGGTTGGGCATTCGCACCTTTTTTTTACCAATTTTTCAGGAATTATAGGTGGACATTCATACCTTCTTGCAGCTAAAAACCTCCTCTCCCACTTATGATCATGTGCGGTTTGATTTTGGAAAATTTTCTTTCATGTTTTCTAGCAATTATTGATGGACATTTAGACCTTCTTGCAGCTGAACACCTCCGCTCCTGCTTTTGATCATACATTATCAGGCATTCGCACCTTGTCTTACCAGCTTTTTACAAACTTTAGTCGAACATTCACACCTTTTTGCAGCCAGATGTATGGACCGGCATTCTTACCTTTTCTAACACATTTTTCAGCAATTATGGTCGGAGATTCACACCTACTCACAGCTGAACAACTCCGCTCCTGCATTTGATGGTGTATAGTCGGGCATTCTCACCCTTTCTCATCAGTTTTTTTCAAATTATGATCTGACATTCACACCTACTTGCAGTCGAACAGCTCTGCTCCTGCTTTTGATTATGTTTGGTTGGATATTCAAACCTTTTCTTAACTGCTTTTTAAAAACTTTGGTTGGACGTTCACACCTTCTTGTAGCCGAACATATCCACTCCTGCTTATGATGATGTATGGTTGGGCATTCGTACCTTTTTTTTACCCATTATGGTGTATGTTCGGGCATTCGAATCTTTTTTTACCCGCTTTTTACAAACTATGCTCGGACATTCAAACCTTCTCTTAGCCGAACACATCCACTCCTGCTTTTGATGATGTATGGTTGGGCATTCAAACCTACTTGTTGCCCGCTTTTCATTAATTATGGGTGGACATTCATACCTTGTCGCAGCCAAACATCTCCGCTCCCTGTTTTGATCATGTATGGTTGGACATTCGCAACTTTTCTCAACGGCTTTTTCCAAACTATGGTCGGCTATTCACAGCTTCCTCTCCACCATACTTGTATGGTGGGATATTCACACCCACTTGCATCCGAAGACCTCCGCCCCCACTTTTATTGATATTTAGTCGGTCATTCGCACCTTACCCGCTTTTGGCAAACTATGGCCTTCTTGCATTCAAACACCTCTGATCTCGCATTTGATGATGTAAGGTTGGGCATTCAGACCTTGCTTCACCTGCTTTTCACCAAATATTGTTGGACATTCACACCTTCTTGCAGCCGAACACTTCCGCTCCACCTTTTAGTGTTCTATGGGGCATTCACACCTTTTTTTTCACCGCATTTTATAGATTATGGTTGGAAATTCTCACCCACTCTCATCCAAAGACCTCTCCTCCCGCTTTTGTTAATATATAGTCGGGCATTCGAACCTTTTCTTACCCGCTTTTTACAAATTATGGTCGGACATTCACACCTATTTGCAGCCGAATACTTCCGCTCCACCTTTAAGTGATGTATGGTTGGCATTTGCACCTTTTCTTACCCTCTTTTTATACTGATTGCTGAAGATTAAGTTGTTCTTTCTCAAACTACAAAATTTATTTCATTGTTGAAACTTGATTTGAAGTGGATAAATATGGAGGACAAACAGTTTTAAGTCAGGCTCATAGAAGGAATTAATTTTATAGCAAAATCTGTACTTCGTCATATGTCGAGAGATGTTTATTGCTGAAGAAGTTCTTTCTCATTCTACAAAGTACAACGTTGTTTATCGTTGAAACTTGATTAGACATGAATAAATATGAAGGACAAAGCAGTCTTAACTTGGTTTGAGTTAAGAAATTCGTTTTATAGGAGAATCCGAATTCGTGCATAACTCGTAAAATAGAGCTTATTTTCGGATTCCTGAAGAATGAGTCTGGTTCTTTCTCATAATACAGAGTTTGTTGTTTATTGTTGAAACTTCATCAGAAGTGAAGAAATAAATGAATGCCTATCAACAAATGTGGGATCTAAACTCTAGTGTTTCCTCTAAAATAATTTCCTGTCTCAATTTAGAAATGTTTGTGTGTAAGTCACAACACCCGTGACACCAAAACGGCTTTCTTTTCTCTCTTTTCTCTACACTCTGCACTGTGAGCACACACAACAAATCTGAAAGGCTTTTTTCTCTCTTTTCTACATTATGGACTGTGGGGACACAAAACCGCTCTCTCTTTTTTTTTTTTGATGGTGTGCCAGGGCGTTGTCTCTCGTATTAGATTATGCTTAAGATACGAATGGGTTTATCAGTCACATCAGAATACATACATACTGATCCTCCAGTAATAAAATGTTCGGATCTTATCAAACACACTTTGTTTCTTATGACAATCAAGTCAGCGAAACAGCGTATACACGTCAAGACACTGAATCAAGTTTGCCACAAGAACTCATAAGTTTGGCAGTATTGCTCTGCCGTCAGCAATCATACACCTGTTCATCTACTGTTCTATCACTATGAATTAGTTTATCTATTATCAATAAGGATACTTCTACAACTACTATCAAAGTATGTCCGGACTTCTTATGTTGTCAGTTGCTATATATGAATAAGTGGGTAGCTACTGACATGCATTAAGCATGTCACAAAGCCCAAACATATAACATTTCAGGACACACCACACAGTTAACAACCACAGTGAAGCGTGTCAAAGCCCAAACATGTAACATTCAACAGGACACTTACACAACACATTCAAATCAAACAGTCAGACAACATACAAGAACATATACCCCAGCCGACATTGCTCCCTGCCTATTTTCCTACAGCTCACTATGTGTGCGCACACCTTTATTCACAAACTCTTCAACTTATACTCTTTTACCGAAGCTGCTACAGCTCGATTGGCCGAATACCCTTAGATCCTATTTCGGTGAATTTGACATCTGCCTTACATGTAACAGATTAGCGGTTTAGCAGTTTTAATTTAGTTTGAGTGAAGGAATTCATTTTATAGCAAAATCCGAAATCGTGAAGAACTCATGAAAGTAAGCTTATTCTCGGATTCCTGAAACTTTAGATGTGCTCTTTCTTTTACTGCAAAGTACAACGTTGTTTTTTTTGTTTAAATCTTTCTAGACATGGTAAATATGAAGGACAAAGCAGTTTTAACATAGTTTGAGTGAAGGAATTAATTTTATAGATAAAATCCCAAGGGGCTAACCGGGAGAATTGCTTGAAAGAAACGCGACACCGAATGAGCGGTCAGAACAAAGCCTCAATACGGTGTTCCCGTGGTGTTTTTGTTGCTGCCTTGTCTTTTGCACAGAGTAAAAGACAAGGCAGCCATCGAATAGGGTCCGATTGTTCCTACTTGGTCAGCCGAGGAGCAAGGGGGGGGAGCAAGCGTCTCAACCAAGCAAAGCTCACCATGGGGAAGGTGGCTATGTCAACTAGCCTGATGCCCTGCTCCCGCAGTGATGGATAATCGTACTCTGGTTTCTCTTCATAACGTACAAGTCTGTCGCCTTTTACTAAAGACTTCCGTGAAGAGCAGCACTAATGAGTTGTTTCTATGTTTGGCAGGCTTTACCTCTGCGGGTGAAGCCCTTTCTGTCTGTGCAAAAGAAATCTTGTTAGTGTGCAGAGTGACTTCTCTGAGTAGAGTCGCCTTACTTGTTGCGACTGTGCCGATGTTGCTTGAATGGTGCTTGCTGGAGCGTGGGGGAGTGCAAAGTTATACCATTTGAAAGGGCTGAAGAGTGCTCAGTGCAGCGGGTGGGCGGAGGTGCAAAGTGACACTCTGGCTACCTCGAAAACCGAGGTTACATCCACTACCAGGGGCAGCCCATGCTCTGCCGCAAGTGCGGTGAGCATGGGCACCTGGTTGAGGCTTGTACCAAGGTGATATGTGGGAAGTGCAGAGAAATTGGGCACACTTTTGGAGAGTGTCCAAATGGCAGGAAATGTAATCTCTGTGGAGAATTAAATCACCTCTTCAGAGATTGCCCTAAATCTTTTGCCAACAAATTAAAGACGGTAAAGCCACAGTCAAGCCAACAAAGAGAAGGACCAGAGGTGGCAGTTGGTGAACAAAGTGAAGAGGTTGACCCAATAAATTCAAACTTCCCGCCAAAAGCTTGGATTGGAAATGAGGAGCAAAAAGGGGAGGGGCCTGTAGAGGTCTCACCACTCAGTGCTGAAGTCTGTGAGAATTCACAGGCAGAAGGTGGAGCTACGCTAAATGAGGAGGAAGAGCAGACAGGTGAGTCTAGTGAAGATACTCACCTCCCCGAAGGTCAACAGCCGAAGAGGAGGGCATCTGAGTTGTCCTCTGATTCCCCAGTGGTATCAGAGAAGAGGGGAAGGGTTAGGTCCCTTTCAGACAGTTCTTCAGTGGAAGAACCTAGAGTCTTCCCCTCCGACTCACCAAATGAGGTCTCCTTTTTAACTTTAGCTCTGCAATCAACCCCCAGGGACTCAAAGTTAAATGCAACATTGTGTCAGAGGCCAACACCGAGAGTCCGAAAAGGAAATATAGATCACCCTACTCACTTTTCACCTAAAGAAATGAAGGAAGAGCTAGTTTCCCAAGAAATAACCTAAGTGTGTAATTTGTTTTGATAACTTAGAAAAACGAAAATGACACACCTACTTTCCTTTATCCTTTTAATGGTTCTCACCTTCTCAACACTAAATGTGAGAAGTGTGAAATCAAAGACAAGAGCCCAGAGTATTTTATCCTTCTTAGACTCCATAAAATCAGATGTGTTTTTAATACAAGAATGTGGACTACCTTTTTTAAAAAACCATAGACAATGGGAGGAAATGTGGCCCCATTTATCGATATGGAGTGGCTCAAATCAAAATAAAAATGATGGTGTGGCCATTCTAATTAAAAATCCGCATGTTCTGGTGAAAGGTAGCACAGTGGTGAGAGACGGACGGGCACTTTTAGCACACTTGAATTTTATGGGGCAAGACTTTAACCTCTTAAATATTTATGGTTTCAATGGAAAAAATGACAGGTATGATCTTTTAGCTGTATATCTTTTAGAAGATATACAGCTTTACATGGTAGGGCAACCTTTAGTTGTAGGAGGGGATTTTAACTGTATCTTGAGCAGGAAAGATAGAAAAAGAGCAGGGGGAGATTTTAAAGTGGATAAGACTTCGATTTTACTTCAGGGCATACTTCAGGGATTTTAAGCTTACTGACTGTTTTAAAACCATGCATCCCAGAGAGGAGGGCTTCACCTGGTTTAGTCATGATGGCACCAGAGCCTCTCGCATTGATTCTTTACTAGAGATTGCCCACCCACTGATGTTAGATTAACCCCTGTTTTCTTCTCAGACCACCTTATGCTCTCCTGCACCCTTTCACCCCCTTCTGGTGTGACGGTAGGAAGTGGTCTGTGGAAACTCAACTGTTCCCTGTTGGAGGATGAAATCATAGTCAGTCAGTACAGGGAATGTTATAAAGAGTGGCAGACCCTTCAAGACCTCTACGAAACACATGCACAATGGTGGGAAATGGTGAAGGAAACGACGCAGACTTTTTTTAAACAGCAAGGTAAACGTAAAAAAAGGAAAGAGAATAGATGTAAGATGGGACTACAGAAACGCTTACAGCGCTACTTTAAACTAAATCAGTGTGGCATAGACTTTAATGAAGAAATCAAAGATGTCAAAAAGGAAATGTCAGTTTTAGCAGAAATAAAGAGTAAAGGAATTTTTGTAAGAAGCAGAGAGCAGGAAATTGAGGAAGGTGAAAAATGCACACGGTACTTTTTTAAGAAAGTTATAAATAAAAAGGAGTGTATTCAAAATCTAAAAAGAGAAGATGGGTTTTTAACAAAATCCACACAAGAGATGATTGAAACTGTACATACCTTTTATAGTAACATGTAAAAAGAGAAACCAGTGCACTTGGAAACATCGGCAGAAATTTTTTAATTCGTTGACAAAACCGTAAAAGAGAATGTATACTTGACACAGGATTTTACTGCTTTAGAGTTAAAAAAAATGCCTAACAGGTTTTAAGAGAAGTCGAGCTCCGGGTTTAGACGGGCTTCCTGCAGAATTCTATCTGACCTTTTGGGACCTTTTATCATCAGACGTTTTAGATGTTTTTAAAGATTTTGAAAAACTTGACCGACTGCCTGACAGTTTTAGAGTGGGAATAGTGACTCTACTTTATAAAAAAAAATGATAAGACTGACCTAAATAATTGGAGGCCCATCACACTTTTAAAATTTGACAGTAAACTTTTTAGCAAGGTTTTAGCGACACGGATGTCCTTTGTTTTAGAGGAAGTAATTCACCCAGACCAGGCTTGTGCCATCTCAGGGAGACAACTCCCTGACAGCCTCGTACTGATTCAAGACATCATTGATTACGCTAGAGACAGAAACACCCATCTTGTCATCTTGAATTTAGACTTTGAAAAAGCTTTTGATCGGGTCTCGCATCAATATCTTTTTCAGGTGTTGCAGCCATCGAATAGGGCCCGATTGTTCCTACTTGGTCAGCCGAGGAGCAAGGGGGGGGAGCAAGCGTCTCAACCAAGCAAAGCTCACCATGGGGAAGGTGGCTATGTCAACTAGCCTGATGCCCTGCTCCCGCAGTGATGGATAATCGTACTCTGGTTTCTCTTCATAACGTACAAGTCTGTCGCCTTTTACTAAAGACTTCCGTGAAGAGCAGCACTAAGGAGTTGTTTCTATGTTTGGCAGGCTTTACCTTTGCGGGTGAAGCCCTTTCTGTCTGTGCAAAAGAAATCTCGTTAGTGTGCAGAGTGACTTCTCTGAGTAGAGTCGCCTTACTTGTTGCAACTGTGCCGATGTTCGAAGCTGGAGTGCAAAGTTGTTGCTTGCTGGAGCGTGGGGGAGTGCAAAGTTATACCATTTAAAAGGGCTGAAGAGTGCTCAGTGCAGCGGGTGGGCGGAGGTGCAAAGTGACACTCTGGCCACCTATGGCCATAAAAAGAACACTGCTACAAGTGCGCATTGTGCCAGGAAGGGCCCTCGGACGTGAACCAGTGGACAGTTATCGCTTCTCTGCCTTTTGGCTAAGATCAAGTGTAGTATCTGTTGTTATCAGTTTAATATCTGATATGTTCTCTATACGAGGACTACATATTAATTGGATTTTTAGCAATAGGAGTTGAAAAAGAAGCTTGCTCCGTTCACTCCAAGCATCGACCTGGTACTGCAGTGCCGCTGGGAACAGTTCGCTCTTCTCTGCTCTTGTGAAAAAGCAAACAGCGGTGCAGGATGGAAGTTTCTTTTAGTCTAGTGAGAAAAGAGAGTGAATGCAAAGTAGACTTTAACACGGCTCTGGGAGCGAGCCGAGTGCGGGCTAACCGGGAGAATTGCTTGAAAGAAACGCGACAGCGAATGAGCGGTCAGAACAAATTCTCAACACGGTGTTCCCGTGGTGTTTGTGGCTGCCTTGTCTTTTGCACAGAGTAAAAGACAAGGCAGCCATCGAATAGGGCCCGATTGTTCCTACTTTGTCAACCAAGGAGAAAGGGGGGGGTAGCAAGCGTCTCAACCAAGCAAACCTCACCATGGGGAAGGTGGCTATGCCAACTAGCCTGATGCCCTGCTCCCGCAGTGACGGATAATCGTACTCTGGTTTCTCTTCATAACGTATCTTAAGCATAATCTAATACGAGAGACAACGCCCTGGCACACAATAAAAAAAAAAAAAAGAGAGAGCGGTTTTGTGTCCCCACAGTCCATAATGTAGAAAAGAGAGAAAAAAGCCTTTCAGATTTGGTGTGTGTGCTCACAGTGCAGAGTGTAGAGAAAAGAGAGAAAAGAAAGCCGTTTTGGTGTCACGGGTGTTGTGACTTACACACACACATTTCTGAATTGAGAAAGGAAATTATTTTAGAGGAAGCACTAGAGTTTAGATCCCACATTTGTTGATAGGCATTCATTTATTTCTTCACTTCTGATGAAGTTTCAACAATAAACAACAAACTTTGTATTATGAGAAAGAACCAGACTCATTCTTCAGGAATCCGAAAATAAGCTCTATTTTACGAGTTATGCACGAATTCGGATTCTCCTATAAAACGAATTCCTTAACTCAAACCAAGTTAAGACTGCTTTGTCCTTCATATTTATTTATGTCTAATCAAGTTTCAAAGATAAACAACGTTGTACTTTGTAGAATGAGAAAGAACTTCTTCAGCAATAAACATCTCTCGACATATGACGAAGTACAGATTTTGCTATAAAATTAATTCCTTCTATGAGCCTGACTTAAAACTGTTTGTCCTCCTTATTTATCCACTTCAAATCAAGTTTCAACAATGAAAAAAATTTTGTAGTTTGAGAAAGAACAACTTAATCTTCAGCAATCAGTAAAAAAGAACGTAAGAAAAGGTGCAAATGCCAACCATACATCACTTAAAGGTGGAGCGGAGGTATTCGGCTTCAAGTAGGTGTGAATGTCCGACCATAATTTGTAAAAAGCGGGTAAGAAAAGGTTCGAATGCCCGACTATATATTAACAAAAGCGGGAGGAGAGGTCTTCGGATGAGAGTGGGTGAGAATTTCCAACCATAATCTATAAAATGCGGTGAAAAAAAAGGTGTGAATGCCCCATAGAACACTAAAAGGTGGAGCGGAAGTGTTCAGCTGCAAGAAGGTGTGAATGTCCGACAATATTTGGTTAAAAGCAGGTGAAGCAAGTTCTGAATGCCCAACCTTACATCATCAAAAGCGAGATCAGAGGTGTTTGGCTACAAGAAGGCCATAGTTTGCCAAAAGCGGGTAAGGGGCGAATAACCGACTAAATATCAACAAAAGTGGGGGCGGAGGTCTTCGGATGAAAGTGGGTGTGAATATCCCACCATACAAGTATGGTGGAGAGGAAGCTGTGAATGGCCGACCATGGTAAAAAGCGGGCAACAAGTAGGTTCGAATGCCCAACCATACATCATCAAAAGCAGGAGTGGATGTGTTCGTCTACAAGAAGGTTTGAATATCCGACCATAGTTTGTAAAAAGCGGGTAAGAAAAGGTTAAAATACCCGACTATACACCATCAAATGCGGGAGCGGAGGTGTTCGACTGTGAGTAGGTGTGAATGTCCGACCATAATTGCTGAAAAATGTGTTAGAAAAGGTAAGAATGCCGGTCCATACATCATCAAAAGCTGAGAGGTGGTGTTCGGGTGCAAGTAGGTGTGAATGTCCATTCATAATTACTCACAAACGGGTAAGAAAAGGTAGTATTGCCAGACCATACATGATCAAAACAGGGAGCGGAGGTGGTTCAGCTGCATAAAGGTGTGAATGTCCGACTAAAGTTTATAAAAAGCGGGTAAGACAAAGTGCGAATGCCCGACAATGTATGATCAAAAGAGGGAGCGGAGGTGTTCGGCTGCAAGAAGGTCTGAATGTCCAACCATAATTTGTAAAAACCGGGAAGAAAAGCTCGAAAGCCCGACTATACACCATCAAAAGCGGGAGCAGAGGGGTTCAGCTACAAGAAGGTCTGAATGTCCATCAATAATTGCTTTAAAAGTTGAAAGAAAATTTTCGAATATCAAACCACACATGATCATAAAAGGGAGAGGAGGTGATCGGCTGCAAGAAGGTGTGAATGTCCTCCCATAATTCCTAAAAGATGTGTAAAAAAAAAGGTGCGAATGCGCAACCATACATTATCAAAAGCAGTTGTGAATGTCACATCATAATTTGCAAAAAGCTGATGAGAAAGAGTGAGAATGCCCGACTATACACCATCAAATGCGGGAGCGGATTGTTTTGGCTGTGAGTAGGTGTGAATCTCCGACCATAATTACTCACAAACGGGTAAAAAAGGTAGTATTGCCAGACCATACATGGTTCAGCTGCAAGGTGTGAATTTCTGACTAAAGTTTGTAAAAAACGGGTAAGACAAGGTGCGAATGCCCGACAATGTATGATCAAAGGAGGGAGCGGAGGTTTTCGGCTGAAAGGTCTGAATGTCAAACCATAATTTGTAAAAACCGGGGAAGAAAAGGCTCGAAAGCCCAAACATACACCATCAAAAGTGGGAGCGGAGGTGTTCAGCTGAAAGAAGGTCTGAATGTCCGACCATAGATAAAAGGCGGGTAAGAAAAGGTTCGAATGCTCGAACATACACCATCAAAAGAGGGAGCGGAGGTGTTCCGGTGTAAGACGGTGTGAATGTCCGACCATTGTTGGTAAAAAGTGGGTAAAAAAAGGTTAAAATTCCCGACTATACACCATCAAATGCGGGAGTGGAGTAGTTCGGCTGTGAGTAGGTGTGAATATCGAACCATAATTGCTGAAAAATATGTTAGAAAAGGTAAGAATGCCGGTCCATACATCATCAAAAGCGGGAGAGGTGGTGTTCGGCTGCAAGTACGTGTGAATGTCCAGCCATGATTACTCACAAACGGGTAAGAAAAGGTAGTATTGCCAGACCATACATGATCAAAACAGGGAGCGGAGGTGGTTCAGCTACAAGAAGGTGTGAATGTCCGACTAAAGTTTATAAAAAGCGGGTAAGACAAGGTGCGAATGCCCAACAATGTATGATCAAAAGAGGGAGCAGAGGTTTTCGGCTGCAAGAAGGTCTGAATGTCCACCCATAATTCCTGAAAAATGGGTAAAAAAAGGGTGCGAATGCCCAACCATTCATCATCAAAAGCAGGAGTGGATGTGGTTCAGCTACAAGAAGATTTGAATGTCCATCAATAATTGCTTTAAAACATGAAAGAAAATTTTCGAATATCAAACCGCACATGATCCTCAGCGGGAGAGGAGGTGTTCAGCTGCAAGAAGGTGTGAATGTCCACCCATAATTACTGAAAAATGGGTAAGAAAAGTTGCGAATCATCAAAAGCAGGAGTGGATGTGTTCGGCTACAAGAAGTTTGAATGTCCGACCATAGTTTGTAAAAAACGGGTAAGAAAAGGTTCGAATGCCCAAACATACACTATCAAAAGAGGGAGCGGAGGTGTTCCGGTGTAAGACGGTGTGAATGTCCGACCATAGTTGGCAAAAAGCGAGAAAGAAAAGGTTAAAATACCCGACTGTACACAATCAATAGCGGGAAGGAGTTGTTCGTCTACAAGAAGGTGTGAACGTCTGACCAAAGTTTGTAAAAAGCAGTTAAGAAAATGTTCGAATATCTAACCAAACATAATCAAAAGTGGGAGCAGAGCTGTTCGACTGCAAGTAGGTGTGAATGTCCGACTAAAGTTTGTAAAAAGCGGGTAAGACAAGGTGCGAATGCCCGACTATAAACCATCAAAAGCGTCAGCGGAGGTTTTCGGCTGCAAGGTCTGAATGTCCAACCATAATTTGTAAAAACCGGGGAAGAAAAGGCTCGAAAGCCAGACTATAAACCATCAAAAGCGGCAGCGGAGGTTTTCGGCTGTAAGAAGGTCTGAATGTCCATCCATAATTACTGAAAAATGGGTTAAAAAAAAAGGTGCGAATGCCCAACCATACATCATCAAAAGCGGGAGAGAAGGTTTTCGACTGCAAGTAAGTGTGAATGTCGGATCATAATTTTTAAAAAGCGGGTAAGAAAAGGTAAGAAAAGGTAAGAATGCCCAACCATAAATTATCAAAAGCGACAGCAGAGATGTTCGGCTGGTATTTATAAATGTCTAGATAGATTTCAACAAAAAACAACGTTGTACTTTGCAGTAAAAGAAAGAACAAATCTAAAGTTTCAGGAATCCGAGTATAAGCTTGCTTTCATGAGTTCTGCACGATTTTGGATTTTGCTATAAAATGAATTCCTTCACTCAAACTAAGTTAAAACTGCTTTGTCCTTCATATGTACCCATTTCTACATATATTTCAAGCATAAACTTCCTCATATTACCCTGAATGAGAAAGAACCACACTTGTGATTAAGCCATACGCCCCTTTTGAGGAGTTCTGCATGATTTGGGATTTTATCTATAAAATGAATTCCTTCACTCAAACTATGTTAAAACGGCTATTACCTTCATATTTATCAATGTCTAGATAGATTTTTTTTAAAAAACGTTGTAATTTGCAGTAAAAGAAAGAGCAAATCAAAGTTTTAGGAATCCGAGAATAAGCTTATTTTCATGAGTTCTGCACGATTTGGGATTTTACTATAAAATGAATTCCTTCACTCAAACCAAATTAAAACTGCTTTGTCCTTCATATTTATCAATGTCTAGATCGACTTAAACAAAGAACAACGTTGTATTTTGCAGTAGAAGAAAGAGCAGCACTGAAGGATCAGGAATCCGAGAATAAGCTTCTTTTCATACGTTCTGCATGATTTGGGATTTTATGTATAAAATTCATTCCTTCACTCAAACCAAGTGAAAACTGCTTTGTCCTTCATATTTATCAATGTCTAGATCAACTTCAACAAAGAACAACATTGGATTTTGCAGTAGAAGAAAGAGCAACACTTAAGGATCAGGAATCCGAGAATAAGCTTATTTTCATACGTTCTGCATGATTTGGGATTTTATGTATAAAATTCATTCCTTCACTCAAACCAAGTGAAAACTGCTTTGTCCTTCATATTCATCAATGTCTAGATTGATTTCAACAAAGAATAAGGTTGTATTTTACAGTATAGGAAAGAGCAACACTGGAGAATCAGGAATCCGAGAAAAAGCTTGCTTTCATGAGTTCTGCACGATTTCGGATTTTCCTGTAAATGAATTGCTTTGCTCAAACCAAGTTAAAATTGCTTTGTCCTTCATAATTATCCATGTCTAAAAATGTATCAAGCATATAGTTCCTCATGTTACCCTGAATGAGAAAGAAGCATCCCTTTGGTTGAGCAATACGTTCCTTTTGAGGAATGCATGATTTCCGATTATGCTATAAAATTCATTCCTTCACTCAAACCAAGTTGAAACTGCTTTGAACTTCATATTTATCAATGTCTAGATCAATTTCAACTTCTTCTACTGCAAAATACAATGTTGTTCTTTGTTGAAGTCGATCTAGACATTCCTAAATATGAAGGTAAAAGCAGTTTTCACTCGGTTTGAGTGAAGGAATTTATTTAATAGCAAAATCCCAAATCATCCAGAACTCCTCAAAAGGAACGTATGGCTTAATCACAAGTGTGGTTCTTTCTCATTCAGGGTAATATGAGGAAGTTTATGCTTCAAACATTTTTAGGCATGGATAACTATGAAGGACAAATCAGTTTTAACATAGTTTGAGTCAAGGAATTCATTTTAAAACAAAACCCAACACATGCAGAACTCATTAAAAGCTTATTCTCGCTTTTCACTGCTTTTTACAAACTTTGGTCGGACATTGACAACTTCTTGCAGCCAAACACTTCCGATTCCGCTTTTGATGGTGTATATTCGGGCATTCGAACCTTTTCATACCCGCTTTTTACAAACCATGGTCGGACTTTCACACCTTCTTGCAGCCGAACACCACCTTTCCCGCTTTTGATGATGTATGGTCCAGCATTCTTACCTTTTCTAACACATTTTTCAGCTATTATGGTCGGACATTCACACCTACTCACAGCAGAACACCTCAGCTCCCTAATTTGATGGTGTATAGTCGGGCATTCTCACCCTTTCTCATCAGCTTTTTACAAATTATGATCTGACATTCACACCTACTTGCAGTCGAACAGCTCTGCTCCCTCCGCTCCCTCTTTTGATCATACATTGTCGGGCATTCGCAACTTTTCTTAACTGATTTTTACAAACTTTGGTTGGACATTCACACCTTCTTGTAGCCGAACACATCCACTCCTGCTTTTGATGATGTATGGTTGGGAATTCGCACCTTTTTTTAACCATTTTTCAGGAATTATGGGTGGACATTCACACCTTCTTGCAGCTGAACACCTCCTCTCCCACTTATGATCATTTGCGGTTTGATTTTCGATAATTTTCTTTCATGTTTTCTAGCAATTATTGATGGACATTTATACCTTCTTGCAGCTGAACACCTCCGCTCCTGCTTTTGATCATACATTGTCAGGCATTCGCACCTTGTCTTACCCGCTTTTTACAAACTTTAGTCGAACATTCACACCTTTTTGCAGCCGAACACCACCTCTCTCGCTTTTGTTGATGTATGGTCCGGCATTCTTACCTTTTCTAACACATTTTTCAGCAATTATGGTCAGACATTCTCACCTGCTTTTGATAATGCATGGTTTGGCATTCACACCTTTTTTTACCCATTTTTCAGGAATGATGAGAGGACATTCACACCTTCTTGCAGCCGAACACCACCTCTCCCGCTTATGATCATGTGCGGTTTGATATTCGAAAAATTTCTTTCATGTTTTAAAGCAATTATTGATGGACATTCACACCTTCTTGCAGCTGAACCACCTCCGCTCCCTGTTTTGATCATGTATGGTATGGCAATACCACCTTTTCTTACCCGTTTGTGAGTAATTATGGCTGGACATTCACACCTACTTGCAGCCGAACACCACCTCTCTCGCTTTTTGAGAGGCATTCTTACCTTTTCTAACACATTTTTCAGCAATTATGGTCGGAGATTCACACCTACTCACAGCCGAACAACTCCGCTCCCGTATTTGATGGTGTATAGTCGGGCATTCTCACCCTTTCTCATCAGTTTTTTGCAAATTATGATCTGACATTCACACCTACTTGCAGTCGAACAGCTCTGCTCCCGCTTTTTATTATGGTAGGTTGGATATTCGAACCTTTTCTTAACTGCTTTTTACAAACTTTGGTTGGACATTCACACCTTCTTGTAGCCGAACACATCCACTCCTGCTTTTGATCATGTGCGGTTTGATTTTCGAAAATTTTCTTTCATGTTTTCTAGCAATTATTGATGGACATTTAGACCTTCTTGAAGCTGAACACCTCCGCTCCTGCTTATGATCATACATTGTCAGGCATTCGCACCTTGTCTTACCCGCTTTTTACAAACTTTAGTCGAACATTCACACCTTTTTGCAGCCGAACACCACCTCTCCCGCTTTTGATGATGTATGGTCCGGCATTCTTAGCTTTTCTAACACTTTTTTTCAACAATTATGGTCGGACATTCACACCTACTCAGAGCCGAACACCTCCGCTCCCGCATTTGATGGTGTATCGTCGGGCATTCTCACCCTTTCTCATCAGCTTTTTACAAATTATGATCTGACATTCACACCTACTTGCAGTCGAACAGCTCTGCTCCCGCTTTTGATTATGTTTGGTTGGATATTCGAACCTTTTCTTAACTGCTTTTTACAAACTTTGGTCGGACGTTCACACCTTCTTGCAGCCGAACACCTCCGCTCCCTCTTTTGATCATACATTGTCGGGCATTCGCACCTTTTCTTAACTGCTTTTTACAAACTTTGGTTGGACATTCACACCTTCTTGTAGCCGAACACATCCACTCCTGCTTTTGATGATGTATGGTTGGGAATTCGCACCTTTTTTTTACCCATTTTTCAGGAATTATGGGTGGACATTCACACCTTCTTGCAGCTGAACACCTCCTCTCCCACTTATGATTATTTGCGGTTTGATTTTCGAAAATTTTCTTTCATGTTTTCTAGCAATTATTGATGGACATTTAGACCTTCTTGCAGCTGAACACCTCCGCTCCTGCTTTTGATCATACACTGTCAGGCATTCGTACCTTGTCTTACCCGCTTTTTACAAACTTTAGTCGAACAGTCACACCTTTTTTCAGCCGAACACCACCTCTCCCGCTTTTGATGATGTATGGTCCGGCATTTTTACCTTTTCTAACACATTTTTCAGCAATTATGGTCTGACATTCACACCTACTCACAGCCGAACACCTCCGCTCCCGCATTTGATGGTGTATAGTCGGGCATTCTCAACCTTTCTCATCAGCTTTTTGCAAATTATGATCTGACATTCACACCTGCTTTTGATAATGTATGGTTGGGCATTCGCACCTTTTTTTACCCGTTTTTCAGGAATTATGTCAGGAAATTCACACCTTCATGCAGCCGAATACCTCCTCTCCCGCTTATGATCATTTGTGGTTTGATATTCGAAAATTTTCTTTCATGTTTTAAAGCAATTATTGATGGACATTCAGACCTTCTTGCAGCTGAACCCCTCTGCTCCCGCTTTTGATGGTGTATAGTCGGGCTTTTGAGCCTTTTCTTCCCGGTTTTTATAAATTATGGTTGGACATTCAGACCTTCTTGCAGCCGAACAACTCCGCTCCCTCTTTTGATGGTGTATGTTCGGGCATTCGAACCTGTTCTTACCCGCTTTTTACAAACTATGCTCGGACATTCAAACTTCTTGTAGCCGAACACATCCACTCCTGCTTTTGATGATGTATGGTTGGGCATTTGCACCTTTTCCTACCAATTTTCAGTAATTATGGGTGGACATTCACACCTTCTTGCAGCTGAACACCTCCTCTCCCGCTGATGATCATGTGCGGTTTGATATTCGCACCTTTTCTTTCATGTTTTAAAGCAATTATTGATAGATATTCAAATCTTCTTGTAGCCGAACACATCCACTCCTGCTTTTGATGATGTATGGTTGGGCATTCGCACCCTTTTTTTAACCATTTTTCAGGAATTATGGGTGGACATTCAGACCTTCTTGCAGCCGAAAACCTCCGCTCCCTCTTTTGATCATACATTTTCGGGCATTCGCATCTTGTCTTACCCGCTTTTTTTAAAACTTTAGTCGGACATTCACACCCTCTTGCAGCTGAACCACCTCCGCTCCCTGTTTTGATCATGTATGGTCTGGCAATACTACCTTTTCTTACCCGTTTGTGAGTAATTATGGCTGGACATTCACACGTACTTGAAGCCGAACACCACCTCTCCCACTTTTGATGATGTATGGACCGGAATTCTTACCTTTTCTAACATATTTTTCAGCAATTATGGTTCGAGATTCACACCTACTCACAGCCGAACAACTCCGCTCCCGCATTTGATGGTGTATAGTCGGGAATTTTAACCTTTTCATACCCGCTTTTTACCAACTATGGTCGGACATTCAGACCTTACAGTGGAACACCTCCACTCCCTCTTTTGATGGTGTATGTGCGGGCATTCGAACCTTTTCTTACGCGCTTTTTACAAACTATGGTCAGACATTCAAACCTTCTTGTAGCCGAACACATCCACTCCTGCTTTTGATGATGTATGGTTGGGCATTTGCACCTTTTCTTAACCATTTTTCAGTAATTATGGGTGGACATTCTGTCAGAAAAGTTTGCTTATTATCATTAAATAAAAGTCACAGCCAGAGAGGCCATTTCATATCAAAACTTCACAAGGAGAAGTTGGGAGACAAAGGGAACTGTGTTCGAAGAAGGAATGTTGTCTCCCCCACTGATCGTTATCTTTATGGCTCCCCAAATAAGGAGATGCCTCCAAACTCAGGAGATAAACCAGACCTGGGCACATAGAGGATTGTATGTATGTGTATATGTGTCACCTAATAAAAGAGCAAGGGAGGCAACCACTCGTTGGAGAACTCTTGTGAATCTGCAGAGAGAAGGTTCGTGTGTTGTTCTCCCCTTGCAAGTAAAATTCTGAGGCCTCTGAGGGATTTCTTGGTTTCATACCGTTGTCTGTTAGTTAATTTTTCTAACATTTTGGTCCTTCGAGCCGGATCCAACATTTTGTACGAGGGTTTCTACCGGGAGGGCCGAAACTCTGTAGACTGTGCACAGCCCGACTAGGTCGGAGGAAAGACGCACGGGGCTAAAATTCTCCGTTCGCCAGAGAAGGCCCTTTCCGGGAGAACTCCTCACAAATGACGGCATCCAAGCGCAGTTTTACAACGGACAGTGGATGAGACCAAGAAAAAAAAGGAACAGCTGAATTGTAAGTAATATATTTTGATATTGAATGTTGCAACTGAGTTAGAAAAAGGAAGGAGGGTTGAAAGTCCCTGCCAAAAGTAAAGTTACAAAAAGGAAGGAGGGTTGAAAGTCCCTGCCAAAAGTAAAAGTAAGGGGGGCTAGAGTCCCTGCCTAAGGGTACCTATTGTCTGTATGTCTATTGTATTTTGTGTTTTTTTTTTTTCTATTTTTTTTAGAGAGAAAAAAAAAAAAGGGGGGGGGTTCGAGTCCCTACCTTGTGGGAAAAGGAGGGTTAAAGTCCCTACCTAAGGAAAAGGAGGGTTAAAGTCCCTACCTAAGGAAAAGGAGGGTTAAAGTCCCTACCTAATGGGTACCCGGTGTTTGTAAGTCTATAGTATTTGTTTTTTAATGTGTTTTGTGTGTTTAAGTGTGTTAGTATTTGTATTGTGCAATTGCGCTGTTTTGAGTGTGCACGTGAAAGGGTGAGAGGTGCTGGTTTGAGTGTGCGCGGGAGAGGGTGCAACTCGCTTTTTTGAGTGTGTGTGTGTGTAGGAGCCGGTTTGAGTGTGTGTATGAGAGAAAGGAACGAGTGATTGGAACGGAGTTTTCTTGAAGCAGCAGAGTAACTGGGAACCTAACGGTGTCAACAAAGGTTACTGACTGTTGAAGTAGACAAACTCGGACGTTCATTAAGGATAAATATATTAATAAAATGGGAAATGTGAATGGTACAATGGACGGGGAGGGGGATCGTAAATTTATGGAACAGGAACGCCCCGGTTCATGTCAATACCTAAATCACTGGAAAAGAAAATATGTTTTTTTGGGAAAATTGTCAGTCCCTCAGTGCCAAATGCTGGTGAACAAATTAAAAGATAAAGATAAAAATAAAGGTCGAAAACAGGACGGACCCAAAACCACTACTGCAAAAGTGTGGTTGGCTGAAGCTCATAAGAGGAAATTAGGGGAAGAGAAAGGGAGAAAGGAAAAAGGCACAATATGTGCTGTTGTCCGTCCTGAAGACAATGAAACAACCCCACGAGCCCGGAGGGCAGATGAACCTGTCCCAGCGCTGGAACATGCGCCCCCTGTTTCTGGTGTTTTTGCCCCGCCATACTCTCTGTACCCAGATTTGAGTGGCGCGGGAGCAGTAGGGGGGGGGTCACCGACCCCTGTAACACCCGCCCCATCCATGCCTCGTGGAGGCTACTTACTTCGCTCAACAATGTGTACACCGCTTGAGTGGAGCAAACGCACGGGAGGTGATTTAAGTCCTTTTAATCCAACAACTCTAGAGTGTTCTAGTTTGAGCCCACAACAGGGCTCCTTCTCCCGATGGTTGAAGTTGCGAATCCTAAAATGTCTTTATAAAAGCATAACTTTCTGTTAGATTAAAAGACACAGGTACTTTCAGGTCTGATGGTAAAAGTCGTAGTCTTCTCAAGTAGGCCCCCATCCAGAATCTTGCCATTGCAGCTGCCGCTGGGTTTTTGGATGGGTTAATTGCACACTTTAATTGGACAGAGGTAAAGAGACTTCCTAAAAACAATACAGATCTGGTACTGCTTTCCCTCCTTTCACTTTTGGCTTCTTCAGTACTTCCCTCCTCAACCTTTCCCATTTGGAGTTGAAACTTCATCAGAAGTGAAGAAATAAATGAATGCCTATCAACAAATGTGGGATCTAAACTCTAGTGCTTCCTCTAAAATAATTTCCTTTCTCAATTCAGAAATGTGTGTGTGTAAGTCACAACACCCGTGACAGCATAAAGACAGAACTGGCAAGCAACAGCAGAGGTAAAATAACTGTTTTGATAATTAAAATCTTGCCTTCTTGTCAGTCCTCTGAGTCCCCAAAACCCTAGTCGTTTCCTTATTTTCCCCACAATATCTGGCCAATTTGTTTTTCCTTTTCCTTCTGTATCAAATTTGATCCCTAGTATTTTTTGGTCTCTGTGGGCAATTGTCAGGGGGAGTCCAGTCACCTCTGATTCTGTCCATGATCCGTAAAATTTGGTTTGTGTCTTTTCTTTGTTTATTTTTGGCCATGATCCCTTGGCGTACCAGTCAGTGACATCGAAAGTTCTATTTATAGAACAGGCAGGCACCTGTTCATATACTGTTCTATCACTGTGAATTAGTTTATCTATTATCAATAAGGATACTTCTACAACTACTATCAAAGTATGTCCGGACTTCTTATGTTGTCAGTTGCTATATATGAATAAGTGGGTAGCTACTGACAAGCATTAAGCATGTCACACAGCCCAAACATATAACATTTCAGGACACACCACACAGTTAACAACCACAGTGAAGCGTGTCAAAGCCCAAACATGTAACATTCAACAGGACACTTACACAACACATTCAAATCAAACAGTCAGACAACATACAAGAACATATACCCCAGCCGGCATTGCTCCCTGCCTATTTTCCTAGAGCTCACTATGTGTGCTTACACCTTTATTCACAAACTCTTCAACTTATACTCTTTTACCGAAGCTGCTAAAGCTCGATTGGCCAAATACCCTTAGATCCTACTTTGGTGAATTTGACATCTGCCTTACATGTAACAGATTAGCGGTTTAGCAGTTTTAATTTAATTTGAGTGAAGGAATTCATTTTATAGCAAAATCCGAAATCGTGAAGAACTCATGAAAGTAAGCTTATTCTCGGATTCCTGAAACTTTAGATTTGCTCTTTCTTTTACTGCAAAGTACAACGTTGTTTTTTTTTGTTTAAATCTTTCTAGACATGGTAAATATGAAGGACAAAGCAGTTTTAACATAGTTTGTGTGAAGGAATTCATTTTATAGATAAAATCCAAAGAGTCTGCTGAGAAAAGAGAGTGAATTCGAAGTAGACTTTAACACGGCTCTGGGAGCGAGCCAAGTGTGGGCTAACCGGGAGAATTGCTTGAAAGAAACGTGACACCGAATGAGCAGTCAGAACAAAGCCTCAATACGGTGTTCCCGTGGTGTTTTTGTTGCTGCCTTGTCTTTTGCACAGAGTAAAAGACAAGGCAGCCATCAAATAGGGCCCGATTGTTCCGACTTGGTCAGCTGAGGAGCAAGGGGGGGAGCAAGTGTCTCAATTTGCTATGCCAGTATGAAGGTGGCTATGCCAACTAGCCTGATGCCCTGCTCCCGCAGTGACGGATAATCGTACTCTGGTTTCTCTTCATAACGTACAAGTCTTTCGCCTTTTACTAAAGACTTCCGTGGAGAGCAGCACTAATGAGTTGTTTCTATTTTTGACAGGCTTTACCTTTTCAGGTGAAGCCCTTTCTGTCTGTGCAAAAGAACTCTTGTTACTGTGCAGAGTGACTTCTCTGAGTAGAGTTGCCTTACTTGCTGCGACTGTGCCGATGTTCGAAGCTTGAGTGCAAAGTTGTTGCTTGAATGGTGCTCGCTGGAGCGTGCGGGAGTGCAAAGTTATACCATTTAAAAGGGCTGAAGAGTGCTCAGTGCTTAGCCAAAAGGCCGAGAAGCGATAACTGTCCACTGGTTCACGTCCGAGGGCCCTTCCTGGCACAATGCGCACTTGTAGCGGTGTTCTTTTTATGGCTATAGGTGGCCAGAGTGTCACTTTGCACCTCCGCCCACCCGCTGCACTTTTAAATGATATAACTTTGCACTCCTGCACGATCCAGGGAGCACTGCTGCTGCTTGGACCTTTTTTTCGTGTGACTCCTTCGTCCGAGCGAGCACAGAGGCGATGCTTCTTTGTGGCTGTGTCCTTGGCCTGCCGCCTCCAGCTGCAGCCTCTTGGGCTGTTGCTACTGCCATCTGGATCACAGCCACGGGGGAATCTGTTTGTGCCTTCTTACCAGCAAGTTTCTTGAGGTCCATATGGCGTCTTTGATGGCGGCCAGGATGAGCCACTGTTTGACAAATTCCTCTTTCCTGAGATTCTGATTTTGACTCACCCCATAAAGCACCAGTTGTGCTGACAGGACCTCTTTTGCTGGTAAGTACGGGAAATTTAAGGAGTCGGCTGTTGCCCACAAGTCCACAGCAGCACTGCACTCCCAGAAGAGATGCCTCACCGTCTCAGGCGCGCCACAACCTGGACGGGGGCAGGTGGCCGTCGCCGATATACCCCTGGAGTGCATGACATATCTGTCTGGCAGAATCTCGTGAGCCACCATCCATGACAAATCCCAAAGTCTGTTCGGAAGAGCTGAAAGGTTCACAATGCGCCAAACTGTTGAGGGCTCGCCAATAGTGAGCCCACGCACTGGACTCACTGGGGCCCGCTCCTGCACAACAGAGACCAAAGATGGTTTAAAAATGTCTTTATAAAAGCATAACTTTCTGTTAGATTAAAAGACACAGGTACTTTCAGGTCTGATGGTAAAAGTCGTAGTCTTCTCAAGTAGGCCCCCATCCAGAATCTTGCCATTGCAGCTGCCGCTGGGTTTTTGGATGGGTTAATTGCACACTTTAATTGGACAGAGGTAAAGAGACTTCCTAAAAACAATACAGATCTGGTACTGCTTTCCCTCCTTTCACTTTTGGCTTCTTCAGTACTTCCCTCCTCAACCTTTCCCATTTGGAGTTGAAACTTCATCAGAAGTGAAGAAATAAATGAATGCCTATCAACAAATGTGGGATCTAAACTCTAGTGCTTCCTCTAAAATAATTTCCTTTCTCAATTCAGAAATGTGTGTGTGTAAGTCACAACACCCGTGACAGCATAAAGACAGAACTGGCAAGCAACAGCAGAGGTAAAATAACTGTTTTGATAATTAAAATCTTGCCTTCTTGTAAGTCCTCTGAGTCCCCAAAACCCTAGTCGTTTCCTTATTTTCCCCACAATATCTGGCCAATTTGTTTTTCCTTTTCCTTCTGTATCAAATTTGATCCCTAGTATTTTTTGGTCTCTGTGGGCAATTGTCAGGGGGAGTCCAGTCACCTCTGATTCTGTCCATGATCCGTAAAATTTGGTTTGTGTCTTTTCTTTGTTTATTTTTGGCCCTGATCCCTTGGCGTACCAGTCAGTGACATCGAAAGTTCTATTTATAGATAAAATATCTGTACACAATATGTTAATGTCATCCATGTATAGGACACATTTAGCTACCAAGCCTGCACTGCCTGGGATTACAACTCCTTTAATCTCAAGATCTGTGCTAAAGGCTCGATGCAACACACATACAAGAGAGCAGATAATGGGCATCCTTGCCGAACACCGCACTTCACTTTCACTGCATCAGTCAGGTGACCATTTATGACGAACCTACTGCTTATATCTTGGTACAGTAATCCCACACATGTCGTCAGTCTTTGGGGGAAACCCACCTTTTGCAACACCTGAAAGAGATATTGATGCGAGACCCGATCAAAAGCTTTTTCAAAGTCTAAATTTAAGATGACAAGCCGGGTGTTTCTGTTTCTAGCGTAATCAATGATGTCTCGAATCAGTACGAGGCTGTTGGTGAGTTGTCTCCCTGAGATGGCACAAGCCCGGTCTGGGTGAATTACCTCCTCTAAAACAAAGGACATCCATGTCGCTAAAACCTTGCTAAAAAGTTTACAGTCAAAGTTTAAAAGTGTGATGGGCCTCCAATTCTTTAGGTCAGTCTTATAATTTTTTTTATAAAGTAGAGTCACTATTCCCACTCTAAATCTGTCAGGCAGTCGGTCGAGTTTTTCAAAATCTTTAAAAACATCTAAAATGTCTGATGAAAAAAGGTCCCAAAAGGTCAGATAGAATTCTGCAGGAAGCCCGTCTAAACCCGGAGCTCGACTTCTCTTAAAACCTGTTAGGCATTTTTTTAACTCTAAAGCAGTAAAATCCTGTGTCAAGTGTGCATTCTCTTTTACGGTTTTGTCAACGAATTTTAAAATTTCTGCCGATGTTTTCAAGTGCACTGGTTTCTCTTTCTACATGTTACTATAAAAGGTATGTACAGTTTCAATCATCTCTTGTGTGGATTTTGTTAAAAACCCATCTTCTCTTTTTAGATTTTGAATACACTCCTTTTTATTTATAACTTTCTTAAAAAAGTACCGTGTGCATTTTTCACCTTCCTCAATTTCCTGCTCCCTGCTTCTTGCAAAAATTCCTTTACTCTTTATTTCTGCTAAAACTGACATTTCCTTTTTGACATCTTTGATTTCTTCATTAAAGTCTATGCCACACTGATTTAGTTTAAAGTAGCGCTGTAAGCGTTTCTATAGTCCCATCATACATCTATTCTCTTTCCTTTTTTTACATTTACCTTGCTGTTTAAAAAAAGTCTGGGTCGTTTCCTTCACCATTTCCCACCATTGTGCATGTGTTTCGTAGAGGTCTTGAAGGGTCTGCCACTCTTTATAACATTCCTTGTACTGACTGACTATGATTTCATCCTCCAACAGGGAACAGTTGTGTTTCCACAGACCACTTCTTACCGTCACACCAGAAGGGGGTGAAAGGGTGCAGGAGAGCATAAGGTGGTCTGAAAAGAATCTAACATCAGTGGGTGGGCAATCTCTAGTAAAGAAATAATCAATGCGAGAGGCTCTGGTGCCATCATGACTAAACCAGGTGAAGCCCTCCTCTCTGGGATGCATGGTTTTAAAACAGTCAGTAAGCTTAAAATCCCTGCATATGCCCTGAAGTAAAATCGAAGTCTTATCCACTTTAAAATCTCCCCCTGCTCTTTTTCTATCTTTCCTGCTCAAGATACAGTTAAAATCCCCTCCTACAACTAAAGGTACTTGCCCTAGCATATAAAGCTGTGTATCTTCTAAAAGGTCATACCTGTCATTTTTTCCATTGAAACCATAAATATTTAAGAGGTTAAAGTCTTGCCCCATAAAATTCAAGTGTGCTAAAAGTGCCCGTCCGTCTCTCACCACTGTGCTACCTTTCACCAGAACATGCGGATTTTTAATTAGAATGGCCACACCATCATTTTTATTTTTATTTGAGCCACTCCATATCGATAAATGGGGCCACATTTCCTCCCATTGTCTATGGGTTTTTTTAAAAAGGTAGTCCACATTAATGTATTAAAAACACATCTGATTTTATGGAGTCTAAGAAGGATAAAATACTCTGGGCTCTTGTCTTTGATTTCACACTTCTCACATTTAGTGTTGAGAAGGTGAGAACCATTAAAAGGATAAAGGAAAGTAGGTATGTCATTTTCGTTTTTCTAAGTTATCAAAACAAATTACACACTCAGGTTATTACTTGGGAAACTAGTTCTTCCTTCATTTCTTTAGGTGAAAAGTGAGTAGGGTGATCTATATTTCCTTTTCTCTGACGTAATGTTGCATTTAACTTTGAGTCCCTGGGGGTTGATTGCAGAGCTAAAGATAAAAAGGAGACCTCATTTAGTGAGTCTAGGTTCTTCCACTGAAGAACTTTCTGAAAGGGACCTGACCCTTCCCCTCTTTTTTGATACCACTGGGGAATCAGAGGACAACTCAGATGCCGTCCTCTTCGGCTGTTGACCTTCGGGGAGGTGAGTATCTTCACTAGACTCACCTGTCTGCTCTTCCTCCTCATTTAGCGTAGCTCCACCCTCTGCCTGTGAATTCTCACAGACTTCAGCACTGAGTGGTGAGGCCTCTACAGGCTCCTCCCCTTTTTGCTCCTCACTTCCAATCCAAGCTTTTGGCGGGAAGTTTGAATTTATTGGGTCAACCTCTTCACTTTGTTCACCAACTGCCACCTCTGGTCCTTCTCTTTGTTGGCTTGACTGTGGCTTTACCGTCTTTAATTTGTTGGCAAAAGATTTAGGGCAATCTCTGAAGAGGTGATTTAATTCTCCACAGAGATTACATTTCCTGCCATTTGGACACTCTCCAAAAGTGTGCCCAATTTCTCTGCACTTCCCACATATCACCTTGGTACAAGCCTCAACCAAGTGCCCATGCTCACCGCACTTGCGGCAGAGCTTGGGCTGCCCCTGGGAGTGGATGTAACATCGGTTTTCGAGGTGGCCAGAGTGTCACTTTGCATCTCCGCCCACCCGCTGCACTGAGCACTCTTCAGCCCTTTTAAATGGTATAACTTTGCACTCCCGCACGCTCCAGCGAGCACCATTCAAGCAACAACTTTGCACTCCAGCTTCGAACATCGGCACAGTCGCAACAAGTAAGGCGACTCTACTCAGAGAAGTCACTCTGCACAGTAACAAGATTTCTTTTGCACAGACAGAAAGGAATTCGCCCGCAAAGGTAAAGCCTGCCAAAAATAGAAACAACTCATTAGTGCTACTCTCCACAGAAATCTTTAGTAAAAGGCGCAAGACTTGTACGTTATGAAGAGAAACCAGAGTACGATTATCCGTCACTGCGGGAGCAGGGCATCAGGCTAGTTGGCATAGCCTCATCATGGTGAGCTTTGCTCGGTTGAGACGCTTGCTCCCCCCCCTTGCTCCTCAGCTGACCAAGTCGGAACAATCGGGCCCTATTCGATGGCTGCCTTGTCTTTTACTCTGTGCAAAAGACAAGGCAGCAACAAAAACACCACAAGAACACCGTATTGAGGCTTTGTTCTGACCGCTCATTCGGTGTCACGTTTCTTTCAAGCAATTCTCCCGCTTAGCCCACACTCTGCTCGCTCCCAGAGCCATGTTAAAGTCTACTTCGCATTCACTCTCTTTTCTCAGCAGACTCTTGGGATTTTATCTATAAAATGAATTCCTTCACTCAAACTATGTTAAAACTGCTTTGTCCTTCATATTTACCATGTCTAGAAAGATTTAAACAAAAAAACCAACGTTGTACTTTGCAGTAAAAGAAAGAGCAAATCTAAAGTTTCAGGAATCCGAGAATAAGCTTTCTTTCATGAGTTCTTCACGATTTCGGATTTTGCTATAAAATGAATTCCTTCACTCAAACTAAATTAAAACTGCTAAACCGCTAATCTGTTACATGTAAGGCAGATGTCAAATTCACCGAAATAGGATCTAAGGGTATTTGGCCAATCGAGCTTTAGCAGCTTCGGTAAAAGAGTATAAGTTGAAGAGTTTGTGAATAAAGGTGTAAGCACACATAGTGAGCTCTAGGAAAATAGGCAGGGAGCAATGCCGGCTGGGGTATATGTTCTTGTATGTTGTCTGACTGTTTGATTTGAATGTGTTTTGTAAGTGTCCTGTTGAATGTTACATGTTTGGGCTTTGACACGCTTCACTGTGGTTGTTAACTTTGTGGTGTGTCCTGAAATGTTATATGTTTGGGCTGTGTGACATGCTTAATGCTTGTCAGTAGCTACCCACTTATTCATATATAGCAACTGACAACATAAGAAGTCCGGACATACTTTGATAGTAGTTGTAGAAGTAGCCTTATTGATAATAGATAAACTAATTCATAGTGATAGAACAGTAGATGAACAGGTGCCTGCACATGTCTCACGAAAATAAAATGGGTATATGATTGCTGACGGCAGAGCAATACTGCCAAACTTATGAGTTCTTGTGGCAAACTTGATTCAGGGTCTTGACGTGTATACGCTGTTTCGCTGACTTGATTGTCACAAGAAACAAAGTGTGTTTGATAAGATCCGACCATTTTATTACAGGAGGATCAGTATGTATGGATTCTGATGTGACTGATAAACCCATTCGTATCTTAAGCATAATCTAATACGTGAGACAACGCCCTGGCACACAATCAAAAAAAAAAAGAGAGAGCGGTTTTGTGTCCCCACAGTCCATAATGTAGAAAAGAGAGAAAAAAGCCTTTCTGATTTGGTGTGTGTGCTCACAGTGTAGAGTGTAGAGAAAAGAGAGAAAAGAAAGCCGTTTTGGTGTCACGGGTGTTGTGACTTACACACACAAATTTCTGAATTGAGAAAGGAAATTATTTCAGAGGAAGCACTAGAGTTTAGATCCCACATTTGTTGATAGGCATTCATTTATTTCTTCACTTCTGATGAAGTTTCAACAATAAACAGCAAACTTTGTATTATGAGAAAGAACCAGACTCATTCTTCAGGAATCCGAAAATAAACTCTATTTTACGAGTTATGCACGAATTCGGATTCTCCTATAAAACGAATTCCTTAACTTAAACCAAGTTAAGACTGCTTTGTCCTTCATATTTATTCATGTCTAATCAAGTTTCAACGATAAACAACGTTGTACTTTGTAGAATGAGAAAGAACTTCTTCAGCAATAAGCATCTCTCGACATATGACGAAGTACAGATTTTGCTAAAAAATTAATTCCTTCTATTCCTTCTTTATTTATCCACTTCAAATCAAGTTTCAACAATAAAAAAAATGTTGTAGTTTGAGAAAGAACAACTTAATCTTCAGCAATCAGTATAAAAAGAGGGTAAGAAAAGGTGCAAATGCCAACCATACATCACTAAAAGGTGGAGCGGAAATATTCGGCTGCAAGTAGGTGTGAATGTCCGACCATAATTTGTAAAAAGCGGGTAAGAAAAGGTTCGAATGCCTGACTGTATATTAACAAAAGATGGAGGAGAGGTCTTTGGATGAGAGTGGGTGAGAATTTCCAACCATAATCTATAAAATGCGGTGAAAAAAAAGGTGTGAATGCCCCATAGAACACTAAAAGGTGGAGCGGAAGTGTTCGGCTGCAAGAAGGTGTGAATGTCCGACTATATTTGGTGAAAAGCAGGTGAAGCAAGGTCTGAATGCCCAACCTTACATCATCAAAAGCGAGATCAGAGGTGTTTGGCTGCAAGAAGGCCATAGTTTGCCAAAAGCGGGTAAGGTGCGAATGACCGACTAAATATCAACAAAAGTGGATGCAAGTGGGTGTGAACATCCCACCATACAAGTATGGTGGAGAGGAAGCTGTGAATGGCCGACCATAGTAAAAAGCGGGCAACAAGTAGGTTTGAATGCCCAACCATACATCTTCAAAAGCAGGAGTGGATGTGTTCGGCTACAAGAAGGTTTGAATATCCGACCATAGTTTGTAAAAAGTGGGTAAGAAAAGGTTTGAATGCCCGAACATACACCATCAAAAGAGGGAGCGGAGGTGTTCCGCTGTAAGAAGGTGCAAGTTTGTAAAAAGCGGGTAAGAAAAGGTGTGAATGCCCGACGATGTATGATCAAAAGAGGGAGCGGAGGTTTTCGGCTGCAAGAAGGTCTGAATGTCCAACCACAATTTGTAAAAACCGGAGAAGAAAAGGCTGGAAAGCCCGACTATACACCATCAAAAGCGGGAGCGGAGGTGTTCAGCTGCAAGAAGGTCTGAATGTCCATCAATAATTGTTAGAAAATATGAACGAAAATTTTCGAATATCAAACCGCACATGATCATAAGCGGGAGAGGAGGTGTTCGGCTGCAAGAAGGTGTGAATGTCCTCCCATAATTCCTGAAAAATGGGTAAAAAAAGGTGCGAATGACAAACCATACATTATCAAAAGCAGGTGTGAATGTCAGATCATAATTTGCAAAAAGCTGATGAGAAAAGGTGAGAATGCCCGACTATACACCATCAAATGCGGGAGCGGAGGTGTTCGGCTCTGAGTAGGTGTGATTGTCCGACCATAATTGCTGAAAAATGTGTTAGAAAAGGTAAGAATGCCGGTTCATACATCATCAAAAGCGAGAGAGGTGGTGTTCGGCTGCAAGTAGGTGTGAATGTCCAGCCATAATTACTCACAAACGGGTAAGAAAAGGTAGCATTGCCAGACCATACATGATCAAAACAGGGAGCGGAGGTGATTCAGCTGCAAGAAGGTGTGAATGTCAAACTAAAGTTCAAATATATTAACAAAAGCAGGAGGAGAGGTCTTCGGATGAGAGTGTATGAGAATTTCCAACAATAATCTATAAAATGCGGTGAAAAAAAAGGTGTGATAGAACACTAAAAGGTGGAGCGGAAGTGTTCGGCTGCAAGAAGGTGTGAATGTCCGACCATAATTGCTGAAAAATGTGTTAGAAAAGGTAAGAATGCCGGAGCATACATCATCAAAAGCGGGAGAGGTGGTGTTCGGCTGCAAAAAGGTGTGAATGTTCGACTAAAGTTTGTAAAAAGCGGGTAAGACAAGGTGCGAATGCCTGACAATGTATGATCAAAAGCAGGAGCGGAGGTGTTCAGCTGCAAGAAGGTCTAAATGTCCATCAATAATTGCTAGAAAACATGAAAGAAAATTTTCGAAAATCAAACCGCAAATGATCATAACTGGGAGAGGAGGTGTTCAGCTGCAAGAAGGTTTGAATGTCAACACATAAATCCTGAAAAATGGGTAAAAAAAGGTGCGAATGCCCAACCATACATCATCAAAAGCAGGAGTGGATGTGTTCGGCTACAAGAAGGTGTGAATGTCCGACCAAAGTTTGTAAAAAGTAGTTAAGAAAAGGTTCGAATATCCAACCAAACATAATCAAAAGCGGGAGCAGAGCTGTTCAACTGCAAGTAGGTGTGAATGTCAGATCATAATTTGCAAAAAGCTGATGAGAAAGGGTGAGAATGCCCGACTATACACCATCAAATGCGGGAGCGGAGTTTTTCGGCTGTGAGTAGGTGTGAATCTCCGACCATAATTGCTGAAAAATGTGTTAGAAAAGGTAAGAATGCCGGTCCATACATCATCAAAAGCGAGAGAGGTGGTGTTCGGCTGCAAGTAGGTGTGAATGTCCAGCCATAATTACTCACAAACGGGTAAGAAAAGGTTGTATTGCCAGACCATACATGATCAAAACAGGGAGCGGAGGTGGTTCAGCTGCAAGAAGGTGTGAATGTCCGACTAAAGTTCAAATATATTAACAAAAGCAGGAGGAAAGGTCTTCGGACGAGAGTGTATGAGAATTTCCAACAATAATCTATAAAATGCGGTGAAAAAAAAGGTGTGATAGAACACTAAAAGGTGGAGCGGAAGTGTTCGGCTGCAAGAAGGTGTGAATGTCCGACCATAATTGCTGAAAAATGTGTTAGAAAAGGTAAGAATGCCGGACCATACATCATCAAAAGCGGGAGAGGTGGTGTTCGGCTGCAAAAAGGTGTGAATGTCCAGCCATAATTACTCACAAACGGGTAAGAAAAGGTAGCATTGCCAGACCATACATGATCAAAACAGGGAGCGGAGGTGGTTCAGCTGCAAGAAGGTGTGAATGTCCGACTAAAGTTCAAATATATTAACAAAAGCGGGAGGAGAGGTCTTCGGATGAGAGTGGGTGAGAATTTCAAACCATAATCTATAAAATGCGGTGAAAAAAAAGGTGTGATAGAACACTAAAAGGTGGAGCGGAAGTGTTCGGCTGCAAGAAGGTGTGAATGTCCGACAATATTTGGTGAAAAGCAGGTGAAGCAAGGTCTGAATGCCCAACCTTACATCATCAAAAGCGAGATCAGAGGTGTTTGGCTGCAAGAAGGTCATAGTTTGCCAAAAGCGGGTAAGGTGCGAATGACCGACTAAATATTAACAAAAGTGGGGGCGGAGGTCTTCGGATGCAAGTGGGTGTGAATATCCCACCATACAAGTATGGTGGAGAGGAATCTGTGAATAGCCGACCATAGTTTGCAAAAAGCCGGTGAGAAAAGGTGCGAATGTCCAACCATACATGATCAAAACAGGGAGCGGAGGTGTTTGGATGCGACAAGGTGTGAATGTCCACCCATAATTAATGAAAAGTGGGAAACAAGTAGGTTTGAATGCCCAACCACACATCATCAAAAGCAGGAGTGGATGTGTTCGGCTACAAGAAGGTTTGAATGTCCGACCATAGTTGGTAAAAAGCGGGTAAGAAAAGGTTAAAATACCCGACTGTACACAATCAATAACGGGAGCGGATGTGTTCGGCTAAGAAAAGGTGTATTAAGGAAAGGTTCGAATATCCAACCAAACATCAAAAGCGGGAGCAGAGCTGTTCGACTGCAAGTAGGTGTGAATGTCCGACCAAAGTTTGTAAAAAGCAGTTAAGAAAAGGTTCGAATGTCCAACCAAACATAATCAAAAGCGGGAGCAGAGCTGGTCGACTGCAAGTAGGTGTGAATGTCATATCATATTTTGCAAAAAGCTGATGAGAAAGGGTGAGAATGCCCGACTATACACCATCAAATGCGGGAGCGGAGTGTTTCGGCTGTGAGTAGGTGTGAATCTCCGACCATAATTGCTGAAAAATGTGTTAGAAAAGGTAAGAATGCCTCTCAAAAAGCGAGAGAGGTGGTGTTCGGCTGCAAGTAGGTGTGAATGTCCAGCCATAATTACTCACAAACGGGTAAGAAAAGGTAGTATTGCCAGACCATTCATGATCAAAACAGGGAGCGGAGGTGGTTCAGCTGCAAGAAGGTGTGAATGTCCATCAATAATTGCTTTAAAACATGAAAGATAATTTTCGAATATCAAACCGCACATGATCATAAGCGGGAGAGGAAGTGTTCGGCTGCAAGAAGGTGTGAATGTCCTTCCATAATTCCTAAAAAATGGGTAAAAAAAGGAGCGAATGCCAATCCATAAATTTATCAAAAGCAGGTGTGAATGTCTGAGCATAATTGCTGAAAAATGTGTTAGAAAAGGTAAGAATGCCGGACCATACATCATCAAAAGCGGGAGAGGTGGTGTTCGGCTGCAAAAAGGTGTGAATGTTCGACTAAAGTTTGTAAAAAGCGGGTAAGACAAGGTGCGAATGCCTGACAATGTATGATCAAAAGCAGGAGCGGAGGTGTTCAGCTGCAAGAAGTTGTGAATGTCCACCCATAATTCCTGAAAAATGGGTAAAAAAAAGGTTCGAATATCCAACCAAACATAATCAATAGCGGGAGCAGAGCTGTTCAACTGCAAGTAGGTGTGAATGTCAGATCATAATTTGCAAAAAGCTGATGAGAAAGGGTGAGAATGCCCGACTGTACACCATCAAATGCGGGAGCGGGGTTGTTCGGCTGTGAGTAGGTGTGAATCTCCGACCATAATTGCTGAAAAATGTGTTAGAAAAGGTAAGAATGCCTCTCAAAAAGCGAGAGAGGTGGTGTTCGGCTGCAAGTAGGTGTGAATGTCCAGCCATAATTACTCACAAACGGGTAAGAAAAGGTAGTATTGCCAGACCATTCATGATCAAAACAGGGAGCGGAGGTGGTTCAGCTGCAAGAAGGTGTGAATGTCCATCAATAATTGCTTTAAAACATGAAAGATAATTTTCGAATATCAAACCGCACATGATCATGAGCGGGAGAGGAAGTGTTCGGCTGCAAGAAGGTGTGAATGTCCTTCCATAATTCCTAAAAAATGGGTAAAAAAAGGAGCGAATGCCAATCCATAAATTTATCAAAAGCAGGTGTGAATGTCTGAGCATAATTGCTGAAAAATGTGTTAGAAAAGGTAAGAATGCCGGACCATACATCATCAAAAGCGGGAGAGGTGGTGTTCGGCTGCAAAAAGGTGTGAATGTTCGACTAAAGTTTGTAAAAAGCGGGTAAGACAAGGTGCGAATGCCTGACAATGTATGATCAAAAGCAGGAGCTGAGGTGTTCAGCTGCAAGAAGGTCTAAATGTCCATCAATAATTGCTAGAAAACATGAAAGAAAATTTTCGAAAATCAAACCGCAAATGATCATAAGTGGGAGAGGAGGTGTTCAGCTGCAAAAAGGTGTGAATGTCCACCCATAATTCCTGAAAAATGGGTAAAAAATAGGTGCGAATGCCCAACCATACATCATCAAAAGCAGGAGTGGATGTGTTCGGCTACAAGAAGGTGTGAAAGTCCGACCGTGGTTTGTAAAAAGCGGGTAAGAAAAGGTGCGAATGCCCGACAATGTATGATCAAAAGAGGGAGCGGAGGTGTTCGGCTGCAAGAAGGTGTGAACGTCCGACCAAAGTTTGTAAAAAGCAGTTAAGAAAAGGTTTGAATATCCAACCACACATAATCAAAAGCGGGAGCAGAGCTGTTCGACTGCAAGTACGTGTGAATGTCAGATCATAATTTGTAAAAAGCTGATGAGAAAGGGTTAGAATGCCCGACTATACACCATCAAATGCGGGAGCGGAAGTGTTCGGCTGTGAGTAGGTGTGAATCTCCGACCATAATTGCTGATAAATGTGTTAGAAAAGACTAGAATGCCGGACCATACATCATCAAAAGCGGGAGAATTTGTGTTTGGCTGCAAGTAGGTGTGAATGTCCAGCCATAATTACTCACAAACGGGTAAGAAAAGGTTGTATTGCCAGACCATACATGATCAAAACAGGGAGCGGAGGTGGTTCAGCTGCAAAGTGTAAATTTCTGACTAAAGTTTTTAAAAAGCGGGTAAGACAAGGTGCGAATGCCCGACAATGTATGATCAAAAGTGGGAGCGGAGGTTTTCGGCTGCAAGGTCTGAATGTCCAACCATAGTTGGTAAAAAGCGGGTAAGAAAAGGTTAAAATACCCGACTGTACACAATCAAAAGACGGAGAGGAGTTGTTCAGCTAAGAGGTGTGAAAGTCCGACCATGGTTTGTAAAAAGCGAGTAAGAAAAGGTTCGTATGCCCGAATATACACCATCAAAAGAGGGAGTGGAGGTGTTCGGCTGCAAGAAGGTGTGATTGTCCGACCAAAGTTTGTAAAAAGCAGTTAAGAAATGGTTTGAATATCTAACCAAACATAATAAAAAGCGGGAGCAGAGCTGTTCGACTGCAAGTACGTGTGAATGTCAGATCATAATTTGCAAAAAGCTGATGAGAAAGGGTGAGAAGTCCAAACTTTACAACATCAAATGCGGTAGCGGAGTTGTTCGGCTGTAAGTAGGTGTGAATCTCCGACCATAATTGCTGAAAAATGTGTTAGAAAAGGTAAGAATGCCGGTCCATACATCATCAAAAGCGGGAGAGTTGGTGTTCGGCTGCAAGTAGGTGTGAATGTCCATTCATAATTACTCACACACGGGTAAGAAAAGGTAGTATTGCCAGACCATACATGATCAAAACAGGGAGCGGAGTAGGTGCAGCTGCAAGAAGGTGTGAATGTCCGACTAAAGTTTGTAAAAAGCGGGTAAGACAAAGTGCGAATGCCAGACAATGTATGATCAAAAGAGGGAGAGGAGGTGTTCGGCTGCAAGAAGGTCTGAATGTCCAACCATAATTTGTAAAAACCGGGAAGAAAAGAATCGAAAGCCCGACTATACACCATCAAAAGCGGGAGCAGAGGGGTTCAGCTGCAAGAAGGTCTGCATGTCCATCAATAATTGCTTTAAAACATGAAAGAAAATTTTCGAATATCAAACCGCACATGATCACAAGCGGGAAAGGAGGTATTCGGCTGCAAGAAGGTGTGAATGTCCTCCCATAATTCCTGAAAAATGGGTAAAAAAAGGTGCGAATGCCCAACCATACATTATCAAAACAGGGAGCGGAGATGGTTCAGCTTCAAGGTGTAAATTTCTGACTAAAGTTTTTAAAAAGCGGTTTAAAAACTGATTTGTCCTTCATATGTACCCATTTCTACATATATTTCAAGCATAAACTTCTTCATATTACCCTGAATGAGAAAGAACCACACTTGTGATAAGGCCATACACCCCTTTTGAGGAGTTCTGCATGATTTGGGATTTTATCTATAAAATGAATTCCTTCACTCAAACTATGTTAAAACGGCTATTACCTTAATATTTATCAATGTCTAGATAGATTTAAAAAAAAAAACAACGTTGTAATTTGCAGTAAAAGAAAGAGCAGATCAAAAGTTTTAGGAATCCGAGAATAAGCTTATTTTCATGAGTTCTGCACGATTTGGGATTTTACTATAAAATGAATTCCTTCACTCAAACCGAGTGAAAACTGATTTTACCTTCATATTTATGAATGTCTAGATCGACTTCAACAAAGAACAACATTGTATTTTGCAGTAGAAGAAGTTGAAATTGATCTAGACATTGATAAATATGAAGTTCAAAGCAGTTTCTACTTGGTTTGAGTGAAGGAATGAATTTTATAGCAAAATCGGAATCCTGCACTCCTCAAAAGGAACGTATTGCTCAACCAAAGGGATGCTTCTTTCTCATTCAGGGTAATATGAGGAACTTTATGCTTGATAAATTTTTAGACATGGATAATTATGAAGGACAAAGCAATTTTAACTTGGTTTGAGCAAAGCAATTAATTTACAGGAAAATCCGAAATCGTGCAGAACTCATGAAAGCAAGCTTTTTCTCGGATTCCTGATCCTCCAGTGTTGCTGTTTCCTATACTGTAAAATACAACGTTATTCTTTGTTGAAATTGATCTAGGCATTGATAAATATGTAGGACAAAGCAGTTTTCACTTGGTTTGAGTGAAGGAATTAATTTTATACATAAAATCCCAAATCGTGCAGAACTCATGAAAATAAGCTTATTCTCGGATTCCTAAAACTTTTGATCTGCTCTTTCTTTTACTGCAAATTACAACGTTTTTTTTTTTTTTAAATCTATCTAGACATTGATAAATATTAAGGTAAAAGCCGTTTTAACATAGTTTGAGTGAAGGAATTCATTTTATAGATAAAATCCCAAATCATGCAGAACTCCTCAAAAGGGGCGTATGGCCTTATCACAAGTGTGGTTCTTTCTCATTCAGGGTAATATGAGGAAGTTTATGCTTGAAATATATGTAGAAATGGGTACATATGAAGGACAAAGCAGTTTTAAATTAGTTTGAGTGAAGGAATTTATTTTATAGCAAAATCCGAAATCGTTCAGAACTCATGAAAGCAAGCTTATACTCGGATTCCTGATCCTTCAGTGCTGCTCTTTCTTCTACTGCAAAATACAACGTTGTTCTTTGTTTAAGTCGATGTAGACATTGATAAATATGTAGGACAAAGCAGTTTTCACTTGGTTTGAGTGAAGGAATTAATTTTATACATAAAATCCCAAATCATGCAGAACGTATGAAAAGAAGCTTATTCTCGGATTCCTGATCCTTCAGTGTTGCTCTTTCTTCTACTGCAAAATACACTGTTGTTATTTATTGAAGTCGATCTAGACATTGATAAATATGAAGGACAAAGCAGTTTTCACTTGGTTTGAGTGAAGGAATTAATTTTATACATAAAATCCCAAATCGTGCAGAACTCATGAAAATAAGCTTATTCTCGGATTCCTAAAACTTTTGATCTGCTCTTTCTTTTACTGCAAATTACAACGTTTTTTTTTTTTAAAATCTATCTAGACATTGATAAATATTAAGGTAAAAGCCGTTTTAACATAGTTTGAGTGAAGGAATTCATTTTATAGATAAAATCCCAAATCATGCAGAACTCCTCAAAAGGGGCGTATGGCTTGATCACAAGTATGGTTCTTTCTCATTCACGGTAATATGAGGAAGTTTATGCTTGAAATATATGTAGAAATGGGTACATATGAAGGACAAAGCAGTTTTAACTTAGTTTGAGTGAAAGAATTTATTTTATAGCAAAATCCGAAATCGTGCAGAACTCATGAAAGCAAGCTTATACTCGGATTCCTGAAACTTTAGATTTGTTCTTTCTTTTACTGCAAAGTACAACATTGTTTTTTGTGGAAATCTATCTAGACATTGATAAATACCAGCCGAACATCTCTGCTGTCGCTTTTGATAATTTATGGTTGGGCATTCTTACCTTTTCTTACCCGCATTTTATAAATTTTGATCCGACATTCACACCTACTTGCAGTCGAACACCTTCTCTCCCGCTTTTGATGATGTATGGTTGGGCATTTGCACCTTTTTTTACCCATTTTTCAGTAATTATTGATGGACATTCAGCCCTTCTTACAGCCGAAAACCTCCGCTGCCGCTTTTGATGGTTTATCGTCTGGCTTTCGAGCCTTTTCTTCCCCGGTTTTTACAAATTATGGTTGGACATTCAGACCTTGCAGCCGAAAACCTCCGCTCCCTGTTTTGATCATGTTTGGTCTGGCAATACTTCCTTTTCTTACCTGTTTTTGAGTAATTATGGCTGGACATTCACATCTTCTTGCAGCTGAACACCTCTCCCGCTTTTGATGATGAATGGTCCGGCATTCTTACCTTTTCTAACACATTTTTCAGCAATTATGGTCGGACATTCACACCTACTCACAGCCGACCAACTCCGCTCCCGCATTTGATGGTGTATAGTGAGGACTTCTCACCCTTTCTCATCAGCTTTTTGCAAATTATGATCTGACATTCACACCTACTTGCAGTCGAACAGCTCTGCTCCCGCTTTTGATTATGTTGGTTGGATATTCGAAACTTTTCTTAACTGCTTTTTACAAACTTTTGTCGGACGTTCACACCTTCTTGCAGCTGAACACCTCCGCTTCCACTTTTGATGGTGTACATTCGGGCATACAAACCTTTTCTTACCCGCTTTTTGCAAACCTTGGTCAAACTTTCACACTTTGTTGCTGAACAACTCCGCTCCCTCTTTTGATTGTGTACAGTCGGGTATTTTCACCTTTTCTTACCCGCTTTTTACCAACTATGGTCCAGCATTCAAACCTTCTTGTAGCCGAACACATCCACTCCTGCTTTTGATGATGTATGGTTGGGCATTCGCACCTTTTCTTATCCATTTTTCAGTAATTATGGGTGGACATTCACACCTTCTTGCAGCTGAACACCTCCTCTCCCGCTTATGATCATGTGCGGTTTGACATTCGAAAATTTTCTTTCATGTTTTCTAGCAATTATGGGTGGACATTCAGACTTTCTTGCAGCCAAAAACCTCCGCTCCCTCTTTCTAGCATACATTGTCGGGCATTCGCACCTTTTCGTACCCGCTATTTAAAAGCCATGGTCAGACTTTCACACCTTTTAGTAGCCTAACAACTCCGCTCCCGCTATTAATTGTGTAGAGTCGGGTATTGTAACCTTTTCTTACCCTCTTTTTACCAACTATGGTCAGACATTCACACCTTCTTACAGCGGAACACCTCCGCTCCCTCTTTTGATGGTGTATATTCGGGCATTCGAACCTATTCTTACCCCCTTTTTACAAACTATGCTCGGAGATTCACACCTACTCACAGCCGAACAACTCCGCTCCCGCATTTGAGGGTGTATAGTCGGGCATTCTCACCCTTTCTCATCAGCTTTTTGCAAATTATGATCTGACATTCACACCTACTTGCAGTCGAACAGCTCTGCTTCCGCTTTTGATTTTGTTTGGTTGGATATTCGAACCTTTTCTTAAATGCTTTTTACAAACTTTGGTCGGACATTCACACCTTTTTGTAGCCGGACACATCCACTCCTGCTTTTGATGATGTATGGTTGGGCATTCGCACCTTTTTTTTACCCATTTTTCAGGAATTATGGGTGGACATTCAAACCATCTTGCAGCTGAACACCTCCTCTCCCACTTATGATCATTGGCGGTTTGATTTTCGAAAATTTTCTTTCATGTTTTCTAGCAATTATTGATGGACATTTAGACCTTCTTGCAGCTGAACACCTCCGCTCCTGCTTTTGATCATACATTGTCAGGCATTCGCACCTTGTCTTACCCGCTTTTTACAAACTTTAGTCGAACATTCACACCTTTTTGCAGCCGAACACCACCTCTCCCGCTTTTGATGATGTATGGTCCGGCATTCTTACCTTTTCTAACACATTTTTCAGCAATTATGGTCGGACATTCACACCTTCTTGCAGCCGAACACTTCCGCTCCACCTTTTAGTGTCCTATCACACCTTTTTTTTCACCGCATTTTATAGATTATGGTTGGAAATTCTCAACCACTCTCATCCGAAGACCTCTCCTCCCGCTTTTGTTAATATATTTAAACTTTAGTCGGACATTCACACCTTCTTGCAGCTGAACCACCTCCGCTCCCTGTTTTGATCATGTATGGTCTGGCAATAGTATCTTGTCTTACACGCTTGTTATAAACTTTAGTCGCACATTCACACCTACTTGCAGCCGTACACCACCTCTCCCGCTTTTGATGATGTATGGACCGACATTCTTACCTTTTCTAACACATTTTTCAGGAATTATGGTCGGAGATTTACACCTACTCACAGCCGAACAACTCCGCTCCCGCATTTGATTGTGTATAGTCGGGCATTCTCACCCTTTCTCATCAGCTTTTTGCAAATTATGATCTGACATTCACACCTACTTGCAGTCGAACAGCTCTGCTCCCGCTTTTGATTATGTTTGGTTGGATATTCAAACCTTTTCTTAACTGCTTTTTACAAACTTTGGTTGGACGTTCATGTCTTCTTGAAGCCGAACACCTCCGCTTCCACTTTTGATGGTGTATATCCGGGCATACGAGCCTTTTCTCACCCGCTTTTTACAAACCATGGTCGGACTTTCACACCTTCTTGTAGCTGAACAACTCCGCTCCCACTATTGATTGTGTACAGTCGGGTATTTTCACCTTTTTTTATCCGCTTTTTACCAACTATGGTCGGACATTCACACCTTCTTGCAGCCGAAAACCTCCGCTCCCTCTTTTGATCATACATTGTTGGGCATTCACACCTTTTCTTACCCGCTTTTTACAAACTTGCACCTTCTTACAGCGGAACACCTCCGCTCCCTCTTTTGATGGTGTACGTTCGGGCATTCAAACCTTTTCTTACTCACTTTTTACAAACTATGGTCGGATATTCAAACCTTCTTGTAGCCGAACACATCCACTCCTGCTTTTGATGATGTATGGTTGGGCATTCGAACCTACTTGTTGCCTGCTTTTTACTATGGTCGGCCATTCACAGCTTCCTCTCCACCATACTTGTATGGTGGGATGTTCACACCCACTTGCATCCACTTTTGTTGATATTTAGTCGGTCATTCGCACCTTACCCGCTTTTGGCCAACTATGGCCTTCTTGCAGCCAAACACCTCTGATCTCGCTTTTGATGATGTAAGGTTGGGCATTCAGACCTTGCTTCACCTGCTTTTCACCAAATATAGTCGGACATTCACACCTTCTTGCAGCCGAACACTTCCGCTCCACCTTTTAGTGTTCTATGGGGCATTCACACCTTTTTTTTCACCGCATCTTATAGATTATGGTTGGAAATTCTCACCCACTCTCATCCAAAGACCTCTCCTCCCGCTTTTGTTAATATACAGTCAGGCATTCGAACCTTTTCTTACCCGCTTTTTACAAATTATGGTCGGACATTCACACCTACTTGCAGCCAATATTTCCGCTCCACCTTTTAGTGATGTGTGGTTGGCATTTGCACCTTTTCTTACCCTCTTTTTATACTGATTGCTGAAGATTAAGTTGTTCTTTCTCAAACTACAAAATTTTTTTTATTGTTGAAACTTGATTTGAAGTGGATAAATAAAGAGGACAAACAGTTTTAAGTCAGGCTGATAGAAGGAATTAATTTTTTAGCAAAATCTGTACTTCGTCATATGTCGAGAGATGCTTATTGCTGAAGAAGTTCTTTCTCATTCTACAAAGTACAATGTTGTTTATCGTTGAAACTTGATTAGACATGAATAAATATGAAGGACAAAGCAGTCTTAACTTGGTTTAAGTTAAGGAATTCGTTTTATAGGAGAATCCGAATTCGTGCATAACTCGTAAAATAGAGCTTATTTTCGGATTCCTGAAGAATGAGTCTGGTTCTTTCTCATAATACAAAGTTTGTTGTTTATTGTTGAAACTTCATCAGAAGTGAAGAAATAAATTAATGCGTATCAACAAATGTGGGATCTAAACTCTAGTGCTTCCTCTAAAATAATTTCCATCCATCCATCATCTGCCGCTTATCCGGGGGTCGGGTCGCGGGGGCAGCAGCTTGAGTAGAGAAACCCAGACGTCTCTGTCCCCGGCCACTTCCTCCAGCTCTTCCGGGGGGACCCCGAGGCGTTCCCAGGCCAGCCGAGAGACATAGTCTCTCCAGCGTGTCCTGGGTCTTTCCCGGGGTCTCCTCCCAGTGGGACGTGCCCGGAACACCTCCCCAGGGAGGCGCCCAGGGGGCATCCTAACCAGATGCCCGAGCCACCTCATCTGACTCCTCTCAATGCGGAGGAGCAGCGGTTCTACTCCGAGCCCCTCCCGGATGACTGAGCTTCTCACCCTATCTCTAAGGGAGAGCCCAGACACCCTGCGGAGGAAACCCATTTCGGCCGCTTGTATTCGCGATCTCGTTCTTTCGGTCACTACCCACAACTCGTGACCATAGGTGAGGATGGGAACGTAGATTGACCAGTAAGCAGAGAGCTTCGCCTTCTGGCTCAGCTCCCTCTTCACAACGACGGGTCGGTGCAGAGCCCGCAACACTGCAGACGCCGCACCGATCCGCCCGTCAATCTCCCGCTCCATTCGTCCCTCACTCGTGAACAAGACCCCGAGATACTTGAACTCCTCCACTTGGGGAAGGATCTCATTCCCGACTCTTCAACTTATACTCTTTTACCGAAGCTGCTACAGCTCGATTGGCCGAATACCCTTAGATCCTATTTCGGTGAATTTGACATCTGCCTTACATGTAACAGATTAGCGGTTTAGCAGTTTTAATTTAGTTTGAGTGAAGGAATTCATTTTATAGCAAAATCCGAAATCGTGAAGAACTCATGAAAGTAAGCTTATTCTCGGATTCCTGAAACTTTAGATTTGCTCTTTCTTTTACTGCAAAGTACAACGTTGGTTTTTTTTTTTGACAGTTTTAACATAGTTTGAGTGAAGGAATTCATTTTATAGATAAAATCCCAAGAGTCTGCTGAGAAAAGAGAGTGAATGCGAAGTAGACTTTAACACGGCTCTGGGAGCGAGCAGAGTGTGGGATAAGCGGGAGAATTGCTTGAAAGAAACGCGACACCGAATGAGCGGTCAGAACAAAGCCTCAATACGGTGTTCCCGTGGTGTTTTTGTTGCTGCCTTGTCTTTTGCACAGAGTAAAATACAAGGCAGCCATCGAATAGGGCCCGATTGTTCCTACTTGGTCAGCCGAGGAGCAAGGGGGGGGAGAAAGCGTCTCAATCAAGCAAAGCTCACCATGGGGAAGGTGGCTATGCCAACTAGCCTGATGCCCTGCTCCCGCAGTGACGGATAATCGTACTCTGGTTTCTCTTCATAACGTACAACTCTTTCGCCTTTTATTAAAGACTTCCGTGGAGAGCAGCACTAATGAGTTGTTTCTATTTTTGGCAGGCTTTACCTTTGCGGGTGAAGCCCTTTCTGTCTGTGCAAAAAAAATCTTGTTACTGTGCAGAGTGACTTCTCTGAGTAGAGTCGCCTTACCTGTTGCGACTGTGCCGATGTTTGAAGCTGGAGTGCAAAGGTGTTGCTTGAATGGTGCTTGCTGGAGCGTGCGGGAGTGCAAAGTTATACCATTTAAAAGGGCTGAAGAGTGCTCATTGCAGCGGGTGGGCCATAGTAAAAAGCGGTTGAGAAAAGGTACGAATGTCAAACCATACATGGTCAAAATAGGGAGCGGAGGTGTTTGGCCACGACAAGGTGTGAATGTCCACCCATAATTAATGAAAAGCGGGCAACGAGTAGGTTCGAATGCCCAACCATACATAATCAAAAGCAGGAGTGGATGTGTTCGGCTACAAGAAGGTTTGAATGTCTGACCATAGCTTGTAAAAAGCGGGTAAGAAAAGGTTCGAATGCCCGAACATACACCATCAAAGGAGGGAGCGGAGGTGTTCCGCTGTAAGAAGGTGTGAATGTCCGACCATAGTTGGTAAAAAGCGGGTAAGAAAAGGTTAAAATACCCGACTGTACACAATCTATAGCGGGAGCGGAGTTATTCGGCTACTAAAAGGTGTGAAAGTCCGACCATGGTTTGTAAAAAGCGGGTAAGAAAAGGTTCGAATGCCCGACAATGTATGATCAAAAGAGGGAGCAGAGGTTTTCGGCTGAAAGAAGGTCTGAATGTCCAACCATAATTTGTAAAAACTGGGGAAGAAAAGGCTCGAAAGCCCGACTATACACGATCAACAGCTGGAGCGGAGGTGTTCAGCTGCAAGAAGGTCTGAATGTCCATCAATAATTGCTAGAAAACATGAAAGAGAATTTTCGAATATCAAACCAAACATGATCGTAAGCGGGAGAGGAGGTGTTCAGCTGCAAGAAGGTGTGAATGTCCACCGATAATTACTGAAAAATGGGTAAGAAAAGTTGCGAATGCCCAACCATACATCATCAAAAGCAGGAGTGGATGTGTTCGGCTACAAGAAGGTTTGAATGTCCAACCATAGTTTGTAAAAAGCGGGTAAGAAAAGGTTCGAATGCCCGAACATACACCGTCAAAAGAGGGAGAAGAGGTATTCCGCTGTAAGAAGGTGTGAATGTCCGACCATAGTTGGTAAAAAGCGGATAAAAAAAGGTGAAAATACCCGACTGTACACAATCAATAGTGGGAGCGGAGTTGTTCAGCTACAAGAAGGTGTGAAAGTCCGACCATGGTTTGTAAAAAGCGGGTGAGAAAAGGCTCGTATGCCCGGACATACACCATCAAAAGCGGAAGCGGAGGTGTTCGGCTTCAAGAAGACATGAACGTCCAACCAAAGTTTGTAAAAAGCAGTTAAGAAAAGGTTTGAATATCCAACCAAACATAATCAAAAGCGAGAGCAGAGCTGTTCGACTGCAAGTAGGTGTGAAAGTCAGATCATAATTTGCAAAAAGCTGATGAGAAAGGGTGAGAATGCCCGACTAGAATGCCCGACTCATGTAGTGAAGCGCTTTGAGTGGTCAGCTAGACTAGAAAAGCGCTGTACAAGTACAAGTCCATTTACCATTTACCATTATACACAATCAAATGCGGGAGCGGAGTTGTTCGGCTGTGAGTAGGTGTAAATCTCCGACCATAATTGCTGAAAAATGTGTTAGAAAAGGTAAGAATGCCGGTCCATACATCATCAAAAGCGGGAGAATTTGTGTTCGGCTGCAAGTAGGTGTGAATGTGCGACTAAAGTTTATAACAAGCGTGTAAGACAAGATACTATTGCCAGACCATACATGATCAAAACAGGGAGCGGAGGTGGTTCAGCTGCAAGAAGGTGTGAATGTGCGACTAAAGTTTATAAGAAGCGGGTAAGACAAGGTGCGAATGCCCGACAATGTATGATCAAAAGAGGGAGCGGAGGTTTTCGGCTGCAAGGTCTGAATGTCCAACCATAATTTGTAAAAACCAGGGAAGAAAAGGCTCGAAAGCCCGACTATACACCATCAAAAGCGGGAGCGGAGGTGTTAAGCTGCAAGTAGGTGTGAATGTCAGATCATAATTTGCAAAAAGCTGATGAGAAAGGGTGAGAATGTCCGACTGTACACCATCAAATTTGGGAGCGGAGGTGTTCGGCTGTGAGTAAGTGTGAATGTCCGACCATAATTGCTGAAAAATGTGTTAGAAAAGTAAGAATGCAGGACAATTCATCATCAAAAGCAGGAGAGGTGTTTGGCTGCAAGAACCTGTGAATGTCCAGCCATAATTACTCACAAACGGGTAAGAAAAGGTAGTATTGCCACACCATACATGATCAAAACAGGGAGCGGAGATGGTTCAGCTGCAAGGTGTGAATGTCTGACTAAAGTTTGTAAAAAGCGGGTAAGACAAGGTGCGAATGCCTGACAATGTATGATCAAAAGAGGGAGCGGAGGTTTTCGGCTGCAAGGTCTGAATGTCCAACCATAATTTGTAAAAACCGGGGAAGAAAAGGCTCGAAAGCCCGACTATACACCATCAAAAGCGGGAGCGGAGGTGTTTAGCTGCAAGAAAGTCTGAATGTCCACCAATAATTACTGAAAAATGGTTAAGAAAAGGTGCGAATGCCCAACCATACATCATCAAAAGCAGGAGTGGATGTGTTCGGCTACAAGAAGGTGTGAACGTCCAACCAAAGTTTTTTAAAAAGCAGTTAAGAAAAGGTTCGAATATCCAACCAAACATAATCAAAAGTGGGAGCAGAGCTGTTCGACTTCAAGTAGGTGTGAATGTCAGATCATAATTTGCAAAAAGCTGATGAGAAAGGATGAGAATGCCCGACTATACACCATCAAATGCGGGAGCGGAGTTGTTCGGTGGTGAGTAGGTGTGAATCTCCAACCATAATTGCTGAAAAATGTGTTAGAAAAGGTAAGAATGCCAGTCCATACATCATCAAAACAGGGAGCGGAGGTGGTTCAGCTGCAAGAAGGTGTGAATGTCCGACTAAAGTTCAAATATATTAACAAAAGCGGGAGGAGAGGTCTTCGGATGAGAGTGGTTGAGAATTTCCAACCATAATCTATAAAATGCGGTGAAAAAAAAGGTGTGATAGAACACTAAAAGGTGGAGCGGAAGTGTTCGGCTGCAAGAAGGTGTGAATGTCGGACCATAATTGCTGAAAAATGTGTTAGAAAAGGTAAGAATGCCGGACCATACATCATCAAAAGCGGGAGAGGTGGTGTTCGGCTGCAAAAAGGTGTGAATGTTCGACTAAAGTTTGTAAAAAGCGGGTAAGACAAGGTGCGAATGCCTGACAATGTATGATCAAAAGCAGGAGCGGAGGTGTTCAGCTGCAAGAAGGTCTAAATGTCCATCAATAATTGCTAGAAAACATGAAAGAAAATTTTCGAAAATCAAACCGCAAATGATCATAACTGGGAGAGGAGGTGTTCAGCTGCAAGAAGGTTTGAATGTCCACCCATAAATCCTGAAAAATGGGTAAAAAAAGGTGCGAATGCCCAACCATAGATCATCAAAAGCAGGAGTGGATGTGTTCGGCTATAAGAAGGTGTGAATGTCCGACCAAAGTTTGAAAAAAGTAGTTAAGAAAAGGTTCGAATGTCCAACCAAACATAATCAAAAGTGGGAGCAGAGCTGTTCGACTGCAAGTAGGTGTGAATGTCAGATCATAATTTGCAAAAAGCTGATGAGAAAGGGTGAGAATGCCCGACTATACACCATCAAATGCAGGAGCGGAGTGTTTCGGCGGTGAGTAGGTGTTAATCTCCGACCATAATTGCTGAAAAATGTGTTAGAAAAGGTAAGAATGCCGGTCCATACATCATCAAAAGCGAGAGAGGTGGTGTTCGGCTGCAAGTAGGTGTGAATGTCCAGCCATAATTACTCACAAACGGGTAAAAAAAGGTAGTATTGCCAGACCATACATGATCAAAACAGGGAGCGGAGGTGGTTCAGCTGCAAGAAGGTGTGAATGTCCGACTAAAGTTTAAATATATTAACAAAAGCGGGAGGAGAGGTCTTCGGACTAGAGTGGTTGAGAATTTCCAACCATAATCTATAAAATGCTGTGAAAAAAAAGGTGTGATAGAACACTAAAAGGTGGAGCGGATGTGTTCAGCTAAGAAAAGGTGTGTTAAGAAAAGTTTCGAATATCCAACCAAACATCAAAAGCGGGAGCAGAGCTGTTCGACTGCAAGTAGGTGTGAATGTCAGATCATAATTTGCAAAAAGCTGATGAGAAAGGGTGAGAATGCCCGACTATACACCATCAAATGCGGGAGCGGAGTTGTTCGGCTGTGAGTAGGTGTGAATCTCCGAGCATAGTTTGTAAAAAGGGGGTAAGAATAGGTTCGAATGCCCGAATATACACCATCAAAAGAGGGAGCGGAGGTGTTCCGCTGTAAGAAGGTTTGAATGTCCGACGTTAGTTGGTAAAAAGTGGGTAAGAAAAGTTTAAAATTCCCGACTGTACCCAATCAATAGCGGGAGTGGAGTTGTTCGTCTGCAAGAAGGTGTGAACGTCCGACCAAAGTTTGTATAAAGCAGTTAAGAAAAGGTTCTAATATCTAACCAAACATAATCAAATGCGGGAGCGGAGGTGTTTGGCTGTGAGTAGGTGTGAATCTCCGACCATAATTGCTGAAAAATGTGTTAGAAAATGTAAGAATGCCGGACCATTCATCATCAAAAGCAGGAGAGGATGTGTTCGGCTGCAAGAAGGTGTGAATGTTCGACTAAAGTTTGTAAAAAGCGTGTAACACAAGGTGCGAATGCCCGACAATGTATGATCAAAAGCGGGAGCGGAGGTGTTAAGCTGCAAGAAGGTCTGAATGTCCATCAATAATTGCTAGAAAACATGAAAGAAAATTTTCGAATATCAAATCGCAAATGATCATAAGCGGGAGAGGAGGTGTTTAGCTGCAAGAAGGTGTGAATGTCCACCCATAATTACCGAAAAATGTGTAAGAAAAGGTGCGAATGCCCAACCATACATCATCAAAAGCAGGAGTGGATGTGTTCGGCTACAAGAAGGTTTGAATGTCCGACCATAGTTAGCAAAATGTGGGAAAGAAAAGGTTAAAATACCCGACTGTACACAATCAATAGCGGTAGCGGAGTTGTTCGGCTACAAGTAGGTGTGAATGTCCGACAATATTTGGTGAAAAGCAGGTGAAGCAAGGTCTGAATGCCCAACCTTACATCATCAAAAGCGAGATCAGAGGTGTTTGGCTGCAAGAAGGCCATAGTTTGCCAAAAGCGGGTAAGGTGCGAATGACCGACTAAATATCAACAAAAGTGGAGGCGGAGGTCTTCGGATGCAAGTGGGTGTGAATATCCCACCATACAAGTATGGTGGAGAGGAAGCTGTGAATAGCCGACCATAGTTTGGAAAAAGCCGATGAGAAAAGGTGCGAATGTCCAACCATACATGATCAAAACAGGGAGCGGAGGTGTTTGACTGCGACAAGGTGTGAATGTCCACCCATAATTAATGAAAAGCGGGCAACAAGTAGGTTTGAATGCCCAACCATACATCATCAAAAGCAGGAGTGGATGTGTTCGGCTACAAGAAGGTTTGAATGTCTGAGCATAGTTTGTAAAAAGCGGGTAAGAAAAGGTTCGAATGCCCGAACATACACCATCAAAAGAGGGAGCGGAGGTGTTCCGCTGTAAGAAGGTGTGATCGTCCGACCATAGTTGGTAAAAAGCGGGTAAGAAAAGGTTAAAATACCCGACTGTACACAATCAAAAGAGGGAGCGGAGTTGTTCAGCTAAGAGAAGGTGTGAAAGTCCGACCATGGTTTGTAAAAAGCAGGTAAGAAAAGGTTCGTATGCCCGAATATACACCATCAAAATCGGAAGCGGAGGTGTTCGGCTGCAAGAAGGTGTGAATGTCCAGCCATAATTACTCATAAACGGGTAAGAAAAGGTAGTATTGCCAGACCATACATGATCAAAACAGGGAGCGGAGGTGGTTCAGCTGCAAGGTGTGAATGTCCGAATAAAGTTTGTAAAAAGCGGGTAAGACAAGGTGCGAATGCCCGACAATGTATGATCAAAAGAGGGAGCGGAGGTGATCAGCTGCAGGAAGGTCTGAATGTCCAACCATAATTTGTAAAAACCGGGAAGAAAAGGCTCAACAGGCCGACTATACACCATCAAAAGCGGGAGCAGAGGGGTTCAGCTGCAAGAAGGTCTGAATGTCCATCAATAATTGCTTTAAAACATGAAAGAAAATTTTCGAATATCAAACCGCAAATGATCATAAGCGGGAGAGGAGGTGTTCGGCTGCATGAAGGTGTGAATTTCCGGACATAATTTCTGAAAAATGGGTAAAAAAAGGTGCGAATGCCCAACCATACATTATCAAAAGCAGGTGTGAATGTCAGATCATAATTTGCAAAAAGCTGATGAGAAAGGTTGAAAATGCCCGACTATACACCATCAAATGCGGGAGCGGAGGTCTTCAGCTGCAAGAAGGTGTGAATGTCCACCCATAATTCCTGAAAAATGGTTAAAAAAAAGGTTTGAATATCCAACCAAACATAATCAAAAGCGGGAGAGGTGGTGTTCGGCTGCAAAAAGGTGTGAATGTTCGACTAAAGTTTGTAAAAAGCAGGTAAGACAAGGTGCGAATTTCTGACAGTGTATGGTCAAAAGCAGGAGCGGAGGTGTTCAGCTGCAAGAAGGTGTGAATGTCCACCCATAATTCCTGAAAAATGGTTAAAAAAAAGGTTCGAATATCCAACCAAACATAATCAAAAGCGGGAGCAGAGCTGTTCAACTGCAAGTAGGTGTGAATGTCAGATCATAATATATAAAAAGCTGATGAGAAAGGGTGAGAATGCCCGACTGTACACCATCAAATGCGGTAGCGGAGTTGTTCGGCTGTAAGTAGGTGTGAATCTCCGACCATAATTGCTGAAAAATGTGTTAGAAAAGGTAAGAATGCCGGTCCATACATCATCAAAAGCGGGAGAGGTGCTGTTCGGCTGCAAGTAGGTGTTAATGTCCATTCATAATTACTCACACACGGGTAAGAAAAGGTAGTATTGCCAGACCATACATGAACAAAACAGGGAGCGGAGTTGGTGCAGCTGCAAGAAGGTGTGAATGTCCGACTAAAGTTTGTAAAAAGCGGGTAAGACAAGGTGCGAATGCCTGACAATGTATGATCAAAAGCAGGAGCGGAGGTGTTCAGCTGCAAGAAGGTCTAAATGTCCATCAATAATTGCTAGAAAACATGAAAGAAAATTTTCGAAAATCAAACCACAAATGATCATAAGTGGGAGAGGAGGTGTTCAGCTGCAAAAAGGTGTGAATGTACACCCATAATTCCTGAAAAATGGGTAAAAAAAAGGTGCGAATGCCCAACCATACATCATCAAAAGCAGGAGTGGATGTGTTCGGCTACAAGAAGGTGTGAAAGTCCGACCGTGGTTTGTAAAAAGCGGGTAAGAAAAGGTGCGAATGCCCGACAATGTATGATCAAAAGAGGGAGCGGAGGTGTTCGGCTGCAAGAAGGTGTGAACGTCCGACCAAAGTTTGTAAAAAGCAGTTAAGAAAAGGTTTGAATATCCAACCAAACATAATCAAAAGCGGGAGCAGAGCTGTTCGACTGCAAGTAGGTGTGAATGTCAGATCATAATTTGTAAAAAGCTGATGAGAAAGGGTGAGAATGCCCGACTATACACCATCAAATGCGGGAGCGGAAGTGTTCGGCTGTGAGTAGGTGTGAATCTCCGACCATAATTGCTGATAAATGTGTTAGAAAAGACTAGAATGCCGGACCATACATCATCAAAAGCGGGAGAATTTGTGTTCGGGTGCAAGTAGGTGTGAATGTCCAGCCATAATTACTGACAAACGGGTAAGAAAAGGTTGTATTGCCAGACCATACATGATCAAAAGAGAGAGCGGAGGTGCTTCAGCTGCAAAGTGTAAATTTCTGACTAAAGTTTTTAAAAAGCGGGTAAGACAAGGTGCGAATGCCCGACAACGTATGATCAAAAGTGGGAGCGGAGGTTTTCGGCTGCAAGGTCTGAATGTCCAACCATAATTTGTAAAAACCGGGGAAGAAAAGGCTTGAAAGCCCGACTATACACCATCAAAAGCGGGAGCGGAGGTGTTCCGCTGTAAGGTGTGAATGTCCGACCATAGTTGGTAAAAAGCGGGTAAGAAAAGGTTAAAATACCCGAATGTACACAATCAAAAGACGGAGCGGAGTTGTTCAGCTAAGAGAAGGTGTGAAAGTCCGACCATGGTTTTTAAAAAGCGGGAAAGAAAAGGTTCGTATGCCCGAATATACACCATCAAAAGAGGGGGTGGAGGTGTTCGGCTGCAAGAAAGTGTGAACGTCCGACCAAAGTTTGTAAAAAGCAGTTAAGAAATGGTTCGAATATCTAACCAAACATAATAAAAAGCGGGAGCAGAGCTGTTCGACTGCAAGTACGTGTGAATGTCAGATCATAATTTGCAAAAAGCTGATGAGAAAGGGTGAGAATGCCCGACTATACACCATCAAATGCGGGAGCGGAAGTGTTCGGCTGTGAGTAGGTGTGAATCTCCGACCATAATTGCTGATAAATGTGTTAGAAAAGACTAGAATGCCGGACCATACATCATCAAAAGCGGGAGAATTTGTGTTCGGCTGCAAGTAGGTGTGAATGTCCATTCATAATTACTCACACACGGGTAAGAAAAGGTAGTATTGCCAGACCATACATGATCAAAACAGGGAGCGGAGTTGGTGCAGCTGCAAGAAGGTGTGAATGTCCGACTAAAGTTTGTAAAAAGCGGGTAAGACAAAGTGCGAATGCCCGACAATGTATGATCAAAAGAGGGAGCGGAGGTGTTCGGCTGCAAGAAGGTCTGAATGTCCAACCATAATTTGTAAAAACCGGGAAGAAAAGAATCGAAAACCCGACTATACACCATCAAAAGCGGGAGCGGAGGTCTTCCGCTGTAAGGTGTGAACGTCCGACCATAGTTGGTAAAAAGCGGGTAAGAAAAGGTTAAAATACCCGAATGTACACAATCAAAAGACGAAGCGGAGTTGTTCAGCTAAGAGAAGGTGTGAAAGTCCGACCATGGTTTGTAAAAAGCGGGTAAGAAAAGGTTCGTATGCCCGAATATACACCATCAAAAGAGGGGGTGGAGGTGTTCGGCTGCAAGAAAGTGTGAACGTCCGACCAAAGTTTGTAAAAAGCAGTTAAGAAATGGTTCGAATATCTAACCAAACATAATAAAAAGCGGGAGCAGAGGGGTTCAGCTGCAAGAAGGTCTGCATGTCCATCAATAATTGCTTTAAAACATGAAAGAAAATTTTCGAATATCAAACCGCACATGATCACAAGCGGGAGAGGAGGTGTTCGGCTGCAAGGTGTGAATGTCCTCCCATAATTCCTGAAAAATGGGTAAAAAAACCCATACATTATCAAAACAGGGAGTGGAGATGGTTCAGCTGCAAGGTGTAAATTTCTGACTAAAGTTTTTAAAAAGCGGTTTAAAAACTGATTTGTCCTTCATAGTTATCCATGTCTAAAAATGTTTGAAGCAACTTCCTCATATTACCCTGAATGAGAAAGAACCACACTTGTGATTAAGCCATACGTTCCTTTTGAGGAGTTCTGCATGATTTGGGATTTTGCTATTAAATAAATTCCTTCACTCAAACCGAGTGAAAACTGATTTTACCTTCATATTTATGAATGTCTAGATCGACTTCAACAAAGAACAACATTGTATTTTGCAGTAGAAGAAGTTGAAATTGATCTAGACATTGATAAATATGAAGTTCAAAGCAGTTTCCACTTGGTTTGAGTGAAGGAATGAATTTTATAGCAAAATCGGAAATCATGCACTCCTCAAAAGGAACGTATTGCTCAACCAAAGGGATGCTTCTTTCTCATTCAGGGTAATATGAGGAACTTTATGCTTGATACATTTTTAGACATGGATAATTATGAAGGACAAAGCAATTTTAACTTGGTTTGAGCAAAGCAATTCATTTACAGGAAAATCCGAAATCGTGCAGAACTCATGAAAGCAAGCTTTTTCTCGGATTCCTGATCCTCCAGTGTTGCTCTTTCCTATACTGTAAAATACAACGTTATTCTTTGTTGAAATTGATCTAGACATTGATAAATTGAAAATTGAAAATTTTATAGATAAAATCCCAAATCATGCAGATCTCCTCAAAAGGGGCGTATGGCTTAATCACAAGTGTGGTTCTTTCTCATTCAGGGTAATATGAGAAAGTTTATGCTTGAAATATATGTAGAAATGGATACATATGAAGGACAAAGCAGTTTTAACTTAGTTTGAGTGAAGGAATTCATTTTATAGTAAAATCCCAAATCGTGCAGAACTCATGAAAATAAGCTTATTCTCGGATTCCTAAAACTTTTGATCTGCTCTTTCTTTTACTGCAAATTACAACGTTTTGTTTTTTTTTTAATCTATCTAGACATTGATAAATATTAAGGTAATAGCCGTTTTAACATAGTTTGAGTGAAGGAATTCATTTTATAGATAAAATCCCAAATCATGCAGAACTCCTCAAAAGGGGCGTATGGCTTAATCACAAGTGTGGTTCTTTCTCATTCAGGGTAATATGAGAAAGTTTTTGCTTGAAATATATGTAGAAATGGGTACATATGAAGGACAAAGCAGTTTTAACTTAGTTTGAGTGAAGGAATTTATTTTATAGCAAAATCCGAAATCGTGCAGAACTCATGAAAGCAAGCTTATACTCGGATTCCTGAAACTTTAGATTTGTTCTTTCTTTTACTGCAAAGTACAACGTTGTTTTTTGTGGAAATCTATCTAGACATTGATAAATACCAGCCGAACATCTCTGCTGTCGCTTTTGATAATTTATGGTTGGGCATTCTTACCTTTTCTTACCCGCATTTTATAAATTATGATCCAACATTCACACCTACTTGCAGTCGAACACCTTCTCTCCCGCTTTTGATGATGTATGGTTGGGCATTCGCACCTTTTTTTACCCATTTTTCAGTAATTATGGATGGACATTCAGCCCTTCTTACAGCCGAAAACCTCCGCTCCCGCTTTTGATGCTTTATAGTCTGGCTTTCGAGCCTTTTCTTCCCCGGTTTTTACAAATTATGGCTGGACATTCAGACCTTGCAGCCCGAAAACCTCCACTCCCTATTTTGATCATACATTGTCGGGCATTCGCACCTTGTTTTACCCACTTTTTACAAACTTTAGTCAGAAATTCACACCTTGCAGCTGAACCACCTCCGCTCCCTGTTTTGATCATGTATGGTCTGGCAATACTACCTTTTCTTACCCGTTTGTGAGTAATTATGGCTGGACATTCACACCTACTTGCAGCCGAACACCACCTCCCCCGCTTTTGATGATGTATGGACCGGCATTCTTACCTTTTCTAACACATTTTTCAGCAATTATGGTCAGAGATTCACACCTACTCACAGCCGAACAACTCCGCTACCGCATTTGATGGTGTATAGTCAGGACTTCTCACCCTTTCTCATCAGCTTTTTGCAAATTATGATCTGACATTCACACCTACTTGCAGTCGAACAGCTCTGCTCCCGCTTTTGATTATGTTTGGTTGGTTATTCGAAACTTTTCGTAACTGCTTTTTACAAACTTTTTTCGGACGTTCACACCTTCTTGCAGCTGAACACCTCCGCTTCCACTTTTGATGGTGTATATTCGGTAATACAAACCTTTTCTTACCCGCTTTTTGCAAACCTTGGTCAGACTTTCACACTTTGTTGCTGAACACCTCCGCTCCCTCTTTTGATTGTGTACAGTCGGGTATTTTCACCTTTTCTTACCCGCTTTTTACCAACTATGGTCCGGCATTCAAACCTTCTTGTAGCCGAACACATCCACTCCTGCTTTTGATGATGTATGGTTGGGTATTCGCACCTTTTCTTATCCATTTTTCAGTAATTATGGGTGGACATTCACACCTTCTTGCAGCTGAACACCTCCTCTCCCGCTTATGATCATGTGCGGTTTGACATTCGAAAATTTTCTTTCATGTTTTCTAGCAATTATGGGTGGACATTCAGACTTTCTTGCAGCCGAAAACCTCCGCTCCCTCTTTCTAGCATACATTGTCGGGCATTCTCACCTTTTCGTACCCGCTATTTAAAAGCCATGGTCAGACTTTCACACCTTTTAGTAGCCTAACAACTCCGCTCCCGCTATTGATTGTGTACAGTCGGGTATTGTAACCTTTTCTTACCCGCTTTTTACCAACTATGGTCAGACATTCACACCTTCTTACAGCGGAACACCTCCGCTCCCTCTTTTGATGGTGTATATTCGGGCATTCGAACCTATTCTTACCCCCTTTTTACAAACTATGCTCGGAGATTCACACCTACTCACAGCCGAACAACTCCGCTTCCACATTTGATGGTGTATAGTCGGGCATTCTCATCCTTGCTCATCAGCTTTTTGCAAATTATGATCTGACATTCACACCTACTTGCAGTCGAACAGCTCTGCTTCCGCTTTTGATTATGTTTGGTTGGATATTCGAACCTTTTCTTAAATGCTTTTTACAAACTTTGGTCGGACATTCACACCTTCTTGTAGCCGGACACATCCACTCCTGCTTTTGATGATGTATGGTTGGGCATTCGCACCCTTTTTTTACCCATTTCAGGAATTATGGGTGGACATTCAAACCTTCTTGCAGCTGAACACCTCCTCTCCCACTTATGATCATTTGTGGTTTGATTTTCGAAAATTTTCTTTCATGTTTTCTAGCAATTATTGAAGGACATTTAGACCTTCTTGCAGCTGAACACCTCCGCTCCTGCTTTTGATCATACATTTTCAGGCATTCGCACCTTGTCTTACCTGCTTTTTACAAACTTTAGTCGGACATTCACACCTTCTTGCAGCTGCACCAACTCCGCTCCCTGTTTTGTTCATGTATGGTCTGGCAATACTACCTTTTCTTACCCGTGTGTGAGTAATTATGAATGGACATTCACACCTACTTGCAGCCGAACACCACCTCTCCCGCTTTTGATGATGTATGGACCGGCATTCTTACCTTTTCTAACACATTTTTCAGCAATTATGGTCGGAGATTCACACCTACTTACAGCCGAACAACTCCGCTACCGCATTTGATGGTGTACAGTCGGGCATTCTCACCCTTTCTCATCAGCTTTTTATATATTATGATCTGACATTCACACCTACTTGCAGTTGAACAGCTCTGCTCCCGCTTTTGATTCTGTTTGGTTGGATATTCGAACCTTTTTTTTAACCATTTTTCAGGAATTATGGGTGGACATTCACACCTTCTTGGAGCTGAACACCTCCGCTCCTGCTTTTGATCATACACTGTCAGAAATTCGCACCTTGTCTTACCTGCTTTTTACAAACTTTAGTCGAACATTCACACCTTTTTGCAGCCGAACACCACCTCTCTCACTTTTGATGATGTATGGACCGGCATTCTTACCTTTTCTAACACATTTATCAGCAATTATGGTCAGAGATTCACACCTACTCACAGCCGAAACACTCCGCTCCCGCATTTGATGGTGTATAGTCGTGCATTCTCACCCTTTCTCATCAGCTTTTTGCAAATTATGATCTGACATTCACACCTACTTGCAGCGAACAGCTCTGCTTCCGCTTTTGATTATGTTTGGTTGGATATTCGAACCTTTTCTTAACTGCTTTTTACAAACTTTGGTCGGACATTCACACCTTCTTGTAGCCGGACACATCAACTCCTGCTTTTGATGATGTATGGTTGGGCATTCGCACCTTTTTTTTACCCATTTTTCAGGAATTATGGGTGGACATTCAAACCTTCTTGCAGCTGAACACCTCCTCCCCCACTAATGATCATTTGCGGTTTGATTTTCGAAAATTTTCTTTCATGTTTTCTAGCAATTATTGATGGACATTTAGACCTTCTTGCAGCTGAACACCTCCGCTCCTGCTTTTGATCATACATTGTCAGGCATTCGCACCTTGTCTTACCCGCTTTTTACAAACTTTAGTCGAACATTCACACCTTCTTGCAGCCGAACACCACCTCTCCCGCTTTTGATGATGTATGGTCCGGCATTCTTACCTTTTCTAACACATTTTTCAGCAATTATGGTCGGACATTCACACCTTCTTGCAGCCGAACACTTCCGCTCCACCTTTTAGTGATGTATGGTTGGCATTTGCACCTTTTCTTACCCTCTTTTTATACTGATTGCTGAAGATTAAGTTGTTCTTTCTCAAACTACAAAATTTTTTTAATTGTTGAAACTTGATTTGAAGTGGATAAATAAGGAGGACAAACAGTTATAAGTCAGGCTGATAGAAGGAATTAATTTTATAGCAAAATCTGTATTTCGTCATATGTCGAGAGATGCTTATTGCTGAAGAAGTTCTTTCTCATTCTACAAAGTACAACGTTGTTTATCGTTGAAACTTGATTAGACATGAATAAATATGAAGGACAAAGCAGTCTTAACTTGGTTTGAGTTAAGGAATTCGTTTTATAGGAGAATCCCAATTCGTGCATAACTCGTAAAATAGAGCTTATTTTCGGATTCCTGAAGAATGAGTCTGGTTCTTTCTCAGAATACAAAGTTTGTTGTTTATTGTTGAAACTTCATCAGAAGTGAAGAAATAAGGACAAACTGTTTTAAGTCAGTTTGATAGAAGGATTTAATTTTATAGCAAAATCTGTATTCCTTCATATCTCCTCGAGAGAAGCTTATTGCTGAAAATTAGGTCTGGTTCTTTTTCATACTAAAAATACAGTGTTGTTTATTGTTGAAACTAGATTAGAAGTAGATAAATATGAAGGATAAAGCAGTTTGAACTTGGTTTGAGAGAAGGAATTAATTTTATTGCAAAATCCGAATTCATGCATAACTCGTCAAATAGATAGTGATGTGTTGTTCGTGAGCGATTCGTTCGATATGAACTAATTTTTTATATGACTCGGGAGTAACGAGTTGTCTCAGTGAGTGATTCGTTCATTTTCATGCAGTACCCTTCCTCACCACATGGCAGGCAGCAGCTTCATAAGCTCAGTCAGCAGGACAGGAAACAATATTGATTCGTTCACGACTCAACTCCTCGGGTGACGGGTCCTCGCACAGGAAACAGTATTGATTCGTTCATGACTCAACTCCTCGGCTGACGGGTCCTCGCACATGAAACAGTATTGATTAGTTTATGACTCAACTCCTTGGGTCTTCGTTCATTTGTCACGTTTCAAATTCTACGTTTAATTTGACAGGCTGAAGAGCAGTAGGCACAACAGTTCGTTCACAAACCAGATCATTAATCTCATAGACTATCCTGCCATCAACAACTTGGAAACCACAATCGACTCTCTAGATGCAGAAAAAGCATTTGATGGAGTGAACTGGAAATTTTTATTTGCAGCATTAAACAAATTCGGGTTTGGGTCACACTTCATCAACTGGATAAGTATATTATATATCTCTCCAAATGCAAGTGTCAGGACAAATGATCAAACTTCTCCAAGCTTCAGTCTGCAGAGAGGTACAAGACAGGGTTGCCCACTTTCTCCCTTACTTTTTGCTATTTTCATCAAACCTTTAGCAGCTTCTATCAGACAAGATAGAAATATTAAAGGCATCCAATCCCAAAATGTTGAGCATAAAATAAGTCTTTATGCTGATGATGTATTACTTTTCCTTCAGAACTCACAGACGTCTCTCACTCACACGATCACACTCATAAATAAATTCTCAGCACTTTCTGACTACTCTATCAACTGGTCTAAGACCACAGTTCTGCCCATTAACTGTAGGGTCCAGAATATACCTGCGATCACTTTACAGTCAGGAAATATTAGATATTTAGGCATAAACATTTCCTCCAGGCTCTCAGAGCTAACAAAGCTAAATTATGTGCAATTATTAAAGAGAGTAGAGGACGATCTCTCTCGTTGGAAGTCCTTACCTATATCACTTATGGGGAGAGTTACAACCATTAAAATGATGATACTACCAAAAGTTAACTATTTGTTCTCAATGATCCCCATAAAACCATCTGCTACTTGGTTTAAGTCACTAGATTCATGCATCTCCAAATTTCTGTGGAAAAACAAACCACCACGTATTAGTTTAAAAACCCTACAGAAGACTAAGGACAGTGGTGGATTAGATTTACCTCATTTTCAGCACTATTCCTTAGCCAATAGGTTACAATATATATCAAAATGGTTTAAACCTTTTTGTTGTCATAGTTCCCAGAGACGTTGTAATCGTTGAGGATTCTATATTCACCCCCTCATTAGAGGCACGTGTTGCAGATTGATGACACTGAATCTTCTTCTCTGTTCATTGCTGGCATCATTCCCAGCATCGTAAGTGTTCGTGGCATTGTTAGCCTCTTCGTCTGGATCTTGATATCGAGCATCCTTTTGTATTTCTGGTTTGTCAGTCATCTCTCTTCGTTCACCGGAGTCTTCGTCTCTTTGTCCTTGAGTTTGGTGATTTTTTCTTCTTTTGATGCCTTGACACAGTGTGACAGGTGATACCACGTGGGAGATCCTTTAACTTGGACTGCTGTCCCTGTGCTGCGAAATGGCTGTGCTGCTCAAATGGTCTCTCCTTCATCATATACACAGTTATTTATACATCACCTTCCACCATGAAGCGTTGTCCCTTTTTGTTTCTCTCTTTGTTCTTAAAATGCTGTTATGCATGTCTAAACTAATCCATTAAATTAGATCATTTTGGCAGTAAAGCGATCTACAATGTGCTTGGTCGCAAAGCTGCTCATCTGTGGTAAACAGCTCTTCAGAAAGGCATTTTTCAATTGATTTCACTAATTTTATGTAATAATTTTGTGATTTCCTACAAAACTACACTTCTTCTCCCATCTGTCTGAGTATTTAATATTGTCTGGGTCCCGTTAAAACATGTATTTTTCCCATCTAATTCCTTGTTTGCTTTAAAACAAGTATTACCCATTTTCTATCCCTTCAGTAGCCAACCAGTTTGTATGGAGTACACTGGAGCAACTTGACTGATCAGTAAAACACTGCTTTTGTTGTCACAGCAAGGCTTCCCCCGTCGGTTGTTTCACTGAGACACTTCTATAACTCAACACAGTTTATACACATAACATTCATATACATACTAACAGACAAACAAACAATTATTTATCGCAATTTTCTCATCTCTGTTTGAACGTACACCCAGGTAAATATTCCTGTAGTATTCTCATACCGACTATGGACCCATTCATTGTTTAACTTCACTGTTTTGCAAATCCTAATTGAATATTACACATTGACATTGAACTTTACTGGATAAGCAGGTCTTCATTGCATTCAGCAGCCTATATGTGAGCATGTATGTGTAAGCTGTTCTTCTTTGCATTTATCAGCAGCAAGCAATTCTTCATTGCACATGCATATGAAAATAGTAAAAGAATTCCAATGCGTTAGCGAAACCTTCTATATCAGGAGTGTCCATCATGATGCTGGGAATAGAACCTCCCAGAATAGTTCAACCTTCATTACTCAACTGATCATAACTCCGCAATGAGCACATTTCAAAGTATCATTCCTCTACATGTATTCAAAAATCTGTGTAAATGTTTAATATTTCTTATATTTGTTGATGTCATTCTGTGTGGATATGGCCTAAACCCAATCTCTGTGTGGCAATTTTAATTTAAACAAGTTGAACTCTGCCTCTGATCATTTAAAAAAGGTGTGTACCAATATCAACCTTTCTCAGGTAATTACTGATCCTACAAAACCAAACTTAAGAGATCCTTAAAAGGTTGTCCCTGATTGGCTCAATCTTAACAAATCAAAGGTAGAAAATCCGCAGTATCTGAACTTGGTGTTAGTTATCACTGCTCAATAGCCTGTATCAGAATTGAAAAAATGAAAACATTAGGTCCACGCTTGGTATCCAGATCCTGAAACATCTCCATGAGCAGGCTTTTTTTTAACTGATCTGTTGAATAGTTATACTCATGACACTGTTAAAATCCCAAATGAAGATCTAGCACTTGACCATTTTTGTAAATCTTCTAATTCCATAGTTGATAAACACGCCCCTTTTAAAAAGTATAGAACTTAGAACAGGTCTAGTCCCTGGCTTTCGGCAGAACTGTCTTTTTACTTAAAAAATAAATAAACCTTGAATGCTAGCTGGGCATATGAGGGACCCGGGTCATTGCCTTGCTTTTAGGAAGCTTAGAAATAAATGTACAGCAGAAATAAGAAAGGCCAAGTCTGATCATTATCTAAATTTGATTCCTAGAGCTTACTCACATTTCACAAAAGTCTGTCCTACTGCTCTTGTTTTTAATTAGTCTTCTAAGCCTTCGCAGTCGCAGATTTGTTACTCCTTTTAAGCTTATTGTATGTTCTAAATGTTGTTTTAATCGTGTCTTCAAAAGTTTTCTGTTTTTTCTGTCTCAGCTATTGTATATGAGATTATTTTCTCCATTTATCTCCAAGTTTAAATAAATGTTATTACGAGTGTGGCACTTTCTATGTCAAGGGGACAGTGGTGGTACTCTGTCCTGCATCATCTTTATTTCTGCTAATCCATGCTTCATACCATCAAATTGGGAATACTATAATAAGAGTAATGATTAATAATACACAGCTGGTTCCTCTTAACCCACAAAATCCTGGTAATCTGAATGGATGCCACGGCCTTTGTCCATCCATTTTCCCTGTCTTATTCTAGTCACACCGTATGTTCTCATGTTAGCCGTTGTTTTCTTCACTGAGGTTGAGATGACCTCCCTCCTGTAGAGAGAATTCCCCTTTGTAGTCAGACTTTTGCCTCAGAAAACAGTGGTGGGTAACTAATATTTCCCTACTTCTGAAGGTCGTGGTACAATGTGATAAGTGAATCCAAGAAGTCCTTCAGCTGCTGTGGGTGATGTAAGTAGTACCTGAAATGGACCTTCCCCCCTTGGGCTGGACCAGTTCTTTTTCTTTATCACTTTGATGATGATCCAGTCCCCGGGTTTTACTGTCTTCAGAGATTCCTTCACCGGTTCACCTGGAACAGACTAAACAGAAGAGATCTCTCTACTTGTTAATATTTGTATTCTGCTAAGGTTTCTTCTCTTTTTCTTTTTTTCTTCATCATGTCAGTTGATGACTGTGTTTTGACTGTCGGAGTACAAATGGTCTTCCATACCTTTGGAGTTCATCTTGTGCTAGTTGGAGGATGCATTTTTAGGATGGTAAACAGTAAACCCAATATTTCCCATTTCTTCCATGATTTTTTTCAGTCTTGACTTAATAATTCCATTTTGTCTCTCCACGAAACCTGCTGATTGTGGATGATATGCACAGTGGTTTCTAAGGTCTATTTTAAGTTCTTTGCCATCAGTGAGATGACATTGTTTACAAAGTGTGTCAAATCACTGAAGATCTTTTCAGGAATTTCAAATCTAGAAATGATTTATTTTACCCGTGCTTTTGCTACTGAGAGTGCATCTGTTTGTGCATATGGAAATATTTCAGTCCATTTGGTAAAAACCTCTGTTGTCACTCAGCAGAAACGTTTCCCTTAACATTAATTGAGTTCAATGAAATCTACACAATAATGAAATAATGAAATCCAAACAAATATGTTGAAAAAGATACACTGGCTTAGGGAATTATCTTTGTTTTGGTCTTAGATTGCCCTGTGGATTGTATTTTGCACATATTTGACCTGCTAGACAAAACTTTATTCATTTATTTATTCTAAAAAAATATTTTCAATAATTAGTAAAACCATATGCTGTAAAAACCTTGTTCATTATTGCTTCCATCCCTCCTGTTGAGACATGACATGGTCCATGGCTCAATACTGCAGCATATTTAAACAAATTCTTTTCCAGTATGGTTTTCCTTCCGGTCATTCATACGAGTCTATTGTAGATGGCAATTGAATAACATCTAATAATGCTAAAATATTTGTAGTTTATATATTTAGCTGTGGATGTCAACATACCTGGTTTTCCAAAGCTGTGTTAACATGTAAAGTTGAGAAGGCATACTGACTGTCAGTGTAAACGTTAACAACCTTTTTGTTATTTAATATACAAGCTTCAGTTAAAGTTACCAATTCAACTGCTTGAAAAGAGTATTTTTTTGGTAGTGGTTGTTTTAAGAAAACTTCAGTTTCTTTTACTACTGCAAATCCTGTAGCATTTGTGCCATCAGGGTTTTTTGCTTGACCTGTCGAATAAATATAGTGATTTCTGCATTTTCATAACGTATATCAGTTAAGTCTGGCCTGGGTAAAACACTGATGGTTATTTCTGACATGCAATCATGAGGCTTTCCATCTGTGGGGTAGGTAGCAGTGTGGATTGATTAAGTGTAGCACATCTCTCGACAACAAGGTGTGGCTGTGAAAAAAGAACAGTTATGTAGGAGAGATGTCTGGTAAAGATATTTTGTTAAGTAACCATATCACAGCCACTGCATGAGGTACCTTAAGTGTTAATGGGTGAAATAACACCATAATTGTTGATGCCTGCACTGCCAATGGCTTCTGGCCATTGATTCAAAAATACGATCTCGTCACTTTTTCCCCCTTTCAGTGGACACTGGCCCCTAATTACCGCAATTGAGCAGGGGGTCTTTCATTAGGAGCACTGGACTCCCCCGTGCACGGTTTCAGCTCCGACCCTGGACGGCGGAAAAAACGTTGAAATCTGGTTTGAGGACCCAATTGTTCAGAAAATTCTCTCAATGAGACTCAGAGTTGCTGGAGTCAATTAATGCAAAGGTTTAATCTTGCAGCAAACTCAAGAATGTGTGTGTGTATGGGTGTATGTGTGCGAACATGTGTATGAGTTTGTGTGTGTGAGAGTTTAAAGAACCTGTTATCCACAGGCAGGTCTTAACTAGTATGGCACGGGTCCAGCCTGTCTCATCTTTTTTGGAAGGTCCAACGCTCGGCCGTAACCCTTCTGTCTGTTTGGACTCTCACATACATTCGGTTAATGATAGAAAAACGAGAACAAAACTTTTTAGCCCCTTAAATTCATAAAACAGACATGGTGCAGTTATTTCCATTCTAGAAAATAAGAGTAATCACCACCATTCCTATAAATTTCTGGATATTCTAACAATCTGAATCTTTTTTAAATGTTCGATGAAGCCCTTTGCTGTTCTGTTTAGAGACTCAGCTGATCATAAACCAAGTCCAACAATGTATGATCAAAAGCGGTAGCGGAGGTGTTCAGCTGCAAGAAGGTCTGAATGTCCATCAATAATTGCTAGAAAACATGAAAGAAAATTTTCGAAAATCAAACCGCACATTATCATAAGTGGGAGAGGAGGTGTTCAGCTGCAAGAAGGTGTGAATGTTCACCCATAATTCCTGAAAAATGGGTAAAAAAAAGGTGCGAATGCTCAACCATACATCATCAAAAGCAGGACTGGATGTGTTCGGCTACACGAAGGTGTGAACATCCAACCAAAGTTTTTAAGAAAAGGTTCGAATATCCAACCAAAAATAATCAAAAGCAGAAGCAGAGCTGTTCGACTGCAAGTAGGTGTGAATGTCAGATCATAATTTGGTGTGAATGTCTGACCATAGTTCGTAAAAAGCGGGTAAGAAAAGGTTAAAATACACGACTGTACACAATCAATAGCAGGAGCAAGAATTGTTCGGCTACTAGAAGGTGTGAAAGTCCGACCATGGTTTGTAAAAAGCGGGTAAGAAAAGGTGCGAATGCCCGACAATGTATGATCAAAAGAGGGAGCGGAGGTTTTCGGCTGCAAGAAGGTCTGAATGTCCAACCATAATTTGTAAAAACCGGGGAAGAAAAGGCTCGAAAGCCCGACTATACACCATCAAAAGCGGGAGCGGAGGTGTTCAGCTGCAAGAAGATCTGAAAGTCCATCAATAATTGCTAGTAAACATGAAAGAAAATCTTCGAATATCAAACCGCACATGATCATAAGCGGGAGAGGAGGTGTTCAGCTGCAAGAAGGTGTGAATGTCCACCCATAATTATTGAAAAATGGGTAAGAAAAGGTGCCAATGCCCAACCATACATCATCAAAAGAGGGAGCGGAGGTGTTCCGCTGTAAGACGGTGTGAATATCCGACCATAGTTGGTCAAAATTGAGTAGGAAAAGGTTAAAATACCCGACTGTACACAATCAATAGCGGGAGTGGAGTTGTTCGGCTACAAGAAGGTGTGAAAGTCCGACCATAGCTTGTAAAAAGCGGGTAAGAAAAGGTTCAAATGCCCGAATATATACCATTAAAAGCGGAAGCAGAGGTGTTCGGCTGCAAGAAGGTGTGAACGTCCGACCAAAGTTTTAAAAAACAGTTAAGAAAAGGTTCGAATATCCAACCAAACATAATCAAAAGCGGGAGCAGAGCGTTTCGACTGCAAGTAGGTGTGAATGTCAGATCATAATTTGCAAAAAGCTGATGAGAAAGGGTGAGAATGCCCGACTATACACCATCAAATGCGGGAGCGGAAGTGTTCGGCTGTGAATAGATGTGAATGTCCGACCATAATTGCTGAAAAATGTGTTAGAAAAGACTAGAATGCCAGACCATACATCATCAAAAGCGAGAGAGGTGGTGTTCGGCTGCAAGTAGATGTGAATGTCCAGCCATAATTACTCACAAACGGGTAAGAAAAGGTAGTATTGCCAGACCATACATGATCAAAACAGGGAGCGGAGGTGGTTCAGCTGCAAGAAGGTGTGAATGTCCGACTAAAGTTCAAATATATTAACAAAAGCGGGAGGAGAGGTCTTCGGATGACAGTGGTTGAGAATTTCCAACCATAATCTATAAAATGCGGTGAAAAAAAAGGTAGGATAGAACACTAAAAGGTGGAGCGGAAGTTTTCGGCTGCAAGAAGGTGTGAATGTCCGACTATATTTGGTGAAAAGCAGGTGAAGCAAGGTCTGAACGCCCAACCTTACATCATCAAAAGCGAGATAAGAGGTGTTTGGCTTCAAGAAGGCCATAGTTTGCCAAAAGCGGGTAAGGTGCGAATGACCGACTAAATATCAAAAAAATTGGGGGTGGAGGGCTTCGGATGCAAGTGGGTGGGAATATCCCACCATACAAGTATGGTGGAGAGGAAGCTGTGAATAGCCGACCATAGTTTGCAAAAAGCGGATGAGAAAAGTGCGAATGTCCAACCATACATGATCAAAACAGGGAGCGGAGGTGTTTGGCTCTGACAAGGTGTGAATGTCCACCCATAATTAATGAAAAGCGGGCAACAAGTAGGTTTGAATGCCCAACCATACATCATCAAAAGCAGGAGTGGATGTGTTCGGCTACAAGAAGGTTTGAATGTCCGACCATAGTTTGTAAAAAGCGGGTAAGAAAAGGATTGAATGCCCGAACATACACCATCAAAATAGGGAGCGGAGGTGTTCCGCTGTAAGACGGTGTGAATGTCCAACCATAGTTGGTAAAAATTGGGAAAGAAAAGGTTAAAATACCCGACTGTACACAATCAATAGCGGGAGCGGAGTTGTTCGGCTACAAGAAGGTGTGAAAGTCCGACCATAGCTTGTAAAAAGCGGGTAAGAAAAGGTTCAAATGCCCGAATATATACCATCAAAAGCGGAAGCGGAGGTGTTCGGCTGCAAGAAGGTGTGAATGTCCGACCAAAGTTTTAAAAAACAGTTAAGAAAAGGTTCGAATATCCAAACAAACATAATCAAAAGCGGGAGCAGAGCTGTTTGACTGCTAGTAGGTGTCAATGTCAGATCATAATTTGCAAAAAGCTGATGAGAAAGGGTGAAAATGCCCGACTATACAACATCAAATGCGAGAGCAAAGTGTTCGGCTGCAAGAAGGTGTGAACGTCCGACCAAAGTTTGTAAAAAGCAGTTAAGAAAAGGTTTGAATATCCAACCAAACATAATCAAAAGCGGGAGCAGAGCTGTTCGACTGAAAGTAGGTGTGTATGTCTAGCCATAATTACTCACAAACGGGTAAGAAAAGGTAGTATTGCCAGACCATACATGATCAAAACAAGGAGATGAGGTGGTTCAGCTGCAAGGTGTGAATGTTTAACTATAGTTTGTAAAAAGCGGGTAAGACAAGGTGCGAATGCCCGACAATGTATGATCAAAAGCGGGAGCGGAGGTGTTCAGCTGTAAGAAGGTCTGAATATCCATCAATAATTGCTAGAAAACATGAAAGAGAATTTTCGAATAACAAACCGCACATGATCATAAGCAGGAGAGGAGGTGTTAAGCTGCAAGAAGGTGTGAATGTCCACCCATAAAAAAATGGGTAAGAAAAGGTGTGAATGCCCAACCATACATCATCAAAAGCAGGAGTGGATGTGTTCGGCTACAAGAAGGTTTGAATGACCGACTATAGTTTGTAAAAAGCTGGTAAGGAATGCCCAAACATACACCATCAAAAGAGGGAGAGGAGGAGCTCCGCTGTAAGACGGTCTGAATGTCCATTAATAATTGCTAGAAAACATGAAAGAAATTTTTCGAATATCAAACCGCACATGATCATATGCGGGAGAGAAGGTGTTCAACTGCAAGTAGGTCTGAATGTCAGATCATAATTTGTAAAAAAATGGTAAGAAGAGGTAAGAATGCCCAACCATAAGTTATCAAAAGCGGCAGCAGAGATGTTCGGCTGGTATTTATCAATGTCTAGATAGATTTCAACAAAAAACAACGTTGTACTTTGCAGTAAAAGAAAGAGCAAATCTAAAGTTTCAGGAATCCGAGTATAAGCTTGCTTTCATGAGTTCTGCACGATTTCGGATTTTGCTATAAAATGAATTATTGGATTCCTGATCCTTCAGTGTTGCTCTTTCTTCTACTGAAAAATACAATGTTGTTCTTTGTTGAAGTCGATCTAGACATTGATAAATATGAAGGACAAAGCAGTTTTCACTTGGTTTGAGTGAAGGAATTAATTTTCTACATAAAATCCCAAATCATGCAGAACGTATGAAAAGAAGCTTATTCTCGGATTCCTGATCCTTCAGTGTTGCTCTTTCTTCTACTGCAAAATACAATGTTCTTCTTTGTTTAAGTCGATCTAGACATTGATAAATATGAAGGACAAAGCAGTTTTCACTTGGTTTGAGTGAAGGAATTAATTTTATACATAAAATCCCAAATCATGCAGAACGTATGAAAAGAAGTTTATTCTCGTATTCCTGATCCTTCAGTGTTGCTCTTTCTTCTACTGCAAAATACAATGTTGTTCTTTGTTGAAGTCGATCTAGACATTGATAAATATGAAGGACAAAGCAGTTTTAACTTGGTTTGAGTGAAGGAATTCATTTTATACATAAAATCCCAAATCATGCAGAACGTATGAAAAGAAGCTTATTCTCGGATTCCTGATCCTTCAGTGTTGCTCTTTCTTCTACTGCAAAATACAATGTTGTTCTTTGTTGAAGTCGATCTAGACATTGATAAATATGAAGTTAAAAGCAGTTTTAACATAGTTTGAGTGAAGGAATTCATTTTATACATGAAATCCGAAATCATGCAGAACGTATGAAAAGAAGCTTATTCTCGGATTCCAGATTATTCAGTGTTGCTCTTTCTTCTACTGCAAAATACAATGTTGTTCTTTGTTGAAGTCAATCTAGACATTGATAAATATGAAGTTAAAAGCAGTTTTAACATAGTTTGAGTGAAGGAATTCATTTTATACATGAAATCCGAAATCATGCAGAACGTATGAAAAGAAGCTTATTCTCGGATTCCTGATCCTTCGGTGTTGCTCTTTCTTCTACTGCAAAATACAATGTTGTTCTTTGTTGAAGTCGATCTAGACATTGATAAATATGAAGGACAAAGCAGTTTTAACTTGGTTTGAGTGAAGGAATTCATTTTATATATAAAATCCCAAATCATGCAGAACGTATGAAAAGAAGCTTATTCTCGGATTCCTGATCCTTCAGTGTTGCTCTTTCTTCTACTGCAAAATACAATGTTGTTCTTTGTTGAAGTCGATCTAGACATTGATAAATATGAAGTTAAAAGCAGTTTTAACATAGTTTGAGTGAAGGAATTCATTTTATACATGAAATCCGAAATCATGCAGAACGTATGAAAAGAAGCTTATTCTCTGATTCCAGATTATTCAGTGTTGCTCTTTCTTCTACTGCAAAATACAATGTTGTTCTTTGTTGAAGTCAATCTAGACATTGATAAATATGAACTTAAAAGCAGTTTTAACATAGTTTGAGTGAAGGAATTCATTTTATACATGAAATCCGAAATCATGCAGAACGTATGAAAAGAAGCTTATTCTCGGATTCCTGATCCTTCGGTGTTGCTCTTTCTTCTACTGCAAAATACAATGTTGTTCTTTGTTGAAATCTATCTAGACATTGATAAATACCAGCCGAATATCTCTGCTGCCGCTTTTTATAATTTATGGTTGGGCATTCCTACCTTTTCTTACCCGCTTTTTACAAATTTTGATCTGACATTCACACCTATTTGAAGTCGAACACCTTCTCTCCCGCTTATGATCATGTGCTGTTTGATATTCGAAAATTTTCTTTCATGTTTTCTCGCAATTATTGATGGACATTCAGACTGTCTTACAGCGGAGCTCCTCCGCTCCCTCTTTTGATGGTGTATTTTCGGGCTTTCGAATCTTTCCTTACCCGCTTTTTACAAACTATAGTCGGACATTCAAACCTTCTTGTAGCCGAACACATCCACTCCTGCTTTTGATGATGTATGGTTGGGCATTCGCACCTTTTCTTACCCATTTTTCAGTAATTATGGGTGGACATTCAGACCTTCTTACAGCCGAACCCCTCCGCTGCCGCTTTTGATGGTGTATAGTCTGGCTTTCGAGCCTTTTCTTCCCCGGTTTTTACAAATTATGGTTGGACATTCAGACCTTCTTGCAGACGAAAACCTCCGCTCCCTCTTTTGAGCATACATTGTCGGGCATTCGCACCTTGTCTTACCCGCTTTTTACAAACTTTAGTCGGACTTTCACACCTTTTAGTAGCCGAACAACTCCGCTCCCGCTATTGATTGTGTACAGTTGGGTATTTTAACCTTTTCTTACCCTCTTTTTACCAACTATGGTCGGACATTCACACCTTCTTACAGTGGAACAACTCCGCTCCCTCCTTTTGATGGTGTATGGTTGGATATTCGAACCTTTTCTTAACTGCTTCAAAAAACTTTGGTTGGACGTTCACACCTTCTTGTAGCCGAACACATCCACTCCTGCCTTTGATGATGTATGGTTAGGCATTCGCACCTTTTTTTTTACCTATTTTTCAGGAATTATTGATGGACATTCATACCTCCTTGCAGCTGAACACCTCCTCTCCCACTAATGATCATGTGCGGTTTGATTTTCGAAAATTTTCTTTCATGTTTTCTAGCAATTATTGATGGACATTTAGACCTTCTTGCAGCTGAACACCACCGCTCCTGCTTTTGATCATAGATTGTCAGGCATTCGCACCTTGTCTTACCCGCTTTTTACAAAAGTTAGTCGAACATTCACAACTTTTTGCAGCCGAACACCACCTCTCCCGCTTTTGGTGATGTATGGTCCGGCATTCTTACCTTTTCTAACACATTTTTCAGCAATTATGGTCAGACATTCACTCCTACTTACAGCCGAACACTTCCGCTCCCGCATTTGATGGTGTATAGTCGGGCATTCTCATCCTTTCTCATCAGCTTTTTGCAAATTATGATCTGACATTCACACCTACTTGCAGTCGAACAGCTCTGCTCCCACTTTTGATTATGTTTGGTTGGATATTCAAACCTTTTCTTAACTGCTTTTTACAAACTTTAGTCGGACTTTCACACCTTTTAGTAGCCGAACAACTCCGCTCCCGCTATTGATTGTGTACAGTTGGGTATTTTAACCTTTTCTTACCCTCTTTTTACCAACTATGGTCGGACATTCACACCTTCTTACAGCGGAACAACTCCGCTCCCTCCTTTTGATGGTGTATGGTTGGATATTCGAACCTTTTCTTAACTGCTTCAAAAAACTTTGGTCGGACGTTCACACCTTCTTGCAGCCGAACACCTCCGCTTCCGCTTTTGATGGTATATATTCGGGCATTCGAACCATTTCTTACCCGCTTTTTACAAACCATGGTCGGACTTTCACACCTTCTTGTACCCGAACAACTCCGCTCCTGTTATTGATTGTGTACAGTCGGGTATTTTAACCTTTTCTTACCCGCTTTTTACCAACTATGGTCGGACATTCCCACCTTCTTACAGCGGAACACCTCCGCTCCCTCTTTTGATGGTGTATGCTCGGGCATTCAATCCTTTTCTTACCCGCTTTTTACAAACTATGCTCGGACATTTAAACCTTCTAGTAGCTGAACACATCCACTCCTGCCTTTGATGATGTATGGTTAGGCATTCGCACCTTTTTTTTTACCTATTTTTCAGGAATTATTGATGGACATTCATACCTCCTTGCAGCTGAACACCTCCTCTCCCACTAATGATCATGTGCGGTTTGATTTTCGAAAATTTTCTTTCATGTTTTCTAGCAATTATTGATGGACATTTAGACCTTCTTGCAGCTGAACACCACCGCTCCTGCTTTTGATCATAGATTGTCAGGCATTCGCACCTTGTCTTACCCGCTTTTTACAAAAGTTAGTCGAACATTCACAACTTTTTGCAGCCGAACACCACCTCTCCCGCTTTTGGTGATGTATGGTCCGGCATTCTTACCTTTTCTAACACATTTTTCAGCAATTATGGTCAGACATTCACTCCTACTTACAGCCGAACACTTCCGCTCCCGCATTTGATGGTGTATAGTCGGGCATTCTCATCCTTTCTCATCAGCTTTTTGCAAATTATGATCTGACATTCACACCTACTTGCAGTCGAACAGCTCTGCTCCCACTTTTGATTATGTTTGGTTGGATATTCAAACCTTTTCTTAACTGCTTTTTACAAACTTTAGTCGGACTTTCACACCTTTTAGTAGCCGAACAACTCCGCTCCCGCTATTGATTGTGTACAGTTGGGTATTTTAACCTTTTCTTACCCTCTTTTTACCAACTATGGTCGGACATTCACACCTTCTTACAGCGGAACAACTCCGCTCCCTCCTTTTGATGGTGTATGGTTGGATATTCGAACCTTTTCTTAACTGCTTCAAAAAACTTTGGTCGGACGTTCACACCTTCTTGCAGCCGAACACCTCCGCTTCCGCTTTTGATGGTATATATTCGGGCATTCGAACCATTTCTTACCCGCTTTTTACAAACCATGGTCGGACTTTCACACCTTCTTGTACCCGAACAACTCCGCTCCTGTTATTGATTGTGTACAGTCGGGTATTTTAACCTTTTCTTACCCGCTTTTTACCAACTATGGTCGGACATTCCCACCTTCTTACAGCGGAACACCTCCGCTCCCTCTTTTGATGGTGTATGCTCGGGCATTCAATCCTTTTCTTACCCGCTTTTTACAAACTATGCTCGGACATTTAAACCTTCTAGTAGCTGAACACATCCACTCCTGCTTTTGATGATGTATGGTTAGGCATTCAAACCTACTTGTTGCCTCCTTTTCATTAATTATGGGTGGACATTCACACCTTGTCGCAGCCAAACACCTCCGCTCCCTGTTTTGATCATGTATGGTTGGACATTCGCACCTTTTCTCACCCGCTTTTTGCAAACTATGGTCGGCTATTCACATTTTCCTCTCCACCATACTTGTATGGTGGGATATTCACACCCACTTGCATCCGAAGACCTCTGCCCCCACTTTTGTTGATATTTAGTCGGTCATTCGCACCTTACCCGCTTTTGGCAAACTATGGCCTTCTTGCAGCCAAACACCTCTGATCTCGCTTTTGATGATGTAAGGTCGGGCATTCAGACCTTGCTTCAGCTGCTTTTCACCAAATATAGTCGGACATTCAAACCTTCTTGCAGCCGAACACTTCCGCTCCACCTTTTAGTGTTCTATAACACATTTTTTTTCACCGCATTTTATAGATTATGGTTGGAAATTCTCAACCACTCTCATCCGAAGACCTCTCCTCCCGCTTTTGTTAATATATTTGAACTTTAGTCGGACATTCACAACTTCTTGCAGCTGAACCACCTCCGCTCCCTGTTTTGATCATGTATGGTCTGGCAATACTACCTTTTCTTACCCGTTTGTGAGTAATTACGGCTGGACATTCACACCTATTTGCAGCCGAACACCACCTCCCTCGCTTTTGATGATGTATAGACCGGCATTCTTACCTTTTCTAACACATTTTTCAGCAATTATGGTCGGAGATTCACACCTACTCACAGCCGAACAACTCCGCTACCGCATTTGATGGTGTATAGTCGGGCATTCTCATCCTTTCTCATCAGCTTTTTGCAAATTATGATCTGACATTCACACCTACTTGCAGTCGAACAGCTCTGCTCCCACTTTTGATTATGTTTGGTTGGATATTCGAACCTTTTCTTAACTGCTTTTTACAAACTATGGTCGGACATTCACACCTTCTTACAGCGTAACACCTCCGCTCCCTCTTTTGATGATGTATGTTCGGGCATTCGAACCTTTTCTTACCCGCTTTTTACAAAGTATGCTCAGACATTCAAACCTTCTTGTAGCCGACCATATCCACTCCTGCTTTTGATGATGTATGGTTAGGCATTCGCACCTTTTCTTACCCGCTTTTTACAAATTTTAGTCAGAAATTCACACCTTGCAGCTGAACCACCTCCGCTCCCTGTTTTGATCATGTATGGTCTGGCAATACTACCTTTTTTTACCCGTTTGTGAGTAATTATGGCTGGACATTCACACCTACTTGCAGCCGAACACCACTTCTCCCGCTTTTGATGATGTATGGTCCGGCATTCTAGTATTTTCTAACACATTTTTCAGCAATTATGGTCGGATATTGACACCTACTCACAGCCGAACACTTCCGCTTCCGCATTTGATGGTGTATAGTCAGGCATTCTGACCCTTTCTCATCAGCTTTTTGCAAATTATGATCTGACATTCACACCTACTTGCAGTCGAACAGCTCTGCTCCCGCTTTTGATTGTGTTTGGTTGGATGTTCAAACCTTTTCTTAACTGCTTTTTACAAACTTTGGTCAGACGTTCACACCTTCTTGCAGCCGAACACCTCCGCTCCCTCTTTTGATGTTATTTTTTATTCGGGCATTCGAACCTTTTCTTACCCGCCTTTTACAAACTATGGTCGGACATTCAAACCTTCTTGTAGCCGAACACATCCACTCCTGCTTTAGATGATGTATGGTTGGGCATTCGCACCTTTTCTTAACCATTTTTCAGTAATTATTAGTGGACATTCAGACCTTCTTGTAGCTGAACACCTCCGCTCCCGCTTTTGATGGTGTATAGTCAGGCTTTCGAGCCTTTTCTTCCCTGGTTTTTACAAATTATGGTTGGACATTCAGACCTTGCAGCCGAAAACCTCCGCTCCCTCTTTTGATCATACATTGTCGGGCATTCGCACCTTGTCTTACCCGCTTTTTACAAACTTTAGTCAGAAATTCACACCTTGCAGCTGAACCACCTCCGCTCCCTGTTTTGATCATGTATGGTTTGGCAATACTACCTTTTCTTACCCTTTTGTGAGTAATTATGGCTGGACATTCACACTTACTAGCAGCCGAACACCACTTCTCCCGCTTTTGATGATAAGTGCATTCTAGTCTTTTCTACCACATTTTTCAGCAATTATGGTCAGACATTCACACCTACTCACAGCCGAACACTTCCGCTCCTACATTTGATGGTGTATAGTTGGGCATTCTCACCCTTTCTCATCAGCTTTTTGCAAATTATGATCTGACATTCACACCTACTTGCAGTCGAACAGCCATGCTCCCGCTTTTGATTATGTTTGGTTGGATATTCGAAACTTTTCTTAACTGCTTTTTACAAACTTTGGTCGGACATTAACACCTTCATATAGCGGAACACCTCTGCTCCCTCCTTTGATGGTGTATGTTCAGGCATTCGAACCTTTCATTACCCGCTTTTTACAAACTATGGTCGGACATTCAAACCTTCTTGTAGCCGAACACATCCACTCCTGCTTTTGATGATGTATGGTTGGGCATTCGCACCTTTTCTTACCCATTTTTCAGTAATTATGGGTAGACATTCACACCTTCTTGCAGCTGAACACCTCCTCTCCCGCTTATGATAATGTGCGGTTTGATATTCGAAAATTCTCTTTCATGTTTTCTAGCAATTATTGATGGATATTCAGACCTACTTGCACCTGAACACCTCCGCTCCATCTGTTGATGGTGTATAGTCGGGCTTTCGAGCCTTTTCTTCCCCGGTTCTTACAAATTATGGTTGGACATTCAGACCTTCTTTCAGCCGAAAACCTCCGCTCCCTCTTTTGATCATACATTGTCGGGCATTCGCACCTTTTCTTACCCGCTTTTTACAAACCATGGTCGTACTTTCACACCTTTTAGTAGCCGAACAACTCCGCTCCCGCTATTGATTGTGTACAGTCGGGTATTTTAACCTTTTCTTTCCCGCTATTTACCAACTATGGTCGGACATTCACACCTTACAGCGGAACACCTCCACTCCCTCTTTTGATGGTGTATGTTCGGGCATTTAAACCTTTTCTTACCCGCTTTTTACAAACTATGGTCGGATATTCAAACCTTCTTGTAGCCGAACACATCCACTCCTGCTTTTGATGATGTATGGTTGGACATTCGAACCTACTTGTTGCCCGCTTTTCATTAATTATGGGTGGACATTCAGACCTTCTCGCAGCCAAACAACTCCGCTCCCTGTTTTGATCATGTATGGTTTATTCGCACCTTCTCTCATCCGCTTTTTACTATGGTCGGCCATTCACAGCTTCCTCTCCACCATACTTGTATGGTGGGATATTCACACCCACTTGAATCCGAACTCCTCCGCCCCCACTTTTGTTGATATTTACTCGGTCATTTGCACCTCCGCTCTGCTCCGCTCCCTGTTTTGATCATGTATGGTTTATTCACACCTTCTCTCACCCGCTTTTTACTATGGTCGGCCATTCACAGCTTCCTCTCCACCATACTTGTATGGTGGGATATTCACACCTACTTGAATCCGAAGTCCTCCGCCCCCACTTTTGTTGATATTTAGTCGGTTATTCGCACCTTACCCGCTTTTGGCAAACTATGACCTTCTTGCAGCCAAACACCTCTGATCTCGCTTTTGATGATGTAAGGTTGGGCATTCAGACCTTGCTTCACCTGCTTTTCACCAAATATAGTCGGACATTCACACCTTCTTGCAGCCGAACACTTCCGCTCCACCTTTTGGTGTTCTATGGGGTATTCACACCTTTTTTTTCACCGCATTTTATAGATTATGGTTGGAAATTCTCACGCACTCTCATCCGAAGACCTCTCCTCCCGCTTTTGTTAATATATAGTCGGGCATTCGAACCTTTTCTTACCCGCTTTTTACAAATTATGGTCGAACATTCACATCTACTTGCAGCCGAATACTTCCGCTCCACCTTTTAGGTGTGTATGGTTGGCATTTTCACCTTTTCTTACCCTCTTTTTATACTGAATGCTGAAGATTAAGTTCTTCTTTCTCAAACTACAAAATTTTTTTAATTGTTGAAACTTCATTTGAAGTGGATAAATAAGGAGGACAAACAGTTTTAAGTCAGGCTGATAGAAGGAATTAATTTTATGGCAAAATCTGTATTTCGTCATATGTCGAGAGATGCTTATTGCTGAAGAAGTTCTTTCTCATTCTACAAAGTACAACGTTGTTTATCGTTGAAACTTGATTAGACATGAATGAATATGAAGGACAAAGCAGTCTTAACTTGGTTTGAGTTAAGGAATTCGTTTTATAGGAGAATCCGAATTCGTGCGTAACTCGTAAAATAGAACTTAAACATGAATGAATACAAAGTTTGTTGTTTATTGTTGAAACTTCATCAGAAGTGAAGAAATAAGGACAAACCGTTTTAAGTCAGTTTGATAGAAGGAGTTCATTTTATAGCAAAATCTGTATTCCTTCATATCTCCTCGAGAGAAGCTTATTGCTGAAAATTAGGTCTGGTTCTTTTTCATACTACAAAATACAGTGTTGTTTATTGTTGAAACTAGATTAGAAGTAGATAAATATGAAGAACAAAGCAGTTTGAACTTGGTTTGAGAGAAGGAATTAATTTTATTGCAAAATCCAAATTCATGCATAACTCGTCAAATAGATAGTGATGTGTAGTTCGTGAACGATTCATTCGATATGAACAAATTTTTTATATAACTCGGGAGTAACGAGTTGTCTCAGTGAGTGATTCGTTCATTTTCATGCAGTACCCTTCCTCACCACATGGCAGGCGGCAGCTTCATAAGCTCAGTCAGCAGGACAGGAAACAGTATTGATTCGTTTACGACTCAACTCCTTGGGTCTTCGTTCATTTGTCACGTTTCAAATTCTACGTTTCATTTGACAGGCTGAAGAGCAGTAGGCACAACAGTTTGTTCACAAACCGGATCATTAATCTCGTAGACTATTCTACCATCAACAACTTGGAAACCACAATCGACTCTCTAGATGCAGAAAAAGCATTTGATGGAGTGAACTGGAAATTTTTATTCACAGCATTAAACAAATTCGGGTTTGGGTCACACTTCATCAACTGGATAAGGATATTATATAGCTCCCCAAATGCAAGTGTCAGGACAAATGATCAAACTTCTCCAAGCTTCAGTCTGCAGAGAGGTACAAGACAGGGTTGCCCACTTTCTCCCTCACTTTTTGCTATTTTCATCAAACCTATAGCAGCTTCTATCAGACAAGATAGTAATATTAAAGGCATCCAATCCCAAAATATTGAGCATAAAATAAGTCTTTATGCTGATGATGTATTACTTTTCCTTCAGAACTCACAGACGTCTCTCACTCACACGATCACACTCATAAATAAATTCTCAGCACTTTCTGACTACTCTAAGACCACAGTTCTGCCCATTAACTGTAGGGTCCAGAATATACCTGCGATCACATTACAGTCAGGAAATATTAGATATTTAGGCATAAACATTTCATCCAAGCTCTCAGAGCTAACAAAGCTAAATTATGTGCAATTATTAAAGAGAGTAGAGGACGATCTCTCTCGTTGGAAGTCCTTACCTATATCACTTATGGGGAGAGTTACAACCATTAAAATGATGATACTACCAAAAGTTAACTATTTGTTCTCAATGATCCCCATAAAACCATCTGCTACTTGGTTTAAGTCACTAGAACTTTGGTCGGACGTTCACACCTTCTTGCAGCCGAACACCTCCGCTTCCGCTTTTGATGGTATATATTCGGGCATTCGAACCATTTCTTACCCGCTTTTTACAAACCATGGTCGGACTTTCACACCTTCTTGTACCCGAACAACTCCGCTCCTGTTATTGATTGTGTACAGTCGGGTATTTTAACCTTTTCTTACCCGCTTTTTACCAACTATGGTCGGACATTCCCACCTTCTTACAGCGGAACACCTCCGCTCCCTCTTTTGATGGTGTATGTTCGGGCATTCAAACCTTTTCTTACCCGCTTTTTACAAACTATGCTCGGACATTTAAACCTTCTAGTAGCTGAACACATCCACTCCTGCTTTTGATGATGTATGGTTAGGCATTCAAACCTACTTGTTGCCTCCTTTTCATTAATTATGGGTGGACATTCACACCTTGTCGCAGCCAAACACCTCCGCTCCCTGTTTTGATCATGTATGGTTGGAGATTCGCACCTTTTCTCACCCGCTTTTTGCAAACTATGGTCGGCTATTCACATTTTCCTCTCCACCATACTTGTATGGTGGGATATTCACACCCACTTGCATCCGAAGACCTCTGCCCCCACTTTTGTTGATATTTAGTCGGTCATTCGCACCTTACCCGCTTTTGGCAAACTATGGCCTTCTTGCAGCCAAACACCTCTGATCTCGCTTTTGATGATGTTGATTGTTGAAACTAGATTAGAAGTAGATAAATATGAAGAACAAAGCAGTTTGAACTTGGTTTGAGAGAAGGAATTAATTTTATTGCAAAATCCAAATTCATGCATAACTCGTCAAATAGATAGTGATGTGTAGTTCGTGAACGATTCATTCGATATGAACAAATTTTTTATATAACTCGGGAGTAACGAGTTGTCTCAGTGAGTGATTCGTTCATTTTCATGCAGTACCCTTCCTCACCACATGGCAGGCGGCAGCTTCATAAGCTCAGTCAGCAGGACAGGAAACAGTATTGATTCGTTTACGACTCAACTCCTTGGGTCTTCGTTCATTTGTCACGTTTCAAATTCTACGTTTCATTTGACAGGCTGAAGAGCAGTAGGCACAACAGTTTGTTCACAAACCGGATCATTAATCTCGTAGACTATTCTACCATCAACAACTTGGAAACCACAATCGACTCTCTAGATGCAGAAAAAGCATTTGATGGAGTGAACTGGAAATTTTTATTCACAGCATTAAACAAATTCGGGTTTGGGTCACACTTCATCAACTGGATAAGGATATTATATAGCTCCCCAAATGCAAGTGTCAGGACAAATGATCAAACTTCTCCAAGCTTCAGTCTGCAGAGAGGTACAAGACAGGGTTGCCCACTTTCTCCCTCACTTTTTGCTATTTTCATCAAACCTATAGCAGCTTCTATCAGACAAGATAGTAATATTAAAGGCATCCAATCCCAAAATATTGAGCATAAAATAAGTCTTTATGCTGATGATGTATTACTTTTCCTTCAGAACTCACAGACGTCTCTCACTCACACGATCACACTCATAAATAAATTCTCAGCACTTTCTGACTACTCTAAGACCACAGTTCTGCCCATTAACTGTAGGGTCCAGAATATACCTGCGATCACTTTACAGTCAGGAAATATTAGATATTTAGGCATAAACATTTCATCCAAGCTCTCAGAGCTAACAAAGCTAAATTATGTGCAATTATTAAAGAGAGTAGAGGACGATCTCTCTCGTTGGAAGTCCTTACCTATATCACTTATGGGGAGAGTTACAACCATTAAAATGATGATACTACCAAAAGTTAACTATTTGTTCTCAATGATCCCCATAAAACCATCTGCTACTTGGTTTAAGTCACTAGAACTTTGGTCGGACGTTCACACCTTCTTGCAGCCGAACACCTCCGCTTCCGCTTTTGATGGTATATATTCGGGCATTCGAACCATTTCTTACCCGCTTTTTACAAACCATGGTCGGACTTTCACACCTTCTTGTACCCGAACAACTCCGCTCCTGTTATTGATTGTGTACAGTCGGGTATTTTAACCTTTTCTTACCCGCTTTTTACCAACTATGGTCGGACATTCCCACCTTCTTACAGCGGAACACCTCCGCTCCCTCTTTTGATGGTGTATGTTCGGGCATTCAAACCTTTTCTTACCCGCTTTTTACAAACTATGCTCGGACATTTAAACCTTCTAGTAGCTGAACACATCCACTCCTGCTTTTGATGATGTATGGTTAGGCATTCAAACCTACTTGTTGCCTCCTTTTCATTAATTATGGTTGGACATTCGCACCTTTTCTCACCCGCTTTTTGCAAACTATGGTCGGCTATTCACATTTTCCTCTCCACCATACTTGTATGGTGGGATATTCACACCCACTTGCATCCGAAGACCTCTGTCCCCACTTTTGTTGATATTTAGTCGGTCATTCGCACCTTACCCGCTTTTGGCAAACTATGGCCTTCTTGCAGCCAAACACCTCTGATCTCGCTTTTGATGATGTTGATTGTTGAAACTAGATTAGAAGTAGATAAATATGAAGAACAAAGCAGTTTGAACTTGGTTTGAGAGAAGGAATTAATTTTATTGCAAAATCCAAATTCATGCATAACTCGTCAAATAGATAGTGATGTGTAGTTCGTGAACGATTCATTCGATATGAGCAAATTTTTTATATAACTCGGGAGTAACGAGTTGTCTCAGTGAGTGATTCGTTCATTTTCATGCAGTACCCTTCCTCACCACATGGCAGGCGGCAGCTTCCACAGTCACTAGATTCATGCATCTCCAAATTTCTGTGGAAAAACAAACCACCACGTATTAGTTTAAAAACCCTACAGAAGACCAAGGACAGTGGTGGATTAGATTTACCTAATTTTCAGCACTATTCCTTAGCCAATAGGTTACAATATATATCAAAATGGTTTAAACCTTGTTGTTGTCACAGTTCCCAGAGACATTGTAATCGTTGAGGATTCTATATTCACCCCCTCATTAGAGGCACGTGTTGCAGATTGATGACACTGAATCTTCTTCTCTGTTCATTGCTGGCATCATTCCCAGCATCGTAAGTGTTCGTGGCATTGTTTGCCTCTTCTTCTGGATCTTGATATCGAGCATCCTTTTGTATTTCTGGTTTGTCAGTCCTCTCTTTTCATTCACCGGAGTCTTCGTCTCTTTGTCCTTGAGTTTGGTGATTTTTTCTTCTTTTGATGCCTTGACACAGTGTGACAGGTGATACCACGTGGGAGATCCTTTAAATTGGACTGCTGTCCCTGTGCTGCGAAATGGAATGAAGCGTTGTCCCTTTTTGTTTCTCTCTTTGTTCTTAAAATGCTGTTATGCATGTCTAAACCAATCCATTAAATTAGATCATTTTGGCAGTAAAGCGATCTACAATGTGCTTGGTCGCAAAGGTGCTCATCTGTGGTATACAGCTCTTCAGAAAGGCATTCTTCAATTGATTTCACTAATTTTATGTAATAATTTTGTGATTTCCTACAAAACTACACTTCTTCTCCCATCTGTCTGAGTATTTAATATTGTCTGGGTCCCGTTAAAACATGTATTTTTCCCATCTAATTCCTTGTTTGCTTTAAAACAAGTATTCCCCATTTTCTATCCCTTCAGTAGCCAACCAGTTTGTATGGAGTACACTGGAGCAACTTGACTGATCAGTAAAACACTGCTTTTGTTGTCACTGCAAGGCTTCCCCCGTCGGTTGTTTCACTGAGACACTTCTATAACTCAACACAGTTTATACACATAACATTCATATACATACTAACAGACAAACAATTATTTATCGCAATTTTCTCATCTCTGTTTGAATGTACACCCAGGTAAATATTCCTGTAGTCTTCTCATACCGACTATGGACCCATTCATTGTTTAACTTCACTGTTTTGCAAATCCTAATTGAATATTACACATTGACATTGAACTTTACTGGATAAGCAGGTCTTCATTACATTCAGCAGCCTATATGTGAGTATCTATGTGTAAGCTGTTATTCTTTGCATTTATCAGCAGCAAGCATTTCTTCATTGCACATGCATATGAAAATAGTAAAAGGATTCCAATGCGTTAGCGAAACCTTCTATATCAGGAGTGTCCATCATGATGCTGGGAATAGAACCTCTTTCCCAGAATAGTTCAACCTTCATTACTCAACTGATCATAACTCCGCAATTAGCACATTTCAAAGTATCATTCCTCTACATGTATTCAAAAAACTGTGTAAATGTTTAATATTTCTTATATTTGTTGATGTCATTCTGTGTGCATTTGGCCTAAACCCAATCTCTGTGTGGCAATTTTAACTTAAACAAGTTGAACTCTGCCTCTGATCATTTAAAAAAGGTGCTTACCAATATCAACCTTTCTCAGGTAATTACTGATCCTACAAAACCAAACTTAAGAGATCTTTCAAGGTTGTCCCTGATTGGCTCAATCTTAACAAATCAAAGGTAGAAAATCCGCAGTATGTGAACTTGGTGTTAGTTATCACTGCTCAATAGCCTGTATCAGAATTGCAAAAATGAAAACATTAGGTCCACGCTTGGTGTCCAGATCCTGAAACATCTCCATGAGCAGGCTTTTTTTAAACTGATCTGTTGAATGGTTATACTCATGACACTGTTAAAATCCCAGATGAAGATCTAGCACTTGACCATTTAAATGTGACCATGTAAATCCTCTAATTCCATAGTTGATAAACACGCCCCTTTTAAAAAGTATAGAACTTAGAACAGGTCTAGTCCCTGGCTTTCGGCAGAACTGTCTTTACTTTTTTTTTTCCCCTTGTCCTGTTCAGCATTATGGCAGCAGAATTGTAGTCTGAATACCTTTGATGCCAAACAGATTTGCTTTGCCAAGGGAAGTTTTATAATTGTAAAGCTCCCCTTGATGCCCATTTATTTATTTCTGTTTACAATATATGACATGTAATAGAACTGAACCAGACTGGGGGACAAGGAAAGAAGAAGAGGAAAGAAGAGGAAACACAACAAAAATAGAAACAAAAACCAGACAACCAGCTGCTACACCTGTAAAGAACAAAACAGACAACAATCCATGGCCTCTGAGGGGAATCCAGCCTTAGCGCCACCAGGAGCACCTGAAAGCAGACAAGCAGAGAAAAAACAAACACACAAACAAACAAAAACAAGCACAAGAAGCGGCAATCGCATACAACACAGCTGTGGATATAGATGACCTGAGACGACATGATAATACATCAACTGCTTAGCGACCATGCTACTGGACTAATGAATGTGTGTGTGTGAGAACATGCAACACCCATGGCACAGGACCTACATGATAACCGTGCTTATTTATGAGTGTATAAGCGTACAGGGCCACAATCCACAGCCCCTCTCCGGGAGCCAGGGGCAATAGCCCACCGACCCCGCCAGGCCCCAGCCGCCCAGATATGGGCCGTGCACTGGACCTGGGCTCCAGGAGCCCGAGCACCCCCAAACCCCCACCCAATACCCAGGAGGGCCAAGCGCCCCAGACAGCCACACAGTGGGTCAGCGCCTTCCCCAGCGCCCCTGGCCAAGTGCCCTGGGAGTCAAGACGTGCCCACAGGTGGGTGAAGTCGCGCGCGGCGGGGAGAGGCAACGCTGCCCCCCCATCGGGAGAAGCATAGGCAGGCCAGGCGACAGCAAGTCCCAGATCCAGGCCCAATCCTTACCACACACACTTTCACGTCCCATACATCCACACGTCCTCCCTCCCTCAACTCCGCTGGGGTGTAGTGCAGCGGGCACACCAGGGGGCCAGCAGCCCCCCAGCCACCACAGACCCCGAACCAGCAGAACAATTAATTAATCCTGCTGGCCCCTCCCGCCCCGAGCAGCAACCAGGAAGCAGGGGTGTGCGAAGAAGACCCCTCCCCTCACCCTTCTGGCTCTTCAATATTTTCTAATAGTGAGCAATTAAAATTGAGGGGCAGCCAAACTTGTAGAACTGGGAGCCCGGCCCTCTGGGCAGCCTACATACCCAAAGAGCCCCGCCCACCAGATGCCACTCAGTGTAACCACCCCCCAAGACCTAATTTGTGTGTGTGAGTGTGTTTGATAAGTAGTAATGTCTAAGGTGTAATTAAAACAGGGGCGGGGAACTGCAGAGTGCAACCAAAGGGGACCACCTACGTTGCCCCATCCACTACACCCCACCGAACACACACGCCCCCAAAACCCTTCATGTGTGAGTGTGTGCTGTGTACAGGAGCCAGAAGGGAGACGGGTATGGGGATATACACCGGGGGAGCTACTCTCCCCCAGAAAGGGCAGCCAGGGACTGGCTGCAATAGGCATCCCCGCTACCTGGAAGCCAACACAGGGCAGGAGGGCCTGATGTCCACCAGGCTCGGGGCCTGCAGCGACCATATTCCGGGAGCTACTGTACCCCCAGAAGGTACCCATCTCGCCCCACCCCAATCAACCCAACCCCACCCCGGAGGACCTCTACAAAAAACAAACAAACAACAACAAACAAACAAACCACCCGGTCACACCAGTGGCAGCAGCCTGGGCTTGAGACCCACCATCACCCACGCCACGCCCCCCCCCCCCCCAACAGGGGAAAATCGTGTGATAAAGCTAATCAGAGGGGACCAGAGAGAATGAAATTCAGCCAATTGATGTTTTGAGGAGGCAGACATTGTTTCCATGCTAATATAATCTAAAATTAAATTTCTAAACTGGTTAATACACAGATTGTTCTTCGCTTTCCAGTTCATGAGAATAGTTTTCTTTGCGATACATAACACTGTGAGAACCATGTGTGCTGAGTTAATTTCCATGTTGATGTTGTCTAAGTCACCCAGTATGCACAGTGTGGGGCATGCAGGGATGCTACACTTTAGCCATGTTGATAGGTCCTCACAGACTTCAAGCCAGAACTTCTGGACAGGCGCATAAAACCACAAAGCGTGTGCATAATCATCAGGTGTGTTATCTATGCAATGTGAGCAGATGTTTGAGTGTGTTAGACCCATCCTGAACATCCTTTGTCCTGTATAGTGTGTTCTATGAAGGATTTTGTATTGTATGAGCTGTAAATTAGGATTTTGAGTCATTCTGATGGTGTTCAAACATATTTGTGGCCAGAAGCTATGACTAGAACTGATGGATAAATCTGCCTCCCATTTTGAGGATGGAAGAGACATTGTGTCATCTATCTTAGACAATAATTTATATATTTTTTTAATAATAGTTTTGGGGTGCAGATGCTTAGAAATTCTGCTACCCTAGTCGGGAGTTGTAAGTCTGGTTGGTGGAGGATATATTTCTTTGTTATTATAGACTTAAGTTGTTGATATTCTAGGAATTTATTGCTGCCTATCTCATGTTGTGATATGAGCTCATCAAATGAAATAAAATTTCCATTTTAGATTATATGTTCCAGATGTTGGATTCCTTTGATCTTCCACAGAGTAAAGTTTAGCATTTTTTTGTTTTGCAGTATGTCAGGAATGTTCCAGATGGGTGTAAGCTTACACGGGACAAGTGAGGACTTTTTTATTTTAAGAAATTCCCACCAGGCTGTCAGAGAGGTGCTGATGTTAATGCTTTTGAAACATTTGTGATTTTTTACGTTTTGACTAATAAGTGGCAGGTCAGAGATTTCCAGATTATCATACAATGCTTGTTCTATATTTATCCATGGTTCATCTATTGGGCTAGGTTTAAACCATTTTGATATATACTGTAACCTATTGGCTAAGGAATAGTGCTGAAAATTAGGTAAATCTAATCCACCACAGTCCTTGGTCTTCTGTAGGGTTTTTAAACTAATACGTGGTGGTTTGTTTTTCCACAGAAATTTGGAGATGTATGAATCTAGTGACTTAAACCAAGTAGCAGATGGTTTTATGGAGATCATTGAGAACAAATAATTAACTTTTGGTAGTATCATCATTTTAATAGTTGTAACTCTCCCCATAAGTGATATAGGTAAGGACTTCCAACGAGAGAGATCGTCCTCTACTCTCTTTAATAATTGCACATAATTTAGCTTTGTTAGCTCTGAGAGCCTGGAGGAAATGTTTATGACTAAATATCTAATATTTCCTGACTGTAAAGTGATCACAGGTATATTCTGGACTCTACAGTTAATGGGCAGAACTGTGGTCTTAGACCAATTGATAGAGTAGTCGGAAAGTGCTGAGAATTTATTTATGAGTGTGATCGTGTGAGTGAGAGACGTTTGAGAGTTCTGAAGGAAAAGTAAAACATCATCAGCATAAAGACTTATTTTATGCTCAATATTTTGGGGTTGGATGCCTTTAATATTTCTATCTTGTCTGATTACATCATCAAAAGCGAGATCAGAGGTGTTTTGGTGCAAGAAGGCCATAGTTTGCCAAAAGCGGATAAGGTGCGAATGACCGACTAAATATCAACAAAAGTGGGGGCGGAGGTCTTCGGATGCAAGTGGGTGTGAATATCCCACCATACAAGTATGGTGGAGAGGAAGCTGTGAATGGCCGACCATAGTAAAAAGCAGATGACAAAAGGTGCGAATGTCAAACCATACATGATCAAAACAGGGAGCGGAGGTGTTTGGCTGCGACAAGGTGTGAATGTCAACCCATAATTAATGAAAAGCGGGCAACAAGTAGGTTCGAATGCCCAACCATACATCATCAAAAGCAGGAGTGGATGTGTTCGGCTACAAGAAGGTTTGAATATCCGACCATAGTTTGTAAAAAGCGGGTAAGAAAAGGTTCGAATGCCCGAAATACACCATCAAAAGAGGGAGCGGAGGTGTTCCGCTGTAAGAAGGTGTGAATGTCCGACCATAGTTGGTAAAAAGCAGGTAAGAAAAGGTTAAAATACCCGACTGTACACAATCAATAGCGGGAGCGGAGTTTTTTGGCTACTAAAAGGTGTGAAAGTCCGACCATGGTTTGTAAAAAGCGGGTAAGAAAAGGTGCGAATGCCCGACAATGTATGATCAAAAGAGGGAGCGGAGGTTTTCGGCTGCAAGAAGGTCTGAATGTCCAACCATAATTTGTAAAAACCGGGGAAGAAAAGGCTTGAAAGCCCGACTATACACCATCAAAAGCGGGAGCGGAGGTGTTCGGCTTCAAGAAGACGTGAACGTCCGACCAAAGTTTGTAAAAAGCAGTTAAGAAAAGGTTCGAATATTCAACCAAACATAATCAAAAGCGGGAGCAGAGCTGTTTGACTGCAAGTAGGTGTGAATGTCCAACCATGGTTTGTAAAAAGCAGTTAAGAAAAGGTTCGAATATCCAACCAAACATAATCAAAAGCGGGAGCAGAGCTTTTCGACTGCAAGTAGGTGTGAATGTCCAGCCATAATTACTCACAAACGGGTAAGAAAAGGTAGTATTGCCCGACCATACATGATCAAAACAGGGAGCGGAGGTGGTTCAGCTGCAAGCGGTGAATGTCTGACTATAGTTTGTAAAAAGCGGGTAAGACAAGGTGCGAATGCCCGACAATGTATGATCAAAAGAGGGAGCGGAGGTTTTCGGCTGCAAGAAGGTCTGAATGTCCAACCATAATTTGTAAAAACCGGGGAAGAAAAGGCTTGAAAGCCCGACTATACACCATCAAAAGCGAAAGCGGAGCTGTTCGGCTTCAAGAAGACGTGAACGTCCGACCAAAGTTTGTAAAAAGCAGTTAAGAAAAGGTTCGAATATCCAACCAAACATAATCAAAAGCGGGAGCAGAGCTGTTTGACTGCAAGTAGGTGTGAATGTCCAACCATGGTTTGTAAAAAGCAGTTAAGAAAAGGTTCGAATATCCAACCAAACATAATCAAAAGCGGGAGCAGAGCTTTTCGACTGCAAGTAGGTGTGAAAGTCCAGCCATAATTACTCACAAACGGGTAAGAAAAGGTAGTATTGCCCGACCATACATGATCAAAACAGCGAGCGGAGGTGGTTCAGCTGCAAGTTGTGAATGTCTGACTATAGTTTGTAAAAAGCGAGTAAGACAAGGTGCGAATGCCCAACAATGTATGATCAAAAGAGGGAGCGGAGGTGTTCGGCTGCAAGGTCTGAATGTCCAAACATATTTTGTAAAAACCGGGGAAGAAAAGGCTCGAAAGCCCGACTACACACCATCAAAAGCGGGAGCGGAGGTGTTCAGCTGCAAGAAGGTGTTAATGTCCACCCATAATTCCTGAAAAATGGGTAAACAAAAGGTGCGAATGCCCAACCATACATCATCAAAAGCAGGAGTGGATGTGTTCGGCTACAAGAAGGTGTGAACGTCCGACCAAAGTTTTTAAAAAGCAGTTAAGAAAAGGTTCGAATATCCAACCAAACATAATCAAAAGCGGGAGCAGAGCTGTGCGACTGCAAGTAGGTGTGAATGTCAGATCATAATTTGCAAAAAGCTGACGAGAAAGGGTGAGAATCCCCGACTATACACGATCAAATGCGGGAGCGGAAGTGTTCGGCTGTGAGTAGGTGTGAATTTCTGACCACAATTGCTGAAAAATGTGTTAGAAAAGACTAGAATGCCGGACCATACATCATCAAAAGCGGGAGAAGTGGTGTTCGGCTGCAAGTAGGTGTGAATATCCAGCCATAATTACTCACAAACGGGTAAGAAAAGGTAGTATTGCCAGACCATACATCATCAAAACAGGGAGCGGAGGTGGTTCAGCTGCAAGTTGTGAATTTCTGACCATGGTTTGTAAAAAGCGGCTAAGACAAGGTGCGAATGCCCGACAATGTATGATCAAAAGAGGGAGCGGAGGTTTTCGGCTGCAAGGTCTGAATGTCCAACCATAATTTGTAAAAACCGGGGAAGAAAAGGCTCGAAAGCCCGACTATACACCATCAAAAGCGGGAGCGGAGGTGTTCAGCTGCAAGGTCTAAATGTCAACCAATAATTACTGAAAAATGGTTAAGAAAAGGTGCGAATGCCCAACCATACATCATCAAAAGCAGGAGTGGATGTGTTCGGCTACAAGAAGGTTTGAATGTCCGACCATAGTTTGTAAAAGGCGGGTAAGAAAAGGTTAAAATACCCGACTGTACACAATCAAAAGAGGGAGCGGAGTTGTTCAGCTACAAGAAGGTGTGAAAGTCCGACCATGGTTTGTAAAAAGCGGGTAAGAAAAGGTTCGTATGCCTGAATATACACCATTAAAAGCGAAAGCGGAGCTGTTCGGCTTCAAGAAGACGTGAATGTCCGACCAAAGTTTGTAAAAAGCAGTTAAGAAAAGGTTCGAATATCCAACCAAACATAATCAAAAGCGGGAGCAGAGCTGTTCGACTGCAAGTAGGTGTGAATGTCAGATCATAATTTGCAAAAAGCTGACGAGAAAGGGTGAGAATCCCCGACTATACACCATCAAATGAGGGAGCGGAAGTGTTCGGCTGTGAGTAGGTGTGAATGTCCGACCATAATTGCTCACAAACGGGTAAGAAAAGGTAGTATTGCCCGACCATACATGATCAAAACAGGGAGCGGAGGTGGTTCAGCTGCAAGGTGTGAATGTCTGACTATGTATGATCAAAAGAGGGAGCGGAGGTGTTCGGCTGCAAGGTCTGAATGTCCAACCATATTTTGTAAAAACCGGGTAAGAAAAGGCTCGAAAGCCCGACTATACACCATCAAAAGCGGGAGCGGAGGTGTTCAGCTGCAAGAAGGTGTGAATGTTCGACTAAAGTTTGTAAGAAGCTGGTAAGACAAGGTGCGAATGCCCGACAATGTATGCTCAAAAGCGGGAGTGGAGGTGTTCAACTGCAAGAAGGTCTGAATGTCCATCAATAATTGCTAGGAAACATGAAAGAAAATTTTCGAAAATCAAACCGCACATGATCATAAGTGGGAGAGGAGGTGTTCAGCTGCAAGAAGGTGTGAATGTCCACCCATAATTCCTGAAAAATGGGTAAAAAAAGGTGCGAATGCCCAACCATACGTCATCATAAGCAGGAGAGGATGTGTTCGGCTACAAGAAGGTGTGAACGTCCAACCAAAGTTTTTAAAAAGCAGTTAAGAAAAGGTTCGAATATCCAACCAAACATAATCAAAAGCGGGAGCAGAGCTATTCGACTGCAAGTAGGTGTGAATGTCAGATCATAATTAGCAAAAAGCTGATGAGAAAGGGTGAGAATGCCCGACTATACACCATCAAATGCGGGAGCGGACGTTTTCGGCTGTGAGTAGGTGTGAATGTCCGACCAAAGTTTGTAAAAAGCAGTGAAAAGAGAGAAAAAGCCAAGCAATTTTAACTTGGTTTGAGCAAAGCAATTCATTTTATAGGAAAATCCGAAATCGTGCAGAACTCATGAAAGTAAGCTTTTTCTCGGATTCCTGATCCTCCAGTGTTGCTCTTTCCTATACTGCAAAATACAACGTCGTTCTTTGTTGAAATCGATCTAGACATTGATAAATGTGAAGGACAAAGCAGTTTCCAATTGGTTCGAGTGAAGGAATTAATTGTATTTACTAAATCCAAAATTATGCATAACTCCTCAAAAATTTTATAGCAAAATCCCAAATCAAGCAGAACGTATGAAAATAAGCTTATTCTCGGATTCCTGATCCTTCAGTGTTGCTCTTTCTTCTACTGCAAAATACAATGTTGTTCTTTGTTGAAGTCGATCTAGACATTGATAAATATGAAGGACAAAGCAGTTTTCACTTGGATTGAGTGAAGCAATTCATTTTATACATAAAATCCCAAATCATGCAGAACGTATGAAAATAAGCTTATTCTCGGATTCCTGATCCTTCAGTGCTGCTCTTTCTTCTACTGCAATATACAATGTTGTTCTTTGTTGAAGTCGATCTAGACATTGATAAATATGAAGGACAAAGCAGTTTTAACTTGGTTTGAGTGAAGGAATTCATTTTATACATAAAATCCCAATTCACGCAGAACGTACGAAAAGAAGCTTATTCTCGGATTCCTGATCCTTCAGTGTTGCTCTTTCTTCTACTGCAAAATCCAATGTTGTTCTTTGTTGAAGTCGATCTAGACATTGATAAATATGAAGTTAAAAGCAGTTTTAACATAGTTTGAGTGAAAGGCCTGGAATCTAATCACATAGCCCCCCTCAGATTGAGACGGATTGGCTGACGGCTTTGCTTTGCGGTAAGACGTATTGCATCACTTCCTGTTGCTTTGTGTGTGTGCACTGTGACAGTTCTCACTCCTCTTGAACTACTAATAATCACCTTATTTCTCCCTATAATTTACACATCTTGCATAGTTAACTCTATCTCATACTTGTTATATTCTAACGCTCACTCTTACAGATCTTTAGTTTTTATTTTTCACTTTTTAGCGGTGTGTCTGGTTCTCTAGTTTAGCATGGCTACCAGTTCTCTTCCTCTATCTCCTGCTTTCACCTGCTCCGTGTGTCAGATGTTTAGTTACTCCTCTGCCTCCTTTAGTGGTAATGGTACATGTAACAAATGTAGTCTTTTTGTAGTTTTGGAGGCAAGGTTATCTGAATTGGAAGCTCGGCTCTGCACTGTTGAAAACCACCCGATAGCGAGCCAGGCCCCTTTAGTCAGTGCGGAGCCACCTAGCGTAGCTAGCTCTGTTAGTCGTCCCCGAGCAGATCCCGAGCAGCAGGGACTTAAGAGTGGCTGGGTGACTGTCAGGAAGAGGAGTCATAGTCCTAAAGTCAAGCCCGTGGTTCACCATCAACCTGTCCACGTTTCAAATAGATTTTCTCCACTCAGCGACACACCGCTGAGGTGAAAACCCTGGTAATTGGCAGGTCTATAGTCAGAAACGTGGCATTAGCGACAACAGCGACCATAGTCAAATGTATTCCAGGGGCCAGAGCGGGAGACATAGAATCCTATTTAAAACTGCTGGCTAAGGATAAACGTAAATACGGTAAAATAGTTATTCACGTCGGCGGTAATGACACCCGGTTACGCCAATCGGAGGTCATTAAAATTAATGTTGCATCGGTGTGTAATTTTGCCAAAACAATGTCGGACTCCGTAGTTTTCTCTGGACCCCTGCCAAATCTGACCAGTGATGACATGTTTAGCCGCATGTCCTCATTCAATCGCTGGTTGTCTAGATGGTGTCCAGCAAACAACGTGGGCTACATAGATAATTGGCAATCTTTCTGGAGAAAACCTGGTCTGATGAGGAGAGACGGCATCCATCCCACTTTGGAAGGAGCTCTTCTCATTTCTAGAAATATGGACGAATTTATTAGTCATCCAAAAACATGACAACCCAGGGTTGAGACCAGGATGCAGAGTTGTAGTCTTACACACTTCTCTGCGGCTTCCCACCTGATGCTGCCCCCCCCTCAATCAAAAAACACAAAAGGAGCAAATCCTCTTGTGCAAAAAAAATTTAAAACAAAAACTTTAACTGAACAAAAACATCAAACTATTAAATGTGGTTTGCTGAATATTAGATCTCTCCCTTCGAAGTCTCTGTTAGTGAATGATTTGATTTGTGATCATCATATTGATATATTTTGTCTTACAGAAACCTGGCTGCAGCAGGAGGATCATGTTAGCATTAATGAATCAACTCCCTCTGACTATTTAAATGTTCACGTTCCTCGAACCACAGGTAGAGGAGGAGGAGTGGCAGCTATCTTCAGATCAGGGTTACTAATCAGTCCTAGACCCAAGATTAATTTTAGCTCTTTTGAATCTCTGATTCTCAGTTTTTCCCACCCAAAGTGGAAATCACAAAAACCTCTTGTGTTTGTTGTTGTGTATCGTCCACCTGGCCCTTATTCTAAGTTTCTCTCTGAATTCTCAGAGTTTTTATCCCAGTTAGTGCTGAGTACAGATAAAGTCATTGTAGTAGGTGACTTCAATATTCATGTAGATGTTGAAAATGACAGCCTAAATATTAACTTTAATTCTATATTAGACTCTATTGGATTTTCTCAAAGTGTTCACAGACCTACTCCCTGCCTTAATCATACCCTTGACCTTGTGCTGACTTATGGCATTGAGAGTGAACAGTTAACAGTGTTCCCTCATAACCCTGTCTTGTCTGACCATTTTTTAATAACTTTTGAATTTACATTACTTGACTACACGGTTTCTGAGAAGAATTCTACATATAGAAGGTGTCTATCAGAGAATGCTGTAACCAGATTTAAAGAGTTGATTTCATCATCCTTTTCTTCACTGCGATGTGCTGATATGACAGAGGACGGCTACCTAAATTTTACTCCAGTAGAACTTGACTCTCTTGTTGACAGCACTACAGCTTCAATGCGTACAACACTGGACAATGTTGCCCCTCTGAAAAGGAAGGTAATCAGTGAGAAGAGGTTGGCTCCTTGGTATAATTCACAGCTGCGTGCGTTAAAGCAGACTGCAAGAAAGATGGAGAGACAGTGGCGTTCCTCTAATTTAGAAGAGTCTCAATTAGTCTGGAAAGATAGTTTAATAACGTATAAGAAAGCACTTCGTAAAGCTAGAACTGCTTATTATTCATTATTGATAGAAGAGAATAAGAATAATCCAAGGTTTCTTTTCAGCACTGTTGCCAGGCTGACAAAGAGTCCGAGCTCTGTTGAGCCATGTATTCCTTTAACTCTCAGTAGTGATGATTTAATGAGATTCTTCCTCAATAAAATTGTTTCTATCAGAGAGAAGATTAATGGAATCCTTCCCATTATTATGACTGATGTATCATCAAGTAGAGCAGCTTTAGAAGTATCTTTCGAACCTGAATTGTATTTAGACAGCTTCTTCCCAGTTGATCTTTCTGAGCTAGCAACAGCAATAGTCTCTTCTAAACCATCAACTTGTATGTTGACCCGATCCCAACCAGACTGTTCAAGGAGGTTTTCCCCTTAATTGACGCTTCCATATTGGATTTGATCAATCGGTCTTTGTTGATAGGATATGTACCTCAGACTTTTAAGGTTGCTGTAATTAAACCTTTACTTAAAAAACCTACTCTTGATTCAGAAGTGTTGGCTAATTATCAACCTATATCCAATCTCCCTTTTTTGTCTAAAGTTCTTGAAAAAATAGTTGCAGTTCAACTTTGTCATCATTTACATAGAAATAATCTGTTTGAAGAGTTTCAGTCAGGATTCAGAGTGCATCATAGCACAGAAACAGCACTGGTGAAAGTTACCAATTATCTCCTCTTAGCCTCTGATAGCGGACTTGTTTCTGTGCTTGTCCTGTTGGATCTCAGTGCTGCATTTGATACGATCGATCACAGCATTCTGTTACAGACACTTGAACATGTTATTGGGATTAAAGGAACTGCATTAGGCTGGTTTAAGTCATATTTATCTGATAGATTCCAGTTTGTTCTTGTAAATGAAGAATCTTCCTCACACATTGGAGTAAGTCATGGAGTTCCTCAGGATTCTGTGCTTGGACTGATTCTTTTTACTTTGTACATGCTTCCATTAGGTAACATCATTAGACAGCATGGCATAAATTTCCATTGCTATGCTGATGATACTCAGCTGTACTTATCTATGAAACCAGATGAAATAAATAGGTTGGTCAGACTACAAGCCTGTCTTAAAGACATAAAGACATGGATGACTCAGAACTGTCTGCTTCTAAATTCAGACAAAACTGAAGTTGTTCTCTTTGGACCTGAGTGTTTCAGGGAGAAATTGTCTAGTTACATAGTTACTCTAGATGGTATTTCCTTGGCTTCTAGTTCTACAGTGAGGAACCTTGGAGTTATTTTTTACCAGAATTTATCATTTGACGCACATATAAAAATGGTTTCTAGGACTGCCTTCTTTCACCTTCGTAATATTGCTAAAATCAGGAACATCCTATCTCAGGGTGATGCAGAGAAACTAGTTCATGCATTTGTTACTTCAAGATTGGACTACTGTAATTCTTTATTATTCGGCTGTCCCACATATTCTCTGAAAAGCCTCCAGCTGATCCAAAATGCTGCAGCCAGAGTTCTGATGAGAACTAACAGGAGAGATAATGTTTCTCTAGTTTTAGCTTCTCTTCATTGGCTCCCTGTTAAATTCAGAATAGAATTTAAGATTCTTCTCCTCACATATAAAGCTCTTAATGACCAAGCTACATCATATCTTAAAGATCTCATTGTAAGATATTTTCCTAACAGAGCACTTCACTCCCAAACCGCAGGTTTACTTGTTGTTCCCAGAGTTTCTAAAAGTAGAATGGGAGGCAGAGCCTTCAGTTATCAGGCCCCTCTCTTGTGGAATAAGCTGCCAGTAAATGTCCGGGAAGCAGACACCCTTTCCACTTTTAAGATTAGGCTTAAAACTTTCCTTTTTGATAAAGCTTATAGTTGGCTCAGGTGATCCTGAAACATCCCATAGTTGAGCTGCTATAGGCTTAGACTGCTGGGGGACCTAATCTGTCACACCTTTCCTCACTTTTCTCTCTTTCCCCCCTGTTTAATGTCACAGTCTGCACTATTAGTTTGTATTGTTATGTCACAGTTTGTTTAACCATGTTATGTTCCAGTCATGTTTTTCCCCTTTCACGTTCAGTTCACTCACGTCACCTGTCTAATTGTTCACAGCTGCACCTCATGTCACTGATCACTCCCCTCACAGTATTTAGCTTCCTGGTTTACTTTCATTCATCACAGACTCCTCACGATCCCTCCATGCTTCGTCACGAAAAGCTAAGTTTGGTTACCTGCCTCATAGTCTTGCCTTATTTCTTTCATAGCCTTGGTTCTGTTAACATTAAGTATTTTTGAATCTGGCTCGGCCGCGCTTTTTGTTCTTGCCTTCTTTTGTGGAATAAACCTTGTTTTTGTGAACGAAAGAGCTGCATCTGGGTCCTACCTTCCCATCGATCCTGACATTTAATTTCTCAAATGATATTACGTACATGTGACATTATTGTGGTCATTAACTTGTGTTTCCCTTTTCCAACAGATATCCTTTGAATGGTGTCCCCCCCCCTCTTTTCCCTCTTTTCTGTCTTCTCAAACCCCAGCTGGTCGAGGCGGATGGCCACCCTTCCTGGTTCTGGTTCTGCCAGAGGTTTCTTCCTGTTAAAAGGGAGTCGTTCTTTTCCACAGGCACGCTCAGGACGGGAGATTGGACTGAAGACAAGTTTCAGTGCAATCTGTTGGCTTCCTTAGCTAGGATATTGTTTTTAAATTAGCTCTATATGAATTAATTGGATTTCATTAGATTATGATTGCAATGAATTGAACTCTAATTGGCTTGAATTGAACTATATTATTTAAGTGCTGTGAGATGACATTTGTTTTAATTTGGCGGTATATAGATAAAACTGAATTGAATCGATTACAGCTTGACAACGATGTCTCCTGCTGTTGACAGGTCTGACGCATGCCATCCCACTCTTGTTGATGTGTGGCCCTCAGGTCAAAGTTTCTGGGGTACAGAGTTACAAGCCTGTACACAGCTACTCAGCTGATACCACAGGTTTTCTTTGGGATTCAGTTCTAGAGAAATTGCAGGCCACTACATCTGAGGTACCACAGTCTCCAGCAGCCATTCCCTAATGATGCGACCTCGATGAGCTGGAGCATTGTCGTCCATGAAAATGAAATTAGGCCTGTGTTGTTCATGCAGGGACACAATGACTGAATTAATGATGTTATTGGGGTAGTAAGGGCTTGCCACTGTACATTTCAAAGTGTAGGGCAGTTTTGTACTGACAAAGTACAGTAGAGGTACTGCTGATCAATCATTAGGTGTCGTATTGGTCTCATGATGTCAAAATGTGAACAACGTGATGAGGAGGACTGTTTAAATATCAATTCTAATTGAACCAGGAAATTTATTGGTCGATTCATGGATCAAACACCTTTTTCTTCTTGTTAGAGAACAGCAACTTATGCAAAAAGTACTGAAACATTGAACAGTTGGACATTCAAATGTTTACAGAAGGTCACATTAAGTTCACCTGTATAGGCATTTTAGGTTCATCCTGAAATTTCACTCGAAAGTCGAATATCCCTCACGTTTTGTGAGTAGTGTATAATCTGTGTTGTTCCTATATAGCTTATTTTTGTGCTGACCATATTTCAATTACCAGTGAAAATATCTTCACCTTTAACAACATTGTCTCTTTTTTTTTTACCTTAGGATTTAAAGTCAGTGTCAGAAGATTTCTATTGCCATATGGATTAATAAACTGACCCAAATGCAGACTAAGTGAGAGATGACTGAAGCTGGCAGATGATCCAGAAGTTTGATAAATCCAAAAAAACATAGACGGCACAGAGACAATGATAGCTGCAAGGAAATGAAACAATGACCTGACAGAGAATAACTGAAACCAAGTAGTGATGAGGGGATCTACGAAAGGTGAGTGGTAGGGGTAGCTCAGGAGGAAGAGCAGTCACCCACCAATCGGAAGGTCGGTGGTTCGACTCTGGCTTCCCCGGGCTACATGTGAAAATATCAAAGCTCATGAACCTCACGTTGCCCCCCCCAATGATACACCTTGCCCCCCCAGTGTATCATTGGGGGTATGAATGTTATGAATCTTAAGACGTGCTGTATGTGAGTGGGGTGAATGCAGCATGTAGTGAAGCGCTTTGAGTGGTCAGCTAGACTAGAAAAGCGCTATACAAGTACAAGTCCATTTACCAAGTCCATTTAATCTGTGATGAAAATCAGATGTGACACAGGATAGGAAGTAAAGCTCAACGTAGTAAACGCAGGGGAAACTCCACGAAGTAAAACAGGAAGTTAAATTGTTCAGGGACAACTGAAGACCAAAGGAACACATGAAAATACCAACATTAAACACATTGACAATTGACATGACATTAACAAATGATCCGTGCAATGAAATTTACTCCATTTACTGGTTTAAATTCATTGATTCATTATTTTCCAGACAGATCACCAGTCCATCAGAATGCCTTAAACAATATTTTTTTACATTAACATAACTAATAAATGATAATAACTCCATTACTGCAGTTGCTGTCACCAACAGAACCAATCATTCGTGATCAGATACCATCTCCACCTGTACAGTCTCAAAAACAGGAAGGGTGTGTTGAGCTTAGAGTGCATAGCATAGGTCAAGCATGTCCTCATCAATATTTGGCCAGACTTTTCAAAAGCTTAACCAAACAAGACACCATATGTCTGGTTGAACTTACCGCACACACCACTGGTCAGCATAGATGTCCAATTGAACAGAGAGAGTTTGGTTCTGAAGTCCCCCACCGGAAGTATAGTACATGATATTCTAACTCTCTAGATTCTGGGCTTGTAGAAATTGATTTTGATGATTACGACTATGGTGATAACACTGTCCATATTCACATTAAAATGGTATTATGTAAAACTGTCAAAACTGCCATCTACTTGCAAATCTGAGTATTGCATAAAGCAAGCCCACTTCAGGTTTAAACTTCTATTTAAAAGACCAGGGCTGGTTATCATGATTACTATTAAATTATGATGACTAAAATTAAATGGCTAATGAATATCAAAACTATTATGGAAACAATCTAAACACCAAAAGATCCCAGATTTCTGGAGCATTGAGACATAAAATTAAATCAATAAATAGAATGCAAACGGCTTATTTTTTAGCTATTCATAATTTAAGAGGACATTACTATTTGCAGATAGACTTATTCTGTATTTGTGAGAGTTGTAGACTGTTTGTTTCTGGTGGGGCGGAGCAGGTAATGGGAAGTATAAGGCGGAGTCTGTGAGCTCCGGCAGCGCACCTGTTGCTCATCTACCTTCATCAGTGACTGGGTTCATAAGGACCGGCTGGAGCCACAGACGACGCCAGATTGTCTTACCGTGGTAAATCTGGTCTACGGTAAAGCCTAGTGGCAAAGTTGTTTGTTGCGCCTAACCTTATACCTTCTGTTTCAGTTTGTTCCCCGTACAGGCCTTCGTTCCTGGAATCCTGTTATATTAATACTCCATTTCCGATTCACTATTCAACTGCGGATCTGCTGCCTTCACATGCCTGCTCGCCTTACCTACGCCTCAGAACAGCTTCACAACCATCTACAACTCCTGGTACCCCTCCTGGAAATAAGCATGCCTCTCTGTCTGTTTCATCTTTCGGATTCTGCTTGGACTAAACTTACAAACACTCTCGTTATAGTGACCCACTGGACCAGAATCTCCTGGAACCTTCTTACCATTGTGAAAAAACTATTCTCTGTCTTACTCTGTCTGAGTCTGCTCTTGGCTTCAACCTTGTTTGTGTGCATGGCTACCAGCAGCCATGACAGTATTACAAATATTTATACAGAACAAGACAACGTATAAAGAGTCGTACATTTTTCCTCACAAAATGCTTTCATATTGGAAACAAACAAATTCCAAAGCGATGACTTCAAAGTCAGTTATGAACGTATAAGTGTTGATTTACAGTATTTATATACTTGTTTCCCTGTACACCACCGTTAAATTAATTTTCACTGTTGGTATTTATAATTTCTCAGTAGAAATTATACTCGGTAAGAGAAAAGCAGTCCACTCATTGCCAGCAGTGCAGCTGTGCAAATGGACAGACATACTACAGCGTGGGCAGCACGCTATAGAAAAAAATTACCACAAACTAACATTTCAATATGTAATGAACCACAAAGAAGTACTCTGCAGTTAACATTTTTTTTTTATTATCCTTAGAGTTTACTTGGGTTTAGAGATTACTCGGGTTTCCAACTGAGTTAATGCAACGCTGCATATTTGCCCATAAAGATTAGTTTGTTTGAAAATAACATTTGTAGATCAGCTGCTATCGCAAATGAGCAGAGTTCAAGGCTGCATCATATCTGGACCCACTGCTAAAAGATGTTATCACGAAGTGACCTTTCCCATCCACAATCACCTCTAGTTTACTGGCTGACATGTGAAAAAGTATCTAAGAAATAAGAAATCTAGCATCAACAAAAACTGTTAGAATGAACCATGTCCTTGAGATCATTTTATCAGTTAATGTTTTGCCAGTAGCAATAATGATCATCCAAAGCACATTAGTCAAACTTTTTAAAAAGCTACTTTAATCTTTAATCGTCTTTGTATTCTTCATTCACAAACTACATTACTGTGTTACATCTAAAAATATTAAAACTGCTTTTGCACGTACATGTTTTTATTTATACATTTATTTTTCTCATCAATTTCTATTCGTCATTCATTTTCTTTCATAGATTTTTCTTTTCTTTCTGTTTTTGTGGCATTCCAATCCTTTAATTGTTCTTCTTCTATAGTTTCAGTAGAGCACCTAAATTCTGCCCATCTGTAACGTTCCAGTGTGAATGCGCTCCTTCTACACAATCTGCCTGCATCACGGAGATCTGATTTTTACACCTGTCCTAAAAATTGTTGAAAATATGTTTAACACCGAAATTCATAATTCAGTAAAAACAAAGTTTTTTGGTCTTTTAATTTGTTTTAAGCAATCTAACACATAACATGTTTGCATGCAAAATGTCTGAGTTTGCTTCACTTCGACCATAACTTGAAAAGCAGAAGCTACAGTGTCAACTGTTGTTTTTGACAGACATTTGGACAGAGCTACTGACCTGGTTTTAAGGTTTTTGGCTCTTTCTCTTCTGAAAGAGAATAAATTGTGTGAAATACTTGTAGTGGTTTTTTTGACCACCACAGCAACAATGACTTTACATGACCTGCTTTGCCCATTCATAGCTTATGCAGTGATAAGTAATGCCTTTAATCACATTTTTCTGAAACAATGATAACCTGCACTGTCATTTTGTTGGTTTGAAGAATAAAAGTTGAATTACTATGCTATACAACTAACAATGCTTTGTGTTTTGCTCTGAAGTTCTTTGATGTTCTTTTAAACTTGATTCACAAACCAAAATGGCACAAATTCCACTTTCATTCACGAGAATAAAGATACTCAACATGCAACCATATTTTTAGTGAAGTAGAGGTCATGGAGGGATGATGCTTTCTTTTGGGTTTGTATGTTTGTTTATTTTTATATATTATAATTTTGAGAATTTCATTTATGAACATCTTAACAGAAGAGAAAGCTTTTACGAATCAAAACATTAGGTTGAAGTAAAATTAAATCGAGCGGCCCAGAGGCATCAAAAATCTTTTTTTTAGCTAAACTGAAATAATTACTCTTTTGACATCCACTATATCACCAAAAGTATCCGCTCATCTGCCTTTACACACACGTGAACTCAAAGGACATCCCATTCTTAATCCATAGGGTTTAATATGAGGTCAGCCCACCCTTTGTAGCTTCACAAAACGTTCTTTTTCGAGCTAAACTGAAATAATTATTCTTTTGACATATCTATTGTACATATCATTTTAAAGGGAATTCTGAGGGAATTTAGGCTAGACTATTATTCTTGCTGTTTTTTAAGTTCTTGCCACACTGAAAAAAAGAGTATTATTATATTCAGGTCTGATGAAATATTTTTCATAATAATGACAGGTCTGCCAGCAGGGTCTTTGAATGTGCTCGCTCTGTTGTGTGGCTTAGTAGTTCCTTTGATCTATTTCAAATGTAATAATTACACAAAGTTTGCATGTGTGGGAATATTAACTAACTGGAGATTAAGAATTTGATTGTATTTATTTGGAGCAATAAACAATCAGCAGCACCCTGAGTCATGTTTCGTCCATTTCAGTTGAAACAAGCTCCCCCTCCAAAGACTCAGGTGGTAGATGGTAGTGTGGAGGTATGGTAGAATAGTCAGAGTATGACCTGTAGTGTTTTCATATTATGAGGTTAGGATAAAAAAACAAAACTGCATGGACTTATGAAAAAATCTGTTACTCTGTACTTATAATGAGTGCTTGTTTTATTAAAAAGTCACTTCCAAATATTAGCAATTGCTGGTTGGGTTTTTATATATTTATTTCTGGTTTTGTTGCTAAAGTATAGTTGCTTCTTTTGTGCTTGGTCTGAACAAGTCTTTAGAAAGTTTAAACAGCCACAGTTGATTTTCTTGTCCTTTGAGTTTCTGGTCTTTTGTATGGTTTCATTATTTCTTAGTTTTTATTTATTTACTCTGTTTTATGTTCTCAGTTGGTATTTTGTATAAACTTTGTAGCCAAATTATATATCGCCGGCACACAAGGCACCAACAATATATATTTTTAGCGGACACACGTAGCGTGATGTGATAAGATATAAGGATTTATCCGAAAGTTCTTTCTATCTGAATAAGCCTTATTTAACCTCGTTTTAGGGCACCACCTTCAATCGAAGGAAAAAGACAGAATCTTACGATTCTGGTATGTTAAATTAACAATGAATTATTCATTAATAACTAATAAATTTCAGTCTCATATAGTCGCTACTCATGAATTCTCGTTTTGTTGGACTCACACGTGCGTAAAGAACACATACACAAAAGCCGGTTGATTTTATATATGTATATATATATTTATTAAAATGATATGACCAAAGACATGAGCCTTAAGACAACAGGAGAAATGCTTTGAATATGAATGATTATATAAGAAACACTTAGTGAATTGAAAAGAACTAAGGGGAGGAGATGGATGGATATCGGAATCATTCAAATAGTCGAGCTTTGTTACTATTTGAATTTAAAAGCTAACGACTTGGGTTAATTTATCATTTTAACAGCAAATTCTCTCGACACCCACCGCATACCGTCTGAAATGTAAGAACAGGGCAGATCTTACGGTTAGGTCAGCTCCGAACCACAGGTCATTGCCAGCGGGTCCCACTGGGTCTCTCTCTCGGTTCCGCGTCTCGCGGCCTTTGCTGTGGTTGACTTTCAGGGACTGGACCGGTCGCTTTCCTGGCTTCCTTCAGATAGCTTGAAGACGAACGGGTGGTGTGTCGGAATTCACGCAAATAATAATAAAACTGTCCATGGGTCAAGTTGGTTTTGGTTGCTGACCAACTCTGATGAGGTGAACTTAAATTCACAAAAGATTGACAAGCTGAACGCTGGCTCCTTTTTCTGATAAAAAATAGGTGAGGATGCTGCAGCAGCAGAGTTTAAAACGTGCCATAGAGAGGAGACAGGATGACGGACGAACAAAAACGCAAAATGTATCTTTCTACTACATTCTTCTCTTTCTGTCTTTGTTCGGACCTTCTTCTTCCATCTCATCTTCCTCTCCTGCCATTTTCAAAGACTCTCCGCCAGACTCTCATTCCATCAATTCGAGCTCTCTGCTCTTCATCTTCTCTACTGATCTGGACCTTCAATATTCTCTTTCAATATTCCGTCCATGTTCTATTCAAGAACCTATGCGAACTGGGCAATAACTCTGACTTTTCCTCGCGGGTTCCGGAGTTTGATTCGCGGAGGCGGGGCATGACGTAGGCCTACGCTACACTTTCAGCCAATGGAATTCCTGAAACTGTTGTGACGTCTGCCTGGGCGTATTTTGGAGGTTTGCCTCAAAGCAATTCGACTCCTGCATTCCTCCGTCTCATAAACATTTGTTCAGAGGATTCTAAAACACCATAACTTGTTAAGATATAAAGGGAAAGATATAGCATAAACTTAGGATATAAAGACAGCAAAAACAACATAACATAACATAACATAACATGATGGTTATGAGTCTCAACATTCAGATGGATATCTGTAGAGTTATGAAGTATGAATAACGAACCAACCAATGTTATTTTCCTGTTTTAAACACAGAATACAATAAGAAACAGCTGAAGAATTGGTTAATAGTTGCATTATTTCATATAAATGTCACATGTCATATGCAAGTTGTTGATTAGTTTGGGTTTAACTATTCAGTGCTATGAACCACTCGGGGGCAACGTGGCTCCATAAGCTGATTAGAAATTTTCCAAAATAATAATATCTTCCGTATCGTTCCACGTACGGTCATGAAAAAGGTATTAAAATGCGGCTTGTGATATCACTGAGAACATGAAAGAACTTGTACAAAGATACAAAGCACATTTAATACAGTTTCAAGATTCAGCTAAAAGTGATTCTGGGTGAGATCCTTTTGAGAGGTCCGTGCAGTGACTGTCTCTGGCTTGAGTCAGAGTCAGGGCAAACTGTCACCATTGTTTACTTTGAACCATATTTGATTTCGGCGGGGTCCTGTTCTGGTTTGCCCCAATACTCTCCTGAGAGGGTCCGTTGTTTGTTCAGCTTAGTTAGCACTAAGCTATTAATGCATTTATCTAAATTTATGGCACAGGTCTGTGGAAAGAGGGGATTAGAAAACTCCCCCAAAATGCTTTTGTGGGCAAATGTTGTTGTAAATTTCTCTTCTTTGATGTAGAAATCCCCCATCTGGTATTTCCACACTGACCATCCCCACAAAAGAATGTTGCAGTCATTTCAAATCTTAAGTTTGTATTAAATTCCACACTTGAGTTCGCTACAACTTATACCTTGTATTGTGTTTTAGAACCTTGTCCTGGTCATTATCCTCAGTTACCCTGTTTTGGTCCTCAGCTCCACTTACACACCTGTGTCCACTCAACTCATTTGTTCCCCTCAGTGTATATTCCCGTTGGCTTATCCCTGTCCTTGTCAGATTTGTGTGGTTAAAATCTAAAGATTTTGTCTGTAAATTAGCTTTTGTTTTCACAATGTCCTTTTCCTTTAACCTTATCCAGATCTGCAGGGTTTTATGATGTTGTATTCAGAAACAGATTAGAATCAGTTGTTTGTTGGAACAGTGACTTAATTCATTTTTACTTTGACAGCACATATTCCACCAATGAGTGAAAGTGGGAGGTTTCTCCAGGATTTGATGTGTTAAGGTTTTTTGTTTGTTTTTAAGAGAGGACTTTGAGGCTAAAGAGCTCTGACAGCCTGAAGAAGATATGATTTATGTTAAGAGCCTGTGTTTTCTGGGAGAAAAGTGCTGGTTGGGTCGATGTCAGTGATCTATCAAAAAATGGCTTTGTTAGAGGTTTTTATTATCATGACACCTCTTCTTTAACATCTGTTTTGTAATGAACCAGGTTCATCCTTTTGCTTTGTTTAAATAAATATAATCAATAATAATTAGCATTATCCAGTGGATTAATGTCTTTGCAGGGTTTTGATTGTAATTCTGTGAAAAACAGGGGTTGAATATTATCCGTGGAATCGTGAATTTCATCACATTCATATTTATGTTCCTGTCCAATATTCACAACTCTGTGCAATGCTATTGCACTTTATATTCTATTTCATTTATTGCAACCATTGTGTATATACCCCACCACCCTATCAGCACCTTATTCTATATATATTGTGTGTTTATTTGTTTTCTTTTCCACTTACTTTTAGTCATTCTGTGCATTTGCAGGCTTGTTTTACCTCACACTGAACCTCTATAGAAAACATCTGCTGCTTTGAAATGGTTAGAAAACATCCTACCGTGACAGCTTTCACAGATGATCTCAGCTGCCCGGGGCAGAGAGGACTCTCTCATTGGAGTTCCAGAAGTCAAACTCACAGCTGAGGGCATCATTATGCTGTACAGAAAAATTCTAAATTGTTGGAAAATCTTCTGTTTACTTTACCAGAGAACACCCTGACGTGAGTCTCAACAGACAGTGTATGGTGTGGATATGACTTAGGTTTACCTCCACAAGAGTTTTCTAAGGATTTATGGACATGACATTAGTTGTTCTAGAAGTTTGAGGAGTAGAGTGAAGAGAAACCGTGAAAAGCTATACACTATATTGCTCCTATGCTGCTGACCACCTTCTCAAACATTAAACTCTTCAGTCCTACAAGCTGTGGTCTTGGAATTGAAACTGCACTGTTCATTTCACATTCCATGTCTAAGTATTTTCTTCTAAAAACAACCCAACCCAACAACCTATGAAGGGCATAGGATCTATTCCTTATGTCCTGGTACAAGACATTCCAGGCCAACTTTACGTTCTTTTTCCATACTCTGACTGGTCAGTGCTCTTTTGGCAGTATACGGGGGACCTATGAGATGTTAGGAAGGTGGTTATATTGTTATGGCTGACTGGTATATATCAGTCAGCTCAGTTGCCTGTCGAGGACAAAACAAGAAACTATGGCATCTCTCTGAAGAGCTTTGCTCTTCATCAGGGATGAAGAAAAGCCTCGAGTGCTTTCTCAAAAGTCTGTGCTTTTGCCTATCCCAAAAGTACTTTGTATCTGCTTATTTCTCTTATTTGATGCTATGGATGCTATGGAGTTTGTTGTATAGTTTCCAGACAACTTTCTGCTTGGCCAATAACATCTACAGCCAGCACAATCTTTTACAAATTGGATTAAAGAGTGAGGAACATGTTACAGCTGAGTACCTCAACTCAAGTCACATCCCACCCACCATAACCAGAACCCCGGGCACTCTGTGGCTCGCTATCCCGGGGGGCAGGAGGCAGTGGCGGCACAGGGAGAGGAAGCAGAAGCAGGACTGTCGAGCTGGCGCACTAGTGAGGCTATGGAGGCAGCTGCAAAAACTGCCACATACTAGTATTTTTCTCACCAACGTGAGATCTCTTGCAAACAAGTGGGATGAGCTGAAGCTGCAGGCAGCAACAAACAACACTGTAGGGAACAGAAGCATTCTGATTATCACAGAGACCTGGATTTATTCACTGATCCTAGACACAGCTATTGAGCTACAGGGCTACACAGCCTATCAGCACAACAGGACAACAGGTAAAAGCAAGGAACAGGATTATGCATTTATGTAAACAACAGCTAATGTGCCAATGCCAAGGTGATGGCCACCCACTGCTCATTGGATTCGGAGATTGTGACTGTTAAATTCATGTCCATATATCTCCCATGGGAGTTCAATGTCATACTGATAACTGCTGTTTATCTAAGTCCTGATGCAAATGCTAGTGTCACTATTCGACCCTTGTATGACACCATCGACAATCAACAGAGCACAAATCCTGAAGCTGTTCCCATCATAGACTTCAACCGTGCTGATTTGAAAACAGTGCTCTCAAAATTCCACCAGCACATAAACTTTGCAACCAGAGGAGCAAACACACTGGACAAGATGTGTACAAACATCATTTGGGGCCTTAGGGCTAAGTCGCTGGCACACCTTGGTCAGTCTGACATCATACACCCCCATCAGGAAAAGGGCTCTTACCACAATAATTACCTTAAAATGGCCCGAAGATGCTTCTCACCAACTTCAGGACTGCTTCTAGAGAACCAGCTGGGATGTGTGTACCAGGACGTGGTGGACTACAAGGCAGCGGTCCTAGCTTACATCAAATTCTGCATGGACAGTCACTGTAGATAAACATGTTTGGGTCTATCCCAACTGGAAGCCCTGGATAACAAGGGAGGCCCAGAACCTGTTGAAGGAGAGGAATTCAGTGTTCAAGTCTGGTGATGGGGCACAATACAGTGTTGCCAGAGCCAACTGAAGAGAGTCATCTGGAAGGCTAAGGCAAACTACGAGAGAAGGATAGAGGCTCATCTAAGCAGCAACACCACCCTGCGGGTGTGGTAAGGGGTCCAGCATATTGTCAGCTACAAATCCAGCAACCTCACAGCTGCTGTGGGTGACGGCTCGCTGACAGAAGAGTTGAACACTCATAGTAGAGGAGTATGAACTGAGGCACACACTGATGTGTTGAGAGTGTTCTCACATACTGTGTGTGTGGCATGGTAGCTGTACAGCGGCAGAAAGGAATGCGCTCTAAACGACCAAACACACCCAGGACACCTTCTGTTTCAGCTTCTGCTCACGGGATACAAGACAATAAAAACAAGGATAAACCAAATTCAAAACTACTTTAATCCAAAGGCAGTGATTGCACTGAATTATTATATATAATATATATATAAGTGGGAGTTGTGCAATATATGGAATGCAATACATGGAATGGCCAGGATGTGTGAATGTATTTTTCTTTTATGGTGAATAGGATTCTTGTTTTACAGTTAACTCATTAATCTGTTTTTTTTTTTAGCATTTGTTATAATATCTACTTTTATGCTTTTACAAAACAGTGTAACCTCTGTTTTCACAAAATTAGCATATAGAACCCCTGATTTAACCACTGTCTTTTCCTACAATGCCCTCTGAACAGCACTGTCCTTCTATGTACCTTTTATGACAGTAACATAGATGCTGCCCTGTGTAGAAGGACCCACTACACTAACAGATATAAATGGTACTCAGATAATAAAAACATAATTGATTAGACAAAGTAATTGAAATACAGGTTTTTTTTTCAAATAAAATAATCTTGATATTTCTCATAGATCTTAGTCATTATTGTGTATCAGCTAACAAGTAGGAGTGGTGTAAGTCATTAAAAATGAAAAAGCTATCACAAATCTTCGCCTGGGCCATGTAGTCTTTTTTAAAGTCTTATGAATTAAAACACTGGAATATATACATTTATGACTTCAGTCACCTTATATCAGGATATAGACCAAAATAACATGAGCCGTTCTTGTTAGGATGGAAGGTCGGGAGAGGAGGAGGACCCAAATGCAGACACAGTTCAGCCAGGACGTAAAGGAAAATGTAACAAAAAGAGAGTGGAACTAATGAAAAGACGTGAAGACCGAGGAAACTATGAGAGAGAACAGTGAACATGAACCCACATGAATAAAAGGAAAAAAAGACTAATGACCTGATTAACAAAATCACAACCAAAGACTTGCCATGAATCAAACGTAATATAAACCCATGACTAAATGTTTATGTTTATGCATTTAGCAGACAAATGAGGATATAAGTCTCAACAGTATAAACTTAAGAACTGAATAATTACTGGATGCACCAATAAGGGTTTCTGGAGATCCCTTTTACTCTTTTTCAACATGTACATGTTCGTGTAGGAAAAATATTCTGATGCAGCAACATCACTGCAATAGGCACCTTTCTCAGCAACAAAGCTTGAGACTGTCCGATGAAAGCGGAAAGGTTTGCCATGACAGGCCATGACAAGCTGTTTCGTCACCCGTTCAATTCTTTGAAAAAAGCAAAAACTTAAATTTACAGAATAAACGACAAAAGGTTTTCAAATTAATTCAATATAGATGACTGAAGTGGATACTCTTACTCTGGAAGGTATGAACAGGAAGTATCACTGCAGCTACTGGTGAGGGAAAAACAGGAAGTACCTTGAGCGCATAGTACAGTTCCTTCTGATAATGAGCAATGGAGAAAGAAACAGGGGAGACAAATAAGTAACAGAGCTATAAGGTAAGACAGAACTGGTCACATACTTAGCTTCTTAGCTAAAGAACTGCCTTATGTCTGAGTACTGCCGTCACTCTGTTGGCTTATGTCATACAAGGATATAAAAGAAGTGCTCTTGCTTAAGAGCAGCAGTTTTTCATCTGAAATGTCTGATTATTGAGAACATTGTTATCACATGACAGCAAGTAAAATGGTTGATAAGCAAAGCGTTAAAATTGATGTGTCATTGATGTGTCTGCTGCATAGTTTGAAACAGGAGTGAAAGTCACCGGCACAAGTACTGGATTCAGCCCCACACAGAGAGCCGAGTCGTGCCGAGCCGAGCCGAGCCAACTTTGTTTATATAGCGCTTTAAAACCAGCAGGTACTGACCTAAGTGCTGAACACTTAGAATACGTTAAAAGGCTTAAAACAGAGTTCCTCTCATGGTTTATGTCGCCGGTTCCGCTGTCACTTGTTTGTCTATATTACTTGTAATTTCCTGCCATGTTTCTGGAGCTTCTGCTCTCTCATGTAAGGCTCCTGCTGTTTCGGGTCATGGTCCCTCTCAGAGCCTTATACAAAGAGAGTTACGACACGCTATGAACTAACCGACACGCGCTCACGTGTCAATCGGTTTGAACGGGATGCAGTGCAGAAACGACTATTTTCCCCACAATTTTCTCCAAATATTGACCAATAATGTGCAGTGATTACTACCTGACTGCAGAGACTCAACATTTATCACTGTTCGGAATTTTAGAGGGAAGCAATACATCATTGAAAACATTTACAGATTATATTTAGTGATGGAAAATAAATGTTAATTAATATAAAAAAGATAAAAAGATAAAAACGTGCAAAGACAAGTAAAACAAAGCAAGACAATAAAACCTTCTGTAACAGCCGGAACCAGAAGTGGTGCAAGATAGAATTAATAAAATGCTTTGGTAAGAAAAAAAAGGATAAGACGAGTAAAAAGGAGATAATAAACACTCGAGAGTATCTGTAACTCTAACCATTGGCACCCATCATCACATTTCAAAGGCCTGACAAAACAAGAAAGTTTTGAGCCTTGATTTAAAAGTAGCAACATCTGGGGCACATCTCAGTGTTTCAGGGAGTTTGTTCCAGAAATAAGCAGCACAGTGTCTGAATGATGCTTTTACCATGTTTTGTCTTAGGACTATAAACCGTTAGCAGTCCCTTTCCAGGTGACCTCAGGGTTCTTGATGGCTGATAGGGAATAAAAAGATTTAGCAGGTATTTTTGGCCCAAACCATTTAGGGATTTGTAGACACACAAAGGGAGCCAGTGCAAAGATCTGAGAACTGGTGTGATGTGGTCATATTTTTTGTCTTTTGTGAGTACCTGTGCAGCTGCATTTTGAACATGCTGCAAATTTTGGATGGTTTTCTTTGGAAGGTCGGTATAAAGCCCATTGCAGTAGTCTAGTCTACTCGAGATAAAAGCATGGACAAGTTTTTCCAGGTCTGGTTTAGATAGAAGGCCTCTAATACTTGCTATATTCTTAGGTGGTAAAATGCAGACTTGGTGAGTGAATTAATCTGGTTTTCAAAGTGTAAGTCAGCATCTAATATAACACCCCAGTTTCTGGCATGGCTTGTAGTCTGTAGTGATAGAGTTTTCAGATAAGTACTGACCTCAATTCTCTCATTTTTCTTAGGACCAAAAACAATAACTTCTGTTTTGTTGTCATTTAGCTGTGGGAAATTGTGAGACATCCAGTCATTTATCAGTGAGATGCTATGATAAAGGGAATCAATCGGGCTGTAGTCATCAGGAGAGAGGGCAATGTAAATTTGAGTATCATCTGCATAATGGTAGGTGTACGCATGGTAGTTGATATTGTTGTCTCACAAATGTTTTCCTAAGGGAAGCATGTAAAGGTAAAATAAGAGAGGACCAAGGACTGAACCTTGAGGAACTCCACACCTCGTGTCAGCCTTCTGGGAGTCAAAGTTTATCTTTTCATCCTTTTATTCTGTTCTTTATTTTCCTGCTATGTAAAGCACATTGTGTTGCACTTGTGTATGAAATACGCTTACAAATAAAATTGGCTTGCCTTGCCTTGCCATTAATATAAGCATGTCTGCAGTGGATTATAATAAGGTTGTACGTAGAAAGAAAACCAAACAGTGGAGCTATAACACCCATTTTAAAGTAATTTCTGGTGTGCTCTGCATGCTAACACGGGAATGCTTTACCTTATCCTCCTAAACATGCCAGTGGTTCAGAGCTCTGGTCCAGCTTACCTTCAGATCTGCATCCTTCTAACAACGCATGCAATATTACTGTCTGTGCCCAGGACTTACTCCCAAACACACCATCTGTAGAGGATGTAATTCAGTCTGTCTGTTCTCTCTGCCTGGTGTCAGATGGAAATGAGCTGAATGGCAAAGCTGAGCTAAATAAATTATTATAAAGAGGCTTTAAATGAGCTGGAGGAAAATATGGGGCTGTAGCTGCTTTGACTGATGAATTCTTCTTTTCTTCACTTTTTGCTTTTCATGTTAACTGAATACATGTAGCTGTAACCCTGTTTATTGTGCTTCAAATCAGAAAACTATTGTAAAATATAAATTAATTGATTTAAATATGAATGTAAAGGAAACTTTTTCTGCTGAAAATGTGGTTATGCCCACAGACGGGTTCACGTGCATCTGCGTTGGGAACTGTAGTTGAGTGCGTGTTGTTGAACCAGTTAAACGATGCCACCGAGGTCAAAAGTGTGGCTCCATTTCACCAAGATTGATGCCAATACTGCGCGATGCAACATCTGCCAAAAAGTCATCGCTGCTAAGGCCAGCAACACGACTAATTTAATGAATTATTTGACCGTGCACAAAATCAATTTAAGAGCAGAAAGTTGCTCCGTGTTTTACTGCAAGAAGGTCGGACTGCAACCATTCAAGCATTCAAGTCAGCCTGTGGACGCCACAGAGCCCGAGCAGCATAATTCAAAGTCTCCACCACTGGACTCGGCTTCATCTAAGAGCACCGAGGACGGCGCAGTGTGTGGGATTATAACAGGAAAATTAACGTTCAGTGAAATCAAATTCTGCATGGAAATCATGCAGAAATCTTAATGTTACTGCAGCTTAATACGTGCAGAAAGCAGACACGTTGACTTTTCTGAAGAAAAACTGCTGAGTGAAAAGTATCCTCAGTATGTAGGATAGTGTTAGACACCAACCTGTCACTTGTTTGCAGCCCACCCAGCAAAACTTGGAAAAAAACGTTGAAAAGACGTGATGGTATGCGTCCAAACAACGTCTACATTTGGTTGAAAGGTAAAAAGCTGTCATTTTCAGGCCGTTGTAAAAAAGACTCTTTCAACGACTATTTCTGAACTAAATCAAGACTATGACAGACCGACCAGATTTAGCCTAAAAACCAACATCCAAATGGCGCAAACTGTTTTGCTGTGGAAATTATTTTATGTAAATTTTTTTCTGTAAGAGAACTGCTTGGAATGGAAAAATACTGAGCTGAAAAATAAAACTGAAGATTTGTACTGTTATGTGTAATTTAATTTCCTTGTTGTTTGAATTGATATTATAAAATTGGTATCGAAAAAAGTATTGCTGAGGAACCGCTATTGAAGTGAAGTTATCGGTATTGGTACCGGTATCGCAAAATTTTGATTGATACCCAGCCCTCGTCAGCACCAAAAGACAAAACTAATGCTCAAAGAAAATCTTTATATAAAAAAACTGCCAATAACTACAATGAACTGGAGATAGATGCAGGCTTACTGACAATGTCTACAGTGACTGAAGTTGTACTCACATTAGCTAACTGCAGTTAAACTACAACTAGCTGGTTAACACCATTAATTAACTATAACTGGCTCCATGAAATAATGCTGTTGACTATTGTAATTTCATCAATGTACCAGATAAAATACTTCCGAAACACCTAGAATGAGCAGTGCTAGACCTGCTGGTCTTTGGAACTATTGGCAGCTCTGTGACCCTTTCTTTCTATAGAAGTCTGTGGGAGTGTTGCCTCTTTCTTTTTACACCACTCTGGTTCCCAAGAAACATGGGAATTGCAACAACTTGTGTGACACCTGTTATATAAGGCATTAACATGATTCTTAATCAATATAGCAGCTTGTCTCAGCTAGTGGTTTTATCATTTGCCGCTGCCTGTTATGCATTTGGAAACATGAAAGATAAGTCGTTTTGCGCACATTTAGGAGGTGATTGTTGATCCCACCATTTATGTATGAACAAGTGAAAAAATGCTCACTTGAGCAGAACTTGTAAGCCACAGTTCAGAACTGGACATTTAAATCTTCCCAAAGCGACCAGTGGATTTTGAGGATTGATTTATTTTGTGCTCAGTCAGCACATTTCCATGAAAACAGAAGCATTTGACAATTTCATTTTACATTTCTTAAGGCAACAGAAATGGGAATACATAAACTAAACACTGAAAATGTGTTGTTTAATTAATCCACCTTACACCGTTTTTAAGAGGACAGACGAGTACCTGAAGGTAACCTCTTACAAGAACATGCTGCTGACTCCAAAGATCCACGGTGAGCTCTGGATTCTGATCAGAAAGCTGCAGCATGGTCAGAACTGGGGGCTTTGTTCACATTTCACTCCTGCATCATCTGATTATTCGTCTCCATGACAAGGATGGACACTTTAAAAAGTCACAACTATGAAACTATAGAGTTTTGTCAAACTATTATGTGGCACCTGCCCCTTTCGGTACTGACTTTTAAATGCTCGGTTTTCTAGCATTGCTGTGTTTTTAAAAAAAAGACCATGTTAAGGAAAGAAGTTGTCTCCTATGCTGCACTTTGACATCTGTCCACAAACGGAATGCAGAGACAGTTTTTTCCAACCACAGTAAATTGCAGATTCTCTGCATTTCTATGCTGTTTTCTCTGCTGTCAGACAGCATGCACACACCTCTTGAGCTTTTTCAGCCTCCTGATGAAGATCTTTAAACACTGTGGAAACTACTAAACATTTGGAAAAAAATTGATGAAAAAAAAAATCAAACCACCTTTTATTCATCAATATTATCTGAGGGAAAATAACACCATCAGTTTGGTACTTGGGCTGCATGGTGGTGTGGTGGTTAGGGTTCCTGGAGTTTGGATGTTCTCTCCGTGTATGCCTGGCTCCTCTCCGGGTACTCGGGCTTCCTCCCACCATCCAAAAACATGCATGTTAGGTCGATTGGTGACTCTAAATTGTCCCTTGGAGTGAGTGTGCATGGTTGTGTGTCTCTGTGTGGCCCTGTGATGGACTGGCGACCTGTCCAGGGTGAACCCCGCCTCTCGCCCAATGGTCGCTGCGATAGGCTCCAAAAAAAATTGATGGATGGAGTGATTGATGTCGACAACACAAGAAACCCGAGACAGTAAAGTACACTAACCTGTTAAACAAGCCACTGAACAATGAAAGGAACAATAACCTTCTGTCTGTCATATCAGCCTTAGTGAAAAACGTTTATAGTTTCAGTAATTCTAATAAATACAAAAAAATCATGTTAAATACAGGCACTCACCTGCATAAATCGATCTTACAACAAGATCGACAGTTATTCTTATCTTTCAAATAGTTTTTGAAAGAGAAGGGGGAGGCAGACACTGCACAGTTCAAAATCACACAGGGAGCGCTCAGTTAAAACATTAAAGTAAAATAAATATTCGTAATTGAACTCTCTTTTTTAAACTCTCTGCAGTTTCACCTCCTAAATGTGCCCAAAACGCCTTAAATTTCATGTTTACAAATGCAGAACAGGCAGCGGCAAATGATAAAACCACTAGCTGAGATGAGGCTGCGGTCGCCAGGGTAGACTCGTATTGACCAGGTGGTCAGCAGTCGCCACAGCCAGCAAGCCTCCTCCATGTAGGCAGAGCAAGAAGGCTGAACATCCAGATTTTTGAACTGTTCTTCTCAATGTGTATTTTAAATTGGAACAGTGCTTTGGGTGCAACTGAAGCCATTTCACAAATAAACAAGAATACGAATATCCAGATAAGAAAGCCCGCTGAGAGGCCCCCCAGTTAAACACAGGTACAATGCCCGGGAAGACGCCATGTTGATGCAAACTGCAGGGTTTGTGGGAAATGTCCACGTCTGAAGCCTTACACGTACTGTACTTGTGTTGGATGTTGACGCCTAAATAACCAAACTTTGTCAGTGGCACAGGTTATGTTCACCAGGAATCACGTCAATACTGTGTACAGGAGGTGTCAAATAAGTTGTTGCAGTTCCCACATTTCCTGAAGACAGCGTCGTCAGCGAGCTGCCACTCATGGTTCCACACCCCATCATCGGAAGCGCCGCCCCTCACACCAGAACAGTGCCAATAGTTTGAAACTGAAGGAAAAAAATCTTAAAATTGAAAAAATTTATAGAATATATAGAAAAAAAATTAATGAAACTGAAATAACTTGTGGACCCTTTCTTTTTTTATTTCAAGTGCAAGTTCAAACTTGGAGTTTCAGTTTTCAGTTCAAAACAAACAAATATTATGGCGCTGCAATGGCTCCATATTCAGGCATCAGTCTTTATTGTAGCTCGTATTTATTCTGTTCTAAGCTCGTGTCCTTTTCCTCTAATAAATCTTTTAATAAATTGTGATAAACAAAATTATTATCTAAAGATAAACCTTTTAAGCCTAACAGTTGTTTTCTCAAACCTAAGCTAATGGATGCAAGTATCCAAGTGTATCTCTTAATCCTAATTTCCCTCTCTTGTTTCCTGTTTCAGAAAGTGCAAAGTGCCCTGCAGTGACCCTGTGTAATACCCCTTCAATCTGAACAATATAAAATGGGTCATGAAGTGGCTGACCTCCCCAGTGGACCGCTTGATGAATATAGGAGAAAAGCCTCCTTCAACTGGAAGGACATGCTTTGTTTCATAGATGGAGAGGAAATACTGCAGTTCAAGGTAACATCTTATTCCCTGCTATTTTTACTGGTTTAAAGTGATTATCTAAAGAATAGAATGCCTTTATTGTCCCCAAAGGGAAATTCGTTTCCACACTCATTCCACACAACATAAACATCACCAACACCGAGCAACACCAGACACTAAGCAACATACACACACACACCAGACAACCAACACTTGTGACACACTCAGGAGGGCTGGGTCCATTCAGGGCTATTGGGGGAGGTAGTTGAGTGCTGAGATGGCAGACGGGACAAAGCTTTTGTTGAAGCGAGCCCGTCGCCATCTCAGAGTCCTGTACCTGCGACCAGGTGGCAGCAGTGTGAAGTATGGGTGGAGAGGGTGAGTGGGGTTGTTTGTTATTGTCTGTGCCAGGCGTGTTACAGCTCCGAGGTTGAGCTCGGTGAGGTTGGGTGTGGGATGATTTGTGATTTGGGATGCGGTGTGTGTGATTTTTGTCAGTTTGTTCCTGTTGGTGATGGACAGCATGTTGTAAAAGCAGGGTGAGCAGTACAGTAGGATGGGTTGAATGATGCTGGTGCGTAACACCTGGTGATTGTTGACTTCGACTGGGACCCAATCAAGGACTTCTCCATGGCAACCTGCTGTGGTATCATGATGACATCCTGTGAACTGAGACACTGGTTGAGAGCCAGACATAGCGACTCTCTGGTCTTACCCCCATCCCACGCCTTCAAGTTGTTTTGCGTTTTTTATGTGTGAAGCGAGTAAATGTTTGCTAATGTTTTGAGTTCCATGTTGGATGGTGAGCTTATCTTTTCTGTTCTTGATGTTGCTGAGGGTTTTTCCTTCTCCTTTAAGGAACATAGTCTATAGTGTTTTTCCTCCCCTCTCTCCCCACTCTTTGCATCTCTTCAAAGTTGGCGCATTTGTTTTCAAGCTGCCGGGCTGATTTTGTTTTACTCATGTATAATGACAATAAAGAAGATTTCATTTAATTTTATTTCAGGATTAGCTTTTCCAGACTTTTCATTATGATGGAGGTTGGTGCAACTGGACAGTAGTGATTTGGTTCAGAGGTTCGTGGTTTCTTGGGTACAGGGATGATGGTTGAAGTTTTCAAGCTGTTGGATATGGATGCTGACCTGTATGATTCCCAGAAGATGGAATGAAGAGGGGGGGCAGCTCCATGGCACAAAGCTTTAACACCTTGGCTGAGATGTTGTCAGGCCCGGGTCCTTTCCCTGCTTTGCACCTACTCAGCTGTTGCTGTACCTCCACTGTGGTGAATGGAGAGTGTGCAGGTACATCCGTGGGGAGGGCATTGAGCAGTTCCTCGCATGTGGTAGAATGATTTTGGGTGTCAAACCGTGTGTAGAAAGAGTTCAAAGTGTCAGCAAAAGAGGTGGGATCTGTGATTGTGGAGTGAGCCTTACTGGGTGATTTACCGGTGAGAATCTTGACTTTATGGAAGGCTTGTTTGGTGTTCATTGTACTGAAGTCCTGCTCCAATCTGTCCTTGTATTTGTCCAATCTTTACGCTGAAAAGCCTTTTGCTTTTCCCTCAAGCTGCTTTTAATGTGGTAGGTGATCCAGGGATTGGAGTTGGGATATCTCTGACAGTTTTGATAGGGATTGTGCATGAGATACAGAAGTTAATGTAGTCCGTGATCAGTGACACCCTGTGGTCCAGCTCACCCTGAAAAATGTCCCAGTCTGTGTAACCAAGTGAACCCTGTCGTTGTGTAATGGCGTCCTTCGACCAGAGGGTGGTGCGGTGGACGTGTGGCTTGATGCGTTTCAGTTCCGGTTTGTAATGCGGTAACAAGAAAACAACATTGTGAGCGGAGTAGCCGAGTGGTGGGTGTGCGTGAGCGATAAACAAATCAGAAATGGTCCCATAACATAAATCCAGTGTGTTGTTTTTCCTTGTGGGAATGTCTATGTACTCGTGGAAAGATGGCATAACACCGCCGTGTCTACAGCTGTTGAAATCACCCAAGATAAACACCGGGGCATCAGGATATTTAGCCATCATGTGGCTAGCACCCTCGGCTACCAGCTCCTCTGCTGCTCCGGTGTTGGCACTTGGTGGGATGTAAACACAGCGGATAACGATGGTGGGGAATTCCCTCAGGAGGTGGAACGGGCACAGCGACAGCGTTAGAATCTCCACGTCAGGTCTACAGACTGTGCGGTGGATTTTGATATTCGTACACCACCGCTTGTTGACAAAGATGCAGATGCCTCCTCCTCTGTTCTTGCCGGACTGGATGGTCCTGTCAGCCCGCAGGATGGAAAAGTTGTCAAGACTGACCTCCATGTCAGGGACATCCTTGTCAAGCCAGGTTTCAGTCAAGGCGATGATGCATGCTTCTCTGAAGGCCCGCTCCACCTGACATTTGGCATGCATTAGATCCATTTTATTCCGGAGCGAGCGTACATTTGCCAGTACGATGGAGGGAAGAGGGGGTCTGAAGGGACGCTTCCCCAGCCTGGTGCGTACACCTCCTCGCCTACCTCTTTTCCTTGGGCGTATTTCTGGAGGGAGATTGACTGCCGGATTCGCATTGCAGAGGATGGAAGAACGTAGGTGGAGAAGCTATACTCGGCTGTAGGTTAGTTGTTTGTACCCGCCGACCTCTGGTGGTAGCGCCGAGCAGTTGTTGTTGAGGATCCATAGCAGTATGCATGTAACCCAGAAAGCCCTGTATATGATCCGTATCCTGGGTGCGTGACTGAACAATAACGGACTGAACAATAACAGTAAACAGACGATGGACAGTACGAAACACCAACTCAAACAAGGACGCTGACAAGACGCCGACAGGACGCGTGACAGAGAGTGCCATCACAGCAGAGCATGCGCCTAATTCCCACTAAACCCTACTTTATAGGATTTGGAAAGGTCTGATCAAAGCCCCTTCTGTCGATGTTATCTTAAAAAAACTACATCAGAGCATCAGTGATGAAATGAGGGTTTAAAAGTACAGTGTGTTTGAACATCTAGTGTTAAAGGTGATAGCTGCAACCAGGTGGAAACTCTTTTACTATTTTCCCATGGAGGGAGCTTAAGAGCAAAGTAATGGCATGAGTCCTTTCAACCTCAAAGATCAAGATTGCAGTGCAGAAAAGAAATGGTCCAAAATCCTTCTGCCATGAGCTGCCATGGCTCAGCTGGACTTCCAGGTCACCGATCTGCTCAATGACCTTTTGGTCTTCTGGAAGGTTAGTGATTTGATCCTTAATGGATTCTTGGGGAAGACATTGAGCCCCACATTGCCCCAAGTTACTCGGTGCCTGATTATAGAGAAAAAACACTGCATAATGTTGCACACCATGCCACTTGGAAAACTGGAAAGCATGAATACATTTTTGATGGTGCAGAAGAGACCTTCTCTCACCGTTAGGTTGCTGTACCTCGCTGTTATTCTAGAAGTGCAGAGCACTCCTTACAGATATGCTAACACTCCCAGATGTCTGTGTTTCTCAACCATGTCCACCTTCTCTCCCAGGATGAATGTAGAGTTTGGCTTATTACTAGTCCTCCTAGTATCAACAATCATCTCTTTTGTGTTGTTCGTGTTGAAGATGGGGTGGTTGTTCCCACACCATGTCACAAAGTGATTGACCAGTTTCCTGTACTCAGCCTCTTTTTCATCACTGATACATCCAACAGCTGCTTAGTCATCAGTGTTTCTTGACATGACAGGACACTTAGTTGTACTTAAAGTGAGATGAACAGAGTGAAGAGAAATAATAAGAGTACAGTCCCTTGTGGTGCTCCTGTGGGCATCTTCAACACCAAGTCCAGGACGATAAGAAAACTGTAGTGGGTCCTGAAAGGTATTTACTTACCTAATTAAGTAAGCCAACAACAGTCTCTCCAGGACTGGTAGAGCAGCTAGTCTGTAGTCACTGAGGACAGATGGATGTGTTTTTAAAACATTTTTTTAGATGCAGTGGAGGTCTCATTGTGTCATAAAGTGGGGGCAATGTGGGTGAGGCTGTGTTAAGATCCATGACTTAGGTGCCAGGTGACATTATGGAGGTGTGACAGGAAGGATGTGGGTACAGGTAGGGTGTGAGGTCTATGTTGCTGGAGGCAGGGGAGGAGCATGCTTTGTGTTGTTCTGAGCTGAACCTATTGAAACACAGGTTCAGCTCATTGGATTTGCCCAGGCTTCCATCTGTTTAACCCCTTTTCACCTCAAAGCCAGTTATCTTTTATATCCCTCTCCCACTCTGTTCTGCTGTAGCTTGCATTTTAGCTTTTTCTCTGTGCACGTCCTTGCTCTCGGTTATCTTCTTGTTCAGCTATTTTAGAACAGTCCTTAATAACTCCCTGTCTCCCTGCCAAAAATGCTTTCTTTTTCATGTTCAACACCATTTTTCAAATCACCCTGATGATTCAGAGTTTGTTATTGGGGAAGCACCTCAATGTCCTTGTAGGAATAATACTCTTCAGACAGAAGTTGATGTGATCTGTAACATACTCAATTACAGTGACGTAGTCACGGCAATGATATCATCTCCATGTGGCTCACAGAGTGCGTCCCAGTCTTTGGCCTGAAAGCATCGATGCAGATCATCTTCAGCTTCTTGAGACAACTCAGGAGAACCAGATTGAGGTTTGATATTCCCAGTGGGGAAAAGGCAGAAGCTGTATGCTTATTTTCCACGTGCAGAAAATAAATCCAACTTTTTATTTTCTTTGGTCGAGCAGAAAACTATTGAAAAGTTGGAAGTGTATTTGAGAGAAAGACATGGTTGAAAACTGGAGAAACCACTACGAATGTGTTGGAATGTTGTGTTTTAGTCTGGCAACAACTGAGCTTATGATGTACGTCACAGAGAGTGTCTGCATCGGGGCCATACATACACTTCTTATGCTTCTAGAATGACACAGGTGAACTCTTGCTGTGGATAATATGGATATGAACTCCCAGCTAGCAGTTCAATGTCCTGGGTACAGATCTTCTCCTTCACAGTGATGTGTCCAGGTTTACGCCATCTGTTGTTAACAAGCACTGTGATACCTCCACCTTTGCTTTTACCGTTGTTCTTCTTGAGCCCCAAATACACAATAAAAAATTTAAAAAAATCACATTTCTGGTCTTTTTTGAGTTTTTCTGTTAATTCAGGAAATATCCAGGCACACATGCAACAGATCGTATCAGCTGTCAGCCATATACAAACAGTTGGCACAAGATTAGTTTCAGTCTTGTGGAGTCTTGACTCTTTGCGCCATCCTATATTGCCTTTTTGTTCCATTTTGCAACCCAGACCTTGGGACCCATGTACCGTCGCCGGGCCAGACTCACATCATCTGCCACCTTTGTTTTTGTCCGTCTTTACCTTTGTCAGCTCACTCATCGCAGTCCGCAGTCTCAGTAACTACTGCTTATTTTTCAGTAGTCAACCTTTTCTGTGTGGCCACAATCAGTTTACTTAAGTTAATTATTCATTCACAACCTTATAGGAGAAAGTATGTTTATTATTGTGTCCGGTGGCCACAGCCCAAGACCAACGAAAGACGTCATGCAGAACCATGGCTCCTCTTGTCGCTCTTCAACCTGAAGCTGAGTGAAGGAGCAGCCTGGCAAATGCCGGCATGGAACCAAATTGGGATGGGTACTCAGTTCAGCTGGAGACAGGTGGTTCTCCAGGAGGGAACCACCTTGACCCAGCATGTGTTCACCTCACTGGAACCCTCTTTAAAGCGATGCAACTTCCACAATCATCCTGATGTTTGGGTTGATGTAAGAATTTGATTATTTTAATATTATCTTTTGTTTATAAAGTTAAACCAGTCAATTTATTCTTTAACCCCTAAACGTTTTTACGTCCCGCCGGCAGGATGTTGCACACTTCAAGACATATCTGGGGTTTTCCTCAATCCTCATTTATATGTACCTAAATATGTTATAAACCACTGGAAAGCTAACGGTCTTGCGATTCCAATGATGTATGCCAATCCAGGATACAATCAGAACTGTGGACACAGTAAACACTGTAAACACTGTAAAACCAGTCGCAAATACAAAAAAATGTCAAAGTCACCTATAAATCCTCACAGTATTCTAAGAACAGATACAACTCCAATTAAAATGGTCCTGTTACATTGGTAAGGGTCCAGTTAATTTACTCCAGTAAAATAGTTAGTCTACAACAAGTCTTACGCCCACAAAGACACATAGTCTGCAGCTGCAAACTTTCACATTTTAAGTCAGATGCATATTTTTCCAACGGTTTCCAATGAAAACAATGGTATGCAGGTTGAGGGGTGGCACATTACACATCGTTGTGCGTAATTTCAGATTCTGCAGTTTATTCGTTTATTTTTCTACAACATGGCAAAACGGACGTCAAAAACAAAATACAGTAAGGAGGAAGCCTCGGAGGTTTGTTTACTACGGGACAGTGATGCTTCTGGCGTCAGAGGGGGACAGTGATAATGACTGGACCAAGCATCTGAAGATGGAAACGTTCCTTTCGACAAGTGAGCATTATTTATATTTTATTGTTATTTTACTTCATATTATTGTAGTTATAGATAGATAGTTAGATACTTTATTGTTCCCAAAGGAAAATGTGGACTCAGCAGTATTCTCATCAATAAAGCAATAAAGCTGTACACAGCTCAGTCTTTCTTGTACTATAATGAAAGGGGGGTATTTTCTGCTTTTTGAAATGTAACAATTTGTGTTCTGGACATATTTTGGTACGATTTTTCTATTTTGTTTTTCCAACTGCCCTTTTAGACATACTGGGGGAGGTGACCTATCAAATGACCTGATAAGATACAAAAAGGTCTTGCACAAAACACAGAAGTAGACTTTTTTCTACCGCTTCATGGACATTGCTTTTGTGAATGCATTTTGCACAAAGAACATGGCAGAAACAGAGGTGAGGTTCATTTGCACCAGAAGGCATTCAGGGAGACCTTAGCCTTGGAGTTGGCAGAGACGGGGTCCACCACCTCAGTTGAGCCTGGCCCATTTCTTGCCAGTCACCTGTCAGAACACAGCACAGCTGAGCACTTGAGGTGCAGACGCTGCCAGACCAAGACTCCTGTGAAGTGTGCCACATGTGATATGCCCCTGTGCTTTGTGCCAGGCAGAGACTGCTACAATGATTGGCATGTTGCCAACAGAAAATATTGTGAATACTAATTGTGAATAGTGTTCAGGGTTGTTTGCTATGTCATTTTTTATGTATATAAACTAATTGCATTTAGACCATACTATTTGTTTGGACTTTTATTGTATGCACAAAGCTCTGGTTATAGACAAAATGTGTTTGTGCTTCTGTTACTCTTTGTCAGTAATACTGACAGAGGATCTGGATGTGGGATACGACAGTCCCAAGTGTAACCTTTCATTAGAGCCCAAAATCATGACTGTATGTTGAAGCATTCAGGAATGGCAGCCTTTTTTCCCCAAGGCTCTCCAAATGGCACACTTTTGACACGTCTGGTCTTCTTAAAAAAAACTGTACAAAATACTGATTTTTTTGTTGTATTACAGTCAAATTTGAAGTGGGACTAGGTAAGGCTATAGTCCCATTGTGTTTTTCAGTCCGCAGCCTTATGCTAAAATCACTTTTTGGACACATATTTGGGAAGAAAAATTAGGCGAACATAAAACTCCATCTCTTTTACTGTATTCAAGCTCATATTACTCTGTGACAGTAGCACTTAACAAGATTCTGATTGTTGTGGGTTGAAAATTCTGAGTGTTCTCTTTAAAAAAAAAAAAAAAGACCTCAACCAGGCCTCTACTCCAAGTGGTTAAAGAACAGCTTTCAATTTACTTTGGGTATGCTCTTTTAGGAGTTTCACGCAAAAATTGCGTGAATGTTAAGGGGTTAATCAGGTCAAGCAGCCAATGATGTCACCATTATTCATTCTTTTAAATATTTTTCATGTAACCACACCCTTCAGAACTGTTTTTTTAATCATCACACAATTCAATTATTTAGCCTATGTTTCATGTTTTGTCTGTGTATTACTGTGTTGTATTGGGTGTTTTTTCATTTCAGTCATTCAAATTCCTTCAGACCTGATTGATCACAATACTCTAATAAGTATAATTCCCCTTGAAAATTAATTAATTTATATAATTAATCGATTAATTTTTCACTTGCTGCTAGAGTACTGTGTACAGTACTTGTATATGCTAAGAAATGCTGTATAAGTATCTGGGAATGGGTGAAAGAAAAATGAATGTTAAGTGTTTTGTAAAACCGAGACTATCTCTGTCCTCGTCCGTCGTCCTTGGCCTCTGCTCGTCCTCGTGTCGTCCGTCACCACCTGCCCTCGTCCGTCGTCCTTGGCCTCTGCTCGTCCTCGTGTCGTCCGTCACCGCCTGTCCTCGTCCGTCGTCCTTGGCCTCTGCTCGTCCTCGTGTCGTCCGTCACCGCCTGTCCTCGTCCATCCTCCTTGGCCTCTGCTCGTCTTCGTGTCGATCAGGTTGGCAGCTGGGATCCTCCGTTGGCTCAGGGATCTTCCTGCAGTGGATGGCGTGAACCCACGTTGCCCTCTCGGCTATCTTCGCAATGGTATGCGTTGTCAGGACTTCGTCACCATTTGGAATTCCAGTGCTCCCTTCTGAAGTCGTTTCTCACCACCCAGGTTGGAAGTCTGCAGAGAGAGAGACAAAAAAGTTTTTGCAATATTGTAGATTTTATCTTCGCATAGGCCAGTGGAGGGGAGTGGCCTGGTTACAGGTCTTACTTCCAGAGATGGATGTCTGCCAAAATTAATTTTGATTTCAGAGTGCCATTTTCTCGTTCGACAGCGTCTCTACTGGCAGGGTGTTATACACAATGTTGTCTGAGGTTAATGGTAAGAAATTCACTAATTTGGGTTATCACAGAATTGACGAAGTGAAAGCCATTATCGCTGCTCAGTTTTGGTGTAGTTGTAGTTCCCAGATGGGGAGTAATCTCTGTTAGCAGAGCCTTTGCTACCACTTGGCTACTCTGGTGTTTTGCTGGAAATACTTCAATCTATTTTGACCACGTCAACTATTACTAAGCAGCGTTTCTTTCCTTCTGCAGGTGACAGTTCTATTAAATCCATCGTTAAGTATTCGAATGGTCTGTCTGGTGATGGGTGAGGGATGTGTGTGATTGCTTTGGTTTTACCTGTTATGCGTTGCACAAACCATACGCGGTTGACTGATCTTCTGCTGCATGAACTGAAATCCTTTGGTGAACCAGTGCTGGGTTATGGCATCCATTGTCCCCCCTTTTGACACATGGTCCAATCCATGTGTCAATTTCGCGAAATGAGGGAAAAAATGTTTAGGTAGGAAAGGCTTATTATCGGTTCCTCGCCACACATCTTCCTGTGGTGTGGCAAAAGACTGCACTGTGAGAGAGGTGGGAATAGTGACAGGGATCAATTATAGTGGGTTGGAGTGTAGCTTTTTTTTCAGCGGCATCCACTCCTGCATTTCTTAGAGACACAGGATCTGTGTTGTTAGTGTGAGCAAAGCATTTATAAACAGAGATTGACTTTTTGGAGTAAAATGGCATCAAGAAGAGCTATGACTTTGTCATGATGTAGAATGGGTTTGCTGTTAGATTTTAGGAATTGTCGGGGTTTCACAGAGTGTCAAAATTCTGGACAGCCCAAACACGTATCTGGAATCAGATTAGATGGTTACTGCTTTGTTGTTAGCTAGTCTGCATGCCTCTGTCATTGCTATCAGTTCTGCCGCCTGTGCAGAATGGTGAGGAGGGAGTGAGCTGGAGAGAAGAGTTTCATGATTAGTGGCAACAGTACAACCAACTCTGTTGTGACCCGTTTGTGGGTCACGTGAAGCTGATCCATCTGCAAAGAGAACCAAATCCGGGTTTGTAAATGGTGTTTCTTGGCAAGCAAACCGGTTGGGGGACAGCAACACAGTTATATTGTGTTGCGTCATCTGGTGTGGGGAGGAGGGTGGCAGGTTTTAACATAGAGCGTTTGACGGTGATGTTAGACATTTCTAAAAGTATTGTGTCATATCGTGAAAAGTCTTTTGTTCAAGTAAAATCATGGACACAGCATGTGGGACCAGGAGAGTTACATCAGAATAGGCCACAATATCTCTGGAGGCCTTAACTGCCTTTCCAGCTGCCGCCACATATCTGAATATCTCTTGGGAGATCTGCAGCCACGGGATCCAGTTTTGAAGAAAAATAAGCTACATGGCGCAGCTTATTTCCATGGTCCTACAACAAAACAGAAGTCATACATCCATCTTTTTCATCTACTGTTTGAGTGAATGGTCTGGTAGGGTCAGGCAGGCCCAAAGTTTGAGTGCTTTGTAAGGCAAGTTTTAGTTCAGTGAAAGATTGTTCCGCTTCAGGAGTCCATTTGATCTTATGTTTTGCGTGTGGACCTTTGCCATAAATGAGGGAGGCGAGCGGAGCTTCAAGAATGGCATAGTGAGAAATTAACTGTCTACAGTAAGAGCACATACCAAGAAAATTGTGATGGGTTGTGGAAGGTTCTGAATTGCATCAACTCTTTTTGGTGAAAGAGTCTTCCTTTCAGAAGTGATGACATGACCTAAGAAGACAAATTGAAGTTTCGACAAGCTGGCTTTGTGACCAGTTTTTAGCCAGATGTTTCAAGGTTTTGACTGTGTTGGCTTCACACTGCTCATTGGTGGGACTGCAGATCATGAGGTCATCAAGATACTGTAACAAAGCAGTGTCTGGGGAGAGACCAAAGGGTTCAAGACTGTCTGAAAGCTTCAATGCAAATGGTGAGACTTTCACAGTATCCTTGGCACAGAACACTCAAGGTGTCTGAAAGGTTGACCACTGAAAAGAGTTTTGCATTAGTTGGTTGCATCACCTGCTTGCAGATCCTGAATAAAACGCCATTCTGTTGGTTGATCTTTGCCTCTGATTTTATGACAGGAAACAAAGGCGTGCGTATTGGAGAATCGTTACATGGAACAATTAGTCCTGCTGCCTTAAGAGACTCAAATAATGGTGGTATATTATCAACGGCTTTTTGTTTAAGCGAATATTGAGCCTTGCAAGGTTTAAAGTCCGATTTTGAAGTGATGACAACATTTTCACAATCTTTGACAAGCTTAACATTGTTAGGGTTTTTAACATTTATCTCATGATATACCCTGTGTTACAATTACCTTACTGTGCCTTTAATTGCATTGCTATGCTTTAATTGCATTTCCTACGCTATACCATATATATATCCTATATGACATATACTGCATTAGTTCCAGTCATGTGGCGAGGAAATAAGGGTGCTTGTGAACAAAGGAAGATGCCTCAGGACGGAGTCTTCCAGAGGTCAACAGAGTTCACCCGAGTTTACACTACAAACCAACAATGGCTGATTCACACTAGTTTATTGATGTATCTCTTTGTATGATTGTCGTCAAGGTCTCACACTCTAATTGGCAGATGTGCCTCCATACGTAAATGCATACGTAAACGACCGACGTTCTGACTTTTCTATGAAACCTTTTGTTTTTGTAAAGCTCTTCCCCCTTTCTTATCTCTGAATAAAACCAGGCTGCTGCAATGAGGGAGTCGGAGATTGTTGTAGGTTGCTTAGACACATACACCTGTGGCTGAAGCAGCGACGGCTCTCCCCTTTTGCAAAAGCTGAACTTTATATTGATCTCTTGTGTGGTTCTTTCTGTTTAAGGTGGGACTTCGTTAGTAAGAACGAAAAACCCCATCAAACATCATACTTTCTGTTGACTGTTCTTTGTGTGTGCACAAAAGATGTCACCTTTTTTGAGTTGTACTGCAGTGAAGGTGAAAAAATAATACATCTATCAGATGTTTGTTGCCTTTCGGCCGCAGGCTTACACGATTTCATAACTGGGCTCAAATCTTCCCAGCTATCCGTGTGTTTTGCTAGTGGGATGTGTGGGACTGAATAGTCCATGATGTTACATTGAGCTGGTGTGAGAGGGACTGACACGGCACATTTATGTTTTGTCCAAAAAGTGTGTTTCAATGTGAGTTTGTCAAACCTCTCCCTTAACCAGCCTTCCTCGTATGATTCGTCAGATTCCGGTGACGCATGGGAGGTATGCTGCAGGTCCTTTTTGGCCATGAAGTCTGTTGAAATTGTGTTGTTTTTTTTTCTGAAACAAACTCCGAAAAAGTTGTTAATGGTTGCAATTGCCATTGATATGCATATGTCATGTTTGAGGTGTGGAAGACAAAGGACTTTGGTGCCAGGTCAGGTCGTCAGAACTGTGGGACCTTCTGGGGTTGGGATTAGACGAAGGCTTCATTTGCACATCCAGTTCCTGCTTGTCAAGTTACTGGGACAGATTGTAGAGAGCAAAATGCATGTTGGAATGTGACTCATCTACACATTTGAGTGGGATGGTCATGTTCTCTCTAATTGTTTGACCTGATGAACCAATAGAATGTATAGAATAGAATTCTGAAGTTTTTAAATCACAAAATGTGTGGCTTCTGAGTCAACTAAGAATACAATGTTTTGTTCTGTGATGTTCAGTGTGTGTTGTGGAAATTCTTGAAATGATCAGAAGTGTAGTGAACATATGTTTGGACAATTGCATGTGTCTGTGAGTGTGGTGTAGTACCTTCCTCTCCATCCACAGGTTGGTTGGGCTTCTCAGCAGGAGTCCATCTCTTTCTGGCAACCCCAAAACCACCTTCAGTGTCCTTGTGGGCCACAAACAACACAGACTTTGGAATTCTCTTTTGTTCCTGTAACGGCCATGTTCCTTTCCTGTTCTTTTTGTGTGTGGAAGTTGTCTGGCATTGGTTTCAAATTTAGCTTTTTTTTTTCTTCTCATTTGTAGTTTTTTTTTTTTCTTCAGGGAATCTCAGCTCATTTGTCCATACATTTAAATAATTTAGACTTTTATCCCCAAATTTCTTTTTCATGATTTCCACGATGGGCCCCTCCAGAGGCTCAACCACCTCAACAGAAAATCTCCCCATGAAGTGGATGGGGAGGCCAAGAAGAAGAGTCTATGTAGCAAGCAAAAGTGTTTTGACTGTCTGAACTCGTCTTCCCATAACATTAAATGGCTAGTAATGCCTTTTCCCATAACATTGTGTGGCCAGCAAGCATAAACAATATAAATAGCAATAGCACCATTTTGTTAGTCAGACAACTCTGAGCCAGCTTCCTGGTTAATGTGGATTGGAGAGTCTGTCAGTCCTGATACATAAAATTTACCATCACAATGTGAATAGAACATTTAGATTTAAGAAAATATTCAGGTCAAGAATGAATTTAAATTTCTTTGAATTAAAGCAATTTCAATTGTAGGAACTGAAAGTGGTTTCAACTGGAATAATGAATTTGAATTGCCTTTCATCAGTCGTACCTCAGCTACTCCTTGCTCCAAAAATAATTTGAACTTAAATCTTTTCAGTGTTTCACCTCTGTTGACACTATAAAACCTTTCTGTGAGAGCACCTGAGGTACTCCCTTTTTTGACATATTTATTTTTTAACCCAATTTCTAACTGTGATATGACAGTTACCTAAATTTTACTCCAGTAGAACTTGACTCTCTTGTTGACAGCACTATAGCTTCAATGCGTACAACACTGGACAATGTTGCCCCTCTGAAAAGGAAGGTAATCAGTCAGAAGAGGTTGGCTCCTTGGTATAATTCACAGCTGCGTGCGTTAAAGCAGCCTGCAAGAAAGCTGGAGAGACAGTGGCGTTCCTCTAATTTAGAAGAGTCTCAATTAGTCTGGAAAGATAGTTTAATAACGTATAAGAAAGCACTTCGTAAAGCTAGAACTGCTGATTATTCATTATTGATAGAAGAGAATAAGAATAATCCCAGGTTTCTTTTCACCACAGTTGCCAGGCTGACAAAGAGTCCGAGCTCTGTTGAGCCATGTATTCCTTTAACTCTCAGCAGTGATGATTTCATGAGATTCTTTATCAATAAAATTGTTTCTATCAGAGAGAAGATTAATGGAATCCTTCCCACTATTATCACTGATGTATCATCAAGTAGAGCATCTTTAGAAGTATCTTTAGAACCTGATTTGTATTTAGACGGCTTCTGCCCAGTTGATCTCTCTGAGCTAACAACAGCAATAGTCTCTTCTAAACCATCAACTTGTATGTTGACCCGATCCCAACCAGACTGTTCTAGGAGGTTTTCCCCTTAATTGACACTTTCTTATTGGATTTGATCAATCGGTCTTTGTTGACAGGATATGTACCTCAGACTTTTAAGGTTGCTGTAATTAAACCTTTACTTAAAAAACCTACTCTTGATTCAGAAGTGTTGGCTAATTATCGACCTATATCCAATCTACCTTTTTTTTTCTGAAGTTCTTGAAAAAATAGTTTGTGATCATTTACATATAAATAATCTGTTTGAAGAGTTTCAGTCAGGATTCAGAGTGCATCATAGCACAGAAACAGCACTGGTGAAAGTTACCAATGATCTCCTGTTAGCTTCTGATAGCAGACTTGTTTCTGTGCTTGTCCTGTTGGATCTCAGTGCTGCATTTGATACGATCGATCACAGCATTCTGTTACAGAGACTTGAACATGTTATTGGGATTAAAGGAACTGCATTAGGCTGGTTTAAGTCATATTTATCTGATAGATTCCGGTTTGTCCTTATAAATGAAGAATCTTCCTCACACACCAGAGTAAGTCCTCAGGGTTCCTCACCCTTCCTGAGTCTGGTTCTGACAGAGGTTTCTTCCTGTTAAAAGGGAGTCGTTCCTTTCCACAGTCGCCACAGGCACGCTCAGGACGGGAGATTGGACTGAAGACAAGTTTCGGTGCAATCTGTTGGTTTCCTTAGCTCGGAAATTGTTTTTTAATTGGCTCTATATGAATGAATTGGATTATTTTGAATGTAATTAATTGGATTTAATTGGATTACGATTACAATGAATTTGACTCTAATTGGCTTGAATTGGACTGTATTATTGAAGTGCCTTGAGATGACATTTGTTGTAATTATGCTCTATATAAATAAACTGAATTGAATTGAATAAACTTGAGACATTTTGATCTGTTACACTTTTCATTCGGACTTTTTTAAGTGTGGGTAGGGGTTTAGGTAAATCAGTGACGTCATTTTCAAAACAACTTTAAGAAATGAAAAAAATCAATCTGAAAGTAAAAGCAATTTATTTTTAATTTGCAGTGCTAAATTGATATTTTAGTGTCCCGTGTCATATACATCTTTGTACTTTGTCTTGTCTTCTTTTTGCTGCAGCAACATGTGTTCATGACGCTTGAGAACGATCCTTTGTTTGCCCGTCAGCCTGGAGAGGATATGCCTATCGAGCAAAAGAGAGAACTGACCTTCCTCAGGTATCAACTTGGCAACTTGTTTGATTACTTTTATAGTCATTATGTATTTATACAATCTGTACATTTCGATTCAATAAGTACTTACAGCGTCTCCTGATAGATTTCATATCTAAGTAGACACTATGCATAAGGAAACAATAAAACTCCACATCTGCAGGGCAAAGCAGCTCTTTCGGTATAACTTCTTGACAGTGGAAGAGGTAATAGCCAACCCCTGGAAGGCTTTGATCCTAGATGACTGTCTTGGGATGTATGACTGGGCCATGGTTGCCAAGTTCTTCCTCAACAAAGGGGTGAGTCTGTGTGAGTGTCTGTGTTTACTGTTTCACTATGTCACTGGATGAAACACTGCCTTTACTGGCCATTAGCTTGGAGTAGCTGGATATTTTTATGGAGAGGATGGCAACCATTGTATCAAAGCTGACAACTACCTAATTAATCGTCTACCGCTTTGGTTACAAGCTTGGAAATCGTAATTAGGTCAGGCACTGCATTAGCTTGTTTTCTTTTCTGTTTAGCAGCAAATTGTGTAGTAGAATTCTGCCACCTACTGCAGACTTGTTACTGCAATTTGTGGCTCCCACCATCAACGAGAAATCAATTGCTAATCAAGTTGCATCTTCTCCAAGTACTTCCCCAGCCATCTCGTCACAATGAATCTTTTTCTTTTTCTTACATGTTAGTCTCATAACTTGTTTATACCATAGAATTGTGAATACTATAATTAGAGTAATAACTAACAATACACAGCTGGTTCCTTTTAACCCACAAAATACTGGTAATCTAAATGGATGCCACGGCTGCTGTCTGTCTGTCTTATTTTAGCCACACCCTATGTTCTTGTTTTAGTCGTTGTTTTCTTCACTGAGGTTGAGACGAACCCCCTCCTGCTGAGAGAATTCCCCTTTGTAGTCAGACTCATGCCTCAGAGAACGGTGGTGGGTACCTAATCTTTCCCTACTTCTGCTGGCCGTGGCCTTACTAGTTTACAGTGTGATAAGTGAATCCAGGATATATTAGTTTAGCTGCTGTGGGTGCTGTAAGCAGTACCTGATATGAACCTTCCCACCTTGAGCTGGACCAGTTCTCTTTATTTATCACTTTGATGAGGATCCAGTCTCTGGGTATTAGAGATTCCTCCACAGGGTCACCTGGAACAGACTAGATAGAAGAGATCTCTCTACTTGTTAACATTTTAACCATGTATCCTGCTAAGGTTTATTCTCTTTCTTCATCATGTTTGGTGAATGGTTTTAATTGTGGAAGTACAAATGGTCATACATTATCTCAAATGGAGTTAATCCTGTGCTAGTTGGAGTAACGTTGCATAATGTAATGCATGTTTAGGACTACTAGTGGTAAATGGTAAATTTTTTCCCCATTTCCTCTTTGATTTTCTTCAGCCTTGACTTAATTATTCCATTGTGTCTCTCCACCCATCCTGCTGATTGTGGATGATATGCACAGTGGTTTCTAAAGTCTATTTTAAGTTGTCATCAGGAAGATAACATTGTTTACAAAGTGTGTCCCATTATCACTGTAGATCTTTTCAGGAATTCAAAATCTAGGAAATATTTCATTCACCAGTGCTTTTGCTACTGAGAGTGCATCTGCCTGTGCATACGGAAATGCTTCAACTCCTTTGGTAAAAACATCAATTATCACCATGCAGAACCGTTTTCCTTCACATTTATTTATCTCGATGAAATCCATACAAACGTGTTGAAAAGGGTACTCTGACTTAGGGAATTGTCCTCGTTTTGGTCTTAGATTGTCCTGTGAATTGTGTTTTGCACATATTTGACATGTTAGACAAAACTTATTAGAGTAAGTAGTAAAACTGGTAACTGAGCAGCCTTTTTTGCTTCTTCATGTGCCTTTCTAGTACCTATTGAGACAGCATCAGTGTTTTTCTTATGTGCAGCACATTTACAAATTGCTGCTTTAGCTGGCAGTTGAATAGCATCTAATAATGCTAAAATCAAGTCTTTATGGTTTATATGTTTACCTATGGATGTTGTCATCCCTCTGTTTTTCCATTGATGTGCAAACGCATTAAGATTAAGATCACTTTTTATTGTCATGTTACAAGTCACACGAAATTACTCTCCGCATTTGACCCATCTAGTTTGGCACCTGTTGAACATGCACAACCCTTCTGTTTAATTTTGTGACAATGGCCGGCACGACACCGTGACGTCATCGCGGCAACCATACTGTAAGCTTAAAGGGCCCAGTATGGTTGCTGCGATGGCTCGCGTGAGCGGTGTTGATGATGTCACGGTGCCATGCCGGCCATATATAGTTGCGCGAGTAGTTGCAATCTTCTCCATCACAGAGGTATCGCTGCTACGTGAAGGTTACCGCTAACTACTCTACAACGACGAAAGTGGAGAAGAAAACAATGCCCCCATCAAGAGCAGGAAGAGTAACACTGTCATCAATGTTCAGCATTCTCACCTCTGCTTACATAATAGCTCATGAGCCTGCAGAAGTTTCAACAGGTGTGTTATAACCATTATAGTCTGATATAGTACTTAGAATATTGTTATAGGGCTTTTCTTTTCTTTGTTTGTTTGTTATGAAATAGTGTGCTTCAATGTGTGGCGGATGTGCAGGAAAAAAAGGGGGAAGTTGTCCGACAACACCACCTGGGGAATTGCACCCCAGGATATACACTCAGCCCTGTACCTGGGCTACACAAAGGTCACATAGATTCGTTGCACCAATTTATAAAGAGGACGTGAGATGGACTTCCAAAAATACATATTTTTATTTAACAAATGGACACTCTTGGGAATTATCGTTGCCTTTCAGGATGCAATAATAATAAGAACAGATCTGTTTGCTGTTTTACTTGCTTTAGTGCAGACGCACTTCCTCGCTGAGCCTGTTTTCGAATTGGTCCATCCAATTTGTCGTTCTCCGCGAGCGCCAAGTTACAAATTGTGACTGGTGCACGATTACGCCGTTTCATGGCACGCACCAGGCAGAAATACGTCATTTTGACGTCACGCGCAGTGCGAGCAGTGTGTACCGTGAGCGATGCGTCAACTATAAAACAAGCTTAAGTCTGTTTCTTTAGGACAGCATTCTGTGGGAACATCTGTGTAAGTCTCAGAAATGGTCACGAATGTTCCAGGCGCTACTATATATATATTTTTTATTCCCTTTTCATTATTCATCGTGTGGTGTAGTTGCCTCTTCATAATGTTTACTTTGATATGTTAATATTTAATGAGGGGCCCTTTTGTGGCTCATAATCCCAGCTAACAGCTATAGCTGTTTTTTGTTGATTCATGCCAAGAGTGGTAACAGGCAAGTATTAACGTTCTGTTGTGGGGGTGGGATATGGAGTTGTTTTTTTTTTCTTTCTCCCTTGCTCCAGAAGTTGAAACTCCTTCTAGTAGCATGTGCACCTATTGCACTACCCAGTGGGTAGCTTTTTGTTTTGATTGTTAATCATTTTCATGCTTACGCGTTGTCTTCATCTACATTGTTTTCTCAGTATTTCTCAGTTACTTTCCCATCATTAGAAGATGGAAACATTCTTACCAGCATAGTCCATCCAATTCATATGCCAATTTTATTGTATGATATGTCATAGTAGGTCATCATTTTTCTGTTTGATCTTGATCAGGATAATTTTTATTTATTGTTTAAATAATGGTAAATGGACAAGAATCACAATACTGAATGTCAAGGGAATTAATCATGTTGTTAAGAGGCGCCAAATACTTTCCATGTTTAAAAAAGATAAGGTGCAAGTGGCATTGTTACAGGAAACCCACCTTACAGATCTTGAACTTTTGAAATTAAAGCGTGATTGGGTGGGCCAAATTTATTACCCCGCTTTCAACTCCAAAAGTGTAGGGCTAGCAATACGTATTCACAAACGTATTGCCTTTACACTTGATAAGGTCATCCGAGATACAGAAGGAAGATTTGTTATAGTTACAGGGGTTCTGTATGGTGAAAAAAAATCCCAGAGGAAGTTTCTATGTACCCAACACTTTTGACAGCTCATTTTATTCTAAGTTACTAGCTGATATCTCCCCTGTCTGCCCACCACATGTGATACTTGGCGGTGATTTAACTGCGGCCTGTTCTCTGACATGGATTGTAGGCCACCTAAAACCCAATCTTCTTCAAAAATGGCGAAAGCCATAACAGAGCTTTGTTTGGATCTTGGTCTATTTGACACATGGAGAATCACTAATCGTTGTCAGAAGCGTGGTGTCGAGGGAGGACCCAGATGCAGAATTTTCAAAAGAAAACTAGATTTATTTACAAAACAAGAACAAAAGGCGCGGCTGAGTCGGATACAAGAAATCTTAACTGTGGAATAAATAAACAAGACAAGACTATGGCTGTGCCTGTGGAACAAAACAAGACTATGGCTGTGGAAAATACAGCAAAACCTGACCTGGCAAAACCTGAACAAACGTGAACCTGATGCATGGAGTGAGGTGAGGATTCTGCATTGAACTGAGGGAAACCTGGAAACTAAATACTGTGGAAAGGTGATTGGTGATGGGGTGCAGCTGTGAAAAACAAAAACAGGTGACTTGAGTGAACCTAATGTGACAGGGAAAAAACATGACAAGAAATAAACCTAAAACCCGGAAACAAGACAAGACAAAAAAAATCAACCTCAAAACGTGACATGACAGTCCTAAAGAGAAAGATTTCACATTTTTTCTCTGATCCGCATAACTCTTTATCTAGAATTGATTATATTTTTGTTTCCAGATCAGTCCTTGACAGTATTTGTGCATGCTCCATAAGCACGTGTTCTTTCAGACCACTCATCAATCAGCCTTTAAATCAATCTCTTCTTAGCAACCCTGCATTTTTGACATATTTAGAAAATCAATGAGAACACTTTATGTCTGCAAACGATTCACCTGACATTTCTGCTTCTACCTTCTGGGAGGTGGGAAAGGCCTTTCTCAGAGGGTTAATCATTTCTTACACAGTCACAAAAAGGAAGACTACATTAACCAAACAATTAGAACTTGAATGAGATATTGTTACCTTAGAAATAGACTTTAAAGAATCTTTTTCCACCTCTGCGTTTAGGTGTTTGGGGGCAGCCAAGTCTGCATTAGATCAATTGCTAACTCAAAAAGCTGAATCAGCAATATTTTACCAGGCATAGATTGTTTGAATATGGTAACAAACCAGGCCGACTACTTGCTCGATTAGCCCACGACAAGACAAGGTTGTATGCAATACCTTCGCTTAGTGACAAGAAGGGTGAGCAACATTTTGAAACCAAAATTATCAGTAAAATTATGAAAGAGTTCTACTAGGAATTATATTCATCCAAGTGTCAAAATATGTTAATTTTAAGAAATAGCTTGTTGGACAGAATTAATCTCCCTACTTTAACTGTAGAAAGCAGTAAGGTTCTATGTAGGCCGATCACAGCCCAGGAAGTTCTGGAGACCATTAAATCCCTACAGAGTGGGAAGGCTCCTGGCCCTGATGGGTTTGGGCTTGAATTTTATAAAAAGATGGCCAAATATGTGGTGGGTCTGTTAACTAACATGTTTATGTCTTTTGGGCACATATCTCTCTGATTCTAAAGAAAGATAAACCCTCTGATTTGTGTGCATCTTACAGACGAATAAGTTTACTTGGGGTTGATGTAAAATATTATCCAAGAGGTTGGAGGAGGTGTTGCCTATCTTGGTTGGGCCGGACCACTCCCACTCCAATGTCTGATGGCTTTCAAATGTTATACAGTTTTCTCAAAATACAAGGAAGACAGTTCTTGCGGTTTTGTTGGATGCTGAAAAGTCATTTGATCGGGTGGAGTGGCAGTATCTATCTGATGTTCTGGGCAGGTTTGGTTTGAGTTCCAATTTTGTTGACTGGATTAAGGTTTAAGAATACTGTTGAATGGTTCTGTGTCTGATGTTTTCCCAGTTGAGTAGAGATACGCATCAGGGCTCCTCTCACCTTTCTTATTTGCGCTCACACTCGAGCCAATTGCAGAGGCTATTAGGACCCATCAGAGATTTTCTGGTGTCCAGCTAGGAGATAATGAATATAGAATATCGCTCTACACTGATGATATATTACTATTTATTACTAATCCTGAGAAGTCCATCCCTACTTTGTTATTGATCATTAATGAATTTGGCCTGATTTCAGGTTATAAGACTAACTATAACAAGTCAGAGGCCTTACCATTATGGGACTGCGGAGACTGGATTACTCTGGTCAGTTTCCCTTTCAGGTGGTCAACCACAGGTTTTACATATCTTGGCATAAGAGTTTCAGCAGGTATTAAAGAGCTGTATAAACTAAATTATAAATCATTCTTGACATCAGTTAAAAGTGACCTTAGCAGGTGGTTTGATCTCCCACTGTCTTGTATGGGTAGAATAAGTTTGATCAAGATGAATGTATTTCCCCGGATTTTATACCCCATGCAAATGCTACCACTTAAGATAAATAGGAGAGTCATTTTAGATACTGAACGTTTCATGTCAAAATTGATATGGCATGGAAAGAAATCTAGGTTAAAGATGAAAACTTTACAGTTGCTGATAGATAGGGGGGAGGTAACTCCCTATCTTTCTTTGTTGTAATTAGCTTGTCATGCCCGGATAATATCAAGTTGGCATAAACATTTTCTGCACCAAGGGGAGACCCCTGTGGATGCTTGGTGTGGTGCCCCTCTGTCTGTTTTCAGTCGTGTTTTTGATGACTGGTACTCAAAGGAATTGTCATTCGTTTCTGATTTATTTGAAAATGGTACCTTCATGTTATTCAAATAAATTCAGAATAAGTATAACATTTCACAGAATAATTTTTTTGGTTTTCTTCAAGTGAGGCATTTTGTAAAATCATATTTTACATTCCCAAATAACCAACCAATTTTATGTTTTATTGAAAGCTTCCTTCCTTCTTGATTTTAATTTAACTGCCTTTACTGACAATAAATTTTTTTTTTTTTTTTACGGAAAAATTAATCTCTTTCAATTCTGCTATTGCTGAGAGGACTAGGGAACTTTGGGAAAAGGACTTGGGGGTTAAACTTATTGAAGAGGCATTGTCAGATGCTTTCATATTGGCAAAGAATGTATTTACATGCAATTGACTCCGGGAGAGTCAATATAGAATTCTATATGGCTGCAGCGCACCCCTTACTTGCTACATAAAATAGATCCCCAAATCTCCCCCCTATTTATAAAGTGTTAAAAAGAAGTTGGAACCTACTACCACTGTATCTGGCAGTGCCCATTAATATTCAGATATTGGAAAAATGTTGCTAAAGAGGCTAGCTCTATATTTCACAAAACCGTAACATTAGATCCAGAATTGTTTCTTCTAAGCATAACTACGAGGCAGCTGTCGTTGTCTGCAGGACAGCTCACTTTAATGTGTAAACTCCTGCTCTTAGCAAGGCGATGTGTTCTGTTCCAGTGGATTCAGGAGAAGCCTCCTTCAGTCACTGTGATACAGGTAAACATTTAAGGTTTTTCCTAACTTAGTGCCATTTTAAAAGGTAACAACAATGCCTTCTATGATATATGGCAACCCTTTCTTGATTATCTTTCCAGTGATCTGGTTCAATTATTGAAGAAAGGGCAACCACCCCTTATCTGTACAAATAAAACAACAATTGATAAATCATTTGACATGACCACAATGTAAACAACATATTTATGAACCGAATGTGTTTTGATGTAACCCATGTGCATCATTATCACTATTATTATTATTATTATTTTGTAACTTGGCAAGAGCTGTGCTGTTTGATTCTTTGTTAATGAAAAATCAATAAAATATTCTTAAAAAAATATATAAATAAATAAATAAAGAGAGGAGGCAGCACGGTGGTGTGGTGGTTAGCACCGCCTCGCAGCAAGAGGGCTCCACATTCAACTCCCAGCTGGTTCTGTCTGTGTGGAGTCTGCAAGTTCTCCCCGTGTATGCGTGAGTTCTCTCTCATGTTAGGTTAAGTGGTGACTCTAAATTGTCCCTAGGAGTGAGTGGGAGTGTGTGTGGTTGTTTGTCTCGTTTGTCTCTGTGATGGCCCTGTGATGGCCCTGTGATGGACTGGCGACCTGTCCAGGGTGTCCCCCGCCTCTCACCCAATGACAGCTGGGATAGGCTCCAGCCCCCCCGCGACCCAACCGACAGATTAAACGGGTATTGAAAATGGATGAATGATCCTATCCTGTAGATTTGATATTGAGTTGTGCTGCTGTTATGGTTATGCTGCTGATAAACCAAACCAAAGTGGGTGAGAGGAAAGCATCAAAACAGGAAAAAGTCAGAAAGCTGCTGGTGTACAACTTTTTCTAGGACTTTGCCTAAGAACAGCAGGTTTGATATGAAAATGATAAAATCTCAGTTTTGCTCAGACAGTTTTTCCTGTGAAAGGAGCAAAGATTTAAAATGCTATGCTTGTTCATCTGAGCTCTTCTGAACTTTTAACTGTTTGAGAGAGTTGTTAAATCTTAATTCACACACTTGTACTAATGTCTAGTTTTAAATATTGTGTTTTTAACTGGATTTATTTTGGAAAAATTATTGCTTTTTATCTCTCCACTATGATATTTGCATTGAAAACTGTTTTTTTTTACTTAGTCATAACTGACCTGTCTCACGTCCCTGAGACTGTCTGGTCTTTCCTCCTGCGCCTGCACTCCTTTGCCCAATGTCCCATCTTTCCACACAGAAAGCATGCACCAACTCTGTCTGATCCCCCTACTGTTTTTCCTCTACCGCCTCTTCCTCTGCTCCTGCTTCTGTCTCTGTCTTTGCTCCCTTTCATCACATACACAGAAAGGAAATGTTTCTCATCTCTCTTAAGGTTTTTCTTTAACTCTTTAGAGGTGGGGAGCTAGGTTGGGGCATCATCCTGCCTGTAGCTCCTGAGGGGTTACAAACTGGTGGTTCTGCCAGCACAGAGGGAGGATTTGGCTTCAGTCCCAGAAGATTCTCTGGAGACCTCATATATACCGCATTTACATCCTCCTCATCTATTAGCACCAACACTTCTTTTTGTTGCTCCTTTTTCTCTTTCCCTGATTTTCTCTTGTGTGTCTCAGTGAGACAGGCCTGAGCCTGTGTGAGGCTGTTCTTTTTCTTTTCTTTTTATTCACACGGCCTGCTTTCTCTATATCCTTCAAAGATTCTGTGCATTTTATAATGTTAAAACCTCCTTCAAAACCAAATTTCTTCTCCCATCTTCTAAGTATCTAATATTATCTGAATTTTGCTTATATTTAGCACTCCCAAATAACTCCCGGTTAGCTTTAAAACAGGTATTCCCCATATTTGTCCCTTAAGCTGCTAACCAATTTGATTTACTGTAGTCTTCTCACACAGACTATGGACTAGTTTTAGAGATCTTATCCCCTCTGGTACTTAGACCTGCTTCCGAAAAAATAGCAATGCTTCTACTCATTGCAGGTCTCAGTTAAGTATCACACATTTATATTGAGATATTGGAGAGGGTTTCAGCTGAATATAATACTGTTCACTGTTTACAGGTGAACAGGTTTACTCTCACTGGTTTAACAGTAGTTAATCACTAATTTTTGCAAAGGTCTTAGTTAAATAATCACACTATTTTTCGCTATCAATAGCATCACAAAGGGCTTCCCTTGCCATAAATCCACGAATCCAGCGAGTCTGGCCATTAATTAAAAAAATAAGATCTTGTCTCCTTTCCCCCTTCCAGTGGAAGCTGGCCTCTGAATGGTCTTATGTTAGGAGTCATGGACTCTTTTTCAGCTCTGAGCCTGGACGTCGGAAAGGATGTTGAGATCTGGCTCGAAGGACCAGGTTGTCAGAAAAAGTTAGGCTCAGAGTCGCTGGAGACAATTAACACAAAACATTTCTTCTTGCAGCAAGGAGACAAGCCTGCACAACAAAACAGGAAGCTGACCCAGAGTTGTCTGAGTTTAAAAAATTATTCTATCGCTATTTATATTATTTATGTTTGTAATGTTATGAGACATTGAGATCAGACAGTAAAAAACAATCTCACTAGCCACACAATGTTATGAGAACTAAAAGATAGGAGGAAGCCTCCCCCCATCACATAGTACAGCTTTTTCTCATAGAATAACTTCATGATTTTTCTGACAGTTGGATTCGCATGACTTTCTCCACTTCCGTCTTATTTAATCCCTACTGGAGTTACTTACCGTAACTTGAATTGGACCAATTTGGAATCATTTAAAAATTAGAATGAATTGGATTCTAATTGGCTTCAATTGGACTGTATCTTTGAAGTGCCGTGAGATTACATTGCTGTAGTTTGGTGCTGTATATAGGTGGCAACCGCTGCTCAGAATGCAATGCACTGTGACATTGCTGCTGTTTGTCTATTGAAAACAAGCACAACAAAGAGGACCCAGGATTGGTGAGTAGCTAGAATTCTATATCAGACAAAAAAGGGACAACATTCCTGTCCAAGATGTCATAGATGTCATATAGAAGCCGGGTTTCCATTACCGTTTTTGATTTGCACTTATAAGATATGAATAAGTAAAGATGAAAGGGGAAAAAAATGAATAAAGCTTCCTGTAATGCCAGTGGTTTTTGCCAGTTTCAAAGATGATGTGTTAGAATCCACAAGATGCACATTTGTAGGTTCGGAAACAACCTCACAAATTGCATCTGACATGCCAAAAATCAAATGATTTGACTCATCAGATTTCTAATCTGAGCTGGCAAACAATTAAGTCACGTGAATAACCGGTGTCCTCACAGATATATAATATCCCAGATGTTTTCAAAGAAGAAAGCAACTCCTGAAGAGCTTTCTGAATTTTCCCCTTCTGTGGATGTCCACTGCAGTCTGTTTTATGTTAGGACAACTTCTTCTCTTACAGAATAAAAACTAATCGTAATGTAGCCTATACCGCCAACATCTCGCAACACTACGCAGCCCAGTGTCGTTTTTCACTGTTTTTTTTATTGTTTACCACTCTCTTTTCTTTCTGACAAAGTCTATTGTTGTCAGCCTCCTGGATTAGACTAACTTTCAACCAATCGGCATGTGACGTAATTGCAGCATCATAGTCTATGCACTATTAACAGTCTGCAGGACTGCATGCAAGCCCATTGGCATTGGTTGCATACTCACAATTTTCACTCTTCCTGAGTTGAAATCAACGCAGAGGGACACATACTTGCGACAAAGAATTGTGTTTTGTAAAAGTCTTATGCTTTTACCTGGCCGTTAAAACAAGAAAAAAGAGATTTCTCACTGCTCGGTTCACCAGTCACCGATCATAGCCATTAATGCTGAAAGTTGACACCAGCGGGGGCATCAAATCAACCCATGTACAGCTGTTATGTGTTCAAAGCAAATGATAGCAACGTTTTAGACCGTGAATGATGATGATGAAAGTTAAAAGTTAAAACTGAAGTTTATCTGTATCTTGTATTATCCATTGAACACATGCATACTCATTATTACACACTGTGAAGATCATTGCATATGCAGCATGTCTTATTGTGTAGACACTTTATAATTTAATCATTGTTTCATACCAGTCAAAAATGTTAATCTTTAATGTGTTGTTTCAGATGTTTGGGATAACTATTGCCAATTCAGGATCAAGTAGACACAGAAAATATGTTGAAAGCACTGAAGACATGACGGTAAGAGTGACACACGCCTCCAAGCTGCCAACAGCCATATCTTCCAGCATTTCTGTGATTTATTTAAGGTTGTGGGAGGACAGAGCAGACATGAACGGGTAATGTCACGCCGTCTTGTCCCTAACCTTTTACATTGGTGTATACAGCGTAGTGCTGGCTGTTTTCACAATAAATTTGTAATTTCTTTTTTGTATTTAGACATTTGGATGCTTTGCACTTACTGAGCTGAGCCATGGCAGCAACACCAGAGCCATGAGAACCACAGCCACGTATGACCCCTCCACTCAGGTCAGCATGCATCCTGCCTGACACAGTCACCACAGTGTTTGTGTAAAAGTTTAATGATAATTTATTTAACAGCATTCAGTGTCTTAAAATGTAATTAGCCTTTATGTCATGTTTGCTTTGAATTTAATTAAATTAAGAAGTTCTTTTTTCTATTTTCTATACATAATTCTGTTCTATACCGGAAGAAAAATAAAGATAGAAAGAATAAAGAAGAGGCAGGAAAGGATACCTTAAGCATATCCCACAAGAGCCCTCTTGAAAGCGGTGACAAAATTTGAAGACATTTTTCAAATGCTATAACTCAGAAAATGACTGATGCAAAATGAAGTTCTCAGGTCCCTGAAATTAAAGATATGTATTCCTCATCGCAGACTTTGCCTGATTGGTTATTGACTGGTTATAAGTGGTAACATTAAGGGTGCGTTACACGCTGCTGAACAATTCTGTTGTAAGAAATCCATCTTCAGAGTTGCTGGTGAGGCGGAAAGGTTTTTATCTAGGGCAGAAAAATGGCGACTGTAAATCCAGAACAGAAGTTGTATTCCTGAAAATATTTCTTCCTAAAGATTTCTCAGATATTCTAGTTTTTGTCAAGATATCAAAGATAAACATAATTTTGTGTATTAATGGCAAGGCAAAATAAGTAATTGCCTTCTCTGAGTATTCAGTATCAGAGTTATCTAATACAATTACAACAACAACATGCACTTTGTCTTGTACAATTTTACATGAACATAAATTCGGGCATGACTTCATTCAGCATTTGTCAAATTCTGGCTATATGTCTTCTCTGTAGGAGTTTGTGATCAACTCTCCGGATTTTGAGGCTGCCAAGTTCTGGGTGGGAAACCTGGGTAAGACCGCCACCCATGCTGTGGTGTTCGCTCAGCTTTACACTCCTGACCAGGTTTGCCACGGCCTGCATTCCTTTGTTGTCCCGGTAAGACTCAGCTGATAACATAAAAATCTACTTCTGGTTAGGGGTCAAAGGTCAAACTCTGATATCACACAGTTGCATCCCAGAAAAACACGATGTTGAAACTTTCTTGTTCTATTCAATTCAGTTCAGTTTATTTGTAAAGTAGCAGACTTAAAGTAGATGCGCACACATTTCGGGACTTACAGTGCTCAGCATAAATGAGTACACCCCACCAGATTTGTCAGAAACCCTTTCAGATTCAACATTTTTATTGGGATACTATACTACAAAACACTCTCACAAATACACACAAGATTTGTTGATTTACACACAAAAAAATCGAGTACACCGCAAATTAGGAGAAGAGCCAAACTTAAGACGACAAAATTCTAATTAACAAGAGTCTAATTGCTGATTTGATGGGTGTCCACCAGACAGGTGACTATTAAAGGGCATTGCTTGACAAAGAAAAGCCTTTCTCATTTCATGCTGTCAGCAATGGCACCACATGGAAGAGAAATGTCACAAAACCTGAGAAAGGAAATAATTTCTTTACTTGAAAAAGGGCAGAGCTACAAGAAGATCAGCAAAGCTTTACATATCAGCCAGTGAGTACAACCATCTCACAGAGACGTCCAGGCCATCCACAGAAGTTAACATCTCGACAGCAGCGTCTTCTGATGAGAAGAAAATGGCCATTCACTGCAGTTAGCTAAAGAAGTAGAAAGCCAAACTGGGGTGACTGTTTCCCGTGACACCATACGGCACACACTGCAGAGGAATGGCATGCATGTTGTCCACGAAGGAAGCTTCTCCTAAAGCCCACGCACAAAAAAGCATGCCTAGAATTTGCCAGGAACCATGCTGAAAAAGATGCGGACTACTGATGGCTTCAAAACTGTATGGCTGCCACAAAAAGGTGAGGATTTCAAAGAAAAATGCATGGAGCCAACAGTGATACATGGTGGTGGCAGTGTCCTTATGTGGGGCTGCATGAGTGCTGCTGGTGTCGGGGAGCTGCATTTCATTGTTGGTATCATGAACTCACAGATGTACTGCCTGATACTGAAAGAAAAGATGCTACCATCCCACCTTGGTCATTGTTCACTTTTCTAACACAACAATGATCCAAAACACACATCTAATGCTACTGTTGCATTTCTGAAGAAGAACAGGGTGAATGCAATAGAATAGCCAAGTATGTCTCCTGATCTGAACCCAATCGAACACTGATGGGAAATTCTGAGGAATCCAGCATCCAAGCTCTAAAAGAGGTTGTTCTTGAAGAATGCAACAAGATAGATGTTGCAATATGTCGCCAACATGTTCATTCCATGCCTAAAAGACTTAAAAATCACGGCGGTCATACAAAATGCCAGATGTAGTAGTTTTTGTCGCGGGGTATATTTATTTTTGCTTCAACTGATTTGAGTAAAACTGAAGATTTTGTGATCCAAATTATATTATTAACCTTAATTTCATGATATGGAGTTAAACACGTGTTGTATAAAACTCAGCCTTGTGTTCATTGAGATATTGATTCAAATCTTGGGTACTCGTTTATGCTGAACACTGCAGGTGTGGAAGTAAAGTTTTGTCCCTTTGTGTACACAGTGTTGCATTTTCAGTCCAGGTAAAATCACAGCTTATGGAGGACTGGGACTGCCATTATACATAATGAATGCAAAAATAAATAAATAGATAAGTGTAAAGGATAAATTGCTAGTTTGAAAATTAATTTATGTTAACCCTCTGAGGTCTATGATCACGCCGGCGTGATCAGATTGCATGACGTCATTGTGGCGTCATAGAAAACAAACTAGGTCACCTGGAGTCACCGGAGATATGATAGTTTCAATTTGGTCGTAAAAAAATATTTATCCGATCGTTAAGAAAGGGCGGGATGGGAGGGGCAGGGGTTGGATTTCTTTCCATATCTTCGTCTTTTTTTGTGATTTTAGAAAACGGGAAAAAGTGGTCGAATCTGTTAATACTACTCTACGTAACCAATGTACCAGAGACATCTTACATCTATCATGGGATGCAGGGAGCGCCAAAAATCGCTAAACCGGAAGCCAACCGCGGTAGTTAGCGGACGTTTTTGAGGAGAAGACGAGTGTTTTTGGAAGAAGACAGAAGAACAAGAGAGTTTTTTTAGAGAGAAATGAAGCTGTCATTGGATGTCATCAGGCCCTCAGGCTGTTGTATGCCGAGGACGACAACGAAGACGATGTCATTTCCTTTTCATCGTCCGAGGAGGAGGAGAGCAGCGATGAGGATGATGAGGTGACAGACCCGTCTTTTGTCAACAGCGACATCGTCGGTGATGAGAGATAAGTCATACTAATCATGAATATTTGTAGCTTTTGTTTTGTTTACTGCTGTATTGTAAACGTTATAAAACTGTCTGATAACGTTATATATTTATGTAGGTTTATGTGTATAGAAGAGCAGGGCTGAAATAATAAATACAGAGCTGGGTAAATGTTCGGCATTTTGTTGTCCTCTTTACCTGAATTTTCATACTTATCTCAAGGAGATGAATATTCTGATTTTACTAGTGTGTATTTTGAGTTATATTTAATGTTATCTATGTTTATTTCTAGTTGTATGTATTAATTTATACCTGTAAGGTTTTTTTGTAAACTGAGTATTCACATGGTTGTAAGGAGCCAGAGAATTACAATGTTAGTGCCCACATTTGCATGGTGGTAACAGATTGTGGCATTGTACACATTCCGTGGGAACAGATGCCAGCCTGAAAGCCACACAAGGCCGCAGAAGTTGCCTACATTTCCACCAGGTCGACAAAAAAAGAAATCTCACTCCCTGGAAGTGCCAGTCTTGTGATGTGGCGCTGTGTGTTGTTGTGGACAGAAACTGCTTTGCAGAGTGGCACAAATAAAAAAATAAAAAAACTTTGTCCCATTGTTTGTATATTGTTTGAAATATTTGTATATAGTTTGATTACATCTCAATTTTACCTCTAATATTACATTTTCACTATTTGGAACTCTGGGAGTAACTATTTGAGACTCTGGGAATACAAAGCACTGGTGTAGCTCTCTGTGTTACTTTGCACTTATTTTTTTTTAAGGTGATATGGTAAAAAACGCCTGGAATTATACATGCTTTTTATGGTAAATATTTGTATAATGTATTACTTTATTTAAATTTTACATTTATTTGTTCATATTTGCAACCTATGTTACCCTTTTCAAGTTCCGAAACAGTTCATTGAGCATGTTTGTGTTTTTTATTGTAATAAATAGTATGTTTTTTAAATCCGGATTTGATAATTTCTGTGTATTTTTGGGCTCAATGTGTTAATAAAGTAAGTCAAAATGAAAAAATAACTATTAGATCATATAGATGAAGTTGTGTTGAAAAAAAAAGATACCAAGCAAGGGTATGCCAAACAATTTTTTTGTGGTATATAAAGGAAAAAGCAAAAGTATTCAAAAACGACCAAAATGGGCTCAGACCCCAGAGGGTTAATAAGCCACAGAGGCTGGAAGTGGGGAAGGCTAACAGCGTTTGTGTCCAGATTAACCTGCAGTCAGAAAAAACTGCAAAAAGCTAATTGCATTTTACTTTAAGCAGAATAATCAGTGACTGGAAGAACACAAGCTGTCCCGGTCTGTTGAATTAACAAGCTATCTGTGTTGTAGCTTCACTACTGGAAGGACCGTTTTTGCCACTTCTGGTCTCAGTTGCAATATTTTGAAATTTGATCTCTGCAGGCTGATTGCCAACCAATAGGGGAGCTCATGTTGAGCTCATGACGCAGTCATGACAGCCGTCTGAAGGAATGTGAAAGTGGAGTCTTACATAAAAAATGTGTTATGAAATTAAAATGAAAGGAGGGAATGAATAGATCAATACAATATAAATGAAAATGCTACAAAAAAGAGATACAGGGACAGCAAGAAAAAAAGATGTAGTAAGAGTAAAAAGATAGAAAATGAATGACATTGAAAACAAAACCACAAACGAAAGGAAAGCAGAAAAATGTGTTCATTTCACATTGTATACAATAATTATTGCATAAATGAATTTACCTTAATTTTAGGTTACATTTCTGATCACATAAACTTATTTATTATCACTATTGTGTTTTGTATTTATTTTGGATGATTGCAGTTTCAGTCCTCCATAGAGTCACCACTTTTTGGCATGGTGCAGGAACAATCACCTTATTTTGAATATAAACAAGGCAAAGAAGGAGGACCACTTTTTTCTCTTCAAGAGAAGATGTGGTGGAGGACTCCAGGTGAACAGGAAGTGCAACACCGAGGCTGTCTACAAGAAGAGACAGAACAGACTGGACTTCCTGAGGAATCTTAGGCCATTTATCTTCCATTAGTCTGTTAGAGAGTACAATATGCTTTGCAGCATCTGCTGGGGCAGCAGCATCAGAGCCAGAGACTCACAGAAACTGAACAAACTGATAAAGAAGGCTGGTTCTGTGCTGGGGACTGCTGTGGAGCTGATGGATCTGATTATGTAAAGAAGAATGTTCAATAACTGCTGTTGGATTTTTATGCTGTAAATAATTTCCCATTTTGGGATTAATAAAGGATTATTCCTTTATTAAATATCAGTTTCAATTTCATTTCAGTTATCCAAGTGGATATAATTGGACTAGATTAATATGAATTGAGATGGACTCAAATTGAACTTGTTTGCTTTATATAAAAAGTTTCATTGTAAGTTGGTGCTGTGAAATTAAAAAATTGGGAAAAATACTACTGCCACCCCCTCAAACGGGAGCAGATATGCTCTGCTTTGTTTTCATATGATTTACTCGGCATTCTTTTTGGAAAGATGAAACAGTTTGATAAAAGTGATCCCACACTTCAAGTAAAGGTAAAACCTTTGTGCTGCAGGTGAGAGATCCAAAAACCCTGCTGGCTCTGCCTGGTGTGCTTGTTGGAGACATGGGCAAGAAGTTGGGCCAGAATGGACTGGATAATGGGTAGGTAGCTACTGTGTCAGATCTTTCTCTCTTCCTTCCTGTCTGAGTGCATGCTGGGAGTTAGTCTGGAGAGCGCGTGTTGAGTTCGGTGAGAGTTTGAGAGATTTTTCTAACTGTTTTCTTTTGTTTTTGGTGTGTTTTGGTGGAGGGTTAGCCGTGTTTCACGGCAGGGATGGCGTCCTCTGGGACGCTTTCCCTCTCAGTCCGACACGGGGTGCGGGTTCAGCCTGACCCGGCAGTGCCGGTGGAGGAAGTTCTCCTGGCTGTGGGAGATCAGGTAGGGCATGGCAACCTGTCCCACGTCTCTAGAATGAATAAAGGAGTGGTGGTTTTTGTTAAAGAGGCGCGAATGGTGGTCGATTTGTTGGAGAGCAGTGTGACGTGAACGGGTTGTACCTGCTGGTGTCCTCGCCGTGCCCTCCACACGGGTCACCATCTCCGGTGTTCCCCCGTTCATTCCCAATGAGGCGCTTGAGCAGGAGCTGCAGCGCTTTGAAAAAATGGTGAGCGGGTTCAAGACAGTGGGTTTAGGCTGTAAGAGCGACAAACTCAGACATGTCCAGTCGTTCCACAGACAGGTGTTCATGTTCCTCACCTGTCCGTCACAGATGCTGGACGTGTCATTTAAGGTAAGACATGGTGACGGACTGTACATGGTGTATGCTAATGTTTTGAATGCGGGGATGTAGGACACAAGCGGGTCGCCTGTCCTCACAGGCCCACTGAGGGACGCTCTCACACTGCCGCGGAGTCCGGAGATGAGGCGGCGGCGGCTGCTACATGGCAGATCAACCCTGCCCCTCTGACAGAGTCTGATGGAGGAGAAACCTCCAACAGACAGACTGAGGAGCAGCCAGCTGAGACAGTAGCTGAGGACAGCTCGGCTGCTTCAGAGAGAACACCAGGAAGAGCAAAGGAGGTGGTCCTCTTTCTGTGGAAAGGGGGGCTGAGAAAACTCCCCCAAAATGCTTTTGTGGGCAAAGGTTGTTGGGTTAGGTTTAAATTTCTCTTCTTTGATGTAGAAATCCCCCATCTGGTATTTCCACAATGGCCATCCCCACAAAAGAATGTTGCAGTCATTTAAAGTTTGTATTAAATTCCACACCTGAGTTTGCAACAGATGTGCAGTCTTACTGTGTCCTGGACAGGTCCATTATGGACAACCTGTTTTTAATGAGGGATTTGTTTGACTTGTAAATTATATAGTTTTGATATCGGGGTTTTCTCACTGGACCAAGAAAAAGCATTCAACAGGGTGGATCATGGTTTTCTTTTTAGTACTTTAAGGGCTTTTGGTTTTGGTGGGGGGGGTTTGTCACTGCTGGGTTTGTTGTACACACATGCCTGCTGTTTGGTGAAGGTGGGTGGAGGACTGTGCTGTCCAATAAAGGTAAGGAGGGGGATTAGACAGGGCTGTCCTATCTCTGGACAGCTCTACTCTATAGCCATCGAAACCTTCCTTTGTAGACTAAGGTCCAAAATGCAAGGTATCTTGTTACCTGGTTTACCTCAGCGACCTCCACTGGTGTTATCAGCTTATGCTGATGACATAAATGTGTTTATTAGGGACCAGATGGACATAGACAACCTCACAGAAAGCCTCAACATATATCAGAAAGCTTCTTCTGCTAAAGTCAACTGGAACAAGAGTGACGCTTTACTTATCGGACACTGGACAGACAGACACCAAATTTACCTGGGGAAGACTCAGGATTTTAAGCATCTTTCTAGGGACTGAGGAATATGAGAGGAAGAACTGGGAGGGTGTTCTGGATAAGGTGTGTGCCAGACTAACCAAATGGAAATGGTTGCTCTTTCAGCTCTCCTACAGGGACCGGGTTCTCATTGCTAATAACTTGGTCACCTTGGCCCTTTGGCACAGGCTGACGGTCTTACCTCCACCAAGAGGCCTGATCGAGGACATTCAGAGGAAAATCTTTTTCTGGTCTGGGCAGCACCTGGACCCGGGCTGCTGTCCTGTATCTTCCCGTGCAGGAAGGGGGACAAGGACTTGTGGACATCATGTCTCGTGTTGCAGCAATTCGACTGCAAACCACCCAGAGGCTGCTCTACACCTTTGGTCTGCCATGGACGGACATTGTCTGTCTCCTGCTGAGGAAAGCTGGACGTCTAGGCTTTGACAGACACTTGTTCCTGATACAGCCTCAGGCTGTGGATTTAACTGGACTGACATCTTTCTACCGGTCGGTGCTCCAGGCCTGGCAGATTTTAACCTCTAATAGGAAGACTGGGACCACACCGGGGATGTGGCTCTTTGAAGAGCCACTCTTTGGAAACACCATCATCACCTCTCGTTCTGTCTTCTGCCAGCCTGAGAGTTTGACTGAGAGAGGCTGGATTGGTGAAACTTGGCCATCTATTGAAAACATCTGTCCCTCACCTGGCAGACCTGCTGTGCCTCAAGTCCACCAGAGTGCTGCTCAGGCTGGTGGAAGAGATCTGTGTTTCCCTGCCAACAGGCCTCAGGGCGTTTGCTGAAAACCGGACTCTATCTGACCAATGGGATGATGAGTGTAAGTACATTTTTCCCTCCCTGGCTGTCTCCAGCTGTGGGACAATGGCAGCCAAAGGAGAATGACCTGCTGAGTCTAGGACCCTCCGAGTCCACCGACTTTGAGACTCTGGGGAAGAAAGACATTTACTTCCTTTGCATTAAGGTTGTAAACTTAATCTTGCTGGCAGGGGTGAAGGTGTCGAAGTGGACTGAGGTTTTTGGCGTGAGAGCTTCCTCACGAAGGGCTGTTGGCGGTCCCTGTACAAACCTCCTGGCAACAAATGGACAGGAGACCTCCAGTGGAGGATTGTACACCACTGGAGGTCATAGTTACGAACAGGTATCTGGTGCACCTTGATCCAAACACGGGGGGACGCCTGTCCTTTCTGCTCCCAGTCAGAGACAGTTGTCCATCTTTTTGTCCAGTGTCCCAGATTAGAAACTCTGTTCAGACACCTTCAGAGGTGGATTAAGGGGTTTGGTCAGGTGTCTTCTTTTAGTCTTTTTATTTTTGGCCCACGGTATTGTGCCAAACAGAAGTCTGTACACCAACTGATCAATTTTGTTTCAGGGAAAGCAAAGTTGGCCATTTGGAAGACAAGAAAGAACAGGGTCAGAGGTCAGGGGTCAGAAGACGTGTTGGCCATGGTGACTGCACTGATGGTAGCTCGGCTCAAAATAGATTTCAGTTTTTATAAAATGACTGGAAAAACACAGGAGTTTGTAAATATAAGGAGAGTGAAGTATCCTGTGCTCTGTTTGAGAACACTCTCTGATCCTGAACTTTAAAAAAAAAAAAATTTTGTCTGGTTTTTATTTTTTAGTGTTTTTGTTTTGATTTTTTTAGCTTGGTTTTGAGTTGGTGAAAAAGAAATACTATAAATAGTACTGGATTTTGGAATAAAGGTTGTTTCAAAATAAAAAAAATATTTCTTTCTTGTTGCTGGTGCTAGAAGACCAGGTGGGGCAGGGTAGTATGTCATTAAGGTTTTTGTTTTCGTTAAAGAATAAAATAGCTAACAAAAAAGAACAAATATTTGATGAAAGTTCTGTGGCTGAGGCTGCTGGAGTTGGTGGTTCTGTGTCTGAGGTAGTTAGTTTCAGTGTTGGCGCTATGTGTGCGGCAGCTGGTGGGGAGTCAGGAACTTCTTTGTTGTTAAAGCAGGCCAGATAAAGGATAATATGGGACAGTCAGAATAGAATATGGAGGTTGGTACAGCGCAGGAATCTGAGTTGACAAGATCCACTGGTTGTCTTGGTGATAATGTAGCTGGTATTAAGTGTGACTCTGACTTAGACTGTGTTTCTGTTGTGGACAGTGTTTCTCAGAATGACAACTTGTATTTTTTAGAGAAGATAAATGATGGTCTGGATGAGATTTTAGGAAGATCTGTTGACATCAAAAGTTAATTCAGCAGTCACTACACTTCAAAAAGTTGCTTTAGAATTACTGAATGAAAAGAAGCCGTATTAAACAGTTAAACATATAGCAAATATAAGGAAAAGTTTAAAAGCAGCCAATTCTAAAATGGCAAAGAAAATATCTCATGGTTAGACAGCACCAAGTGTTTCATCTTTGCTGTTTCTGTCTGATTTCTCTCTGATCCGTCCCTCTCCTTATATGCAGGGTTTAAGGGTGGCCTCATAAATGGAAATAGGGGTGAAGATGCACAGAAAGGGCCCTAATAACAGAAATAACTATGCAAAAAAGACTAGAGGTAGCTTTGCCAACAAGAAACACAGCGATGGCTTAAATTAGATTGACTCTTCCAGAAAGCATGTAGCAGCTTCTCTGGACTAATGTACAGCAGAGTCTGAAGGGTTTGGTTCACAGCTCGTCTGAAGGTAGAGCATGCTATTAATACTTTAAGCAGCAATCTGGTGACTTTCAAGTCTTTATTGGGGGGGTAACAGATTTCATGTTCAGTGAATGATGATGGTACACTGATGATGATGGTCCTTCATTTCTAATTTAGTGATAGAATAGAACATAAAAATACTTTATTCAAATTTGTCCATTTTTTTTATAAATATTTACAATGATTTTATATTAGACAACAACAACTATACTACTACTACTACTACTACTACTACTAGTAGTAGTACTACTAGTATCATGACTAAATAAATATATTTGAGAAGAACATGTCAGCAGTCACTGTTAAAAAGCCTTATGGCTGTGGGGACACTGACTGCCACTCACTGCAGCTACTCCTCTGTCCTGCCAGGATGCTGTGGAGAGGATGTTAATTGTTCTCCAAAACAGAATGTAATTTCCTCCTCATCCGTTGCTCCACCACAGCACTGAGAGGGTCTAACCTTCTGCCTACAACAGAACTGGCCTTTTTGACCCGTTGGTCCAGACGCCTACAGTTTTTGTCTGTAGTGCAACTCCCCCAGCAGACAACAGCATAGAACACTACATTCTCAATGATAGTGTGATAAAACATGCATATCATATCACTACAGATATTGAACGACCTGAGCCGTCTAAGGAAGAATGGACAACTCTGGTCCCTCCTGTACACTGCTTCTATGTTGGCAGACCACTCCAGTTTATTATCCAGCACCACCCCCAGGTATTTGCAGGTCTGAACAGTCTCTGTCTCCCCTCAATGCAGACTGGTATGGAGTTCGATCTCCTGAAGTCCACCACCAGCTCTTTGGTTTTGGTAGTGTTCAGGAGCAAACAGTCCAGCCATAGAAGGACTCCCTGTACTCCTTCTCCTGTCCACCGCGCACACATGCCACAACAGCCGTATCATCAGAATACTTCTGTATGTGGCAGGACTCTGAGTTGTACCTGAAGTCTGATGTGTACAGGGTGAAAAGAAAAGGAGCCAAAACAGTACCCTGTGGAGCCCCAATACTGCATTCCAGTGTTCCAGACACACATCTCCCCATCCTGACATACTGTGATCTGGGAGTCAGATAGTCTATAATCCATGATGTCAGGGAGGGGGCCACAGCCATACCCAGAAGCTTGTCTTTCAGTATGGGAGGCCGTATGGTGTTGAAGTCAAAGGCACTGGAGAAGTCAAAGAACTTGGTTCTCACATATGAACCAGGCACATCCAAATAAGTAACCTGCAGCAACCTGCAATCTCATGCAACAAACAAGGAGTCTCTCCAAGGTCTTCATGATATGAGATGTCAAAGCCACCAGTCTGTAGTCATTCGGCTCCACCGGTTGCCCTAATTTGGGCACTGGTATGAGACAAGAAGTTTTCCACAGCACCGGGACTTTTTCCATCTGAAGGCTCATATTGAAGAGCCTCTGAAGAGGGACTGCTAGTTGTCAGACTCCATCTAGGTCTGCAGCCCTCCCTGACTGAAGTCTCCTGAGCTCAGCTCCAACCTCCTCTATAGTTAGACACTAAGGTTGTCGTGGAGGGATGGTGACAGGAGTGATGTTGCCACCAATTACAGAGATGGGGGTAGGGATGCAGGTGGACAGAGGAGGGCTAGTGGTGGGAGTTGCTGCAGAGGTGGAGGTGCTGCTGAGCTGAGGAGGCCAGGCGGTGGGGGCAGCCACAGATGTGAAGGTGCAGCTGGGCTCAGGAGGCCTGGTGGTGTAAGCTGCCGCAGAGGTGGATGTGCAGCTGGGCTCAGGAGGCCTGGTGGTGGAAGTTGCTGTAGAGGTGGAGGTGCAGCTGGGCTCAGGAGTCGTGGTGGAAGCTGCCGCAGAGGTGGATGTGCAGCTGGGCTCAGGAGGCCTGGTGGTGGAAGTTGCTGTAGAGGTGGAGGTGCAGCTGGGCTCAGGAGTCGTGGTGGAAGCTGCCAAAGAGGTGGAGGTGCAGCTGGACTCAGGATGCCTGATGGTGGAAGCTGCTGCAGAGGTGGAGGTGTAGCTTGGCTCAGGAGGCCTGGCGGTGGAAGCTGCCAAAAAGGTGGAGGTGCAGCTGGACTCAGGATGCCTGGTGGTGGAAGCTGCCGCAGAGGTAGAGGTGTAGCTTGACTCAGGAGGCCTGATGGTGGAAGCTGCCAAAAAAGTGGAGGTACAGCTGGACAGAAGAATCCTGTTGGTGAGAGTTGCTGCAGAGGTGGAGGTGCAGTCAGGTGGAGGAGTAGGTTTGGCGATGCGAGTTGCCATTGAGGTGGAAGTACAGCTGGGTAGTGGAAGCAGTATAGAGGAACCAGCTGTGGAGGTGGAGGGAGCAGCAGCAGAGGTGGAAAAAGCCACACTATCAAACCTATTGTAGTATTGGTTGAAAGTATTGGCTCTGTCCACATCACCTTCCACAGACTCACAGTTCTTCAGTTTTTATCCAGTGATCATCCTCATGCCCCTCCACACCTCCTTGGTGTTATTGTTATCCAGCTGTCTCTCTACCTTTTTCTTGTACTCCACCTTAGTTTGACGTAGTGTATTTTTAAGCTTCTGTTGTACATTCCTCCGCCTTTCTCCATCCCCATTCTGGAACCCCATCTCTTTCTGGTTCAGGAGTTCTTTGATGTCACTGGTGATCCATGGTTTATTATTTGGATCGCACCTTACGGTCCTCACTAGAATCACAGTGTCCCTACAGTAGTTAATGATGGTGCTGAACCCTCCTGTCCATGTCAATGTCCATTTCTTCTTCCTCCAGCAGTACAGCCCAGTCTGTGACATCAAAGCAGTTGCTCAATTCATCACACACCTCTGTTGACCACTTCCTGAAAGATCTGGTAGTAAAAGGAAGTCCTTGTACATGAGGTCCGTATTTGGGTTGTATATAGACCATGCTGTGATCAGATCTACCCAGTGGTGGAAGAGACACTCCCCTGTAAGCCTCCTTCACGTTTGCATAGAGCAGATCTGATGTCCTTTCTCCACGTGTTGGACAGTCCACATACTGTACAAAGCCAGTCAGGCAGGAGGATAGAGAGACGTGGTTGAAATCCCCTGTGATTGGAATGAATGCCTCAGGATGCTGGGTCTGTATCCTAGCAACAGTGTCATGGATGACGTCACACGCCATTGTAGGTGCCGCCCTCAGTGGAATGTAAACAACGATGACGACTGTATTTGGGAACTCTCTGGGTGCGTAGAACGCACAGAAACAAACTGACAGCAGTTCAGTGTCTGGACAGCATACTCTCTCCTTAACGGTCACATTGCAAGGGTTAACCCATCTCTGATTAAAAAAAAAAACAGGATAATACCCCCACCTTTCCGTTTACCGCTCGTACTCCGGTCACGATCCGCTTGTACGGCTGTGAAGCCGGGTATGTCCACACATGAGTATGTTGGTATGTTGTCATTCAGCCAGGACTCAGACAGACAGATCAAACTGCTCTCCTTATACAGCCGTTGGTTCCGAACAAGCACCTTTTGCTCATCACACTTGTTTGGTAGCAAGTTAGCGTTTCTCATAATCACAGAGGACAGAAAAGGCTTGTACCTCCACCTCCTGTTGTGTCTCTTTGCCTTTGGTTTGGCTCCAGCTCTGCATCCACGGTACAGCTTTTTTAGCTTGGTCGGAATTGGATTTTTAATTCCGTGTCTTATCCTTGACAGTGCCAACAGTCAAGGAACACAACAGCTCTTGTGTTCACTGCTTTACTGTTAGCAGTGGACACTGTCAAAAAAAAATTGCATATAATTATATAAACGATGAAAAAAAAACGAGATCTATACAGACTTGCTGCCGATAAGGCTGGCGCATAGCAACCGAATATTGTGTGTGATTAATGTGTTTGTGCATGTGTATTTTGCAAGGAATTTTACCTTTTTCAACATCCCGATTCTTATTGTTGTAGTTTATGCTTGAAATTGATTGTTTCTTTTATGTGTTTAAATAAATGTGTTTTCAAAGGGAGGGAGAAAGGGGAGGAACTCAAAACATAAGCAAGCATTTGCTCACTTCACACATAAGAATTCAAAACAAACTTGAAGGCGTGGGATGGAGGGGGGTTTGCTGCATATGTGCATGTCAATAGGTGCATGTGTGTCCATAAGCCCGGAGAGTCGAGTTGTCTAGGACACAATCAGTGCCTCAGTTCAAAGGATGTCATAGCGATAACACAGCAGGTTGCCGTGGAGAAGTCCTTGATCGGGTCCCAGACGGAGACAACAATCAACAGGTGTCTGTGAAGGAAGGGAAGGAGGAAAAGGAATTCAGAGCGTCTCACAGCAGCGATCTCAAGAGATTTGTTACAGCCAAGGCCGGTGCCGCGGAGGGCCGCAATGCAGATTAGATTATGATTGTTTGGGTTATTGCATTTCAATGGAAACAATGTACTCTGTTAGCCCATTCTGATCACCAAATCGATCCATTCGCCTTTGCAAAGTCAAAAGCTTCTCCAAGATGTTTTCCATGTTGCCGTTAATGACCACAGTCTGAGCGCCAAGAGCTCTGCCCACTGCCAATCATGTCGTGCAGCTTAATGGGGCTTTCGACAGCTGTCTCCACCTTCCGAATTTTCCAATTCACCAGGGCAATGCCTAATCCAACCAGCAGATAGCCCGTTATCATGGTTCCGAATATGTAAAGATCCTCGACATCCTCAACGGAAAGAATCGCAAGGCACACTACCCTCCATGTCTCCCAGGAGCCCCTCATGTAACCAGCGAAAGATAAAGAAAGATTTAGATGTTCATTTAGGGGATTATATAGAGGTTATGAAAAATTGTGTGGGAGTGGTGGAAAAAATTGAAAGAAAGCTAAAGAAATGGGTACTGGCTTCTACCCCAGATGTCTTATAGGGGCTTATTACCCTTTTCCGCAAACGTTTAAACGGATTTCAGAAAATGTGGCTAAATTTCTGAAAATTCTAAACACAATCTAAAAAGAACTAACAACTTTTTCAAAACTGGTTTATAATGATATTTGAATGAGAATAATGGAATAGTGCTTAGAGTTTAGCTGTTTGGAGTAATTTTGTTGAGAAATGAGCTTTACTTTTTCAGTTTTTCGCCTTTTTCGTAGAAGACTTAACGTGCAATAGAGAGAAGAGTAACAGATGTTCTATTTACGCTTGGAGGCAGCAAATAATAAACTGATGGCCTCTTCCCAGCTGTAATAACCCAGATGTTCACAGAGATTAAAGCTAATTCTGGAGAATCCTGAAGCATTCGCCATTTTCGTCTGGTAATATCAAAACAACATCATAACATAACAAAGCGAAACGTGTGATCAGTATGAGGCTTCATCAGTTACACTGTAACACCCAGAGATACAGGAGGTCATTCCTTCCTTGCTGTCCACCAGAAAGCTAATATTGCATACTTCTTGGAGATGACATAATGCATAGATAGAAGGCTTGGTTAAAAATGACCTGAGGTGGAAGAGGCTAACAACAGCTGATTTCATCAGAAAGATGACAAAGTGCCAACAGAAATAAAGAACTTTAGGTTTAAAGCACAGACAATAGCAGGATGGAGAAATGATTATAATTCAGTTATTTTAGCACTGTATTTTCACTCTTCAATAAAGCATATATTTGTTGATTATGTTCTCACACCTCAGTAGCCCACACCTCAGATTGTTCCAGATTTATTTGAGAATGTCCCCAAAGAGCAACAACACAATACAGGGATCCGGAGTGTGGTCAAAAATCTGTGGAGGGTGACAAACCTTTTTTCCTTGGTTGCACCTGTTCATCTAACATATCTATCCCCCTCTACTATACTCGTAGCCCTCTTATAGAACCTTCTCGGTTACTCTGTATATATTAACTTCCACAACAACTTAGTTGACTCGTGCCATACCACATGGTTCTGTCCTTGGCCCCCTCATGGAACTCTTTGCCTGCTGAAGTCAGCCAAGGCCCCTCCAATGTCTCCAGTTGATTCAAAACGCTAGAGCTAGACTTGTTGCAGTCAGAAAAAGGAAAGAATACATCACAGCTCTATTGCACTTGCTCCTTGTTAGATTTCCTATTGAGTTTAAAATCTTACTGCTCACCTTAAAACCTTAGATACCCCGCCCCAACTTTAACATATACAATTTTGAGAAACGTACCCTGCCCGATGGACTGGGTCTTTGAAATTTAGCATAATCAAGTTGGGACGAAGTTTAGGAAGAAATACTCATTTATTCTGAGCTGGTTTATAGCAACTAAATACAGGATCAAGCTTTGGAAAGTACTTCAATAAAGAAGGCAAACCATAGTTGCAACGATTATTCTGCATTTCTGTAACCCATAAATGATGCCTCTGTCTTGTCAAAGATGATATTTCTTAATATCTTCTTTCTTTCTCTTTGCGAACAGGTTTGCATTATTCCACAATGTGAGAATCCCACGGGAGAGCCTGCTGAATCGGACAGGAGATGTTACTCCTGATGGTCGCTATGTGACACCATTTAAGGTTCATACAGATTATATTTGCCTCATTTTGCACCATAATTTTAAATATTGAAAGTAGTGTTGTCACCTCCAGTTTCAAGCAAGCAACTGTACATCACTTACTGAAAGAAATACCAAGCTAAGACCACGATGACCTCAACAATCGTAAGCCCATTTTCGACTCACTATTCATTTAAAAAAAGTCCTGGAAAAAGTTGTTTGTGTACTGGTTTCCCACTCTTTGAATTCATATAATATTCTTGATAAATTCCATTAGAACTTTCCTCAGCACAGAAGCTGCTTTGTTGAAGACATATATTCAACATTCTTTTGAACGTTAACTTGAGCTCTCATGCTATCTTAGTTCTTCTTGATCGTAGTACAACTTTCGGGTTCTGTAGACCACAACCTTGCTAAAACACTGTTTTTTAGGACCAGTTTTGAAATAGTTTACTTTTTACCTGTCAGAAAGAACTTTCTCTGGTTCAAATAGAAAACTTTATCATTTTCTGCTTCCATTTAATGTTGAGTCCCTCAGGGTTCCACTTTAGGTATCCTTTTTTTCTCTTTGTGTATGCTGTTTGTTCATTTGAAACAAATATTTCAAATCGTCTCAGCTAGTGGTTTTATCATTTGCCGTTATGCATTTGTAAACATGAAAGATAAGTCCTTTTGCGCACATTTAGGAGGTGATTGTTGATTCCACCATTTATGTATGAACAAGTGAAAAAATGCTCACTTGAGCAGAACTTGTAAGCCACAGTTCAGAACTGGACATTTAAATCTTCCCAGAGCGACCAGTGGATTTTGAGGATTGATTTATTTTGTGCTCAGTCAGCACATTTCCATGAAAACAGAAGCATTTGACAATTTCATTTTACATTTCTTAAGGCAACAGAAATGGGAATACATAAACTAAACACTGAAAATGTGTTGTTTAATTAAACCACCTTACATCCTTTTTAAGAGGACAGACGAGTACCTGAAGGTAACCTCTTACAAGAACATGCTGCTGACTCCAAAGATCCACGGTGAGCTCTGGATTCTGATCAGAAAGCTGCAGCATGGTCAGAACTGGGGGCTTTGTTCACATTTCACTCCTGTATCATCTGATTATTCGTGTCCATGACAAGGATGGACACTTTTAAAAGTCGCAACTATGAAACTATAGAGTGTCCGTATCTATAGAGTTTTGTCAAACTATTATGTGGCACCTGCCCCTTTCGGTACTGACTTTTAAATGCTCGGTTTTGTAGCATTGCTGTGTTTTTCAAAAAAGGACCATGTTAAGGAAAGAAGTTGTCTCCTATGCTGCACTTTGACATCTGTCCACAAACGGAATGCAGAGACAGTTTTTTCCAACCACAGTAAATTGCAAATTCTCTGCATTTCTATGCTGTTTTCTCTGCTGTCAGACAGCATGCACACACCTCTTGAGCTTTTTCAGCCTCCTCATGAAGATCTTTAAACGCAGTGGAAGCTACTAAACATTTGGAAAAACATTTATGAAAAAAAAAATCAAACCACCTTTTATTCATCAATATTATCTGAGGGAAAATAACACCATCAGTTTGGTACTTGGGCTGCATGGTGGTGTGGTGGTTAGGGTTCCTGGAGTTTGGATGTTCTCTCCGTGTATGCCTGGCTCCTCTCCGGGTACTCGGGCTTCCTCCCACCGTCCAAAAACATGCATGTTAGGTCGATTGGTGACTCTAAATTGTCCCTTGGAGTGAGTGTGCATGGTTGTGTGTCTCTGTGTGGCCCTGTGATGGACTGGCGACCTGTCCAGGGTGAACCCCGTCTCTCGCCCAATGGTCGCTGCGATAGGCTCCAAAAAAAATGGATGGATGGAGTGATTGATGTCGACAACAAAAGAAACCTGAGACAGTAAAGTACACTAACCTGTTAAACAAGCCACTGAACAATGAAAGGAACAATAACCTTCTGTCTGTCATATCAGCCTTAGTGAAAAAAGTTTATAGTTTCAGTAATTCTAATAAACACAAAAAAATCATGTTAAATACAGGCACTCACCTGCATAAACCGATCTTACAACAAGATCGACAGTTAGGCAGACAAGTTTAATAAATGTGTATTTCCATAGTGCCAAATAAACACAAGCAAACAAATTGTTCAAAATGACACCGGGAAACCAAACCGTTTCATTAATGTCATATTTGTAATTCTACATCCGTTCCTCTATTTGACAGCCATGGTTTAGATGAGAGACCGGTTGTCCACCAATCAGACGATCAGCAATTTCATGCTTGGTGTCTTCACTGTTGATGTGTAATATTTCAACTGATGTGGTCATCAGTGTGTGCATGTGTTTGAGAAAATCTGCTTATGACTTTATTGTTACACAACTCAGTTATTTTCAGGAATTTAGTGAAATATTTTTCTTTCATTGATTTTTCCAATAGTGTTTTCTGTATTTCTCATCATATGCTTCTATTCTCTCCTCCAGGATCCCAACAAGCGGTTTGGGGCATCTCTTGGTGCCCTGTCAGGTGGTAGGATATATATTAGCAGGATGGCCCTCATAAACCTCAAACTGGCTTTGACTGTAGCCATACGCTTCTCAGCCACTAGGAGACAGTTCGGACCCAAAGACACAGAAGAGATTCCAGTTTTGGAGTACCAGTTACAGGTAGGAATGAAGTCAAGGGATGACAAGATAGACAGGAAGATTTAACATTTAAGAAACATTTTATTGTCTTTAGCTCATACAGTCATGTAAATTATCAGAACATCATGAAAATGCATCTGGTCCTTACCTGAACTTCAACAACGACACATGGCATATAACACTGTCATATATTTGACAAAAAAATACAGAAGCAGTTTGTGAAGAACTGAGCACATAGGAATTCTCAGGGCATATACCTCTGTAAAAGCAGTAAAAGTTTGTAAAAGTTTTTTCAGTTTTCTGATCAGAAGTGTTGGGGACACCACCAGCTAAAGTCATTCATCTCTGGAGGAAAGTCGACGTTACTCTGAAAGTCCAGGGCTTCCTTCCTAGGTAGCCACACCCTCTCATCCACTCAGGAAAACCCCCTGACACTGTTTGTCCACTCTCTCTTTCTGCCAGACCTCTAAGGACAGAGGTCACACAGCTCCTTCTCCTGCAGGCGCTTCCAGTCCTGGAGGTGGGACAAAAAAAAGGCCTGCTAACCTCGGCTCAATTTGCTCTCACTGCCTATGGGATCAGAGCGGCCTGCATTTGGCCCCGGTCCCTCTCTGTCTCTCTCCTTTGCGGCACACAAAGCCTGCATGAACACCTCTCAGCTGGCCAAACCACGGCGAGTTTACGGCTGAGAATCCACTGAGAGATGACCCAGAGTTAACTGGAGTGCTAACTCCAACAGGATCAGAAAAACGACCACAAGATTGTTTCCAGCCCTTTTCCCTCAAGGACAGAAAATTTCCATGGACCGTGGTAACAACAGAACACACTGGGCATTTGCATTATCATCAGTGCCACACAGCAAAGCATAGAAAGTCCTTGTTCTTAAAGTGCATTATATAATCTTGTTTTTTTCTAAAATTTTGTTGTGGTAATGTTTAGAAAGGTTAATGTGAGTTGATGTTAGTTGTGATCTTGTATGCAAACTAACCATCCTCCTTTGTTTTAACCTGGCACCCTAAACGAGTCACACACTAATATTTGAAGTCTTTGTTAACCAGACCTGGACACCCAGACAGGGATTTGAACATCCATTTCTGTATAATTTACTGGCAAACATGCCTACACAGACACAAGAGCCCAGAGATCTCCAGTTAACTTGTGGGCTACACATTCCCCATTGTTGTGGCTTGTCTGGCTAACACATAACTTACTGAGCACACAGTCACAGCTGCCATCTTGTGCCCTCATCATCACTACCACGGCTGCCATTTTGTCTCCGTGTCCTTCCCTCTCCTTCAACACACACACACGCACACACACCCACACACACGCATGCACGCACACACACACTTTGTGGTCATTGTGTATGTTTTACCCTGAAAACTGCTGGTTGCTCAGATGGTTAGCCTTCATATTTGCTCTGTATGTGCCATATCTGTCCCAGATTGACACATATAGACCAACATGTTTTGAGACTGATACTGGGTTTTAGTTATTAGCTTCTGACTGAAGTCTGTGGTGCTCTGTAGGTAATAACTCTTGTTGATAACTTCACTGAATATTAATAACTGTCCCTCTACACTTATTCATGTTTGTTAATAATGCCATCCAGCTCCTGCTTGATCCCCAGTAGAAGCATTCAGGTGTGTGTTAACACAATGCCAGAGAGGAAAGACAATTTCAGATAGACGATTTTTGCTGCCCATCTGAGAAAGAGAAAGTTAATGACAGTCAATAACAGTGAAGGCAGTTGTCAATCTTCTCAGGGGTGGAATGTCCCAGCAAATTCACCCCAAGGTCAGGACATGCAAAAAAAAGTTTATGACTGAAACAAAAAAGACTGAACAAGTATGGCTTGTTTGGAAGGGTTGCAGGAGAAAACCTCTTCTCTCTAAAAAGAACATGGCAGCACAGCTTAGGTTTGCAAAGCTGCATCTGAACAAAGCACAAGACTTTCTTTTTGAGGGGGGTCAACAGCACAAGACCACCACAGTCAACTCTACTCGCTCCGTTTCTCTTCACTCTGTCATCTCAGACTTGTGTTAAGATTAGGAGTCCTGTCATTTGCAGAAATACCACAATGAGTTGACTTTGCAGCTGTGGAGTGTGTCAGCGATGGACAAGAGACTGTGCAGGGAACTGGTGGACTGCTTTGTTGTATGATGTGGGAAAATTCACATCCCCTTGAACATTAACAAGACAAAAGAGATTATTACATATTTTAGAAGACAAACACTGTTTCCCTCCTAGGAAAAGAGGTGTGGTGGTAGTGGAAAACTACATATACTTGGGTGTTCATTCAGACAAGTTCAGTTTATTCACTATAGACTGAACAGGAAAGGCAACACTGAGGCAGAACATGATCATGATCAGGAGCCAAACATAATGAACAACATTGGAAATCTTCTACATGACATAGTGATGAAACAAGTTTGTTTAGTCAGAGGGTTCTGTAGATTAATTGCAAAGATGACTAGTAGCACATCCCTGCCTACAGCAAAACTCTATATAGTGAGTGTTTATAATGAGTAAGCTCTTCTAACTTTTGTTTTGTTTCCTTATTTTTTTTACACTGCATCGATTTCATTTCCCTTTTGGGATTAATACAGGATCATTCAGTTCTTCAGTTCATTTCAAATAGTCCAGTGGCAATGTGCATGCATCTTTACATGCCAACTTTCATCAGTATTCAAAGTAAACATAAGAAACACACAAAAAATTTTATCAGACTCAGTGAATAATTCCTTAAATTCAATAATTAACCTTCTAATTCTGACTCAGTACCTAATAAAGAACCTCCTGATCCCTATAATCCCCATATAGACCAGTGAGCAGTGCTGATCAACATGTCATTGGGGTCATCAGGTGGGAACCTCCTTTCATCAGTGTTTTGTCGAGTTGGGCCCACGATACCTCCAGGAGGCCTGACAGTGATCACTGGTGTCCCAGAGTCACTCCCTGAATGCCAGCCGTCACTGCTCCTCACACCATAACAACCATCTTTTCTTCCACAACCACAAGCTACCCCAGCCTCTCACCAACTGCACACAAGTCATAGTGGGGTGGGGATACAAATCCTATTCAGGGGTAGAAATAGAAGAGGTAAAGATAAGAAGGAATGGGATTCAAACCCTAGTTCGGGAAGGGAGTAATGAAAGTATAGAGAGTGCTAGAGGTGGAGGCAAGACAACACATACTAGCAAATTCAGCAGACAAACCCACCTAAATAGTCCTACAGTCACTAAGAATTTCAGCAAATACAAGGCCATACAGGCCAACTCACCTAAGATGGCCATCTGGTTTCAAGAGGCTCACATGGGCCACAACCTCCACATAAATACATCCTGGATTTCTTCCTTGCTTCTCCCAAGACTGTCTAAGTGCTCCTGCTGGGCTCATAGCTATTATTGCTTCTTAAAATGGACTGTTCTTGTATACTGCTTTTCTAGTCTAGCTGAGCACTCAAAGCGCTGCTAACACTACATACCACATTCACACACACTCATACCCTTAAGTCTTAAGTCTAAAGTCTAAACATAACTATGTGTTTCTCTAACCATTCATACATCGACATCGGTGCATGAAGCCGGAGTCGACACACCAACCTTCTGATTGATTGGTGACTGGTCTTCCTCCTGAGTTACAGCCACCCCATTCTTCTAAAGGATTATTATCCTTACTGTCTCATCTGACATTTCCTTCACTATTTTCCTCACACACTTTATCCACTTACACCCAACTCCCTCGACAATGAGACGACATACTTTGTAACAAATTCTCTACATCCTACTTCCTTGGACAGATCCTAACTTTCCATTCTCGCTGCTCTGCTTCTGCCCCTAACTCTACATACCTAACTTTTTTCCTGTCATATGCTTCTACTACTAAGTCCTCTCAAGGAACAGTCAGTTCTATGAAATAGACTCATTCTACTCTTAGACCACAAGAGTATATCAGGCCTTACATTTGTAGAGGATATTTCCTGAGGAACAACGAGCATTCCTCCTAAACCTACCTGCATCTCCCAATCACAAGCATCCTCTAAGCTGCCTTGCCTCCCTATTGTCTAATTAACTTTCTCCCCCTCTTGAACAAACTGAATTGCCACTCTCTTCACCTTAGACCCTCCTAAATTTACCTGCCTTCATTTATCTTCAATACCTGCAGCTAAGCTTCTTAATACTTGGTTATGTTGCCACGTATACTGGCCTTGTGACAGACTAACCTTACAGCCTGACAAAATATGCCTTAGAGTTGCAGTACCTGAACATAATGAACATAACGGGTCTCCATTTACCCAGAGTTTTAGGTTCTGGGGAGTTGGCAATACATCATATGTTGCCCCTATCAAAAATCTAATACTCCTTTTCTCCATACTCCACAGATCTTTCCAACTAAGCTTTTTTTTCTCTACACCCTCCCAATTCAACCACTGTCCCTGCTTAGCCTGAGCCACTGCCTTTGCACCCCTTAACATTTCCTCCTGTCTACGAACCTGCTCAACAACTAGCCTTCTCTAGTTTTTGAGTCCTGCTCTACTCCAGACCGATTTGCCTGGGCCAAGCCCCAAGCCTCCCCGGACTATTTGAACATTACCCACAATCTCTGTATGTGTAAGAGTTGCTTCTGCCTCCTGAGCTGGCATTCTTGGATTCCATTTCCTCCCCTTGGTTGGGTTTGGAACCATCTTACTAACTACAACATCCTTACTCCCAGCTAACAGGAATTCTATCCTAACTTTAGTACATTTAAACTCCTCTACTAGACTAGATACTGGGAGCTGGAGTATGCCTTTCCCATACAGTGCCACAGTACTTAAACAGCTAGGAACACCTAGCCACTTCCTAATGTAAAAGCTAACTAATCTTTCCAGTTTTTTCTGCAACAGATAGTGGAATCTCATACACAGACAGTGACCACATCAACTAAAGAAACAATCCAAACAGCAGACACCACAGCTTCAACTTTCCTTGAAGCCCTGATTTATCTATTCTATCCTGTCCCTCAGCAACATCTTTTTTTTCTGAAACTGCACGGCCTGCTCTCCATCATTCAAGTCTGATACCACCTACTTACTGATGCCTGATACCACCGATACCACCCAAACTTTCTATCTCTTAATTTCCCTCTACTTATTGAGATACTTCTAGACTCAGTAGGTTTGATTTTCATACCAGCCCACTTTAGATTTTTATTAAGTCTATCAAGTATTCTCCATATATACATGGCACTGTTGTAGTCACCAACGTCATATCATCCATGTAGTCCCTAACTGGTGTAAGGCGCATGCCATCCTGATGTCTCTCTTCACCTACAACCCACTTGGAAGCTCTAATAATTATCTCCATCGCCGTTGTAAATGCTAATGGAGAAATCGTACATCCTGCCATAATGCCTATTTCTAGCCTCTGCCAACCTGTTGTGAAACCTGCTGCGCTTCGGCACAGTCTAATATCCTGGAAATATTCTCTTACTAGGTTAACAACTACTACAGGCACTATAAAATTATCAAACGCTTTCCAAATAAGGCTATGTGGCACTGAACCAAATGCATTTGCTAGATCCAGAAATATAACATGCAAGTCTTTTTTCTCAATCTTGGCTGGATCTGATGCCAAATCATGTGCTCTAAACACCCTACAAAACCTGGGATCCTTGCCTTTTGCACTGTAGTATCTATTAAGCTATTCCTTTCTAAATAACTAGCTAATCTCTGTGCAACTACACTATAGAAAATCTTCCCCTCTACATTTAGGAGAGAGATCATCCAGAACTGACTGAGGTCCGAGGACTCTTTCTTCTCTGGAATAAGAACGCCTACTGCCCTATGCAATGCTCTAGTAATAAACTGCCTCCACAAAAACTTTAGGATATCAGGTGCACTTTTATAAACTCGGCAGGGGACTCCATTTTGCCCTGGGGTCGACGAAGCGTTTGCATGCCTGACTACCTTCTCAACCTCTTTCCACCTAGGTGATCTAACATCCATCTCATGAGCTATCTCACCTGATGGTGGCATGTCAGGTGGAAGGGCTACTACTCTATACTGTGCAAGATCTGAATATGTATTTCTTAGAAACTCTTTCACCTCTGACTTTGTTGCTTTAAGCTGTCCTCCGTTTTCCTGGTTAAACAACCCTTTAACAAACATTAACTTTAACAAACTTGAATGGGTCCCTGTAAAATGCAGTCCTTACATATTCTTTCTTATTTCTCTCTTTCCTAAGATAGTGTATTGCTAGCCTGCTTCTCAATTTTTCCTGCAAACCATTAATTCCCTCCTTCTCTTCCTATGTAGCTCTTTTCCACTGCTTTCTTAAATGTCTTCTTTCCTTAACCAATTTCTCCATCTCTCTTTGCTGTCCAGACTTAACTAAATGTACTCTTTCAACCCTCTTTCTATCTTGCACCCCAAATCTTTCTACACCATATGAGTAAATTATGTCTCCCATCTTCTCTAGCCTATCGCTTGCATTTCCTCCTAACCTACCTAATATTATCGACAAATCTGTTATTGACTGCCACCCATTCTTTGTTGCTATTTGCCCTAGGCCACCTAACTCTAGCTTTCTCCATATTTCTCTCTCTGACTGGCCTATCCACCTCAGTATCAGCTGCATCCCTTCTAAGAACCTCCTCCTTCACCTCCGTAGCTGTGTTATTGATATCCTTCGGACTGTGGTTGACTACTTTCCGCTGGACTTCATCCGACTTACTCGATTGACTTCTTAAAAAGTACTGATCAATGCGGCCAACACATCTCCTTCTTTCCTGATGCATTTTAAGGCCTCTAACTGATATTACTTTCTGCCAGCCACAAGAAAAAACCTGGAGCTTATTTCCCCCTGGCATACCACTTTTATTTTCTCCAGCTAAGCTCTTTTTCCTCTGAGAACTATTATGCCCAGCTCTTGCCCTCCAGAATAGGTCCATGCCCCTATCCTTCACTGAGTCACATCTCCAACTCATAGTCATGTTTGTTCCAGTGTCAGTTGCCATGTAGTCTGGCTGTGAGTCATCTTCTACCCCTGGTCTCGCTGACCCTAGGGGTATTCTCCTTAATTTTGTTGCAGCTTATGCTAGTTGTAACAAAGCACCTGGCTCCTCCTACCATGGATTGCTAGGCCATGGCTAGCCGAGAAGGCCTTTGCCTTCTGTCAGCTGTCTTTCTGTCACATGGTCTTTCCCTTGTTGTCAGCTGCCCTATTCACAGCAGTCACTAACTAGGCTAGTACGCAATTGCTTGAGCAGAAAATGAAGTCTTACATAGCCAGTGTTGAATCAAAGCTTCAAAGGAATGCTGGATGATGGACCTCTACCTTTCCAGCCTCAAAGAATATCTTAGCTCAGAAAATGAGTTAGCTTTACAAGCAATTTAGTGTAAAAGGGACTATTTCAAGCAAAAAACATACAAAACGTTTCTGACTGTCAAAGGACACTCCGTTGTACCCTCACTGACCAAACACACAGTTTCTAGGGCTACTCTCCCAGTCAGCACTAAGTTCCTGCCAGAGACCCAGCACTACCTTTGTAACTCTGAAAATAAACGCCTGTAATGGGGCAATAAAGTATGCAAACCCAGGTGGTCGTAAGCATGATGTTGGGAGCTCAACTTTTTTGTAGATAGAAGTAGGGGGGCTTCATGTAAAAAAAAGGTTATGAATGGAATGACATTGCAGCTAATGATATATTGTTTGGAATTTGCGCTCTTTAGCAATGGCGTCTGATCCCATACCTGGCAGCTGCATATGCCCTCGAACACTTCACCAAATCCACCTTCATGAACTTTCTTGAGTTCCAGATTGGTCAGATGATGGACAGCAGTGACAGACAAGTAAGTAAACATGACCCACGTGTATGTTCATAGATGTTATTCTTTACAAACTATGGTATTATTTTTCTTGTGTCTTTTATAGGCAGAGATGGGCCGGGAGGTCCATGCCATTGGCTGTTCAAGCAAACCGCTAGGCTCTTGGACTGCTCAGAGAGGGATCCAGGAGTGCAGGGAGGCATGTGGTGGACATGGATACCTCGCCAGTCAGTCTCAAACATAGATTCACACCACACACATGTATGTTACTCACTCAGAGACTTGATTATTTTATAGATAGATTATATCTGTTTCAGTGAACCGTCTGGGTGATCTGCGTGATGACAATGACCCAAACTGCACATATGAAGGAGACAACAATGTGCTGCTGCAACAGACCAGCAACTACCTGCTCAGCTGGCTCCACACTAAACTCCATGGTCAGTTCTATGTACACTGAAGTAATATTACTAGGATTTGTCGTAGTAAGTTTTTTTTTTTTTTTTACATGTTAATACATTTATATTATGCCTTTACACTGTTTAGAGATTATAGTGTTAAGAGAGCAAGGGAGGGAGAAGAAATGCAATAAATATTGGATCTGAAGTTTATTGAAGTTCAAAGTTGTCATGATAACTCATTATACCACAGACCCACATATTAACAGTATGTGCACATTAATTGTACATGATTACTGCTAAAGTCAGGATAAAACATTTTTGGTACTTGCAGTGTAGGAAGGTCCATGTTTTTATTGTGGTAATAAAACCGGTTTTTAGTACGTTGTTCTTTGTAGGAACTGGTTGAAGAAGGGTAGAACGCATCTCCATGGCAGATCACTTCAGCTGAACTAAATGGATTCCATATGTCCTCAGCTTAGTTGTAAAGAAAAAAAAACTTTTTTATCACTATAATTACTTCTGAAGGTTGTCCCTTGAGTAATTAGACCAAATTTGGCTACGGTAAAACCAGCCTACAGATGTCTTTCTGGCCACACAGCCTATTACTTTCCTAACATGGCTAAACATCCATGTCTCTCTCACCTATAAATTCTGTGTGTTCCTGAGGGGAACCTGCAGGTCAGCCTTCCTCCACTTGATAAAAAAAACACCGTGCCTAAAAGGTGGGGAAAAAGAGTGGACGGTCTAACGGAATCTCACTCTTGAGCCAATCTAAGCAAGAAATCCCTGTTTTATACTAATAATTACCATTACCCTTACCGTCTAATTTTAGGACCTTCATGGACATTTCGGTCTAGTGCCAAGCTATTATCAAATATACGTCCACAAAGTGCGGTCCCTACTGTACTACAGAGAGTAAGATATACCAAAAGCATTATAGCACCAAGATTACAGGTAACATAGATGTTAGCAATCCATGACGGTATATAAACAGATTAAAATGGTTCATAACAACAACAAAGATTATGGCATCAAAGATTGAAATGTCAGAGATTATAACTAAATCAAAACAAAATCTAAGGTTATAACCATAAGATATAAAATAGTAATACAGTAAAATATCAATGCATTTGCAGTGACTACAAGCATGTCTTCAAGATGGCGGCACCCTGCTGGGCTGCAGCCCCTTTAGCTCTTGACATTTTAGTCACTTTAACAAACAAAAAGTCACTTAGACAGATGAACGTGATGATGTACGACCGTGAGTTTCTTTTTGACCAAGAAAAACCCAGCAGTTTAGGTGTAGAATCTGTGGCTACTCTGCATACTCTTTGTAGCCTGTGACCAACACGCTGACCTGACCCAGTGGATCGGCACAAAGCGGAGTCTCCTACCTCCTACCTGCTCAGGCCGTCTTTGGAGAAGACGGAAGCAGCGCGACAGGAAGCGTAAGCGCGGCTGCCACAGAGGTCTAACGGCTAAGCTTAAAGCTAACCCGCACAGACCGCCGCTACCGTCCATCCTGCTCGCCAATGTACGCTCTCCGGAGAACAAATTGGTCTACCTGAGACTGGAACTTACAACAAAAGACGAGGTGAGAGCCTGCTGTGGCTAAATCCATCCATCCCGGACGACGTCATTAGCATGGAGAGGCGAATCTGTGAGCTCAGCGGTAAGACTCGAGGCGGCAGTATGTGTGTTTACATCAACAACAGCTGGTGTAACGATGTCATAGTGGTCGGAAGTTTTTGCTCCCCGGACATCGAGTTTTTGAGCCTAAAGTGGAGACCATTTTACCTGCCCAGGGAATTTACTGCAGGCAGGTGAGAGCCTGGCCTGAGGAAGCTATGTCTGCGCTACATGACTGCTTCGAGTGCACTGACTGGGCCATGTTTAAGGAGGCTGCAACAACTAACCAGCACACTGACATGGAGGAGTATGTGGCATCTGTGTCTGCATACATTCAGGAGTGCTCGGAGGATGTCTGTGTGACCAGAAATATCAGCACACACCAGCGAGGTGTGGAGCATGATGAGGGCATGAAATGCTGCTTTTAAATCTGGAGACGCAGCAGCACTCAGGTCAGTCAGAGCTAACCTGAACTGGGCCATCAGGATGGCAAAGCAGACCTACAACCAGAGAGTCCAGGGCTTCTTTCAGGACCCCTCAAACACCAGGCAGATGTGGAAAGGAATCCAGTCCATTACAGATTACAAAGCAGTTCCACCTCTCTGTACGGACAACACAGACTTCCTCAACAAGCTTAACAAACACTTTGGATGGTTCGAGGCACTGAACGACACCCAGGTGAGGAGGTCCATTCCCCATACTGACGAACAGGCCCTCAGGCTGGAGGTGTCAGAGGTCCGGCAGACCCTGAGGAAGGTCAACAGCCGTAAGGCAGCAGGCCCCGACAACATCCCAGGCCGTGTACTAAGATTGTGCAGACCAGCTGGCCCAGGTCCTCACGGACATCTTTAACACGTCACTGAACCAGGCCGTTGTCCCAACATGTTTCAAGTCTGCGACCATCATCCCTGTACCAAAGAAAACACCATCACCAGCCTGAATGACTATCGACTCCACCACTCCTTCTAGTTACTGCCATCAGCCAGGTGATCCCATAGGTCTGGAAAAAACATTTACAAAAAATCCTTCATTCCCACTACAATAATCACTCTAAACAAACTAAGATAGAGACTGCACAGCACCTCTACAGCTCTTAACTGTACTTTGTGTTAAATGTGTTTTTAATATATTTTATTGTGAATGGTATTTATTGATGAGTCTTTTTTAAAAAAGAGTTTTTATCTACCTATTGACCTGTCCATCTAAGCCAAAGACAAAAAGAAAGGAAAAAAACTTTTTTTTTTAAAATTATTATTATCCATCCATTATCTATAGCTAAGGAATCAAATTCAGGGTCATAGGGGGATTGGAGTCCATTCCAGCTGCCATTGGGCAAGAGGCAGGGTACACCCTGAACAGGTTGCTGGTCCATCACAGCGCCACGCAGAGACTAATAAGACAAACAGTCTTATTATACTAAAGTCACATTTATTCCTAGGGTCAATTTACGATCACCAAGTAACCTAACGTGTATTTTTGGATGGTGGGAGCAAGCCATTCCACATTCCAAATGCTGGAGTCACAGCAGGGATTTGAACCAGGATCCCTCTTGCTGTGAGGCTATGGTGCTAACCACCCCACCACCGTGCAGCCCATTATTATCATGAGGGGCACAAGCCCATGCTTACAAGAACCCAGCGGTGCTAAAACCCAATTGTTTTTGTTCTGTATTTTATTATTATTATGCGTCCTGTCAGGGACCTCGGGGACTCAGGACACAAATGCAGGCTCTTTTCAGATTCAAAAGGATTTATTTAAATAAACAAACAGAGCACAGCAAGACAGGATAGGATCTCCAAGCAGAGCAAAATAACAGGCTGTGAAAACCTAAGCGCTCTCCTCAGTATCTATGGCGGAGGACGAGCGCAGCTATGAAAGTTACAAACATAAAACTCTCCAAACTGGGAGGAAAACAGAAACGCTATGAACAGTTTAACAAAACAAAGACACGCTCTCCTAACGAGGCAAATTTAAACAAAGGATGCATTAGAAAAACAGAGGCTCTATGAAACTTTAACTATAAACTTAAAGCTCTCCTTTAACGGAGGCGACTATGAAAGGTTGCAACGAAAAATCTCTCCTTGAAAATGGAGGAACGAACAAGGGTATGAAACTTACCGTATTAATAAATAAACTATGACTATGAACAAGAATAAATTACAAAACAAGATAGCTCTACAGGAGGATCGCTTCACTACAGGCTCATGGAACTATGGCTCAAGGTAAGGCTGGTAATGAGGCTCATGAGAGGAGACAACATACTGGCACAGGACAAGGGAAACGCAGACTATTTGAACACATGAGGGACCAAGGGGAACAGGTGGAAACACTTAGGGAATCAGGGAAGACAATCAGACGCTTGACACGGGAGGAAGTGCAAGATACCTGAAACGAGAGGGGAAAGTTAGTGCTTTTTCAAAATAAAACAGGAAGTGACGAGACAAGACATGAAACAGAACATAAACCGTGACACATCCAAGCCCACCGAGGGTGTAGGGCACCGCTGCCACTGGAGCTCTATTGTGTTTGCTATGTTTTTTATTATTATTCCCACACTAAAACTCATTTGGCAGTCTACACTGTGAGACTCATAATATAGTCTACTATATACTGAGACTGTGTCCAGGGCCTGTGTGTACCTTGGAGAATTTTGGTATTTGATATTGCTGTGTGACGAAGTTATGCATGTACAAAAATCTATCTTGAAAATGTATCTTTCAAAATAGAAAATGATGTATATATCTAATTTGGTAATATATATCAACATGAAATTTTTTGATAAACCAAAAACACCATCCTGATTGCCTGTACCCAATTGGGAAAAATTCAACAACTAGGCGGGGCTGTAAAATTTAGGTGTTTATAATGTAAAAACATAACAACAGATTTGTATCAGATTTGGAATACCTTGTCAATACATAGTCATGAGGCTATTCATAAATGTTGGTAATGATTGAACAAAGTGGGCGTGGCTTGTAAACAGAAAAGAATTATTAAAAATTACTTGTTTGTTGCAGGGGGCTGAAGCATTCAGAACAGATTCCTTCAATCATGACAAACATTTATTGTCCACTCCTTAATTCTCCAATTTTGAGTTAAATTTTGCTTCAGATCAGACAGTGGCTCCACCCATAGCAGTATTTTATACAGTGCACATTTTTGGCTAAATATTTTTTATTTTATGAAATAGTCATCTGTGGCCCACAACAAAAGATTGACAGCATACCAGACAATCACTTTCAACTGCAATTTTTTTCCCTAAACAGGAAATACATTTATCTATTTTAATATAGAGATTTTATCCTGCATCTTGAACATATTGTATGCAGGATTCAATAATCCATTGGCTGGGTTAACAGCTTCATTGATCAGTAATGTAACTCTGATTCTCTAAAGCTTCAGTGTATGTTTTGTTTCAGATGGTGTTCGGATTGAATCTCCCCTTCACACTGTGGATTTTCTGGATGATTTCCAGAGGATCTTGGAAAGCAGGTTTACAACTACAACATTGGAAGAGTGTATGGACTCAAAAGGTATTAAAGTATTTCAGGTTTAAAAGATAAATGCTCTTTCCAAACTTTACAGTTAGCAGAGTTTTTGAGTCTGTGCTGACTCTACATGTCTGCACCTTTAGCCACATAGTACAACAGGACAAAGAACCTTTTAAAGAGCAGGGCATTTAAACCTTCTCTTTGTTTCTAATATGACTGAAAAAGAGACCATTCAATAGTATGTGTTTTATTTTAAAGGTGCCAGGTTATCATAGGAGGTTATCATAGTTGCATGCAAGATCCCACATTTTAAGAATAATTCATTTAAACTGGGCAGGAGTACAACTTGGCGATAAATTATGATCATCCAACAAACCTCACAAGTAAATCGAATGCGTGTAAAAGTACAGTGTCACAGTAGTCCTTTTCAGACATTGTTTTAATTTATTGGCACAAAAAATATGTCGTCGTTCACCTGCAGCTGCCACCCTCATACACACATATAGAACATAGGCCACTCAGTTCCACATCAGTTTGTTCTTGCACACAGCTAACTGGCTTGAAAGTTTTGTATAAAAACTACTACTGTTATTCTCAGCATGCAATGCCAAGTTATTTTTTTGCTTTTTTACCATGTTTTTTAAATCAATTCAGCGATACTTTGTTAATACCATGGGTACCAAGGGAAATTCTGTTGCCGCAGTATAAATAATAAGAAAAGATATTCTATACATTTTATTACATATTTTACATTTCCCCCAAGGGGGATGAATAAAGTATTTTCTATTCTATTCCATTATATTGTCATAGATGGATAACAAAATAAGATAAAAATCTGCAAACAAACATTAAGGAAATTTAACTAGCTGTCAGGGATAAATGATTACTAGGACTCTGTAAGTTGAAACTTTAAAGTGCTTTTATTTCTGTTAATAAAAATGAGTATATAATTCAACAAAGATCAAAATTAAGCTTAGAGGGCCGTCCTCTGAGGCAGCTTTCTGTAACATGAACACAAGAGTTGTTTCAGCAGTGTTTTATTCAAGAAAGTTGTATCTCAGTTTTCATCAATTGTCACATTCCTTCCAGCTTGCTTAAGCACTCATGGGGTTAATAACAACCTTGGTACATATTAACAAACTTGTAACTGGGACATAACATTCTATATTATGAAACCAATGTTTTCATAATATATTCAGAGAATACCTTGAATTGAGCTGGGTGTTGTTTTTGTAGCTTGGCAACAACTCAGCTGATGATATCACACACAACGTCAGGTACTACAGGTGATCTGTCCCAGTTGACAATGTGGACAGAAACTTATAGCCAACATTTAAATGTGTTCCTCAGCCAGTACAGACATGTTGTCATGACAGAGGTTGGAAGCGCGAATGTGAATGTGGATATGAATTTCTTGATGCTGGTTGGAAGAAGGAAACCAGTTGTTTTGTCATCGTTGCAGAACATTAACTGTGTTAGCTTGGTTCCTGTTAGTGGAATTTGCTGTTACTCATTTACTGCTTATTGCAGTGTTTCTGTCTATGAAAAGAAAGCCTCAAGCAATCTTAGTATTTCTGTATGCAGAGTTCGGCAGCTGTTGTCAGCTCACATGGTGATTAAAGCTTAGGAGGGACTATTCAGCAGAGTAGGCCTCTTTGGTTGCCTCTCAGCAGGGAGAACACAAGCAGCTTCTGTTTTTCCTCTCAGTGTCAAGTCAAGATAGAGAAGATGAGCAAACTGGTCTGCTCGAAAGTCAAGCCAGAAAATAGGTTGAATGGAGTCCCTGAAGCTTATTTGTAGATCTGGTGGTTGAAGCTACCTGTGTTGGAAATATTTGTTAACTTTCAGAATAAAAGTCTATTTTACCATGCGCAAATTAACAAATCCCTTTATTGAATTCCCTCTACCCTGCTATCTTAATGCTGTATCCAGTTCTTTGATATGTGGAGTTCTCCATCTGGACGCATTCAAACTGTGTACCAATTTTCCTTAGAAACAACTGATACACAAATTCTACTGGCTGTATTTATTTTCTTTCCATTAATCAATATATGCTAAACATGATCCACCCTTGGCTGCTTTTGTGGACCCTCTCTATAATTTCAGTGCCTCTGGCAGCCTATAAGTGGCTGGTGTGTTTCCTGTTAGAAGAGAGTTACAAAAGGCTGGAACAAGAGAGAGCCTTGGGCAAAAATGATTTTGAGGCCCGTAACAACAGTCAGGTAAGAAAACACTCACAGCTGTTAAGATATACCTACACATGCCTTTTTAGATATGCACTGATATGGTCAAGCTTAAACCAAAAAGCTTCCTCATGACTGGCACTCAGGAACTACCACTTGCCATTGCTCATACCATAAATAGCTGCTTGCCAGAGTTTTGATCCTCTGAGTTATTTTTAGGAAAACTAAATGTAAACCACACATTTTCACAAAACATAGGCAGCTTATCTAAAATAAACTGATTTTAAAAAGATATCTGGATAACTGGTGAAAGGTATTCAGTTGTTAAATTTATGCTGATGATCATTTTCGTTCTGGTTACACTATGCCAGAGTAAGTTGTTCGACAAGAGGTCTCCCATTATTCAGGGATTAACACTGCCCAAAGAAACTTGACCAAAATTTGGGGAACAAATGTCATAAGAATTTGGAAACGAACAGAAAGGTCAAAAAGGTCATAACAATCCATCTAAAAGTTAGGAAGTAGGGAATAAAAGCCAAGCTGGCTATATTGCAGAAAGATTATAAAATGTGAAAATATCAGCAAGGAGATATGAGCTGGAAAAACAACAACAAATGATGAACCGCTCTAACTTATGATGCTGTTGTCACTCAGTTGATTCACCATCTTTATTTGTGTCAGCACACACTTATGCAGGGGTGAGCTCCTTGTGGCATGTGTGAATTACCAAAGAGGAAAGTGTTTTTGTGGTGATAAGACGCAATCAATTAATCAAAAGGGCTCCAGTGAATTATCTGGACTTTCCAAGTAAAGAGAGAACCATGAGAGAAGCATAAAAGAAGATCCATTTGGGAAACAGAATACTGATCACGGTTGCACTACAGAGATTGTTTTATAGAGAAAAAAATACAACTGATAAAAAGAAGTTTCAGACTCCAGATGTTCAGATCGCAAAACATATTGTTATATTTTACTTTATGTTTTATATATATCAATATTTAAAATAATCTGACAAATGGACCACAGTTTGTGAAATTGAAGGGTTGAAGGTGGTCAGCAGCACTGGAGTACCACAGGGGACTGTACTCTCATCATTTCTCTACACCTCAGACATCCAGTAGAACTCAGAGTCCTGTCATCCACAGAAATACTCAGATGACTCAGGAATATTTTAAGCCTAATGTTTAAGGTAGAGAGGATGTTTGCTTCCCAGATCCAAACTGGCAGCTGGTTCCACAGAGAGGGGCCTGATAACTTGAGGCTCTGCCTACCATTGTACTTTTAGAAACTCTGGGAACCACAAGGAAACCTGCAGTTTGGGAGCAAAGTGCTCTGTTGATAAGATACTTCATTATCGCAAGTGGAAATAGATATTTCCACTCATTGAAATTAGGTTTGGCTCTAATTTAGTAGCATTGGCAAATACATAAATTGGACCATTAAAATCGATCTGTCCATCTCTCACTCCAACCTGCCATCACTTGTGAACAAGATACCCAGATTAACTCCTCTGCCTGAGGCAGGGACTCATCCCTGACCTGGAGAGAGCATTCCACCTTTTTCCAGTTGAGAACCATGGCCTCAGATTTGAAAATACAGACTTTCATTCATGCAGCTTCACACTCAGCCTGGAACCACTCCGGTGTGCACTGAAGGTCATGGCTTGAAGAAGCCAGCAGAACCACATCATCTGCATGATGATGAAAACCAGAGATGCGACTACGAGATTCCCAAACCAGATGCCCTCCTCGCCATGACTACGCTTCAAGATCCATGACAATCACAAACAGGATCAGTGATGAGGGCAGCCCTGGCAGAGTTCAACAAGTACTGCAAATGAGTTCAACCTGGTGCTAAAAATGCAGATTCAGGGACCAAATAGCTCTGCCATACTCTCTCAGCACCCCCCAAAATAATCCCTCTGGTTTGTAAGCCTTTTCTAAGTCTACAAAACGCATGTAGACTGGATTAGCAAAGTCCCCCGAAACCCCAAGGTAACTCTGCAAGGTTAAAGATCTAGTCCACTGTTCCACAACCTTGGAGAAAACCACACTTTTCCTCCTGAATCCGCGGTTCAACAATCGGTCTGATTACAAGATTTAAAAACTGTTAGCGAGAGGGTTTGCAGTGGCAAAGCATTCCACAGTAAAGGAGCTGCCACTGTGAAAGCTCTCTACCCCCTGGTTTTACAGCACACCTTTATAGGCTATTACAATAGCCGCGTTCGGACAGAGACGTTCGAAGAACTGTCCACATCGAATTTCAGATGTGGACAGAATTAAGAACTGCCCTTCCCCAGGGGAACTGTTTCATTTTGCATTCGCACATGAGTCAGGGACCTTGACAGGGACTGATGTGGCGCAACCGTCTGCGACAGACGTGTTACTTTAGCGCCACTCAACAACAAAACAAAACCCGTGAAAAGTAAGGAGAGAAGAAAACAACACCACCAAGAAACTAACATGGAGAGCGAGGAGGCCACAGTGTTCATGGTCTGCATGACGGTGATATTAATCATGGACGATCACATCAGGCGTCTAAGATGGAGGCTGGAAGAGCGCACAGCGAGAGTCAGGAGACGAAGAATCCAGCAGCGGGCGATACTTCTTCGTTTCATGGAGGAAAGAAGGAGAGCAGAGCGCCGCAGACAAAGGAGACAACATCTAAGTTTAACTTATTAAACATGCGCCGGTTGTGCCCGTGTCGTATGAGGAAACATTTCAGACAAGGGGCGGAGCTACCAGCCACCAAACACCTACGTCATGTTCCTGTGGAACCCAGAAAAGACCCTGCCTCTGAGAAGGAGTTAAAATGGTTCTAGGAACTGAGGGCCGTGGTCCCGAGTTCCTGTATGTCCGAATGCACGAAAAAACGGCCTAGTTCCTGAAAAGGTTATAGGAATTGTAAAAAGTTCCTACAGTGGGAATGCACCTAATGTGAACTGTGTCACTAAAGGAAGAAATGTATTGATATTCAGTAAACTTTTTTTTTTTTTTTTTTTTTTTTTTTTTTCCCTTGTCCTGTTCAGCATTATGGCAGCAGAATTGTAGTCTGAATACCTTTGATGCCAAACAGATTTGCTTTGCCAAGGGAAGTTTTATAAATGTAAAGCTCCCCTTGATGCCCATTTATTTATTTTTGTTTACAATATATAACATGTAATAGAACTGAACCGGACCGGGGGACAAGGAAAGAAGAAGAGGAAAGAAGAGGAAACAGAACAAAAATAGAAACAAAAACCAGACAACCAGCTGCTACACCTGTAAAAAACAAAACAGACAACAATCCATGGCCTCTGAGGGGAATCCAGCCTTAGCGCCACCAGGAGCACCTGAAAGCAGACAAGCAGAGAAAAAACAAACACACAAACAAACAAAAACAAGCACAAGAAGCGGTAATCGCATACAACACAGCTGTGGATAGATGATATTCAGTAAACTAAGAGGAGCTAGCAATTCCACAAAGCATAAGCGAGGGAAATGGGGGATACTATACGCCTTAACACAAACCTTAGCAGATCAGAACGAGACGAGATACAGGTGTACACAACCTGTAGCACATTTTATTTAGAAGCTCTGCCCAGTGTTACTTCTAAGTAAGAGACTCTGCTCCTTTAAGGTGCTCTTTTTGTACTCAAACATTCAACTGACCTGTTGCCAATTAATCTTAATTAGTGTAATAGGTTCCTCCAGCGGTTTCTTTGTAGCATCACTTACTCTTCTTCTTGTTTTGCCTTTTGTTGCTCAGTTCCAATTTTTTTTGCTTTGAGCGAATATCTTTAATTTAATAGTAAAAAGGTTTTACTTTGAATGAAATTTTGATTTATGAGATTTGCAAATAATTGTTTTTATTGTTTGATAGAAATGTTCAGTTACTTATTATTATTGCAATAATTAAATGTCTTTGAGTCTTTATGAGGATATTAATATATTTAGTTCATCAGACATATAGACTTGAGGTTGGACAGGTGTGTGTGGGTGTGTGTGTGTGTGTGTGTGGGTGTGTGTGTGTGATAATTCTGTGAAATTACTGTTTGAGTTAGTTTTCTTATTTTTGTGATAATTTTTACATTTGAAAATGGTCATGTAGGATTTTAACCCTACAGAATCAGGTAGATGTTTGTCTTCAACACTAATAGTCAAATAGTTCACTGATATAGTTCTTTGAAATCCATTTAAAATCCAAGTGTTAAGTAATGTAATTCTAGACCATCATATAACTGCATAATGAGACCATGGATGTCAGTTCAGTATTTTTGCAGCTGTGGCAAGGAACGTATTCATTTAAATGTTGTATGTGTTCAGGTTTATTACTGCAGGTCCTTGGCTATCACCTATATTGAACACAACTGTCTCCAGAGATTTCATGATGTGACCACTGATGAGGATACACCAGCTGATCTTAAACCAGTACTAAGAAAACTGTGTGCCCTGTATGGACTGTGGAGCCTCAGCAGCCATATGACCACGTTGTACCAGGGTATGCTCTCGTACCCTTAACTGTACAAATGCAAAAAAACTTTAGATGAGTTGTATTTGATAACAAAGCATTATTCCTGTGCAGGTAGTTACTTTAGTGGAAGGAAGCCTGCAGAGTTGGTCCAGATAGCCATCCTCACTCTTTGTTCCCAGGTATAGAAAGATTCTATCCTTTGTTTGTCTCACTCTTTGTTAGGTTTTTCAAATAATTTCATGTGAAAAGCAAATAAACTACAAGTTGTTGTAAACATGGAATTGAGTGACTGTTCATCTGAAGGTTGTAATAGGAAGCAAGCTCAACACGGCCAGGCTTCCTTTGTGTTAGTTGGCTTAACAAAATGCATGAATTAAGAAAAGTAACATAACCTATTTCTAGTTGATGCTGCTTAAAAATAGTTTTTTGATATTAATATTTCTGGTGCCGTTCAATTCTTCCTTCCTTTCTTCACAAAAACCTCATCATGAAATTATGGCTGACCTGATCCTGCTCCCTATCTGACCTCTAATTCTACCCTGTGTCTCACCTAGCTGAAGGATGACGCAGTAGCATTGGTGGACGTCTTGGCGCCTTCTGATTTTATTCTCAACTCACCTATTGGCCGTGCTGATGGACAGGTAAAATACAGAAACTCTGAGAACCCAATACGTTTGTGAAAAACATTGTTGTGTGTCATATTTCAAGAGAGATGTAAATATTGTACTTGAATAAGATAGACAAGTGTTTCATCCTCTGTCTACAACTCATTTTCTACTATATTCTATGACCAATTATGTTATAACTATGGAATGACGTTAGGTTTTTAATCTACCAAGTTATGTTGTACTACATAAAACAATTCAAAATAATTCTGTCTGTCCCAATTGAAGTAAAGGCAAAGCACATTTGACTTGTCAGATGTGGCCATTTTCCTCCAAAGAAACTACTTAAAGGATATTTATTTTGTTTCAACCTTCACTGTCAACATACAAGTACACCTTTTTTCAGTTCTAAGGTTTAACGTATCAAGATATAATAAAAAATCATCTGGTCCTTACCGAGTCTGCCAATAAAGGTGATATATCATGCCCCTTTTGGAAAATTTGACACAAATTTCTGAGATCTTATTAAGATATATGAGACAGGCTTTGGTCAAAATACCTGAAGATTTATGCACAGTGGCACAACCCTGTTTTTGCAGCTGTCAAATGCACTCTGATTAACTGATCGTCAGAAAGTTTGAACACCTCTGTAAAAGAAGAAGTTTGGTGATCTGGAGTTGTCAGGTGTGTGTTAACAAAATACCAAAGGTCTCTATGTTAGGTTTCACTTTTTTTTTTGTATGCATTTTTTATTTTATTTTATTTTATTTATTTTTCCCTTGTCCTGTCCAGCATTATGGCAGCAGAATTGTAATGTGAACACCGTGTTATACCAAACATATTTGCATTGCCAAGAGAAGTTTTATGAATGTAAAGCTCCCTTTGTTTCCCAAGAACTGCTTATTTATTTATTTTTGTTACAATACTTAACATGTAATAGAGCTGAACCGGGGGACAGGGAAAGAGGGAGAGTAAAGAAAAAGAAATGGAACAGAAATAAAAAGAATTGATGGGAGAAAACAATGATAAACCAGACAACCAGCCGCTACACCTGAAGAAATGAAACAGAAGACATCCCACGTCTTCTATAGAGAATCAACAACACCAGCAGCAATCACATACAACACAACCATGGATACGGATGGCCCGAAACCACAGGACAACACAGCAACTGCATAGCAAGCATGAGACTGGGCAAATGAATGTGTGTGTGTGCATGCACATGCAACACACTTGAACCGTGCTCAGTTATGAGTGAATAAGTGTATAGGGCCACAGCCCACCCTCCAAGCGATCAGAAGCAGGCAGAGAGGACCTCAAGATCCAGGCCACCAGCAGCCCCCATGGAGCACAAAACCCGGGAAGCCCACCGCAGGGACGACCACGCATCCACCCAGAAGACTGCCGCGGAAGCCCCCGGACAGAGCCCCCACGACCATAGGACAGAGGCCTCCAAGGAATCTGGGGTGACAGCCTACTGTCCCTGCCATGTCCCCGCCACCCAGATATAAGTGAAGCACCAGACCCGGGCCCTACGAACCCGAGCGTCATCAAACCCCCTCAAAACCCCCGCAGCAGAGGCCCCACCCAAAACCCGAGCGAGCAAGGCACCCCAGACAGCCAAACATAGTGGGCCAGCGTACGCCCCAATGCCCCCGGCAAAATGCCCCGGGAGCCAAGACTTGCCCACAGGTGGATGCAGCTGCGAGGAGCAGGGAGAGTTGAGACGGGGCGTTCTGCTGCTCTTGGCACCCAATTATTTTCTCAGGTCCTGTATGGGTTGTTTTGAATATTCTCAAGCAACATGGGTAGCTTTTTATGAGAAAATGCATTTATGATGGTGATTTTCCAGTGTGTTGTCTTATTTACTGCCCCGTCCCCACCTTCACCTCGAAGCCCCTTTCCACTACAGTCAGCTTTCAGCCAACCCTGACTGTTTTTCCTGCTAAAAGACTCATCCCTCCACCCATAATCTCCAGCACGCAGCCCCCATGCAACATGTCCTTTGCAATGATTCAGCTGAGAAATTAGGTCAGAGACCAAGGTTTAAAAGGGTCAGGATCCAGATGACATCAGCTCCATGCTCGTCCTGTTCTTTGCAGACTAGTTTTGGGGCATAGTGAAGCACATCTTCAACATGAACCTGAAGCTGGGGAGGTACCACAACTGTATAAAACATCATGCATGGTACAGGTGCCAAAGGTGCCACACCCAAAGGACCTCAGCAACTACAGGCCAATAACGCTCACATCACACATGATGAAGACCCTGGAGGCGCTGGCCTTGCCCACCTTGTTCCCCTGGTGAGCTCATTAATGGGACCACTTCAATGTGCCTACCAACCTGGCATCTGATTAGATGATGCTGTCATCTTTGTGGGATGAAGAATCGCATGTTTTTGTTTTTTTCAGTGCTGTCAACGACAATGTGTTTTTTAAAATAACAAAATGGAGGACAAAAGGGTCAACCTTGTGATGGTTCCTGATGGAGGTTTCTGGCTGTTAAAAGGAAGTTTTTTATTTCCAGTGGCCTTGTACACGCTCAGGATTAGGGATTGGACAAAAGAGAAGTTTCAGTGCAATCTGTTGGTTTCTTTAGCTTAGGAACTTTTAATGTGTGAATTGGACCAATATGGAGTTAATTAATTGGATTTGATTATGATTGTTTTACAATGAGCTGGACTCTGCTTGGCTTGAATTGGACTGTATCATTGAAATGCCTTGAGATGACATTTATTATTTGGCGCTATATAAATAAAACTAAATTGAAATTAATTATTACAAGGCAAGTTTGCATTTAACAATCACACTAATGTCTGAACTGTGCTTTTTGTCTTAATTAATCAATTTTGTATTTATCGTAAGCAACACACACACTGCAGTCAGTCTAGTTTCATACCTCACCTTTTTTTAGATGTTATGCCTGTGTATTTCTTTTATGTTCATGACAAATGATCGCTTATAGTATATGTGGTTTCATGAAGATTGTGAAATTGTAGCTTTTACTGACTGTTTCAGTGTGTTTATGCTAGCTGCAAAAAAAGACGAGGTGCACTGCCCACAAACCCAAATTGCACAAGTATGAGAAATCAAAATCTTAACAGAGCCCCTTCTTGCAGTTTGCAAATGGTTTTGTTCTTCTGTGTGGATAGAGTCCCCATGACGTATCTTCTCTGATATATTTCCTTGTTCTCTTTTTCTGCAGCTTAATAAAAACTTGTGGTCAACAGTGATGCAGGGCAGTCAGGTGCTGGAACGTCCCTCCTGGTGGAAAGAGTTCTGTTGTGACAAACCTGCGGTTGGATCCCTGCGCCCAAAACTCTAGAGGCTAGCCAAACATTTATGCATCCTGTTATGGATTTGGATCCTGTGTATGGGTTTTAAGACTATACGTGATCAAAATAAAATGCCAGATGTTAGTGGAGCACAATATTTATATCACTAAATAGCCCTGTGTTTGATGCTGATGCACAAATCAACAAATTTAACAATGTGGATTGCTAAGTTTTTTCCACACCAAACCGGCGGGTTATCAGATAAAGAAAATAATGATTTGTTTCAGCTTTCTTTCACTTTTATGTTATTTATCTTGTACCCTATACTTTATCATACATATTATATGAAGATTATAAGATTATATCAAGTATTTCTGAAGATTCATCACTGCAACTCTGTGAATCATTAGATTAGACTTTAGTTTCAGTTTCAGTGATGTGCACATGCAGTGCCAAATTTCAACGGTCACAGTTCCTTATGAATAAATACAGAAATGCATGGGCTTTTTCTTTTCGTTTTAATTTTGAGTTTCTTTTAACCTTTGTGACACTTATGACGTCATTTGCTTGATTACAGTGTAGCAAGACGGGAAAGGAATCCGAAGATGCTCTGACCTTTAAAATGTCTAAGTGGTAGTTCAACCACAGGCGTCCAGATGCTCCAGATTATTAAAAGTGATATACTAATCTATTGATATATGAATTTCATCTTTGATGTCAAGATTTTGGTGTAACAAATAATGATCCACTTAAAATCACTTTTATCTGTTCAAGAACCCTGAAACAGGTTACTTACAGGATGAAACTAAAAATCTTTTTACTTAAAAAAATCATGATAAAAATTACTATTAGTGTCACTATAAAGAGAATATATTAACTTGGGACTGTAATTTTGCAGTATTTGCTGCCACTAATGTGTAGATGGGTTTGAATATGGTGTGAGTTATTCCATAGATCACTGAAAAAATCAATTCCCATCTGTATGGGTAGAGAAAGGGTTTGTGGTAAAATCTGAGTTGCAATAACTGTAATGGCGCAAGAGTCCTGCTTGTACCGTGATTATGTGTGTTCAGTGTTACAAAGCAGTGTCTTAACATGAAATATCACAAATATCTGCTGTGAAATGTGTCTGAAACTATACACATATATCATAGGATAAACATTGTCATGTTCTTGCAGGAATGTGTTAATAAAATTACACAATAAAAAATAAATGAATTAAAAAAATATATATATATATATGAATACGGGAAATGAAAGACATGAAAAAAACAGACATGTGACGTGCACATAATTTTCCTATATGCTGTGTGTGCGCAGTGGTGTAGTGAAGTCTAGAGAAGTGGGTATAATTGCAATTTCTACCACCTTTAAGCTGCTTGTGCATCAAATGATAAATATCAAGTTATAATCTATATATATATATATATATATACCTGTAAGAATGCTATACCATATTTAGTTTATCTGAAGGGGTTCAGTTATATTTGCATATAGTCACAAAACTTATGCTTTTTTAAAGATTTTAAATAAACAAACCACAGATATAACATGCTGGCCTTGTAAAACATACCCAAATTTTTAAAAATACAATTGTTGTAGTTTTTTGCAGTTTCTTTTTTGTCAGATGAAGTAGAAGAAATGATTATGGAACCAATCGATCATGAACAAAAATCATTGTTAGCACTTTGTTTCAGCCTCTCTGGCTTTTATCACAGCTTTATTCCTTGTGGCATGAACTTGACTAATGAAAAGAAATAATGCTGATTCATCAGGTTCCAACTTTCTTGTATAGCAGTTGAAAATTCAGCTTTTCAGAATGATGCTTTGTCATGGACCCCTTATTTTTAAATTTCAACATAAATTTTCAGAAATCATATTGAGATTTGGATTTGATTGTGATATGTCTTTACTGATAAAAAGTATGAACACTCAAGATACATTACCATCCTGAACATTATCTGAGCATCACCTGACCTCTGTTTGATTGATGGAATGAGAAACATTTCCAAATTTTCAGCTGTACATTTCCTGTAGAGGTAATGACTATCATCGCCCCTGATCCTTCACCTGTCATGAACCCCATAGCATTTTTTTTTTTTGTTTTTTCTCAGGCAGTTATCTTTTTATTTCAATGGACCTGCACCAAACAAATATTTTGGCATCATCTCCTTGCCCAATGCATTTTGGTGATTTGTTACTGAACATAATTTTCATCCAATGTGTCACAATCCATAGTTTGAGTTTCCTGTCCTGATGGTTTGACGTCTTCTTTTATTAACCTGCAGCTCTGTTACCCCACACTCCCACAGCACCTCTCACAGAATCTCTCGTGAAACACGGTTGTAAGTCTTTTTCAAGTCTACAAGCCACATGTAGACTGGACTCTGCAAGGGTAAACTTCCGCTGTTCCATGACCTGGGTGAAAATCACACTGCTCTTCCTGAATCCACGGTTTGACATTTGGATAATAGGCATTGACCCAGACTTCCATGCGACATCAGCAAAGACAGCCCCACCATGTCCAAAGCCTGAAATATCTCAGGGCGAATCTCATCCAGCCCCGGCGGCAAAGCTTTTTTACTACCTCAGTGACTTCCCCCAAGGTTAGAGAAGTCTTATGACAAGTCCTCAGATTCCACTTCCTCAATAGAGGACATGCCAGCCGGATTGAGGAGATCCTCAAAGTGCTCCTTCCACTGCCTGGCAATATGCTCGGCTCGGGTCAGCAGTTCTCCACTCAGGTCAAGCACAACCTGGGAAGGTCCCCGCTTTCCCATTGTGAGCTGTCACATGGTTTGCCAGAACATCCACAGAAGTTAAAAAAAAAAAGACGCCAGGATTCACTCAGATTCAGATCAGGGAGGGAGTTCCTCCCAATCATGCCTCTCCAGGTCATTCCTTCATTCTGCAGGTGACACCCTCTTCAGGGTGCCACCCAGAGACTTCAAGAAGGCCAGGTAACCTGAGCTGCTGTTTGGTACAAATGCACAAACAACAGTCAGAACCTTCCCTCCTATGACTTGCAGCCACAGTAAGGCGACTCTCGCTCACCCGGGAGAACTCCAAAACAGAGGGGCTCAGACAAGGGCTTGTGAGTATCCCCAAACCCGCCTGACGCCTCTTTCCATGGGCAACTCCAGAGTATGTGAGAGTTCAGCCCCTCTCCAGGAGTTTGGTTCCAGAACCACCATTGTGTGTGGAGGGGAGCCCAACTATATATTTTATTCATTATGCTGGTGCCGCTCCATGGAGGTCTTTGAATAGGTCTTAGTCTGACCCATTCCTTCCCTAGTAGGGGCATCTGGTAAAGTTACCCAGACAACACTGCTCTCAGGATCATGGGGATACTCAAACCCCTCCACCACGTTAAGGTGGCAGTTCTATAGAGGGGTCACCCTTCTCCTTTACATCTAAATTCTCCTTAGGATTTAACAGGAAACCAATACAAAGAAGACAAAATTGGGGAAATATTATCTTTTCTTCTAGATCTTAGCAGAGCTCTCACTGCAGCATTTTAGATCAGCTAGAGGCTTTTCAGAGATTTTTTGGTACAGCCCAAAAATAAAGAATTGCTGAAGTCCAATCTTGAAGTAACAAATGTATTGAGCAGTTTTCTGCATCACTCTGAGGCTCCTGCCTGTTCCTAATTCTGGCAATATTACGTAGGTGAAAGAAGATGGTCCTTGAAACCTGTTTTTATATGTGAGTCAAAAGAGAAATCCTGATCAAAAATAATTCCAAGATTTTTCAAAGAGGTACTGGAAATCAAGGTAATGATATCTAAAGTAACTATATAGCTAGACAGCGTCATCCAGGTCTTTATGTGTTTAAGACATGCTTGTAGTCTTACTAACTGATGGATTTATTCTGGCTACATGGATAAGTAAATTTAGTACAAGCCATCAACACAACACATAACACAACACACCCTGCCAGTTATTAGGTACCTTGCTGGTATAATAACCTGACCAAAAGATAAGATAGAAGCCTCTATATCAAGACAAGAAAGATTCTCACAATGCATGGAGGGTTTCACCCCAAGTCTAGTTGCCTGAGACTGTATACTAAGCTAAAGGAGAGAGGCCAGGCATGCATTGTCATGACTGTTAGGAAGCATTTTTGCTACCTCTTTAACCATCTTTAAACTCCTGTGTAGAAAGGTGGATATAAAAAACACTCACTCATTCAGTTTTCTTTTCAAGGTGTGGATTCTTTCTAAAAGGAGAATTTGCTTGATCAATAAAAAACATTTTTTTGTAATACTTCACCTTTCAGAGTATTCCTTGGAGTTTCATTCCATATATTCAATGTTCATTCAATATATTCAGAGTTTCATTCCATATATTCAGAGTTTCTTTCAATATATTTAGAGTTTCATTCAATATATTCAGAGTTTCATTCCATATATCTAAGGTTTATTCCATATATTCAGGGTTTCCTTCAATATATTCAGAGTTTCATTCAATACATTCAGAGTTTCATTCCATAGATTCAAGGTTCATTCAATATATTCAAAGTTTCATTCCATATATTCAAACATTAATTTCCTGAACGGCATGCCATAATATATATATATATGTACGTATATATATGTGTGTACTGCCAAACAATAGGGTTGGCCCACTTAGAGGAAGCACAGCTCTATGTAGGAAGGATTGGAAGGATCAATGTATGTAACATCATGCTGATGATGTTCTACCAGTCGGTGGTGGCCAGTGCCATCTTCTTTGGTTTGGTGTGCTGGGGCAGCAGGCTGAGGGCAGCAGATGCCAACAAGATCAACAAGATCATCAGGAAGGCTGGCTCCGTCCTGGGAATCCAGCTGGACTCTTTGTTGGTGGTGTCTGAGAGGACGATGCTGTGTAAACTGCAAACACTCACCCTCTCCACCAGGTGCTAACCTCCCACAGAAGCACCTTCAGCAACAAACTCATTCCACCCCTTTGTGGGGACTGAACGCCAGAGGAAGTCCTTTCTGCCTGTGGCAATCAGACTCATCTACCTCAGGTCGAGAGAGGATTAGTGGAAACACTGCGTCCTGAGGCCAAATACCAATGTCACTTTACCCTATGTCACTTACCCAATGCCACTTTACAATGCCACTTCTCCTAATCACTTGCTTGTACATACTGTTTTCTTTATTGAAGCTGCTATTTGCACACTGCACATATTGTGTTCAGTTACTTATGTTATTTTATGTTAGCTTTATTTTATCTTTGTCTATTTTATCTTTTATCTTTATCTATTTGTCATTTTATTTTTATTGTTTTATTTTATTTTATTTTGTACTGTCCCCCTTGTTCCATAACTGTTGCACAGCAATTTCCCTCGGGATAAATAAAGCCTCTTGAATCTTGAATCTTAATGTATAGAATGTCTTTCTCCACACTATTTTACCATTTTTGGAGGCTGCTGATTTTCTTGAATATTTGAAAATAAATAGCATCCTTGTTTCTCTGATCATTCAAGCCAGTGTGATGCCTTGTTCTTTCCATGGCTGCGTCATCTTGCTACAATGATCTGTGTCTTTTGTGTTTTTTCTGTCTTGTCATCTGGTCATTAACTCCTCTGTCTCACCTGTTTTCACTTAGCCTGAACCTGCTAGTCCGGCAACAGAGCACCCTGTAGCGCCTCCCGGAGGGGAGGAGGTCAAACAGTCTGTGGCTGGGGTGAGAGCTGTCCTTGACGATACTGCGCACCCTCCGCAGGCACCTCTAGCTCTGAACAGTCTCAATGGAGGGGAGTTGGGAACCTGTGATGCGTTGGGCGGTTTTCACCATCCTCTGGAGTGACTTCCGTCTGCAACAGAGCAGCTGCCATACCATACTGAGACACAGTTGGTGAGGATGTTCTCGATGGTGCAGTGGTAGAAGTTCACCAGGATCTGAGAAGAAAGATGGGCCTTCTTCAGCCTCCTCAAGAAGAAGAGATGCTGGTGTGCCTTCTTGACCAGGGTTGAGGTGTTGAGAGACCAAGAGAGATCCTCGGAGATGTGGACCCCCAGGAACTTGAAGCCGGTGACATGCTCAACTTTCGTCCCCTCGATAAGGATGGGGGTGGGTGTGCCACTCTTCTTCCTGAGGTCCACAATGAGCTCTTTGGTCTTCTTGGTGTTGAGAGCCAGGTTGTTGGCGGCGCACCACTCTGCCAGATGCTGAACCTCTTCTCTGTACACCGTCTCGTCGTTGTTGCTGATGAGGCCAACCACCGTTGTGTCGTCCGCAAACTTGATAATGGTATTAGAACCATGTACAGGCGTGCAGTCGTAGGTGAAGAGGGAGTAGAGGAGAGGACTCAGCACACAGCCCTGTGGGATGCCAGTGTTCAGGATGAGTGTAGAGGAGGTGTGGTTCTCCAGCCTAACAGACTGAGGTCTGTTGGTTAGAAGGTCCAGTACCCAGTTGCAGAGGGAAGCATTGATACCCAGGTCACTGAGTTTGGTAATCAGTTTGGAGGGGCTGATGGTGTTGAATGCTGAGCTAAAGTCTATGAACAGCATTCTCACATAGGTGTCGTTATTGTCCAGGTGAGCAAGGGCAGAGTGTAATGCTGTGGAGATGGCATCCTCCGTGCTCCTATTCTGGCGGTAGGCAAATTGGAAGGGGTCCAGTGTGGGTGGTAGGCAGGTTTTGAGGTGAGCCAGGACCAGCCTCTCGAAGCACTTCATGATGGTGGGGGTGAGTGCAACAGGGCGGAAGTTTTGAGGCTCTCAGCTTTGGAATGTTTTGGCACTGGCACAATGGAGGTGGTTTTGAAGCATGTGGGAATAGCTGCTTGGGCCAGCGACAGGTTGAAAATGTTAGTCAAGACCTTAGCTAGCTGCCCAGCACAGATCCTGAGCAAGCATCCAGGGATGCCATCAGGGCCAGCAGCCTTACGTGCATTGGTCCAGCTCAGTGCAGCAGACACGTTGGTGGGGGAGAGTGTGAGAGGTCCTGTCATGAGCACAGCCTTGGTGGTTGGCTCCTGGTTGGCCCTCTCAAAGTGAGCAGAAAAGCTGTTAAGCTTGTTCAGGAAGGAGGCGTCGTTGGATGTTGGGGTGGTGTTGGTGGGTTTGTAGTCAGTTCAGGCCTGGATGCCCTGCCACATGCGTCGGGGGTCGGAGTTGTTCTTAAAGTGCTCCTCAATCCTTAGCTTGTGGCTGTGCTTGGCCTCCCTGGTGCCCCTCTTCAGGTCAGCCCTGGATGAAGAGTAGGCCTGAGCATCACCAGATCTGAAAGCGGCGTCTCGTGCCTTCAGCAGTAGGCGGACTTCTCTGTTCATCCACGGCTTCTGGTTCTGGAATGTAGTTCCAGAGACCGGACACGGTCTCAGAGTCAGCCAATCCGGGTCACGGCACCAATTGTTAGCCCGATTTTTTCATTGGAAGCCCAAGAACAAGCTGGAGAAATCGTTTATTAAAAAAGTATTTATTAGTGGTCACAAGTAGAGTATATTGCAGCGCTGGTCTTGGAGTGCCAGAGCTCCCGCAGGAAATCCGTCAGGCCGAGCCCCGATATCCGGAAACATGTCATATTTATATTCAGCTTTATCTCACAGAAGTTGTATTCACACTTGTCAGAGTATAATTGGCCAGTTTTTAGTGGCATGATCAGGCCAGCTGCTGTCCTTGTTGTGTTCTTTGGATGTGATAAACAATGTGTGTGTGTGTGCTGTTTTTAGGCGTGGATCTAATGTACCAGACCTATCTACTCTACTAGAGATGTTTTGTCTGACCCAGTTCTTTATGTCATTCTAAGGTCTTGGACCCTTTTAAGGTCATCTATTGTGCAGTATGAGCAGAGTGGAAAAGTACCAGCTAGGAACATAGGTTATTTAGGAAAATACAGAATATGAATTTATAATGTCTAAGATCAAAGCCAATTATAACAACTCCCCCTTTTGACATGATTTAATCATGTCAACTAATTGAGGTAGGACTGTTATATTCTGTATTGTGTCACACCTGTTAGAGGCAGCCAACTTAGCAGGTCCCCAAACTGCAAGTGGCCAACTACCTTGAGGTGCAGCACAACCAGACAGGAGATTCTTGTTATCCCCCTTTTGATATAATTTAATTATGTGAGCTGTTATGTGTAAGCTGTTCTTCTTTGCGATTATCAGCAGCAAGCAAGTTTTCATTGCATACGCATGTGTAAAATAATTGTAATGCGTTAGCTAAACATTTCTGTATCAGGAGTGTTTATCATGATGCTGGGAACAGAACCTCTTTCCCAGAATAGTTCAACCTTCATTACTCAACTGATCATAACTCTGCAATGAGCACATTTCTTAAAAGCTATAAGTATCACGCCTGTACGTGTATGCAAGGAATAAATTAATAAATGTTTTAATATTTCTTAAAATTAGTGTGTGTATGTGGCCCCGAACCCAATCTCTGTGTAGAATCTTAGTTCATTTTGGCCCAAAACTATATGTGGTTTGAGCAGTGTCGAGGACCTGCTAACCCATAAGTACCATCACAACATATAACAATCATTAACTAAACTACAACAATTTATAAAATATTGAAACTCCAAAAGTGCTTAAGGCAATTAACATTACCATCAGGATCGTCCACTGTTCGCAGCGAATAGGAGCGAAAAACCCCATGGCTGATATCCGGGAAAATTCTCCTATGGCCCCATTCCCCCTTGGCGACCGACCACTTAATTACCTTTCAGTGCCTAAGGTCCCGCTCCGAACAGCCGATTCACACCAATGGCAATGGACATATTTATGATTGGCTATGATTAGTAATTGGTCTACTTAAAATCATTAAAATAAAGAGGAACATCACAAAACAATACAGACATTTAAACATGACGTGAATATGAAGATATGACCCTGTTGAGAAATGATGAGTAATGTTAGACGTAGTGTAAAAACTGACAATTTCTTTTGAGTGAAAATTTCATGATAACATTGTGCAGAGTGGTACAGTGCAGCTCAGTCTCTTCTGGTCCAATCCTGTCACTGCTTGGTGTTTGGTTGTCCTTCTTGCTGAACCTCAATTCAGCAGTCTGAGCTAACTGGGAAGGAGAGGTTACCAGCACTTCACTTCCACAAAGGGGTCTTTACCACCCGTTTTCCCTAACTAATCTTTTTCTTTGGGACAATTCAGGAGAGTATTCAGATTATCTTGCTGACAGTGGTTGAAGATTGTGTGGTTGTTCAACCATTATCTTGGCATGATCATCATGCCTCCGAGAATTTCAGACTGACGTCTTGTCAGTCACTTGGCTGTGAGTCCTTTAGAGGTTCTGCTGCTGATGCAGTTGATTTAAGCTGTGGATGAATGTTAGCAGGAGAGAACCGAGCAGCACAACAATGCAACATGTCTTTTTCACAATGTTTTATATTCAGAATTGCCTTTTAACAGGTTCAATCCCAGTATTCATTGGTCGACCAATTAAGTTTTCATATGAACCCCAAACAAAAACAAATAAATAAACCGAAAAAAAATAAAAATAAAATAAAATAAAATAAAATAAAATTAAATTAAATAAAAATAAATTAAATGAAATGAAAAACAAAACAACTGGCCAGTTGATAGAAACCATGTTTTAGGACAGTACCGTAAGACTCACCAATCTGCTGTACAGCATTAATGAGAAATCCAGTACCATCAACTTTTTCTGTGGAAAAAACTTCAAAGCATTTAGAGAAAACAGCAAGACAAAGACAAAACACAAGACAACATAGAACAAAAGACAAAAGGAAGACAAAGACTCACAGAATTTTGGGGAAAACTTGAGAAGTGTTAGTAAACTATGATTAATTGTTGTGCCTCCACCCCGATGAGACTTAGTCTCATCCGTATGTTAGTTCTGCTGAACTCTTCCACTGCAGTTTCTGCTCCTGTGTTGCTGCTGCAGGACAGAAATGTTTGTGGTTAGATTTCATTTTGGGAGCAGCACAGCATCAAGAAAGCAGCCATTTCTTCTCAATGAGTAACTGATTAACCTTTTTGGGATAAATATTGTCTGTCCTCTCTTAATTCAGCTCAGAGTGCTTTTGATAAAATTTCAGCATGATCTGCTTAATTCTCACTTGTTACTTTATACTAAATTCTATTTAATTCTTACCAGTGGCTGTGTTTCGTGATGCTGAGCAATCCACAGACAGTTCAAGATCAGCATTAAGTTTTTTTTTTTTTTTTTTTCTGCTCCATTTGAATTAGAAACACTTGATGTGGTACCAACAGTGTGACATCAGAGTTTCTTATAACATCACATGATACAATAACATATTTCCATACAAATTAGAATCAAAGACAAAGGTTTATTCTATTTTTCTATTTGTCTTAATTCCTCATTTATTTATTTTTTAGATGAGCCATGTGGCCTTGTGCTGCTAACTTTTTCCTTAGCAGTGCCACAGCATCGTGCTTGTGTTGTCAGACGTCAGATCTTTGGTTGGTTATTGATCACTGTTACCTTGCATGCATGCTTTGACCTAAGGGCCCAGATTCTTGATATTATTTTGTAATATTTTTCTTTGCCCGTAGCAGTTTTGGAATGTTAGGTAAATTGTTCAGGATACTTCTTGTTTTTTCTTGACACGAATTAGGCCTTTAATCGTGCAGTTCAAAGCTCTGTGCTTTACCTTACGTAGAGCAGCTCTGCCTCAGTTTATTCTGTTTTACTTAATCTTTACTTCTTTCTTCCAGTATGTGTGGATGTATGTGGGTGTGTGTGCGTATAGATGTGCGTGTGTGTGTGTGTGTGTGTGTGTCTGTATGTGGCCTTGGGTTTCACTGTTTTGTTTTATTTTCTTCTATCTTGTGAAGCACTTTGTGCTACATTTTCTTGTATGTAAAGTGTTATAAAAATAAAGTTTGATTGATTGATTCATTGATTCATTGATTGATTGCACCAGATTAAATAATTTGGGTCATCTCCCGTGTAATTTCTCGAACGAACCAGAACACATGATTAAAACGTTCTCACAGAACATTTTATTCATCCCATTCATATCCTTTTCTTTCGACCAACATGTCATGACTGAGCACAGATTGGATTGTACATATTGTTTCTCAATAAATTGCAATTGAAGTGGGTTGTTGCCATTTTTCAGAGATCTTTTAGTCACCTGGTGTGGAGTGGTGGGAAGAGAGGGTGTGTCCAGATTACTGTTGTAGTTCTTTGTCACTTGAGCTTTTAATGTCTGACTTTCACACAGGAGAGGTGTGAAAATTAGTTATTGTAACCTTTATTGTTTCTGCTACTGTGGTTCTACAGTCTAGTCTCCACAGTAGTGTTTTCCTTTGGTTTCATCGTCAGTGGTCCGTTCAGTCTCTGATAGAGTTTTAGTCCCCGTGGTCTAGTCTTTGTCAGTAGATGAGGTTCCTAAGTCAGTCCGGACCTCAGTTAATGTTCTTTCGGCAGGATCTTGAGCCTGAGTACAGTGATCCTTGTGGATCCAGTTACTCAGTCTATTCTCGGTCAACCATACCTTTGCACAATGTGTTGTAGCTTCTGCGTCCTGTCCATATAGGAGAGGACCAGTTAAGTTTGTTCACTTTCCTGGTCCTGTTCCTTGGTGAGTATTTCTGTAACCTGTTGAGATATCCTCATCACCGTGTTATTCAGTTGTTTCACATTCACACAAGTTTCCATACTGCACTACAACAGGGGGTGAGCCTGTTGAGCCTGTTTGCTTCTTGACATAGCAAATTTAGTAGTCCAGTTGGAGCTACTATTTTGCCTTCATGATTCCTGCAGCGTCCTGTGGAATCTTTTTTTTTTTTTTTTTCGTTCCATGCTTGCTTTTCAGATGGTGCCGCTGCTTCGTGAAGTTCTTTAATGTTTTCTAAACATAATTCTCGTTGTGATTTTTCCTCCAATGTTTTCTGAGACATCTGGTTAAATGCAGTATACCTTGCTTTTGTTTTTGCTGCCTTATCTGCCGCATTGTTGCCTCTCGCTACTCTCCCATCTCCCTTTTGATGTCCTCTGCACTTGACTATAGCAACTTGTTTTGGTTCAAGTATGGCATAATATAGTTCGAGTAATTGATTTAAGTGTTTAACCGGGGTGCCTGCTGAGGTCACAAAGCCTTTCCTTTTCCCGTGACACATGTCTGGTATAGAGGCATGTCTTTAACTGTAAACACTGTTTTTGTTTTAATTTCACTCATTTATTCAATGTTTATTGTTAGATTAATTAATAGTTATCTGCAGGGTTAGAATTTGCTAATAGTATTAATCTAGTGTTCAGCTGTACAGCTGTCTGGTTGCTGTGGCTGTTTTTAAATGTGCCATGAAAACAAACCTTGACTTGACTTGTTATGAGTCAGACTTACTGCAGCGCAGCTGTCTTTAAATAGCTAAATTCTTTTAGAGTTTTCTTCTTTAAGAAACTCATTGGTGATATCTGACTCTCGTTGTGCCTTTTATTGCCATGTTTTTGTTAATTTCCTAATAATCTAAGTCACTTTAAACCTTTATATAAAGCATTTTGCTGCTCTGTTAAGATAACAGATCCATTGATTCATAGATCTGCTGCAGTTAAATAGTTAAATGGTTTAATGAGATTAAATATAAATACTGATGATAAATATTAACTCAGAATTGGTTAAAAGAAGCAGAGGAAAAGTATTTAGATCAGCTAAATTTTAAGTCATGTTACTGTGATCTCTAACACAATAAAGGCTAACCTTTAATGCTTTAAGATGGTAAGAAACTGTCTGACACCAATCTGTCTGACCTTGCTGTTAAATCCTGATATTTTCTAATATGTCATATGGTCTGACTGTCCGGTCTCAGACCTGCTTCAGGTGGAAATCATAAAGTCTCAATTTGTAGAACATCTTTTGTTCAGGCAGTTTTTCAATTAAAGGATCAAAGATTTAAATGCTATGTTTGTTTGTCTGACTTTAACTTTTTAAGAGAGCTGTTAAATCTTAATTCAACAACAAACTGGTTCTAATGTTTAGTTTTAAACAGTCTGTTCTTCCTGGATTTATTTTGGATTTTTTTATTTTGTTATCTCTTCACTGTGATACTTGCATTGAAGAGCGGTTTTCAGATTGTCCATTCAATGTGGTATTTCTCCCATTCAAATTTATTTAAAAATAAATTATTGAATTGATGATAAATGCTCTAGTAAATACTTCCATTATCATTGTAAATTTTTCGACTAAATAACTATATGTAACTCTGGTACTCTTTAAGTACAGGCCAATGATCAATCAGAATCTGTCCTCACTCTCAGGGCTGAATGGGGGAAGAAGGAAGCAGGGTTGGGATGTTATAATCTTAGGGTGAGAGCATTTATGACAAAGCTAAGGATATCTAACCTTGTCTTTTCCAATTACACATGTCCACATGTACAGCCTAAGCTGTTTATGCTGAATCTGTATAACTGGTCAGTTTTTTCTTTTGCTAAATGGCATGATTCTGTCATTGAGCATGCGTGATTTTGGGAAGAGGTGTCTTATCTTCTAGTGTAGTAGGATGTGTCCCTGGAAAAGATGACGTTGTGTCTGGCACATGCTGTGTTAGTGGTGCAGAGGACTGCGTCTGAATAGAGAATTTAACTTCTCCTAAAAAAATGCTGACAGTTTTTTTTTTTTTCGTCTTTATCTGCCCTTGCTTTCTGGAATAAACCTGCCTCCTTTAGCTTTGCTGTAGCTTGATTCCTACTGCCTGTTGCTTGTTTTGAAAACATAGAGAAATCACTCAGTTGCGGAGGAGCACTTTCATGCCCTCCAAACATTCCTTTCCCTTGCATTTCTCTAGTTCAGTTTACAAATCTATCTGTCCCTCTTTTTTCGTCTTCTCTTGGAACTTTTTTTTTTTTCAGCCTTCTCGTCAAATAATACCGACCCCAATGAGCCGGGTTTACATGTTTTCCACTTATCAACCAAGGTTTGTGACATATTCAGATATTTCACACGTGTTAATCAGAATGTGTGAATGGCGCAATGCCCGAGTGTTGGACCCGACCAAAAAGCTTCTACACAGAATCTTTTACTCTGTGCGCTTGATAGCTGGGGGTTCTCCCAGTCACTTCACTGGTTTTAATTCACCAATCTCTGTAACACCCTAACTAAATTCCCCTTTAATTTGTAGTCCAATGCCCCCTTTTACAGAACCACTTGAGATCTGTGTCAGTGTAGGAATTCTCCAGCAGTCTCTATTGCTAGATACACTTCCACTAACACAGTAAAATATCAACCAAGTAGCAAACCACCCCACATTTTCATGAAAAATAACAAACTTAGCCCTGTGTCCTTATGCAGAGATAAACCCTTAGTGTATCGTCTGTTCACAACAACTGCAGAACCACCGCCGATTGCGAAAAAAACAAAACAGACACACCTCCAATTATGGAGAGGGAGAGAGAAAAAAAAACAACAAAAAAATAGACACACCGCCGATCGCGGATTTTACAGTCCAAACACCTAATGTGAAGTAATACAGACCCACCGCCGATTGCAGATAAAGGTCCAAGCGCCGATTGCACAGAAATTACTCACTCCGTCTATTGTGAAGTAATACAGACCCACCGCCGATTGCAGATAAGGTCCAAGCGCCACTTGCACAGAAATTACTCACGCCGCCTATAGTGTAGTAATACAGACCCACCGCCGATTGCAGATAAGGTCCAAGCGCCACTTGCACAGAAATTACTCACACCGCGATAGCGGACTAATAGACCCCAGCCCATTGGCTCATCTACTTCCTATTCAGTTTAGAAGACAGGATGAATTTTATGTCTTTTATTTGGCCAAATTGTACTAAACGAAGACACAAATCACTCTTCCTATGTGAGACTATGTGTTTATACTTTACATGTGACCACCCAATAAACCTGCAGACACAAATTTTGTGCTTTTGATTTAGTGATCGGAGGACATCCTAATTCAGACAATTTAGTTTAGAATGACCAATGTGCAGAAATTTCACATATCCTGATACAAGAGGTTTTCTGCTCACCTTGTGTTTTAGGCGCCTCGAATTGTCTGAAGAAGAGTCCCCTCCAACCAGCTCCGGAAGTCCTCGATCGGACACGGTCTCAGAGTCAGCCAATCCGGGTCACGGCACCAATTGTTAGCCCGATTTTTTTATTGGAAGCCCAAGAACAAGCTGGAGAAATCGTTTATTAAAAAAGTATTTATTAGTGGTCACAAGTAGAGTATATTGCAGCGCTGGTCTCGGAGTGCCAGAGCTCCCGCAGGAAATCCGTCAGGCCGAGCCCCGATATCCGGAAACATGTCATATTTATATTCAGCTTTATCTCACAGAAGTTGTATTCACACTTGTCAGAGTATAATTGGCCAGTTTTTAGTGGCATGATCAGGCCAGCTGCTGTCCTTGTTGTGTTCTTTGGATGTGATAAACAATGTGTGTGTGTGTGCTGTTTTTAGGCGTGGATCTAATGTACCAGACCTATCTACTCTACTAGAGATGTTTTGTGTGACCCAGTTCTTTATGTCATTCTAAGGTCTTGGACCCTTTTAAGGTCATCTATTGTGCAGTATGAGCAGAGTGGAAAAGTACCAGCTAGGAACATAGGTTATTTAGGAAAATACAGAATATGAATTTATAATGTCTAAGATTAAAAGCCAATTATAACATAGTGATCCATTTGTGTGTAGTGACACTGTTGATGCTGGTGTTGATGAAGTCCAGCATGGAGGAGGCGTAAAAGTCATTGTCCGTGTGGGAGTCCAGTGTGGCCTGGGTAGCAAACACACTCCAGTCTGTGTGTTCGAATCACTGCTGTAGTTCAGAGTCTGCTACCTCTGGCCACAGTTTGACTGTCCTCACTGTGGCTTTCACACGTTTGATGTGTGGTGAGTACTTGGGGATTAAAAACAGAGAGGTGGTCAGACTGTCCAAGGTGGGGGTGGGGGACTGCTTTGTAAGCATCAGCCATGTTGGTGGTCCAAAGTCTTGGCTCCTCTTGTGGGGCAGGAGACATGTTGTTGAAATTTAAGGCGGACAATCTTCAGGTTGGAGTGGTTGAAGTCACCGCAACAATAAAGGCTGCCTCCGGATGTGATGTCTGTTGTTTGCTAATGGCAGCATGCAGTTCTGTGATGGAGGTAATTTAAGTTACAACATTGTGGCTAAATGGCCGGGATCAGTTCATGATTCTTGGATCTTCCGAGCATCCTTACTGACACAGAGTTTTGCACAAGGTGCGAAAATTTTACTTACCCAAAGAAGTGTACTTTTGAGGTAAGGTGTATTTAGCATAGGCATAATTTTGGTAATCGGATGAGAGGTCAGGTGTAGAGGTCATCTGAAGGAATTTAAAGTGCTCGTCCTATTTCAATATAGATAACCATATAAGGCACATATTGCATCAAATTGCCAAGTCTTAACACATGTATATCCAACCAAAATGTATCTTATTCTGCAGGAGAGTTCAATGGTGTCCTGCTTGAGGACAGAGGCTATGTGTCAGGTCTCACAAATGCTCTTAGGTTTTTTTGTACCTTGTCTTGTCACTTCCTGTTTTATTTTGAAATATTAACAACTCCTCTCGTTTCAGATAACTTGTCCTTCCTCCCGTGTCATGCGTCTCATTGTCTTCCCTGATTCCCAAGTGTTTCCACCTGTTCCCCTTGGTTCCTCATGTGTATTTAGTCTGCGTCTTCCCGTGTCTCGTTGCCAGTGTTGAATTTGTCTCTCGAACGTTCTTCCTCTAGCCTCCACAGTGACCACAGTATAAGTATCAAAGATCTTGTTTATTGATGATTTCCTCTTGAAGTTTTGTTTACCTTTTGTCGTTATCAGTAGTATCTCCGTTAGAGGAGTGTTTCTTGATTTATAACTTTAATGTTCATAGCAACTCCCATAGAAGGAGTCTCTTTCTGTTTTTGATTTATTACATTTCTATAGAGCCTCCGACGGTTCGGAGAGTGATAAGTTCATTTGTAAAATTGATATAACTTTTGTTTTGTCCTCCTAGCGTGGAGAGAACTTTCTTTTGATAAGTTTTATAGCCTCACTCTCCTCTCCATAGGTATCGAGGAGAATGGGTTAGGAATTTATAGCCTATTGCTTTGCTCATCAAAGAGACTATCATTGTATAAATAAAACCATATTATTGATACGACCCTGCATCTGCCTCCAGTGCTTTCACAGATCGTGACACTATGCATGCTGGCCGTACCACCTCACGCCATATCCTGATCCAGGAACAAGGGTGGAGTAGGCATTCAACCATACACATGCTAAAACAAGGGCACAGATAGAAATTACCTTTGGCCAAATTAAATCCAGATTCATTGCTTAAAGTTCTCAGGCACCATGGCTGATGTCTGATAGAGCCATCTTAAATTAATCGTATACTTCATATTTTGTCTTGTGGATAACTTTTCAGGCTCAAATCTTTTCTTGCTTGATTCCCAGTAGGTTCCAGTGCCTGAAATGTTTATGCTTATGTTTCTGTATTGAGCAGACGCTTTTATCCAAAGCGACTTACAAATGAAGATATAACAAGCTATATAAAAAGTTAACAATAAACTACATAGAAGGAACCCACGAGTCCGACTCTGTCAGAGGTGACAGAGTAGAGATAAGGTGCAGGCATAGAAGGAAGTGCACAAAGATAAAGTGCAGAGATAGAGGGGGTAGGTAAGTACAAGGTAAGTGCTAGGATAGGAGATGCTCTCTGAAGAGCTGGGTTTTCAACAGTTTTCAAGAGATGACTCAGTTTCTCCTGACACAGTGAGGGTACTGGGACACATTTCTGTTGATCCTTATTGTTGTGACCTTTTAGTTAGAACTTCTTTTCATAATTCAGCATTGACACAGTAGCAGTTTAAGTTAGAGCAAGTGTAAGAAGGCTAAATGAACAGAGATCATTTATAATTTCCCAAACGTTAGGTCATGGCACCCCACTGTGAAAATAAATGTATAAACACATTTCTTTGCATGAACCGTACAATAATGACAAGTTTTGAGTTCAAGTTGTGTTGAATTGTTTAATTATTCATGTTTTTCAAGCTGTGGAGAGACAACAGAATTAAATGCAGTTCACACCATGACCTTCTCCTTTGTCAGAGTTTATACTTACATCACTCTCCAGTTTCATGTATTCCATATCTTAGAGATTTTTCCCACGCCATTGTTGTTTGTGTTTACGTTCCTCTGCGTGCTCACGCCGAGACCGTGTGTGACATCATCCATGCCATTGTTTTGAGGCTGCAAACACCACAACCAGATGCATTCATCGCCATCTCTGGGGATTTTAACCAGAACTCACTGGACACCACACTACCAGACTTTTACCAGTTTGAAAGCTGCCACACCAGGAAGAACAGCACTTTAGACCTCCTGTATGCCAATGTGAAGGAAGCTTACATGGCCACCCCTCTGCCCCCACTGGGAAAGTCTTATCATAACCTGGTCCTGCTCACACCACACTTCAAACCAAAGATCCAGAGACAGTCCACAATCACACACTGTTTCAGGAAATAGTCTCCTGAGGCAGTGGAGGCTCTGAGGGACTGCTTTGAATCTACTGACTGGAACGTCTTGCAGAACGCACATGGTGAGGACATCGAGGGGGTCAGCCACTGCACTACTGACGACCTGAACTTCTGTATGGATATTGTGGTTCCTTTTAAAACTGTACGCTGCTTCCCCAACAACAAGCCCTGGATCACCAGTGATGTCAAGGACATCCTTAACAGGAAGAAGAGGGCATTCAAGGATGATGACAGAGAAGAGCTGAAGCGTGTACAGAAGGAATTCAAGGTCCAGCTGAGAGTGGCAAAGGAGGAATACAGAAGGAAGGTGGAACAGAAGCTGCAGCGGAACAACATGAGTGAGGTCTGGGATGGCATGAAAACCATCACCGACTGCAAGAAGAAGGGCAGCAGCACAGACGAGGGCAGTGCTGGGAGAGCAAACCAGCTAAACCTGTCTTTAACAGGTTTCATACTCCAGCTCACACAGCCAGTGACTGCCCACTTCACACCCTTCACACCCCCATCACGTGCATCATCATGTCCATCATCACCTCAGACAGCAGAACACCCCCACCCGCCACACCCACAACAGACATTTCAGCCCCCCTCACCTTCACTATCACCAAGGAGCAGGTGAGCAGAGAGCTGAGGAGGCTGCGTCCAGGAAAAGCAGCAGGCCCGGACAAAGTGTGTCCAAGGATGCTCAAGGCCTGTTCTGCTGAACTGGGGGAGCCGCTTCAGCATATGTTCAACCTGAGCCAGAAGCTGGGGAGGGTCCCCCTGCTCTGGAAGAGTTCATGTCTCATCCCTGTTCTGAAGATAAAACACCTCAGGGAGCCGCGTGACTTCAGACCAGTGGCACTAACATCACACATCATGAAGACTTTCGAACAGCTGCTGCTCCATCTCCTCAGACCCCAGATCTTCCACGCACAGGATCCACTACAGTTTGGATACCAGGAGAAGGTGGGTGTGGAGGATGCCATCCTCTATCTGCTACACTGGGCTTACTCTCATCTGGACAAGGAGAACGGTGCTGTGAGAATCATGTCCTTTGATTTCTCCAGCGCTTTCAACACAATCCACCCCCTCTTGCTGAGAGACAAGCTGACAGAGATGAGGGTCGACTCACACCTGAGATGGATTACAGACTACCTCACAGAGAGACCACAGTACGTCAGACTGAAGGATTGCACATCGGACACTGTGGTTAGCAGCAGAACAGAAGTTTCCATTTCTACTGAGTTCGGACATCCTGTAATAGAGGAAATGTGCCTGTGTGCAACAAAGTACGTGGGCAGTGATAGTAATGTGAAGAGTTACTTACTTCACTCTTTGTTGCTGGAATTTGTGTTCCTGTTGCAACCTGCAGTAAAGAGTATTGGTGATAATTAGGCCTATTGTTATAGAATAGTTAGACTGCAAACGCATCCAAACAGTTTCACAGTTTAAATAACAAATAGCTTACCTGTGGCATTTTTGTGTCTACAGACACAGTTTCATCATTGAATGCCCAAGATGTGCTGGAGCCATCAAACTGCAAACAGAGAAACACTGCAGCTGTTGAAGCAGGAGATCACAGGGATGGATGAGATGCAAAGTATTTCCATCGAAAGAAAATTAAATTGAATACAACTACTCACACATGGGTTAGGCATGTCTTCTGTGGTCTGAGGATCAAGCAGGCAGATGATGTCTGGACGAGCTTTTCAGCATCTGAGAGGGAGAGAATGGGACGGAGTTTGGAGAAGTTTCGTAGGTAATAAAAGGAGGTCTTGCAGAGATGGTTGATATGGGATTTAAAGGTGAGTTGGGGGTCCATTTTTAAGCCAAGATTTGTGACTGATGATGAGAGAGGGATATTGGAGTCAGAAAAGGTGATGCTGGTTATTGGTGATGATTTGGTTTGGTGAGGAGTGTCAATCAGGATGGCTTCGGTTTTAGAGCTATGGAGTTGGAGGAAGTTGTACCCCATCCATGCCTTTATTTCCTCCAGACAGATGGTGAGTTGAGACAGGGAGAATGGCGATGATGAGGGTGGGGTTGCAGCAGTGGCATTGAAATAGAGCTGTGTGTCGTCGGCATAGCAGTGAAATGAAAGACCATGATGGCTGATGACCTGACCAAGGGGAGTGAGGTAGAGGATGGGACCAAGAACTGACTCCTGGGGAACACCGCAGGTGACTCTGTGGGGGTTTGAAGTGGAGTTGCCCATGGAGATGTATTCTGTCCGGTTTCTGAGATATGAATGGAACCAGCTGAGGGCAGTGTCAGTGAGTCCAGTGGTGGTGTTGAGCCGGTTTAATAAGATGTCAAATGCTGCAGATAGGTCCAGGAAAATGAGGAGGGAAGGGGAGCCGGAGTCTGATGACATCAGGAGGTCATTTGTGACTCTTACAAGAGCAGTATCTGTGCTGTGGGCGGGGCGGAAACCAGACTGGAATTTTTCATAGATGTTATTGAGTTTTAGATGGTTCTGAAGATGGCTAGCCACTGCTTTCTCAAGTACTTTAGATATGAAGGGGAGATTGGAGATGGGTCTGAACTGAGAGGATCTCTGGGTCAAGGGTGTGTTTTTTGAGAAGTGGTCTGATAATGGCTGTCTTCAAAATGGGGTGGGGCGTGGCCAGTTTGGAGAGACTGGTTTATAACAGAGGTGATTAGGGGACTTAGGACAGTGATATGGGTTTTTTCCAGGGAGGTTGGGAGGGGATCCAGGGTGCAGGTGGTGGGTTTCATCATCTTTATGATATTTTGTACCTCTTCTGAAGAGACCAGGGGAAAGGAGCTCAGGGGTTGAGGGAATGCAGATGTTGGGGGAATGGTTTGGGTGAGGGGACCAGAAAGAAAAGAGCGAATGAGTGCAATCTTGGAGGTGAAAAAGTCCATAAAAAGATTGCACTGTTCTGCTGTAGTGTCAGTAAGTGGAGGAGGTTGTGGTTTGAGAAGATGGTTGATGGTGGAGAAAAGCTGTTTGGAATTTCCTGGGCTGTTTCTGATTGCATTGGAGTAAAACTGTGGCCTTGCCTCTTTTAGGGACTTTGAATATTGTTGTTGATGCTCCCGGTAGATTTTGTAGCGCTGCTTAAGGACCCGCCCTGCTGCCTTCATCCTCCGAATCTGTAAACCAGGGTGCTGCGCAGCAGACAGTGACTGCTCTGGATTTAGCAAGGGCATGGTGGTCCAGGAGGCTACTGAGGTGGCGGTTGTAATATTCCACTGCTTCGTCTGGTGATGAGAAGTGTGTGGAAAGGTGCTGAAAGTCTGCTGTCAAGTGTTCTGGGTTTATCCTTTTGAGGTTTCTAAAACAGATATTGCGTTTGGGCTTGGAGAGGTTGAGTGAGGACAGCAACTCCACAGAAACAACCTTGTGGTCAGAAACACCTAGGTCATACACCTGCAGGTTGGTGAGAGGGGCAGAGTTTGTGATTACTAGGTCCAAGGTGTGCCCTCTGGTGTGTGGGGGCATCAACAAATTGCATGAAATTGAAACAGTCCAGTAATTGAAGAAATTCAGTGGCAAAATGGCAGGAGGGGGAGTCAACGTAAACATTCATTTCACCTCGTATGATAACATCTGCAGACGATGTGTAGATGTGGGATAGATCTTTTCAGTGGCAGTAGCAGACTAAAATCCACTCCATGTTTTCCATCCAGCCCTCAGAGAGACGCCATGGAGACACCCAAACTACTAGTCCCGTCGGAGACATTGCTGTGGCTGACTAGACAGCCCGTATGGTGGGACTTATCCCGGAGTAGAAGAAATTTCTTCGGGAACTTCTGTGGATATAACGTGGACGGCGGAGAAGTCCAAGTTCTTTAATCACCGTTGTGTATGGTGGAATGAAGAAACGGTTGTTTAACTCAACATAGTGGTACCGGCCGGTGGTATGGCGTGGAAGTGCACAGCAAGATTGTTTTTAGCCGCGTAGCTGATAGCAAGGATTCTACGTGGACTTCCAGCTATGTGGTGTTGATAGCAATGGATGGCATCGGGCTTTCCCAAGGGCACTTCACAATGGTAGGGAGGAGCAGGATCCAGGCTGTCCAAGACAAGACTTAAAACGGAGGTTCTCCGGCCATAGTGGCAGCGGCGATAATGCAGATTTAGGGTGTCCCCAAGCAACAGGTTGGTAGGCAGCCAAGACTTGATAACGTTAGCATCACCTTAACTATCCAAAAAAGGTTGAGTGGTCTGTGGCACAGGTAGTAAAAAGGTTACTTTAAAAAGATTGCTTATTTTAAAGCGCGATGCTTATTTATAACTCATCGTTGTTTGGTTTGGCTGGAGAAGCGGTGAACAGGCAGCGCCAGCGTCCTCTCCCAGCTTTCGAATCTTATTTAAGAATTACTATGTGGGTCACACACTCACAATAATATAGTCACAAAGTATGATGCTTGCTGATTATTGGGTTATTAATAAACTGTACAGGGCCAGTATATTTGTGCAGTACAGCTCATACAGAGACAATTCAGCATGCTTTATGTAAAAAAATTATAACAAAGAGGAGAGCATAAATACATGAGGACAGTAAAATAAACATGTAACAATTGACAATGGTATGAAACTTGTATAACTTATTCATTTAGTCTGTCGGCAATTGTTTGCGGCCGTTTTCCTTGCTTTATTTATTACAGCTGTATTGTCTTTTCTGGTGATCACACTTTTAAAATCCTCCTACAGCTCCATCAGCATGGAAAGCTCTCCTTTCCTGCCATTTATCATCTCCTTTTCTCCACCATCCACTTGTCAGGGCTTCCTATGTTCCTCGGGCACTTGCACATATCCAGGCTTTGTAAGCCTGGCTTGAATTAGCCTCGATTAGCTGCAGCTGAAATGTCTTAGTGGAAGACTTGAGGCTTAATTGGGAGATAGTGTTAGTCTAAGCGAGGTTTTCCCGATAAAGCCTGGCTTTCTTTAGCCACGTTCATGGAACACCCCTTAGGCCTCTGGTACACGATCCGAGCTTGAAAAGCCGGTAACCGGCTACAGTCTTGGCATTATCTATCTTGTGGTATTTATCTTTTTTATGATTTATTTGGGCATTTTAAATAAATTTTTATTGTATGTAAACTTTGTATATTATTTAAGCTTCTGTCAAATGTCTGAAAGTGTAGCATGCACTGAAATTGCTGTCTGGACCAGGTCACCCTTACAAAGGAGATCTTTGATCTCAATGATATCCATATATCACCTCAAGAATTTTCTTAAATTCTTTCTTAAGATGTTCTTGATTAAATTCTCAAGGAAATCTCTACTTCAGTTTCATGAATATGTTCTTGAACCGCAAAATTGTTTGTATCTATGCTCTTAGATTAATGAATGCCAGTCTCGTCTTAATTGAAAGGATGTGCCAGCTGTCCCTAATTTGCATAGGTAAATTCCCAAAAATTCACATAATTTATTTGGAGAGTTTCAAGAATTGCAGTATTTTTGTGTGTGGTGTTGAAACGTTATCTTTCTTGTAAAGAATGCAGGAAGTGCACTGCCTTTTTCCTTCAGGGCCCCACTGATGTTTTGAGCCATGTTTGAGCATGGCTGATGCTTGATGTTTGAGCCTACTCATCTTATTTGCAATGAAGCTTTAATCTTGTACAGAGGCAGGTTATTGGCCTGGAGTTTTATTAACCCCCCCCCCACTTCAGTGGATCTTTCATGATCAGGACTGTCTGACCTTGGGTTAACCAATCTGGTTCATTTGTGCTGCTCGGTGTTCAAGGAGCACAGTTAGTTTCTTTAGCCAGTATGATAGATAAGATGGATGAAGAAAACCAGCACACTGTTTCCCATTCACTCGTTTGTATTGAGTGTTTTTACATTAACAATGTACAAACAATACAGTGGTTTAACAATATGACATAAGATGCCTTCAAATCAAGTATGTCAATGAACCAATTTTTTTTAACTCTCCATTATCCAACTTGTGCTTTTATCCAGTACCAGGCAGTATTTTATATGAAATGCACTGCCACCCCCACCACCACCACCCTCACCCTCACCTTCACTGCAGCCATCTCTCCTTCTTCCCACAACACACCTCCCCCCAGACACCACAGCACCTCCCTCCTCCACCCCCACCTCAACACAATCCCCGCCCCACATCACCACAGACCAGGTCAGAGGACAGCTGAGGAAACTCCGACCCAGGAAAGCAGCAGGCCTGGATAAGGTGTGTCCAAGACTCCTGAAGACCTGCACTGCAGAACTGGGGGAATCACTACAACGGATCTTCAACCTCTGCCTGCAGCTAGGGAGAGTGCCCACCCTCTGGAAGACATCCTGCATCGTCCCGGTTCCTAAAAAGAACTGACCCAGCGAACTGAATGATTTCCGGCCAGTGGCACCTCAGGCTCCTCAGACCCCAGGTGCAACACGCCCAGGACCGCCTGCAGTTCACCTATCAGCCGGGTGTTGGTGTGAGGATGACATCCTCTACCTGCTACATCGCGTCCACTCCCATCTGGTTAGGGGAAGAGGTACAGCAAGGATTCTCTTCTTGGACTTCTCCAGTTCCTTTAATACCATTCAGCCCACTATGCTTCAAGATAAATTGAACAGGATGGGAGTGGACCCCCATCTAGTGGCCTGGATCTCCACCTACCTCACCGACAGTATGTCAGACTGAAGGACACCATGTCTGACACTGTAGTCAGCAGCACTGGAGCCCCCCAGGGCACAGTGCTGGCCCCTTTTCTCTTCACCCTGTATACCTCGGACTTCTGCTACAACTCAGAGCTGTTTCACATACAGAAGTACGCCAATGACACAGCCATTGTTGGATGCATCAGGGACGACAGAGAGGAGGAGTATCGGAGTCTGGTGGGGGACTTTGCTGTTTGGTGCCGCACAAACCACCTAGAGCTCAACACCTCTAAGACAAAGGAGCTGGTTATAGACTTTGGGAGGACCAGACCGAAGCCGAGACCAGTCCTACAAGAGGGAGCTGAGGTGGAGAGTGTAGACCCCTACAAATTCCTCGGGCTGTGGGTGGACAATAAAGTGGACTGGTCAACACACACCAGCCACCTGTATGGGAAGACACAAGGCAGGATGTACTTCCTAAGGAGACTGCAGTCTTTCAACATCTGCAGCAAACTGCTCTGGATGTTTTACCAGTCTGTGGTTGCCAGTGTCCTCTTTTACACTGTGGTGTGCTGGGGAGGCAGCACATCAAAGAAGGACACATCCAGACTGGATAAACCGATCAGGCATGCCGGCTCTGTGATCGGCATGAAGCTGGACCCTCTACTGACGGTGGCAGAGACAAGGACTCTAAACAAACTGTTGGACATTATGGATAATGCCAGCCACCCTCTGCACACTGTCATCAACAACCAGAGGAGCCTGTTCAGTGGGAGACTGCTCCTTCCAAAGGGCAGGACCAACGGACTTAAGAACTCCTTTGTCCCTCAGGCCATCAGACTGCATAACTCCTTACTTGGGGGGAGGAGGTAACAGGGACAGAAGAAGAGGAATATTCAATTGCTCAATACACACTACAATTCCTGTACAATTTCCTGTGCAACACATCTATTTATCAAAATGGTCAGCCTTGGTGCAATAACTCATTTCATTCATTTCAACTACAGTGCAATAACCTAATTGAATTTAATCTATATTTAGTTCAGAGTTTATATTTAGCTATTTTATGTATATTGCATACTTTATATAGTATATTTTGTATCCTAATGTGTATTGATCCTTTATTTTGTGTAATTTTTGTATAAGCTGCTGGAGACTTGAATTTCCCTGAAGGAGTCATCCCAAGGGATAAATAAAGTTGAGTCTAAGTCTAAGAATATATTGAATAAATGGAAATATTGCAAAAAGGGAATGTATATGTAGCAAAAGCAATGATAAAAAAGGAAATCACAATAATAATGAATGAATAACAATGAATGAATAATAAAATGAGTGAATAATAAAATGACTCCACTAGAAATTAAACGGAAAAACGTATATCGTGTGACTTTTACACCCTGAACAATTTAAGCACTGTAAAAACTCATCTCATACCAATAATACTGGATCCAACAATCATCATTTAAAACCTTTAACATTACCATTAACATTGTCCACTGTTCGCAGTGCACAGGAGCTAAAATCCCGTCAGGTGCTTCTTTTGTAACTCATGTTCTTATTCACAGGAAAATTCTCCTATGGCCCCATCCCCACTTGGCGACCGACCACTTCATTACTCTCTCAGTACTAAAGGTCGCATTCCGAACAGTTGACTGACACGAATGGCAATGGACATAAGTGATTAGTTATGATTGATGATAAACATAAAATTACTACACAAAAAACAATATCAAATGAATAAATCACAGTTTTGTGCAATGTATGATACAGAAAATCAGGAATACTCCCAACAATAATAATGTGATGTAATGTAGCTCATCCAGGCCAGTCCCGTCACCAGTACTCTGGAGTCATCTTCTTCTGACCGAAAATCAGTCCGGCTGGGTCTGGAACTGCTAAGCTATCTTGGAAGGAGAGGTTACTTGCACTTCACTTCCATGAAAGAGGTCTTTAACACCTCCTCTCCCTGTTAGGCTCTTCCACTCTTTGTCTGAACACCAATTGTAGCACCCACCTCCTCAGAATGGGTATAATGCAACACACCAATTGGGAGATCATTATCAGTATTACCAATACAGTCATTCCCACTTTAACTGCCATCGCCCCCAAGTTCTCAAAATCCCATCCAGACCACTCCACCTCTCTGAGTGTGTGTGTATTGTTGCATCATACTCATCTGACCCAGGTGGGTTCATCACAGGACCCCTTCCAGCCCCACTGATTGTGGGATCCTGTCCATCATCTCCAGATTCTGCTCTCTTGGATAGATGCTGTCTGCCAACACCCACACCTGGATGCTCATCAGTATCAGAGATCTTAACACATTGTCATGAACACATTGTCATGACTTTTTCGAACTTAACCATGTCTGTGTTTTTAGTCCGAACCTTAGTGCAGTGATTCATGTGTTGCTACCTTCCACTTGAACTGCCATTGGTGTTGCTCGCATCACTGTGTACGGTCCTTCTTGTCTTGGCTCGTGCCACTTCCTCCAGAACACTTTGATGTTTTCCTGGTCGCCTGGTACCACTGGTCTCTCAACCAGCTGTTCAAGATCCAAGTCTCTGGCCTTCTCCTGCAGATAGATTGTTTTATGGATAGCAGTTAGTTTTTTCATAGAAGCTTTCAACTCTGTTTGCAACTGCTCAAGTAGGGACCCTTTAAAGGGACCCCTCAACTGAGGTGCCGGCATGGGTCGACCTGTTAGCATTTCATGCGGTGTTAGGTGCGTGATCCTATGGGTCTGCATACGATAGCTCATTAGTGCAAGCGGCAAAGCATCTACCCAGTTTAGTTTAGTTGAAGCACTGGAATGTGTCCCACTGGTGTCTTCACATCCTTTCGCACATTGTTCTGTGCACAGATTTCAATATCTCTCCCCTGGCACAGTGATGCACACTGTGAACATCAGAAATCAGCATTGTTAGCAGAGCCACCGGTGCCACCAGGAGGCCATCATGTGATCTCCACAATCCCTTCTTGTTCTTTGTGGCACCTTTCTGCGTCTAGACATTGTGATCTCTCACACCTGCTTCCTGTTGCATTAAAATTATGTCTTCTGGAGTGACAGCTGGCTCCAGTGACACCATTGGTGCCAGAACAGCCAGCTGGCACTTTGCTGCTATTTTTGCTGCTTCATCAGTCGTGTTATCACCTTGACTAACCATTTCGTTACCTTTACGATGAGCTTGACACTTTATCACTGCCAGCTTCGAGGGGAGCATCATGGCTGCAATCAACTCCTTTATTTGGTCCTCATGTTGCACTGGACTTTCGTCTGCCCTTCTGAACCCTCTCTGCTTCCAAACTGCTCCAAACAAATAGCAAATACCATGAGCATATACAGAATCTGTGTACACATTTGCAACCATACCTTTTGCCAGTATACATGCTTCTATTAATGCCTTCAGTTCAGCCAACTGCGCTAAACATGGCTGTTCACACTTCTCAGCTTTCACCGTCACAAAGTCTCCACCTTCTTGTTTCACAACTGCATAACCTGCATGATTACCCAAATGAGCTCTGAAACATGATCCATCCACAAAATAGGTAACATCAGCTTGTACAAGTGGAGTTGCTTCTAAGTCAGGTCTTAGTTTAGTGTACCCCAAAGTTTCTGCTACACACTCATGTGGTTCTCCTTCAAACCCAAGTAGAATGACATCTGCAGGGTTTGATGTAGTACACTTCTGTATTCTCACATCTGGATACGTCAAAAGATGCATAAACTACAAACCTCTTGCCTGAGTCACTACAAACCTTCCCTGAAAGTGCTTTAAAGCTACATTGAATCAGAAGAAGGCGAATTAAATCATTCCAAAAACATAAAAATAATCATTAATTAATTAAGTTAAAAGCAAAGAGTTTAGATAAAATACTTCCAATTGTCATATGCACAGCTAAATAGAACTATTTTCAGCCTGTATTTAAACATTGTCAGAGTTGAGACCTGTCTCACACCTTCTAGAAGACTGTTTTTTAAACTGAAACGCAGCCTCATCTTGTTTAGTCCTGACTCTGGGTACCAGCAGGAGACCCCTCCCTGAGGTTCTCAGAGTCCCAGTTGGTTCATATGGCTCTGACATGTCAGAGATGTACTTTGGCACTAGCTCATGAAGAGACTTGTACATGAGCAGAACTGTTTTAAAGTCTATTCTCTGAGCGACAGGAAGCCAGTGCAGAGACTGGACTAATATCGTTGTATTTCCTAGTTCTAGTCAGGACTCGAGCAGCAGCATTCTGGATGTACTGCAGCTGTCTTACAGCCCGTTTAGAGCCCAGTGAGCAGGCTGTTACAGTAGTCTAACCTGCTGGAGACAAACGCATGGATTAGTCTTTCTAAGTCTGGTTTAGACACTATTCATTTGATTCTGGCAATGTTTTTAGATGGTAGAAAGCTGCTGATGTTTTTTGATTTAATGCGGCTGTTAAAGTTCAGGTCTGAGTCCAATATTAGTTGTGTGCCGTTCAAAGCGAGGCACTGGAGGTCTTGTCCAAGGACCTTATTAAACACATGAGGGCTATGTTTAAAACCTTAGGGCAGTCTGGTGTAGAGCCCTGTGCGGGACTTTTTCTTCATCCCGCTCTCACAAAACTTTGAGAAATTACGCTCACACAATAATAGAAATGCATTGATTTAGTGTCTTCTCCCGTCATTTTATAGGCTATTAATAAAGAGATTCTGGTTGTCTGTTTCGTTTACCTTGCCAGCATGTCTTTTGAGGCACTGGTCAGGAATAGCACTCCTATTTTATTGTTTTTAATTAAGTAAAGGCTGTTTCATATTCTCTTCTCCTCCTCTGTATTTTATATATTTTTATATCTTTATATAATCACAAAGTGATTGAGGTGATTGAATAAGAAACATTAATGAGATCATCCCGATTCCACAGTTTTTTTTGGCCGCCTGCTCCCACCCGCAGCAAACTTTATACCGCCCGCTCCCGTGAGATTTGAGTTGGGAAGTTCGACTCTTTTTACTGACTCTCGAACAGTAAATTGAACAAATCTTTTTTTGAGTCATTTCGTTAATTTGTCCAGCAAGCGGCGCTGTAATCCTACTGTGGGCAGTGCACAAAAAGGCCACGGTTCTAAACACTTAGCACTGAAGGCAACATAGTTTGCTTCAGCTGAGCTGACAAAATACAATACACAAAATGCCACAAACAATTCAAACCATGTGAAAACCTGGGAAAGCAAATACACAATAAGGTGACTTGTGTCGGTATCCTCCCTGCCATTGTTGTTTAAAGCCCGACACTGACTCGGTAGCTGTCACGTGACAAATTAACGAACGAGAACGATCCGTTCAGCCCTGTCACGTGACAGCTGGTAGAGGACAAGTGAATGTAAAACTCATATTAATTTAGACAATTAGTAACACAATTAAGTGAGAAAAAAAGTAACAATAAGTTCCTTAAAATGTTACATAGTGCATTTATTGTGTCCTATTACTATTATTATTATTTTTATTATCATCGTCATCATCATCATTATTCTCATAATTATTATTATTATTGTCATTATTATTATTATCATACTATATTATTTTATGGTAGAGTATAACACAAAATCAACATGTTGATATAACTTTCAAAAGTATTTATTCACATTATTATCATTTATTTATTTACACACTTCACGTATTATATACACAAGAACACTATACACATCTACGAGAACCGAAGACCACTAATTAATTAGGATTTCATGACAAATGAATGAAAAACACAAATCAGACATCATTCATTTCCTCCTTTGTTTCTCAGTCCACAGCCCCGCAGCTGAGCTGCAGTCACATGTCAAATGAACGAAAGAACGATACGTATGAACAATTCGGTTTGTGAACGAACTGTTGTGCCTACTGCTCTTCAGCCTGAGCTGACTGTCACGTGACAAATGAACGAGGACCCGAGGAGTTGAGTCATCAACAAATCATTTCTGTTTCCTGTCCCGCTGACTGAGCTTATGCAGCTGCCGCCTGCCATGTGGCGAGGGAGGGTACTGCATGAAAATTAAAGAATCACTCACTGAGACGACTTGTTACTCCCGAGTCATCTACAAGATTAGTTCATATTGAACATTCGTGAATGACACATCACTAGACCCAATCCCAATGCAGCCCTCGAGAATGAAGCCTGCGTTTACAGTGGAGCGTGACCCTATTTTAATGTAACAGCGTCACAAAAGTTGCATCACGTTTTTACATGTAGGCAAAGTAGCTGCGAGAAGTCGCTGATTGACACGTGGGTTGCCCTATCACTGGGGCACAGAGGTCAGCAGATTGACAAGCGAGTGAGAGGGGGGTGTCCGCCCTCTCCACAACCACCATTCATACTGTGCATCCTCAAAGGTAGGTATTGAACATGCGTACTGATCAATTAATGCTAATGGAATCTGAATGATAAAGTCAACGCTGTCTAGGCCATCATTCGTTCATTATTTATCATCATGAGTTTATAGGGTTCTGTCCAATGACATCCAGCATTATATTAGCCACCGCATTTAACATTTGTTACAGTCTGAGTGTGATGCTGTAGGGGAGTGTGATGCTGTAGTGTCGCGAGATTGTGTGAGACTATCGGCAGATTCAAACAAGGCGCGCCTCAAATAGAGCAAACAATATAGTAAGATTATAATTACGCCAATAACTACTGTTTAAATAAATATATTATCGGGTGAAACAAAAACAAAACACTGGAGTACAGTGAAGAAAGCCTGGAGAGCCTCACGGATTTCATCGACGAGTGTTTTGACAGGATCGTCATGGGGAAAACTAACCAAACCCCATCTGCTAGCAGCAAGGCTTCAACTTCAAAGAGAAGTCGCAATGAAGAGTCACCCGGAGCGACGTCTCCAGCTGGTAATGATTCGACGGACATTTTAACATCGATCGATAACAAATTATCCAGCTTCGACGCCCGTATGTCTCTGTTAGAAATTCTACACAGAGAGTTCCAGGCATTACGGGAGTCGTTGGAGTTCAGCCAGCAACAGGTGCAGACGCTGGCTGCAGAAAACGCAGCCCTCAGAGGATCGGTGAAAACACTCACCGAGGGAATGAGCCGGATCTCTGATGAGAACAAGAGGATGAAAGAATCAATTTTTGATCTCCAGGCTCATAGTATGAGGGACAATCTGGTGTTTTCTGGAATCCCGGAGCAGGCAGACGAGGATCCTGAACTCGCAGTGAAAAACTTCATTCAAAATCAGCTGAAACTTCCAGGAGATGTAGTGAAAAACATTACTTTTCACCGAGTCCACCGCCTGGGAGGGAAGAGACCTGATGCCCGCCGACCGAGACCGATTGTGGCCAAGTTCGAGCATTTCCAACAGAAGGTCCAGGTGAGGGGCCGCGGCAGGGAGCTGAGAGGAACGGACTTCAGCGTCAACGACCAGTTTCCCAAAGAAATCCTGGAAAGACGCAGGGTTCTGTTCCCCATCCGGAGAAAGTTCATGGAAGGAGGCTCCCGAGCTGTCATCGCGGTGGATAAGTTATTCATCAACGGGCAGCTGTACCGCGACCAGGAAACCACTCCTTGGCTCTTCTAAACTCCAGGTGATCTGTATTCGTTAACTTGTATAAATCATATCACCATAGATGGTACATAAGTAACTCTGAAATAGTCTATCCAATTCACAGTTATCTATCAAGGCAAAATATATAGCTCACTGCCAGTCTCACCAGCATAGGATATATGCAGCTCATATTTGTTTATTTGGGTATGTTTTTTTGTTTTTGTTTTTCCTTTTTCTATCTCACACTTCCACTCTTTTGCACTGTTTTTCTATTCTGTCTTTCTTCCCCAACCCGCTGCGTTTCCACCTTAATAAGTAATGTTAACAAGCACGGCGCACATAGAGTTTTGAGCAGAGCACATAATCAAGTTCCACACAGCATCGACAGCGCAAGTACATATTGTAGCAATCTCATATTGACAACTGAAACACCAACAATGGCATGTTCATGGAAGCATATATGCACACACATGCACGGGATGCTTTTAGCAAGCATCCAGCACTCACTGCGTTAGTCTGAGCATGTCCACACTGAGGTTTATCTCATGGAATGTGCATGGAGCTGGGTCCAGGGAGAAGAGATTAAAAATCTCCAATAAATTGAAGGATTTACAGGCGGACATTGTTTTATTACAGGAGATTCATTTATCAAAGACTGTAGCTGATGTTCTCACCACAGCACAGTTTCCTCATGTGTACTCAGCCTGTTACAACTCCAGACAAAGAGGTGTAGCCATTCTGATAAATAGAAGAGTAAATTTCACCGTAAACAACACAGTTATAGATCCAGAAGGTAGATTTCTAATAGTTAATTTATCTGTTCAAAATATGAATTTATGCATTGCAAATATATATGGTCCAAATGTGGATGACCCCTCATTTTTTCACTCCTTTTTCACTTCACTCTCTGATCACTCAGATAACACACTCATCATAGGAGGGGACTTTAACATGGTATTAGACTCAGGAGTAGACAGACTCAGTACTTCAGGAAGTCAGCAGAACTGGCAGTCCACGAATATTGTTAAACAGTATATGAAAGATTTTGGTCTTTGTGATGCTTGGCGCTCCCACCACCCCACTCTTAGAGAATACACCTTCTTCTCACCGGTACACCACTCATACTCAAGAATAGATTATTTGTTAGTTAGCAGTTCCTTGTTGAGGGATATTTCAGACACCAAAATCCACCCCATCACTATCAGTGATCACGCTCCAGTTTCTATCACACTGAAGAATAACAGAGTTACACCACCAGCTAGGAATTGGAGATTTAATACATCATTACTAAAAGACCCTGATTTTATTAATTATTTCAAAAGGGAATGGTCTGTATATTTAGAAAATAATGACCTGCCAGGAATGTCAGCTTGTACTCTTTGGGAAGCCGGAAAAGCAGTTATGAGAGGCAAAATAATCTCTTTTTCATCAAATAAGAAAAAGAGGGAAAGTTCAAGGATATCAGATTTAGAACTCAGGATTAAATCATTAGAAATTGTCTACAGTACCTCCAAAGAGGAACACACACTGAATGAATTAAGAAAAGCTAAACTTGAATTAAACAAAATTATTGATAAACAAACACAGTTTCTGATACAAAGACTTCGCTTGGAGAACTTTGAGCACGGCAATAAATCTGGAAGGTTCCTAGCTAACCAACTAAAGAGAAACAAGGAGAAAACAACAATCACTTCTGTTAAAGACTCAAAAGGAAATGTCACCCATGACCCCGATGTAATCAACAATGCTTTTAGGGACTTCTATAAAACCTTATATTCATCACAAAATGATCCATCAGACAGTAACATAGATCAGTTTCTTAGTAATATCAACCTTCCAAAATTACAAACCGAACAGACAATGGCTCTGGATTCACCTCTTTCAATAGGAGAACTCCATGAAGCCCTTCAACATATGCCTAGTAACAAAGCCCCGGGACCAGATGGTTTTCCAGCAGAGTTCTACAAAGAATTTTGGACTGTTTTGGCACCTGCATTTCACAAAATGGTATTACAAGTTAAGCAGAATGGCAGATTATCCCCACACATGAACTCTGCTAACATTATCTTGCTACAGAAACCAGGAAAAGACCCCATACTTCCATCCAGCTACCGCCCAATATCTCTAATAAATGCAGACCTCAAAATTATTTGTAAAGCCCTCGCCAAAAGAATAGAAAAAATAACTCCACTTATAATACATCCTGACCAGACAGGTTTCATAAAGGGTAGACACTCATCCACTAACACTCGCAGGCTAATTAATCTCATAGACTATTCTAACATCAACAACCTGGAAACCACAATAGTCTCTCTAGATGCAGAAAAAGCATTTGATCGAGTGAACTGGAAATTTTTATTCGCAGCATTAAACAAATTTGGGTTTGGGTCACACTTCATCAACTGGATAAGGATATTATATAGCTCCCCAAATGTGTGTGTCAGGACAAATGATCAAACCTCTCCAAGCTTCAGTCTGCAGAGAGGTACAAGACAGGGTTGCCCACTTTCTCCCTCAGTTTTTGCTATTTTCATCGAACCTTTAGCAGCTGCTATCAGACAAGAAAGAAATATTAAAGGCATCCAACCCCAAAATATTGAGCATAAAATAAGTCTTTATGCTGATGATGTTTTACTTTTCCTTCAGAACTCTCAAACGTCTCTCACTCACACGATCACACTCATAAATAAATTCTCAGCACTTTCTGACTACTCTATCAATTGGTCTAAGACCACAGTTCTGCCCATTAACTGCAGAGTCCAGAATATACCTGCGATCACTTTACAGTCAGGAAATATCAGATATTTAGGCATAAACATTTCCTCCAGGCTCTCAGAGCTAACAAAGCTAAATTATGTGCAATTATTAAAGAGAGTAGAGGACGATCTCTCTCGTTGGAAGTCCTTACCTATATCACTTATGGGGAGAGTTACAACCATTAAAATGATGATACTACCAAAAGTTAATTATTTGTTTTCAATGATCCCCATAAAACCATCTGCTACTTGGTTTAAGTCACTAGATTCTTGCATCTCCAAATTTCTGTGGAAAAACAAACCACCACGTATTAGTTTAAAAACCCTACAGAAGACCAAGGACTGGGGTGGATTAGATTTACCTAATTTTCAGCACTATTCCTTAGCCAATAGGTTACAGTATATATCAAAATGGTTTAAACCTAGCCCAATAGATGAACCATGGATAAATGTAGAACAAGCATTGTGTGATAATCTGGAAATCTCTGACCTGCCACTTATTAGTCAAAACGTAAAACATCACAAATGTTTCAAAAGCATTAACATCAGCACCTCTCTGACAGCCTGGTGGGAATTTCTTAAAATAACAAAGTCTTCAATTGTCCCATGTAAGCTTACACCCATCTGGAACAATCCTGACATACTGCAAAACAAAAAAATGCTAAACTTTACTCTGTGAAAGATCAAAGGAATCAAACATCTGGAACATATAATCCAAAATGGAAATTTTATTTCATTTTATGAGCTCATATCACAACACGAGATAGGCAGCAATAAATTCCTAGAATATCAACAACTTAAGTCTATAATAACAAAGAAATATATCCTCCACCAACCAGACTTACAACTCCCGATTAGGGTAGCAGAATTTCTAAGCATCTGCACCCCAAAACTACTATCAAAAATATATAAATTATTGTCTAAAATAGATGACACAATGTCTCTTCCATCCTCAAAATGGGAGGCAGATTTATCCATCAGTTCTAGTCATAGCTTCTGGCCACAAATATGTTTGAACACCTTCAGAATGACTCAGAATTCTAATTTACAGCTCATACAATACAAAATCCTTCATAGAACACACTATACAGGACAAAGGATGTTCAGGATGGGTCTAACACACTCAAACATCTGCTCACATTGCACAGATAACACACCTGATGATTATGCACACGCTTTGTGGTTCTGTGCGCCTGTCCAGAAGTTCTGGCTTGAAGTCTGTGCGGACCTATCAACATGGCTAAAGTGTAGCATCCCTGCATGCCCCACACTGTGCATACTGGGTGACTTAGACAACATCAACATGGAAATTAACTCAGCACACATGGTTCTCACAGTGTTATGTATCGCAAAGAAAACTATTCTCATGAACTGGAAAGCGAAGAACAATCTGTGTATTAACCAGTGTAGAAATTTTCTTTTAGATTATATTAGCATGGAAACAATGTCTGCCTCCTCAAAACATCAATTGGCTGAATTTAATTCTCTCTGGTTCCCGCTGATTAGCTTTATCACATAGTGGTGGTGGTGGGTTGCTGTCCCGTCGCTCTGGGCGGTTGGGTGTGTGCTGGGGGGGGCTGTGTGGCTTCGGGCGTCTGGTGGTCTCTCGGGTCGTGGGGACCGGGTTGTTCATTGCTGGGGGGGACTGTGTGTCGGGCTTGGAGGGCAGTTTTGGGGGCTTGCGGGTGGGACTGTCTTGCGGTGTGGGGCGGGGATGGGTACCTTCTGGGGGTACAGTAGCTCCCGCAATATGGTCGCTGCAGGCCCCGAGCCTGGTGGACATCAGCCCCTCCTGCCCTGTGTTGGCTCCCAGGTAGCGGGGATGCCTATTGCAGCCAGTCCCTGGCTGCTCTCTCCGGGGGAGAGTAGCTCCCCCGGTGTATATCCCCATACCCCTCTCCCTTCTGGCTCCTGTACACAGCACACACTCACACATGAAGGGTTTTGGGGGCGTGTGTGTTCGGTGGGGTGTAGTGGATGGGGCCACGTAGGTGGTCCCCTTTGGTTGCACTCTGCAGTTCCCCGCCCCTGTTTTAATTACACCTTAGACATTACTACTTATCAAACACACACACACATTAGGTCTTGGGGGGTGGTTACACTGAGTGGCATCTGGTGGGCGGGGCTCTTTGGGTATGTAGGCTGCCCAGAGGGCCGCGCTCCCAGTCCTACAAGTTTGGCTGCCCCTCAATTTTAATCGCTCACTATTAGAAAATATTGAAGAGCCAGAAGGGTGAGGCGAGGGGTCTTCTTCCCACACCCCTGCTTCCTGGTTGCTGCTCGGGACAGGAGGGGCCAAGAGGATTAATTAATTGTTCTGCTGGTTCGGGGTCTGTGGTGGCTGGGGGGACGTGTGGATGTGTGGATGTATGGGACGTGAAAGTGTGTGTGGTAATGATTGGGCCTGGATCTGGGACTTGCTGTCGCCTGGCCTGCCTGTGCTTCTCCCGATGGGGGGGCGGCGTTGCCTCTCCCCGCTGCTCGCGACTTCACCCACCTGTGGGCACGTCTTGACTCCCAGGGCACTTGGCCAGGGGCGCTGGGGCAGGCGCTGACCCACTGCGTGGCTGTCTGGGGCACTTGGCCCTCCTGGGTATTGGGTGGGGCCTCTGCCGGGGGGTTTGGAGGCGCTCGGGCTCCCGGGGCCCGGGTCCAGTGCACGGCCCATGTCTGGGCGGGGTCGGTGGGCTGTTGCCCCGGGCTCTCTGAGGGCCTCTGCCCTATGCTTATGGGGGCTCTTTCCGGGGGCTTCCTCTGCAGTCTTCTGGGTGGATGCGTGGTTGTCCCTGCGGTGGGCTTCCTGGGTTCTGTGCTCCGTGGGGGCTGCTGGTGGCCTGGGTCTTGTGGCCCTCTCTGCCTGCTTCTGATCGCTGGGGGGGGGGGGGGGGGGGGGGGGGGGCTGTGGATTGTGGCCCTGTACACACTTATACACTCATAACTAAGCACGGTTACCATGTAGGTCCTGTGCCATGGGTGTTGCATGTTCTCACACACACACACACACACACACATTCATTAGTCCAGTAGCATGCTCGCTAAGCAGTTGATGTATTATCATGTTGTCTCAGGTCATCTATATTTACAGCTGTGTTGTATGTGATTACCGCTTCTTGTGCTTGTTTTTGTTTGGTTGTGTGTTTGTTTTTTCTCTGCTTGTCTGCTTTCAGGTGCTCCTGGTGGCGCTAAGGCTGTATTCCCCTCCGAGGGCACGGATTGTTGTCTGTTTTGTTTTTTACAGGTGTAGCAGCTGGTTGTCTGGTTTTTGTTTCTATTTTTGTTCTGTTTCCTCTTCTTTCCTCTTCTTCTTTCCTTGTCCCCCGGTCCGGTTCAGTTCTATTACATGTTATATATTGTAAACAAAAATAAATAAATGGGCATCAAGGGGAGCTTTACATTTATAAAACTTCCCTTGGCAAAGCAAATCTATTTGGCATCAAAGGTATTCAGACTACAATTCTGCTGCCATAATGCTGAACAGGACAAGGGAAGAAAAAAAAAAAAAAAAAAAAAAACATTTGTTACAGTTGGCAACAATGTGCTAACCGAGGTCAGAATGATAAGTTCTAAACTTTATTGATTCCAAATTCACGTCACTGCAGCAGAATCAATTCAATTCAATTCAATTCAATTCAATTTTATTTATATAGCGCCAGATTACAACAATTGTCCTCTCAAGGCACTTAAGTAATATAGTCCAATTCAAGCCAATTGGAATTCAATTCATTGTAATAATAATCCAATTAATTCATATAGAGCCAATTCAAAAATTAATATCCTAGCTAAGGAAACCAACAGATTGCACCGAAACTTGTCTTCAGTCCAATCTCCCGTCCTGAGCGTTCCTGAGGCAACTGTGGAAAGGAACGACTCCCTTTTAACAGGAAGAAACCTCTGGCAGAACCAGACTCAGGAAGGGTGGCCATCCGCCTCGACCAGCTGGGGTTTGAGAAGACAGAAAAGAGGGAAAAGAGGGGGGAAAAACACCATAACGCCATTCAAAGGATATCTGTTGGAACAGGGAAACATACGTTAATAACCACAATAATGTCACATGTACATAAAATCAATTGTGAAATTAAACAGGGGGAAAAAAGAGAGCAAAGTGAGGAAAGGTGTGACAGATGAGGTCCCCCAGCAGTCTAAGCCTATAGCAGTTTAATTATGGGATGTTTCAGGATTACCTGAGCCATCCCTAACTATAAGCTTTATCGAAAAGGAAAGTTTTAAGCCTAATCTTAAAAGTGGAAAGGGTGTCTGCTTACTGGCAGCTTATTCCACAAGAGAGGGGCCTGATAACTGAAGGCTCTACCTCCCATTTTACTTTTAGAAACTCTGGGAACAACAAGTAAACCTGCAGTTTGGGAGTGAAGTGCTCTGTTAGGAAAATACCTGACAATTAAATCTTTAAGATATGATGGAGCTCGGTCATTAAGAACTTTATATGTGAGAAGAAGAATCTTAAATTCTATTCTGAATTTAACAGGGAGCCAATGAAGAGAAGCTAAAACTGGAGAAACATGATCTCTCCTGTTAGTTCTCATCAGAACTCTGGCTGCAGCATTTTGGATCAGCTGGAGGCTTTTCAGAGAATATGTGGGACAGCCCAATAATAAGGAATTACAGTAGTCCAATCTTGAAGTAACAAATGCATGAACTAGTTTCTCTGCATCACCCTGAGACAGGATGTTCCTGATTTTAGCAATATTACGAAGGTGAAAGAAGGCAGTCCTAGAAACCAGTTTTATATGTGCGTCAAATGATAAATTCGGGTCAAAAATAACTCCAAGGTTCCTCACTGTAGAACTAGAAGCCAAGGAAATACCATCTAGAGTAACTATATAACTAGACAATTTCTCCCTGAAGCGCTCAGGTCCAAAGAGAACAACTTCAGTTTTGTCTGAATTTAAAAGCAGACAGTTCTGAGTCATCCAGGTCTTTATGTCTTTAAGACAGGCTTGTAGTCTGACCAACCTGTTGGTTTCATCTGGTTTCATAGATAAGTACAGCTGAGTATCATCAGCATAACAATGGAAATTTATGCCATGCTGTCTGATAATGTTACCTAATGGAAGCATGTATAAAGTAAAAAGAATCGGTCCAAGCACAGAACCCTGAGGAACTCCGTGACTTACTCCAACGTGTGAGGAAGATTCTTCATTTACAAGAACAAACTGGAATCTATCAGATAAATATGACTTAAACCAGCCTAATGCAGTTCCTTTAATCCCAATAACATGTTCAAGTCTCTGTAACAGAATGCTGTGATCGATCGTATCAAATGCAGCACTGAGATCCAACAGGACAAGCACAGAAACAAGTCCGCTATCAGAAGCTAACAGGAGATCATTGGTAACTTTCACCAGGGCTCTTTCTGTGCTATGATGCACTCTGAATCCTGACTGAAACTCTTCAAACAGATTATTTCTATGTAAATGATGACAAAGTTGAACTGCAACTATTTTTTCAAGAACTTTAGACAAAAAAGGGAGATTGGATATAGGTCGATAATTAGCCAACACTTCTGAATCAAGAGTAGGTTTTTTAAGTAAAGGTTTACTTACAGCATCCTTAAAAGTCTGAGGTACATATCCTATCAACAAAGACCGATTGATCAAATCCAATATGGAAGTGTCAATTAAGGGGAAAACCTCCTTGAACAGTCTGGTTGGGATTGGATCTAACATACAAGTTGATGGTTTAGAAGAGACTATTGCTGTTGTTAGCTCAGAAAGATCAACTGGACAGAAGCTGTCTAAATACAATTCAGGTTCGAAAGATACTTCTAAAGCTGCTCTACTTGATGATACATCAGTGATAATAATGGGAAGGATTCCATTAATCTTCTCTCTGATAGAAACAATTTTATTGATGAAGAATCTCATGAAATCATCACTGCTGAGAGTTAAAGGAATACATGGCTCAACAGAGCTCGGACTCTTTGTCAGCCTGGCAACAGTGCTGAAAAGAAACCTGGGATTATTCTTATTCTCTTCTATCAATAATGAATAATAAGCAGTTCTAGCTTTACGAAGTGCTTTCTTATACGTTATTAAACTATCTTTCCAGACTAATTGAGACTCTAAATTAGAGGAACGCCACTGTCTCTCCAGCTTTCTTGCAGGCTGCTTTAACGCACGCAGCTGTGAATTATACCAAGGAGCCAACCTCTTCTGACTGATTACCTTCCTTTTCAGAGGGGCAACATTGTCCAGTGTTGTACGCATTGAAGCTATAGTGCTGTCAACAAGAGAGTCAAGTTCTACTGGAGTAAAATTTAGGTAGCCGTCCTCTGTCATATCAGCACATGGCAGTGAAGAAAAGGATGATGAAATCAACTCTTTAAATCTGGTTACAGCATTCTCTGACAGACACCTTCTATATGTAAAATTCTTCTCAGAAACCGTGTAGTCAAGTAATGTAAATTCAAAAGTTATTAAAAAATGGTCAGACAAGACAGGGTTATGAGGGAACACTGTTAACTGTTCACTCTCAATGCCATAAGTCAGCACAAGGTCAAGGGTATGATTAAGGCAGTGAGTAGGTCTGTGAACACTTTGAGAAAATCCAATAGAGTCTAATATAGAATTAAAGTTAATATTCAGGCTGTCATTTTCAACATCTACATGAATATTAAAGTCACCCACTACAATGACTTTATCTGTACTCAGCACTAACTGGGATAAAAACTCAGAATTCAGAGAGAAACTCAGAATAAGGGCCAGGTGGACGATACACAACAACAAACACAAGAGGTTTTTGTGATTTCCACTTTGGGTGGGAAAAACTGAGAATCAGAGATTCAAAAGAGCTAAAACTAATCTTGGGTCTAGGACTGATTAGTAACCCTGATCTGAAGATAGCTGCCACTCCTCCTCCTCTGCCTGTGGTTCTAGGAACATGAACATTTAAATAGTCAGAGGGAGTTGATTCATTAATGCTAACATTATCCTCCTGCTGCAGCCAGGTTTCTGTAAAACAAAATATATCAATATGATGATCACAAATCAAATCATTCACTAACAGAGACTTTGAAGGGAGAGATCTAATATTCAGCAAACCTCATTTAATAGTTTGATGTTTTTGTTCAGTTAAAGTTTTTGTTTTAAATTTTTTTTTTGCACAAGAGGATTTGCTCCTTTTGTGTTTTTTGATTGGGGGGGGGGGCAGCATCAGGTGGGAAGCCGCAGAGAAGTGTGTAAGACTACAACTCTGCGAGGTATCAAAACGAGGTATGAGCTACAAATCTAAAAAATACAATATACCGAGATGAAAACAGAAATCAACATCAACTGGCGGCCCACGGGCCACATCCGACCCACCAATGCTTTCCATCTGGCCCTCAAAATATTACCGGATTCAGGAATAGCCTAGTGAAGAGGACAAAGTATGTTTCTACATGTTCTTCAAGTGAAATTAAACAAACGCCCTGAGAAGAGTAGCTTGTGCCAAAGCTGGTCTCCAATCAACACTGACAATAAACGTGTTGCTCTTTTATTTACTCTTTTATTATAACAGAACAGAGCACTGTAAGTGCAAGCTGTGCACATCAGCAAATAGATACAAACGAGAAATAAAACTGTCAGACTTTCAGTTATTTTTGCTGCAAAGGATAATAGCAGTTAATGGGATGTGATGCTATGATGTGAACACCATTGAAACAGTGCAACATGAAGTGTTGATGTCTGATATGACTGATAATGCTGAAGTAGGCCAAATTACAAACATTCGTAATGTGATAACACTTAAAGAATGCAGTTCCTTTTGTCACTTTGGTTATTAAATGTTGATTGTTTTATATTCTAGTTTTAAGATGCCACGAGGGTCAACAACAACAACCTGCGTGAGCTGCAAAGCAGCTATTCATGTTGCCACAAAAACCTGCAAATATTGCCAGTCAGTACAGCCAAGAAAATGAAGAAAATTTTAAATTTGAGACCAGGAAGGACATGTGGTTGAAAAAAACATAATTACAGCTCATGATGTTTCAGAAATGTATAATTGTTTATGTTTCTGTATATATTATATTATAAACTGTATATCTTCATTTTCAGGTCAAAAAGTTAAACACGCTGGGGTACAAAGCCATAATGTTGATTGTAAGAAAAAGGAAAAAGTAGAACACCTGGTCCACACTAATCCTTCATCATAAATGGGAGCTGTCAGAGCAGTCTGAAAAATGCATTGACAGGATGAAGGCACTATATGAAGTGTTAATTAATGGTAAGTGTGTGCAATTATTTATAAAATCTCACTCCACAGTCCATATAAAAAAAAATGTGGCACAGACACAACAATTACAGTTGCTACATTTCCTTATGGAGCACACTCACTGCTAGAAAAAAGGGGACATTTGTTCTTATTACAGGAGGTTAATAATTTCCTCTTTTTGTACCACTGAGGTTGTACGAGCCAGCAGCCCACCACCAGTCCTCCACCATCCAGCTCACCACCAGTCTTCCGCCCATCCAGTCCACCACCAGGCCTCCGCCCATCCAGTCCACCACCAGGCCTCCGCCCATCCAGTCCACCACCAGTCCTCCGCCATCCAGCCCACCACGAGTCCTGCCATCAGGCCCACCATCCAGTCCGCCTTCCAGCCCACCATCCAGCCCACCATCCAGCCGACCATCCAGCCTACCACCAGTCCTGCCATCCAGTCCACCATCCATCCTCTGCTCATTCAGCCCACCACCAGTCCTGCCATCAGGCCCACCATCCAGTCCGCCTTCCAGCCCACCATCCAGCCCACCATCCAGCCCACCTTCCAGCCGACCATCCAGCCTACCACCAGTCCTGCCATCCAGTCCACCATCCATCCTCTGCTCATCCAGCCCACCACCAGTCCTGCCATCAGGCCCACCATCCAGTCTGCCTTCCAGCCCACCATCCAGCCCACCATCCAGCCCACCTTCCAGCCGACCATCCAGCCTACCACCAGTCCTGCCATCCAGTCCACCATCCATCCTCTGCTCATCCAGCCCACCACCAGTCCTGCCATCAGGCCCACCATCCAGTCTGCCTTCCAGCCCACCATCCAGCCCACCAGTCCTGCCATCCAGTCCACCATCCATCCTCTGCTCATCCAGCACACCACCAGTCCTCCTCCCATCCAGTCCACCACCAGTCCTCCTGCCATCCAGCCCACCACCAGTCCTGCCATCTGGCCCACCACCAGTCCTCCTCCCATCCAGTCCACCACCAGTCCTCCTGCCATCTGTCCCACCACCAGTCCTGCCATCCAGCCCACCACCAGTCCTGCCATCCAGCCCCCCACCAGTCCTCCTCGCATCCAGCCCACCACCAGTCCTCGTCATAAGTTGTTTAATAATGATATACATGATAACCATGTTAAACATTTAAACTGTCTGTCCTTCTTAAACTTTCCTTCCTAAACTTAAATAATACTCTAAAGAAGAAATTTGGAAATAAATTACAAGTGACTGATTAGTGTGAGGTGACTTCTGAGGTGTTATACCAGTAACTACTAGGGGTGTGACGATACACTCAGCTCACGAGACATGATATTGGATTCACGAGAATGAGACCAGACGAGATTGTAAGAAAACTACAATGACAAAATATATGACGGGACCAACATACTTTTATCTAACCAAGTTGCACATGCATTTTGAAATGCTTTATTATAACTCTTTACATGCATAATGTAAGCATGAGCCTTTAATAAACTTCTTCTTCCACAAATTGAACTAAAACTAAAATTTATAAAAGTTCGAATGATATAAATAAAATATTTCTTTCTTTTTTTCAAGTGCAAACAATACTATGCGCAAATAGTGCGAACAGAGCCCTACCAAGTATGTCACTGACAACTTGCTGCAACTACACAGCCGTGCCTTATCAGTCACTCTACTGACATTTATCATTTCTGCCAGGTACCCAAAATGCTGCCAAACAAATGACTTGAAAGTGGCGGGGGCATCTTCAGTGGTAATACCAGTATTTTCTGACATGATTCTGGCTGCTTGCTGCTTCCCCTCCTTCTCCTCTACTTATTCTTCTCCTTCTCCTTCTTTAGGTTCTGGCAGGCTAGACATAGCAAAGGCGCATTACTGCCCCCACAGGTCACAAATACAAGTTTGGATAGCTGACAAATCTCGCGAGACAGATTTGTAACGTGACGAGAAATATTGTTGAGTTTAATCTCTTAAGATCTTATGGCACAAGATCTCGTCACACCCCTAGTAACTACTGTAATATTTAGGTCTGGATAACTTGCCTTTCAATTGTTACTAAAGGGAAATATAACGTTTCAAAATTCTGACAGGATGATTGACAGATGCTAAAGCAAAAACAAACTTTTGGCAAGTGAATTAGGCCACAATGTGCCACCAGATCAGCTTCAATCTATGTTGGAAGTGATGATGATGGAAAGCACCGTTGCACATCCAAAGTCTGCTGTAGGTGTTTGGGGCCTCATTTTTAGCTGTATAGAATTCACTTCAGTCTACTGTGTATATGGACGAGCTCAGTATCTGCACACACAGACATCAAAATACATGGCCGGAACAATTCATGTCCTATGCTGGTTTCTGTTAATAAATGATAGTCAACTCAATATTCTGTGGGGGAGCATGAATTTCTGTCATCATAAACAGTTTCTTATTTCTCAGTTTGTTTATACATTTATAAATTAGGCCTATGATGATGATCATACAAACCCCTATTGCAGTGAAGTTCCTATATTCAATAAATATACAACAAAAACAAGATATTTAAAGCTTTATTATTTGATGGCAAAGATTCACTCTGTTTGAATGTCATGGGGCATGGGTATGCCATGGACACTAACACACCCCTATAGCATCACAGATGCTGGCTTTTGAACTTAGCGCGCTGATAACAATCTGAGGTCCTTTTCCTCTTTATCCCGAGGAACACAAAGTCCATGATTTCCAAAAAGTATTTTAAATGTGGACAGCACTTGTAGAAGCGATAAACTGTGTTAACTGAGAATTGTTTTCCACATGATAATATCCTTTACAGCAGTGATTCTCACCGTCACATAGCATCCCCAGAAGGCTCAGTCATTTACAACCAAGGATGACTTGCTTGTGAATGAATTCCGGGAATGCCCCTTATAGCAAGTTTGCTGCCACCGTGGGTTCTCTCAGCTTATAGACCTCACAAAGACAGTTGCCGTTTAGCTGTTCTTTTATTTGTGAGGGGATAGTCACCAGACAAACCACATAATATTCAGCCGATCACAGGCTACTTCGTCGCTGCCATCTGGATGTTGGCTTTTCTGTCCTCCGACTGCTCTCTCAGGTCCAGCACACTACTGTGTTAAAAAGGGGAGAGTGATTAGACAACTATATGCAGGTGTGCTAATCACCTCCCCTGGCACTGCTCTCCTGAGCCATCTCCACACCTCTCCCCTCCAGCTGATGTACCACGCCCCCGTCGACACCCCTTTTATGCCCAATCATGAAACTCACATGGTTCCAATGAACATGCTCACCTGTGGAATTTTCCAAACATTCCCAGCCTTGATCCTGTCCCAGGTTTTTAGAAGCATGTTGCAGGCCTCAAATTTAAAATGAGTGAATATTAGCTAAAAAAGTTTGAAGATTAAATGTCTTGTCTTTGTAGAGTTTTTAATTTAATATAGGCTGAAAATTATTTGCAAATCGCTGTATTATGTTTTTATTTTTGTTTTACAGTTGTCCCAGCTCCATTGGAATTGGGGTTTGTAAAACCTATTGAATCATATTGACAGAATCTTCATACTCAAATATACGTAAATCATTCAGTGAGACCCTGTGCCCTGTGAATTGAAGCATTATCAGTCTGGAAGACACAACTCCCATTAATATTGAGATTATAGGATACGCGTAATCTGGGTGGGAGAATTACATTCATTGTTTTCCCCTCATCTTCCAGGCTTTTCCTTCAATTGGTCACCTGTTTGTACATCTTGTAGTCTCGAACCCTTGGTAGAGCGAAGAAGTGACCATACTGCATATGGTTTGTCATGTCACGTTTTGAGTTTTGTTTTTGTCTGGTCTTGTTTTCAGGTTTTAGGTTTATTTCTTGTCATGTTTTTTTCCCTTGGTCCACTCAAGCCACCTGTGTTTGTTTCACAGCTGCACCCCATCACCAATCACCTCCACACAGTATTTTAGTTTCCAGGTTCCCTCAGTTCTTTGTCAGATCCTTGCCACCTTAGCACCGTTCATGTTGTCAGGTTGGTCTGTACTCGTTCTCATAGTCATTGTTTCACAGTTTATGCCAGTTTTTGTTTGGTTATTTATTCATAGTCATAGTTTCCTCTGTTTAGTTTTCTGACTCAGCCTTTTGTTTGTTCCATTTATCATCCATAACTGCTGCAGCCACTTGACTGAACGGGTTGTATTTGGGATTGCCATCTGTATGTGGCTTGCCTTTAATTTATTTTGTGCAAAACTCTTGCTCAAATCTAAATGAATTATAATTTTGTGCTTGCAGGTACAATAAGATTAACTGGATGCATTGTTTAGAAACTAAATAATGATATGTCGCATACTGCCTAAAGTTTAACGATACAGCGCAAGGAAACGGAGATCTACTATGCAAAGCAACTAACTGAGACTGAGTTTCATTTATTAAAATGTGCTATCACATCAAGCTCGTAAGAGGGTGGACAATTTTTTGGCTCTGAGCTTTCAGTTAAAGTTTTACAGTATTTGTGTATTTCATCAGTTATGTGGTTGTAACACCCATTGTTTAAAGGCATTTACAAAAATCCAAAGACTTGGGAGGTCTTTCATGACTAAATTTTCAAGACTAATATTGTGCTGCAAATTTCAGAGATCTTTTACAATGGATACCTTCAGAGCAGAGGCATATGATTTCAAATCAATGGCTACACCGTAGGTAATACATATACAAACCTTAAACAAATAGTGCTGCAACTAACGACTATTTTGATAGTCGACTCGTCATCGATTATTGAAACGATTAATCAACTAATCAGTTAATTACTAATTAAAACAATCCAAAACTGAAAAAGGATACATTCAAGCCATATTATATCTTGACTTTTAACATTAACAGAAAATGCTAAGAAGAGTGCTGGCAGTAATGCACCAACAGCCAAATCAATACCAAAAAATTAACAAATGAAAAAGAATACAGCCTGGTTGTAACTGTGGACTGTGAAGTTGAATAATAAAATTTTAATCAACAACGTCGACTAATCGTTGCGCCCTTAAACCAAAATAAGTTGTTCCTCATTGCCCTTAACCTTGTCATGTTTTGAATTTAATTCATGGCTGATGTAAAGACCTAAATAAATAACAGTCTCTTTTTATTACAGTGGGAAAACTTGACCAGCACAGTGGGTGATGGAGGAGAACACCACGAATAAGAAATAAAAGATAATGTGAAATAAGTTAATAATACACCAGAAATAAGTTCTTGCTAAGACCAGACACGTGGTGGCAGCACTGTGTATGTCATAAGAAACGTTATCAGTGGAACACTGTCTGGCTTTTTATTGAAATATCACGATCGAGGACTAAAACCACAAATAACACGCCAGTCCATATTCTTACAAAGGGAAAATATTCAAACAGCTAACAATGATTCCAACAAGCAAGCTAAAAGGACTTCCTCTTCTTCTTTTTCTTCTTGGGGCCATAACGCGTCAAATCCATAGACATAGCTTGTGTCCGAAATCACTCACTCATTCCCTACTCCCTACATAGGGAAATAAATGTAGTGGACTATATAGTGAACTCAACAGAAAAATCTTTTGGTCACTTTCAGACACTACTCTTGGTGCCGGTATTTACATCATCGCTGTCGCACAATTAAAACGTACCACATTAATGCCGTCTCACACAATACACAATACTACTGCATTGTTGTTAAATTAGATTGAAATTTGATTTCGTATTTTGTTCTCTATTTAAGCTTATTTTCCCTTTCTACTCTCTTGGCTCTTTAGTAACAGCAAGTTACAGTGTAACCTACTGGAATATTTAATTATATTCTGTCAATTTTTGTTTCAATGAATGCAGGAAGCCATTTAAATTGCCTTTTTTTTAAGTGTGTAATAAAATAAACAATGGAATAAATATTCGGACACCACTACAAAATGGTGTGGTCACTATATAATGCACTATATAGTGGTTTGGGAGTGATTTCGGACACAACCATATACATACATATATACATGTATACCTAGCCAGCATGTACATGTGGGCCCCATATGGGTCACAAAGGGGCTGCATGGGTACCAAATGGGCATGGGCTTCAACTGAGCAAATTGTCTTAAGTATCAAATTGATTTAAGTAACATTAGTCCCATATAGGAAGCCCATGCGGGCTGACCATATGGGTCCCATAGGGGTTATGTGTAGGCAAAGTGGGCATGGGGTGGAAGTAGGCAAGTTATGTGGGCTCCATGTGGGTTACCTGACATGGGAAGCCCATGTGGGCCTTTTCAATGGGCCCCATAAGGGACATAAGTTGGCAGAGTGGGAATGGGGTGGAACCGGGTGACATTATCCGGGACCTACATTGTTTCAGTAACATGGGCCCCACATAGGAGACCTATTTGAGCTCACTGGCCTCAGGGATATGAGTAAGCTAAGTGGGAATGGGCCAGAAGTAGAATAGAGGTACAGAGCTAGCAGAGGCATGTGGTGCATGAACTTATGAAGAAAAGAGGTACTCCTCAATCTTAAAGTAGAATTATTCACAGAATTTTGGACCGATTTCCAAACGTATTGATTTGTTAAAAACATCAAACCTGTAGCTGATACAGGGTGATTAGATATTTTAAAAATGCTGGTTTTCACTTGCCTCAGCATTTCCCTGAAGCTGAACCTCATTCTAATGTTGTGAGTATTTGCAATATTTTTCAAACACATGAGAGCATCAGGCCCCATATTAAAACTTATTGCATACTCTCTGCCACTTACACACACTGAAATACACATGAGTGTAGCTGAATAACTGTTAATGTGTTACATTAACATACCTGACACCTTTTCAGCCTGTTGTTCTGCATGCAATTGTGCAGTTGAATAACTTTTCTTTCCAGATGAATGTCTGTTCTTGGACTCAGATTTTGTGAATTAAATTTCTAAATAAATGATAGTCCTGTGCGACTTTTTTCCCTCTTCATGAGGCAATTTTTTCTTTATATTTACCTGTGTAAAAGCATTAATTATAAAACACGCCTGTTGACTTCCTTCAACCATTGTCTTCCTGTCACATTTAGATTTGTCCAGATCACAGTTCATCACACTCTGTTGGAAAGTGTTCTTTGTTGCCACGTAAGTATTTGTAGTCTACTTCCTGCTTCTAAAGAGCGCAGATGCGTCTCCGCTTCCTCCTGCTGCTTACTGCTTAATTTGCTTTTAAATTATTCTATTTCTTTCCACAAGTAAATGGTAAATGGACTTGTACTTGTATAGCGCTTTTCTAGTCTAGCTGACCACTCAAAGCGCTTCAGTACATGCCGCATTCACCCCACTCACACAGCACGTCTTAAGATTCATAACTACGTGCTTTTCTAATCATTCATACACACATTCATACCCCCAATGATACACTGGGGGGGCAACGTGGGGTTCAGTGTCTTGCCCATGGACGCTTCGACATGAAGCCAGAGTCGAACCACCGACCTTCCGATTGGTGGGTGACTGCTCTTCCTCCTACAGCCGCCTTGTCTTGGATATAATTCTATTCTTTTTCTTTTAAGTGAACCAAGACTTTTTAAATCATTTTTAATAATTTTTTATTCTTTTTACAACTTATCTGACAAGCCAGCAACTCCGTGTGCGTGGCCTACACACAGCTGAAGCCTGATTTACGGTGTCCGGGCACCTAGCACTCAGCTAAAGCTAAATAGCCTGGAAAGGTGCTAACCGTTAGGCTAACTAGCAACAAGATGCCTCCCTTCTCCACAGATGACTACTACAGCCTCCTGCAGAAGATTGCAGTACTGGTAGGAGGTAAATGGACTATGTGGAAATTAAAACAACCTTGCCATTGATTCAAAACAGCGGAGATGAGCAAGCTAACACACAGCTAAGGAGCACAGATAACACAACCAAGAAAGTAGACTCTGTGCATTATTATAAATCAGCTAATAATAATCCTCCCTGGAACTGTCTCGGTGCAAAACCAAAGAGTAAATCATGTCTCCTGAAAGTGGGAGGATGAGAAACCGACTGGCCTTCACTCCCTATGAGACAGAGGAGCTCTTCTACCCCTGTACATGGGAGGAAACAGGACTGGACATCTGTGAATGGGAAGGTTAACAACAAACCTCCAAAACAACCGAGTGTGAAACTGCAGAACAGATTTGCTCCACTATCAAAGGACTCTGGATCTCTATTGGATGACCATCCATCCCAAAGCAGCAAGGCAAGGACTGAAAACCAGTTGGAAAGTAAAAGGCCACAGGGAAAGCTAAAGGCTGGGCCTCAAACTCTGATTGTGGGTGACTCTGCTGTAAATGATGTTCAAAGGATGTGCGGTAAGAACACTAAAGTCCTCTGCTTTCCTCGGGATATGGTTAACGATCTAAAGGAGAGAATTCTTGGAATTGCACATGAATATCCAACTGTGACAAACATCGTTCTACATACAGGGTCAAACGATGTGTCCAAGCAACAATCCGAGGTTCTGAAACGGGACTTCATTGGATTATTAAACACAGTGAGCTCGCTGAATGCAGCTGTATCAATCAGTGGACCTGTACCACCAGTCCGAGGAGGAGAGGAAAGATTCAGCAGGTTGCTGGCACTGAATAAATGGCTTTTATTGGCATGTGCTGACCACTCAGTGTATTTTTTTAATAATTTTAACATTTTTTGGGAACGCAGGCATCTTTTTAAGGCAAATGGATTTAATTTTAACAAGTCAGGGGTGAAACTGTTCACCTCCAACATATTTTATTTCCTACGTCATCCATCTGTGCTCGGGGCCAAGGCTGAGATAAACAAGGAGTTATCTCATAGAGAGGAACAAACAAATCCCAGCAGAAACCTTGAGGAGGAACTCCATCTGCCCCCACCCAAGAGGAACTTTGGAAAGGAGAGACATCAGAGGCAAGAAGAGAGGTCTTTATTTGCCCCCAACCCTCTCAACAGCACTAATGACCAGGACCAGGGACCAGGACCAGGACCTTCCCCAGCCCCCCAAACCCCTGACAGGTCATTGTGCTCCTCACCCTCCCTTTCTCCCTCCTCCTCCCCTCACCTGAAATTCACTGAGGAAATGATGGAACGGGTCAATGCTGGGCTTAGATCTACCCCCCAGCCCAATCCCTTTTTATCCCCCATAAACCCCCCACCAAAGCGGCCAAAGGTTCCCCGCCGAGCCCCGCCCCTACTAGAGCAGCCGAAGCGATGGAGCCCAGCCCAGATTTTTCTGAAGACCTCAGTGAACTGCTGTCTATGATCTGTGTTGATTTTGACTGTATAATTATTGTTGGTGATCTTAACATCCATATGGACAACCCTCAGGACAGAGGGACTAAAGATCTGAGTAACACTCTGGACAACTTTGGACTGACTCAGCATATAACAGAGCCCACGCACAATAGGGGGCACACTCTAGACTTAGTGATCTCTAAGGGTCTAAGCATTTCAAAGATTACTGTGTCTGATATGGGCTTGTCTGACCATTCCTGTGTTTTTTTTGAGAGTATGATCTCAGTGCACACAAATGTCTCAACAGCAGTGATCTCAAAACGGTGTATAACTGAAAACAGTAGTAAGATCTTTAACCAGGTCTTCTCTTTAACACCTGCCCTGTCCGGGGGTTCAGTCAGCGAGCTCGTCAGTAGCTTTAATACTAAAATGTTAAATGTTATGGATACTATTGCTCCCATTAAGGTGAAGGTTATCTCTGGAAGGAAGAAGTCTCCATGGCGAAATTCCACACTGGTGAAAAATGGGAAAAGAGAGTGTCGGAAAGCTGAGCGCAGATGGAGAAAAACAAATCTCCAGGTTCATTATGACATCTATAAAGAGAAACTTCCCTCTTATAATTTACAACTGAGGAATGCAAGGAAATACTACTTCTCTGACATCATCACCAAAAACAGTCATAATGCTCGGGCAAAGTCCAAAATATTAGACAAGCAGTTGGTACATCAGCAGCAGGTTCAGCATATGTACTGTGTCCACCGAAAACCGATTTAAACACCATGATACTATTTCAACCCATTAACAGTAAAGACCTGGAGGACATTGTGTCAATAGGTAACTTTACATCTGAGCAGACAAGAATCACATGTGGAGTTCCCCAAGGTTCCATCCTGGGACCTCTTCTGTTTAACATCTACATGCTCCCACTGGTTATAGATTATATAGATTATAAAAAACAACCAAATAAACTACCATAGCTATGCAGATGACACACAGATGTATATAACAATGTCACCAGGAGACAGGCCCTCGGTCTCCTCGAGGGCCTGTCTCCTGGGGACATTGGAAAATGGCCCTTGGAAAATGCATTGAGGAGATTAATGACTGGATGTGCCACAACTTCCTCCAGCTAAACAAAAACAAAACTGAGGTAATTGTCTTTGGAGCCAAAGATAAACGATTGAAAGTCACCACAGAGCTTCAATCTATAAATCTAAAAACTACCAACCAGGCCAGAAATCTGGGTGTAGTGATGGACTCAGACCTAAATTTGGACAAACACATTAAGGTAATAATAAAGTCAGCCTACTACCACCTTAAGAATATATCAAGGCTAAAAGATCTGATGTCTCAGCAGGACCTGGAAAAACTAGTCCATGCATTCATCTTTAGTAGGCTTGATTATTGTAACAGCATCTTTACAGGTCTGCCTAAAAAGTCAGTTAGACAACTGCAGCTCATCCAGAACTCAGCTGCTCGAGTCCTCACTAAGACCAAAAAAGTGGAGCACATCAGTCCAGCTCTGAAGTCTTTACACTGGCTGCCTGTCCATCAGAGGATAGACTTTAAAGTTCTGATGCTGGTCTATAAAGCTCTGAATGGTCAAGGACCAAAATACATCAGTGACCTCCTGACCCACTATGAACCTTCCAGACCCCTCAGGTCATCTGGATCCGGTTTTTTATCAGTTCCCAGAGTCAAAACCAGACATGGAGAAGCTGCATTCAGCTTCTATGCTCCACATGTCTGGAACAAACTCCCAGAAAGCCTCAGATCAGCTGAAACACTCAGTGTATTTAATTCCAGGTTGAAGACACATCTATTTTCAGCTACATTTGAATAAGCTTGAGTTTCAAAACGGAATCATGTTTTAACTATTGATTTTATCTTTCATATATATAATTTTTTCTGATTTTATCTATTGTTCTTATTTCCTTCTTTTGTTTAAATTTTAAATCATGCTTTTTATTTCTTCTGTTTTAATGTCTCTGTAAAGCACTTTGAATCACCTTGTTGTTGAATTGTGCTATACAAATAAACTTGCCTTGCCTTGCCTAGTATATTTTTGTTTAGTGGGCAGAATTTAATGACCCTTGCTCTGGAGGCTGTGGGCCAGGTAGTGCAGGATCAAGAAGTGCAGGTGGTGGATCAGGTAGTGCAGGATCAATAAGTGCAGGTGGTGGACCAAGTAGTGCAGGATCAAAAAGTGCAGGTGGTGGATCAGGTAGTGCAGGGTCAAGAAGTGCAGGTGGTGGATCAGGTAGTGCAGGATCAATAAGTGCAGGTGGTGGACCAAGTAGTGCAGGATCAAGAAGTGCAGGCGGTGGGCCAGGAAGTGCAGGATCAAGAAGTGCAGGCGGTGGATCAGGTAGTGCAGGATCAAGAAGTGCAGGTGGTGGATCAGGTAGTGCAGGATCAAGAAGTGCAGGTGGTGGATCAGGTAGTGCAGGATCAAGAAGTGCAGGTGGTGGATCAGGTCGTGCAGGATCAAGAAGTGCAGGTGGTGGACCAGGTAGTGCAGGATCAATAAGTGCAGGCGGTGGACCAGGTAGTGCAAGTGGTGGACCAAGAAATGCAGGCATTAGATCCGGATGTGCAGGTTGAGGAATATAAGGAGAACAATGTTGATGTAAATCTGCAGTTGGACTTTGACAGTGATGTTGATGACTTGTACATATGTAGTGACTATGATGAAGATCCTGCCTATGATTTTACTGAAGGGGAGTCCCACTCTGATGCGGAGGAAACTAGCTGAATGGGCAGCTAACTGTCCGGTGTCTCATTCTGCACTGTCAGAGTTACTGGATGTACCATACCCAAGGATCCCAGAAAGTCCCAGAACTTTCCTCAGTAAAGTGAAAGATTGTGAAGTCAAAGAGATGGGACAGGGAGGTTATTACCACTTTGGGCTTGCAAGTTCAATACTGTCAGAACTGAAGATGACAAATGAGCATGAACTGACAACAGACACATTGACTATTCTTGTGAATGTTGATGGGCTGCCTCTTTCAAGGAGCTCTTATATACAGCTGTGGCCTATTTTAGGTCAAATAGTCGAACTACCAAAAGCAAAAGTGTTTATCATAGGTGCACATGCAGGTCCCTGCAAACCTGAATCTGTGAATGACTACATACATGATTTTATTGAAAACTTAAAAGCCATCATAACAACTGGTGTAATGTTAAGTGGGAAACAGTACAATGTTGCACTTCCAGATGTTGTTATTTGTGACACTCCAGCAAGAGCTTTTTTAAAATGTATCGAAGGGTATGGTGGCTATAGTTTTTGTGAGAGTTGCACACAGTATGGCATTTATGTTGACAGTAGAGTTGTGTTTCCAGACATGGATTCCAGCCTGATGACAGACACTCAGTTTGAACAAATGTCTGATGAAGACCACCATCATTCTAAATCACCTCTCCAGGGGCTAGGCATTGGTGTGGTTTCTGCTTTTCCTCTGGACTACATGCATTTTGTTTGCTTGGGCTTTGTGCGCAAATTGATTGCTCTGTGGTTTAAGGGACCATTGCAATGCCGGGTTCTATCTTCTGTCCTTTCTGCCATCTCTGAACACTTGAAACTGTGTAGACAAAGCTTACCCCTGGAGCTTCTCTAGAAAGCCAAGATCTTTGTCCGAGTACAACCAGTGGAAGGCTACAGAGTTCAGGCAGTTATTATATACAGGGCCAGTTGTGCTTTTTCAAAGATTGCCAAATCAACAGTACAGAAACTTCCTGGTTTTGTCATGTGCTATGAGAATACTTCTATCGCCTCTGTGTGGAGAGTTCTGTGGTTTTGCCAGGAAATTGTTAAGAATCTTTGTTACCGTCTTTGCTAAGATATATGGGACTAAATTTCTGGCTAACAATACACACAGTCTTATACATTTAGCAGATGATGCTGAAAAATATGGCAGGTTTGCCAGCCCCACCGCACAACACTTAGCCAGCCCTACTGTCCAGCAGGTCGCCAGCCCCACTGCCCAGCAGATCACCAGCTCCAGTTGTGACGCCATGTTCTCAAAACTTCTTACAATTGTGGAAGATATGAAGGAGACCTTGAAGGTTCATGGCAAGATGCTAAATGACCTCCCGAAGAAGCAAGATGCATCAGTAAGGGAGGTTCCTGATGGAGTAGTCTTCCTGCTGCAAAGTCAAGAAGATGTTGAGGCTCTCGAGGAGAAACTGGGGGACCACAGACTAATGTCTGTTGTTGTAAGTCTTTTTATTTTTTTATTTTTTCAAAGCTAATTGTCTTGGCAGTTAATGTAATGTATTTCCTCCTTTTGGCTCTCATCCCTAGGTTGCCATGGTGTCAGATATACAAGTGTCCACGATGCAACAAGGCGAATGATAAAATGCATTCTGTCCAATGAGCTGGCATTGGACTTTAATATGTTTGGTCGTCACGGGAAAAAGCTTTAAAGACTTGCGTCTTTTCAATGTTGTTTATGCTTTTATGAAGTAAACATTCCATCTACAGGGATTAAAGCTCAGGCCTTTTAATGGGAAAAAATGTGCGTCATTTTATTATTTGTACACACCTCACGAAGCTATTATATATTAATTATGATTATGAAGGAGTATATAATAAAATGTTTTACTACATTCAAGTGCTTCATAAATATTTCCTTGTGCTAAAAATCCATAATAATTATCCTTCATACTTTTGCCAATATGGCCCTGAAGTTGGCCATAGTTAAATTCTAAATGTCTATGTTTATGTATTTGGCAGATGCTTTTATCCAAAGCAACTAACAGGTAGGCAGATAGGGTAAGGGGGTCTTGCCAAAGGACCCCTACTGGAGATAGTACCTTTCATGCAGGGGATTTGAACCCAGGTCTCCCACACAGAAGGTGGCAATCACACCACTACACTATCGAGTGTGAAATTTGTTTTACAGAGGCTGTTAAGAAGAGCACCTTCACTGCAAAGGAAGCACACAGCAGGAAGCAGTTCACTGGGGCAAGAGACAAGGGAGGACTAAGGGCATCCAGACAGCAAGTGCCAAATTAAACTGGAATATGTGCAGAATTCTTTATATGTATATATATATATATGTTATTACATTTCTTGCCAATGTTAGCTTAAAAGTTCACAAAATGTTGCATTTTCTTTTTTTCTATTAATCAGTCTAATTTTTGTACTATTAAAATGTTTGACAGAAAACATTCATGAATAAAAAGTTGAAATCGTAGAATGTGTCAATTTTATAAAATTAGATTCAGACTGGTTGATCATTTATTTGAGCTCTAGGTTGGATGTTTACTGTACTCAATTTGTTTTTTTTAAGTAACTAATTGGATTACTTTGTAATGCATAAGTACAATTAAAACTACAAGCTTTAAATTATGGAGCTATTATATGTTATATGAAAAACAAAGTAACCCTAACCCCAGCTGGGGCCTACCTAAGACCTAGTGTAATCCCACTTTAAACCCACATGGGCAATAGGCTTGGGGCCAACATAGAACCCGAAGACAATCCCATATGGGTGAGATCTGAGAATCCCATATGGGGCCCATTATTCAGCCCACTTTATACCCGCATAAAAATGTTGGCTGGGATATATGTCTATGGTCAAAAGCCATCAATGAGATTGCACCACACAGGCAGTTAGATACACAGAGGATCCGGTAGATTTCAAAATAAAACAAAGCGGACAAATGTAACTCAAGTTTAATAACATTAAGTAACAAATAACATTTGTTTCTCCCGCTGCCACGGAATAATGTTTTGATCAGCAAATCAACCTCAGACGCAATGCATGTAGTGGGCAAGGGTTTGATCCATCAGACAGAGTGAAATTACAAGGGAGTCCTATGTGGATTGTGGAGCCACAGCTATGCAAGGCGATAGCAGCGTCCATAGCAACCAAAACGTTTCAGTTTCACATTGCTTCACGAGCAAGCGAGTGATTATGTACATACACTGAGTGAATATTATGAAAATGAAATAAACATTTTTATGCAGAAACTAACTCAAAATATTGTTTTTTTTCACTGAAAATAAGAGAAATGTCCGCCACGTTTTTTATTTGTAACAGTCATACAATTCAAGGGCCATTATTGTAACCCTTTTACGTTATTGCACTTTGGACCAACATAGCCAGGGTATGTTTTCATATGAGACTGGGTTGCCATGAGCGTATGCTTTACATCACTGACTACACCCTACTCGCTCCGAAAGTGTATCTACAATTCTAGTTTAAGCTCATGGACTTATTCCCGGCCAGGGCTGAGCGACTAGTCATTGACAATTACCACCAATATACAGTAAACTCACAATACAGCACAGCTTCCTCCACAGCCACATGATTCACAGACACATCTCACAAGCTGCTGTTTGCCCAATTATTGTCTTAATTCAAACACTCAGCGCTTCTATGCTCAACATCCATCCATCCATCCATCATCTACCGCTTCTCCGGGAATTGGGTCGTGGGTGCAGCAGCTTGAGCAGAGAAACCAAGACGTTCCTGTCCCCGGCCACTTCTTCCAGCTCTCCAGCTCTTCCGGGGGGAGCCGAGGCGTTCCCAGGCCAGCTGAGACACATAGTCTCTCCAACGTGTCCTGGGTCTTCCCCTGGGCCTCCTCCCAGTGGGACGTGCCCGGAACACCTCACCAGGGAGGTGTCCAGGAGGCATTCTAATCATATGCCCAAGCCATCTCATCTGGCTCCTCTCGATGCGGAGGAGCAGCGGCTCTACTCCGAGCCACTCCCAGATGACCGAGCTTCTCACCCTATCTCTAAGGGAGAGCCCAGACACCCTGCAGAGGAAGTCCATTTCGGCCCCTTGTATTCGCGATCTCGTTCTTTCGGTCACTACCCACAGCTCGTGACCATAAGTGAGGGTAGGAACGTAGATTGACTGGTAAATCAAGAGCTTCGCCTTCCGGCTCAGCTCCTTCTTCACAACGACGGGTCAGTGCAGAGCCCGCAACACTGCAGATGGCGCACCGATCCGCCTGTCAATCTCCCACTTCATTTGTCCCTCACTTGTGAACAAGACCCCGACATACTTGAACTTCTCCACTGACACGGAGACGGCATTCCACCTTTTTCCGGCTGAGGACCGGAGCACCGCCCACTGAACTCCCTGAGGAACACGGTCAAAAACCTTCTCCAAGTCCACGAAACACATAGATCGGTTGGACGAACTCCGATGCACCCTCCACGACCCTGCTGAGGGTGTAGAGCTGGTCCGCTGTTCCACGGCCGAGACTAAAAAAACACACTGCACCTCTTGAATCCGAGATTTGACTATCTGACGGATCCTCCTCTCCAGTACCCGCAAATAGGCCTTACCAGGGAGGCTGAGGAGTGTGATCCCCCTGTAGTTAGTAGAGGGGGACCACTATTCTGATCTGCCAGTCCAGATGCACTGTCCCCGATGTCCACGTAATGCTGCAGAGGCAAGTCAACCAAAACAGCCCTACAACATCCAGAGCCCTGAGAAACTCAGGACGGACCTCATCCACCCCTGGGGCCTTGCCACCGAGGAGCTTTTTGACCACCTTGGCAACCTGAGCCCTAGAAATGGGACTCTCTGACTCTGCATCCTCTGAAGGCGTGTCGGTAAGATTGAAGTCTTTTCGAGGCCGTCCGGAAGTCGTTCTCCATGGCCTCACCGAACTCCTCCCAGACCCAAGGTTTCGCCTCAGCAACCACCGAGGCTGCGCTCCGCCTGGCCTGTCGGTACCCATCAGCTGCTTCTAGAGTCCCACTGGCCAAAAAGGCCCAATAGGACTCCTTCTTCACCTTGATGGCCTCCCTCACTGCTCGTGTACACCAGTGGGTTCGGGGGTTGCTCAATGTCCCCCACCTCCCCCAGGACATGGTTGAAGTTCTGCCGTAGGTGGGAGTTAAAGCTCCTTCTGACAGGGGATTCCGCCAAACATTTGAAGTGTCCACTTCTGCTAAAAACTGAAGTTCAATTCAATTCAATTTCATTTATATAGCACCAAATTACAACAATTGTCATCTCAGGGCACTTAATAATATAGTCCAATTCAAGCCAATTGGAATTCAGTTTTAATCTTAAAAGTGGAAAGGGTGTTGGCTTCCCGGACATTCATTGGCAGCTTGTTCCACAAGAGAGGGGCCTGATAACTGAAGGCTCTGCCTCCCATTCTACTTTTAGAAACTCTGGGAACAACAAGTAAACCTGCAGTTTGGGAGCAAAGTGCTCTGTTAGGAAAATATCTTACAATGAGATCTTTAAGATATGATGGAGCTCGGTCATTAAGAGCTTTATAAGTGAGGAGAAGAATCTTAAATTCTATTCTGAATTTAACAGGGAGCGAGTGAAGAGAAGCTAAAACTGGAGAAACATGATCTCTCCTGTTAGTTCTCATCAGAACTCTGGCTGCAGCATTTTGGATCAGCTCGAGGCTTTTCACAGAATATGTGGGACAGCCCAATAATATAGAATTACATCTCTGCTACTGCTCTTCTGTGAATAGCATCTGCCCATTCATCATGTAGATCTACAAACTTGCTGTGAGCTTTGTGCTCTCCTGGACTGTCATGTTCTTATTAATATATCCAGCAGCAACCCTGATAAAATACCTGAGTGCGGAGCTCCTTCAACTTCGGATCCACCAGTCCGCTCCTCCACTGGTACTGCAGTATTTCCCGGACATCGCTCACCGTCCCCGTCGGAGGTACATCCACCGTGGTGCTAGACAAAGCTACCACACTGATGACTCCAATGCCATAAACTCCATCTGGTCCTCATCTCGCCGCCACCCTCTGAGAAACGCCCGCAGGGTGGTTAACCATGGCGTTAACCATGGCGTTAACCGTGGCGCGCTAGTTAGCCTTGTCAGGTCGGCTAACGCTAGCTCCTCCAACCAACACTGCGCCACCAAATTTGGATTAGTCAACATGCGTTCCCTTTCTGGCAATGGACAAGTACTGCAAGACCTCCTCCTTGACTGCAAATATGACTTTCTTTGTCTAACAGAGACATGGCAACAACCTAATGACTTTTCTCACTTGAACGAGTCTAGTCCACCTGGGTTTGTTTACGTCAGCCAGCCCCATCTCACCGGCAGAGGGGGAGGTCTTGCGATAATTCACTGCAAGACTTGGAAGGTCTCCTCTGTCACTGTACCTGTGTTTCGGTCGTTTGAATCCATGGCTCTACAACTGAATGGTCCTATTCCAACTATTTTAGTTAATGTTTACCATCCTCCTAAAGCCAATAAGGATTTCATTGATGATTTCACTACATTTCTCACCCACATCTGTTCCCTCTCATCCAGTATAATCCTATTGGGTGATTTCAACATTCACATGGACAACACCAATCATACTCTCACCAAGGACTTCACTTCTTGCCTGGACAGTTTTGCTCTCCAACAACACATGGGTTTCCCCACCCACTCTAAAGGACATGTTTTGGACTTAGTATGTTGCTCAGGTGTCACTCCCTTCAATTGTTCTGCAGTCCATCTTCCCATTTCTGATCATGTGCTAGTTTAATTTAATTTGAGTCTCTCACTATTCAAAATCAAACAGTCACGTGTTATGTCATTCCGCAACATAAAAAATATTAATTTAGCAGACCTCACAAAGGGCATCGACAATTTCCCCATCATCAATCATCTATGCATCCTGGATCAGCTGGTCTCTATTTACAGTGATGGTCTCCAAACTCTACTGAATTCACTTGCTCCCCTCAAAACCCGGACTATCTAATTTTCTCACTCTGCCCCTTGGTTCACCCCTCACCTGCGTCAGCTGAAGGCCAAAGGACGTCAGCTGGAGCAGCTTTCCAGGAAAGCCGGAGTCACTGTTCACAAGCAGATGTGTCATGATCACATTCTCCACTATAAAAATGCCCTCTCGGCAGCCAAATCAGAATACTTCGCTGAATTAATCACTGCTGGCGCTGGGAACACCCGGGCCCTGTTCTCAGTACTCAACAGCACACTATGTCCCCCAGATTCCCTTCCCCCTTACTTTTACTCCACTGACCACTGCAACTCCCCTGTCTTTCTTCAACTCTAAAATAACCACTATCCACCAGCAACTGACCCCCATCACGTCCCGTTCTCCATCTCCACTAGTTCTCCATGCTCCCCTTACTGCACCTCTCTCATGCTTCCAACTCCTGTCTGCCGCCGATTTATCAGAAGTCATCCGGAAATCCAAACCATCAACCTGCGAACGTGACCTCCTGCCATCGTCCCTGGTTATAGCCTCCTTTCCATCTCTGCTGCCTTTGATAACTGCCATTATCCATTCCTCCCTGACCACTGGTTCTGTCCCACCATCTTTTAAATCTGCTGCAGTGACACCAATATTAAAAAAACCTGGTTCCGACCCCAGCAACTACAATAACCTTCATCCCATCTCCAACCTGCCATTTCTCTCAAAAATATTGAAAAAGGCAGTCGCATCACAGGTTCATGCTCATCTCTCCACCAATAACCTCTATGACCAATTCCAATCCGGCTTTTGCTCCTGCCACAGCACAGAAACAGCCCTACTTAAAATTAGAAACAACCTCCTAATGGCAGCTGACTCCGGACTATTATCCATCCTCATCCTTCTTGACCTGAACGTGGCCTTCGATACCATCTCATACTCCATTCTCCCTGACAGATTGGCTTCAATTGGCATAACTGACACACCCCTAGGCTGGTTCCACTCATATCTCTCTGGCCGTACTCAGTTCATCCATTTGAAATCATTCACATCCCACCCACCCCCCCTCTCCTCCGGTGTTCCCCAGGGCTCTGTCCTGGACCCTCTCCTATTTATTTTTTATCTCCTCCCACTTGGACTGATATTCCGCAAATATAAAATCCTTTTCCACTACGTTTCTTTCAAACCCACTTCCACCTTCCCACCCTCCTCCCTCTGTGCCTGCTTACCGGAAATCAAAGCCTGGTTCTCCTCAAATTTCCTCAAACTCAACAGTAACAAAACTGAAGTCCTTAAACTAGTCCTTATTGGCACAAAGTCCACCCTCTCCAAACATCCCAGCTTCACCCTCTACATCGACAATTACTCTGTTTCCCCTGCCCCACAGGCTAAGAGTCTGGGTGTCATCCTCGACAGCACCCTATCTTTCCACACCCATATCAACAACACCATCCGGTCCGCCTACTTCCACCTCCAGAACATCAACCGCCTCCGCTCTTCACTCACTCCCAACAGCGCAGCTATCCTGGTTCACTCTCTGGTCACAAGCTCCTCCATAAACTCCAGCTGGTCCAGAATGCTGCTGCCCAGATCATCACCAAAACACCATCCATCAGTCACATCACCCCCGTTCTACGCCAACTCCACTGGCTTCCCATCAAACACCGTATCAACTTTTCCTCCTCTTGACGTTTCAGGCCATCCATAACCTCGCCCCCCCATACCTCTCTGCCCTCCTATGATTTTTTTTATTGTTGTACGGCGACCTTGACTTCTATGAAAGGCTCCTAACAAATAAAATGTATTATTATTATCATTATTATCTCTCCTCCCTCTGCTCTCTTTGGGCTCCATGTACATATAACATTACTGTTGTTATTAACTTGTGTTTCTCTTTCTCAGCAGGTATCCTTGGCCTGTTGTTATGGTGTTTGTATTTTTTTCTTTCCACAGTCACTTTGTGCATGCTCAGGACGGGAGATTGGATCGAAGAAAAGTTATGATGCAATCTGTTAGTTTCCCGAGCTTGGCAACTTTTTTTTAAAATGGGCTCTGTATAAATTGGACTAATTTGGAATTTAATTGATAGGATTTGATTGTATCATGATTGTATTACAATTAATTGGATTCTAATTGGCTTGAATTGGACTGTATATTTTAAATGCTCTTAGATGACATTTTGTTGTGAATTGATGCTAGATAAATAAAAACTGAATAAAAATCTTACTCAACGAGTAGTGCCACAAATGATGTTGGTTGTTCCGCTGTGTATGCATTTTGAAGCAAGAACAAACAAACAGGAATGTTGTAAAATAGAAACATACACGTCATAGAAAGATGGCAAAACATCAGAAATTGAAACCAGTATACCTTAAAGTCAGTACCTCTACAGAAGGGGTCTCAAACTCAATTTACCTGGGGGCCGCTGGAGGTAGAGTCTGAGTAAGGCTGGGCCGCATCAAGTATTCCAAAAAAAGTGTAACTGATCCAATCTTCTTAATTTTTTATTTATAACATTCAGAATTTAGAACATGAATGGTTCTTCAGATCATAGGCTTCTCTAACCTACTCCAAGCTACCAGAGAGCTGGCAGCACTTCCTCTCACACAGCTGAGGCCCATTTGGCTTGAGGGAGGAAGCAGTTGGGACCCTGGCTTGAAGATGCTCATTGGTAAGTCTGGACCTGTACTTTGACTTATAAAAGTTCATGGTGGAGAAGAACTTTTCACATAGATATGTGCACTCAAAAAATTGAACATCCTGGAAAGCTCAGGGAAGGTGGGGGGCAATTCTCTCAAAAATTGTCCAAGTTTGTCTTTGAGTTCAGAATTGCACTACAGGTCAATCAGCTCCATTTGAAGCACAAGAGGGTTATCTTGCACATCGAAGGAGAAGGGGTCAGCAAAAATTTGAAAAGTGGCTTTGTGTGTCTTTGTCACGATTTAGGTTTTCTTCATGTCTTTTCTTTTCATTTCCTGTTTTATTTCAAAATTCACTAACTTTCCCCTCTTGTTTCAGGTATCTTGCCCTTCTTCCCGTGTCAAGCGTCTCATTGTCTTCCATGATTCCCAAAGTGTTTCCACCTGTTCCCCTTGGTCCCTCATGTGTTCAAATAGTCTGTGTCTCCCTGTGTCCTGAGCCAGTATGTTGTCTTTGCTTGTGAGCTTCATGATTTCCCTCTTGTCCATAGATTTCACAGCAATCACAGCCACAGTTTCCACGAGCCTGCAATGAGCAATCATCCTGTAGAGCTATCTTGCTTTGTAATTTATTCCTAGCCATAGTTTATTTATTTAACAACGGTTTCATAGCCTTGCTTTGTTCCTCCCGTTTAGAGTGATTTTGATTTGTACCTTTCATAGATACCTCCGTTAGAGGAGCGTTGCGTTCATTGTTTAAGTTTCATAGCCAGTTTTGTTCCTTCGTTTTGGAGTGTTTTATGTTTTGTTCTTGAAAGATTTTGTGCTGCCGTTAAAGGCGAGTTTTAAGTTTACAGTTAAAGTTTCATAGTGCCTCAATTTATGAGAGAGCGTCTTTTGTTTGAACCCGCCTCAATAGGAGAGCGTGAGTTTATTTGGTTATTGTTTCATAGCGTTTCTGTTTTCCTCCTGGAGTGGAGAGTTTTTGTTTGTTAATTTTCATAGTCACACTCGTCCCAGACATAATTACTGAGGAGAGAGCTCAGGACTTTTACAGCCTTTTCCTTTGTTCTGCTGGAGATCCTCAACCTGCCTTATCTGCTGTGTTTGATTTAATAAACATCTTTGCTTGTGAACTGACCCTGCGTCTGTGTCCTGAGTCTGAGGCCTTGACAGTCTTGACGTCTTGCAAATCTGTGATCAACCATACACTTTTACAGCGCTTTGGTCAGCCTTAAGGCTGGATTTCCATTGTGATATACAGTATTTACATGTTTTTATCCCAATACCTGAGTATTTGGGATTTTTATTTAAATTTATTTTATTATGCTCTTTCTATATATTCTGAGAGGGATTTGAAAACTTTATCATTGTTCATAGTTTTTTTGAGCACTTTGTTTTTCTTATCATTGTTAAATTTCTCATATTATATCATTTATCAAATATATGCGGTAAGATGAACTTTTAGCATTGTTTTATAATCAGTATAGTATTCAAGTGTTAGGGTAATGTAGGGGTGCATGCGTGCACCCTAAGGTATGTGTATTTTAATTGTGGGTCGGTCATTTGTTTGTAGGACTGAACCTTGACTGTTTTAAGTACAGAGGTATGCAAGATATCAGCATTTTAACCTCACATGATTATGTCCTACAAACTTTCAGCGCTTTCTTTGTTTGTTTTTTTTAGGCACAGCATTGACTGTCATTTTAGTTTCGTATTTTAGAATTTTAACATTCTGTCTTCTTCTGTGTCTTGTGTTGCGGCTGGTGGAGTCCTCCATTCACCGGTGTGGTTGCGATGCTGGGAGTTCACTTTAGAGGGTGATATGGTTTGTGGTTGCACATTGAATTAATGTGGTGTCTTTAATTGAAGTGTGTTGGGTTTGTATTTCTTTTTGATATTTAGTATACTCCCAGTGTCCCAGTGAGTGGTTTGTCTCCCAGCCGTGATAGTACTGTCTGTCCTCTTGTTTTCAGTGACTGCTTTTTAGACTTTTACTCATTGTACAATAAATGGCAGATGATTGACCCACACTGACCGTTGTGGCCTCCTTAATTGAAGCCCCCGTGTGTTCTCAAGGTTACACTAAGTCCTCTGTATCTTGCACTGGGTGACAGGATGTATTTTCCCTCCACTTGGTGTCACTCTGGAATTGCGTTGCTAATTTGCGTTGACTAATTTGTCAACAAGCACATCCGGAAGCTGTCATGAGTCTGAGCTATGGTAGCCCATAAGAGATTTTATTTAAAAAAAAAAAAAAATTATATACAAAAGTCTCAACGCGACAACTCGCACAACGACTCAGCAAGCGGGTGCGTGTGAGGAAAAACGCATGGGCTGCACTATCACTAAACTTTCTCAAGTAGGGTGCCACAAAATATTGTCCCGCGAGCTGCAATTGGCTGAGTTTGAGACCCATGCTCTACAGTAAATGCACAGGTGTATTTTTTTAATTTTTGAGACTTTCCTCATTCCATAAATCAAAAGTGAGTTTAGTGATGATAACGCCATTGTTAGGATCCCACAGAACAAAGAGTGAAACTATTCTTCAGTAAAGACGCATGAAGTCAGTCACATGGCCAGCAAACAATCTGGATTTCAGTCTGAACAAAAAATCTGTGAAAATGGGAGAAAAAAAAAGGTCCATGACAACAAGCTGATCTGTCAAAGTGCCATTTGAAAAATTCAGTTCCTGATTGATAAAGCCTTTTTTGAGTGAAGATGACTCAAGAAATCAAAGTTATGCAAGCCAAAAGAGCTGAAACATAATACTAACAGTGTTGCTTTGTTTTTTTCTCCTCCCCATGGTTCCAAAAATTTTCCCTCAAGTTTAAGATTGTTTCCCCCTGTACGACACCTGTGAAAAGATTTGCATTAACAAATGACATTTTTAACATGACAAACTTCATAGATTTATGAAGGTTTATTTTTAGGTAAAAAGTTATATTTTTAAGGTTTTGATGTAGAATCCAGCATAAACAGCATATGAGTTATAAACAGCATAAAGGTGGTCAAGGAAACTGTTTTAAAATGGAAGTTTATTTAAAAAAAAAAAAACTAATAAATCCTCTTTCAGATTACTTCCCATGTTTTAAGCTCTGCATGATAATTTATGGGCAAATCTTTATCAGAGAAATATACATATATATATAATTTTAGGCCTGCTATGAAACCTCTAGAAAAATAAATATGAAGATATTCATGCAGGTATAAGAAAATAATGCTCCACAGACAAAAGTTAAATGAATGTGAAGTAGAATATATATTTTAATTTATAAATGCTGGCATAATCACATTGACCTTATATTATGGATATTATGAACATAATGTTTAGTAAATTAAATTACTAACAAGTCAACATCAATCATTTTCCTATTCAGTTTATTCATATAATGCTTTTTCACAGTTCAATTCCAAGGCTAGTCCGAGGTTAATATTTGCTAATTACCACTAGATTGAAAATTACTGCTGAGATTGCTGGAAATATCATCTGTTATGCAGTGATACAGTCCATCCATCTATCCATTCATTTTTTTCTGCTTATTTGAGGTCGGGTCACAGTAGTAACAGGTCCAGGAGGGAAACCCAGACATTCTTCTACCCAGCAACACTCACCAGCTCATTCTTGGGGAACCCTAGACATTTCCAGGCCAGATGGGATTTATAATCCCTCCAGCATGTTCCAGGTCTACCTCTATAATGTAATAGTTCTGTTAAATTTTCTGACAGCAACATATCTTATCAAGCATATCAAGTATGAAGTGGTTGTGTGAAACATAGTGGTGGGTGGAAGCAGTTGTAAATCACTTTTCTACTTCTGTAGGCTTATTGAACCTATTGTTTAGGTAGTTAGGGTTTAATTGCATTACAGTAACGGTTGAATCATTTTCAAATCAAGAAGAAGAGAGAAGAGGCTGTTTCATCACACTAACCATTAGTCTTTTTAGTTACATTCTATCTTATTTTTTTGCTTAAAGAATTTCTTGCAAAGTGAAAGTTTGGAACACAAAATGCCCATGTATGGGAGCAGTTGACAGTGTGATACAAGATCAGTCAGAGAACAGAAGTTTCAACTGCTAAAACAATTTCCTCTTGTTCATTTATCTACCCTGTAGATATTCAATAAAAAACAACTCAGAGCTGCTGTTAATTATTGTAGATAAAATCATGGTGGAGCAACATTTGAACAGCACTGTTATTAGTTAATTCAATATTGCCACCTATTGGAGAGCTCTGAACCCTATTTGTTAGGGTGACCAAACAGGCCTTGAAGTTCTATCATGCTGAGTTATGTTTGTTATAAAAATTACATTGTATGACTTAATCTAGTGCTATTACTACAGTGTAGCATAATGTTAATATTTCAAAAAGTAACAGCAATAATTCCATAGTAGTTTGTGTACCTCATCTTTATTACTTAAGCTATTAGCTAGTGCTAAACAAATACATATATCATTTTAAATTATTTCTCATTTGCTTACATTTCCCTCGTCTGAAGTTCATGCACTGAGAGTTATAACTAATCCATTTTTGTGGTTAATTTTATTTGCAAGTCCAGGGTTGAGCTGAACCAAGTTGTTAAAACAGCCGATGAAAAGTGGTTACTGCACATTTCCTGCGAGAGCTCTGTCACTCCGAGTCCAGTGCTGCAATGTACCTTACATGTGACCACTAATAAATACTGTTTAATAAAAGATTTCTCCAGCTTGTTCTTGGGCTTCCAATGAAAGAATCGGGCTAACAGCTGGCTTCATCGGACGATCAGGGTAGATGCAAGCGGGCAGGGCTCAAAGGCTGAGACTTTGCAGAGGACAGAAGAACCACACGAGTAATGTGAGTTCACAATGGAAATCTGAATGGCTCGTTGTGTGAGATATGTTCAAACCTTGGAGCTTAAAACAAAGTGCCAGGGTTATATGTATGCTCTCAAAAAAAGTGATTTTTCCATTATATGTCCTCCTAAAGGATAATGAAATTAAGTTGTGTGGTATAAATCATTGGCAGTGGCTGGCTTTTAGAATAAGAAAACAAAACAAAATGATTTCTGTCTGAGTTCTTATTCAACTTTGTCAATTTTATTGTAAGCAGCAGGAACAACATACAAACAATAAATTAGAACTTTGGCAGGTATGTTGTATTTTGGTAACACTTTTTTAAATAAATAACCAACTTGAGTTAAACCAACTCACTTGTGTCACAGTAGATGTTTTTTGAACTGTGACAAACTAGATCTTACCCACCTGATAACCTCCCCTTCTGGATGAAGATCCATCCTCTTCACCAACCTGAGTTTAGAGATGAAGCAGCACCGCTCTGTTGCTGCAGCAGCAACAGGAGACAAGTTCTTCTCCACATCCGCACCTGCACCTTCGAGATAAACTTTCCAATATCTTCAACACAACTAAGCAACCACAAGAACAATTATCTTTTGAGCTAACGTGCCATATTATTATTATTACCGGGTGTTTAAGACAAGACTGCAATAGAGCTCTCATCAACATGTTATCGGAATTAAAGGAACTGCATTAGGCTGGTTTAAGCCATATTTATCTGATAGATTCCAGTTTGTTCTTGTAAATGAAGAATCTTCCTCACACACCAGAGTAAGTCATGGAGTTCCTCAGGGTTCTGTGTTTGAACCAATTCTTTTCCTTCTATATTTCCTTCGATTAGACAGCATGGCATACATTTCTATTGCTATGCTGATGATACTCAGCTGTACTTATCTGTTGGTTTTGAATTTTCTGCTGTTGTTGCCTTCGGAGTGCTTCAAAGAGAACCTGTCTAGCTGTATTCCTTCTGTAGATGGCATTTCCTTGGCTTTTAGTGCAACAGTATAGAACCTTAGAGATATGAGGTATGTTTTACCAGAATTTATCATTTGACTCGCACACTGGCATGTGCATACATTTGTTTTACAGATGAAACCAATCAGTTGATTGGACTACCAGCATGTCTTAAAGACATAAAGACCTGGATGACTCAAGAACTTTCTGCTTCTAAATTCAGACAAAACTGAAGTTGTTCTCTTTGGATCTGAGCACTTCAGGGAGAAATTGTCTAGTTATATAGTTACTCTAGATGGTATTTCCTTGGCTTCTAGTTCTACAGTGAGGAACGTTGGACTTATTTTTTTATCAGAATTGATCATTTGACGCACATATAAAACAGGTTTCTAGGACTGCCTTCGAAAAATTGTTAAAATCAGGAACATCCTGTCTCAGGGTGATGCAGAGAAACTAGTCTATGCATTTGTTACTTCAAGACTGGACTGCTGTAATTCTATATTATTGGGCTGTCCCACATATTCTCTGAAAAGCCTCCAGCTGATCCAAAATGCTGCAGCCACAGTTCTGATGAGAACTAACACTAGAGATCATATTTCTCCAGTTTTAGCTTCTCTTCATTGGCTCCCTGTTAAATTCAGAATATAATTTAAGATTCTTCTCCTCACATATAAAGCTCTTAATGACCAAGTTCCATCATATCTTAAAGATCTCATTGTAAGATATTTTCCCAACAGAGCACTTTGCTCTCAGACTGCAGGATTACTTGTTGTTCCCAGAGTTTCTAAAAGTAGAATGGGAGGCAGAGCCTTCAGTTATCAGGCCCCTCTCTGTGGAACCAGCTGCCAGTTTGGGTTCAGGAAGCAGACACCCTCTCTATCTTTAAGATGAGGCTTGAACTTTCCTTTTTGACAAAGCTTATAGATAGGGATGGTCCATGGGAACCTAATACATCCCATAATTATGCTGCTATAGGCCTAGACTGCAGGGGGACTTCCCATGATGCACTCTCCTCACTCTGCTCTCTTGACTTTCCATGTGCATATGACATCATTGTTGTCATTAACTTGTGTTTCTCTTTCTCAGCAGGTATCCTTTGAATGGTGTTATGGTGTTTGGTGTCCTCTCTTTTATGTCTTCCCAAACTAGGTGGATGGCCACCCTTCCTGGTTCTGGTTCTGCCAGAGGTTTCTTCCTGTTTAAAAGGAGTTTTATCTTTCCACAGTCGCCTCATGCATGCTCAGGACAGGAGATTGGACTGAAGAGAAGTTTCAGTGCAATGGTTTGTTTTTTATAATTGTATGAATTTGACTAATTTGGACTGCATTGTTTCTTTGAGGTGCCCTGAGATGACATTTGTTGTGATTTGGCGCTATATAAATAAAACTGACTTGAACTGAATTGTGATCCGGGGCTGTTCAGAAAACATTCAGGGCTGTAGTGCCAGACACCTAGTTCTCAGGATGCCTTACAACACATCACTACATGAATTTGATAATTAACACTGATCAGTCTAAACCTAAGGATTGACATTGTCAATAAACATTAAGTCATATTTGAGGACTAAACAATGCAAGAAGGGGCCAACAATTATATGAATTAAAAGCTGAGAAAGTTTCAGAGCTGCAGAGACAATGTTACTTACTGTAGAAACTCACATACACTCAACCCTGCCTGAGAGCAGCCAGTCAAATTTAACAAGTCAGATATACAGTTTAGCAGCGCAATACTCCGACAAATGATATCAGAGAAATGAACAGTTGTTTACGGTGGATATTTTTTCTCCCTGATTGTTCTGAAAACCTTAATCATGCTTCATAGTGCTTCTTTTTCTGTTTACATGTGCTGTCAGCCCCTATTTTTACAATACATGTGTTATGTGAGGACTGGGGGATAGCATCAACTGAGTCTTACGCTCAGTGACAACCCTAAACCTGTGCATTCATCCAATGTGTTTAAATGGGTGAGTATGGCTTATAGTAAAAAGCACTTTGAACATTTAACAGGCCAAGAAAAGTGATATGAAATTATTAACAGTTAAATCATCTGATGCTGTGTGCTGCAGGTAAGGCGCATTGTATCACTTCCTGTTCACTTTGCTTGTGCTCTGTGGAATTGCCAGCTCCTCTTGACCATCTGAATATCATTAAATTTCTACCTATCGTTATACATTTTGTACCGCTCTTGGGCTCTGCTCTACTACTTATTTTCTTGGAACCTTGTTGTTTTTACATGTGCTTGTCTTTCCTCTGTGTCTCTAAGGTTTGCTAGCTTAGCTACAGACTCTCTCTCACTTTATCTAGCTCTGTGTGTCAGACATTTAATTGCTCCTTTGCCTCATTTAGTGATAATGGCACATACAACAAACATGGCACTTGTCTCTTTGGAAACAAGACTCTCTGAACTAGAAGCTTGTCTTAGCACCATTAAAACAATGGTTAACAACAACGAGTCAGGCCATGTTTTTCAGAGCAAAGCTACATAGTTTAGCTAATCTCATTACCATCCTCCAGCAGGCCTTTGCAACTTGGACATCCAGGCCATGTGGTCCAGAGGAGGCATATCCCTATACTCAAGCTCATGGTTCACCATCAAGTGGTCTGCATTTCTGGTTGATTTTCCCCACTAAGCGACCTAGCTGTATGTCATCTATCTACAGCTGCCTGTCAAGCTGTCCAGCAAACAATGGGGGCTACATAGATAACTGGCAAACCTTTTGGGGAAGATCTGGTCTAATTAGGGGTGATGGCATCTATCCCACTTTAGGCAGCTCTCATATAGAAAAATATGGATGAATTTATCAGCCAACCAAAACAATGACAACCCACCCTAAACCATGGGATCAGGACCAGGACAAGTTCTAGTCTTGCATGATTTTCTGTATCTTCCTACCCGATGTCACATTCCTAAAGCCATATAACTGTGTCTGCTCCCAATCACCCAAGATAAAAAAAATTATATAGGAGGTTCAAATCATGAAAACCTAAGACTACTGTTGTAACAGAAGAAAAATAGATAAATAGATCAATTAAAAAAATAAAAAATCAATGTGGTTTATTGAATGACTTGAGTTTTTGATCATCATATTGATATATTATGTCTGGCTGCAGCAGAAGGATCGTGTTAGCATCAATGAGTCAATTATTAAAACTTTCATATTAATCAAAACACAGGACAAAGAGGAGGAAGCTATCTTTAAATCAAGCCAATCTAATCAGTCCATGGCCAACATCAATATTTCTGACAGCTTGAACTTAAACTTAAAATTGGAATACAACAAAACCACTTTTGTTTGTTGTTGTATCATCCACTTTGTCCTTTATCTGAGTTTTTGTTTGAATTCACAATTTTTCTATCTGAGAGTACAGGTAAACTCATTGTGGTAGATGTCGAAAATAATAGCCTAAATATTGCCTTTAATTCAAGGTTTAAGTTATCTAAAAATGTACATAGACTTACACATTTTCTTAATCATACCCTTAAACTTATTCTGACTTATGAAATTAAAGAAGAATTAAATGAAAAAAAATACTATTTCTATCCCAATGGGAAATGATATCATGGCATGGGAAAAAAGAAAATATAGTATTTCTGCACAAGCTCTTTTATCTGACATCTTTTTTTCTTCTTCTTTTAAATTTTTTTTTATATAACCTTAGAATTAACATTGATTGATTACACAGCACCTGAGATTAAGTTTCAGTCTGGTAAATGTATCATAGGATGTTGTCACCAAATTTAAAGAATTTATTCCATTATCATTTTTTCAGTGCCATGTGTTAATACAACAGAGGGCAGTAGTCTTGATTTTGTTATCTTGTTGACAGAGCCTAAGCTTCAATGTATACAGCACCTGACAATGTTGCCCAATTGTAATAAGTCAGGGGTAGACTAGCTCCTTTAATTTGCAGATGTCTGTTTGACAACATACTTCACGAAAGCTTGAAAGGGTGGTGTTCCATTAAATTTCACTCAGTCATGGAAAAAACAAAAATTAGCATCTCTGAGAAATAAAAGTAACTCTTTGTTGACTAAACCCAGTGAGTATGCCAAAAACAATGTTATGAGTTTGTTCAAGTATAAAGAAAATTCTCCTCATCCACCAGAGATAATCATGGAGTTCCTCAGAGTTCTGTGCTCGGAACATTACTTTTTACTTCATATATGCTTTTGTTAGCTGGTAGCATAGCATGATTTTCATTACTATGCCAATGAAAATCAACTGTATGTATCCATGAAACCAGATTAAACCAATCAGTTAGGACTAAAACTAAAACCTTTATGTCTTCAAAACATAAAGGCCTGGATAGGCAGATATTGTCAAGCTAAGTAAGCTGTAATACCACGTGGTTCTGTAGTTTCCAAACGGAGCTATTTGCTCTCAGATTGAGTTTCTAAAAGTAGAGTGGGAGGCAGAGCCTTTAGTTATCAGACATCTTTCTTGTGGAACCAGGTCCCAGTTTGAATTTTAGAGGCAGACACTCTGCGCCTTCAAGATTAGGCTTAAACTTCCTGGCTTGTGTTTTTGTGGTTGTTTGTGACTCTGTCCTTACCTCTCAAATGTCACTAAGTCTGGTTCTGCTGAAGGTCTCTTACTGTTTAAAGAAAGTTTTAAATCAAACTGAAGATTCTATGTAATCTTTTAGCTTCCTTAGCAAGGATGTAGACTGATTTGAATTGAACAGACTTTGAACAAATTTGTTTAAATAAGAAGTTGATTGGATTACAATTAATCAAATTGCAATTAGATTGTATGAGACTTATATATCAAATATGTCAAATTGAATTGAAAATGTAAAAATATAGTAATTTCATCATTTTTTTTTACTGGTTTGTTTACCATAAAAAGATAGGTATGCTGCATTGATCAAACGATACAAACCCCACAAAAATATTTTTATTCCAGGATTTAATGCAACAAAATAGGAAAGAAGCCAGAAGGAGGGAATGCTTTTGAAAAGCACTATATGGTCCTTTTTTTTTTAATTGACTTGATGCTGATGCTATATACAAAAAAAATTAAACTATGTTTCCTAATTCCCCATTAAACATCCCCAAATTATATTTTTATTTAATCTCCCATGGATCTAGATGAAGCTATGCAAACTTGGACTGTCAAGCAAATTCTTGGGGAAACTCATGTAAGTATGGGACAGTGGGACAGAGATTTACAATAAAGAATTTGATAGTTATCCATTTATGGCTGGGAATGGACACACAGAATTTTTGTTAATTTAGCTGTACCAAGATACAAAGACAGATGTGAGCTTGTGTTTTGGTACTTTCTCAGTAGTTATTTGCACGATGCGATTTTCCGGTGGGGATGGCGGAAACCCCGTACTGGTTTACACGTCCTACCCATGCTGAATTATTTTTATCCTCGGTAAGGACTAAATATATCCCCCCTACCTAAAGTATTTTCACCATTACACCGTAATTATTGACAACCAAAATACAAAGGGTCCGTGTTCATTTTGATTGTGCTGTGATTTTGATCTACTGGGAGCGAGTCGGAGGCGTCGCGCTCGCAGAAAGCAGTTTTATTTTGAAAACTAACCGGATTTTCTTGCGTTTCACAAGTCCAACTTCCTGTCTACGTCATTTGCGCCAAATCAAAAGCTTAAATCAAATAGAGAAAACATGAAAAAGAATCCAGAGCAGCATTTCGTCATATTTTACAGGACCACAACAAAAAATATATACTGTTTTCATAGTCTGACCTATAATCTACCCGATTAACTATTAAAAAAAAACAAAACATCTTGACAGCACATTGTGGTATTTCAAGTTTTTTCTGTTGAACTGATATCGGGAAAGAAATAACATTTTATTTTTATTTGGCAAATTAAAAAACAATATTTTGAGAAAATATTTCTGCAAATGCAGTGATTAAGTTCACGTTCAAAATAGGCCACGTCATGTAGCCTAAGTGTAAGGTTTATCTACACAAGAATCAACAGTTTTCATAATTTCACACTGTTGTGTGGTCATTTTTCAGAATAAAATGTTTCTCAAAATTACCCCCCCCCCCTCTGTTTTTTTCACAAATCGTACCCTGGTTATTCGGATAAAAGAGCTGATTCCAAGCCTGGCATTTGCATTTGAAACCTGCTGCTTTGAGACTGAAACATCCAGTCAAAGGATGTTGACATATGCTGTCCTTTGGCTTCAAATACAAAAGACTTCCATCAGAAGTAATAGGAAAATAAGAAGTGGGCAAATAAACTGGTTGGTATATATTCAGGAAGAAATGCACCAGTAAGCTCAGCAACATGAGGACATGGATTAAGCAGAAAACAGTGGTCGTTGTTTGCAAGATTTTTTCAATGTTGAAGAAAAAACCCTTCACAACTTTCTCCAGGAGGTGGGCATATCTTTATCCACAAGTACTATAAAGAGGGAGTTTGAGAGGGAGTTTGCTACAAGGTGTGTATAATTTAGAAGACTGAGGAATAGAAATGCAGAGATTAGACTGACAAAACACAGGTGCTCTAGGAACTACACAGCCCCTGACCCCCAGCCTGTTTGAGCACCAGTCTGGCTCATGTATTTGAAACAAAAAAATCAAAACACCAGACCAGTTCTGGAACAGCCTTCTTTGGATTATGCAAAAAAAGGTGAATCTGTACCAGAATTGAGGGATGAAGTTATGGAAAAGGCTTGGAGAGTGTCTCATGATCCAAACATACAACATCATCTGTAAAAGATATGAGGGCAATATGATAGCATGCACATCTGTGATTCAAACTTTGTAATGACAGAAGCAGCAAGAACCGAACAGAGTGAGACAATTAATTTCTTAAGTCTTGAGGGACATACTGTCTGCTCATGTTCAGACAAATCCAACTAAGTTGACGGCGCTTTACATGGCAGCTGAATAATGACACAATATTTTCAGTTTTTGAAGAGACAGGATTAAACTGAATCAAATATAATACCAATGGGAAATTACATAAAATAGATATCAGTCTTTGTGGGAGACTGTCTTTAAAGAGGCGGACAGATAGTTCCTAAACACCCCCCCCCCCCCCCCCCCCCCCAAGTTTAGTATGAACTTGAAATTGAAATTGAAAGTTTGAAGTCTGCACCTTAAACTCATAATTATCACATAAGTCTTACTCAAATGTGTTTTGATAAATATTAATGCAGTGTAATTGCTAATGTAATGCTGGTATTTCTTAAACATCTTGAAGTATGAGCATTCTGTCTTATATTATGCGAGGAATTTATAGAACTGGATTTAAATTTTACTTAGAGCTAAGGAAGTTAATTTTATTGCTGCTTTTAAGAGAACATATTAAATTGGAAACATATATACAGAACATTTTACAGTCAACTATCCGGTAATGAAAAAAGACATTGCTCTGGCTTAATGGAATATAAATTATCCAATATTTGTGCCCAAGCTTATTAATTTAATTATGTATGCAGATACTTGTTGATACTCTTTTTAAATAAAAGAAAAAAGAAGAGTAAAAAGGTGTTTTGAGGCTCTAGTAGTCTTAATTTTACAAGATGTTTGACAGCAAAGAGGGCCGAGAGAGGGATATTACATGCAACAAAGGACCCCAGGTTGGGACTCAAATCTGGGCCAGCTGCGTTGAGTACATGGGGCACCTCCCCAACCAGTTGAGCTACCCAGTGCCCCATAATTGTTGAGTTTCTTAAGATAAGGGTAGTCAGAGATGCATCCATCTACTGTAGAGTAGTGAGATCTGTATATTATTTTGATTCAATTCTGAACTTTTCCTTTTCATTTTACTGTAGACGCAACCTGTTTATAGTTTTAATAAAGTGCCTTTAGAGCTGTGCAGATTTAGTAAACCAACTCAGCCTTTGTACATATTTAGAGGTTCAATATTTACAGAAAGAACATAATTAAAATGTTTGAAATTCTGCAACGGTACAAAATTTTGTATGTGTGTGTGTACTGTTTTTGTGAAAGAAGAGCATTTTAATGTTTTTTGCGCTAATTTTAGATAATATCACTGTTACCGGTATAGGAAAGTTATCCTAAGCTCACACCTCTTATCAATCCTTTCTAGCCAATAGGAAATAGGGCATGGAAGAACTATTAGACACATCTGTAATCATTTTTAATCATGTTAATTTTGATTAAGATTAAAGGTGATTCTGATAAATTCTGATCATTGTGAGGCTATTTGTTGTTTTTTCACTTTATTGCATTATTGCCCTCTCATGAGAACAAGAATACCATTTTGGTTGAATATCGATTTCTTTCATTGAAACTGGAGTTTTCTGAATTCACATGCATGGACAGTTAAGATTATGCTGTAACATATATTTGCAATGTTGAAGAGCTGAAAATCCTTTTGACAGCACTGACTCAATTATCCACCTGCTGGTTCACATTACATCTGTAAGGGAGGAATTTGCCACAGACTAATTGTATGTGATTACATGATGTGTCAATGACTTCATGTGACTACCATGAATGAGTTTGTGTGTTAAATGAAATCTACTGCATTCTTAAAAGGTTCAGCTTTGTTGCAATATTTTGTTTGCTTGGTTTCTACTTGATCAGAAAAGAGGGATGTTTTTTTTCTTGTGGTGGAATTGAATTCTCTCTATTCCTTGTTAACCCATGTAATTATTTCTTTCTTGCCCCTTCGTCATCTTCTCCTCTTCATCCATCTTCTGGAACTAGACAACATCAGACTCCACAACACATTGCTCAGTGTACTCTTTCACCAGCTCTAAATTCAAGGTGTTGTGGCAGAATTCAGCCATGGGCTTCCAAAGTGGTGGATCCAGGAATATCTGGCACATGACATGACCCTTCAAGGTGGCAGTGTGGCGCTGCAGGTGGCATAATAACTGCTGCTGAGCCAAGATCAGGTCTTTCCCAAACATGTCAATGTTCAGGTAATACCTAGGTGAAAAAAGTGCATGAGTTGGCTGAGTAAAGAGCATGTCCTACACTAAAATGAAGATAACATACATCTTTAAAAAAACAACACTTTACAGCTGGGGTTAGTTAAGGTAATTTTTTTTTTCAGTTGTCAACATTGCAGAACTTTTTTGCATATTCTAATTCAAGTTGTTTGATGGGGAACTAGACTATTGCTTTTGCTCTTGGCTGTGTAATGAAACTTTAGCAACTGCTCAATAAGTAAGATTTGATACGTTTTATTCAGTTGCCACCCTGAATGAATCCCACCTCCTCCCCAAGTCCACCCTATCCTTTAGCCCATGTTAGAGCCTCTTCTGATGGCCACCACCATCATCTAAACTTCAGGCTTTTCCTCTCATATCCACTTTGATGCTGCACTGGAGTATAACCACCAATATTTTATTCTAATTATATTTATCAAATTTTATTCAAATCATTTGACCTTCAACTTTTATCATTGTTCACTTAATACATGTGTTAACCTTTTACTTGAGCTGTTCTTATTCAATTAAGGTATTAGAAAATAAATGTAGCCTAAGGCAGACTGGCCAATTACAGGCCTTTTTCAAGAAGGTTTTCTTACTGGCTGCTTTGTTTTGAACATTCCTAACAATTAAATCTTTAACCAACTTTAACTGCCAAAGGTTCATGGCTGCAGATGTGGTTATTCCTACTTAAAAATGAGTCAGAGAAAAAGAAAAGAGTTGTAGGGTAAGCACAATATTTTCAAATCCTATGGGGTTTTTTTTTTATTGTTTTGCATTTTCCACATTTATTCCTACCCCAGTTTTAAAGTAACGTATGTATAATACTCTAAATCTAAAAGTCTTGTGCCCTATGTCAAGAGATGCTATGGTAGACATCAATACTTTTACAGTATTGTACACAACTCTTAGATACGTAATTTGCAACATCTGCTTGGCAATATAAATTAAAAAAAAGAACATTTACCAGTCATTTCCAATGGGCACCCTGAAAGGGAAGGTACAGAGGCTGGCCACTTTAGGATTAGACACATCGTCCACCATCCAGTCAATGTCCTTCTTTAGAAGGATGGCTATGTTACTGGGCAAAGGCTTGAATGGCTGCCAATCTTGTATGATGGTTGCATTAGGAAGGACTCCCTGCATCAGGTCAGTGGCTAGATAAAGCTGGTTTATGGTTGTATCATCAAGACGCACAGGAGAAAGATTGGAGGAAGAAGTGGACTGAGAGGAATGGATGCCTCCACTTGAATTAAATTCCGACAGTCGTTGTTTGAGTTCTTCAGCTCTAAAGCGCAGAAGCAGAATACCCTATGAATAAGAAAGCAGATGTGAGAGCTGATAAAAAAGGACAGTAAATGCACTTACTGAAAAAAAGACTAATAGCTCATTGCTTCACAATAGGTTTGGTAGTACTTTAAAACAGCCAAGAACCAAAAGTTTTTTGTCTGGTTATGTTGTTTATACCTGTTTTGTTATGATGCGATACTTCTGGAAGTCCTTGGGTCCAAGCTGATCATCACGGGTCAGGCGGTTCACTTTGACCTCTGGGTACTTGGATTTCACGAGCTCAGCACAAAAGCGCAGCAAAACTCCTGCCACACCCTTTCCCCTTTCCTGAGGAGCGACGCGCAGACCTTCCACGAGCATAGTTTCCCCGTTGTCAATCACGCACACTGACTCCAACGCAATCTACAGAAGATAATAGAACAATACAAAATAAGCTTTCTATGACATGGTCCAATGACATATATATATATATATATATATATATATATATATATCAATAGTTATATATTAACTATTGATCTATTCATCTATATATAAACACCTATATCAGATTCTGATTTTTATTTGTCACATGTGGATGTACACCCATAGTGAAAGGAAATTACAACAAGCTCTCATGTACAACTGTGCAGTATATGATAAAATAAAAGAGTTTATTCCCAGGGTGGTGATTGTCTTTTAAAATTGTTCCGGCTCTGCCAGATTTCCTGCATGGTGGGCAGTGCTGACCTGGTGGTACAGCGGATCAATCTATGAAGAGCTTTCCTTTCCTGAGCCGTACAGCTACCATACCAGGTGGTGACGCTCCTGGTGAGCACAGACTCGACTGTGGGGGTGTAGAAAGTCCTCTGCAGCGCTGTGGAGATTCTAGATTTCCTCAACCGTCAGAGGTGATACAGCCGCTGGCTAGACTTCTTCACCAGGGTGGAGATGTGGAGACGTTTAGGTCCAGGTTATTTTGCTGGCACCATGACGACAGTGCATCCACCTCTTCCAAATCGGCCATCTCCCTGTTGTTGGAGATCAGGCCTACCACCACTGTGGTATCACCGGAGATAAGTTCTTCATTGTAGGCAGGTTCGAGCCTTCAGAGCCTATCGACCCACGGTTTCTGATTAGAGAAGATCTTCACAGTCACTGCGGGGACGATATCATCTATCAGCTTAGCAGTAAAGTCTGTCACCACTTCCGTACACAGACTGATGTTATCCCCGGAGCTCTCCTCCAACATGTCCCAGTCAACGTCACGCAGCGTGTCCTCTGATTGGGCAGACCAACATCTGACCTCCCTTGTAACCGGAGGAAGAGGGTGGCGTGGTCTCGTTTTCCGAAAGCCAAGTGTATGTTTAAGTTTATGCTTATGCATTTGGCAGACGCTTTTATCCAAAGCGACTGACAGCTACCCTTACACGTGGTAAGGGGGTCTTGCCTGAGGACCTGTACTGGAGGTAGTGCCTTTCCTGCAGGGAATTTGAACCCAGGTCACCCAAAGTTGACAATATTACCGCTACAAGGTTCGGCATAACCTCTGTCAGCTTTGCCTTATGAAAGTCTCCCGCCAAGACGAGGGCAGTGTACGGGTGATTGCTGTGATGTTTGTTGATGATGTCATGCAGAGGCCAGAGCAGTGTCTATATCTGCGTATGGTGGGATATAAACAGCAACAATGATGGCCAAAGTAAACTCCCTGGGCCTGTAGAAGGGTTGACAAAGAATCGGCAGATATTCCAGATGTGGTGTGCAGGAACGGGACAGGACATCCTGAGATATTCCTTGGATCACACCAGTTGTCATTGGTCAAAAAACATATGCTTCCTCCCTTACTTTTGCCAGATTCCTTGGTCCATGCGAAACACGGAGAAGGTTTTGTCAGGAAGAACAGCGTGGTCTGGCACTGGTCAGCCATGTCTTGGTGAAACAAAGAACGTTACAGTCCCATATGTCCCTTTGGTAAAGCACTCGAGCCCTGGCCTCGTCCAGCTTTTTGTCCAGGGATTGGACATTTGCCAGTAGGATACTGGACAGAGGTTGACGATGTGCGCTCTCTCGCTTTTTCGCAGAGGTGTAGATCCACTGTTACGGTCCATGTCTCGGAGGATCTCCCTCGGCCAGATGGAGCAGTCATGCGTAAATCCAGAAAAAATTAATGGAGATGACGATGCTATATCCAAAAGTATGTTGCGGTCATATCTGATGTACGTGGGCCTCGGTGTCGAAAAAAGACACATGAAAGAAGAAATAAATAAGTAGATACATATACTATATATATATATAGTATATGTAGCTGTTTATATCCCACCACACGCAGTATATGTATATATGTGTGTATATGTATATATATACACATGTATTACATGTATTGTCTCAACATGTGTTAAAATTATGATGTATCATCAAGTATGTAGATTTAGAAGCTGATTTGCAATTAAACTGTTTTTGTCCAGTCCAACTTTGAGCTAATGCCATTTTAGATCCAATCCCAACCAGACTGTTGGAGATTTTCTCCTTAACCAACACTACCATATTGAATTTGATAAAAAAAATTGTTGCAGCTCAACTTTGTGATCATTTACACAGAAATAATCTGTTTGAAGACTTTCAGTCAGGATTCAGACTGCATCATAGCACTGAAACAGCACTGGTGAAAGTTACCAATGATCTCCTCTTAGCCTCTGATAGCGGACTTGTTTCTGTGCTTGTCCTGTTGGATCTCAGTGCTGCATTTGATATGATCGATCACAGCATTCTGTTACAGAGACTTGAACATGTTATTGTGATCAAATTAACTGCATTAGGCTGGTTTAAGTCATATTTATCTGATAGATTTCAATTTGTTCTTGTAAATGAAGAATCTTTCTCACACACCAGAGTAAGTCATGGAGTTCCTCAGGGTTCTGTGCTTGGCCCGATTCTTTTCATTTTATACATGCTTCCATTAGGTAACAATATTAGACAGCATGGTATACATTTCCTTTGCTATACTGTTGATACTCAGCTGTACTTATCTATGAAACTAGATTAAATCACTGAAATTTCAGCTTTTAAATTCAGACACAACTGAAGTTGTTATCGTTGCACCTGAGCGCTTCAGAAAGAAACTATCTAGTCATATAGTCACTTTAGGTGGCATTTCCTTGACTTCTAGTACTACAGTGAGGAACCTTGGAGTTATTTTTGACCAGAATCTGTCCTTTGACTCACATATAAAACAAGTTTGTTGGACTGCCTTCTTTCACCTTCGTAATATTGCCAAAATCAGGAACATCCTCTCTCAGATTGATGCAGAAAAAGTGCTCCATGCATTTGTTACATCAAAATTTGACAACTGTAATTCTTTATTATTGGGCTGTCCCACATATTCTCTGAAAAGCCTCCAGCTGATCCAAAATGCTGCAGCCAAATTTCTGATAAGAACTAGCAGGCATGATCATATTTTTCCAGTTTTAGCTTCCCTTCATTGGCTCCCTGTTAAATTCAGAATAAAATGTAAAATTCTTCACATATAAAGCTCTTAATGACCGAGCTCCTTAAAGATCTCATAGTTGGATATTTTCCCAACAGAGCACTTTGCTCTCAGACTGCAGGTTTACTTGTGGTTCCTAGAATTGCTAAGAGTTCCTAGAGTTGTGGATGGGTCCAGGGGTCTTTACTGTTTGCTCCTAATCTCTGGGCAAGGTGTGGTTGTTGTCGCCTTCCCCCATTACTGTACACAATTCATGTAAAACCTTTGGCATATAATTGACACAAATGCACAAGCATTCATTCACTCACATGGTCACTCTACTGTTACAATTTGACTTTGTGGCTTTAATATTAATCAGTAAATACAGTGATTTCCCTTCTCATATACTTGTGTTGTCCCAAGTATCATATACTATATATCTATCACACAGTGCTGCGCAATAAGCTGTTTGTTTGTTTGTTTGTTTCTCTCTATTTATGTTTCTGCAGGTGCTCCTGACGATCCTCTGCATGGCTGCAGTTTGCTTGCCTTTCTCTCTAAAGATGCAGCAGTTGGTTACAGGGTGTTTTGGCTGTCTTGCTTTTGAAACTCTCTTCTTTCCTCTCTCCTCACTGCCCCTCTTTCTTCTCAGGATGGGAGATTGCTTTGAAGAGAGGTTTCAGTGCAATCTGTTGGTTTCCTTACCTAGGGTATTTTTTAAACATTTTAATTGGCTTTGTATGTATGAATTGAACTAATTTGGGATTTTATGAATTGGATTTGATTGGATTATGACTGGATTACAATGAATTGGATTCTAATTGGCTTGAATTGGATTGTATATTTGAAGTGCCTTGAGATTACATTTGTACATGACAATTATAGATACAATTGACTTGAAGTGAATTGAAAACCTGACATCTACCCCCAGTTTTAGCCATGAATAGAAGCACTCCCTTAATTTGTCATTTAAATTAACTCATAATTTGCACAACAACAAACAACAAAATATATATTGTAATGAAAGCAACAGAAGCATAGTTTTGCCAAATATAAAACTGAGACACTAAAAACTCAAAACTATGGAGCCCCGCAAGTGCTACCACAAGAAAAAGAAAACCCGGTGGAACTCCGTGCGTACCAATTATTAAATTGTGCTCACGGTTTTGCAATTTGTGCACACATCATTGCAAAACCGAGAAGTTAATGAAATACAAGTTCAGGGAAGTTGCACGCAGTTCTGGGAGCATGGAATTTTACCCCTTGGTTGTTTTGCGCCATAAAGAGCCAAATTAATTCATTAATATGACGGGCTGCGCGGTAGTGTGGTGGTTAGCACCATCGCCTCATAGCAAGAGGGTTCCAGGTTTGATTCCCAGCTGGGGCCTTTTTGTGTGGAGTTTGCATGTTTCCCCGTGTATGCGTGGGTTCTCTACGGGTACTCCGGCTTCCTCCCACTGTCCAAAATGTATGCATGTTAGGTTCAGTGGTGTCTCTAAATTTTCCCTAGGAGTTCTGTTTTGGTTTTTACTTTTCTTTTGGTTTCTTAGTTTTCCAATGTCCTGGTTTTCCTTCTTTTTTTTTTTGGTTCACCTTTTTATCCTGTAGAATATATTCTCCTGGTTTTCCTTTGATTCTTGTCAGATCATTGCTGTTATCCTGTGGTTCTCTGTAATTTCCCTGTTTTTTGCTTTTCCTGCCAGGGTAGTGCCTTTAGTTGTTCTAAGCCACCTTGACCTTCATCACCTGTCTTTGCCTCCTTCCTTTGGTAGTCCTGCATTTAGGTCATTTTCTGCCTCTTCTTGGTTGTGCTATAAATCATGAGTCTAAAAGACTTCGGGAGGAGGCCACGGTTGAATTTACCAGCAGCAGCAGACAGCAGATGGGCACGATTGAATAAAGACCTGAGCACCATTTCTGGACAACACACTGAAAGGAGATGCAACCAAGAAGATAAAGACCATGGCGCAATTTGTGTATCAAGCATGCCAAGATGCCTTTGGTATCAAGGAAAGCAGAACCATCAAGCTACCATCAGGTCCCAGTAGGAGGCAGCATCAGATCACAGAATTGCGGAAAGAAGCGAGGACACTTAAGAAGAAGCTGAAAGCAGGCGAAGATGAGAAAGCAGCCCTGAATGGGATAAGCTCAGAGGTTCAAAGAAACCTGACCAACCTTTGCAGAACAGAGAAAGCACAAAGAAAAAAGCAGACAAAGGAAAGCTTTTTATCAACAACCCCTTCCGGTTCACAGCAGGCCTCCTCGGAAAGCCCAAAAGCGGGAGACTGATGTGTTCTAAGGAAGAAGTAGAGGACAGTGTGGCAGCAGCGCATGGCGACCCCAGCAGAGACGTACCATTTGGGGACTGCCCCTTCCGGCTACCGTCACCTGAGCCACACACCCCCAGTTTGCATGGCAGATTTCACCTTTGACGAAGTGGGGGCAGTAGTGAAAAAAGCCAGAGCAGGATCTGCCCCAGGACCATCCGGCACCACTTACAAAATCTACAAAAACTGTCCACAGCTACTGAAGAGGTTGAACATAAGAAAGATCAGGCTGTACCTAACCCAACACACCACCCAGCTCCTGGTGCAGTCTATGGTCATTTCCCTGCCTGTGCTGTGAAATCTCTGCAGATGGTCCAGAGCGCAGAGGAGATAAGAGTTAAGTAACTTTAATAGTGAAGTAACTAAATGGATCAAAACTTAAATTAAACTAATTGAACTGGAAACCAAATAAGATGAAACATAAGGACTTTATGATAAACGCACTGTGACATTTGATCTTTTAGTTCAGTGGTCCCCAAACTTTTTCTGAAGAGGGTCAGCTCGCTCTGCATGGCTCTTTGAGAGGGCTGGAGGCCCAAGAGTTTCCATGTAAATTACAGTAAATATGGCTACTGTATCTATCTTAGCTGAATTTTAGCTGATCTTAAATGGAACCAGCTGAAATCACAAAATAAGAATAATAATATGTTAGATAAAAGCCTGTTTAAGTATTTTTAAAAATCGTATTTTATTCCAACATTTGTGAATTCACAAACTATTTGGCATAAAAATCTTCCAAGAGTGAACAACAATTAAGAACATTTTAATGCCATATAAAACCATGGCTTAGAATTGTTTATCCATAAATCGCCCATTACATAACTTATTTTGCATTCCAACAGGTAGGCTAACACATTTTGTTTTGACATTTGAAAGTAACACAACTTCTTTGACATTGTTAATCAATAAATCAACAGGCATACATGTTCCAAAGCTTAATTTTTCAAATAATGAGTCAAATTTACTATTTTTCAGCTTATTTAACAACACAATGCATTCAAACATTTTGCAATGTATGTTTTAATAAAATCTTTTAAAAAAAGACTTGTGCAGTACTGTGTGATAGATATTGTTACAGAGATACAGACTTACAGCTAGCACTAATGCTATCAGCAACCTAGTGTGAACTGTGGGGTTGCATCTTTCTGACCAGTAGATTGATGTCAGGTTTCATCCTGGTCACACCCAGTCTCAGTGCATGGTGCAAATGTTCATCAGTGAGTTTAATTCTCTTCTGACTCTTCATAAGTTTCATCTTTGAAAACGTTTTCTCACAGATGTAGGTACTGCCAAACACCATGCACATCTGCATAGCGTACGTTTTAATGTTTGGATATATGTCAATGGGCAGTGCAGCATAAAAGTCAGCCAAACCGCTCAATTGGAAAGCATCCCTCTGTGTGTCACAGCTTTGCAACACGGCCGGTTCAAGACAGTGGGGCCTTATAGATGTACGTTTTAAATGGGTTCTGAAAGAGATGAATGTCTTTTGCTTTGGCATGCAACATATGGAACCTCACCTCAAACTCATTGTTGAGCATTTCAACTGCTTCCAAGCACTTCGAGACAGGGAATGGCACCGGTGGGCCCTGAATGGCTACAGTTTGAGTTGTAACAAGATGAGTGAAATTTCCCTCTTGCACCTGCTATTGAAGAAGCTGTAGTTTTACCTGGAATGTCTTGATATGGGAGTACTTGTCACAGATGAGCTTACCCTTGCCTTGTAGTTGCAGATGCAGACCATTAAGGCATTCTATCAGGTGCCACCTCCCCTCAGGGTCTGACAATTCTGTGACAGTTCTGCCCTTTGACTGGAGGAACGCGTCAATCTCAGGAAGCAGCTGGTAGAAGCGCTTCAACACTCTTCTAAGCCATCGGATTTCAGAATGGTACAATACATCACCATAGTTGCAGTCGAGTTCCGAGAGAAATTCCTGGAACTGCCAGTGACTGAGTCATTCATCCCAGATGAAGTTTACTCTACTCACCACAACTTTCATGACATAGTCCCACTTGAGCACTTTACAGCACAGGGGATGCTGGTGTACTTGCAGTGGCTTCTGAAACCCTCGCTCCTCCATCTCTCTATTTATGTGCCCAATAAGTCCCCTTGCGGTCCCAACCATACTTGGTGCCCCATCCACTGTGACGCTAGCTAATTTAGACCAGTCAAGTCCCGGATCTTCAACTGTTTGCCGAACTTTGCCAAAATGTCCTTGTCTGTAGTGCTGCCCTTAAAGCTTTGCAGTGCAGCATGATCCTCTGTTACTTCGAACGTGGAGTCATCCACTCCGTTGATATAAACCAACAGCTGTGCAGTGTCCTTTATGTCATTACTTTTGTGCAGTGTAAGTGAGAAAAAAGTCAATTGTTTCACTTTATCTCATAACTGATCATGGACGTTAGCTCCCATTTCTTCTGTTCTCTGAGTGATTGTGCTTGCTGACATACTCACGGAACACAGGGTGTCTTTTTTGTCAGACTCCTTGCATATCCAGCATATAGCCTTGTCCACACAATGAATGAAAAAAATAAGCATTCGTCCACCGCTCATTAAAAAGCCTGCACTCATGATCAACTTTTCGTTAATGATTCATAAACTAAATACTGTGGGGAAATTTGACAAGGTGAGGAGGCTATTCTTGACACACAATACTGAGGAGAGAGCAGTGTGAACGTTATGTTATGATGACTACATAGGATTCTAAATACAGTGGCCATAAGAGGACAAAAATCCATTTATGTTATTATATTCGTAGCATTCGATAAATAGGCCAGGGTCCATCTCTGAAAAAGGCTGTGCAACAGCACCAAAACCTACCAATGGCCAAAAAAAGAATGACATATGTACTTGTTAGGAGTCGCCAAAGAGAATGAACAGGTAAACATAAAACTGACGGTGTTGAAGTCCGGTGCGGGAGAGATGGAATACATTACGAATATATTTTTGAGGGCCAGGAAAAATTACATGGTGGGCCGTATCCAGCCCCCGGGCCATAGTACTTTCTTCTAGTACTACAACAAATAGTGCTACAACTTTGGACTGGACACATTAAAGATAGTAAATATATCAACTTCTTGACTCCCTTACAAACAGGCATGATGACATTCTTAACCACTGCAAGAAGTCAAATTTCAGATTATGTTTTGTTCAGACTTTGTTTCAGGAATATTTTCAGGAATATATTCTGAAAAAGAAAACTTTTTTGAAATGCATTACGAAAATCTTTTAAATATTCACATTGCATTGGTTGAACTTACCACTTTCCCCTGTTTGCGGGCCAATATAACTGTGCGATTAGTATCCTGCAGCCAGCTGGTGTATCTAGTGGGAAGGTAGTCTAGGCCTCCATAGATGTCCTGGCTCATAGACATAATTTCATCAAAATCCTCCTCAGTGGCTACAGCAAACTGGAGGCCAGCTTGGGACAGTGACTCTGGGAGTTGGGGCATAGTCAGGCTGGTATCAATCTTCATCTTGAAACTGATGAGATGAAAAAATCAAGAAGAGATTAACAAGAACAGTATTAATCAAGAGTAACAGATAATGACTACATTCTCAATCTGGTCAAAAATGCCAAAGCTCAAAGAAAAGTAGTAAAAGCAATTCTCCTCATTTTATACCAGAATTTAGTACAGTCCAATATTTGCTTTAACTTAGAAATTCTATTTGGAATGACTGTGATGTCTGCAGTAGGAGTCGAAACATCATCACAGCTCAACCATTAAAACTACACTAAATCAAGAAAAATGTGTTCATCATCATAAAACATTGACCAAAGGGCAATCAAACACACTTTATGCATATTATTCCTAAAAAAAATAGGTGCTAAATCAGATTTAGGGACTGGTAGGAAGTGTCCATATGCTTTTACCAATAAAACTTGTAAATCACCAATTTCATCCCCTTAACCCCTACACTATTACTCTCCGATTCCACTCCTTATTACAAACACTGCTTTTTCTCTCTATCTTGGCTAAACTGTTCACAGAATTACATAGAAAAGAGTGAATACCAAAAACAATAAACATTCACACAGATCCTAAAAATACTGTTAATTCATAGCTATGATAAAATATAATATAAAGCCAGTTGTGTGTTATGTAAATGGGTGTACTTGTATAGCGCTTTTCTAGTCTAGCTGACCACTCAAAGCACTTCTAACACTACATGCCACATTCACCCATTCACACACAATCATACAGCATGTCTTAAGTCTATACATCTATACATAACTATGTGCTTTCTAACGTATCTGATGGATACATTGGTAGGCAATGTGGGGTTCAGTGTCTTGCCCAAGGATGCTTTGACATGTAGCCTGGGAAGGCTGGAGTCAAGCCACCGACCTTCTGAATGATGGGTGACTGCTCTTCCTCCTGAGCTACAGCTGCCCCAAGCTGTACTTAAGGTACTCAAATGATATGTGGGTCAATGGAACAGACAGACAAAATTAACTTATTGTTCAGGCAACAGTGTAGTGGGACCTTTCAACATCTAATCTTGAATATCAGATAATGTTGAATAATTTCACCTGCATCAGCTATTAGTTACACCCAGATGTAAGGTGTAAGAGCTTTATATTTGAAGTAATCAAAAATTTGTTTTCTTATTCACAGATTTTTTTCTCACTTAATCGTGACTGAAAACAATGCACGTGATGCAGCACAAAGCAAATACAATTAAACAAACATCTGTAAAAGTAAAACATGCAGTACTGTAAATCACCAAAAAAAAACGAAAGAGAGATGATAGAATATGATAGGACATATGTATAACTTACATTGAGTAAATGATAATATACATAAACATAGAGTTGGTATAACATCTTAGTACCTTTTTAGGATTTTACCAAATTATGTTGAGTTTCAAAAGCTTTCAAGGACTGAAAGTTGCATCCATGAATTAGATACAAGAAAAACTTTCAAGATACCGAGCCCAAGTAGTGAGACTTTTACATACACTATATTGCCAAAAGTATAAAAGTCGTGAAATTTCCTCGCTACTAAATATTCCACAATCAACTCTATGTCAGTGGTATTATAACAAAGTGGAAGTGACTGGGAATGACAGAAACTCAGCCTCGAAGTGGTCGGCCATGTAAAATGACAGAGTCGGGTCAGCGGATGCTGAGGCGCATAGTGCGCAGAGGTCACCAATTTTCTGCAGAGTCAATCGCTACAGACCTTCAAACTTCATGTGGCCTTCAGATTAACTCAAGAACAGTGTGTAGAGACCTTCATGGAATGAGTTTCCATGGCCAAGCAGCTGCATCCAAGCCATACATCACCAAGTGCAATGCAAAGCGTCAGATACAGTGGTGTACAGCATGCCGCCACTGGACTCTAGAGCAGTGGAGACGCGTTCTCTGGAGTGATGAATCACGCTTCTCCATCTGGCAATTTGATGGACAAGTCTGAGTTTGGCGGTTGCCAAGACAACGGTACTTGTCTGACTGCACTGTGCCAAGTGTAAAGTTTGGTGGAGGGGGGATTATGGTGTGGGGTTGTTCTTCAGGAGCTGGGCTTGGCCGCTTAGTTCCAGTGAAAGGAACTCTGAATGCTTCAGCATGCCAAGAGATTTTGGACAATGTTTCCAACTTTGTGGAAACAGTTTGGGGATGGCCCCTTCCAGCTCCAACATGACTGCGCACCAGTGCACAAGGCAAGGTCCATAAAGACATGGATGAGCCAGTTTGGTGTGGAAGAACTTGACTGGCCTGCACAGAGTCCTGACCTCAACCTGATAGAACACCTTTGGGATGAATTAGAGCAGAGACTGCGAGCCAGGCCTTCTCGTCCAACATCAGTGTCTGACCTCACAAATGTGCTTCTGGAAGAATGGTCAAAAACTCCCATAAACACACTCCTAAACCCAGCTCTTCTGGGAAAGCTTGCCCAGAAGAGCTGAAGCTGTTCTAGCTGCAAAGGATGGGCCTATGTCATATTAAACACTATAGATTAAGAATGGGAGTGAATACATTTAACAATATAGTGTATGTTACAACAAATAGACTATAGGACTTCTGTGAATGGCTAGCTCAGGACAGGTCCTGGCACCTGAGTTCATATAACTGAATGTCCTAAAATGAGGCTTCTCTGAGTGAAGAAGTTAGACAGTAACATGAAGTCATTCCTGGGAAGTAAATGTATTCAGTGTACACCAGTCAATGACCTGCTACAATTCCAAATTCAGACATTAAGTACAGAGTACTCTTAATTATCACGGGACCAACAAGAGTAAAGATCTATCCGGACCACTCAATTTTATGAGGAACCGAGACTTTACCTGCTACTTCAAATAGAATGTGTGCAAATTTTACAAAGTGTAATCAAAGCTAGAACAACATTGAAGACATTGAGAAAGAATATGACTGTGCTGAGTCACAAAAGCAGTAATTAACATACATGTCAACACATAAATATGACCAAACACTGATCATTTAGAAAATCTACATTGTTGTTGCTGCCTTCGTTGAATAAAACAGATTTAATCTGCATAACATAAACAGAGCTGTTCAGATTAAGACTACAACATGCTTTTCACTCATAAACCACAGGATCTTAGCTCTGTCATTCTCCACCACCAAATGGGTCGGACGTTGTTCTTCCCATTCAGCTGACTCTTCAAGACTTGTCTTACTCTTTGTAGATACTTGGTTGTCATGACTTTTTTTGCGGACTCTTCATGGTTGCCATTTGTCTGTGGGACCCCAAGGTATTTATAGCTGTCCTGAATGTCTGCTACGGTGCCTTCTGGTAGTTCAAACCCTTAATATGTGATCACCATGCCTCTCTTTGATATAATTTGGCCGCATTTATCTTGTACAAATGACATTCCACTGTCCTTGCTATATGAGGTATGTTGGGCATTAGGCAATATTAGCAGTGGTTATTGGTTATTGGCTTGGTTATTAGCAAATACTAATAAGTGTCTAAGGGCAGTTATTAGTATTCAATGAAACTTTTAATGAAACCAATTTACTACAAGGCACCACTGACCAAAGTCAGAAGCTAATGACTAAAGACCAGTATCAGTCTCAAAATATATTGGTGTCAATCTGGGACATACATGACATGTACAGAACAGATATGGAGGCTACGAATCTCAGCACTGAACTTTGTAATGAGCAGTTATCACAGTACATATCCAAATAACCACAAAACAACTTATCTTTTAAAATAGTACAGTAGAATTTATTAACTTAAACTTAAAATTTAAAAAACAATGATTCAATCAATGTTTTTTTCATCACAAAAATTATTGTCTACTAAGCTCACAACATGTACAAAATAAAGAAGCAACGGGAGACAGCCTGTCTGTGTGTGTGACAGTGGGTGTGTGTGCATTTGTGTGGGAGAAGAGGGAAGGATCATGACACAAAATGGAGACCAAGAATTTGTGATGGTGAGAGCAAATGACGACCATGTTCTCAATAAGTTATTTGTTAGCCAGAAAAGCTACAACAAAGGCAGACATATAGCCCAAAGGCTAATTGGAGATCTCTAAGTTCTTTGTCTGTGGAAGCACATTTGCCCGCATGTGAAAGTGAATGATGGATGTGCCACAGCATGACAGGGATACCATGCAGAGCAGGATGTTAAAGGCTTGTCTGGGTGTCCAGGTATGGTTAACAAAGGCGTCCAATGTTAGTGTGCCATTTAAGGTGCCAGGTTAAACAAAAAGAGGATGGTTAGTTTATGTGCAAGATCATAACTAACATTAACTCAACTAAAATCAGCCTCACTGTCTTAAACATCATCACAACAAAACCTTGAAGACTCACATTGAGACAACTCAATACAATGCACTTTCAGTACAAAGAACACCCTAAGCTTAGACATGTGGTGCTTATGCTAATGGTACTGCCATCATGTTCTGTTTTTACCATGGTTCAGTCCTTGGAGAAAGGGCTGGAGACAGTTCTATGTCCAGTTGAGCTACAGTGTTTGTTGTAAATGTTCATGCTCACGAGAGGAAGGATGTTGGTCACTTCTTTTGGTCCTGGTGGAGTTAGCACTAAAGTTAACTCTGGGTCATCTCTCGGTGGACTCTCAGCTGTACACTTTCCTTGGCTTGGTCAACTGAGAAGGGGTCCATGCAGGCTTTGTGTTGTTATGTTGTGACCTCTGTCCTCAGACATCTGGCAGGAAAGAGAGATATTGCAAGCAGCTACTGGGGTTTGATTTTTGAAGCTGGGGATGTGGCTACCTGGAAAGGAAGCTATGTGCTTTCAGACTAAAGTCCAGTTTAATCCACAAATGAATGACTTCAGTTCACAGGGTCCCCAATATGTGTTACGGTGAGTAGATGCCTCACTCAGTCCTGGCATACAGCTTGAGATCATCCATGTAGAATGGATGGCTGATGGTTGTTCTATTTCAGAATCAGTGTCCATATGCATCCTTTGTGATGATATAGCTGAGGGAGTTCAAGCCTATGCATAACAGCAGCAGCTGGATTTGGCATCCAGGTTCGTCCTCCACAGTCCCATTGAATTCTTGATGACGGCTCTGAGTGTCTTGTTGATGTTGCAGAATTCCATGCATTCCAGTATCCACATGTGCAGCATTTAGTAATCGGCTTTGTTGTAGTCAATCCAGGCATTGCATAGGGTTCTCTCGATAAGTAGCTAGTGTTTAGTTCCTTTGCCGTTTTCCTCAATGTATTTCTGGGCTCTGGTCATGTATTTTGCCTAATCATCTTATCCATCATCTTATCCTTAGCTTCCATGTTGTCCAGAGGCAAGTATGGGTCAGTAGTTGACTGGAACTGCTCCCTTCTTCACGATCAGGCACCCATCAGGGCAAGTGCCTATTATACAAGCCTGTGGATCTAGGCTCTAGGTCACACATTCTCTAACAGTGTGTAATGGAGCCATGATTCACTGATGACTCTCCCAACATTAATACAAGATCTGGTTTAAAAAGAAATATGCAAATCTGAATGGAAATGAACGCTGTGACAATGCATTAGCTTACTGAAACCAAAGCTGAATTTCTGTGGTTTTAAGGTGTGTACCTTTTTAATTGGCCAGGTAGTGTATATAGCTTTTACCAATGCTAAAATACAATTCAGTTAAATTCAGTTTTATTTCTACAGTGCCAAATGACAACGTCATCTCAAAGCACTTTAAAAATACAGTCCAACTGAAGCCAATTAGAATCCAGTTACTTCTAATACATGCAGTCATAATCAAATCATATAAAAATAATAAAATTCCAAATTGGTCCAATTCATACAAAGCCAATTTAAAAAAAAAATTTCCTTGCTCAGGAAACCAACAGATTGCACCAAAACTTTTCTTCGACCCAATCCCCCATCTTGAGGATGCATGAGGTGACTGTGGACATGACTGTGGTGAAGACATCAATGGAGGTGAAGGTGAGGTCAGGATTTTGCACCGAACTGAGGGAACCTGGAAACTAAAGTACTGTGCGGAGGTGATTGGGGATGAAAGTGCATCTGTTAAAACAAAGAGAGTTGACTTGAATGAACCTAATGACGTGACAAGGAAAAAACATGACAAGAAATTATTGAGTACAAATAAACCTAAAAACAAAACCCAAGACAAAAAAAAAAAAGTGTAAGGTGTAAGGTGCCAGTTGTGGTAGGATATGAATGGGATGTATGAAATGCTCTGTGGGGATAGTTTTATTGATGTGTTATCATGATTCAATAGCAAAACCACACACAACAAATGATCTGAGTTGTTTAGGTCAGTCTTGTAAAATTAGGAAAAAAAACAAAATATACAGAAGGCAGTAGTCAAAATGAGGTAAAGCACAGTACACTAAAGGCCTAAATTATTTTGAAGCAAAAAATGCCAAGGATTCAGCAGAAACATTTCATATTTGCTCAGAACAAAAACAAAGGAAGCTGTCATGGCAGTAACCACATCACAGGATTTTGTAAGCTTCCCCAATTTTACACAGTTGGTACCACATATGGTATCACTCTGCTGGAGTGGAAAAGTTTGGACCCCATACGAGACTCCGGAGGGTTATTGTGAAGACGTGTCTGTCACATTAAGATGATGCTGGAATCAGTGAACGACCTTCATCTGCAAGTGTGCAACAAGGCCTCCAAAAGGATGGACAGGGAAGCTTAGCGCTCCACCCCAAAGAAGTGAAAAGCGAAGTTGAGCTATTTGAAACTTCCAGTGAGCTATCCACAACCACTGTCAAAAAAAGTGTCCTAATCACTCTGCTTTAGAGAATTGATGACCTCGATTGATGATGATGTAAGGACCCTGTGTATTCTACGTGCAGTGTTTACTGTCACCTCTCGTAATGACATGTTCTCTAGGTTATGTTCATTAACCTGTTCTTCTTCCAATAAGTTCCAGGGGCTCCAGAGCAGTGTCCATCACAGAGCCAGCCCTCTTTATCAATTTGTTTAGTGTCTTTGAATATCTGGCTGTGATGACTGCTGTCATAGCAGATGGCTACAAAACAGATTGCATTCTCCACTACAACCTTGTAGAAGATATGCAACATCTTGCAGACATTAAAGGATCCAAGCTTCCTTAAAAAATACAGTCTGTTATGTGCTTTCATGAAGACCGTCACGGTGTGAGATTTCCAGTCAAGTCTGCTGTCCAGGTAAACTCCCAGCTAACTATATTCCTCAACGACTTCCACCTCCAAGACAGAAATAGTGTATGGCTTATTCCTTGTTCTCCTAAAATCCACAATCATCTTTCGATTTCTTTGTGCTCAAGATTAGGTGATTGTTCCCACAGCATGCCACAAAGTGAATAAATAGTTCCCTGTAAACAGCCTCTTGACCATCACTGATACTCCTAACCAGTGAAGAGTCATCTGAGTTTTTCTGGAGAGGACTTTGAGTTGCACTAGAATTCTGAGGTGCACAAAGTGAAGAGAGACAGTGAGAATACAGTCCCCTCTGTTGCTCCTATGCTGCTGACCACAATCTCGGACACACAACCCTTCAGTCTCACCGCCTGTGGTTTGTCACATTGTCAAGAACACAGGTGGTGGTTGAGGCATCCACCTGCATTTCCTGAAGCTTCTTACATAACAGTACAGGCTGAATTGTATTAAAGGTACAGAAGAAATCAAAGAACATGATCCTAACCATGCTGCCTTCTTCATCAAGATGAGAGTGGGCTTGCTGAAGCAGTTCAATGATGGCTTCTTCAACATCAGCCTCAGGACAGTAAGCAAACTGTAGTGGGTCCTGAGAGGTGATCACTTGCTTACTTTGGTGAGACAATAGTCTGTCCAGGGCTTTCATGATGTGGGATGTTGGAGCAACTGGCCTGTAATCTCTGGGGGAAGATACATGAGATTTTTTCAGGTACTGGAATGAGGTACGATTTCTTACGCTGGACTGGAACTTTCTCCTTCACAGTGACATATCCAGGATTACACCTTCGGCTGTTAACAAGCACTGCGATACCTCCACCTCCGCTTTTGCTTAAAGCTGTGTGGAGAGGCACTGGAGTCAGATATCTGCTTCAACAGCCATGTTTCAGTGAAACACATCATACTACATTATCAATACTCTTTTTATATCCTCCTGAGTTTATTAACTTTGTCAGCTAAAAATCTGATATTCCCCATAAGTATCAAGGGAAGACCTAGCCTGAATTCCCCCACTTGTTCCTGCATGTTGCTCCTGTCTGACAACCAAGGCATTTCCTCTTCAAATCAAATCATTGACCTCTTTCTCCAGGCTTTAGTTCATATTTGGAAAGCTCAGCTGCTCGCGTAACCGATTCTTGCATGGCAACTCATCATAACAGATATTGAAAAGTATCAAAAATATAGAAAAATTCTCTCAAGTCTCTCAAAACCAGCGCAGAAAAATGTATTTTATATGAATCACAAAATACACAGAATACTTTCAGACCAATTGCAACTTGCTGCCTACTTTGGTGTAGCACATTCTAGAAAAAAATATGTGGAAATAAGGATGAGATTTAGCAGATCGGACTCTGCTAAATTGATATTCAGTCAGAAGCACACAATTGTGAAATGCCTTCGAGAGGATGGACTGAAGGAGATTGAGTTGCACTACACTACTCTGCACATGATTAAGATAATCTCTTTAGAATATTACCAAAATTCCTCTAATAGGCTGCAAGGAGTAATGATTTTCAAATCTTATAAAACATTTAACTTTCAATGGAACAAAGAAAACATATCACATGTTGAAAGAGCGATGTCAGTGCTAACTGGATTCCTGGCGAACCTCTTAGACATTTGGCCATTGTTCTGATCAGAAAATAATCTTTTTCTAAGCACAAGCTTTTTTATATAGAAAAACATTTCAGACAGGTGCTGGTGAGCACATTTACAGTTACTTCTTTCATTTATGATCACAAGCACAGGTCAGGTTTTGTAGGACAAACAGTTCCCCTTCCCAAACTGTCAAAGGTGGTAGAGACCACATTCAGCAAAACTCTCAACTTCGCTATTTTTTTTAATTCATTGTTTGTTATTTTTTCTATGTATCTCTCCCTGTTTGTATATGGCTTCTCTTTCCTGGTGGGCGTGGTGGCTGGTGCTGCCTTGATTCCTCATCGTCCTTACCTGTGGCTCATCCTGTGTCAACAGCTTAAAAGCTCCAGTATTCTCTCCTCTCGTTGCCAGTTCGTCTGTTCTCGTAAGTGGAAGACTGTACAGAAAATGCGAGTGGCTCACCAAAACCATTCTCAGCTGGGAAGCCACTCTGCACCACCACTGTTTTCGCCACCACCAGGCTCTATCAAAGTCTGTCACACTACAGAGAAGGCAGTCTAAGTTTCAAACCAAATTTACCGGTCAGTGTGGAAACCTTTTTGAATCTCACTTTCTTCACAGACCTGACATTAATAGTTTACTATCTCCCCTCCCAGAAACCTGAGCCAGTCATCAGGAGAAATTATTACCAGTCGTCATCACCTGTTTTAGAAATTCAGCTCTTTGTTGTCAATAAATCACTTACCATTCTACTTACCTGCCAGTTTTTGCTGGATTGTGCCTGTGAACAAAACCTTAACAATGACATTCTGATTAAAATAATTTTGAGAATTGGATAAAGCACAGTATTAAGATCTAAGGAGGAGCTGAAAATAACTAAAGGCGTTGGAGGGTGGTGGAGCCTTAATCGTGACAGTTTTTTTCTGTGAAAAAAACAATCACAAAACTGATCTTATCAGTACTATAAAATGTCACACTGTCAGCATATTGCCAAGCAGGGTCAAATAAGAAGTTTTTAAAAAAAATCTTCAAATGTTATTTGAAGAGTTAAAAAAAGGAAAGTTTATACAATAAAACACCCCCTAATCAAATGCTTTTGTAGCCTCTGATCAGCAAGCAATCCAATCACTACAGTACATGTAGATCTGTTGAATTTCCTCCTCCTCATGAAATTATAAATTAAATAAAAAAGCAGGCTGGTCTGGGAATTTTGGTTGCCCTCTTACCCTATGAGATATTTTTGGCAGACAGGGCAGTCCATGAAAGGGATTATCCTCCTACAAAGCCATGCTGTTGTTATAGCATTGTAATAGCATGGTTTTAGCATTAGCTTGCTGAAATATGCAAAGCCTTTCCTGGAGCCCAGACTTTTCACAACTAAAAATATTTGGAGCATCTTGAAATGCAAAAAATATGACAATGCTATAACAAGCAGGAATGGGACAGCGTTCTTCTCCCAAAGGTCCAGGAACTGGTCTCCTCATGTCTAAGAGATTAACACACTGTTAAAAGAAGAGGAGATGCTACACAATGGTAAACATGGACACTTCCCAACTTTTGTAATGTGTTGCTACCATCAACTTCCTTATGAACCTACACATTTTATAAAATAATATGTTTCACTTTCAACATTTATATGTTTTTTATGTTGTGTGAACCAAAAATGATTGGTTTATGAAATATGCAAAGTATCGTCCTATATCTTTATGTACAGTGTCTGAATTGGGGTTGTAGATGTAGTCATAGACGTAGAAAAAATAGACGCCGCATTGACCACTGTTGCCTATTGGTGCTGACGAGCTGTGGGGCCGCCATCTTGGACCGGTCACCCGCTCCATTCAGTGTAATCTGTCTGGCAGGCACAATGAAGTGTCAGCATATAATATGATTGATTATAATCATAACTCGCTGAATATAAAACTAATTTTCACTTTTTTTTTCTCCAAATGTCATATAGGTAGACATGATACCGGTCACATGATTCGGCATATTTTAATTTTCAGAGTAGCCTTAACAGTAATAGAATATTCTGGTATGTGATATGTTATGTATGATAGGTAGGCTATTTTTTTTGCAAAAGACACGAAATATAATATGCGTACACACAAATATAAAAATACTAATATAAGATAGAGAAGCAGAAGCAGACTGTGTACTACTCAGCTATTTTAATAAGTTGAAAAATGAAGAAATAATACATTATACATCCATATATAAGATAAAACACAATAGAGAGAAGTTATATATCAGAAAAAAATGAAAATCTACATCTACATATATTGGAAAAAATAAAAATCTATATCAAGACCAAAATCAAGTACCAAAATACAATTAAATTATAATACAATTACCCTGAATAATTTACATTAAATATTATTTAATTACTATCTCTCTAGATCTGTCTCTCTCTCTCAAATAAATGAAAATCTATATATATCAGAAAAAATGAAGACAGACAGATGGAGAAATCAAATGTAAATTTTCAAGTTAAACAAAAGAACATGACACCAAACCATATTTACACAACGTGCTCATGAAAGTTTAAATGAGCTAAAAGCCCTGAAAGAGGACTGTGTGCAGAGCTTCTTTCTCGTGCTCCCTTTCTGCAGGTCAACAGAGGTGAGTTTGGCAATGTGGTGCAGCCTTATGACTCGCTTACAGGGAATCCTTCCATCCTCAGAGCAACTTCCCACTTCTTCCTCATATCTTTCTTTGGGAAACAAAGAAAAAATAAAAACGGGAGATTCGAGAAAGTCAACACAAAAACATTTTAAAAAGGAGGTCAAGCTTATTTTCTTCCTTCTTTTTCTTATTTTCTTCCTTCTTTCTTAAGAGGGTTCGGGTCAACAAAACTCCCATTTTGAGGCATATCTGTTGATGATAAACCAAAGCTGCTGAAATTGTAAGTAAACTAGTTTGCAAACTATTCTTCAGTCAGATGCTCTGTTGTCTATATTTTTCAGTAAGTGGGGTGGGTATGAGACAGGAGAGATATTTTACTTTTTTAGGATGAAAGTATACAGCATACAGAATAATACAGCCTGTGTCACCTGTGTAAAATTTGCTGCTCACTGTTATATAAGCAATATTTGCATTATTTGTACAATAGCATTCTTGTGTCAGTTGTAATCTAAGCCTGTGTTATGGAATATATGATTCATAAAGTCTCAGTTGGCCTAATAGTCGGGTGAACACCGGCTATAAACATAGCCTAGCTTAACGTTTGCTGGCTACGGTTTCGGTGGCGGACATAAATACAGTACAATAATATTCTATTCACAAAATACAACCAATAATAATGTTGAATCTTACTTGTGAAAAGTAATTCCCGACCCCTGATCGCAATCGTCCGCCGATTTGCACAAGAACACAGTGCTCTGGCATCTTAAATACTCTGCTGTCTATGGGTAGGTTGACCGGTCCAAGATGGCGGCCGTATTTCTCGCGCCCCAGCGGTCGATGCGGCATCTACTCTTTATAATGTCTATGGATGTAGCAATCCAAAGCCACAGTCATGTAAAAAAGAAAAGAACAAATATAAAGACCTGAAAGTGGAGGAGTAAAAGCTGTGTAAAGTGAAGGGAATGGTGTTGCCAGTTGTAATGGAAGTCCTCCGGACTTGACCACATACTGGGAGGGTGGCTTCAACAGATTTCAGGAAGAAGAATGGGAAACTCTTTCATAAAGAGTGTAGGCCAAGGAACAGCGATAATCCATGATCAGTACAAATCACAGTGTCCTGCACGTGAGGGAACGTGAGTTGGTTAGACCGTCGTGAGACAGGTTAGTTTTCCCCTACTGATGATGTGTTGTTGCAATAGTAATTCTGCTATTAAGTCTTGATGTACCAGAACTTCAAGGAAAATAAAAACTATGATACATAATTAGAGACCTGTTTTCTTTAAGAAATAACTGAACTCTAAAAGAAATGTTCTTCATAGGAATGACAATTTATTCTGTTTGAAAACTAAGATGGAATAAATCTTCATTTATACAATATTAGTCTCTTCAGAGATTAAAAAACAGCTTTGATGTGTCAACCTACAAAAGAGACAAAATAAAAACTTTTGTTTGTTTTGTTTTAACATTCCACAACTAAAAAACAGAATTTACATCCTATGTTTGACTACATGTAATCATATCTACAGCACAAGCCATAGCTGTTAAATGCTACAGGAGTTCTCTAAAAACATGCTTGGTTAAAATGCGGTTACAGGGTAAGTTCAGTGTTATGACATAAGAAACCACCTTTCCACGCAAATCAGCTTTGTCTCACAAAAATATAACACAGTGCTTAAATCTGCTGTATTATCGATAGTTATATAAAATTCCTCAAAACTGTGTATTTCAGTTAGAAATGCCATGGAGTTATTTTACAGGAAATGTCTCTTGGGACATACTCGGCTATTTCAATGGTGTGTTTGATTGTTAGGACTTGTAAGTGTATTGTGATGTGAGTGAAGAGGATACAATGATTTATCAAGCATAAAAGGCAATTTAGATTGAGGCATATCTGTGACTACTGTAAGAAAAATAAAGAGAGAAATACATCTCTACATTGAAGCTGGAAAGAACAAAAATGCTCAGAGCCTCTTCCGTACTTGATTTTCCTAAGTAAACATGGAGTCTGTGATAATGCAAGAGATTATTATGCAGGGGCACTTTGAAATATGCTGCATTTATTTCTGTTCACTGAATAAGTAGGCTGTAGCTCAGGAGGAAGAGCAGTCGCCCACCAATCAGAAGGTCGGTGGTTCGACTCTGGCTTCACGAATACACGAAAAAGCACATACTTAAGTATCTTAATGACACCTAAACAACACACAAAAAATATTCTGCTTCTGTTGAACGTAGTAACACATTTGTATAACAGAACCATGGGAAATTTAACATTGTTTTTTTGCTCTTCATATTATTACTTAATTATATTATACAATTAATTGGATATATAATGTTACTATATTTACATATATTTATGCCACAAATATATATTATAAACATTCTGTTTTAAATGCCAATGTGAAAAAGTGTTGAGCAGAAGTTGTCAGGCTCTTAGATAAGTACTTGGTTTGTAGAAGATAACATATTCCAATAATCTAGCAGTGGGGCATTTGAGCAGTAAGAGCTTTTGCAGTGAAAACAGTGTCTGGTCACAGCAGACTGACAAACTTTCCCACTGTCGACACCGCTGGTATTTTCCCATCGTGCTTTGACGCTGTGACATGAACTGTCAAGCTTGGCTGGGTAGTTTGATCCTGCCAGTGAAAGTGATTGTGTTTCTGTCTCTTGCTGACTCTCACACTCTCACTAATTCATTGTTCTTTTTTATTCTCTCATGCTTTTGCATGCTTCCTGTCTTTGGCTGGCAGTGTACTCCAGACAAAATAGAATTTGGCAAGTTTCAAAAGAATGTTGAGCAGCCATCAAATTCACAACTGTGAGCACATGCACACTGCAGATTGGGGTCTCTTGATACAGTGATGGCAATGTGAGACAAAGTTGCTTTGGTGTGGAACACAATATCGAGAGAAAGTGTAGCCAAAAGGAGGCTAACAAATAAGGTCACACTATTCTTTGATGTAATTCTGTAGCATAATACTCAACCGGCTTCTATACTGTTAAAGTTTGGAACAAACCACAAGTTACTTATTCTGCCTTTTGCTGCCTTGGCAGTAGTAAGCAATAAAGATCATGGTTAGAATTTACCACTCCAAGAGAGTTTTGGCATTAGTAAGAAAAACATTTTCTGCATATTCAAACTTTATCTAGAGGACTGTTTGAAGATACAACAAAAACCTAAAGCTTACCCACAAATACATCTGACAAACAGTGTTATCAACAATGACACAAAAATACCTTCACTTAAGAAAGAATAGCTAAGAATTTAGTAATAGTGACTATACATATTGTATATGTATATATATATATATATATATATATACAATACTGTAAATATTAGATGATTGGGTATAAGCAATGTCTTTATTCATCCCTAAACTGTAAAAAACATCAAGATGTTGCATTTCAAATAGCCAGTTCGAAGTTGATTGGTAATCATGAACACTATTTCTATGACACACATACATCACTGACATGCCAAGAACAAAAAGATACTACATTTTACTTTGTCTTCCATGCTGAAACACAAAAATGACATGACCATAAAACAGGTCTTTCGAGCACCTGAATAGTCCAAAAGTCATGGAAACACACCATGTCTTTAGTAGATTATCCTGTTGGTTAAGTGATGAGCACATCGACAGTGATATCATTCATGTTCTGGGTAGATCCTTGGCTCCAGTGCTTCCTGTCTGTAGGCTCCATTCTGATGCAAACATATTAGCATATCATTCAGTTGTTTGATAGCAAGCTCCATTTTTCCCACGCAGCACCGCCTGCACATAAAAAAACCATCAACACACAGGCACCAGAAGATGATTAGTTGATAAATCTGTCAATAATAATTTGGTGCAAAATTCAAGTGATAATCTGTTGTGACTGTGTTGGCCTTTAAGGTTTTCTAAATTTTTAGTAAGGTTTATTTGCCATAACTAAACAAACAAAAAAAACTGCTACAGAAACTATGCCACTTTTGACATAAAGACATTTGTCGACATTTCACTCAAATTATAAACTAAAAAAGAAAAAGCATCTTTGGAGGATACAAAAATGTACCCAAAACTAACTAACCATATCAAAACCAAATGCATCAAAGCAACACACTAGTGGGAAGTCCTCAACTTTCTGAAATAATAAAGATTAGAGTTTCCATTAGCAGCTATTTTTTTTAGAGTTTGGGGTTTAAAACACAAATATGACACCCAGTCATCTCCTATGTGCAAGTAGAGGACAGCTGGGTGTAGCAAAGTGTCCTATAGGAGCATACATTTATCTTCATTTTACTTTTAGATCAGTAATACCCATACTTTTCACTGTACTAAATGTTTAGATATGCCTAAACTAGGGAATAAAAAAACACAACCATGAGTTAAACCCATTTTCCCCCAATATTCTTAAGCAAGCTAGTACAGATAAAACAAAATATAGTAAATATAAATACCACAGAAGTTCTCGTAACCTTTGAGTACCAAATGTAAATCAAATGCCTTTTTGTCATGAAAAAGGTTTGCCAGCCAATACTGGGTTACACTTCGGTGTGGAGAGTCCTTGGAGCTTAAATTAAACCTATAGAACTTACCGACTGAATCTATTTTTTAAACATGTAAACAAAATCAAACAAAATGCACATAAACCCTAACATGAATCAAAAATATACACTGTATTGTACTATATGTTTTTGTGATCTTCACTTTGGCGACTGCCGTTTATCTGACCTATATTCAGTCTACTTGAAACTTGGCAGGTGTATTACTGGTCACCCAAAAAGAGGTAGTGCACATATTTTAACAAAAACTAGTAGATTGACTCAGCCGGAAGGATGCTCTACTCTGTTACTGTTAATTAGCAGAGTAGTAATCTTGGTTTGATGGGATTCCTGACAGTTTGAATTTGACATCTATGAGTGTAGACAAATGTCTGAAATGCCCGCTATAAACACTATTTGCTTGTGAGTCTGCTCTACTGGTGTATGATCACCAAGCATTTCTTCATATCAGAACATTCCAAGAAACTTAGCTAAAACATCATTTGGGTGATCAATCCTTGAGCCTCCCACCACTCATAATGTCCATACTGGACTACCTGGGTTGCTCACCTGCGGTCACTTTTTGGAAGAAGTGTTCCAGAAAACGAGGGAAGCGGGTGTTTTCTTGAGATTCGAGGGTTACTTGAAGTTCGGAAGAGGGGGAAAATTCTCGCCTCTTTTCAAGTGGATTTTCTCTGACATAGCAATAACTAAGGCTCCAGTGGATCTTTGCTCTCTTTCCAGTTCACATGGTTGAGTACCTGCCTCACCTGCAAGTGGAGACTCCTCTTCTCAGGCAAACCTTGACCAGCATGGAACTTGGTGAGCTGCAACTTGATATCAGGCCGCAAAATGGTTCTTCATTTGGTTCTCATAAATGCTAAGTCACGAGGATTCAGGACTTTTTGCTAAACGATTCCTTCACCGCATGTGAATTAGATGTAATACTTGGCTCCATTCTGGTGAGTCCATTTCAGTCTCCAACTTGTTTCTCCTGACCACTTGTCTTTTTGCTCCTTTAGGACAGCTGGCAGTGATGGGTGGGGCTCAGGTCTGTATTCAAATTCAGCTTTCAGTGTTTTGGGTCAGCTCCCAACTCTTTCTCCAGCTTTGGGCTTATTTTATTCTGACAATTGAACGTCGCCTTTGACTTGAAAAGGGCCATGAGGCTTTTAGATTCTCTCTGTGTGTTCTGATAGAATTGGAATTTGGTGTGATCAATTTCATCTGCGTCTCAAAGTAGACATATTATGCCTTTTTTTTTTAACAAGGTGACACAGTCCCCTAAGGTCTCCTTAAAATGTATGCAATAGGCTTTGGTCAAAATATCTTTTGGTTTAAGCACGGAGGCCCTTCTCTTACCCCTGTTGTAACACCCTTCCCGAGACCAGGCAGCTACTTCCAGAGAAAACAAAGACATTGTGCCAGTTCTCCCAGTGGAGAATCACAAGATAACTGATGTCAGTGCACAGATGTCTTTAAGGTACCTAAATGGGGATTTTTTTTTCTGATGATGCCACAGTAAAAGACAAATAGCTGGATATTACCTGAGCAGAGCCACAGTCTGGAAATGCTGTAAGCGACTAAGAGTTGACACAAAGTCATAATGGGCTGATTTTCTATCATGTGTCATCACAGCTGTCCTTTATTCATAACAGTAAAGTATAAGTTTTAGTTCTGCTCCTCAGACTCATAGTGGGTGATTCTTAATTCAAGTGTAGCTAATACTATAAGATGAACATTGGGAGCAGGACCAAACCTTGAACTTTACCATCCTTGTCAAATGTGTATCAATGCCCACCTGCCTTGCACACCTGTTTGTTCTCATTTTTTGTGACCAACCTTAATACCCTCTTGTTTTTCCTTCTCCTCTACCTCTCTTCTCTCTTGTCAGGGTCCTGCAAGCCTGGGAGCCGCAGGTGGTCCTAACAAGCCTTCACCATAACACAATTTTTACCTTATTTCTTATCATTATCATGTATATACTAAATTCAATAAACAACTGTATGCATGTCATTGATTATGTAATCCTTGCTGAAAAATACAGCAACAAAAACACATGGCAGTAGTGTGACATAATTCCGCTCAGTAATTGTATTCCTAAAGATGGTGTTAAAATGGGCTTGTAGAACATTGGAGTGGAGCTGAGCTTCTTCATATCAAAATCACACCATTTTGGTGTGATTTTCATCATAGCTTTATCAACACCCACCTACAAAACTGTTTTGGGACACTTTCTCATGCTGAATGTAGGACGGCCACCTTCCTTTCTTAGTCACACTGTCACTTTGATTACAAAAAGAGGATTACTTTCATTTTTCATTTATATCCTCTGGCATGTCATTGTGCTCTTATTGACCAAAATGTTTTACTGCATGGCAGTTGAGATAGTTTCCTCTTTAAGGCAGATTATGATATAATTTTCAGCTGTTGCCTGAATGTGATAACAGAGCCGTCTTGATATTCTAAAGAAAAACTTAGTAACTAGTATTAGTAGCTTAAATAATCGGTTATATGAAAAAAATCATTTTTATAATAATAAAATTATCACTCCCACCACTATTGCACTAACTTTCTAGATTTTTTATAACTTGCTCTTTCAGCCCTTGATATTTATTTTAACTTATTATGTTCCTTCTTCTTGATGTTGCTGTAGTTTGAGTATGCTACATCTATTGCTACTGCCACCTTCTGTAGTTTGTTGAGCATCAAAGTGGTTGGTTAGCCATCGCCAGTTTTTCAGTTTAGATCTGGAATTTCCACAAGATTTCCTCCCCCTTTGGAGGTATCTCCCACTTTGAGTTTGGAACATCCAACCCATAAATGTTTCTGTACAATATTCCTACCACTTGGTTATGGTGTTCCATGTATGCCGTACCTGCCTGTATCTTACACCCCGCTACTATGTGCTAGACTGTCTCAGAAGCCTCTTTGCACAACCTGCACATGAGGTCCTGTCTGGTATGTTGGACCCCAGACTCTGCTCTTTAAGTTACTTGAAAAGTGATTTTGTCAGATGATGCTGTGTTTCTAAAATCAGGATTTTAAATACTTTAAGAAAACGAGCTGACGCATACTCTTAATGTGCAGATACATTTTCAATCATTATTTCAAACAAGCCTCAAAGAAGATGGCATACCTTCTGAATCATGTAAGATATAAGCTTATTCTTTGCATAAAGCTTTAACCTGCGTTTATGGATCACACTGTGTCCACAATGCGTTCCTGAGCCCATGCAGTGATATCCTTAAGAAAATCATACCTTTTTTTTTTTTTTTTTGGCAGCGTTACCCAAGATCCCAAAGATTATGAGCATCAAATATTGATTTATTGACTTTCAGTTGTGTCCCTTTTGCACAGAAATATCTCTAGATTCTCTCAATCTTTTGAAAATTCTATATATTGCGGATGTCTATACATTTTACATTGAGGAACATTATCCTGAAACTGCTCTGCAATGTGTAGACAAAGTGTTTTTGACTGTTGAGCCTCTTCCCCTCTTTATTTCTGAAAGACTGCCTCTCTGAGGTGCTCGATTTATCTTGTTTCTGACCTGTTGCCAATTAACGTAATTAGTTGCAACATGTTCCTCTAGTTCATCATTTACTTTTATAGCCTTTTGTTACCTTCAGCCCAACCTTTTTGAGACATGTTACTTTCAACACATTCAAGATGACCTCATATTTTTCATAGAATAGAATATAACAGAACAGAATAGCTTTATTGACACAGGATATGCAACAAAATTGCTTTACCATGCTGGTATTAAATACAAAGTAAACGATAATATGAAAGGCACAAAAACACACTCACACACACATGCATACACTCATGCACACACAACACATTAGTCTCTATCAATCAAAAAATTAAATATCTAAAACAGACAATTTAAAAGCAACACAAAAACAGTTACTGCACAGTACTGTCCAATAGATAAAAAGGTTTCTCCAAGTTACTAATCTCAAAGAGGTGGAGAATCATGTCAGTTCAATGCCATAATAAAAACTTGGCAGGTGTATTGTGAATGAAAACTTTAATCTAGAGCACCTTCCAGAGGATTACAGAGAAAAAATGTGGTGAAACATCTCATCTTGAAGTATCTTGTTTGCCTTGCGAAGGCAACGGGTCCTGAAGGTATCCTCCACGGTAAGTCCAACGATTTTGTCGGATGTTCTAATGATTTTCTGAGGTATTTTACGGTCTGCTTCAATAAATACCATGTTTTGAGGCAGCATGTCAAAAGACTCAACGGAACACTAGTAAAAGGCTCTGAGCAGCTCTGCATACAAGTTGTCCTTTTTAAGAGTCCTCAAGAAGTAGAGCTGTTGACCCCAGCAGAGGTCTTCATAATCCGTGTAAGGTCCTCACTGATGTCGGTCCTCAGAAACTTGAAAACTGGTGACCCTCTCTACTTCCTCTCCTCTGATGGTTAGAAGTGCGTGGTAATCACGTTGTCTCCTGAAGTCAACAATGAGTTCCTTTTTTAAACTTGAGTGTAAGGTTATTGTCCATACACTACTCTGTGAACCTATTTCCTCTCTGTAATGTTTCATTGTTGTTAGAAATCAGCCCCGCCACTGTTGTGTCCTCAACAAACTTAATTATTGTGTGTGAGGGGTATGTGGGCATACAGTTATATGTCAAGTGAATATACCATGGGACTAAGAACACAACTCTGTGTTGCCCCAGTGCTGAGGGTCAGACTCGGGGAGGGATGTGTACCAAGTCCAAATGTCTGTGAGTGTTGGGAAATAAAGTCCTTACCCCACATGATTAGAGTGCTATTGAGATCCAGGCAAAGCAGTTTGATGATCAGCCTGCTGGGGACAATGATATTGAAGGCTGAACTGTAGTTAATAGAAAGGATTCTCATGTATGTCCCCTTCTGGCCAAGGTGTGTGAGTGCTAGCTGGAGGGCACTAGCAATTGCATCCTCTGTAGATAGGTTTGCTCTGTAGGCAAATTGGTGCACATCGAAGTTGTAAGGCAGGCTGGATTTAATGTGTTTGAGAACCAGTTTCTCAAAGGAGTTTGTGATGATGGGGATGAGTGCTACGGGTCGACAATAATTCAAACAGGTGTTCTTACACTGTTTGGACACTGGTATGATTATGTCTGACTTAAAGCAGGTGGGTATTGTAGCAATGTTTGTAAATACCTGTGCAAGATGACAGCAGTCTCCCTGAAATGCAATCCGGCCCTCAAGTCTTTCCGACATTTACAGAAATTAGGACCCTCCTCACCTCATGAGTATTTAGGGTCAGAGGGGGGTCAGCAGCATCCAGTGATCGCATTGCTCCATTATCATCAGTTTTAAAGCATGTTTTAAAGTGATTAAGCGCTTCTGTGAGGCAGCTGTCATTGTCTAGGAGTGGCTGTTGACTTCCCCTGTCGCTGGATGCATTGCCACAAACGAGCTGGATCCCTGTTGGAAAAACTATCCTCTATCTTCTTCTAGTAAGCCCTAGCGTGCTTTAAGCGCTTTTTAAGGTTGTGTCTGGCTGTATTGCTCTCTGTCTTTCAAACTGAACACTGCATCTCACTCACTTCTTCAGCAGAACCTGAACCACCTTGGTCATCCAGGTTTTCCTGTGTGGGAAGACTCAGATGCATTTGTTGCAAGTTATAGTTTCAATGAAGGTCCTGTTCTAACAGAAAACAGTAGTGGTGTAAGTCTCTACATCTGGATCAGAGAAAAGGCTCTGATTGGTCCCCTTAAAGCAGTCCAGCAGTTGTAAGGATGCATCTTTAGGTCAGCTCACAACTGTTCTAGAGGAGGGCTTCAGTTTATAAATGGGGATGTATGCACAGATCAGGAAGAGTGATCAGATTGTCCGAGGAGTGATGGGGTGAGGGTTAGGGTCTGTATGCTTTTGTTATGCGAGTACACTGAGTCCAGGGTGTTAAGCCCCCAGTTGCACATTTGACATGCTGGTCAAACTTTGGCAGCACACTCTTGAAATTCTAGCACCTATAAAGACATTATCGCTATATGTGTTCAGTTGTTTGTTAATAGCAGTTACCGTCTGGTGGTATGTAGATGGCTGTCACAATAACGGAGAACTCCAGTGGCACTTAGAGCGGTCTACATTTTACTGCTAGAAACACCAAATCTGGTATATATATATACGCACATACGCAGACCATCACTGTGATTATTACCAGAGTCTTTGGCCCCGTCACTGTGGTGTGCAGAGTGGCCTTCTAGCTCAATAACATTGTCTCAGATCCCGTGTGAAGCCAGGTTTCTGTGATAATTATCACAAAGTTTCCCAGGTGACTGTCCAGTATGATAAATCCAACCCTAGGTCAAACATTTTATAAGCCAGAGACCTGGCATTAGCTACAAAAAGGCTGAGTAGCAGTGGTCTGCTTGGTGCCTTCTTTAGCGTAGCCAGGTGTTTCCGCCTGTCACCCCCTCTTCTGTTTATGTTTCCTCAGTGCCTCTTGCATGTGGTGGAAGGCAGTCTTAATTGTCATTTGGTGCCTTATTCCAATGTTTAACAGTTCATCTTGACTGCAAGAGACCTTTAGGTCTCTACCCTCACTCGACCCCACTTGTATCCACACACACATCTTCACAAACAACATTTTCAGGAATTTCTGAACCGCTGCGTCCATATGTACCACCACCATGACTAAATAGTGTGTGTTCATAAAAACATTATTTCAAAAAGTAAAATGTTTCACTTTCTATATTTGATACTACATTTTTTTTATGTTCTATTGTGAATTAATTGGCAGTTTTCTCAGAGTTTTGCAGAAGTATGGACACGTTTTTTTTAACATTACTAGAAAAAAGAAAAATGAACAGGTTTTTTATTTCTTTGAATACACTTTTGTTCTTACTAACACTCATACTTCTCTTCCACTCTCACGTGTTCAGGAGGGCAGGTTGGGCCAAATGTAAATGTTAAATTCACAAACAGTAACAGTAACCAGCAACAATTGGGGCTTCGTCAGCAGTTATGAGGACACCGCTTCAGTCCGTTATAGTGAAGAGGGAGCTGAGCCGAAAGGCAAAGTTTTCAAATTACTGGTCCATCTTCGTTCCAACCCCCATCTATACTCACGAGTTCATGGGTTGTGACAGAAAGAATCCAGTCACTGATAATAAGTTTCCTTCAGATGATGGCCAGGCTCAAGCCAAGAGAAAGTGTGAGGAGCTTGATCGTCCAGAAGAAGCTCAGAGTAGAGAAACTGCTCCTCTGCATTGAAAGGAGTCAATTGAGGTAGGTTCTCCTTTTGGAGGTTTTTTTTTTTTTTTTAGGCATGTCCAACTGGGAGGCCTTGGAATAGGGATGTCTGGGTTTCCCTCCTGGACCCCTTGCCTCTGCAACCCAACCTCAGCTAAGAAGATGATTGATTGATGGATGGATGGGTAAATCACATCTCTAATTTAACATTTTATCTACACCTCTTTGTTTTTAAAATTCCACAGCTCAGAATAAAACAAGTTTTTGTAATAATTTCTTAATTGTAGCTGCCTTCTTCAGATGGTGTTTCATCAAAAATTGACAATTCATTCTTTCGTAACAACCAATCAGCAATGGTATTATAATAATTCCCCCACTCTCATCTGGACAAAACAGGCGGCACCGTGAGGATCATGTTCTTTGATTTGATCCAGTGCTTATACATTTCATACAATTCAGCCTGGACTGTTATGTAAGAAGCTGCAGAAGAGAAGTGGATGCCTCAACAACCACCTGGATTATATCCTACCTCAAAAACAGACCACAGTTTGTGAGACTAAAGTTGTGTGTCTGAGAGAGTGGCCAGAAGTACACCAGCACCACAAAGGACTCCCTCTGTACACTTCAGAATTTCCAGTAAAACTCATAGTCCTGTTATGTCCTGAATTACTCAGATGACTACAAAACAAAAGAGATCATCAGTATGGACTGGACACGGAGGCTGTCTACAAGAAGGGACAGAATAGACTGTGCATTCTTAGATACAAGCTTCTATAGGTGATGGAGTGCACAATTTGCTTTGTAGCCATCTGTTGGGGCAGATCAGTGACTAAAATAAACTGTTAAAAAGGTCAGCTCTGTGCTGAGGACTGCTCTGGAGCTGACTGTGCAAGAAAAAAGGGAAATATCACTAAAACACAAGGAAATTTATTTACATTGATGATAATGTTATTCTGTAAAATGCTATTTTGTCACATTTCAGGGCATTAAAATTCAAGGAAAGAAAAGTCATATATTCCTGCAATTTTCACCGAAAAAAAGCCTAATACCTAAAGTAAAGCTGTTCTTGAACTACTTGGAACAGAGGCATGGCCTGACAGAAATTTCAAAACATTTGCAGCAGCAGACTATGTAGCTTTATGCATGCAAGACTTGTTGTGGATTAACCATTTTACTGGAGTACATTAACTGGACCCTTGCCAACATAACAAGACCATTTTTTTGGAGTTTCATCTGTTCATAAATGAATTGCATATTTTTTTGTATTTGCGACTGGAACTTTAGCATTCCAACAGTGTTTAAAATGTGTAGGTACATAGAAAGTGGGGCTGAATTTTGTCATGAAATATGCAACCCCTAGCAGGACATAAGAACGTTAAGGGATTATATCAAATCTGTATAATATTTAACTGGTTGATACTGATTGATCTGTTCTAGCATTTTAGATCCTGGTCACTCATAATACCTTTCAAATAGAATTCACTCTCTTAAGACTTGTAAGATGTATGGCCAGCAGGACTCAAATGCCTGTGTGGTATTCTGAAAGTTTTAAAAGGTTTATTGTACACTGAAATGTATGAATTTTTGCAGGAAATCCAAGATCCAAGCCCGAGCAGCAGATACCACCAGGAGCGAGACTGATCTGAACCTGGACATAGAAGTAAGCAGCCTGACCAGAATGATAATGGATATTGACCATCTTACTGGTAGGGAAGGGCCCAATGAATTTTCCCACCAAAGTGGGAGGCCACAGAAATGGAGAGCCACACTTTCTACCCCACTCAATAAGTGGAAGCTGGGGCTACAATGCTTGTTAGCTTGTCTCTCAGAAGAAGAACGAGATGCGAAAATGACAGAGATCCCCAAGAGGGCAACAGAACACGACGCAGAACCGAGCAGTGAATTGGGGAGCCCCTTCAGAAACAATGTCAATAGGGAGTACATGAAGTTGGAAAACAGGATTTAAAAGCAGAGCTGCCGTTTCTCTGGCTGAGGGGGGTTTGGAAAGTTAAATAAAATTATCTTTAATGTGTTGCATTATTGTGGAAAAAGATTTATAGAACAAGTACTACGCAATGGATAAGACAGATCGCACCTTCCATTAGAGAGAATAACTTTATATTAAAGGCTAAACGGCATGTATTTTACATATGGAGCCCTTTCATCAACTACATTAAGGACTTGGATTTAATAGACGAAGAAGTGGATGACTGGTCTTTGTGGACAATGCAGATCCTGATCTTGTAAGATCTGTATTGTTTTTCTATATATGTTTTAATTTGCATTAATTAAAAATACTGATTGCATAAAGATTACCAGTTTCTTTAATAGGAGGAGCATTCCTGTTTTGAGTGTTCTGTTGTTTTTATTTTAGTCTCTAAATAAATGCAGCGAATTACTGTACAGAAGTTGAATGAAGATATGCAAACGTAAAGGCTATATGTAAAAGTGTTAAATACTGAAAATAAAAAATAAACCATCTTTGAAAAGCAATCAACAACTGTGAGGATGTATGACCATCAGAAGGGGGTAAACCAGTGAAGAAGTAAATAGATATGGGACCATAGGCATCAAGGCACAGGAAGTGGGTGTAGGAGTCCTGATGGACGTTTTGGACTGGATGCAGACAGAACAGGCAGATACAAAATCCTTAACGTCCGGATGGAGAATGGACCACCAGAGTGCTGAATCAAGAAGTGGGTGCAGGCAATTCCAGGGTGGCAAGCAAGATAGGAGTATCACCAATCCAGGACTCTGGACTTGAGGTGGTCTGGGACATAGAGACAGTCAGTGGGACAGGAGCATGAGTACTGAAGACATTCTCTTCAATATCCCGCTGAGTTAGACCAAGTTGAACAAATAAAAAGACAAAATATAAATCAGGTTCCTCACCAGATTTTGAGGAATCAAATTGACATATCAACTTTAAGATTCTTAAGAGCAGGACAAGGTAAAGTTCAAATCACAGAAGAGACCAGTGAGCTTGACAGGGATTAAGCAGTTGCCCTCAGCTGGGGACAAGCGCTGAAGTCACATTTGGTGTGCTCTATATCGAGTGAAAGTGTGCAGAGAACGTCCCCTTGAGTTGTGTCAGGGATCCAACAGACCTTTGTTTTAGATGATGGTAGCGGATGTAAGAGGCAGGCAATGGAGCTGCAGTGGTGAATGAATGAGAATTTTGCAAATCCTAAGAAACATTGCACTACTTTGTTTTCAGAAGTAGGCTAGTTCTTAATTTCTTCCACTTTAGATGAGTCCATCTCAAATGTGGAATTGGCACTTCTCAGCTTTCACAAAGAGATGGTTCTGAAGTAGTCTTTGCAACACAGCCCACACATTTCACATGATCCATAGAGTTGGAGAATATAAGAATGATATCAAGATAGAAAAACATTAAATGTCATTGACCAGATTCTGCAAATATAGTGGGAGTGTTGGTGAGACCAAAAGGCATGAGACCAAATTCTTGTAGTTTCAGACCGGCTGGTCTGGAAACTTATCAGTCTTGACTGAGGTAGATGAAGCTGAGAGAGGAAGTAGCCCGAAGACAAAAATTGACACGAGAGGTCCAAACCAATCATCTTGCCAGAAGTCCAATCACTGTGAGGGTTATGTTTGCGTAACCAAGTGGCATGCAGAACCACTGGAAGATGAGGTGGAATGTTATATCTTCATGAGGATTATCTATCGAGAGAAGAATGGTTTAGAACAGAGTGAACAGGAATTAATGATGAGATTATCGAGTGCCTTTAACTGAACTGGTTGAGGAAGCGATTCAGGCTCTTAGAAAAGGCTATCCATGAAGTCTGAATCTGCACCGGAATCAATATGTACTTTGAATGGAAAAGAATCAAAAAAGTGTAACAGGACCCGAGTTAAAGATCAGGGGGAGTTGATGTAGACAATGCTCGGCTCAACAGCGCTCTCCATCTGGCTGCCGAGCCCTTTACTGGACAGTCTGCTGATTGGTTTCCAGCTCCTCAATACAAACACAGGTCATTCCTAAATCTTCTCCCTCTTCTGGGGTCAATTTAATCTGCATGAGTTCAGGAGAGGACTTTCTGGTGTAAACAAATCAACTACGTGATTCAGATACAGGTGTGGAAAAGGCTGGAATCGACAGGGAGCTGCAAGTGGGTTTTGAACATGAGAGCTAGTCTTTTCTTCTTATCCATCTGGTAAAGGAGTGGAGTTGGCTGCAAGAGTGCAGAAATCAATGACGTACCTAGAGACTGACCTTAATCCCTGATTAATATTCGCCAAGAGTGTGGCTGCTTCATTGTTTGGTCTGGCTGGGTAGAAGGTGAGTAATAATTATTTTACAAAGCATAACAGTTTGATTTCAGAGACCACTCAACTGTTCCCAACTGACAAGTCGATCTGGACAACAATGAAACCACATAAGCAACTTTAGTGGACTCTGTGGCGAAAGACGAGGGTCTGAATTCGGACTGAACCTCACATTGTAAAAGAAAAAAAAAAAAAAGGTTTGGAAGGAAGCGGAGTGACTACTACTTTTAATTCTGAAAGTTGCTACGATAATTCCTGGAATGAGGTAGTCATTGCTTTTAATGTTTTCACATAGGTAGCAAAGGGCTGTTACACTCAAGCCTCCCAGCTCATCTCACTGGCGGATTCCATTTTAGTAGAGAGATTGTACTGTAACGCATACGGCCAGAAGGACTCAAAACTGCCTGTGAGGCATTCTGAAAGGTTTATTGTACAACAAAATGTATGTATAATTGCAGGAGGATCAAAGAGCAAAGTCCAAGCAGCAGATACCAGCAGGAGCAAGACCTGATGGATATGAATAAGCTTGGTACTCAGAGGAGTGTAGATAATGGAATCTGTAGGCGAGTAGATTGTACAAGGCTTGCTGAGTAACCGAGTTCCAGGAGGAGATGGGACTGAACTGGGGAGAGACTTGGAGATCAGGTAGGTTAATGCAGAGGATGGATGAGGACTGAAACACTCCGATCCAAAATCCTTAACAAAATTTCCAATATAACAAGCTGGGTCATACACAGGTCCAAGGAGAGCAGGGAAACAAACCAGGTCAGAAAATCCAGAGATCCAAAACTCCAATCCAAAGAACAGATCCAGATCAAAAAACCAGATTACTCACGATTTTAGAGAAAGCCAGAATCAGGGTCAGGTCCAAAAACAGGGTCATACACAGAAACCCAATCCAAAGAATAGCGCTGGAATATTGCTGTGCTGGGGATCAGGTAAGCAGACAATCTGGAAGAGGAATGGGGCTGGCAGACCTGCTTATAAAGGGAGGAGAACAGGTGAGTGCAGTTGAGTTGATTGCAGGCTGATTAGAGAGAGCAGAGTGAGGGGAGAGAAATGGCAGGGGATATACCAACTCAGGCACAGACCACAGAGCAGAGCCATAGACTGTCACAGTACCTTTCAAAGTAAAATTAAAAGAAAATATTTCCTTGTGGGCCAGGCATGAAGGGCATTAATCAGAGAGGTAACAAAAGCCCTTTTTAAAGTGGGCAAAACATCAGCTAAAACCCACTTATATCTAGCTTTTGAGTGCTATGATAAAGTGTTTAATTGGCAATGACCTTTTTTTTGTATTCTAATTTACCACCCACCTGGCCCTAGCAGCACATCTTTAAATCAATTTTGTGGGGGATGGGGGAGACATGTGCAGATGTATGTGATGTGCAAGTCTGTGTGGTGATGACTAGGCCTGGGTCTGGGACTTGCTGTCTTCTGGCCTGCTTGTGCTGTTCCTGATGGTGGGTGAGGCTGGCATGTCTTGACTCCTGAGGCACTTGGCCAGGGGCACTGGGGCATGCACTGGCCCACTGTTCTTGACTGTCTGGAGCGCCTGTTCCTCTTGGGTATTGGGTGGGGCCTCTGTAGGAGGGTTTGGGGGCCCTCAGGCTCCGGGTCCAGTGCATGGCCCATGTCTGGGTGGCTGGGGCCTGGCGGGGTCGGTGGGCTGTTGTCCCTGGTTCCTGGGGGATCTCTGCCCTATGCTTATGGGGGCTCTGTCCGGGGACTTCCTCTGCAGTCTTCTGGGTGGATGCGTGGTTGTCCCTGCGGTGGGCTTCCTGGGTTCTGTGCTCCGTGGGGGCTGCTGGTGGCCTGGGTCTTGTGGCCCTCTCTGCCTGCTTCTGATTGCTAGGGAGGCTGTGGATTGTGGCCCTGTACACTTATACACTCATAACTAAGCACAGTTATCATGTAGGTCCTGTGCCATGTGTATTGCATGTTCATGCACACACACGTTCATTAGCCCAGTAGCATACTCGCTAAGCATTTGATGTGTTACCCTGTGATTTGAGGTCATCTATAGCCACAGTTGTGTTGTATGTGATTGCCGCTACTTGTGCTTTTTTGTGTGTTTGTTTTTTTCTCTGCTTGTCTGCTTTCAGGTCCTCCTGGTGGCGCTAAGGCTGGATTCTCCACAGAGGTCGTGGATTGTCATCCATTTTGTTTTTACAGGTGTAGCAGCTGGTTGTCTGGGTTTTCTTTCTATTTTTGTTTCTGTTTCTGCTTCTTTGCTCTTCCTCTTTCCTTGTCCCCCGGTCCGGTTCGGCACTATTACATGTTATATATTGTAAGAAAAATAAATAAATAAGCAGTTGATGGGCATCAAGGGGAGCTTTACATTCATAAAGCTTCCCTTGGCAAAGCAAATCTGTTTGGCATAAAAGGTTTTCAGATTATAATTCTGCTGCCATAATGCTGGACAGGACAAGGGGAAAAATATATATATATCATCTATATTGAAATTATATATTATTAATTCATTCTTTGTGACTTCAATATCCATGTTGATAATGCCTTCAATAAATATGCCTCTCGTTTTATTGATATTGCAGAATCTTTTAATCTCACTCAGCATGTTACAGGCCCTACACATGTTAGAAGACATGCTCAGGGTCTCGTTTTTAGGCTCAGTTTAAATATTGGCTCTGTTTACTTCAAGGATGTTTTCTTTTCTGATCATCACTGTGTTTTATTTGATTTGTCTTTTAATCTTGATCTTTTGCCAAGAGGTTCATTCTTACATTCCCAACAATTTGTCAGCCTGTAAATTTTCAGCTGCCTTTCACAGGAGCCCTGTCAAGTTTCCATCTTCACACACTGATACTGATTAGCAAGTATAGTGTCTTAATAACCATTGCCTCTCTGTTTTAGATAGAGTCATTCCTATAAAAATGTGATTGGTATCAACAGCCAAGTGTTTCCCTTGGATAAATGACAACATTCAAGCTTGCCGGCCAAACAAACTTGCCAGCCAATAATCCTTGAGAATTTTTCACCTAATTCACCACAAGAGCTAAGGAGATTGGCTGACTTAATGAAAACCAAGTCTACTTAACATCATACCCAAATTCTTATTTAAAATGTGTTTGATACTATTGGTCCTCATGTTCTGTCAGTAATTAATAAGTGACATCTGGTTATGTCCCTGCTTTCTTTTTTTTTTTTAAACAAGCTGCTGTTAAATCACTTTTCAGGAAACCCAATATGGATACTGGAGCTATATAAATAAAATTACTTTACTAAAACAAATGTAGATAGATGTGTCATGGGCCACCTCTGAGTATGGTCTAAACAATCAGATCTTATTGCATCTTCAATCTATCCTGTGTGTTCACAACTGCATTTAGAGCCATCCATTTATAATTTGATTTCCCAAGACATACGCACACAGAATGTGACCAGGCCCTGAGTCCTGCTGTGTGGTCCAACTTTTATGTTGATGTAAACAAATAATGAACAACTAATAATTTAATTAAGCTGTGCTTGAAATAAATTGTGATCTAACAAAGCCTCTAGGATATAATGTAATACAATCTCTTTGTGTTGTAGCTTACAGACTTGTTCTCTGGAGGGTATCAATAATCACTGTATGTAACTCTAGTTCTTCATATATTGTAGTACTTGGAGTATTGAGGGTAAACACATATTGAATGGCAATGGAAACAGATTCAATATACTTGTTTTAGCAGGTATCCACATATTAAAAAAAACTTTAAACAAATACTTTTGCTATAAAAACTATAAGAATTCAAAGATGAAACTGAGGAAGCTGTGAAAGGAAAGGCAGAAATCCAAGCTGCTAGATGTGGCAAATTTTTAAATAAATTTAGAAGAGACTTTGCTCCTGTAGACCCATCACCTGCACGATGCGCTGTAAGGGTTCAGTGAATTCTGGATAGGGGGGCAGTCAAAGGCATAGCAGCCCAGACCAATGGGATATTGCTTAACTGATGGCGAAGGAGCCCAAGCTTGTGTGAGAGTTTGAGAGATGCTGGCTAGATATAGTCAGGCTCACCTCGAAGCATAGCAAAGGTTCTGGAACCAATCTCCTTGACAGGGGCTGGCTTTATTCCTCTCGAGTTTTCCTGGGTGAAAGGTGGCAGACAAAGATGGGCTTCCTCCTAGTCCCCCATTTGTTTGATCAAATGTTGGGGTTTTCCACAGTGGACGAAAGAGGGGCTTCTCTGTGCCTTTGGGTTTAGGTAAAGGGCTCTGTCTGTCTGCGCTTATGCATCTAACGACAGTTCAGACAAGTCAGTCTTCTTGGAGTCTGTGGGTGGGGTGCTAAAAGTTGCTCCACTTGGGGACTCAAGTGTTCTGCTGGGGTACCAGTGGGGATCTACTGGGATACAACCTCTTATAAAAATTGGTTAAATTGTGGGACTTTGGAGGAAGCTAAGTTACCAAAAGGTCAAAAGAAATAACTAAGGAAGCAAAAACTTCAGTGTGACTAGAGTTTGGTGAGGCTGGGGTAAATTACTTTCAGTCGACCTCAAAGAAATTCTGGCATGCCATCAGCTACCTCAGATCGAGTAAGCAGTGCTTCGCCATCACTGTTTAAAGTGGGGACAGAGTACTGCTGACAACAACTGCATATAATGTGCAGTGCAAAGAATGCTCTTCTCAATCTGACTGGTATGCCCTCCACAGTGGAAGCAGAGGCAAGGGACTTTGAATGTGACTTACCCCTGATCGAAGCTGAAGTTGACTGCAAACACTACCTATGATGTTATCAGCTCAGCCATTGCAAAGTTACAAACACAATATCCTAACGCAATTGTGCCAACCTTTGGATTATAACCATGTCTCCCTCTCTGCTAAACCAGAGAAGATGAAACGTTGTATTGAAACGGATTTATTCTATGCAAATCAAAAAGATGCATACAGCTCTACTGTCCATCTTTTATTAGGAAAACAGACGAAATCTGGTAAAACCAAGGAGCTCGTGTTTAACCCTGGTAACAAGAACTACATTTATTTGTAGGGGAGACTGTAGCTCCGAAGAAAATGCAGGTATCTAGCAATTGTAAGGCCAGTGGCCAGTGTCCACGGGCAAGATACTCAAACACACATTGCATCTGATATGTCAATATGATATGCAATATGATATGAAAATGGTTAAATAAAGAAGGCTCAACAGTGTTTTTATTTCTTCTGGCCTTTCTCAGTTGGTGCTGCTCTACTACTATCGTAGTACCAGAGAGTATCCTATCCTACTATATCTGTGTGTGGTTCCACAGATGCACCGAAGCTGATCAAAAAGCACTACAGCAGGTGGTAACAAGAGCTGCAGCTCACAGCCATGGAGAACATTTACAACACACACTGCCTTTGAAAGGCAACAAACACAGATGCCCAGCATTGTGCTAAGTGCAACACTTGCCCTTAATCAGTCCAGCAAACATGATGCGCAAATGGCACTACAATGCAACTACTACTATGACTGTTTGCACTGTGTATGCACTCTGACCTGACCCTGCACATATGTGACTTATAACCGTTTAGGGTATGTTAGTTTTTGTTATGTTCATGGGGTTTTAGTTTTTTGCATTTTGGGGTGGCTGTAGCTCAGCAGGAATTAGAAAGTCTCCAATCATAAAGTTGGTGCTTCAGCGCCAAGCTTGTTAATCAGAAACTAAGCATATACACACGTGGACAAAATTGTTGGTACCCCTCAGTTAAAGAAGGAAAAACCCACAATTCTCACTGAAAGCACTTGAAACCTACAAAAGTAACAATAAATAAAAATTAATTGAAAATTAAATAATCAAAATCAGCCATTACTTTTTAAATGTTGATTGACATAATTATTTTAAAAAAACTAATGAAATAGGGCTGGACAAAAATGATGGTACCCACAACTTAATATTTTGTTGCACAACCTTTTGAGGCCATCACTGCAATTAAACGATTTCTGTATTTGTCAATGAGCGTTCTGCAGCTGTCAACAGGTATTTTGGCCCACTCCTCATGAGCAAACTGCTCCAGTTGTCTCAGGTTTGATGGGTGTCTTCTCCAAATGGCATGTTTCAGCTCCTTCCACAGATGTTCAATGGGATTCAGATCTGGGCTCACGTAAGGCCACTTTAGAATAGTCCAACGCTTTTCTCTCAGCCATTCTTGGGTGTTTTTGGCTGTGTGTTTTGGATCGTTGTCCTGTTGGAAGACCCATGACCTGCGACTGAGACCAAGCTTTCTGACACTAGGCAGCACATTTCTCTCCAGAATGCCTTGATAGTCGTCAGATTTCATTTTACCTTGCACACATTCAAGACACCCTGTGCCAGATGCAGCAAAGCAGCCCCAAAACATTGCTGAGCCTCCTCCATGTTTCACCGTAGGGACAGTGTTCTTTTCTTCGTATGCTTGGTTTTTGAGTCTATGAACATAGAGTTGATGTGCCTTACCAAAAGGCTCCAGTTTGGTCTCATCTGTCCAAAGGACATTCTCCCAGAAGCTTTGTGGCTTGTCAACATGCATTTTTGCAAATTCCAGTCTCGCTTTTTTAGGATTTTTTTTCAGCAGTGGTGTCCTCCTTGGTCGTCTCCCATGAAGTCCACTTTGGCTCAAACAACGACGAATGGTGCGATCTGACACTGATGTACCTTGGCCTTGGAGTTCACCTTTAATTTCTTTGGAGGTTGTCCTGGGCTCTTTGGATACAATTCCAACGATCTGTCTCTTCAATCTGTCATCAATTTTCCTCTTGCGGCCACGTCCAAGGAGGTTGGCTACTGTCCCGTGGGTCTTGAAATTCTGAATAATATGAGCCACGGTTGTCACAGGAACTTCAAGCTGTTTAGAGATGGTCTTATAGCCTGCACCTTTAAGATGTTTGTCTATAATTTTTTTTTCGGATGTCCTGGGACAATTCTCTCCTCCGCTTTCTGTTGTCCATGTTCAGTGTGGTACACACCTTTTCACCAAACAGCAGAGTGACTACTTGTCTCCCTTTAAATAGGCAGACTGACTGATTATGAGTTTGGAAACACCTGTGATGTCAATTAAAGGACACACCTGAGTTAATCATGTCCCTCTGGTCAAATAGTTTCCAATCTTTTATAGAGGTACCATCATTTTTGTCCAGCCCTATTTCATTAGTTTGTTTTTTTAAATAATTATGTTAATCAACATTTCAAAAGTAATGGCTGATTTTGATTATCTAATTTTCAATGAATTTTTATTTATTGTTACTTTTGCAGGTTTCAAGTGCTTTCAGTGAGAATTGTGGGTTTTTCCTTCTTTAACTGAGGGGTACCAACAATTTTGTCCACGTGTTATATATATATATATATACACGAAAAAGACATTAGAACATAATCTTTATTTTAACTGTTCATTATGCTGCTCGCTTTCATATTTTCGATCTAATTGTGGCTTGAACACATATGAATGGCTTTAAGATATGTTGCCATGCTCAAAAACGTAGCATTTGTCAAAGTTTTTGAGTTAGCTTCCTGACTAGGGCTGCCATGATTAGCTGACTAGTCACGATTATGTCGACTATTAAATTCGTCGATGACTAATTCAATTGTCTTTTTTTTGTTTGTTTGTTTGTTTTTCTCTCAAAACTGCTGTGGCATCTTCCGCTGCTGTGTCTGGATTTCTGTCCTTGACACACATGAGCAGTATGACTGGGGGTCAGCCATAATGTCACAGGAAGTTAAACCAGACGGGCTCTGGTAAAGTGAGGCAAGGCAATTTTATTTGTAAGCGCATTTCATACACAAGTGTAACTCAATGTGCTTTACATAGCAGGAAAATAAATAACAGAATTAAAGGATGAAAAGATAAAAAGATAAAAACGTGCAAAGACACGTAAAACAAAGCAAGACAATAAAACCTTCTGTAACAGCCGGAACCAGAAGTGGTGCAAGATAGAATTAATAAGCAATAAGCAGCACAATGTCTGAATGATGCTTTTACCATGTTTTGTCTTAGGACTATAAACCGTTAGCAGTCCCTTTCCAAGTGACCTCAGGGTTCTTGATGGCTGATAGGGAATAAGAAGATTTAGCAGGTATTTTGGGCCCAAACCATTTAGGGATTTGTAGACCAGCAAATTAATTTTAAATTCAATTCTCTCACACAGAGGGAGCCAGTGCAAAGATCTGAGAACTGGTGTGATGTGGTCATATTTTTTGTCTTTTGTGAGTACCCGTGCAGCTGCATTTTGAACACGCTGCAATTTTTGGATGGTTTTCTTTGGAAGGCCGGTTTAAAGCCCATTGCAGTAGTCCAGTCTACTCGAGATAAAAGCATGGACAAGTTTTTCCAGGTCTGGTTTAGATAGAAGGCCTCTAATACTTGCTATATTTTTATTTCAAAAACTGTGGTAAACTGCCGACTTAGTGAGAAAATTAATCTGGTTTTCAAAGTGTAAGTCAGCATCTAATATAACACCCAAGTTTCTGGCATGGCTTGTAGTCTGTAGTGATAGGGTTTTCAGATAAGCACTGACCTCAATTCTCTCATTTTTCTTAGGGCCAAAAACAATAACTTCTGTTTTGTTGTCATTTAGCTGTGGGAAATTGTGAGACATCCAGTCATTTATCAGTGAGATGCAATGATAAAGGGAATCAATCGGGCTGTAGTCATCAGGAGAGAGGGCAATGTAAATTTGAGTATCATCTGCATAGGTATGGTAGTTGATATTGTTGTCTCGCAAAAGTTTTCTTAAGGGAAGCATGTAAAGGTTAAATAAGAAAGGACCAAGGACTGAACCTTGAGGAACTCCACACCTCATATCAACCTTCTGGGAGACAAAGTTGTCAATGGAAACGAAATAGGCTCTGTCTTGTAGGTATTATCTAAACCAGCAAAGGACTGTATCAGACAGTCCGATCCATTTTTCTAATCTTTCTAATAGTATAGAATGGTCGACAGTATCAAATGCAGCACTTAGATCCAGTAAAACCAAAACTGACATATTACCAGTGTCAGAGTTTAGCCGAATGTCATTTATCACCTTAATTAGCGCCGTCTCAGTACTGTGGTTTGGGCAAAATCCAGATTGAAAGATATCAAACAGATCATTACTATTCAGGAAGCTATTTAGTACAGATGGGTCTAAAGTGCTCTTTTTTAGTAGGGGTTTAATAACAGTAGTTTTTAGGCCCTGTGGGAAAATACCAGATGAGATCGAGCAGTTGACAATCTGTAGCAAGTATTTAGAGAGATGATTAAAGCACTGTTTTAGAAACTTTGTAGGCAAATGATCTAAACAGCAGGTGGATATGTTTAATTGTGAGACAATCTTTTCAAGGGTAAATAGGTCAACGGTCTTAAATTCAGACATTTTTACTGCCGTAACTTCAGTGGGATAGGAAGGTAATAAGTTTTGTGCAGGCTTATTTATAGAACTTCTGATTGTTTCGATTTTGTCTCTGAAAAACTCAGCAAACTCATGGCTACCCGGCAACAGAGCTCAAAAGTGTGGGAACATTTTAAGAAAACTAAAGACAAATGTGTGCAATGCAATTGCAGGTAGTACTTGCAGTATGGGATTTGAACCCAGGTCACCCACACAGCAGGTAGCAATCATACCACAACACTATCCAGTGCCCCCCTTCTGTAACTACTTTAAGTTATGATGGCTGTAAAGCTAATGTAGATATACTAAAGTTTAAGAATTAAATTACAAGAAAGAGTCCCAGTATGTGCCCATTAAAATCCATCCATTATAAGGAAACCACACAACCACACTTTACAGCCTCCAACGCATCAGTGGATTACATGGTGGCCATGGCCCTCCACTTACCCTACAACACCTGGACAGCAGCAGAACCTTTAATACCATCAGACCAGGAAATCGGCTCCCGACTTTCCCGACTAGATTTTGGACTTTCTCACAAACAGACCACAGGTGGTGAGGATGGGAGGCGGGATCTCCTCTGAACTCACAATCAGCACAGGATCACCACAGGGCTGTATTCTCAGCCCTAAACTCTTCACCCTGTACACCCATGAATGTGTCTCCACCCAGATCAACACTGTCATCATCAAGTACACTGATAACACAACCATCCTGGGCTTTATAAAGTGTGGGGATGAGTCTGCATACAGGAACTTGCTCAAAAACATTCCTGTCTATGGAGAGGAGAATGACCTAATCCTTAATGTAGTGAAATAATAATACAGTTTAGAAAACACACACCGCCTCTGCAACCTCTCTACATTAATGGGAATGAGTTGAAGAGAGCTGACAGCCACAAGTTTCTTGTCCTTCATGTGACATCGACCTGAGCTGGACCGTAAATACCACAGCCACAGTGAATAAGGCACAGCAGCGGTTTTATTTCATCAGCTGCTCAGGAAGGCAGGAGTGATCAGTTGACATTTTACTCAAGCTTATAGAGGACTGGTAAAGATCATCCTCACCACTGGCATCACTGTCTGCCATGGAAACACCAGGCAGAGAGGAAGACTCTCCAGAGAGTCATAAAGACTGCAGAGAGGATTATTAGGACTGATCTTCAATCAATGGACTTCGTATACACACAACACTGCAAGAAAAGAGTACAAAACATTATCAACACAGTCATCATCCAGGTCAAACCCTCCTCAGACACAAACATTCAGCAAACAGTCTGACAGTTTCATCATACACAACACTCTTACACAGCAGCTTCCTTCCTGCCATACTCAGACTGATGGCAAAAACAAAATAAGGACTCACTAAAATACAAACAAAATCTTAATTTCAAAGTGCAATATCAATCAAATGTGCAATATTTATCATATTATTCTGATAATATAGCAATAACTATAGCACTATATTACTCAAACGACTGGAGAACTAAGCGGGTCTTTCCGTAACTGTACTAAACTGGTTCAAAACATACTTAGAGAACAGGAAGTACTTTGTGTCAGTAGGTAACTTTACATCTGAGCAGAAAAGAATCACATGTGGAGTTCCCCAAGGTTCCATCCTGGGACCTCTTCTGTTTAACATCTACATGCTCCCACTGGCATAGATTATAAAAGACAACAAAATAAACTACCATAGCTATGCAGATGACACGCAGATATATATTACAATGTCACCAGGAGACCGAGGCCCTGTACAGGCCCTTGGAAAATGCATTCAGGAGATTAATGACTGGATGTGCCACAACTTTCTCCAGCTAAACAAAAACAAAACTGAGGTAATTGTCTTTGGAGCCAAAGAGAAACGATTACAGGTCACCACAGAGCTTCAAAACTACCAACCAGGCCAGAAATCTGGGTGTAGTGATGGACTCAGACCTCAGACCTAAATTTGGAAAAACACATTAAGGCAATAACAAAGTCAGCCTACTATCACCTTAAGAATATATCAAGGTTAAAAGATCTGATGTCTCAGCAGGACCTGGAAAAACTAGTCCATGCATTCATCTTTAGTAGGCTTAATTATTGTAATAGCATCTTTACAGGTCTACCTAAAAAGTAAGTTAGACAACTGCAGCTCATTCAGAACTCAGCTGCTCGAGTCCTCACTAAGACCAAAAAAGTGGACCACATTAGTCCAGCTCTGAGGTCTTTACACTGGCTGCCTGTCCATCAGAGGATAGACGTTAAAGTTGTGATGCTGGTCTATAAATCCATATATACATTTTCTATACCCGCTTAATCCGTCAGTCGGGTCTCTGGGGGGCTGGAGCCGACCCCAGCAGTCATCGGGCGAGAGGGGTACACCCTGGACAGGTTGCCAGTCCATCACAGGTGATGTATAGTACTGCACATCAATTCTGTCTACAAACTCATCCACTGTCAGTGTCAGAGACAGTGTGAAAAGTGTGAGTAAATGGTAAATGGGTAAGTGGAGAGAATAGGATCGGCATGTTTTGCTTTCCTGTTTTTCACTACCCTGCGTGATTAATACGATAATGCCACCAGTCTTTCAATTCCAAATACCAAACTGTCGAAAGACATCAGATCATGTTCTAACCTCCCCATCTCTATTCACTTCTCTTTCTCTGTTCTTCTCTTACTCTCTAGCAACCATGCAAGCTTGAAATGCAGTTAAGTATTCAATTCATAACCCATAATACACAAGAAAAACACATGGATGTGATCGGAAGAGTACGATGTTGAATCAACAATCTGATGAACTACAGAGAATTCAAATCAGCTCTCCAAACTTTCAATTGTTTGAAGCAAATATTTTGGCTTCCTGAAATGTATTTAACAAGACTTGAATTTTAAAAAACAACCAACTCAAAATTTACACAAACTTAAGTGAAGAAATAAAATTTGTATGTACATATAGCTAATGACAAAGAAATTATAAAAGAGCATGTTCATATAGTAGTAGAAGAAAAACATTTTTTGCTAGTGAGAACAAAACCAAACTTCTAAGATGCAATTAAAAACTTTTTGATTCAAATCATACAAAATTTAAGCTTTAAAAGCTGGAATAACACACCAAGATCACATGGTTGGTGGTTAGTATATCTGTATGTACGCATGTATATGTTGAACTAGACTTAAATGGGTCACGGTGCTCCACACATGCTACAAAACTCCATCTTTTTGTAAAAATGATCCAGCCAAATTCCCAATAAAGCAACTGTAATTCGCACATTTTTCTTTTTAAGTTTAGGCTTAAACATATGACAAAATAGAAACATTTCACCTTGCAGTTTGTGCAAATTACTGTGTATGTGTAGCAACCACTTTTCATCAACTGTTTTATTAGCTCGGTCCAGTTCAACGCTGGACTTTTCTCTTTTAGCGGTAACTAATGTCAACAGCTTTGGTAATAAGCTTAGCACACACTATCTTATAAGCAGTAATTACTGCTATTACTTTATTAAGATTAACAATCGTGTTAACCCATCATTTAATTACTGTTAATTGAATGATTTCTAGTTAAACAGTCATGTTCTGCGATTCAGAAATCCTGCACCTCTTCTCATTCTCATTGCGACACTGAAAGCTATGTACCGTTCTCTGTGTGTTAACATTACATTATCGGTATGTTTCTGATAAAGATGAAGGTCTCTGAGTACAATTATTTTATGACATAAATATACACTGCAGTGCCAAAAGTATTCGCTCATCTTTCTTTACACGCATATGAACTTAAGTGACATCCCATTCTTAATGCATACGGTTTAATATGACGTCGGCCCACGCTTTGCAGTTATAACAGCTTCAACTCTTCTGGGCAAGCTTTCCACAAGGTTTATGAGTGCGTTTATGGGAGTTTTTGACCATTCTTCCAGAAGCTCATTTGTGAGGTTGGACACTGATGTTGGACAGAAGTTCTGGCTCACAGTCCCTGCTCTAATTCATCCCAAAGGTGTTCTATCAGGTTGAGGTCAGGACTCTGTGCAGGCCAGTCAGGTTCTTCCACACCAAACTGGCTCATCCATGTCTTTATGGACCTTGTGCACTGGTGCGCAGTCATGTTGGAACAGGAAGGGGCCATCCCCAAACTGTTTCCACAGAGTTGGGAGCATGAAATTGGCCAAAATCTCTTGGTATGCTGAAGCATTAAGAGTTCATAGACATAGATCATGACAGTCCATCAGATTGGAGTGACGAATCACACTTCAACATCTGGCAGAGAATGCATCTCCACTGCTCTAGACTCCAGTGGCGGCGTGCTGTACACCACTGCATCCGACGCTTTGCATTGCACTTGGTGATGTATGGCTTGGATGCAAGCTGCCATGGAAACCCATTCCATGAAGCTCTCCACACACTGTTCTTGAGTTAATCTGAAGGCCACATGAAGTTTGGAGGTCAGTAGCGATGGACTCTGCAGAAAGTTGTCATTTTAAGTTGTTGTCGTTCCCAATCACTTCCACTTTGTTATAATACCACTGACAGCTGACTGTGGAATTAGTAGAGAGGAAATTCCACGACTGGACTTGTTGCACAGGTGGCATCCTATCACGGTACCATGCTGGAATTCACTGAGCTCCTGAGAGCGACCCATTCTTTCACAGATGTTTGTAGAAGCAGTCTGCATGCCGAGGTGCTTGCATTTATACACCTGTGGCCATGGAAGTATTTGGAACACCTGAATTTAATTATTTGAATGGGTTAGTGAATACTTTTGGCAATATAGTGTACGGTTGTAGTACAGTAATAGTTTAGCTACACTGCTAAAAAGTTTCCCTTTCTGATCAATAGTGTAACTATGTGTATTTTCACATGGAGTGTTTTTGGTATGACTGGACAAATAGCTTGATAATGTTTGCATTTACTGCATTATTTTGTCCACCGGATATTTTGATGACATGTCATGTACCTAAACACATGAAATGATATAAACTCGTGTCAGCGCCAGCCAGCATGCCGGTGTGTTAGCCAATGTACAAACATACATACACTAATCCCACATTGATGTCCTGTTGAAGCCTTGATATAAATATAAACATGATTGCAGCATCTGCAAACAGTTTTAAAAAGTTTTTGTCATTTGCTGTTTCCCATTGTCGGAAAAATTTCAAGATTGGCAAACTCAAAACTCAAAAATTTGATCTCCAGCAGCTAGCTGGTTTCACATCTAATCTCCTGCAGTCAGTCAAAGCACGCTTTGGAGAATTTGGTGAGTGTACTCGTCTTTTTAAGTTCATCACTCATCCACAGGAGTGTGCAGTGGACAAAGCCGACCTGAGTTACATCCCTGGTGTCTCCATCAGATATTTTGAGATAGAAGTTGCTGACCTGAAGGCCTCAGACATGTGGATGGATAAATTACAGTCACTGAATGAAGATTAAGAAAGACTTGCACGACAGCAAGCAGAGCTGGCGAGCAAACACAAATGGACAGAAATGAAAAAACTTCAACCAGCAGACCAGCTGATTTTCAAAACTTGGATCGCGCTTCCCGTAACATACCACACACTGCAGCGTGTGAGTATTGCCATATTAACTATGTTTGGCTCTACGTATGCATGTGAGCAGTCATTCTCACATCTAAAAAACATTAAGACCAACCTACGATCACGTTTAATGGATGGAAGCCTCAACGCCTGCATGAAGCTTAACCTCACCACGTATCAACCAGACTACAAAGCCATCAGCAAAACCATGCAGCACCACAAGTCACATTGATGGGTAGAAGTATTTTTTGTTATTATTGTATAACAACGTTGTTGAAAATAAATTCTGAGACTTACTATACTCTAAAATGATTGGTCTTACTTAAAAATGCATGTGTTTAGTTGTATTCAGTGTTACAAAATATTATATGGCTGTCACAGAAATACATTTTATAATATGTGGCTTTCATGGCTCTCTCAGCCAAAAAGATTCCAGACCCCTGACTTATACCCAACTCCCTTAACAATGAGACAACAGACTTTGCAACAAATCCTCTACATCCTGCTTCCACTGGACATATCCTAACTTTCCATCCTTGCTGCTCTGCTTCTGCCCCCAACTCCACATACCTAAGCTTTTTCCTTTTATATGCTTCTACAACTAAGTCCTCCTAAGGAAGAGTCAGCTCTATGAAATATTATTCTACTCCTAGACCACAAGACTATATCAGGCCTTAGATTTATAGAGGCTATTTCCTGAGGAACACCAAGCTTTTCTCCTAAATCTACATGCATCTCCCAAAAACAAGCATCCTCTAAGCTGCCTTGCCTTCTAATTGTCTCATTAACTTTCTCCCCCTCTTGAACAAACTGAATTGCCACTTTCTTCACCTCAGACCCTCCTAAATTTACCTGCCTTTGTTTATCTTCAATACCTGCAGCTAAGCTTCTTAATACTAAGCTTCTTCATACTAACCTTACAGCCTGACAAAATATGCCTTAGAATTGCGGTACTTGAACATAACGAACATAAACATTTATCCAGAGTTTTAGGTTCTGGGGAGTTGACAATACATCATATGTTGCCCCTATCAAAAATCTAATACTCCTTTCCTCCATACTCCACAGCTCTTTCCAACTAAGCTTTTTCTTCTCTACACCCTCCCAATTAAACCACTGTCCCTGCTTAGCCTGAGCCACTTCCTTTGTACCCCTTAACATTTCCTCCTGTCTACGAACCTGCTCAAGAACAAGCTTTCTCTTCTCCTTGGGACCTGCTCTGCTCTATACCGGTTTGCCTGGACCAAGCCCCTATTTGAACATTACCCACAATCTCTGTATGTCTAAGGGTTGCTTCTGCCTCATGAGCTGGCATTTTTGGATTCTATTTCCTCCCCTTGGTTGGGTTTGGAACCACCTTACTAACTACCACATCTTTACTCCCAGCTAACAGGAATTCTATCCTAACTTAGTACATTTAAAGTCCTCTACTAGACTAGATACTGGGAGCTGGAGTAAGCCTTTCCCATACAGTGCCACAGTACTTATACATCTAGGAACACCTAGCCACTTCCTAATGTAAAGGCTAACTAATCTTTCCATTTTTTCTGAAACAGAAAATGGAATCTCATACACAGACAGTGGCCACATCAACCGAGGAAAAAATCCAAACTGCAAACTAAAACTTAATTGGGGTGTTACTTTTGTAGCTTGACAACAATTTAGCTAAAGATGTCACATAACTCCAGCAGAGAAGACAAGTAAACACACAACATGGACAGAAACTCATAGCCAACACTTTAACATCCAAGGTACAAAGATGCTCCCATGAAATTATGTCCATAATTACACCATCTGTTGTTAACAAGCAAGGCAATCACACTTCCTTTAATATTATCTATGTATCTGCAGTCTTTGCCTGCCTGTAGAGACTAAAGCCAGGTCGAGAGGTGTAAAAGTTGCACCTGCAGCCATCTCTCAGTGAAACAAATAATATTGCCTTTCCTGGTGCATCCTTGTCAAGGCTCCAAGTTTGTGCATTTAACCTGCCAGTGATCTCACTTTTCCCATGACATTTGAGAAAATAAATTTTTCTCTGTGTTGTTCCTAACCAGCATTACTTGGGCTTTAGAAAGCTCAGTCAGCTGCTCCAACATGCAAACAACTTTCCCATTGGCATGGTTACACATACACATGGTTACACATACACATCACAACATATGTGAAAATGTGCAAGAAATACCAGCAGAAACATTTTCAGCAGCACAGTACGCATTTTCTATCCCGGGTGGGGCTCTCTCAGCTGTCATTGGGTGAGAGGTGGGGTACACATTGGAGGGGACGCCAGTCCATCATAGAGCCACACAGAGACAAATGAGGCAACCAACCATCCACACTCACTCCTAGGGTCAATTTAGAGTCACCAATGAACCTGACATGCATGTTTTTGGATGGTGGGAGGAAACTGGAGAACCTGTAAAGAATCCACGCATGCATGAGGAGAATGAAGTCGTGAGTGTATGCTGATCAGTCATTATCAGTTCATGATGTGGGGATGGGGGTGGGGGTATTGGAATTGAATTGCTCACTCCCCACTCTAATAGTTTTCCCTTCTATTTTATTTTGACCAAAGCATGACATTTCATTAAGACCTCAGAAATATCTGTCAACTTCTAAAAAAGGCATAATATGCATCTTTTAAAGCTAACTGAGTTTTGGATAATAACCACACCACAGAGGTCATCGGAAATTTCAGTTGAGACTGCTCTAACATGTTGCCAGGTATCAGCAATGTTTATTTTCTCGGCACAGAAACACCTCATTAGTTTGTTTGTCATTTCTAGTAATGCCATCTAATGTACAACTTTATAATGTGAATCATAAACTGTTCATCAAAACACAACTAATAAGAATTCAAAACTCCTACAAAACTGATAATGAGATTGCAGCTTTCATCATAAAGCATGAAGTGCTTGAGTGGGCCGGTGTAACCCACATGGTTGTGATACACAGGCCACTCTAAACTTGTTACCAAGTCAACAAAGCCTCAAACTTTGAAGCTGCACAGCAACTGTAAGAAACACTAAACCAATGCATCACCCGAAACCCCAAGCCCCTGACGTTTTTCCTTTAGGAGGTTAGATGACATCAGTTGTTCTGTGGAGATGGTGAGTGTTTCTAATTTCTTTTCTGATGATAAATAATAACGATGAAAAATGCTCTATAGGTTGATTAATAGGTAATCAATCAAGATAACTGTTCATTGCATTTACACATACAGTTTTGTGTGAAAATGTTGTAGTACACTGAGTTAAAAACAAAGGGCAATTTATATGTTGAATGAGCTAAAATTATGTGCAAACAAGCAAACAATGAGGAGTGGATGATAATATCTGAAAGTTGGTGAATACTCAAACTGTCACAAGTCATACAGCAGTGTGCAAAAGTAATTCAAATTAAATTTTGGGGGTGGATTTATGTAAATGGACTGTAAAAATAATCCAAAGTGGTGAAAATAAATTAAAGAAAGGAAGATCTTTTTCACACTGAATAAAAACAGCAGTGGTACATGCATATGAATTCATCCAATTTGCAATGAAGCCCCTAAATTTCCCTTCGGTCTTTGGTTGCAGCCCTAACTTGAAAGTGCTAAATAAGTGTGCCAGGTTCCTCAGTGCTAATACTACAACACTATTTCCAAAAAAAGTTGAACATATCAAAAGAAAACATATCAAACATAGGAAGTGAGACGTTTTACTATTTAAAGAAAAATATTAGTTTATCTTTAATTTGATTGCTGCAACACATCTCAAAAGAATTGGGACAGGACCAGGTTTACCACTGTGTAGCATCAGCATGTAAACATCAGAAAACTGAGGAAACCTGGACCTTTGGGAGAGGGACATTGTCCCATCATTGTCTGATATAAGACTCAAGCTGCTCAAGAGTCCTATTTCTTCTTTGATTTTGCATTTCTTGATGTGTTAAATGTCCTCAATTGGCGAAAGGTTTGGCATATAAGGAGGCCAGTGTAGTACCTGGTAAGAGTAGTCAGTTCCATAGTCACCCCCATACCAGAGATGCACGCTTTTGAAGTCAGCACTGATAACGATCCAGAAAACGAGGCATCCACAACTTCAAAAATATATTTTTAGATTTTAATTAGCCTGACCACAGAACAGTTTGCTTCAGTCGGTTTTAAATGAGCATAGGCTCAAACAGGATGGTTATGTGTCTGGTTCATGTTCACATGTGACCTCTTATCATGCTAGAGCTTTAACCTTCATGGTGAATTGTGTTCAGTCAATGATTTCCATAATAGAATCATGCCTGTTTTTAATGCAGTGCTGCCTGAGAGCTTGAAGATTACTGACACTTGGCCGTGTCCCTTCAGCACAGAGATGTCTCCAGCTTCTCTGAATCTTCACAATTTTTGCAGAATACTGAACCTCTGCTCATCTTTATGCATGAGAAATCCTGCTTCTCTAAGGTAGTCTTTTTATACCCAACAATGTTTCTGATCTGTTGCCTGTTAATTAATTAGCTGTAACATGTTCCTCCAGCTATTTCTTTTCAGTACCACTTACTTTCCTTGCTTTTTGTTGCTCCAGTCCAAATGTTTTTGTGTTGTTGCCATCAAATTGAAGATGAGCTAATATATTTTCTTTTAAAAATAGGAACATTTTACATTTACAACATGTGACATAGTTTATATGATTAAAATGTTGGTTTATGTAATTTGGAAAGCCTTGCCTTCTGTTTGGATTCACATTTTAGATGGTGGACAGCGATCGCTCAGCTGTGTTCTTAAATTTGACCTTTTTTTCCAACACATTTTACAGCCCACAGATGGCCCAGCTGTGACACAGCTAAAAATGTACATTACAGTAACTAAGTATAAAAAAATATGTATGTTACTTACAGTATAACCTACTATAAGTAGCATACTGACTTCTGATATCTTATTACAAATATTATATTGTAGGCTGTCAAATTTTCATTAATCCGTTTCAGCATGTTTTCATAATTCTTATATTGCATGAAAGGAGTAAGCAGGTGGGCAGAATTCATGCACAGGAAACACGCATTATGACCGTTCTGACCTATTTTCCCCACATTCAACATGAAATGTTTAGGACTGCGTTCAAATGGAGATAATTGACGGACGTGCCCGTGAATATTTCTTAGCTGTCCGAAGCCCATCTTCAAGGTTTAAGCTCCAAATGCAGCTTTTGTGTGTCCTCATTAGAGATGGTGCCTACCGTGCGATTAGGTCTAAATGATCCAACAAGGTCACTTCAGATACCTGTAATTCCTGAGCATCCTACCACAATTAAGTGAAAAAACTAAACAAAAAAACACGAGAGATTAAAATCAAACAATACCATCACATCTATACGTCATAATGAACTCTGCGGCCCTACTAAACACCACCATAGCCGATACAGTGATGCTACTAGCTGGTAATTTTCCCCCTCAGAGCCTATAGGACAGTGCTGGGTCGTCTGTTTTGAACCGACAGACGCTCTCCAGCCCTGTGCACTGCGGGTCTTACCGCGAATGATGCTCAGTGGTGGTGTCCTTGATGTAGGTGGTTGGAGGAGACAGTATGGTCAAAGGTATCTAACTGCTCCACGCAATGCACCGTACTCCTGATGAATGAAAGACATACAGACCGGCGCTGTCGGAGATTCATTGGATACTCAACACGAATTCTAAGCACCGCCCCTCTAAGTCTCTTACGTCAGCGTTTGAATATACTCTCCAATTTGGCATCATCTCAACATCACTGTTATCTCAACTGCAAAGCCATGTCTGGATGTGAACCTCTATCACGTACAAACGATGAAACACTAGCAAACACTATTTACTCCCATCATCAACCCCAAGCATCTCCTGCATCTTTGATGCAGCCCTTGAACGTGACATTTCATTCACTGTGCCTCTGAATGTGATCCAGCAGGGATTAAAACTGCACTGCAACACAACTGGGCAAATACTTTGATTTAAAAAAGATATTTCAACTGCTACCATTGAAGTCTGATCTTTATCTATCGCAATTATATGTAATCAGAATCTGATGAACGTGACAATATAAGAATAGTTTAAATGTTCATGTTTTTATTGATAACATAGAGTAATCACTCACAATGCGGGTTTAAAAGTTCTTTGGACAGAAACTATCCAGACAAATTCTGCACAAAAATTATCATGAATATGGAACCATTCTTCCCTACAAATGTTTCTATTCAACAATATATGTCTTCATCTAAAAGCTACTTTTTCATGCCACAGCACAGCAAGGTAGGTCAAGTGAGTGGATCCAATGGCTCTGTTATGATGTTTGATTTTTAAGGCCATAGCTTATGTTTTATAGTGACACATCTGTTAGTTTCCAGGTTCCCCCGTGGACTCTGCCAGATCCTCACTGTCGTTCATGTTGTTTAAGGTTGGTCTCTGTTCATGTCAGGTTTTCCTCATAGTCACTGTCAAGTTGTTTTCTCATAGGTTAGGTTTTCGTTTTCTGGCCTTGTGTTGTTTTTGAGTTTGAATAAATCAAGTTTTACTTTTTGAAAAATATCTGCATGCGGGTCCTAACTTCCACCATGCATCGCACCCAACCTCACCATTCATGACATATAGTGCCTTTATGCTAATCAAATCACTGACTGAGCTTTCGTACATTTCAAACTGATCAGTTGGGTTTCTTTTTAGAATTTTTAATTAAAAAAATAAACGACTCCAGAAAAGCCTTTGTGAGGTTCCCTTTGTTATCAGAAATATTCACTTAAAAAACAGAAACAAAATTTATGCTAATCAAGTGAATTACGTTGTGAAGCCACACGGTATTGGAGACAGAACAGCAGAATGGGTTTCTAGCGCATGCAAGAGTGAGCATCCGATGTGGAAATTTTCTTTACAACACACTGAGAATTGTAAATAAGGCTCCTTTGTGTGGTAATACGAACACTCCATCTATATTTACCTATCCACGACAGCTTGACCATATGGAAAGCAGCATACAGGTCAACCTCGACAAGCATACACACCTGTACACCTGCACAGCGGCAGCAAACGCTTCAGAGTATTTGCTGACATATTTATACATTTTCTCACATGCTGAGGTGCTTGGAAACTGTTCTAAGAGGCTGAGTGGAAAATCCAGCGCTAATGTTTCGAACATTTACTTTCTCACATGCCGCCTTTTTAGAACATCTGTACACAAGTACGGGGCTATATATCAGATTTTAGATTTAATTGGCTTTGTATGAATTGGACCAATTTGGAATTTAATTATTTTAAATTGATTTGGATTATTTTTGTATTAGAATGGATGGGATTCTAATTGGCTTCAATTATAATATCTCAAAATATCTTTGAAGTGCCTTGAGATGACATTGTGATTTGGTACTTTATAAATAAAACTTATTTGAATTTAAGATTAAGCTTAAAACTTTACCTTTTGACAAAGTGATAGGTGGCTCATCCCATAGTTCTGCTGCTATAGGCCCAGACTGCTGGGGGAGCTCCCATGATGCACCTCTCCTCCCTCCATGTACATATGACATCATTGCTGTCATTAACTTGTGTTAAGCGCTGACCCACTGCGTGGCTGTCTGGGGCACTTGGCCCTCCTGGGTATTGGGTGGGGCCTCTGCCGGGGGGTTTGGGGGCGCTCGGGCTCCCGGGGCCCGGGTCCAGTGCACGGCCCATGTCTGGGCGGCTGGGACCTGGCGGGGTCGGTGGGCTGTTGCCCCTGGCTCTCTGAGGGCCTCTGCCCTATGCTTATGGGGGCTCTATCCGGGGGCTTCCTCTGCCGTCTTCTGGGTGGATGCGTGGTTGTCCCTGCGGTGGGCTTCCTGGGTTCTGTGCTCCGTGGGGGCTGCTGGTGGCCTGGGTCTTGTGGCCCTCTCTGCCTGCTTCTGATTGCTGGGGGGGGGGCTGTGGATTGTGGCCCTGTACACTTATACACTCATAACTAACCACGGTTACCATGTAGATCCTGTGCCATGGGTGTTGCATGTTCTCACACACACACACACACACACACACATTCATTAGCCCAGTAGCATGCTCGCTAAGCAGTTGATGTGTTATCATGTCGTCTCAGGTCATCTATCCACAGCTGTGTTGTATGCGATTACCGCTTCTTGTGCTTGTTTTTGTTTGTTTGTGTGTTTGTTTTTTCTCTGCTTGTCTGCTTTCAGGTGCTCCTGGTGGCGCTAAGGCTGGATTCCCCTCAGAGGCCATGGATTGTTGTCTGTTTTGTTTTTTACAGGTGTAGCAGCTGGTTGTCTGGTTTTTGTTTCTATTTTTGTTCTGTTTCCTCTTCTTTCCTCTTCTTCTTTCCTTGTCCCCCGGTCCGGTTCAGTTCTATTACATGTTATATATTGTAAACAAAAATAAATAAATGGGCATCAAGGGGAGCTTTACATTTATAAAACTTCCCTTGGCAAAGCAAATCTGTTTGGCATCAAAGGTATTCAGACTACAATTCTGCTGCCATAATGCTGAACAGGACAAGGGGGAAGAAAAAAAAAAAAAAAAAAAAAAAAAAAAAAAAAAAAACTTGTGTTTCTCTCTCTCAGCAGGTATCTCTGGCCTGGTGTTACGGTGCTTGTTGTCCCCTCTTTCCTGTCCTCTCAGCCCCCAGCTGGTCCAGGCAGATGGCAGCCCTTCCTGGTTCTGGTTCGGATGGAGGTTTCTTCCTGTTAAAAGGGAGTTTTTTCTTTCCACAGTCGCCTCGTGCACATTCAGGACGGAGGATTGGATCAAAGAGAAGTTTTGATGCAATCTGTTGGTTTCTTTAGCTTGGCAACTTGTTTTTTTCATGGCTTTGTATGACGTAGACTCATTGGAAATGTTATGCTTTCATTTGATTGGATTGTGATTGGCTTGAAGTGGATTGTATCTTTGAAGTGTCGTGAGATGACATTTGATGACATTTGGCACTATATGAATAAAACTGAATTGACTTGAATGCAAAACATTCTTAATAATACAGTCTTAATATTGTTTTTTGTTAAAGTCCACAGCTGGAGTGAAATGCAGGTAATGTATACTATATGTATACATTATCTTTAATCACAATAATATGCACAATCAAAACCTTAAAACACTGTAGAATTTAAATAAAAAGACAATGCAAGGATTTGTATGTCTCATAAACCAATGAGTATTAGAACATGAAACAATATAAAATGTTGAAAGTGAGACAGTTTCACAAAAGATTTTAGTCCATGTTGAACTTGATGGCAGCAACTAATCTCAAAAGTATTGGGATAGGGCCATGTCTATGACTCTGTACCATCTTCTCTTCTTTTAAGAACAGTCTTGGAATTGAGGACAGCAGTTACTTGAACTTTGGGAGAGAAATGTTGTCCCATTCTTTTCTGATATAGTATTCAAGCTTCTGATTCTTCGTTCCATGATGCGCCAAATTATTTCAGCTGATCAAAGGTCTGAACTGCAGGTTTATCTTTCACACAGAATCTTCTACCATGAAGTCATTCTGTTGTAATAGACGTAGAGTAAGTTTTAGCATTGTCTTACAGACATATGCAAGGCCATATATATATACAAAGGATGTTTTTGGATGGGACTAAAGGTCTCCCAGCACCAAATAAAGGTGAACCCCCCAGATCTCTGTGTCCTTTCACAGATTAAGGTGCCATCATGGAATCAGCTGAGTGACAACAGTAACATTGGTAGAATGGCGCGTTCCACGATACCTGGTTAATGTTTGAAATCATGCACAGAGCGGGATTGTTTCGCCTCTGTCAATACCTCCTTTTCCGACACAGAGGGGTAACAGTGGCAGGTAAACTTCGACCCCCTGTTTTGCCTCTGTACTTTCACACACATGGAATGATGCGCAACAACGGCACATCAGTCCTGGCTTGAAAAGGCATATTTGAAAGGGGATTCTGTGTCCCTGTGTAATTGTAAAGCTGAGAAGAGAAGTATTAGAGTTGTTGCTGCTGCCATTTCTCAGTAAAAAAATTATATAGTTTTCCTAATTCTCCTGCTAAGTCCTCATACGCCACACCTAAGTTTGCAGCGAGTTGCAGTACCTCTGATCGTATTGTGTGTATTTTGTATTATTCTGATTTGTACTCAACTGTTTTTTCATCATTTCTCTCCATTTTCCTAGATATCTCTCCCTAAACTCACCTGTATTAGATGTCTTATTCCAGGCATTGCTTGGGCTTTGGAAAGCTCAATCAGTTGCTACCACATGCAAAACATGTATCCATTGTCATGATTATGCATCATAACAGATGTAAAAAATAATGGTGCCAGAAATCATTCCAGCAGCAGAGCGCCCACATCAGTGTAAAACTTTTTTTAAATTTTTTTTTATAAAATCTGTTTTTTCACAGAAAACAGCTCATCAGAAAATCTCAAAAAGGTACAAAGAAAAACACAATATGTTGAAGCAAGCTACCCCTAATGTGGCTGTCATTGGAACTCAATAAATGTGTTATAAATTTGGTATAGTAATTAATTGAGGAATATCACAGTCCTCCAGCTGTTTCTCTTTAGTGCCACTTATTTGCCCAGCCTTTTATTGCTCCCACTCCCTTTTTTATTTCAGCCTAATTGAAAATTAGTTAGATCATGTTTCTGATGTTTTATTGTGAATATAATATTGGCTTTTGAGATTTTTGTGTTCTAACATATTTGGAATATGTATTGTATACTTTAATTAGAGCCCCACCTCTTTAGGAAATGTGGTTGTAGCTCTGTACTTTTACAGTATCATTTTAAATTAGTTTCACAGTTAAATTAAATGTGGTGATTTTCCTTTAATATTTGTATATTGTGGTTTGTGACAACATAGAAATTTGCGATTTGGTATTGTTTTTGTTTTTTCTTTTGCTTAAATGCTCAAACCACTGGTAACATCATCATTAATATTGCTAGCCGGCATAACAAATTACCAGATGAACGATTGTGCCACGCTCAGGCACAGTTTAAAGGAACAATCATGTGGTTTGCACGCAAAGACAAATAATCATGCATACTCACAGTTCAAACCTTGCTGAACACTGTATGGCTGTCCTTTCCACATGTGATGTTGGGTGAATTATTGTGGTGACATGCAGATACACAGTAGATCCCAATGTGTGGAGTCAATAACTCTGCTCAGGTCCGCACCAATGAGGCCCCACAGGCACATTGATTCAAAACGTTATTCAGTTCAATAGTGCTCTAAAAGTTCCCATCACAGGCTGGCTCTGACCTTCTACGTCATTTAAAGAGTCAAGTGTTCCATGTTATTCACACATCACTGACGTAATATCTTTTTAGCTGATGTCTTTATTCATTTGAAAAATTTAAATGGACAAGTGTTAAAGATTCATAGCGGTCTAGTGGTAATCTCAAATATCTTGTAGTCTGATGTGTAAGAAAAATTAAACCTATGTAAAGCTACAACCATTTGTTTCTAATTATTCATTGAAGAAAGGTGTTGCAAACCAAAATGTGTCCTCTTCTTGCTCCCCATGTATTTGCTATTATTGCTGTTATTAGCGTTTTTTCTTCTTTCCCATAGCCTGGTGTTTTTTTACATTTTTTTGTGTCACTGTCCTTTCCTCTTACCTCCCAACCAGTTCATGAAAATGACTGCACAGAGTCTTGTTCTACTGAAGGTCTCATCCTGTCTCATCCTAAAGAGAGTTTTCCTCTCTGTTTCACCCACCGTGTCTGTGCTCTGAACACACACACAGGGTGGTGGGTGACAGTGAGACAGTATGAATATTTTTACATTAAAAGGGCAAAATTTGGGCTGAACGTCAAACTGAATCAAGTATGATAAAGAAAAAGCAACTTTTTTTGGGAAAAGGGCTCAATCTCTAAAGTTGATTTTGAAATGTAAAAACTATTTATTGAAAAGTCCTGCATTATTGTAAATGAAGGATGTGTTTTAAAAAAAGATGAGTATCTGTGGAAGATTGAATTTATCGCTTTAAAAAAAAACATTCACAGAATTGATAGAAATCTGAGCCTTTAAACCTCAAGCACCAGAAAAACATTTTTAAAGAAATATTTCCAATAGAAATTATGAGATGTAGAGCACCAATCTTCTTCAAAATGCTATGATAAATAGTCTATCTAACATACACTACAAATGGCATTACTTTCCTGTGACTTGCAATAGACAAACTTCTGACATATGATGTCACTTTTTAGCTTCATAACAAAGTGTGAGGAACACTTTGCTATGAAGTGTTGAATATATTCTATGATGAGTTTTTAATTAACTATTTCTCAATACTATACAAGGTGTTCCTCTGGCAATTGATGCAGATTTGGGTTAAATGTTTGGCCCAAGGATACTTGAATGCATGCAGAGGCCAGGAATCAAACTGCCAGCCATTTGACTATACAACCTGCTCTACTACTTCAGCTGCAGCTGCACTGAACACATTTCCAAAAACAAAAGGAAAATTCACTAAAAGTATCCTGTGTGCAGAGTCTCAACCATCGAATATTCTTCGACTCCTGAGATTTTTATATATAACGCGGGTTATTTGGGGCTACATTTCAAGCTATTCTCTCAAGGCTCCAAAGGAGCTTTATCTGACTTTCAGTATAATAGAAATCATCAAATATATGATCTGTACGTCAAAAGGAAATGGCCACAAGTGTCAACTGAATTATTTGCTGCCTAAAAATTCCACTCCAAATAAGAGCAAGAAATAATTGTTATATGGGTAAAATAAAGCATTTCGTTACTTCGTGTATATTCTAAACACATATTATGTAATTAAATCAATATAGTATTAAATTTCGGTAATTTTTGTCTTACATCAATAGCAATATTCCATAGACTTCATACAGTTGTCACTTCTGTCTGCAACCTACATTTCCCTGTATCCTTTGCGAGCTTCCATTTGACAATCAGCCAATCCGTTCCATGACAGTTCAGCACGTGACATAGAGTAAGTTCCTGCTGTGGCTTTAGGGAAACAGATCGAAATTTAGCCACGGGAGAATCGCAATTTGCGGGTAAGTTAAGACATTTGGCCACAGCGAGTCCACCCTGATTTCTTCCAGAGTCTTCCTTGGAGAGCTTTGGTGTATGTTTTGTACACTATGGTTTAGAAATTGCCGAAAAAACCTGGTGCAACAAGCTATCGTTTCGTCTAGGCCTACGCTATTTCCTGGTGCAACTTCACAGCTGTGCTTATTGAAATGGTCAAGTTAAGAAAGTTTAGGGAATTGTTGGAGGAGCCCTGTTCTTTTGCTGTCCTGATTTTAAGTGCTCTGCGTTCGAAAGTTTTACCATGAACACTTGCTGCTACTGATTCCGAGTGGATTCATGATAGTGTGACAGTCAGAGCGCACTTTGACTGCATATTCATATCCTTGAGTTGGGTATCGACACCGCTAATCGTTCCATTGGTTATTATTTGGTGTAAAATGCTTTTAACCGCACCGATCTGCATTATGCTATTGCACAACGGTGCTTTTATAATAAACAAGACTGTTGTTGTCATGAGAAGATCATTTTATGTCATTTATTTGTGCTCTAAGATGAAAAGAAATCTTTGCATATGTGGTGTGGGTCCTCAGTGGGAGTTTTTCTGCTGTACTGGGATGTGATATCCAGCCTTTAGTCACTTTCAGCTGCTGGTACTCTGATCGAAAGGAGCACCGCCTCTGAAAAAATGTTACATAGAATCAGCAGTGCTGTGCGTTGAAATGAATAAAGAGTAAAGGGTTATTGTGCATATCAGTGGGTGCCCAACGCCATGACAGTGAGAGGCTGACTGCTGTGGGCTTGGCCTACTTTTTGGTGGAGCCAGATATATACATCAGCTGGTCACCAGGCCAAATTTTGATTTAGAATCATTTTTAAATTGTTATTATATATTTTGGGTGGAAAATGTCATGCACAATAAGATTTCTGACATTGTGTCAGATATAAAAATAAAATATTTTTTGCCAATTTCAGATTTGACAGAAAAAGCTATGCATATTTTTTTATAACGATATATTTTATCCTCTTGTCAGAAAAGCTGAGCCGAGCCCCGGTTTGGCTTTACTGTCCATTGAACTGGATCACCGTTCCATGGTCGGTGTTGATGCTTGGGAGTGGAATGGTGTTATTGACAACGCGTGACAGCACAATTCTGTGAACTATGTGAACAATTTTCACAGACATTCTGTAGCTTCTAACTTTCTCTTTGGTGTAGTCAATTTTTGCACGTCATCTCAGAGGGAAGAGGGAAGTTAATCACCACATCTGTAGCTGCTCAGAGAGAGAAGGATCTAGGGACATATTCAGTGGTAGAGAATCCTGGGTTTCGCTGCTTGTTGAAGTTCTTGGAGACACAATGTGTGTTGACCTTTACCAACTCTACAGTAATTAAAACTCAGGTGAAGGAATCAATCACTGAAGCATGTGGAGTAGCCTTAAGTGGATTTCTGGACTTAGGAGGCGACTGACTCATTTGTAACACACAGTACATGTAGTGCTGAGGTGAGTCATTCAGACACAGGCACTGAAAAGATGCAGATTTTAATATTCAAGGCATTTGTTTTTGTTGGGTTTTTTTTGTAGCTGAATTAAAAAGGAAATTCAGACTGCTTGTATTTATTGATAAGACATAGCTATACGCAACCATATAGCAATATAATTTTGCAGGACAATGCCATTGATTTGAGTACTTTATTAATCAGAAAGGGAAATCTTTTTTTTTTTTTAAAACAAACCAAGTAGCGTTTACAAAGTGTAAAAAAATAACCAAAACAAATAAATGGTAAATTGTGTTTTCATCTCAGAGCATTGCTATGTCAAATTGTAAAGATTTGATTTGCAGTGCAGTAATCACTGCAGGAGACCCATTATCTCTGAGGTGAGTCTGAGGTAGAACACAAACTCATTTACAGCAACACTGCTGTCTAACACTGGTAGTGATGGTTTTAAAAATGGATTTTCTGATTCAAATAAATCTTCATTTAAAAGATCTGATAATATCAAGTGATGTATTTTTATTCCTGTCAAGTTTAGCTGGTAATCATTTGGATTTGATAATTGGTTAAATTTTGAAAAACCACAACCCCAAACAAACCCTGCTGAAGATGGCCTTTGCATTGAAGTTACCATCAGATGTTCGGTGTTCTAAAACACCTCACTTTTGCCTCCAATGAGCAGAAAGAACTGCCGTAATTTACTTGAGCACAGATTTAATAGCTGACAATTTTGGAAAAGACTAGAGAGTCATGTCTCTTCTCTCTTCACATAGAAGGACATTAGAAACGAGCGACATATCTGCGATGTGATAGTGATGTATCGGAAATATTTTATAGAGGCATTACAAAAGAGGGAGCTTCAGAATAAAAAATTGAACCATCATAACAGACAATGCCGTAGATTTGATGGATGAGTTTTAGTGGCAGACACTCAAATTTAGTTTAATCTCCAAACAGCTCTCAAAAGACTAGCTGTAGGTTGCTTTCTCAGCCAAGTAATTTCCTAATTTTTCTTTGAGGTTCTATGCAAGTCGTTAACTCAAGAAGAAACCAGAACTGTGCAATCTGTGCGACCTTAATGAGTTGTTGGATCTGACTGATTGGCTGGATACATGGGTCCAACAGGAGAGCTGTCAATAGAAACAGTGGAAAGAATTGTAAAACTCCTTCAAGAAGTTGAACTCGGAAAAGATGTTGTTTGTTCCCTGTCAGCAACAAAAACAAGCAAAAATGGGAAAGTTGTAAAAGGGAAACGCACGTCGACATCAAAGCGCCGGGACAGAGAACTCAAAGCTTGTATCCCTTGTTAATAGAAAATGCACAAAAAATAAAACTAAATAAAATAAAAGGATATGGGATTTACATCAAGAAAAGCCTAACATAAACTGTCACTAACCCCTAAATTGAAGAAAACACTGTTACTGTGGGATAAAGAAAAGTACTCGGGGACTGTTATCTTTTGATGAAAGTCATATTTCATGTCTAATCACCATTCTGACTAGAGCTGCACGGTACTCGCAGTACCCCGCGGTGCCAAATCGTTACGGTTCCTACTATACTAGAAATTCTACACGACCATGAATGACTATACTAACGGTGCCAGTTTCCGCTACACAGCGGCCGCCTCTACTCTCCTCCCGGCTTCTCATCGCTTGCTACTCCCTTGTAAACAAACCCACACGGCAACCACTGCAACCGAACTACACAGCTGCTGAATGATTGGCTGTTTGCCCCTTAGTGGTGGCCTCCGGGAGATGATAGGCTGTTTCCGCACGCTGGGTCCGCCCGTCTGCTAGCTGATTGGCTGTTCGTGTGTTTCTGACGCTAGAACGAACTCCAAGTAGACGGCTCCGCTTCGATAGAAATTCGTTTCAAAACGAAAGTGTTGTCTCGCCCAGACGCGCGTACAGCGGTCACAAACACGAGACAACACACACACACACTCACTATGGCAGAAGCACCGGGCCTGAGCGGCGAGTCTGCCGCAGCGTGCAAGTGGCACCACTTAAAACAAACTCCAAAAGCCACATTTGGAACTATTTTGGGTTTAAACAAGTCACAGACGGTTAAGCAATAGACGATGACCGTCCACTGCGCAGGCGCTGCCACCAGCTATAGGAGCCAAAGGAGGCAACACATCCAACCTCATTAAACACCTGCAGTGTTGTCACCCAGATTTATATGTCAATACCAGATTAATATGCCCTGTTTATTTTCTAATTGGCTAATATTAGGCTATGTCCTCCGTGTACACGCTGAACAATGAAGAGTTAAAAGATTTTAAACACCTAAAAAATACATACAAATATAGTTTTCACAGGGACTCAGTTCCTGTTTATTGTATTTTGTCCTCTGTTTTATTATGTTGGAGAAGAAGCATTATTGTCAAATAGATTTTTTAAAAAACCTTTAAATTTCGTTGTACCACGTTTTTATTCTATTTTATTCTAAAAGACAGTGGATTTGTTATCCTAAGTCAATTAACTATGTTAGTATTATGTTTATCATGCACATAACAACATACGTAATTAATAAGTATTTATAACTTGTACAAATACATTGCAGTTCATAAGAATAATAATAAAATAAGGTCGCAGTATCGCGATAATACCCAGAACCATGATACTTTGTCTGATAAAGTATCGTGGTTACTTATTTTGGTATCGTGACAACTCTAATTCTAACTAAATGGCGCTTAAAGAGAACATGGGAACCTGGATATGTCAGGTAAAAAACCATGGGAGATGGCAGTCAATGCCTCTGCAGTAAATGCCAGGATGTACTAGGGATATAACGGTTACCAGTATTACAGTAAATCGCGGTGAAATTTTACGCGTTAAAGATTATGTTTATGTTTGAATTTCTAACCAGAATTTTTGTGTATTCCACTGAGCGGAGCCGACACAAGATCATCACAAGATGTTGTGAAATTATTTCAATGTATGTGTTTTTCGAACATTTGTACAGCAATTGAGAATATCGCTAACCGTGATAATTTGGTCACTAAAATCGAGATATTTACATATTGTTACATCCCTAGGATGTACATTAACTTTTGGCAGTTTCCTTATTGAATCAGTTCAAGAGAGGCTTGTCTTGAAGAAAAACAATTCAACTCAGTAACATGGCCAGCAAACAGTCCAGCAATCTCAATCCAATTGAAAATTTATGGTGGAAATAAACAAGGTTTTAGACTGCAAGGCTGATCTGCTACAAGAAAGTTTACAAGAAAGTTATAGCCTGATTGATGAGGAATATTGTTTAAAGTATTTTAGCTGTCACAAAAGCCAGAAGAGGTGCAACAAAGTTATAACTATAATTTTATTTTTCTTTTGGTATGATTCTGTAATTTTCCTCATTGTGGTGTTGTGGTTTGAGACAGAGTTTGGACCCTTAAGAAGAGACTGACCCACAGGGGAGTGATAGATAAGGAACTTATTCACCAGGTAAGAATTGGAATTTCAGAGCAACTAAAGTTAAGTCTCTGACCTACGAGTTAGCATGAACAGGATCTCCTGGATTCTAATGGCATGGTGAAGTGATGGTTTCTCCTCTGAGAGTGATTTCTGAAGTGGCAAATTGCTTATTTTCCAAGGAGAGGGCAGAGGACAAAAATCTACCAAACATTGCAAAAAAAAAAAAAAAGTCTACTAAGCACAAGACTAAAGGTTAGATCTGATGGTTACCACAAAGGCAATCTGAAAAACTGGCAATGAACACTTTAAAAAGTAATGAACTACAGGTGAGTAGAATAACTGCCCAGCAGACTGCCATGGCAAGTCAAAAACATTGGAGATTGACAGGGGAAGATAAACAGGAAACGAGCTACAAGACAAATAAAAAAAAAAAAGCAAAGGGAGGTAACTGGCATATCCTAACACTACCTTTCATCGTGGTTTGGGACCATACCCTTGTCAGTCAAACAGGTATTGCTGACCCCTCCCACAATGGTGCACATCCAATAGTCACTGGACAGGAAACACGGGAGTCTGGGTTTAGGGCTCAGGCCACCGATGACAACAAGCTAGTTCTTGGAAACCTGGAACTTGGGATGAATTTTCATAGTTCTTGGTAGTTTTAGACAGAAAGAAGTTGATAACTTTCTGGAATTTAAATGGGCCAGATAATGAGACTTTTTGACCAAGTTGGTACCAGAGATTGATGTTTGACAGTGTTTTAAGTGGTCTGTAATGGAGCTGCATGGGTGTCCCTCCAAACATTCCCGCCCCTGTCCAGAAGGGCAGGACAGGGGCAAGGCCCTGCTCCCTACCACATATCCCCCCTGAAATCACTTATCAGTGTTTTAAAAGGCTAAACTAAAAAAGTGAAAAAAATGATAGCTAACTTAAAAAGAAAATACGATTTGTAACTCACAACTTTATTGACAGGAACATTGACAGGAGTTTCTCTGAACTCCAAAAGGTCCCGCTACGAACTGTTGACTTTTTCCAATGGCAAAGGACAGTTTACCGTAAATTCCGGATTATAGAGTGCACCTGAATATAAGCTGCACCCTCTAATTTTAATAAGAAAATCCATTTTGTACTTGTATAGGTCGCACTGGATTATAAACCGCGGGTGTCCACATTGTAAAATGAGATATTTACACGGAAAGATGTTACACGTGAGGATTTTTAAACTTTTAATTAAATGCATATAGTAGCATAAACAAATACTGCAAATGCTTTTTTTTCTTGAACAGTGCCTGTAACATAGATGGTTTTACCTTAAATACCTATCAGTAACGCACAAATACGTGGCGTAAATTCTTTTTTTTCAAACAGTGTCTGTAACACGGCTGGTTTAAAAAAATATTTTTTAAAAACTATCAGGAAAAGTCATTGATCGCCTTCTTCATCTTCCTCCTGCACACTAAAACCATCAAAGTCATCTTCTTCAGTGTCTGAACTGAACAGCCTCAGAACTTCGTCACTCATGGCATCATATGCATTTCTTCATTTGTTTTCCATGTTGAGGGTGAGTACAAATGACCGATTTACAATAACCCAGCAGTGTAAGTGTGTTTGATTTATCGTACAATTTCATTGGACCACTGTATTCGTTAATTTTATTTGTCTAATGTTACGAGGCAAAATGTTTTTGGCGGCATGAAAAAAAAGAAAACCTATTAGCCACCGTATTATAAGCCACGGTGCGCAAAGCCTGGGAAAAAAGTAGTGACTTATCATCCGGAATTTACAGTAATTGAAAAACTACAAGTGTTACTAACGCAAATAAAAATATCAAATGGAAGAAGAATGAACCAAATACTGAAACAAAAATTTTCCAAAATTTTGGAAAATGAAATCATAAACAGTAAACAATAACGATAAACAACTGAACACCACCCAGAACACTGACAATCAACAAAATGCTAAACAATACAAAACATTTGACCTTGAAATGTGAATATGAACATATGACCTTGTTGAGATTTGATGATTAGCAATGATACAATGAAGTGTAGTAAAGTCATAAATTTTAAAGTAAAAAATTTTGCAAAAAATAAATAATGATAATGTGAAATAATAATGTGCAGAGTAGTATAGTGCAGCTCAGTCTCTTCCAGCCCCGTTCTGTCACTGCTGGTTGCACTCGTGTTCTTCTGATTGAACATCAGTTCAGCAGTCTTACGGTTACGAGCACTTCACTTCCATGAAGGGCTCTCGATTACTGCCCATTTCCCCAACTAATCTTCTTTTAGGACAATTCAGGAGAGAATTCACACATATTTCTTGACAGTGGTTGAAGGCTGTAGATTGTTGAAAGTATGGTGGCCACTTGGTGGGCTGAATTATTCAAATCAGCTTTTCACTCAGTTGGGGTGGAGCGCTTAGCCGCTTGGGCCCTCATTGTGCACATATGGATGAAGATCATGTGATTGTACCAGCATCATCTTGGCATGATGGGCACGCCTTCCAGAATTTCACCTGATTTCTGAGTCCTGTAGTGGTTCTGCTGCTGATGCAGTTCATTTAAGCTGTGGATGAATGTTAGCAGGAAAGAGAACCGAGCAGCACAACTATGCAACAAGTCATCTTCGCAACGTTCTACTTCAGGAATTGCTTTTTATCAGGTCCAGTCCCAGTGTTCGTTGGTAGACCAATCAAGATTTAATTTGAACCCAAAAATAAAACAACTGGCCAGTTGATATGAAAAATGTTTTAAGACAATACCAAAATACCCACAACCTGCTGTAAAGCATTAATTAGAAATGCAGTAACATGAACTTATTTTGCAGAGGAAAAACTTCAAACCATTTAGAGAACAAACCAACTCAAGACTTTTTTTTTTGGAAAAAGTTTTAGTAAACCATGGTTAATATTTGTATCATCCACCACCCATACTAAAACTTTTTCCAACTCTTCCAGTTCAGTTTCTGCTCCTGTGTTGCTCTCTGCTGCAAGACAGAAATGTTTGTGCTTAGATTTTATTTTGGGAGCAGCACAGCATCAAGAAAGCAGCAATTTCTTCTCAGTGAGGAACTGATTAATCGATTTGGGATAAATATGGTCTGTCCTCTCTTAATTCAGCTCAGAAGAGTTTAGATAAGATTTCAGCGTAATCTACTTAATTCTCACTAGTGACTTACTACTAAATTCTTCTTAATTCTGACCAGTGGCTGTGTTTGGTGATGCGGAGCCATCCACAGACAGTTCAGGATGAGCATTACGTTTTTCTGCTCCAGTTGAACCAGAAACACTTCATGTGGTACCAACAGCGTGACATCAGAGCAGCTTACAACATTATGTGATGCAACAACAGCTTTTCATACAGATAAGAATTTAAAAATAAAAATTTTTATTTTTGAGGCTAGTCTTGTGCTTTTTCCTTAGTAGCGCCATAGTGTTGTGCTTGTGTTGTCAGACATCAGATATTTGGCAGGTGTTATTGATCACTGTTATCTGGCATGCATGCTTTCGCATGGGCCCAGATCAGCTTTGATACTCTCACTTTTCTTCTCATCATTGTTTGTAATAATTTTCTTTGCTCTGAGCAGTTTTGGAATGCTGGCTAAATTGTTTAGGATCCTTTTGCACCAGATAAAACAACCCAGGTCATCTCTTATGGAACTTTTCTAATGAACCATAACACATTAAAAAACATTCAGCACCTTACACTCACTCTTCTCTCCATCTCTAAGAATGTTTGAATCGGTGTATTTAGTAGGTATTAGGTTTAGTGTGTGTGTTTGAACATTGATATGAAATAACTCCTCATAAAGTAATCTGCTGTTTTATCCTTTCCATTCCTTCCCCCCAGTACAGTGTGTATATACCGTGCACATTTAAAATCAAAATAATCAGCAAACCCTCGAGTATGGATCCTTTAAAGGATTCCCCTCAACTATGGTGCTAACACAAGAATGTCAGCATTAACGCTTTAATGTAAGGAACAACTCCTGGAACAGTTCATAGAGCATATCAGCGTTGGCTCTCCAGGTTGCATTCATTCTCTTGGCCATGACTTGACTTTGTGCTAGATGAACATCTGCTTACCTCTGTATGAATGCTAACAAACACTGAGAGTCGTCAGCCAGAGAATAAGCAGGACATTAATGATCCAGACAAGTGTGCAGAAAGATTCAAAAGACAGATCAAACACACTGTAGAAGTTTAACATCTGGTGGCACCTTGGTCAGGAGAGGGTGAGGGGTTGGCATCCCCACAGGCTGTATCTGCAACATTTAATATTTTCAAATGAAGAACTAACCTACACTTGGATTTCTCTATTTCAAACCAGTAAATATTGGTTTTAGCCAATCAGCCTGCTTGTATTAATTAAGAGATTTTCACTTTTGCTCTGCAAAAATTGTGTATTCCTCTCAAAGTGCTAACTATCTCCATTGTATTGTGAATAGCCACTCCATCCCCCACTGAGGTTGCTGCCTGTAATGATAAAGGTCAAACTGCTGTTTGAATGAGCAGAAATGTTATGCCCACATCTGCAACTTTTTGTTTTTTATTACAAGGGGGGTTGACATGCGTTGTGTCTTCCTCCTCATCTGACGTGGCCTCTGTGTCTGAACTGTCCTGCTCAATCACATATTGACCATCTGTCTCCTGGTGCGTCGTTAGAACAGTCACATCCTCATCACTTGACGAATCGGTGAAGTGACGAACGTTTTCATTCTGAAATGCGAGGTCCACATCTCCACCATCAGATTCACAGTCTGACTTGCTCTGTAGAATTCCTACTGAGCACTGATCCTTCTTGCTTGCCTTGGTTGTGACATTGTGAAGTCTGGAGCTGCGTGTCAGGCATTCCCTATTTATGGTTGTTTCTTGCCTACAACATTCACACCTTCCCCTCCCTTCCTTCATCGACTCTAAATTGTATGATGTCCAGAGATTCTTACAGAAGGGCACATCAGAGTTGCTGGCCTGCAGAATACCCTGTGTGTAGGGGTAGGGTGCTGGCAGGGACATAGCTCAATAAATAGGCTTCTTTACACAGCAATGGGAGGCAGGTAGTGGTATGTTAGACTACGTGGTATGTTAGGGGGGGGGGGTTTCATTGCAGACTGAAGTCTGCACTTTGGGACGTCTCAACAATTGTACTCGCTCTCTGTTGTCTTCTGTTTTGTGGCTAAATTTGGAATATTTTTTTTTAACTCTATTGTCACTAATTGAGCACAGTTTTTTTTGGACCATAAATTATTTTGGACGTCCGTTAGCATCTCCTTCAACACATCACTTTTTTACCTGATTTTGTCTCATTTTGCTACCATTGATACACTATATATGATTCTGATAGTATTGTATTTAAAAAGCACTGGCTAAAACTTTGTTGTTTCTGTTTGCTCTCACATTGGAAGATCTGTTTTAATTGTTTTATAAAGATACAGCCTTGGGAGAACACCAGATTTTATTTAGGTAGGGGTCAAATTGGATATCAATCTTTGCATTTTAATTTCCATTTTAAAGTCTGGCCCTTCCAAAGTATCTACCAGGCCTCTCACTCCATGTTGCCGAGGCTGGCCTTGGTCACGCTGAGGATTAGAGTTTCGTCGTGGTCTTTGGCAGTTGTTTTTATGACCTTTGGGCACGCCATTATGCCCAAGCTCATCACAGGTCCAGCATGCTCCTGTGTATCTTTGCACACCTGCATGGCTCTCCTAGGCCCATCACAATTGGTATAGATGTCACCCTCCTGAAGTCAATTGTTTTTACTTCCTTTATTCTTTGTCTGATGTATATAGCTGGATTCACGTGTCGCCCGCTCTGGCCCCTGAAATGCATTTGACTGTGGATCCTGGTGTCGCTAATACCAAATTTCTGAACATAGAGCTGCCAATTCAGGGTTTTCTTCCTCCGTGGGTGTGTTGCTTGTGGAAAATTTATCAGAAATGTGGACAGTTTGGAAGTGACCCACAGGCTTGACTTTAGGCCTATGCCTCTTCTTCCTGACTGTCACCCAGCCAGCTTTGGTTCCCAGCTGCATGTAGTCTGCTCAGGGACAGTTAACAGGATTAGCTACGCTAGGTAGCTCTGCACTGGCTGAAGGGGCCTGGCTAGCTATCAGGCTGTTTTCAACTGTGCTAAGCCGAGCTTCCAATTCAAAGAGCCTCGCCTGCAAAACTATAAAAAGCCTACATTTATTATATGTACCGAAAGGAGGCAGAGGGGTAGGTAAACGCATGACACACGGAAAAAGTGTAAGCAGGAGATGGAGGGAAAGAGCCGGTAGCCATGCTGTGCTAGCGGACTACATCAATCAATAGAAGTGTACAAATGTCACGAAACACAAAGATCTCTGGAAATAGAGTTTTTACAATGTGAAATGTGTCAATATAAGAAGAAATTTTGTAATATTTAGTAGTTCTAGAAGACTGAAAAGTCCAACAGAGTACAAACGTGATAAAACAGGAAGTGATGTAATATGCCTTATTGCCTTACCGAATTACATTTCTGTAATTCTGAAATCCTAAACAGAATAAAGTTTGGGTTTTGTGTTTAACTCAATACACATATATTGAATAACTTTCTAATCTTAGATTAGAATGCAATAATAACATGCATCTTTACAGTTCTAAATGATTTTAGTGCCTTATCTTGGAAAACTACTTTTACGCTTATGAAAAACTATACAACCTAATGTGCCAAAATTGTGTCTTCTACTGGTGGAAAGCATTTTGTAAAAAGGTTGGTTTGTTTTGAAAGGTGCAAGCCTTTCAAATGTTGTGACAGCCCTATGATGTTCCTTCTCTTTTTCTTGCTCATCGTGCATCAAGTGTGAACGTTTTTTACCTTTAGCTCTATGATAACTCTAGAAACTGTTGACTATTAAAGAGGAGATCATGAAACAGTGTTGTTTTCAGTAAGGCTTTCTTAAGATATTTAACACAGGTTACAGAACGTGTGATTGTTTCATAAGTACTTTCAGTTGCATGTGTGTTGTACATATGTAGACATCAAACACATTGCACTCCTGGAAGAGATTTCAGTCTTGGATAGAACAGATTTTTTTTATTTTTCAGACCTTAGAACTAGCGCAGTTATCACTGTTCTTTGCAAAATGTGACAACGCTTCCTCTCTGCCATCACGCTTTTTTTTTTTTTAATGATAGCACTTTCACACACTTTTGTATAACGTTGTTGATTTGTAATCAGTGTTTCTGCAGCACCTGCCGTGATCAGTAAAGTAATTGATAACCTTAGGGCATGCGATTCCAATTCCCCATAAATACCCAGAGAGACACAGAGATGTACAGACACACACACACACACACCCACACAAGCTCAGACCCACTGCACCTATTAGACAGAGACATGGAGATCCTTTGGAAATCTTCAAACTGGTCCTCAATTTCGATGACAAGTTGCCCACACGGTCCTCCAAAGATGGTTGGGCCACTTTCATGTGTATTTCTACACAGGGAGCATGAAGATCTGTATTTTGATTATTTTTTAAATTATACAAATGATTTAGAGTCCAGTTATACTGCTTATTTTAGCATGATACCGCTAAAAGTCTCTGTATTTGGCTTTCTCAGCCTGTGGAACCCCCTCCCATATGTGATGGCCTCACCAGTCTCAGTCTACAACTCCAACAATTTGGACTCTCACATCCCCAGTGTAAGTTGATTCTGTATTTTGTCTCTTTGTATTGTTAGACTTAACAGTGTGTTTTTCTGCAACATACATTAGTTTTATCTATCTATAGATGACTTGAATAGAATCAGTTGGAAATGTTATTTTATAAAGAAAACTTTTTACTTTTGACTTGAACCTAAATGTTTACAATTGATTTCAATGCACAAACATCAGAGAAGCCACTTTGTGTTTGTGGCTGACTTTCTTCATTGCTCCCTTAATCTGCAGTAAGAGTATTTTCACTGGAAATATAGTTGCATTGGAGCTAGCTGTGCACAGAACAGTAGTGAGAGTTGGAGGCTCATGGCTGGGCGTTCACACCAAAAGCGACTTGAGCTAACGTGGCGGCCAGCTGCCATTCATTGTCAATGTCAGTGTACGCCGACGACTATGAGCGTCCGGAGCGAACAACGTTGTGAGCAACTTGAGCGAGTTGTTGCGAGGTTCAACTTTTTATGCAAATGAGCAGTGGCGCGAAGGTGATGAAAGCCAATTGTGGGCCGATCTCGATTCCAAGAGCGGAAAAAGGCAGAAAGAGAGGAAAACAATGGAGGATAAATTAATTATTGCTGTCTCACCGGGACCAATAGCTTGGAGATAGTTGGTGTCCATCCTGTTGATCCGTGGACCAACCTTGGTGAGGAGGTCATCGAACTGGCTTTTATCCAGTCGGAAATAGTGCTGGAACCAAATATCAAAGCTGAGCTCCTGAATCAGCCGGTGAAATTCTCCATGGAGAGGTCGGTTTCTCAGGACATTATGGACCCAGATGGACCGACGGCAACAGGCCCTACGTTTCCATCGCAAATATGCAGATGCAACACAAAGGCCGCCCAGAGTGCGATCCATGGTGAAAGAGGAAACCGATGTAAAGATGGATTATTACACATGCCTGATGTTGGAAAGACCCGCCCCTTTCGGTCGTTTTGGTCACTCAAGTCGCTTTTGGTGTGCAGCGACTGCAGGCGACGTGTTGTGAGCGACCTGAGCAACCACAGATGATTTTGTGGTTGATTTTGTGGATGATCATGGGGGAAGTAAGCTGCAGAGTTGTACCCACTGTGTCACTATGAGTGGGAGAGCAGGCAGAATTGTGTGCAGGGAGTGACAATTTGTTCAACTGCGTTGTCCCTTTTGACACATGGAGGGAGGCATGGGGCTGCAGTAGAAATAGTTGCAAGGTCACCTACATTAGCAGAGAGGCAGTAATTTGTAATTTAACATAAGATGTCACTTGCAGATTGCATTGTTGAAGCAGAGACTATATGACCATAGAGGAATTGTGATTACTGAACATGATTTGATATTGTAAAATTGGTGTTTTGGTGTATAATACAGGAATACAGGTTCTGGCTATGAATATAATACAGGAAGATTGCACAGAAATGCTGCAAGACATAACTTTCACTCACCAGAAACAACTTGGCTTGAAGGCATCCATACCTATAGCCTCGTAGCAAGCGGGCTGAGTTTTGAATTATACCAGAAGGGATATAGAATCCCTCCAGCCTGGTCTGAGTCTGCCTGTGGTCTCCTCCCAGTTTTGACATGTCCAAAAAATACAACCAGACAACCAGAAGTTGTCCTATTCAGATGCCAGAACTACCTCAGTTGACTTCTTTCGATGCAGAGAAGCTGTTGCTCTACTCCAACATAAGCGTTCAATATATAGCGTTCAAATAAATGTTTAGTCATGGAAATAAGAAAAGAGGGAGTGACCAAAAGAAAGACTAACACACTATGAGCCCAGACAGATGAAAATATATACACATGTCAAGTCAAGTAAAGTCAAATTTATTTGTATAGCACATTTCATGTACAAAACAATTCAAAGTGCTTTACATAAAATAAAAGCATTGCAGCGGGGAGCAGAAGAAGTATTAAAAATATGTAAAATAATATAAAGAAATAAGATAATTCAAATGAATAAAAACAAGCAACAGCCTAGATAAAAGATACCGTGCAGATTTCATGCATAGACACATGAGAAAATAAATGTTTTTAACCTGGATTTTAAAACGTCTACATTTGGTGACAGTTTAATCTCCACTGGCACATATGAGAGATATAGTTTAGAAATGTACAAGTTGGAGGAAGGCGGCAAAATTAAATCTGATGTAAGAAATAGGACTGGATAGGACTTGCAGTTGAGGTTATAAGTACCCCCTTCATGTCTCAGTGTTTATAAATGAGTGGTACTGTATGAGCGAGTGTGAATATGGCTTATAGTGTAAAAGTGCTTTGAGTGGTCAACTCGATGGACAATGGATTGTCAAGTACAATCCATTTAACAGGTCTTGGGGTTTTGGACGATTTTTCAGGCATTTGAAATTTGCAACTTAGATTGCGGTTATGAATGCATTTATTAATATTATTTAGACAAAATCACCAATGGATTATTTGAGAAATCGGTATACTTTGAAAACTGAAGTAATTTTTGACATTAAGATAGATATTTGCTATATGTATGCCTAAATATATTTTGGTCATGGAATGTTTGCATGATTGGCATCAAAATTAATAAAATTTTGGAATAGAATATTTAGAGCTGAGAATCTTTACTAGACCATTGTGCAGTAAAAGAGTCAAAATTAGGATTATTGAATATGCGGGTGGTGGCTCCATACTTGTAGCATGAGGCTATTTCACTCCCGAAGCCAACTACTGATCTGACCAATCATAAGCCTGCAGTGGTAACTCAGTGCCCGGCACTGTTAAATGACAAGGTGTTTACTTTTTCTACCTGGGCAATTATTAGTGCATCAAACACAGCTGTCATTGGATGATATATTTTCTCAGATGTGTGTTGGCATTAGAGAGGCTTAAAACTAGTTTCTTTATGTTGGTGAGTCTCTGGATTAGACACTGCTTCCGCTGGGCATTTAGGAAAGATTGGCAAACTATATAACCAAAGCTGACTACCTCCTAAGTACTTTTGTGCTTTGCTTACTTGCATGCCACTATTATTTGGATTACCTGCTGTGTTAGCTAGTCTTATTTTCTATTTGGTGGCAGATTGTGCAGTACGCTACTGCCACACTCTGTTGAGCTGGAAAAAAATTAGGAGGTGCATGTTTTTGCAGACCTGTTTTATCTGCCTCATGGTAAAAGTTCAAATCACGGCTGTGCAGGGTATGCATAGTCAATGCCAAATGTGTAGCTCTGGGGGGTTCCAGGATTTGTCAGTGTCTTCCAAAAAAAAAAAAAACAGTCCTTCCAAAAATAAGACAGCGCTCTAAAGCCCGTGTGTCCCTTTTAACATGAATGGTGCCTTTCCAGATCCCATATCAGCAGATATGCAGACTTTTGAACTGAGCGGTGGTAACATGCCAGATCTCTCTCCTCTTTAGTCCAGAGCAACATTAATGATTTCCAAAAAGCATTGCATATTATTGCATTTTTTTCATTTAAATTTTACATGGCATCCCAACTTTTTTTAATTGGGTTTGTTCATCTATGCTGAACCAAATGGTGCTGCAGCTTTAAATTCCATCGCTACTTGTCTACTAGCAATAAACAAATGGATGAGCAATAACTCTATAACCTTTTAATGATCTGCTTTACCATTAGGTAAAACGCATTTTTCAGTGTATAAACAGTATCCTATTTTTAAAAAATAACGCATGGGTAGGATGTGCATTTTCCAGAACCCCTCCTGGTGACTGTAAAGATGACTGGGTTGTCTAAACTGTCATTAAGTACAAAACAGCCAGAGCCCTTTACCTAACCAGAAGTTGCATGGACACCACCCTGTCATCAGCCGAGGAAAACTTCAATGTTTTGAGCACACAAAAATGCTCAAATAAGTCAACCATCAAGCTCACTCCAGAGTGGAATAAAGCCCAGCCCCTCTCCAAGAGAATGGTTGCAGTACAACCAGAGTGAGAGCTTGATTTGCATTGTCTGCAGTAAGCCAGATTTCTTTCTGGTGTGTGTTGGACTCCGCTAGGGCTGGCCTTTTTCACTGATTCTGTTCATAACTTTTATGGACAGAATTTCTATGTGCAGCCAATGATCAAAGGGTTCCTGTTTGGTAGGTTTAGGATTATACCTCTGCTTTTTGTAGATGAATGTTGTCCTGTTCGCTTCATCTAGTAAAGACTTCCAGCAGACACTGGGGTCATTTTAAGCAGAGTGTGAAGCTGCCATGATCCTCAGTCGGAAAAGGGTGGATTGCTTACCTCAGGTTGGGGGTGAATTGCTATCTCAAGTGAATGAGCTGAAGTATAACGAGTTGGGGTAGAAAGGAGCAGGAGATTAACAGGGGAATTAGGGCAGCACCTGCAGTGACGTGGACGTTGTACTGATCTGTCATGGTGACGAGAGGTCTGAGTCGGAAGGCAAAGCTGTGGTTTAATAGTTGTGTGTTCAAGTCCCAACCCATGGGCATGAGCTGTGGGTAGTGACGAAACAATGAGACTGCAAATATAAGGGATGGAAATGACCTTGCTCCATAGGGTTTCTGCATTAACCCATAGTGACAGGGTGAAAAGCTTGACCATCCGGGAGGGGCTAGGAGTATAGCCACATTGAAAGAAGCTAGCTGAGGTGGTCTGGGCATCTGGTCAGGATGCCCTCCAGACACCTACCTGGGGAGTTGTTTTGGACATGTCACACTAGGAGGAAGCCTCAAGGCAGGCCATAGAGCCACTTGACCTGGTCCCTAATAAACAGCAGAAAATGTAACTGAGGGACAATCTCCTCTATCCCTGGAGCCAATGGCGTATTTAGCGTTGAAGTCCACCATAGTCCCAAAAAAGACCATTCTTCCAACACCCTACCCAGAGACTCCGCAAAGGTTGAGTACTCAAAGCTGTCATTGAACTCGTAAAGGAAAATAACAACCAGAGCCCTTTCCCCAATTTAAAGGTGCTGGGAAACCACCCTCTCATCCATGAGGGAAGACGCCAACATTTGAGTTCAAAAGCTTGGGGTGTCAAGTAAGCCCACTCCTGCCCACTGCCTCTCACTGAGGGTATCTCTAAAGTGGAATAAAATCCAGCTCCTTTCCATAAGTCTGCTTCCGGAATCTCTGTTGTTCGTTGAGTTGAACCCAACTATATCCTGCCAGTATTTCTCAACCTCCCGCACAGGCTCTTTACCCAATAGTCTATATAACCAGTTTCAGCAGCAACTGATTGGACTACAAAGTTCTCCCTTTGACAGCTGCTCAATCCACAAGGATTTCACTTTTTATGTCCATGTGGCTTTATCGAGCAGAGACCTCCAGCTTGCTCTGGAACAGTAGGCAACTGAGTCTGAAGCAGCATGGATGAGAATTAGCACCTCATTTTCTGAGGCTATACTACCTAGTCATAACATCAGGCATTGTACCAGTCTGTCAATGAGAGAGCTAAGTCAGAAGGCAAATTGATCTACCAGTTGATCTACATTTCAGTCCTCACCTATGGTCATGAATGGTAGGTATTGACTGAAAGAATGAGATTGCAATACAAGCAGCACAAATGAGCTTCCTCCAAAGAATGGCTGGACTCACCCTTAGAGATTGGGTAAGGTGCTCAGTCATCCAGGGGGTGCTCAAAGTAGAGTTGCTGCCTCTCAGCATCGAAAGGTGCAAGTTGAACTGGTTTGAGCATCTGGTCAAGTTGCCTTCCAAATGCCTCTAAGGAGAGGTGTTTTGAACCAACTCACCAGGGTAAGAACACTGGGGAGACACAAGAGCCATTAGAGAAATTATGTCTTGACAGGCTTGGGAAAGACTCGAAAGAGTGTCTCCTTGAAAGAGCTGGAGGAGGTGACTAGGGAGTGAGAGGTCTGGAGATCTCTGCTGAGGGTGTTGCCCATGTTATCCAATTCAGGACAACCAATAGAAAATGGACGGTTTGAGAAAAATAGGGCTGTTATTTTTACATATTTGTTGTTAGCTGTTATTAAAAAGAATTACATAGAAGTAAAAAAGACAAGTTTAAACTTTGTAGTTACATCTGTGTAGAGTTGTCACGACACTAAAATAAGTAACCACGATACTATACCAGACAAAGTATCACGGTACCGGGTATTATTGCTATACTGCAGCCTTTTTTCATTATTATTATTTTTATGAACTGCAATGTATTTGTACAAGTTATAAATACTTATTAATTACGTATGTTGTTATGTGCATGATAAACATAATACTAATATAAATAATCGACTTAGGATAACAAATCCACTGTCTTTTTGAATAGAATAGTCTTTATTGTCATTATACGGGATGGTACAACAAAATTTGAGGGTTTTAAAAAAATCTATTTGACAATAACATGTCTTCAACATGAAACATAAGAGGACAAAATACAATAAACAGGAACTGATTCCCTGTGAAAACTATATTTTTATGTATTTTCTAGTTGCTTTAACATCTTTTAACTCTTCATTGTTCAGCGTGTACACGGAGCACATAGCCTAATATTAGCCAATTAGAAAATAAACAGGGCATATTAATCTCGTATTGACATATAAATCTGGGTGACAACACTGCAGGTGTTTAATGAGGTTGGATGTGTTGCCTCCTTTGGCTCCTATAGCTGGTGGCAGCGCCTGCACAGTGGACGGCCATCGTCTATTGCTTTACCGTCTGTGACTTGTTTAAACCCAAAATAGTTCCAAATGTGGCTTTTGGAGTTTGTTTTAAGTGGTGCCACTTGCACGCTGCGGCAGACTCGCCGCTCAGACCCGGTGCTTCTGCCATAGTGAGTGTGTGTGTGTGTTGTCTCGTGTTTGTGACCGCTGTACGCGCGTCTGGGCGAGACAACACTTTCGTTTTGAAACGAATTTCTATCGAAGCGGAGCCGTCTACTTGGAGTTCGTTCTAGCGTCAGAAACACACGAACAGCCAATCAGCTAGCAGACGGGCGGAAACAGCCTATCATATCCCGGAGGCCACCACTAAGGGGCAAAGCTCTCCCTTTCAGCAGCTGTGTAGTTCGTTTGCAGTGGTTGCCGTGTGGGTTTGTTTACAAGGGAGTAGCAAGCGATGAGAAGCCGGGAAGAGAGTAGAGGCGGCCGCTGTGTAGCGGAAACTGGCACCGTTAGTATAGTCATTCATGGTCATGTAGAATTTCTAGTATAGTAGGAACCGTAACGATTTGGCACCGTGGGTACCGTAGGTACTGTGGATATCGTGCAAATCTACGTCTGTGTATACATATTGCACTTCCTGCGCAACTCCTTCAAGTACTATTCCTGCACTGAAGGGGTTTCTTTATTTTTCCCAGGTAAGGAAACCTAAAGTTTAGGATGAAGACTGCACTGAGTACAGCACACCTAAAGCTCTGGTATAAAAGGTTTTGGTACTATGTTGATGTCACAATTTACTAGTGCTATGGCCAGTGTGGTGAACATAATCAGAACTTGAGTCTCCCCCTTCATCTACATGCTTGATGGAAAGGAAAATGCCTCCATTATAAGCATTTGTGCTGCACCCGAGTCCACAGGCAGATTCCTATCGTCCCTGTTGTGAACAACATAATTAAAACAAAAAAGTATTGTTTTATATGCGCTTTCGAATAATTCACTATTATAACCCTAAGCGTTGTTAACTAAAGTCAAATATAATGAATAATCAGTTGTACAACTTTTTGTTTGTAGAACCCCAGAGACTCACTGAAGATGGAGTTGTTAGCTGATGTGACTCTTCTACCAGGAGAGGACAGAATTATAGGTGAGTATAGTTCACTGTAGCTGATTCATATATTTCAAATATCATTGACATTAAGATTCAAGCAACTTTTTTTCTTTTACTAGTTTTCATATAACCTTGATCAGTTTCTTTTTGTTTTGGTTGATAATGCGTGTCAAGTACACCACCTAATATGCATATATTGACGAAACCAAGTTCCTGGAGAGATATTTCATGACCAAAAAAAATAACGCTGACAAGGAGGGGGTTACTTTTGAGTTTACCTAGAAACTATGGTTTGGGCTTGCAGTGCTCAACATTTGTTATTAGCCGAGTATTTCCTGCATTCTGTTTTTGCCTTTTATCTTCATATTTGATTCGGGTTGAAAATAGACAATTAGTTCCCCTTGAGAACTAGTTGTAGATTTTTGCAAAACAACCGAATCATATACCTCTGAGCTTGTGCTGCGGAGCTGCATACTAATTGCTCAACAATTTAGTCATACGGGTGTGTCTATATGTGCTGCCTTAAAAAACCGAGTCATAGCAAGGTATCACAAAACCAAAATTTAAATTTTACTGTTGGCGATGAATACCTCATTAAATAATAATTTTAACTTTGAAAATACATCACTATCTGAGTCCAAAGTATGACTACATTTCACAATAAAAGGTAGTAGCAGCGCTACTTTTAATATTTGTGAAATTATTATTTTCACTGTTATATTGATTTATTTTTTTTTTCCTACGGAATTAGACGCTATGTATGTGCGCTATGTATGTACAAATGCTGCTGATAAGGTTTACCAAATTAACAGAGCATATGTTACCTATTGTAAATATCTTGTCATAATATCATTTTTATTTTTTTTTTTTTATAAAGAAAGCTTAAACAAAATCAATATTATAATAGAAAAGTTTACAGAGACTATGAGAGGGCGAATGAGTGTCGTTGTTGGTGTGAAAGGTTTGCATCCTTGCTTAAGAGTTGAAGGCTTACATCTCTGGTAGGTTACATAGTCTTCGATTGTTCAGAAAGTAGTTTTCTCAGTTTGGGGATTACAGTATTTAGAACAGATGAATTGCATGTCGATTCCTAATCAGTTTTGAATGTTATTCAAATTGTATGTGTGGCGTTGACAAACATGGTAAATGGACTGTACTTGTATAGCGCTTTTCTAGTCTAGCTGACCACTCAACTCCAACTCAAGGGGAATTGTCAGCTCAACTCAAGCGCTTCTAAGACTACATGCTACATTCATGCATTCACACACACTCATACAGAATGTCTTAAGTCTATACATAACTACGTGCTTTCGAACCATTCATACACACATTATACACCGATGGATACATCAGTAGGCAACGTGGGGTTCAGTGTTTTGCCCAAGGACTCTTTGACATGTAGCCCAGGGAAGCCGGAGTCGAACCACCGACCTTCTGATTGGCGACTGCTCTTCCTCCTGACCTCCTTCCTCCTTCCTTCCTCCTGAGATACCTGAAACATTAATCTCTTTGTTTCAAATGATCACATTCTAAGGTACGAAACCCATAGCTCTTAGAAATGTGCACTGTTCACAATACTTTTGTGAATAAAGTTAAAGCTAATTTCTTCATTTACTGTAACTGCTCTGTGTTTCTACCATTGTGGACAGAGTTTGACAAGATAACAGTGCGTTGAAGCAATAAAATGTTCATCTCCGGTTTGAAGGCTTTTTCTGAAATTCTGGCAAGGATCGAAGGGGAGGAGCAACACACCTCAGTAACCTCAATTAGTTTAGTCCTTTCCTGTACTTTAGACCTTTAGAGCTGAGTGGAAATGCCTAAGAACCAAGGATGAAATATCTTTTAGTATCTTAAAAAAGCCTCCGGCCATTGAAGTTCTTGGTAGGGTTGTTAAAAAGTCAATACTCAGAAACTAATCAGATACTTTTTTGCAGCTGCATTGCTGCTAACAGCACTGAGTTCGCCCGTTGCAGTGGACACACAGCTTAACTGAGCTATTGCAGACAGTAAGGCACACATAACCCATGCCTCACTAGCAACTGAACAGCCAGTGCTAGTCATAAAACTACGGTAACTGAATCTAGTTTAAAACCAGTTTTTAAGGGGGCAAGAATCTGTGTGCATGTGTTTTGCATGAGTGACAGACTGGAGAGCTTATGTAAGCCTGAACAGAACATGTTCTTTCACATATAAATTGGAATGCAAACGTGGAATGAAAATGTGAGTTTATAATGTAAAGATATTGCAAATAAATGAATACTGTGTTTGCCATGTACTAAAAGGTCCAGGTCAAATGTTGCTTGCTGACTAGACCACAAAATAAAAGACATGCACTGAACTGCAGTGAAATTAGTACATTCAGTCATGTTGTACAGAAAGAGGTCTCATTCACCGCATGCAGGTTACATAGAAATACCAAACTGAAGTTTTAAGGTAGTGGGAGATTCATATTGAGGGACTTTTTGGCCTCGGTGTCTGGGGGGAAAAAAAGGAGAATTTTACATTATTACTTAATTAACTACCACTTTACTACCACTTTACTCAAGCATTTTCCCTTTAAAATACATGACTAATAAATAGTAAATGAATGATTTATTATTAAATTAGTCATGTTGTCAAGATGAATAAAAATGAAGATGTTGCGTTAAAGTCGTTTTGTGCTGGTGCTCCCATTTTTAAAAAGACTCTAAATTTAGTCTGGAGCCCTGTTTATTAAACATATTCCATTCCTCTTAATTAGTCACTTACCCCTTAATGGTATCAAAAATGGTTTATGTCTTTGTTTATGTTTATGCATTTAGCAGACGCTTTTATCCAAAGCAACTTACAGGTAGGCAGATAGGGTAAGGGGGTCTTGCCTAAGGACCCCTACTGGAGTGTATAGAGTATAAAGTAGTTTCCTTTGTGTCAGTATTGAGTTTAAAATTTCTTGTAATGTGACAGCCAAATTTCTTGATACTAGATACTGTGACATGATATGTTCTTATTAACATTTTCCACCCAGATATTTTTAAAGCTTTCCTTTGCTGCTTGCTTCTCTTATTCTGCTTTCTCTCTGTTCATGTGTGGCAAAGAAATGGAAAATATGATTGTACCATCAGATAACTGTGGAGTTGGATAAGAGGTCAAAGTCATCTATTTTATTATTTCAGATAAAGACATCATTTACATCTGTCCATTCAATGGAGCTGTGAAAGGCAAAGTGTTGATCACCAACTACCGAGTCTACTTCAAGAGCTCAGATGCTGTAAGTCCTATTAAACTCATGTAGGGCCAGTCATTGGCTCTTGACTGTGCATGTGACAGATGGAGGCCATCAACCAGTCTATGAGCAGTTGAGTTAATTAGATATCTAACAGACGTGTTTTTAACTTCTACAGCATTGACCTGGTGGCACAGTCTCCCTGTGGGGGTTGTCTGCATTTCTGCCGTCATGGTGCAAATCTGTTTGTCCGAGAACTTTTCTCGTTTTGTAGTTGGGAGCCTTTTAAAGATCAAACTAAACAAATGCCAGTAAATGGGTCTGAAAAAGGGGATTGTGATGTTCTGAAACGTGACATTCACTGCACATGCTGTCAGTGACTGGTTGTTATGTGCACAAGCTGAAATGTAACATATTGGCGCAGTAAAGAAAAAAAATTGAAAAGTGATTGCCAACCAAGCCAGCAATCTCTAAATCTAGCTCGTCATATTTTATGGGACAGTGAGTGTGAAGGCAGCTGTGGCTCAGTCGTCCAATAACCTGAAGGTTGGCGGTTCGATTCTCCCTCTCACTGCTCAAAGATTGGTGAACTGACAGCTGTTCACCTCATTGTCACGCCTGAGGCACCATACCCCCGTAACTCCTTGGGCTCCAGTGTATGGCATCTGTCTCTAAGAGTGTGTGACCCTGTGCCCGTGCATGTGTGTGTCAACAGGTGCCAACCTGGATGGGTTAAAAGCATCTTTTTGTGTGTATGCATGACAAATTTAATCTGATCTTTTAGGATGTAACGGTGACACTGGATGTTCCTCTTGGTGCCATCAGTCGAGTGGAGAAGATGGGTGGAGCTTCAAGTAGAGGAGAAAACTCGTATGGCTTGGAAATCACTTGCAAGGTGTGTGTGTGTGCATGTTGTTGTTCATCTATCTGAAGGAGAACCAGTTTGAGTTTAAGACGGTCAGAGTAAGGGGATCTGAGGCTAGCGAAAACTTTGGCTGGTTATCACTCTTCCACACTCAGTAAGGGGAGTAAGCATTGTTGCAGGGGTTAAACCAGGACATGGTATAAGGCAAGTTTAAAGGAAAGGTACACACCCATACCTTTCCTTTTATTTATATATATATATATATATATATATATATATATATATGCTAAATCCAGATAGAACTTCAGGGAACTTGGAGACTATAAAGTGAGTTAGTTTATGTTGAGATGTTGGCCTAAAGAAGGGAGAGCTGTGGCATCTCCATTGGTTACCTCCAAATGCATTTCACACACATGATGCGTTCAGACATACGCAACTGACCCTCCGTGTGCGAGGTAGCCGTGCAAAACACACATTCATGTAATTCAGTTACATTGAATTCTGTTTTATTTTTGTAGCAGGAAATCACAAAAAAACTTTATCTCAAAGCACTTAAAGGGGTCCAGTCCACTTCAAACCAATTATAATCCCATTCATTGCAATAAATAAATAAATTGTAATCCATCAAAATACAAATTAGTGCCATTCATTTAATGCCAATCTAAGAAAACAACTTCAGTTCCCCATCCTGAGCGTACACGTGGCGACAGTGGAGAGAAAAAACTCCCTTTTGACAGGAAGAAACCTCCATCAGAACCAGAACTAGGAAGGGCGGCCATCTGCCTGGACCAGCTGGGGGCTGAGAGGACAGGAAAGAGGGGACAACAAGCACCGTAACACCAGGCCAGAGATACCTGCTGAGAGAGAGAAACACAAGTTAATGACAGCAATGATGTCATATGTACATGGAGAGTAAAGAGAGCAGAGGGAGGAGAGGTGTGTGAAGATGAAAAGCTCAAGTCAAAGTCGCAGCATTGATACGCAGAGCAAGTTCACATATTTTTATCAGGAAAAGCTGGTGGAATGTAGAATATTGGCCGTGTATGTGTTATCTGTCGAATGTTGATGGTGAACTTGTTGTTTCTCTTTGGCACCAGGACATGAGGAACTTGAGGTTTGCTTTGAAACAGGAGGGTCACAGCAGAAGAGATATCTTTGAGCTCCTCTTCAGACACGCCTTCCCTTTGTCACATGGTCAGGTAATAGTGGGTTATTTTTGCTGTCATTCAAGATGATGGATGTTTTTCTTATGCTGTTAGAAAAACTTCAAGTAATACATATGTAGTCATATTTCAGTACAGTTTGATCTATATATATTGTAGAAACCACAAGCAAAATCCAGAGCTCATTAAACTTTATACATATGGGGAACATTATAGATGGAATACTTCCACTGTCTTTTATCGGTCCAGTCTTCTTTCCCTTTCCCTTTAATTTAACTGTTTTGTTTAAGTACAATGCATAAAAACCATAAGCATATCAATTTAAATGATTGTGTATAATTCAAAAGAATAGGAAACTTATCAAGGGGGCTGAATACTTTTGAAAGGCACTGTGAGAACTATTTTATAAAATATCTGGTTATTTTATAATGGCTGGACGTGGCTGTGACACACCTCGACCAGTTCATCAACACAAATGAAATTAACCAATTTTTGTTAATGAATTGTTATTATAGAGGCTAATAAAGTTTGAAACAGAAAGTTGTTTTTTTTGAGTAATACATGGTTGCAGGCCACGTATTTAGAGCCATCAATCAAATCAACATAATACGGAAGATCCAGTTGACAAAGTTGTTGCATTACCTGATTCGTCCTTTTCCTTTTTGACAGTAAAAGGATGGTACAATATGAAATTGTGAGTTTTAAAACTGTTTAAAACATTAAAGTAATAAGGAAACAACAAGTCATTTTTCCATTTTTGTGTGCAAACACATTTTTGCTTCTGGATTGGAAGCACAAATGAACTCGAACCTCATACTTCCACAAAGCTCCACGTTTTAATGGGAAGGTCTTTTACATCCTGTATCTGTTCAGCAGATATGACCACGCTTTTCTTTTACACTGTATGTTCAGTGTTCAGAATATCTTGCTACGTGATGATTGGAGAGAAGCTGGCTGACAGATTAGTCCTTCATGGTTAGGGTTTGTATTAAGTCAAACCACAATGGTAATTCAATTCAATTCAGTTTTTGTATAACGCCAAATTTCAGCAAATGTCATCTCAAGGCACTTCAATAATACAGTCCAATTCAAGGCAATTGGAGTTCAATTCATTGTAATCATAATAAAATCAAATCCAATTAATTCAATTTAAAATTAGTCAAATTCATGCATACAGAGCCAATTCAAAAACAATTTCCTAGTTAAGGAAACCAACAGATTGAACTGAAGCTTCTCTTCAGTCCAATCTCCCATCTGAGGGAAACGCTGGCCGGCAGCATTAGAGAACAGCAGCACCTCAGGGTCTGGACCATGGCAAGCTAAGATTACATACCTTATCAAACAAATCATTTATGCAGGTTGGTTGCTTGGTCATGTCAACACAGATATGTGTAACTGTTGATGGCGGTGATGTTAACACTTTGCATCTTTTAAGGAAAGGGGTCATGACGATTGTGCTGTGTGGGGCAACATAGGAGCAATTTTGGCTTGAAAGGGGTATTTCTCTGTCTCTCTTCAGTCTGAGTACCACACTTTACAAATTGTGTCAGACTTGGTAAAAATGAAAAATTACATGACTCACCAGCTGTTTCTAGTGTGGGCTGGCACATAAACTTGCATGACTGATCCCCAATAGGATATGATATTTCAAATATTCCAGGGGTAAAAAAAAGGGCCTTTTCAGTTTTTTTTCTTATTTATGTAGTTATTCACTTATATTTTCTCCTCAAGGTTGGAGCTCTTGTTTCCAGTTAGAACAGCGACAGGCAATATTGATTAACTTCGAATGGTAAATGGATTTGTACTTGTATAGCGCTTTTCTAGTCTAGCTGACCACTCAAAGCACTTCACTACATTCACCCCACTCACACACATTCATACAGCACGTCTTAAGATATAACTACGTGCTTTCTAAGCATTCACACACATTCATACCCCCAATGATACACTGGGGGAGCAACGTGGGGTTCAGTGTCTTGCCCAAGGACGATTCGACATGTATCCTGGGGAAGCCAGAGTCAAACCACCGACCTTCCGATTGGTGGGCGACTGCTCTTCCTCCTGAGCTACAGCCGCCCAGAATCTACTCCATGTTTTTTTTCATTACATTTTTTCATGTATTGCATGAGAGACATGCTTTTTTTTTCTATGCTTACCTGCTGTGCCTTACTTTTGCCTTACCTAGTCCTAAAAGGACTGTAGAGACTTTTCGGGGACAGAAGTTAGCTTGTGAGAGGTTACCAATGAATCGAAATAAGATTTCCTCAGCCAGCGTTGAACTGGACCAAGTTGTTAAAACAGTGGGATGAAAAGTGGCTGCTGCACATTCACAGTCTTTAGCTAACTCTGCTGGAACATTAGCCTCAGATATAGTTTATCCACTGGGCTCTTATATCCTCTGAGGCTGCTGCTGGATGGAAGATGCATGCTCCTCAGTACAGCTGACAGCAGAACATTTCCACCAGAAGCTGGCTTCATCCGTCCAGCAGGGTGGATGTGAGTGGGCGGGGCTTAGCAGAGGAGGCGGAGCCAACTTAAGGAGTGATGAACTTTAGAAATGAACACCAGAACGGCTTGTTAAATGAGGAACTTTCAAACAAAGTGGCCCTAAATTAATACCAGGGTTGTGTTTTTGAGGAGTTTGGCTGGTGACTTCAGACGCCCTGATATATACTCCCAGTAACTAACCCTGCCTTGACTCCCCATTATTGCCATAATCTCCGAATATCTTTATTTATATTTTCTTTTTCTTTTTCTATTTCTTTTTTGGCTGCCTTAATGATTTCCCAGCACCTGCCTGGCTTCCCTGTAGCGCTGCTTGTCCCATATTTTGAAAGCTGCAAACTTTCATTCAGTACGACAAACAACAATAGTTAAAAGATGCTGTTTATTTGATTTGTTGTGTGCCAGTATGTTCTGGTTACTGTGCTGCAAATAGCATACATTTATAGTGTGGAAAATGAAAAGTTTCCATATCTTCCCTCTGTCCAGCCTCTGTTTGCATATTCGACTCAAGAGAAATACCCTGACAACGGCTGGAACATCTACAAACCCATTGAGGAGTTCAGACGTCAGGTAAGACAGACTTGTACAGCAAGGACAATTAAAGTACTTGTTTTTTATCTCAATATTTATCAGTTTCTTTATAGATACCACTTTCCATGATATTTTAGTGTAGGTATGTCATGCCAGTATATTTAGAGGGGATAAAATGTGTGGTTGAACTGGGAGATCTCTAGTTAAGTGAAGTCATGTCAGAAATGTATTGGGCTGAACTCTACAGAATAGTACCACCTCGGCATCAGTGTTGCAGGCAGTGGTTAATGATTTGCATCATTTCTTCCAGGGTTTGCCTAATAACAAATGGCGTATTACATTCATCAATAAGAACTATGATCTATGTGACACCTACCCCACCGTGCTGGCTGTACCATTTAAAAGTAAAGAAGAGGACCTTAGGAGAGTGGCTGCCTTCCGGTCAAGAGGACGCATACCGGTGAGGGCAACAGTATAAATCCATACAGCTAAAATCTTACATTTTAGATTACTGCCCTTAGAAAGTTGGACATTTCCTCATGTTTTAGGTTTGTATTACTGTCCCCTGAACTACTTTAACCAAAGGAACTTGAGGCCTGGAATTTTTAAAGAATTTCCTAAAAAGGGGTTGAATAAAAGTTAACTAATTCATTATTTTAAACTGAAGAAGCCTGAAACACTTTATTTTTCAGGCTAAGCAAAGTCAATTTTGTAGTTTGTTATTTGAGAATGTCTGAAGCCCACTTCACCTAAGCTTGAGTTATGCCATTTGTTGCCATTAATGCCCCGCTGTACATAAATGACACTGGAAATTGTAACTGTCACTCTTCCTTAGGTTCTGTCTTGGATCCACCGGGAGAACCAAGCAGTGATTGTCCGCTGCAGTCAGCCGCTTGTTGGAATGTCTGGTAAAAGAAACAAAGATGATGAGCGCTACCTGGACCTGATCAGGGAGGCAAATGAAACCACAAAGCTCACTATATATGATGCTCGGCCCAGCGTCAATGCGGTGGCTAACAAGGTCAGCAGAGAAAAGAAGTACTTTCGAGCCAAGTTCAGACTAGATTACTTTTATTGTCACACTACTTGCTGTGCTTGTCTTGTGATCAGAAGTCAGAGTAGGTCCACATTGCACAAGTGATCTGAGGCCTTGGATCACACACAACAACATTTCTTGCTCGTCTTTATCAAGCTGTTCTAGCTGTCACCGGACAAGTTTCTCTTGTCATGAACATTGCGTTGTGATTGAAGACGATAGGCATCGTCTCTCCAACGCTTTCTGTATCTCAAGTTTGTCACCATATTGCATTCTAGAAACATGTAAGAGGCAGGGGTACTCTCGGCATCTTTTCACCAAATTCTGCTTAGTTTCCCAAGCAGACCATAGTTTCTTCACCATGCTCCCCGTAACTCGTCTCTCATAAATGTCTCTTCCACCAACTGCTTTAGGATATTAAGCAAGCTAGAAATTTGGTGAAAGCCGAAGACTTACCTCAGATATGGGCCATTTGTCTGTAACATGAAACTTTGGCTAAGGAATAAGATGGTGGGCTTATCAGACACAGACTAGGGCACTGTGGGTTGCAATATATTTTTTGGAGTCTCTGAAATACTGCTTGTGAAAGGAAGAGATGGCAGAAGTCATCAGTGTCTGTGAAATATTGAAGACATCACATCTGGCTTTTGAGTGTGATATGAAAGTGTTTCATAGTTGAAATTCGATCATTAACAAACAAACAAATGACTCTGCAGTAGATGCAGGTTTTCAGTTGCTATGGCTTGGCACAGCAGTGATGGGAGCACAACACCTGACTACACACATTCATTTTCAGTGAAGTACTGAACTTGGCCTTCAAGAATGGGTACAGCCTCTTTTTTTCATGACAGAAATACATGTTTACAAACTGTAATATCTCAAATGAGGTTCTAACCCTGACAGCAGCCGCTCATGGGCAAATCAGATAGGACTGAGGGATTTTACCTGACTGGAAGACAGATATAATAAGCTAATCTAATTGTCTGAGAAAGCCATTCTTGTGATAAATACTAGTCCAACACATCATGTTGGCAGAACTGTCACCTGGGGTGTGTGAACTGTGCAACTGAAAAGGGTCTCGTGCTTCATGGGCCAGGTCTACGTCCAGATCTTAGGACATAATGCACTAGATGTCTTTCACGATTAAAGGGTATTCAAACTAATGATTCCAAAGGGAGCAACTCAACAGTTTTAGACTTTTTCTTACTCGAGTGGCTGTGAACTGTTTTAGAAAATATAGAGTGCACATATATATATATATATATATATATATATATATATATTGCATCTTTATGAATGGGTGAGAAACGCATGAAAAGTGCTTTGTAGAACCTAGACCGGGTGAAAAAGGTGCTACGTAAGTGGACTTATCACCATTTACCCAAAAGAACTGAGATCTTCCCAAACTGATGTTGTGGAAATGGAAATGTCGAGGTCCCACTAGGGCTGGGCGATATGGCCTAAAAATAATATCTCAGATTTTTTTTAACCACAGTTGATTTGCAATTTTAATAGAATTTTTTTCTTTTCTTCCTTTTTTAAAAACATACTACAAATGGCAGAAATAACTGAAAACAACTTTTGCTTTTACTTTGATCATTCTTCCTGGGAGTTGACCAAAATTTAAAGCACAACTAAACATAAGCTGTGAAACATGCTTGTAAAACAAGATGGCAGGCCCTGCCTTTGTAAAAAACAATTAAAATGCAACTCTGCCCCAATATGTGTAGAACTACTGCCTACAAACAATGTCTCAACTACCAGTGAGCTAGTTTCTCAATTGTTTTTAGAATATGTCCTAGAACCAGCTTCACTTGACACTGTGCAACTTCCAACTAACTGAAAAAATGCCTGTGGTAGCAGAGTAAAAATACACCCCGGCTCTATCTTTTCATGCCTGCAGAGTAGGGCAAGGCAACTTTGGCTAAATATCAATGGCTTGGTAGGATTTTCACTGGGTCCAACGTTTTACAGCATGTGAATCGACAAATCAAAAAACAAACAAATCAGTAAGTTGTTTTTACTGCTAAGATTTCTGGCATTTTCTTTCCTGTGCTCATTTCCTGCGCATAAAAAGCACAGTCACCCATCCTCACAATAACTTTTTATGATCCGTTAACCATATTATGGTCTAATGGCTATGTAAATTAATTCAATTAGCTTGTTATACTGGGTGTACCCCCATTTAAAAACCTGTTCAAAAGGTACACACAGTGCCACCTCCGGTCTGAGCATACACAGGGAAAAAGCAGTAGCTTAAGGAGGACCACTTTTTGCACCAATATAGCATGATCACTGTTTGAAATGGGCTACTGTTGCACCTTCTCCCTCCAAAAATACTTGTGACGTGGCAGAATCATCTCCGTTAATTTAATTATTAATCTTGTGTACCTCTAGATTAGTTTTGTGGACCTCATAACTCCAAATAGTTTGTAATTAGTTCAGAACAAGGAGAGTTTCTCTTGGAGGAAGCCTCCTTGTGAGAATAAGAGGATTTGGCTAAAGTATAAGTCTTCTGATTGGTCGAGTTCTTGGAGGGGGCAGGGAAAGGGATGACTGAGACATGGAAACACACATTACACCAGTTGCCGACTATGAAGTGATGACAACACATGAACAAGAAAACCTTTTGAGCAACACGCTACGTCTTTAAGCATGACAGCACAACGAAGATTGCAGCAGGAGGTCTGTGTTTGGTAAATCCTCAGTACATGCAACTGTTACATTGCATTTGCAAGTAATTCCGCATTTCCAAAGGGGCTTGTTCATTAAGTGTAGCGAACAAACCCAAAACCTTTTCCCAACTGTATTGCTGGTCAGGAAAAAACAATCATATCCACTGATTCAAGAGTGCTGGGTCATTGGAGAAGCTTCAAAGGGTCAACTTGCCCTCACTACCAAAAACACATTTTCTTGAAGACATCTCTGAAGCAAAGACAAAGTACTGCGCTCGGAAAAGTGCTAGCAGATCACTTGTTCTTTGCAGTGTGATAATTCCCTTGGGCGAGCACTCCCTAGAGAATTCCACCATAAAAGAAAATCCTGCCTTCACTCACTGTGAGGTGTGAGTAAAAAAGTTGTAGTTTCAGACTACTGGATAAAAGAAGTTCCTTCCACATAAAAATGCTTAGACATAAGTATACCGCTCTCTTTTTTTAAGCTTTGGGTAAGGTTTAATGTGATAAAACATCATTTTAACACTGCAGACAAGCCAGAAAGATGGAAAAGAATCACATTGGACTATTAGTGGAAGCAGCTAAAGAATTGGCTCCACGGCTCGCCAACCATTTAGTCTCAGTCCTTACATCCACAAAGTAAATCAAGGTGGTTACTTTTGAAGTTCCAAGTAATTATGATATTAAATATTTTCTTTTCATGGTGCAAAAATGAAAACTTTTTAGCTTGTGTGTAACTTTTGCCTGATTAGCAGTAGAACACTTGTAACCCAATTGATTGGCAGTTAATTGTTTTAGCATTTGTGAACATCTTTGCTTATTTGACGCATGCAGTTAATTTTGCTGTTCACAGTTACCATCATCAGGTTAAGATGATTGTTATACTGAGTTGCTCTGAATGTTTGCGTTCCTTTAGACAGTGAATCCAAGTGTTTGGTTGGCCAAAATGTCCTGTGATGCTTGCATTTGTACAATTGAGTTTTTGCAACCCTCAGGCCACTGGAGGGGGATACGAAGGTGATGAATACCAAAATACAGAGCTCATCTTCTTGGATATCCAGAACATACATGTTATGAGGGAGTCCCTGAAGAAACTCAAAGATATCGTCTACCCTAATGTGGAGGAATCCCATTGGCTGTCGAGCCTAGAGTCTACACACTGGCTAGAACATGTTAAGGTAAGAATGAAAATTGATGAAATAGTTCATTGGCATTCTTTTTTTATGAAATAAATACTTTGTCTCAATTTTGTCCTTGTGTGTGTAGCTGGTGTTGTCAGGAGCTATCCAAGTAGCAGACAAAGTTTCAAGTGGTAACTCAGTAGTGGTTCACTGTAGTGACGGCTGGGACAGAACTGCCCAGCTTACATCGTTGGCCATGCTGATGTTGGACAGCCATTTCCGCACTCTTAGGGGATTCCAGGTTAGTGACTGCACAGCAGTGAAGCGTATCAGTTGAAACGCGAGTGGATTTGCATCGTAGCTTGGTTGTACTGTTCATAAAAACTAGAACATTTTGAATGCACTGGCAGGTGGTTTTGTTAGTTGTTTATGTCTTTTTAGGTCCTCATTGAAAAGGAATGGATCAGTTTTGGTCACAAATTTGCTTCAGTAAGTAAAAACTTATAATCTCATTCAAAAATATTCATAATGATTTTTAGTTGGGTGGATTTAACATGCATCCATATCCTATTAGATATTTCAGAGAAATATTCAAATAGTTGAGTTGGTCATTGTGTTTAAATGAAATTGATTTAAAAAAAAAAAAAAGCTTTACCCTCCTGTTAATCGTGTGTGTGTGTAGAGGATAGGCCACGGTGACAAAAACCACGCAGACCAGGACAGATCACCGGTCTTTGTTCAGTTCATCGACTGTGTGTGGCAGATGACTAAACAGGTATGTGTAACATGTCTAAATTCTCATGGGCTGCTCTGAAATGTAAATGCAGGGCTGTTTGCACACTTTTCTTCTTGGTTACTGTAGAAGACCAAACTAGATTTATTTTGTTTTCATGTTAACATTTTGGATCTGCTGGAAACCTGTTTCATGACATTCATCAGTGATTCCTTCAGTACCCGACTGATCCGGTCAGGTATCCAGATTTTGCCAGAATCTCATTTTATGGCATGGCTGTTCACCTTTGATGACATGGCCACTGCATTAATTGCTGTAGATTTCTAGAATTTGATTCGAAAGATAAACTTGGTACTTTCGTCCCCGTAGCATGTATAACAGCATTGGTTTTCCATGATTAGAGAGCAAGTGTGGCTGTGTGCAGCTTTTTTCAGAGCACTTTTTGTGCGGTCACTCTTAAAGCTAAAGATGTCTGACCTTTTCAGAAGGGCACTGGAGCTGTCACTGTCACATATTTCAGGCATCCAAACAAATGGGCAGAACCTGACATTTAAGAAAATGGAAGTTATACTTGTTCCTCGTCAGCTAAATGCGATAACACCTCTAACAGAAATGAATGCCCATTTGTGGGAACAGGTTAAGTTAAGAAAATAAGTGTAAATTAAAATGCCAAAGTTAACTGCTGTAAAAATCCAGAGTATTTGCTCAAAGCGCTGTAAGTTTGAGGTTTGACTTGTATCAAATGGCAAAAACTTGCCCTTCTCATGTCCCTGAGCGTGACTACCCCACTTCCCTGCCTCTCTAAGTGCATAGACAACGTTCCACTGTGGGAAAAATACTGATGGTTCATCAGTACTTCATATAACCCACAAAAGAAAAATTATGATTTTAAGTATCAGATCAGCCCTAAGATTTCAAGTTTCAAGAACAGATTTGTGAACCCTTTGAAGGGGCTGGAGTTTCTGTTAATCAGTCATTATCAACATGTGTATCATTAATGTTCCGACAGACTGCTCTAAATATTATGAATCTTTTTCATGGCAGACATTTTAAGCAGAAAACATATCTATGCAGCCTAGTTGGACAATCTTAGGTGTATTGATGAGGTTTGTATTCCATTTAGATTAATATTATAATCCACATGATAAACAAAATAAGGAATTACTGCGCTGTATGTTTCCATCATTACAGTCAGATGCGTTTAACATAGCTTTGGACATGTAGCCATGGAGCAAGAGATTCAGTCCAGCTGTTATTGTAGATCTGTTTGTTCCAGCTGTCTCTGGTAAAAGTATTTTTAAGAAGAAATAAAAGAAAATGGTAAAATTATCTGGTAAGAAATGATGCTGTTGTTGGCAGAGAACCTCATTCAATACCACGGAGTAGTTAATTGTGAAAATTCCTTTCTTAGTGCTGGTTGTTCACTACATTAATCCATAGTGGGCAACTCAGTATGTGCTGTCCCATAACAACCATGATACTAAAGTGTTAACTTTGCCCTGAATTCACTGAGCATAAGTCGGATTCTAGTTACACTTGTTTTGCTATGTTACGCTACTTAAAAGAGGATTGGAAAGAAATCCTTATGTCCTTAAAAGCTTCTCATAATAATGTAGGAAGTGTGTTATCTTTATCATTGGTTAAATAATTTTGCTTAATTTATGATCACGTTTCAAGTCCACATGAAGTTTGGAGGTCAGTAGCGATGGACTCTGCAGAAAGTTGGTGACCTCTGCGCACTATACACCTCAGCATCCACTGACCCCACTCTGTCATTTTATGTAACCTACCACTTCATGTCTGAGTTGCTGTCGTTCTCAATCGCTTCCACTTGGTTATAATACCACTGACAGCTGACTGTGGAATATTTAGCAGCAGGAAATTTCATGACTGGACTTGTTGCACAGGTGGCATCCTATCATGGTACCATGCTGGAATTCACTGAGCTCCTGAGAGCGACCCATTCTTTCACAGATGTTTGTAGAAGCAGTCTGCATGCCGAGGTGCTTGAATTTATGTACCTGTGGCCATGGAAGTGATTGGTAGTGTTGTAGTACTCGAGATTGGTCTCGTCTCGGAATCGACTGAATTTTTACTCGGTCTTGTCTCAGTCTCAGACAAAGCGGACTTGGGATTTTATTTCAAGACCACAACTGTGGGGATATAAATGCCTGTGCATTTTTGGATTTAGCTACTTCTCAACATCATTACTGTGATTTTGCATAAAATGTATTGCTTCTTCAAGTACAACCAATAACTTGTGACTCATTTATCATTTGAAATTGTTGTCACTCTTCCCGCCCCCTTTCACACCCCTCCCATGAAAGAGTTCGGTAAAGTTAGAAAGATATTCACTCCATATCTGGAGTTCCCATATGGATCCTATCTGAAGGTGCTTTGAGTTCAAGTCAATATTCACCCAGATGGGGAAAAGAAACTCAGTGATACTGCAGAATGGAACAACAATGAAGTGGGAAATGTCAGTATAATCTATAATGTGCCCCAGTTTTAAACATATTATTTTCTTCATGAGCTCACTGGGGAAACTTTAGAAGTTCTGAACCAGTCATGAAGGAAACATTGACATTTCATTACACGATAGCATGTCTGATGTTATCACTGAATTGTAACAACATTTTCTCTCCTCTCAGTTTCCAACAGCCTTTGAGTTTAATGAGCACCTCCTGTTGACAATCCTGGATCATCTGTACAGCTGTCGCTTTGGGACTTTCCTCTACAACTGTGAGAGTGCACGAGACCAACATGTAAGAGCACATCAACATAAATATGCCTTCTCTTGAAGGTTTTCCATTACAAGGTGTTTGATTGGGCTTTATGCACTTTTCTAACCTCGTCTTTGTCTCTCTACAATCACACATCAAATAACCTCTTGGGCATAATGTGGGGTTAAGTGACTTTCCCAGAAGGTATTTAAAACGTGGGCATGCTTAGGATCCAAAAGTAGACCTTCCAGTTAGTGGATGACCACTCTGCATGCTGAGCCACGGCCATCTCATGGTATTATTTCATGACTGATGCTGTTTTCAGTTCTACCCCAGAGAGGTTCAAACATGCTAAGCCAATGGTTATCTCTATGTAGGTTATTGTAATTAGTTTGTTTATGACAGTCTTGATACTAAAAGTTTTTAATATCTCTCAGGTTGGTATTCATTCCAGTCCAGATGTTGTCAGTAGCGGATCTGTCACGTTACTTTGTACAGCTGAATTTACCTGAGCATCTGTGAAATTATGCAATATGTTGAGGACATTGCTGATCAAATAAAATCATAAAGTACACCCGGTCTTGTGTATCACCATCGTATACAAGCGTTGCCTTACATCACCTGAATAATCTTAGTTCTGTCATCTCTTTGCATCTTCTATTTATTTATTGTTTGGTGGAATGTATAAATTAGTCCAGAATAAAGGACACATTAAGACATTGGGAACACCTTTAAGAACCTGCAAAAAATGGTGAACCCCAAGCAGTGCAAAATGTTTTAATCTTGCCACGTATGTCAAAAAATTAATTCAAGTAGAACGAAATAGAATGAGCATAGTTTTAAAAAAGTGGAATGCACTTGCAATACAATAACTGTTTCTATTACCACTGGGTTTTAATGGGCAGTTAGCTTAAAAAGTAGGTCTGGGTATATGGGAAAAATGACATGGCACTGTAATGAATCGGATTAATGGCTGAATTACAATAAGAGTTATTAAGTTCACTGAACCGGATTGGGTTACTCGCAAACGGATTAAGACCCCGTGATAACTCGGTTGATACTCACGATAAATGTGCATGTAAACGTCGAAGCACGTTGTGGATCGGATCGAGCGTCCTGCGCATGCTCGAGATTTTTTCCCAGGATCGTCACCCGGAAGTCGAAGGAGACGATATTACTGTTGTTGTCGCTGCCGTCGGAAAGAAATAAACAACGCGATGGAGAATGCATCGTTGTTCAGTGTTTGTGCCATAACCAGCTCATCACAATGCTCTTCGTTCACCATCTTTCTCGAATGCCTTAGTTTTGTTGTTGTTGATGGTGAAGAGGTCAACAGGAAGTGGCTCTATTAGCGATAGCTGAAATGGGTACAGCGCCACCTATCGTACTGGGGTATGAAATGCTTTGTGCCAGTGATACGATTTCTTCACCGCCATATATCCAAGGATAATTACCGTTGCTCAGATAAGGAGCATAACCCAACTATAGCTATAATCGAGTTAATCTTATCATGTAAACCCATTGAGTGACAACATCTAGATGAGATGTGAATAAGTGTCACCCGATCACTCTCAAACCCCTCTGCACTAAAAGCAAGCAAACTTATTGTCTGCGTTACTGCTACTTAGCAAGAGATGGCAATAGACAGCTGATTATGCACAAAACAAGAGAGAAAGAACCATTTCTAGTAGAATCCTGTTGCCCTTAACTGTACCATGCAGTATAAAAATCCCATCAGTTTCCCTGCAGATTAAACTGTATTTTACTACAAATGTTTAAAGACTGCTCTCCTTCTCTGGTGCAGGAAGTGAGGCTGAAGACGGTGTCTCTGTGGTCTCTGGTCAACAGTAAGATGGAGATTTATCTAAACCCCTTCTACACCCCAGAGTCCGGCCGGGTCCTCTATCCTGTTGCTAGCATGCGCCACCTAGAGTTGTGGGTGACATACTACATTCGTTGGAACCCACGTATACGACAGCAGGTATGACAGCTGCTGTGTTTGTTGAAATATGCTTTGACTTGGGCTGGATTACTAATTGTTTCCAAGGCGACTGTAAAGGGCCCAGAGCAAGGTACAGAGATGAAATAGCATCTGACTTGGTTTGTAATTTCTGCCTGTTATTAGCTATTAAAATGCATATGGTGCATCCTTTTTAGTACATGTTGTCATCAGTTGCATCAGGAGGAGGATTGGTTGCAGGAACCACTTTTTGATACCAGCCACAGATCCTTAATGCTCATTGTTATAACTATAACTGTGTACCTCAGATTTGTGAAATTCATTTGCAGATCAGTAAGATAGAATTGCTTGAAATCAAGTCTAAATGTTGGTCTTAACATGTTTTCACCAAACTGCCCAAAATAATGATTCTTGGCTTCCAGGCCAACGGAAATGTTTTTTTTTCTCATGATAAGAAAGAGAAGTATCCTGGTAGCAGACAGATCACCCTGAGAAGGATCTTTCTCTGGATGGAAATTAAATTACAGGATATTTTCAGCTGTAACTGTTGAAAAATGACTCTCACTCACTCCCTCTGAACAGAACAAAAACTTTTTACTGGGACAGGTAATGGAAAAAGTCCCACCTGCTGTAGAGAAACTGATCTGTCCGTAGCGCTCGCTCTTATTTTGAAAACAAGTTCTCAATGAATTATTAAAAGACTCATTTAAGATAAATGCAGAAACATTGTTTGTTTTTGATGTAACAGAAGTTGTTAGTTGTGCCACCTGTGACTCTCAGTGATGTGTGTTCCAGCAGCAGAGTCCAGTGGAGCAGCGCTACAAGGAGCTTTTGGCCCTCAGAGATGAATACTTGAAGAAACTGGAGCAGCTGCAGCTGTCTGACTCGTCTACTTCCCTTCCCTCCCATCTGACTAACTCCACCCCCCCCACCTCCTCACCGTCACAGCAATACACGCACCTACAGACGCCACTCTGAGGGACAACACACACACATACACATTGGGACTTCACTCATATAAGATTATGATTGGTAACTAATAGTATAGTGGTAAAGATGGTGATTTATGCAATACGTCACAGTAAAGCCTTGTGTCAATTCTTTTCAATACACTCATCATACAGCCTTAAAGATCAGTCCAAGGGCTTGAACACAGGACACACAGCAGCTGTGTTCACACAGGCAGCAGAGCTGAACTTTTGGGAGCTCTCTGCATATCGTACTGTGATCACAGATTTACAACAATATTTCAGCATCAAAATTCTTTCTTAGAAACCCTGATCCATAATGTAACCATAACCATGATTTTAACTCAGGTTTTCTTAAAGAGTTTTTTTTAAGCTTTTTATCGCATTATTAAGCATAGTAACTGACAGAGATCCTCCAATCCCAGTCACATAACATAAAATGTAGAGAGGAACAGACAGGAAGGTCATAGGTCATAGGTCAGGAAGGTCAGCTTGCACAGCCATGAATGAAGATGTTAGGAGGCAAAAATCAACCATGGAGACACAGTTTTTGTGTCTATAAAAACTGATGTTCTGCAAGCAGCTCATTTCCTGTTGGAAATGCACTCTTAGCTCAGCTTCTGCCTTTGTTGTGCTGTACAGTTGTTGGTATATTGTGAACAAAGCACTGCACTTATCCAGATGTTGCACAACTCTCATTTTCACACTTTTTCCTGAATGCTCTTGTCCTTTCTAACTGGGAATCGATCACATCTGCTGCAGGACTAATGCGCCAAAGTTGGAGGCTTGAACCTTCCCCCTAACCAGTCTGAATTGGTATGTTCGACTTTCATGAAGTGATTTGGAATTTGTTTCTGAGGAAAAAGGTGGAACTGTTTCTGTCACTGCGATCAGCGAAGCCCCGTGTTATGCAGCTCTTCCTAAGCTACTGTACGAAGAGCAAATACGGTTCAAGCCAAGAGCAGATTGGTTAGAATTAAACAGTAATTTACTTGTGTGAATGTAGTTTAGATGCATGTTTCAGGTTGTTGAGCTGGAATAGGAAAACAAACGGGGAACTGGCATTCGATTCTCGAGCATCCGATAGTTTGCTGGATGGCGGCTTACTGGAACACAGTTTTAGGGGAAATTACCATGTGCCTTTGGGATAGATGTTAGCTTGCATTTCTATGCAAGACATTTCCACCTTTTTTCAGCTGGAAATGATTCTACATAACTAATTATTTCTGTTTTACATTTAGCTGTCATGGCATTGCCTCAGATTATACGGGCAGATTTAGAAGTTTTGTTTCACTGAGGAATATTATGAACTATGAATTAAATGTTTTTTAACTTAAAGCATTAATGTATGGAGCAATAAGTAAATGGAGTAATTAACAGAAAAATCAACATGAAGTGTCTTGATGAGGTATTAAGGCTTGTCTATCAAAAAAGCTCCAGTGCACCATTCGACACATCTCAGGGATTCTGCTGGAGGGATGGAACACCATTCTTTTCATAGAAAATCCCGTACTGGACTTTTAATGATGGTAATGCTGAGGTCCCTCAAATTGGGCCCTATTGGTGGGTTTCATGCAAAAAGAGACCACACCCAATCAGGATAGACGTGTTTCTTCATAGGATCATTTTACTTTTGTGCAGTGACCCTTCCAGCTCAGCTTAACATAGCCACAAAAGAGTCACCTTAGGGGTCAAGGATTTAGGCTTTTCTTCACTTTTCTGTATATAGTTCATTTTATTATGAGAGTACTTTGTTATATGGGAGGCGCAGTGGTGCAGTGCACTGTTGCCCCATAAAAAAGAAGCTGTCAGCTTAAACGTGCAGATGAGCTGAGGCTTGTCTTTGCGGAGTTGGCACATGCTCCCAGTGCCTTCTTCGGCTTTCTCCCAGTCTAAAGACAGGCTCTGCTGCAAACGCTTTCTGGGATGTGTAATCAGGAGTGGCGCTTGTGCGTAGGAGCGCATTCAGGTGAACCTGCGGAAAACCCAAACATATCAGAGGGTTCATAGTTGAACCAGTTCTGATCTAGTTGTGGTACTTGTCCAAAAGTGACTCCTATAGACCTGCAATATTTCATCATTTTGACATTTGTGTCCATCAAATTTTCATCCTATTAAATTCTGTGAAATTTTCTATTTAGTTATTTAGAAATTCAAAAAACTAAAGTTTACTTGAGCTCAAAATGATGCACTCTAACATCCAGTAGTGGTAACATACCCGAGTGTTTTATATATAGCATAAATTAAGTACAATTTTGGCTTACTCAAATAGGCATCCATAAAATCTCATCATAAATAAGCTCATGAAAACCAACTTCTCAAAAATGCTTCTTTAGATTCGAAGCAATCTCTCAGAGGAGTCTGCAGGCATGGATCAGTCACTCGGTGTGTGTAAAAGAGAAATGTTGTAAATAGGAAATAAGACTTAGTTTGAATAGTTGTCATTTTACTTGGTAGTCCATCATCGGGTACAATCTCTCCCTGCTTGAAGTTTCCTGTTACCGTATCTGTTAAGGCAGTGTACTGACTTAATTCTAAATTTGGAATTTTATCTTTTATAGTGTGAACTAATTTGTTGTCTACATCAAACAGAAAAGAAATCACCTCTCACCTGGTGTGTGTTGTGTTGACACTTCCAGCAGTGAAGTTCATCCCTTAAAGCAAAAATACAACCAATGAAGAAGTAATGCCGGCAGCATGAGAAGTTCTCCTGGTAGTGCTGCTCCAAACATGACTGCCTTTATCAAAATGATTTTGTCTTTTCAAAACTGGATGCTCTGAGTGGATATTGAATTAGTTTGAAACGCTCTTTAGAGATTTTCCTTGGATAATTTAGTAGATGTAATTACCTAACCTCCATCACAAATTGATATTAGAACTTAATAACTCAGCAGACCACGTTGATTTATGCATCCATAAACAATTAGATTACCTGACATCTCTATGATCTGTCCTTTCCTTTTTTTGTTAATACATTTTTACACTTCCTAAATAAGCAGCATTCTGATTCTAACACATTTTCCTCTTTGGTTTTTCAGACACTGTGTGTAACGTTCTCAGTTGGGAATGATAAGTCAGTCAGAGAAATGCTTCAGGTCATGTCTACAACGGTGCCTTGATTGTTGTGAGAATCCCCTTCACCTCCACTGAGACCAACCAGTTTAGAGATGAACTGCTTTGTAGTTTAGGCTTTTTGTTTGTGTGACTGTGCCAGTTTAAAGGAGGAGGGTGGCCTCCGAAGACATTCCTCACGTAACTACAGACAGTTTGTTGCTCAATTTAAAGCACTTTCTGTTGAATTTAGTTAAATTACAAATAAAGCCATATTTATTACAATCTGATGAAAACATGGGTCTTTTAAGGACATTTCTTTGTATCTTCTAAGATGAACAGCTCACATAATAACTGGAAAGACGACTCATCTCTTGGCCTAAACCGTCACTGCTCTTATTCTCAAACCTTTCAGCAAGATAATATATTAGTTATGATATTAGTTTCATCAGTATCTAATACACAGGAGTTCTGTGGCATATTTCCATGATCAAGAACCTCCTAAACAGAACTCCAACTTTTCTTCTTTTCTTATGCATTGGATTGCCTTGCCTTACGACCTTGCAGTGCACACAGCAGTTCTTTGATAAACTTTCCACATACTGCCTCAATCACGACCAGATACATTTCCTAATACGTTATGATTTAATATGCTAAAACAAAAGCACCTGTTGATTTTTAAACTGATACAAAAACCGTAGTTCGAACTTCTCTCTCAATGTGAATGGATCCTCATCAGAGAACAGTCAGATTCAGTAAAGACGAGAAGTTTTCTACAGACAGCAAACAGTTAAGCTACTTTGTGAATAAAAGTAGGTTCTGCCTTTTCATTGCTGTTAAAACCAAGCTGTTTGAGATCATCACAAAGATGTAAACTAGGTTATCGCTGCAGCCTTTATGAGGGCAGAAAAAAACAAAAGCAACTCTGCTCCTGTTGAAAGTGCTTTAAAGTGTTACCCAGCTTAAATCTATTCATATGTACTAAACTATGAATTGTAAAGAATCCGAAAACTGAGTTTTGTCTCAGTGTTGAAGTTTAGGTTCAGGTTGCACCAGAACATTTTTAAGATTTCTGTCCAATTTTGCCTTTGGTCATTAAAGTAGACCAAACAGATGTGCTGCAGTGCCTCATCGGTGTGGACTTTCAAATTAGCAGCGTCATTGGTCAGAAAGGTTTGTGCCTCAGTGCAGGTTATCTCCTCACACATACATTCGAATGGGTCTGTAAGTTTCTCTGCTGCCAGCGCAGTCACAGACCCTCCATTGCACCTCTGTGTTTCAGAAACAGAACGGAAGGTTTCATTAGATTTACTAGAAGAAATGTGAACAATACAGGGTTTCCTGCAGTAGACACCATGGAGTTTTTGCATGAAATGGAAATTAAAAAGCGATTTTGCACTGGAGTCAAATCCTTTGCTTGATCCTTTTTATGTGTGTACGGGTCAGACTGACAGATTGAAGTCCAGTGCGCAGACAAAGCAAAAGAACAAAGGCTCAACCACACGGATAGCTGAACAAGTTTTGGTCTCAGTGAGAAGGTCTGAAGGTGAAACAGTTGGCTAAATAGTGGCAGCAACAAAAAATGTTTGCTCTGGTTATATTTTTAGGGAAAAAAGGTGAAAATCAGTCTTTTTTTCTTTTCTAAACTTTGTACAAGTACAATAATGTGGTTACCTCAATCGAAACCTATTTTACTGTCTGAAGTAAGTAAGTTTGGTGTAAGATACAATTATTTTACGAAGTGTAAAATCTTGCTATTTTATAAAAAAGAAAAGGAAATTGTTGGTATAAATTTTGGATTTCTTCCTCAGTAGTTAAGTGTTCTGTTTTATAAATGAGGGCATTTTTTGGTTTGTACTCACTAAAGTGAAATAAAAGGAAATGACAGAAGCCTGCAAATTGTTCAGCCATGACATTTCTCTGTCATTACTTTCTATTTAGCTTTGAGATCAAGCCTGGCTCTGTAGTGGTGACTCTGTTCATTTCAGTTTGAAAGGGATTTTGCCAGTTATATCCTGCTTTTTAATAAATACACATTAAATGTGTTTCAATCTTTCGGGTATTAAGAAAAAGGTGAAATCTGAATACATTTTGAATGTATCTCTTGGTCAAGTTATATCCTCTCCACAGTTTGTTGAATGCTCATTTTCTGTAAATATTCCTGAAATTAATTAATTAAATTAATTTAAGGATTCCTGACTTGCTGACTTCTGTGTTTGTTTATTTATTTATTTTTTCTATGTGAATCTGCTCTATGCATCTACACTTTGTCTTAACTTAAAAGTGAACATATGTGTTTTGATGACAAATTGAAGGGAATCCCTGTTTCATGGAAAACACTTAATATCTTACAGTACTATCATATTGCTGATTTGCTTGGTATATAATGGTCCTTGATCAGGAATTAATTTGTTCATAATTTCCGTTTTTCATCATTCATAAAGCACTCTTTTATTAAAAAGCACAAATGAGCCATAAATCAGAAATGACACCTTTGGGAGCGTGCTGATGTTTTAACAAAGCTGCAACCAGCTCATTTACCAAAGCAGGGTTTCAGGAGCAGCAACATCTATTGCAGAGTTGCAAAGAAACTGACCTGTTGATAATCAAGAGCCTGTATTTCACCAACAGCTCGGGTGCCGCTGGTTTCCTGTTTCAGCACACGGCATCAAAGGATGAGATTACCTGTACATGTAAAATATTTAACGTGCTTTTGGCTGCGATCAAAATACTTTTTTAAGGAATCAACTCCTTCATGAGCATTACAATATTTGATCTGGATCATACTCATTCATAGCAATAAAGCTAATATTAATCTAGTTCTAAATTAGCATTAAAGGTAGCATTTATTAGCAATAGCAATAAAGCTAATATTGACCTAGTTCTAAATTAGCAGTGAAGTTAGCATTTATTAGCAATAGCAATAAAGCTAATATTAATCTAGTTCTAAAATAGCAGTGTAGTTAGCATTTATTAGCAATAGCAATATTGCTAATAGGGGCGGCTGTAGCTCAGGAGGAAGAGCAGTCGCCCACCAATCGGAAGGTCGGTGGTTTGACTCTGGCTTCCCCAGGATACATGTCGAAGCGGTATGAATGTGTGTGAATGGGGTGAATGCGGCATGTAGTGAAGCGCTTTGAGTGGTCAGCTAGACTAGAAAAGCGCTATACAAGTACAAGTACAAGTCCATTTACCATTTACCAATAAAGCTAATATTAATCTAATCACAATAGCAACAAGCTAAATTAGCTTAACATTCAATTAGCATTGGTTTTAACTCAACCCTCTATTAGCCTTCAAGGCTGACATTAACATTAGCGGTTACATGGTGCCATTCCGACATCAATCGGAGGCCAATGTCAGAATGGCGACACTTAATTTTTTTATCAAACGTCCCGCCATTCCGACACTTTTTTCCTCCTATGGTCAGAATGGCGGTATGTTTTTTTTTTTTTTTTTAACATACCGCCATTCCGACAGTTCCTTTTAATAGCCTATGTTTTGGTTAAAACATAAAACATCTTGCACTAATGATATGCCGGCGCAAATACGCGCGCCAGCATATCAGCCTCGCAAACAAACTTTAATAATCTATCTTTAATAATCTATTATCAAAATCCCCTGAAATCCCCCAAAATCCCCTGAAATGTCAAATATAAAAATACAGATATTAATGTAACTCTGGCGAGACTGAAACTGATTAAGCAGAAATACAGTGTCAGTGACCTTTCTCAGCAGCCAGCTGGAGCAGAGCTCTCCACAGAGCCCATGCGTCTTTTGCACGCTGTCATCATATGCAAAAGTAATAATTGCAATTACAGATATCACGGCTACTGCACAGGACACAGTTGCGAGCACTCTGCCTTGCCTTGCCAATAGGAGAGGAGAGAAATGACAGCATAGAACGTATAAAACACAACAAAATGCAGTAAAAACGTTTATTCATGTTATTCACGTGATTTATGAGTACTCGCTCCAATTATGGGAAGCGCGGATGGGCTTTGCACATTTGGCACAAACACACAGCCGTTGCGCAAGGCTTTATACAGCCTGTTGATATCTTAAGGTCCTAACTGGTCACACCTGTGAGTAAATGTCATGTAGAGATTGTTTTTACATGACATTACAGCTGAACATATAGCTTTCATCCACAAACCAACGTGGGAGAGCCCGAAGACGCATGTGCCAGATGCACATTGGCATGCGTAAAACCAATTTTGACCACTTCATGCTGTTTATTTGCTTTCTTTTAGTTAACTTTCGTTTCTTTTGGATTCTTGTGCGTGTTATGGAGCCGTTTCGGTCCATGTTTGTAAGCCTTTTTTTCCTGGATTAAATTTTCGGAAGTTGAAACAAGTGGCATTGGAGTGTGTGATTAAAAACCACCACAGTCTGCTTCTCCTCCTCCAGTTGCCGAGACTTTGTGTTTTTAATAACGCTTATCTGTAAACGTGTTAAACATTTAAATTGCATGAACAGAAAGAAGGGACTCACCTGTTGAGTAACGCACATTTCCTTATACGGAAAGCCATGTTGGAATGGTGGGACGTTGGGATGGTGGGATGTCGGAATAGCGGGATGTCGGAATGGCGGGATTTCGGAATGGTGGGATGGCGGGATGTCGGAATGGCGGGATTTCGGAACGGCGGGATTTCGGAATGGGTGTTGCCACCCAACATTAGCACGGAGAGTAACCTAGCCTACCCATTAGCATAAGAAAAGGGGAGGGATTTAACCAGGTGAAATAATGGATGCAACACCAATATTAATCATAAGTGTCAAGAATCCAGAACTGTTCAAAGATGTTCAAACAATATCTAAAAAATGGGAAAAACAAACAAAAAATCCTTCCTCACCTTGGCCAAAAGATGGCCCTTTCGATGTTGCTGCTTGTGAGAGTATGGGATTAAGGATCAGAGATCACAAACCAAAACATAAAAGCAAAAAGAGAAAACGAAAAAGAGAGCTTGAATTCAAAGTTTTAAGCTTGTTTGAAAATGAAGCTCTTCGCTCCAGAAGGAATTTGAAGGAGGGTGTAGCAGCACTGAAGAGGGAACCGGTAGAAATGGGTAAGTCCAACTGACACTCCTTTATCAAGCAGCATGATCATGCAGGACTATATCCAATACTGTCAGGAGTAGTAAACGTACAAGGAGATTTTGAAATTAAATATCACATAACACCTCATGAACGTCCAACCACTTCACATCCAGAACCACAAATAGCTACATCAAACAGACATGTAGCGCCCCAGCCAGACGCTGTCCCTAAGTCAGATCAGGACGCAGAGAGACAGCCCCCACTGTATCAAATATCACCAGTTCAAAAGGCATCTTTTGAACTGTACAACAAGACATGACTCCCAGATACTGTAGTACAGGCAGAAAGACACCCAAAGTTTTAGACTGTTATGGAGGATTTAATGATAAACTATTAGGGGAATCGTACTGGGTAGAACTTGAGCATCCTACGGTTGATTTGCAGCAAGAAATAAACCAAGCAGAGAAGCATGATTCGAAACAAAAATCAGAAACACAACATGAAGATGTCAAAGCTGGTAAAGATAAAAGTTATGATCTGAGATACAGACCCAATATTCACCCACCAGACAGATATACTGATCCAGGACAGTATCCAATTTTGATAAAAGGGACCCAGGGACATTATGTGATTGCCGGATATTCACGAGGGTGCAAACAAGTGGATAAGAGCTTTTGAAGAAGAAACTGTGGGCAAACTGTTAGCTGTGGGAGATATTAAAGCAGTATGGACACAGGAGACAGTAAGAATGACTGGATGTTGAGTCACCGAGCAGATAGAACTGAGTTTAATGCAAATCAAGCTGCATTGTGGGAAGCACTGCGCACTGACTATCTTTCGAGAGTGGACCTAAGTGTATTAAAGGGTGAGTCACTGTTAGATACGGAGAGTCGAGCGGTGTATGTTGAATATCAATTGAGAAAATGGAAACAAGAAACACAGGAAGAAATTGAAAAAGTCCAAGTGTTAAAGACATTGTTCAGAGACTCTATTCCAGGTTCTACCCGATCCAGTTCGGGCGAGGCTGGAAGATGTGGTAGTAGTGAGATTAATACCATACGAGCAATTCCAGCAGCATGTGGTGCATGCAGTGGAAAGATACCGACAAGATGAACGGAAACTGAAGGAGAAGGACAACGACATCCAAAGGAAACTGGCACAGTTGCAGTTGGGAGAACAACAAGGGAAGCAAAACGTAAAAGGTCAGGCCCTGCTGACGCCGGGGGGGACTGAACAGGTACCCTCACCCTCAACTGCAATGAACCTTGCACCTTATACACCACATGTCATAACACAACCACCTTACACACATCGTTCAGGGGGACAAGTCCCATATTGACCCCATCGAGGGTCCAGGAGAGGCCCACCGGGAGGACGAAGGGGGAGCGTGTTGGGCTTGTGGCGAGCTTGGACACTTTGCAGACAGATGTCCCAGAGCACAAGGAAACCCGAATGTTCAGCATGATCGTGGCCAGTCCCTGCGGGGTGGAGCAAGGGGTCCGGCAGATCCATGGGTGAGTCCACATTTTTATGTTATAGTTTATGTTATGTTATTATTATGGGTGAACACAGAATCCTAAAGGAGAGTGTCATTTCCCAGTTGTAAACGTGGGAGCTGATGAAGAAGCAATGCTGCAGGTTCTAATTGAGGATAAGCCAACTCCAATGCTGGTAGACACTGGAGCCACAAACACTTGTGTAAGTCAACAATGAGGGAAGTGAAATTAGAATACCAGTTCGGGTATCTTGTCAGACTCCCCTTAACGTACTGGGGAGAGAGGCTTTGAGTTAACACAAACAGACACAGCAAGAATCTATTGGTTGGGGAACATGTCAGAGCCAATAACGGTTGCATTTAACAAATGGGAAAAATACGTTCGAGTCCAGTGTCTGAATGTACAATGTATTATGATGTTTGAAAAAGTGGAAAGTTCGAAGAGCCATGGGACAAACGGACAGAACACTCTGAGATAAATTTGACAACTCAGTACATCATCATTGGGAAAAAAGGGGCAGCCATGAATGTGTATGTAGTGCCTCAGGCAAGAGGTTTGCAGTTTATGCATCTTTTGACGTATCCAGCAGCAACTCCACTTATACAAGCTGATGTTACCTATCACTTTGTGGATGGATCATGTTTCAGAGCTCATTTGGGTAATCATGCAGGTTATGCAGTTGTGAAACAAGAAGGTGGAGACTTTGTGACGGTGAAAGCTGAGAAGTGTGAACAGCCATGTTTAGCGCAGTTGGCTGAACTGAAGGCATTCACAGAAGCATGTATACTGGCAAAAAGTATGGTTGCAAATGTACACAGATTCTGTATATGCTCATGGTATTTGCTATTTGTTTGGAGCAGTTTGGAAGCAGAGAGGGTTCAGAAGGGCAGACGGAAGTCCAGTGCGACATGAGGACCAAATAAAGGAGTTGATTGCAGCCATGATGCTCCCCTCGAAACTGGCAGTGATAAAGTGTCAAGCTCATGGTAAAGGTAATGAAATGGAGCAGCAAAAATAGCAGCAAAGTGCCAGCTGGCTGTTCTGGCACCAATGGTGTCACTGGAGCCAGCTGTCACTCCAGAAGACATCATTTTAATGCAACAGGAAGCAGGTGTGAGAGATCACAATGTCTAGACGCAGAAAGGTGCCACAAAGAATGAGAAGGGATTGTGGAGATCACATGATGGCCTCCTGGTGGCACCGGTGGCTCTGCTGACAATGCTTATTTCTGATGTTCACAGTGTGCATCACTGTGCCAGGGGAGAGATATTGAAATCTGTGCACAGAACAATGTGCAAAAGGGTGTGAAGACACCAGTGGGACACATTCCAGTGCCAGAAGGACCCTTTAAATCATGTCATAGACTGTGTAGACATGATTAAAACAGTACAGGGTAAAAGGCACATGCTCGTGGTGATTGATCATTTCAGCCTGTTAGGGTTTTTAACATTTATCTCATGATATACCCAGTGTTACAATTACCTTACTACGCTTTAATTGCATTGCTATGCTTTAATTGCGTCTCCTACGCTATACCATATCCTATATGACATATACTGCATTAGTTCCAGTCATGTGGCGAGGAAATAAGGGTGCTTGTGAACAAAGGAAGATGCCTCAGGACAGAGTCTTCCAGAGGTCAACCAAGTACACCCGAGTTTACACTACAAACCAACAATGGCTGATTCACACTAGTTTATTGATGTATCTCTTTGTATGATTGTCGTCAAGGTCTCACACTCTAATTGGCAGATGTGCCTCCATACGTAAATGCATACGTAAACGACCGACGTTCTGAATTTTCTATGAAACCCTTTGTTTTGTAAAGCTCTTCCCCTTTTCTTATTCTTGAATAAAACCAGGCTGCTGCAAGGAGGGAGTCGGAGATTGCTGGAGGTTGCTTAGACACATACACCTGTGGCTGAAGCAGCGACGGCTCTCCCCTTTTGCAAAAGCTGAACTTTATATTAATCTCTTGTGTGGTTCTTTCTGTTTAAGGTGGGACTTCGTTAATAAGAACGAAAACCCTATCAACTTGGTGCCGTGACCCGGATCCCAACATACCTGACCGCTGGCAGACGGAGGACGACGCGCTGAAATCCGTGCGCACGGCCAGTGTCAACAGGACCTGGAAGAAAGTCCTGGGGGGTAAATTCTTCGCTGGGCCAGCGTCATAGGTCCGACTTCGTCTGCCAACGGTGGATTGACGGGATCCGGACGGAGTGAAACGAACCAACAGAGAAGATCAAGTAAGTGACAAGCGCTGTGTTACGGGTCAGAGGCTCTACAAGAAGAGAGACCTTGAGTCCCAAAGAGTACAGGGTCAGAGGCTAAAAACCTTGAGTCCCAGAGAATAAAGGGTCAGAGGCTCTGTATGAAGAGATCTTGAGTCCCAGAAAGTAAAGGGTCAGAGGCTCTGTAGGCAGAGGCCTTGAGTCCAGAGAGAGAGACTGCTGCAGAGTCTGCTCTTTGTTCCTGGTAAAATAGGGAATTTTTTTTTGTTGTTGTTGTGTATAATATTTGTTGCTGTGTGAATGAGAGTGTGAATGACAGAGTACACTGACTGAATCAGCATTACTGGTGGAAACCTGACGGTGCTAACACAAACCAGTAGTTTGTTGAAGTAGGTCAGTTTAATCTGTATTAAGGATATGTATTAATAAAAATATACGCAGAGTACTAAATAAAAATGGGTAATAAAAACAGTAAATCCCCCCACAGAGGTCCTGAAGCCGATGAAAAGTATATGACAGGCAGATTTCCTGGCTGTCTAGAGTATATGTTAAGGGGGGTTTGAGTCCCTGCCTAATGGGTACCCAGTGTTTGTATGTCTATTTTATTTAATTGTATTTTGTGTTAAGTGCAATGTTTGTGCTTTGCAATTGCAGTGTCTTGAGTGTGAGCGTGAGAGGAGCTGGTTTGAGTGTGTGTAAGCGGAGCTGTTTTGAGTGTGTGTGAGAGAGTAAGGAGGAAAGAAAGGCGGAGGAGGAAGTTCAGATGTGTTTTATACAAATGATTTTGGATCCAGCAACTCTGCTGTTTTCTTCCACGGCAGCCAAAGAGGTGGCGGTCGGGGCAGAGGCAGAGGGAGAAGAAGAGGCCAAAAGCCCTTCCAGTCTGGATCTGATAGAAATTCTGAAGAATGCTGGAATTGTGGGGAATGTGGACATTGGTCCAGAAATTGTCCAAAGAAAAAACAAGATAATCACAAAGGAGGAAGAGGAGACAGAGGAAGGTTCAACTCCTGACTAGATTTGGAAAAGAGCTCTGGTCCCCCCCCGATCCTACAGATGAGATGATCGTTGATGTACACGCAGCCTGAGACCTTTTCAATGCACTTAGAGAGAAACCATATGTAGTGTAGAAAATAAATGGTAAACCCACAGAGTTTTTATGTGACAGTGGTGCATGCAAAACAGTTCTTAAAACACATGTCCCAGGTTTGAAACAATCTCAAAATAGCATTTGGGTTAAATCAGCAGATGGACAAACACAAAGAATATTTCTCTAAAGCTTTGACTATTGAAGATGAAGAAACTAAACTCACTATTTCAGCCTCTATAGTGATCTCACCAAAATGCCCTGTTAACCTGTTGGGAAGAGACCTGATGACCCGGCTGGGCATCACCATCATCCCAATTAAAGACGGAATGAGAGCTTGCAGAGTCAGAGATGCAGATGTTTATGCATCCTGCACAGATGATAACAGTGTTTACTGCTCATATGATTTAAACCCAAAGTTCGACTTACACCTTCCAAGCAGAATGCTACGAGAAGCACGTGAGCAACTACAAAAGCCAGAGACAGAAATTATGTATAGTCAATTACATGTAACCATGAATGTTTTGACTGACCTTCATGACACTTGCATCAAAGAGTTTACCAAAATGTCACCGTGGGATTGCTCCACATGTACACTGACCGATGGGCCTTGCCATGTGTCAACAGGAGGAATGAGTGCTATCATACAACAACACTTTACAACGTATGGATTAAATTCCTACTTAAAAAACTTTTGTAAAGCATGTCTTGTGTGTGTGAAACACAACCCCCAAGGAAATATGAGACCAAAAAGAGGCTCTTTTCCAAAACCCTCTTACCCGTTTCAAACAATGCACATGGACTTCATTGAACTCACACAAAGTGAACCTTATAAGTACTGTTTAGTGATGGTCGATGCTTTTTCCAAATGGGTTGAGATAGTTCCATCAAAACTAGCTGATGCACTAGCAGTAGCTAAGGCTATTTGCAAAACTATCATCCCAGCCCACGGCATCCCGCAAACCATTTACAGTGACAATGGGCCACATTTTGTGAACAAAGTAGTTCAGATAATGGCAGAGCATTTGGGAATGGATTTGAAAAATCATTGTGCCCATCACCCTCAGAGTGCAGGCCTTGTGGAAAGAACAAACGGCACTATCAAAAGCAGATTGAAAAAGTGCATGGAATCTACTGGCCGCCCGTGGCCAGAATGCTTGGACCTGGTGAAACTCTATATGAGAATCACTCCCACATCAGAAGGATTAACTCCGTTTGAGATAGTCCTTGGGAGACCATATAGGTTACCAGTGTTTTCATCAGACTTACAGAAAGCAGACGAAGAACAGACTCTGGCAGATTATATGATCAGGACACTAAAACAGAAAGACGTGTCCAAAGCAAATTTACTGCCTTCTGATTCCTCTCTTCCACAGGTTGACAGTCCCATCAAAGCAGGTGACTGGGTGTACATCAAAGTCATCAAAAGAAAGAACTGGGCCAACCCATGGTGGGAAGGACCATAGCAAGTGCTCCTGACTACACCTACTGCAGTGAAGATTGCTGAAAGACCCAGCTGGATCCACCTCAGTCACTGTAAGTTACAGAGAGTGTTGGACCCCTAATTTCAGAGTGGTGGGGAAGCCTGACTACAAAGGGACCTCATTGTTTAGAGTGAGATGTCTCAACGTCAGTGAAGAAACCAACTGATCCTCACTCTGATAGGCCTAGGGTGCACCTGTATCTCTGATAACTGAGCAGCAATGGGGACACAAACGGTGTTTCTCAGCTGTGCTGCGGCTGTAGCGTGTGTATTGTCTGGGTTCATCCTAGGTGTTCAAAGTGATCCCAAACCAAACCAGGAAAAGAGATGGACCCATGATGTGGACTACAAGGACTGGACATGGGACCCAAAACACCCATTCGATACAAATACCTGGTACAGGTATGTGAAATCCACAGTGGGACGGTCTGACAAAACTGAAGGATGTTATGTGTGTTCCAAACTTCCCCCTTCCTCTACACAGACCCATCTCGCAGCCAAATGGATGAATAAAACTGAAGTGAAGTGTATGGCGTCAATGGCAATTATTGGGTTTCAACATGACAATATTGTGATCAATAACTCTGATTCCCATTGGGGAGTGGAAAACAGGACACGCAGTACATTGCTCTGGGCTAACATGAACATCACAATCAGAGGAAAACCCACACCACAGGTAGCATATCTCCACATTCCCAAGGGCAGCACTTCACTTGCTTCACCCAAGGAAATGAAACGCATCTGTGCACAAGCAAGGGCTGCCCACAGGGAGGAGCCTGGATGGGAGCTCTAAGCATCACTTCTGAGTGCCAAGACGGAATTGCCACGACAACTGGAGAAGGCTCCCCAACTAACATATCCGCACCATCGAACGGGACGTACCTAATCCAGAACGGGTGGTGGTTATGCGGACATAATGTATATCCAATGCTGCCCATCAACTGGACGGGAGTCTGTGCGCCGGTATGGGTCACCGACCATACCTATAAGATCTATCGTGGCCAACTGCCCTCCCTTCATAAGCGACAACGGAGAGATGTCGCAATCTTCAAACCACACAATCCTATCCGGGGCTCAGATGTCCCATTCGAACATAAGGTTTGGAGCACAGGCTCAAAAGTTATACATTCCCTTTTCCCTTGGGATGGTATTGGAAAACATGCACTGTATATTGAGACTCTGAATTACCGCTTCCAGTCTTTTGTCAACTTTTCTTTGCAGGTGGAAAATGGCCAGAATCGTGAGCTCCAAGTCACACGGCTGATGGTTCTCCAGAACAGAATGGCTCTGGACTTGCTCACCGCAGCACAAGGTGGAGTGTGTCACATTATAGGTACTTCTTGCTGTACCTATATCCCTGGAGAAAATGACACCCACATAAATGAAGCAATGACCTCCCTGCTCAACCTGCAACAAACCATGTCACAAGAGAAAGCGCAACAACAATGGAACTTTCTCGCATGGCTGATGACCAGCACCTGGTGGCAACCAATATTAAAGATCGTGACCCCCCTCTTTGGTGTATTGATCTTATTCTGTGTGTTTACGACTTGTGTGATTCCCTGTTTCAAGTCTGTGATAACTAAGACGGCCACTTCCACCATGGTGAACCTACAACTGCTCCGCCAACCCACAGAAGATGATGATTTTAGTGATGACTATGATAAATGTTCTTAAACTGTGTAAAGCATAAAGAAACTAAGAATGACCTCTACATTGAAAATGTCCAAAACAAGTGAGGTAGAATGATGTACTGTTTCTGCCTACCACAGTGAACCAAAAGAAACGTTGCTTGCTTCGCATGAAATGATTGCATATGTTTTTGTTTTTGTTTTTTGTATCTCATTCGATAAACAGGAGGGAAATGTTAGGGTTTTTAACATTTATCTCATGATATACCCTGTGTTACAATTACTTTAATTGCATTGCTATGCTTTAATTGCATTTCCTACGCTATACCATATATATATCCTATATGACATATACTGCATTAGTTCCAGTCATGTGGCGAGGAAATAAGGGTGCTTGTGAACAAAGGAAGATGCCTCAGGACGGAGTCTTCCAGAGGTCAACAGAGTTCACCCGAGTTTACACTACAAACCAACAATGGCTGATTCACACTAGTTTATTGATGTATCTCTTTGTATGATTGTCGTCAAGGTCTCACACTCTAATTGGCAGATGTGCCTCCATACGTAAATGCATACGTAAACGACCGACGTTCTGAATTTTCTATGAAACCCTTTGTTTTGTAAAGCTCTTCCCCCTTTCTTATCTCTGAATAAAACCAGGCTGCTGCAAAAAGGGAGTCGGAGATTGTTGTAGGTTGCTTAGACACATACACCTGTGGCTGAAGCAGCGACGGCTCTCCCCTTTTGCAAAAGCTGAACTTTATATTAATCTCTTGTGTGGTTCTTTCTGTTTAAGGTGGGACTTCGTTAATAAGAACGAAAACCCTATCACAGCCGATGGGTCGTAGCAACTCAATCCAAGGATTTGGGAGCTGAGACAGTGGTAAAGTTTTTGGTAAAGGAAAGGATTCCCCAGTTTTGCATTCCATCAATGATTAGCTCAGATAATGGCTCAGCGTTTGTGCACAAAGTTGCAAAGGGCATTTTGCAGTAGCTGTGGATCAAGCAGCGTTGTGGGGCCGTTTATCATCCACAGAGTCAGGAGATGGTTGAGAGACTCGATGGAACCTTGAAAGTAAAAGTGAATAAAATCTGTGCTTCAACTAAACTAAACTTGGTGGATGCTTTGCCGCTTGCACTAATGAGCTATCGTATGCAGACCCATAGGGTCACGCACCTAACACCGCATGAAATGCTAACGGGTCGACCCAGTTGAGGGGTCCCTTTAAAGGACCCCCACTTCAGCAGTTGCAAACAGAGTTGAAAGCTTATATGAAACAACTAACTGCTATCCATAGAACAATCTATCTACAGGAGAAGGCCAGAGACATGAGATTGAGAAACCAGTGGTACCAGGTGACCAGGTGTACATAAAAGTGTTCCGGAGGAAGTGGCACAAGCCCAGACGAGCAGGACCGTGTGAGCAATGTCAACGGCAGTTCAAGTGGAAGGTAGCAACACATCACTGCACTAAGGTTCGGACCTTAGTGTAGTGATAGGACTGAGGTTCGGCCAGAAGCAGATGGCTCCAGAGTGGTGACGGGACTGTACTGGATGAGCTACATTACAGTTCACTATTTTTATGATTGTTTGAGAATTTCTGATTTTCTGTATTGTACATGGTACAAAACAGTGATTGATTGAGCCATTCACTTGATATTATTTGTGCATTAATTTTATGTTTATCATCAGTCATAACTAATCACACATATGTCCACTGCCATTCATGTCAGTCAACTGTTTGGAGCGCGACATTTAGTACTATAAGAGTAATTAAGTGGTCAGTCGCCAAGTGGGGATGGGGCCACAGGAGAATTTTCCCGGAAATAAGAACATGAGTTACGAAAGTAGCAACCAACGGGTTTTTCGCTCCTATGCACTGCGAACAGTGGACAAATTTAATGGTAATGTTTAAGGATTTAAATGATGATTGTTCATTCGATATTATTGGTACGAAATTATGAGCTTTTACAGTGTCTAATTTGTTGATTCGAGGTGTAAAACTCACACTTTATAAGTTTTTGATTCAGTTTATCATTCATTCATTTTATTATTCACTCATTTTAGCATTCATTCATTTAATCATTCATTCATGATTAGAGTGAGTTCCTTGTTTTAGCATTGCTTTTACTACTATATTCCCTTTTGCAATACTTCAATTTAGCCGGTAGATTCTATTTTATTCTGTATGGTAGATATCAGTAGATATGTTTCAATTAGAGTTGTCACGATACCAAAATAAGTAACCACGATACTATACCAGACAAAGTATCACGGTTCCGGGTATTATCGCGATACTGCTGCCTTTTTTTATTATTATTATTTTTATGAACTGCAATGTATTTGTACAAGTTATAAATACTTATTAATTACGTATAACAAATCCACAAATCTTTTTGAATAGAATAGTCTTTATTGTCATTATACGGGTTGAAAAATCTATTTGACAATAATTCTTCTTCTCCAACATAATAAAACATAGAGGACAAAATACAATAAACAGGAACTGAGTCCCTGTGAAAACTATATTTTTATGTATTTTCTAGATGTTTAAAATCTTTTAACTTCATTGTTCAGCGTGTACACGGAGCACATAGCCTAATATTAGCCAATTAGAAAATAAACAGGGCATATTAATCTGGTATTGACATATAAATCTGGGTGACGACACTGCAGGTGTTTTATGAGGTTGGATGTGTTGCCTCCTTTGGCTCCTATAGCTGGTGGCAGCGCCTGCGCAGTGGACGGCCATCGTCTATTGCTTTACCGTCTGTGACTTGTTTAAACCCAAAATAGTTCCAAATGTGGCTTTTGGAGTTTGTTTTAAGTGGTGCCACTTGCACGCTGCGGCAGACTCGCCGCTCAGGCCCGGTGCTTCTGCCAGTGTGTGTGTGTGTTGTCTCGTGTTTGTAACCGCTGTACGCGCGTCTGGGCGAGACAACACTTTCGTTTTGAAACGAATATCTATAGAAGCGGAGCCGTCTACTTGGAGTTCGTTCGAGCGTCAGAAACACACGAACAGCCAATCAGCTAGCAGACGGGCGGACCCAGCGTGCGTAAACAGCCTATCATATCCCAGAGGCCACCACTAAGGGGCAAACAGCCAATCATTCAGCAGCTGTGTAGTTCGGTTGCAGTGGTTGCCGTGTGGGTTTGTTTACAACGGAGTAGCAAGCGGTGAGAAGCCGGGAGGAGAGTAGAGGCGGCCGCTGTGTAGCGGAAACTGGCACCGTTAGTATAGTCATTCATGGTCGTGTAGAATTTCTAGTATAATATGAACCGTAACGATTTGGCACCGCGGGGTACTGTGGGTACCGTGGGTATTGTGCAATTCTAGTTTCAATTGATCATTATTTGGATTATTATGATAATTTTGTTAAAATTTAGTAGGTTTAGCTCATTTTGCTCATTTTTGTGTTATTTTTTTCCTTTTTTAAAATCACTAATAAGTGATTTCAGGGGGAATTATGTGGGAGAGCAAAGCCTTGACTCTGCTCCACATATTGTACCTTGACTCTCGATCCACATGTTGCACGAATAACATGTTGTTGAGGTCAGAATGAACACTGTCTAGATAATGACGAAGACGCAGTCGTGTCCTCAGACAGCAGGCGCCAAATAGAGATTGGGTTTGGGCCACGGACACACTAAATGACATAGAAAGGTATAAGAGGATGTCACAAACTGAGGTCATTGGGAATTTCCGTGTATGCTGAAATGTACATGTCTCCCCATAAATTCCCCATAAGAGGCTGACACGACGTGTCCGACTACTCTTTTCTCCACGACAACTACAACTGATAGGAGTGAAAAACTCCACCAGCGAGCCATCAGCTCTACGTAATTTCACTGTGCACACGAGTGCTGTGTTCTGCTGTGTACACTGAGCCAGCTATAAATGAACATTTTGAGGACTGACGCATCAAATAGCCAATGAAATTCTGAAAATGAGGATTTTACATTTGCATTAGTAAAATAATTGTTTAATAATAATTAATAATTAATAATTATTATAGTTCTGCATAAAGGAGCGGTTCTTACAGCTTCATGTTTTATACCTAACAAGAAACGTTTTAAGCATTTCTGATGTTAAATTGTGACAAACCTAAATCTAGAGACGGGATACATTCAGCTGCTGTGGCAGTAGTCTGAGGAGGAAGAATTAGTCAAAGACAGTAACATTTCTTTTGGTCATATGGGGCTGATTTTGGAGATGACCTGCTTTCTGAAAAAGCTGTGTCAACTATTTTTTTCAATATGCATCAGCTAATATCTCATAGCTATAGTAATCAATAGTTAGAATTCAGAGTGCATCATAGCATAGAAACAGCACTGGTGAAAGTCACCAATGATATCCTCTTAGCCTCTGATAGCGGACTTGTTTCTGTGCTTGTCCTGTTGGATCTCAGTGCTGAATTTGATACAGTCGATCACAGCATTCTGTTGCAGAGACTTGAACATGTTATTGGGATTAAAGGAACTGCATTAGGCTGGTTTAAGTCATATTTATCTGATAGATTCCAGTTTGTTCTTGTAAATGAAGAATCTTCCTCACACATTGGAGTAAGTCATGGAGTTCCTCAGGGTTCTGTGCTTGGACCGATTCTTTTTACTTTATACATGCTTCCATTAGGTAACATTATTAGACAGCATGGCATAAATTTCCATTGCTATGCTGATGATACTCAGCTGTACTTATCTATGAAACCAGATGAAACCAATAGGTTGGTCGGACTACAAGCCTGTCTTAAAGACATAAAGACCTGGATGACTCAGAACTGTCTGCTTTTAAATTCAGACAAAACTGAAGTTGTTCTCTTTGGACCTGAGCGCTTCAGGGAAAAATGGTCTTGTTGTATAGTAACTCTAGATGGTATTTCCTTGGCTTCTACAGTGAGGAACCTTGGAGTTATTTTTGACCAGAATTTATCATTTGACTTACGTATAAAACTGTTTTCTAGGACTGCCTTCTTTCACCTTCGTAATATTGCTAAAATCAGGAACATCCTGTCTCAGGGTGATGCAGAGAAACTAGTTCATGCATTTGTTACTTCAAGATTGGACTACTGTAATTCCTTATTATTGGGCTGTCCCACATATTCTCTGAAAAGCCTCCAGCTGATCCAAAATGCTGCAGCCAGAGTTCTGATGAAAACTAACAGGAGAGATCATGTTTCTCCAGTTTTAGCTTCTCTTCATTGGCTCCCTGTTAAATTCAGAATAGAATTTAAGATTCTTCTTCTCACATATAAAGCTCTTAATGACCGAGCTCCATCATATTTTAAAGATCTCATTGTAAGATATTTTCCTAACAGAGCACTTCGCTCCCAAACTGCAGGTTTACTTGTTGTTCCCAGAGTTTCTAAAAGTAGAATGGGAGGTAGAGCCTTCAGTTATCAGGCCCCTCTCTTGTGGAACAAGCTGCCAGTAAATGTCCACTTTTAAGATTAGGCCTAATACTTTCCTTTTTGATAAAGCTTATAGTTAGGGATGGCTCAGGTGATCCTGAAACATCCCATAGTTAAGCTGCTATAGGCCCAGACTGCTGGGGGACCTCATCTGTCACACCTTTCTTCACTTTGCTCTCTTTTCCCTGTTTAATTTTCAGATGATATTATGTACATGTGACATTATTTTGGTTATTAACTTGTGTTTCCCTGTTCCAACAGGTATCCTTTGAATGGTGTTATGGTGTTTTTCCCCCCCTCTTTTCCCTCTTTTCTGTCTTCTCAAATCCCAGCTGGTCGAGGCGGATGACCACCCTTCCTGAGTCTGGTTCTGCCAGAGGTTTCTTCCTGGTTCTGGTTCTGCCAGAGGTTTCTTCCTGGTTCTGGTTCTGCCAGAGGTTTCTTCCTGTTAAAGGGAGTTGTTCCTTTCCACAGTCGCCTCAGGCTCAGGACGGGAGATTGGACTGAAGACAAGTTTCGGTGCAATCTGTTGGTTTCCTTAGCTAGGATATTGTTTTTGAATTGGCTCTATGTGAATGATTTGGATTATTTTGAAATCAATGAATTGAATTCCAATTGGCTTGAATTTGACAACATTATTTAAGTGCCTTGAGATTACATTTGTTGTAATTTGGCGCTATATAGATAAAAGTGAATCGAATTGAATGTGTCTAAGCATGAAATCTGCATGGTATCTTTCAACTTATCTTGATTGTTGCTTGTTTTAATTCATTTTAATTATTTTATTTCTTTCTATTTATATTCTTTTACATGTTTTAATGCTTTTTCTGCTCCACACTGCAATGCTTTTATTTTAGGTAAAGCACTTTGAATTGTTTTGTTCATGAAATGTGCTATACAAATAAATTTGACTTTTGACTTTGCAGCTTTATCATGTGTTATGCAAACACACATTTATAGGCCTTAGGGTTGTTTGTGTGAATTCACAGCACAATTATCATGTGGGAGGTGTTGATGATTTATTCAGAAATAGTTTCCAATGATTTTCCGTTCATGTCTGTGGATTATTTAACTGATTTGCCATAAATAATTATAAATTAAGTCATTAAATGTTGTGATATCATCAAAGATACACGAAAATCCATACAATTGACTTTTCCAATCACCAAAAGACGATTACTGCTCCTAATTTTCAATTTTGATACTGCTTCTTTTGTATGATTGTGCTGGTGTAACACTTCCGCGATTGCCCTTTTTATCTATCTATCTATCTATCTATCTATCTATCTATCTATCTATCTATCTATCTATCTATCTATCTATCTATCTATCTATCTATCTATCTATCTATCTATCTATCTATCTATCTATCTATCTATCTATCTATCTATCTATCTATCTATCTATCTATCTATCTATCTAAAATGTATTTCCGTCTATACTCACTTCCTGAAATGAAGCTTCACATAAAAAAATAAATAAAAAAGTCCCTTGTCTGCTCGTCTCGTCTTAAAATTCTCTCATCCGCGCATCTCTGCAAGCGGCTTGTAGCCTATGAGGGGCGGAGCTTCAGAGCGACGAAGCAAGGCAAGTGAGAATAAAGGAAGCACGACTGAGATGAAACCGCAATATCCGCCTGCGAGCTTCTTAATAAATTTCACGGACTGTCATAACTCGGCCACATTTGATAGAGACGCGCGCAGTCGGTGCTGGATATATACGGAGGATTCATTTGATCAGCATCCAAGCCTTGACTTAAAAGAGAAAGCCGCCCCGGCCCCACTGATCCAAAAAGTAGACAGTTGTATGAAAGATGGAGAAACAGTCAGGGCCTGCTGGAACTACGGACAGAGCTGGGCCGAATCGAAAGCTCTGGGGCTCGCCGACCTGCTCACCATCTGCCGGTGATACCCCGGACAGGTTAGTAGGTTCGCCACAGGAACATGTCCAATGCCGACGTCAAACTTCCCACAACATCCGTTAGCTTCAATCCCATGAAGTATTACTTGAGTTGTTTCCTTAATTACAGTTATCTTGTATTTAATTCAAGATATTAGTGTTAGAGTTGGTGATTTTAGTATTGTAGATTGGTAACAAAATCTAAAATATCTATCTTTATTGTATAGTCAAAAAATCACCTAACTCCCCACGAGTGGAGTGCTGTGTGGTAGTGTAGTACAGTTAGTGTACAGTTAGTGTACAGTTAGTGTACAGTTAGTGTACAGTGTAGTACAGTTAGTGTACAGTTAGTGTACAGTTAGTGTACAGTGTAGTACAGTTAGTGTACAGTTAGTGGACAGTGTAGTACAGTTAGTGTACAGTGTAGTACAGTTAGTGTACAGTTAGTGTACAGTTAGTGTACAGTGTAGTACAGTTAGTGTACAGTTAGCGTACAGTTAGTGTACAGTGTAGTACAGTTAGTGTACAGTTAGTGGACAGTGTAGTACAGTTAGTGTACAGTGTAGTACAGTTAGTGTACAGTTAGTGTACAGTTAGTGTACAGTGTAGTACAGTTAGTGTACAGTTAGTGGACAGTGTAGAACAGTTAGTGCACAGTTAGTGTACAGTGTAGTACAGTTAGTGTACAGTTAGTGGACAGTGTAGTACAGTTAGTGTACAGTGTAGTACAGTTAGTGTACAGTTAGTGTACAGTGTAGTACAGTTAGTGGACAGTTAGTGGACAGTGTAGTACAGTTAGTGTACAGTGTAGTAGAATTAGTGTACAGTTAGTGGACAGTGTAGTACAGTTAGTGTACAGTTAGTGGACAGTGTAGTACAGTTAGTGTACAGTTAGTGTACAGTTAGTGTACAGTGTAGTACAGTTAGTGTACAGTTAGTGTACAGTGTAGTACAGTTAGTGTACAGTTAGTGGACAGTGTAGTACAGTTAGTGTACAGTGTAGTACAGTTAGTGTACAGTTAGTGTACAGTTAGTGTACAGTGTAGTACAGTTAGTGTACAGTGTAGTACAGTTAGTGTACAGTTAGTGGACAGTGTAGTACAGTTAGTGTACAGTGTAGTACAGTTAGTGTACAGTTAGTGTACAGTGTAGTACAGTTAGTGTACAGTGTAGTACAGTTAGTGTACAGTTAGTGGACAGTGTAGAACAGTTAGTGCACAGTTAGTGTACAGTGTAGTACAGTTAGTGGACAGTGTAGTACAGTTAGTGTACAGTGTAGTACAGTTAGTGTACAGTGTAGTACAGTTAGTGGACAGTTAGTGGACAGTGTAGTACAGTTAGTGTACAGTGTAGTAGAATTAGTGTACAGTTAGTGGACAGTGTAGTACAGTTAGTGTACAGTTAGTGGACAGTGTAGTACAGTTAGTGTACAGTGTAGTACAGTTAGTGGACAGTTTAGTACAGTTAGTGTACAGTGTAGTACAGTTAGTGTACAGTTAGTGGACAGTGTAGTACATTTAGTGTACAGTTAGTGTACAGTTTAGTACAGTTAGTGTACAGTTAGTGGACAGTGTAGTACATTTAGTGTACAGTGTAGTACAGTTAGTGTACAGTTAGTGTACAGTTAGTGGACAGTGTAGTACAGTTAGTGGACAGTGTAGTACAGTGTAGTACAGTTAGTGTACAGTGTAGTACATTTAGTGTACAGTGTAGTACAGTTAGTGTACAGTTAGTGGACAGTGTAGTACAGTGTAGTACAGTTAGTGTACAGTGTAGTACAGTTAGTGTACAGTTAGTGGACAGTGTAGTACAGTGTTGTACAGTTAGTGTACAGTGTAGTACAGTTAGTGTACAGTTAGTGTACAGTTGTGCACAGTTAGTGTACAGTTAGTTTACAGTGTAGTACAGTGTAGTACAGTTTGTGTACAGTGTAGTACAGTTAGTGTACAGTTAGTGGACAGTGTAGTACAGTTAGTGTACAGTGTAGTACAGTTAATGTACAGTTAGTGGACAGTGTAGTACAGTGTAGTACAGTTAGTGTACGGTGTAGTACAGTTAGTGTACAGTTAGTGTACAGTGTAGTACAGTTAGTGTACAGTTAGTGGACAGTGTAGTACAGTTAGTGTACAGTTGTGCACAGTTAGTGTGCAGTGTAGTACAGTTAGTGTACAGTTAGTGGACAGTGTAGTACAGTTAATGTACAGTTAGTGGACAGTGTAGTACAGTGTAGTACAGTTAGTGTACGGTGTAGTACAGTTAGTGTACAGTGTAGTACAGTTAGTGTACAGTTAGTGGACAGTGTAGTACAGTTAGTGTACAGTGTAGTACAGTTAGTGGACAGTTAGTGGACAGTGTAGTACAGTTAGTGTACAGTGTAGTACAGTTAGTGTACAGTTGTGCACAGTTAGTGTGCAGTGTAGTACAGTTAGTGTACAGTTAGTGGACAGTGTAGTACAGTTAGTGCAGTGTAGTACAGTTAGTGGACAGTTAGTGGACAGTGTAGTACAGTTAGTGTACAGTGTAGTACAGTTAGTGTACAGTTAGTGCACAGTTAGTGTACAGTGTAGTACAGTTAGTGTACAGTTGTGCACAGTTAGTGCACAGTTAGTGTACAGTGTAGTACAGTTAGTGTACAGTTAGTGGACAGTGTAGTACAGTTAGTGTACAGTGTAGTGCAGTTAGTGTACAGTTGTGCACAGTTAGTGTACAGTGTAGTACAGTTAGTGTACAGTTAGTGTACAGTTAGTGTACAGTGTAGTACAGTTAGTGGACAGTGTAGTACAGTTAGTGTACAGTTGTGCACAGTTAGTGTACAGTGTAGTACAGTTAGTGTACAGTTAGTGGACAGTGTAGTGCAGTTAGTGTACAGTTAGTGTACAGTTAGTGTACAGTTAGTGTACAGTTAGTGTACAGTGTAGTACAGTTAGTGTACAGTTAGTGGACAGTGTAGTACAGTTAGTGTACAGTTGTGCACAGTTAGTGTACAGTGTAGTACAGTTAGTGTACAGTTAGTGGACAGTGTAGTACAGTTAGTGTACAGTGTAGTACAGTTAGTGTACAGTTAGTGTACAGTTAGTGTACAGTGTAGTACAGTTAGTGTACAGTTTGTGGACAGTGTAGTACAGTTAGAGTACAGTGTAGTACAGTTAGTGTACAGTTAGTGTACAGTTGTGCACAGTTAGTGTACAGTGTAGTACAATTAGTGTACAGTTGTGCACAGTTAGTGTACAGTGTAGTACAGTTAGTGTACAGTTTGTGGACAGTGTAGTACAGTTAGAGTACAGTGTAGTACAGTTAGTGTACAGTTAGTGTACAGTTGTGCACAGTTAGTGTACAGTGTAGTACAGTTAGTGTACAGTTTGTGGACAGTGTAGTACAGTTAGAGTACAGTGTAGTACAGTTAGTGTACAGTAGTTAGTTGTCTCTGAAACATCACCAGATTGACTGATAACAGTCACATCTTAATACAGACGGATGGATTGCCAGTGGAGGTATTCTGTGTGAATTATTATGCGTGTTTTATTTATCAGTAATTGTGAAAGTATTGCATGAAATGTTCTGCTCCCTCCTGACATATTTTATGTTAAAGTTTGCTAGCTGAGTTTGTTAGCTGAGAGAAGCTTGAAGGACTTGCAGTTGCATGAAACTCACCTGTTCAGTTAGGCTTATTTTATCTGCCTTTTTAGAAAGAATACTTTTTGTTCAGTACAGACAGCTGTTTTAATGCTTTTGTCCATGTCCCCATATTGCTTAAGACACGCAATGAAGGAGAGAATGTATACTTTCCCTCAGTTTCTACGCTGAACTTCAACATCTGTCTGCAAACAGTATGCAGAAACGGCTTTTGAAAACGGCCTCATGTCTTTTTCGCTATTTTTATGAAATTTAGTTAATTTTGCTGTGTTTGTGCAAGTATGTGCCTCTGCATGAATAAGAGGAAGCAGCTACACCGGTGCAGAGAGTCAACATGTATGACTGACAGTAGGCCAATATATGGTAGCTAGTATCTTATTTTGATCAAGATACCAGCAAGACACAAGCAGTAGAGTAGTAGTAAAGAAGTCATTTAGAAGTTTGGTCAGTGTTATTCAGTAAGGAAACCAGTTAGTGGACAAGTCAGGAATAAACCATAGCCATATTTGAAAATCATAAGATTATTTTATAAACTCATATAGTGCTTGGGTTATTCTTGTCGAGCATTAGACTTTGTATGAATGCATGTATCCAACCCCAGCGCACAAATAAAGCACCATTCAAAGTCTTTTCATATCCTTTTGATCACTTTTGATGTTCAGATTTCACTGATACGGTTTTACTTAGGTGGCCCTGTGATGGACTGGCGACCTGTCCAGGGTGTACCCCGCCTTTCGCCCAATGACTGCTGGGATAGGCTCCAGCCCACCCGCTACCCGACTGACGGATTGGCAGTATAGGAAATGGATGGATGGATGGTTTTACTTAGCACCCATTAAAGTTTTAGACAGATCTGTAGAGACACTAGATTATTTTTTAATCAGAATGCAAAAGCAAAAATAATACATTCCTTTTTTGGCTTTGCAGAGACCAAAATAAATGTGTCAGGACATTGTTGTGTTGCTGTCCTTAAAAAGAGGAAGATTTATCATTTGAATACGTAATTACAATGTTTATTTCCTGGGTATTACAGTGGGTCCTAAAGGGCCTTGCCTATGGAACATCTGTTTCGGATGTGTTAGTCTTTACAGCTCATCTGAATACCAGTAAATTATGAATACTGAAATTTATAGCAGGAGATTGGAGAGACAGTACAGACCAGTATTCATAATGCATCTATAATTTTCTGTGGAAAAAACAAAACTGAAACAGCCCCATCTGAGGGGGGTAGTACCAAGTGAGATGCGTGCCTTAGTGAGTAGTTAGCTGAAAGACAGAGTTTTCAGTGTCACAAACGTGGCTCTCTTTCAACTTAGCTAGATCACCATGGTAACTTCGGCTCTGGAGCAGTTTATGTTCATAGTTTCGGATTGAATAAAAAGCTAAAGACTGTCAATGATACTTGTCCTGATCACATCTCAGACAGAAACAACATTGTAATGTTGCCAGTTGGGATATTAAAAGCTTACGTATGGATTTCTATCAAAATCCAAAACGTTTTTTAAACGTCAAAATTGACGTTTAATAAATGCTGGATTTTTAATAAGCCTAACTCGCAGGAAACTGTCATTTTTTAGATGTTGATTATGTCTCTGCATTTTAACCTCCCATATTAAAGCACAGTACAATGTTGATACGATGATATCATTTCACTGTATAATCTGTAGAATATTTTACCCACCACGGTTTTTTTAAATCTTTAGTAGAAATCAGCCCTTTCGACCAGAACTCACAGTGTAGATTCTCAGCTGAAACATTAAGTGTCCAAACCTCTTGACTCACCAAATAAGCTGTACAGTTACAGCTACACATGCAACATGTGTAGCATGTGGTTGTGTTACCAGGGGAACAGGTTGAATCAGAATTTTATGTTCTTTTAAATCTTGTGCCTACAAATCGATTTTATAGCCTACAGCTGATAACGGATCTAACAGTAGAAAAGAAATGAGCTCATCCCTCTGTATCAGTCAAAAATCAAATATTCAATCAATGGAATTCTACTTTTATTTCATCAATAGCTTCCATGTTTTCCATGTGATTATGGGACAGTGTACTTCATACCAAGTTAAAAGTGTAAGAGCTTTATGTCCTGCTGTCATGATATAAATGGCAGACATGTATGAACAATTTTCAGCAACTGCGTTTTTTCTGTAACGATTCTTCACTATTCTTTATTTCTACAACCCGATCTGTGTCCTGATTGGTGTAGTTTGTGCTGAAAAAGCATCAAATTACAGTATAAGATATACATCTGCTCTTGCCTTTCTTGTAGATATACTCAGCGTTACATTTGGAGTGCAGTCTGTTGTCCAGATAAACACCCAGTCCTCTACACCTCCTCCACTTCTTTTATAAGAATGTAAATAGTCTTTTGAATTATTCCTGGTCCTCCTAAAAAACAGAATCATCCTCTATTGTTTTGTCCACATTAAAGACAAAAGCCCAAACAGGAGTATACCAGTTATCTGTGTTGGAGCTTCACTAATTATTTTGTCTTCTTTGCTTTATAATGGGTTTTGGCTCCTCCGTACTCAGCCTAACTCTGAGCCAGTCAGCATTTGATCACTGTGTAGCATTGTCTTTAAAGACCTTGTGCTGTTAGCTTTTTTTTTAGGGCTAAAAGTCTCTCTGTAAGTGTTGAAAACGTATCCATCTATGGGGGCTGAGAGTGATGCAGATGGATACCTTCATGCACGTATAAATGGGATCTAAGGTGATCGTTTCTGCACCAAAGCTTACTTTACTCTGCCTCTTGTTGAAATCTGAGGGGTACAGAGTGAAAACAATGAGACAGCGAGAGTACAGTCCCCTGTGGTGCTCATGTGCTGCTGACCAATTCACTATATATCATTCACTATATTGCCAAAAGTATTTGGCAATACTTTTGCCAAATAAAAAGAATGGGAATGACATCCCATTCTTAATGCATACGGTTTAATATGACATCGGCCCACCCTTTGCAGCCATAACAACTTCAACTCTTCTGGACAAGCTTTCCACAATGTTAAGGGTTAGTGTTTTGTGTTTATCGGACTTTTTGACCATTCTTCCAGAAGCTCATTTGTGAGGTTGGACACTGATGTTGGACAGAAGGTCTGGCTCACAGTCTCTGCTCTAATTCATCCCAAAGGTGTTCTATCAGGTTGAGGTCAGGACTCTGTGCAGGCCAGTCAAGTTCTTCCACACCAAACTGGCTCATCCATGTCTTTATGGACCTTGCTTTGTGCACTGGTGCACAGTCATGTTGGAACAGGAAGGGTTCATCCCCAAACTGTTTCCACAGAGTTGAGAGCATGAAATTGTCCAAAATCTCTTGGTATCTGAAGCATTCAGAGTTCCTTTCACTGGAACTAAGGGGCCAAGCCCAGCTCCTGAAGAACAACCCCACACCATAATCCCCCCTCCACCAATCTTTACACTTGGCACAGTGCAGTCAGACAAGTACCGTTCCCCTGGCAACCGCCAAACCCAGACTCCTCCATCAGATTCTCAGATGAAGAAGCGTGATTCATCACTCCAGAGAACGCGTCTCCACTGCTCTAGACTCCAGTGGCGGCGTGCTGTACACCACTGCATCCGACACTTTGCATTGCACTTGGTGATGTATGGCTTGGATGCAGCTGCCATGGAAACCATTCCATGAAGCTCTCTACACACTGTTCTTGAGTTAATCTGAAGGCCACATGAAGTTTGGAGGTCTGTAGCGATGGACTCTGCAGAAAGTTGGTGACCTCTGCGCACTATACACCTCAGCATCCACTGACCCCACTCTGTCATTTTATGTAACCTACCACTTCATGTCTGAGTTGCTGTCGTTCTCAATCGCTTCCACTTTGTTATAATACCACTGACAGCTGACTGTGGAATATTTAATAGAGAGGAAATTTCATGACTGGACTTGTTGCACAGGTGTCATCCTATCACGGTACCATGCTGGAATCCACTGAGCTCCTGAAAGCGACTCAACTTTCACAGATGTTTGTAGAAGCAGTCTGCATGCCGAGGTGCTTGGATTTATACACCTGTGGCCATGGAAGGGACTGTAACACCTGAATTTAATTATTTGAATGGGTGAGTGAATACTTTTGGCAATATAGTGTAACTCTGATCAAGGTTAGTCATGAGATTAGTTTAGCTGTCACTCACATACTTTGTGATCAGTAATGAATTCATGAGGAAAAGTTAAAGCCAATATTTCATTTGCTTGGATTTCTATGATTATGAAGGTGTGACAGGCAGGATGTGGGTACAGGTAGGGTTTGAGGTCTGTGTTGCTGAAGGCAGTGAAGGATTGTGATCAGTGCAGGGCTTCTTCAGCTCAGCTCAGCTGCAGCTCTGAGAGATACAGGAGGGCATTCCTGCCAGCAGCAATAACTCTTCATAATAAATGCTTATAGTGAATGTTTAAAGTGAAAAGAGAAAAAAGCACTGCAACAATAAAATTTCCTTTTGGGATAAATCAGCCAAAAAAGATCACCAGTTGTTGACTGATAACTGAGTTGTTGCATGCCAGTTGTTGATGTGGCTCTGTTTCATACTTCACAAAACTGTTCTCAGGAAAAGCTTTTATGCACTTTTTTGATAGAGTTTTGATAGAACTTCCCACTTTGTGTTATTCAGATGTGCATGCAGGCGGAAGCATGTCTTCATTGTAGAAATGAGAGTGTGTGTGTGTGTGTGTGTTGCCTCCTTCTCCTACTGCAGTGGCAACAGCTTGAGACCATTCCCTGGAGGGCTGTAAGCTGGCAACATGGTGAGAGTGGCTTTGTGCAGGTCTGTGGCTTCTTTGTCCTGTATGTGTTATTTCTTCTCTAGCAGCTGGTCACTGCATGCATTGACAACATGTTTGCGAATGTTGGTCAGTCAAGTTTTAGAATAACCAATACATGATATTTTCACAGCAGCAGAAACCCTAAGTTTCAGACCATTAAGAAAAGAGAATGAAAGATGTTTCCCAGATGCCTAATTCATTATCAAGCTTTGTTAAGTGTTGTATGGCACGTCTCCCATCAAAATATCTCAGTGACTCTGTAAAAATGGTCATCAGTCTTTGCATGCATTCATTTTTTTTGTCATTAAAATGCTGTGCTGAGTTGTATCAGTTCTTTCAGCTTTCTGTAAGCAAGTAAGCAGGAGAGTCTGGTTATCCTGGGGTTGGATGGCCACGTGTCCGAGGTGAATGTCACTTTGGTGTGGCAGCTGATTGTGGCCAAGTCAGTCATGTCGTGCTCAGTAGTGGGGGCTGATTGTGACGTTAGTGAAGCCCTTGTGGCCCTGTCTTTTTGGACTGAAGGTTTCTGTCATCTGTTGCAGTCACAGGTGGTTGAGGTGAGTCTATTAAGATTGATCTGTGCTTATCTAATTCTCGCCTACAATTCTTTTTCTCACATTTTGGTAATTCTCTTCTTTCTGCATCTTTTTTTCTGACTAAAAAAATCGAGTTCACCGCACCATCTAGCCATCCATTTTATATATCCGCTTATTCAGGATTACCGGACAGGGGTGAGGGTGGGGCTGCAGCCAATCCCAGTTGCCATTGAGAGACAGGGTACACCCTGGACCAGTTGCCAGTCTATCACAGGGCCACACTAATGAGGCATGTGTGTAACAGTGTGGGAACCTAATGTTTTACTTTACTTTACTATAAAATGAACTAGAGTTTATTTCTGTCAGCACAAGCTCCCAATCAATAGTTAGGTTGGTAGAAATGTTCTTGTTTGATTCACTGGGCACACAGCTTTGGTAGATTACTTTGGATACCAGTGGTGATGGTCCTCCACCCTGGGGATGTCAGCTGTCCTGTCTCTTAATGCCAGCAGTGAGGTTAGAGACTGAACTCCCCTCAGTTCAGAAAGGTCTGTCAGTCATTTAGAAAATATGTCAGTGTTCAGAATGAGATCCAAAGGCTGCAGCTGTGGGGCATCATTCGTACTCAAGATGTTTTGCTCAAACAGCTGAGATCATCATGAGCAGAACAAGTTCACACGATACCAACATGAGATAAATTTATTAATGTATCTGCATGTACTGTAGGTGCAGACAACACGTTAAAGTTGATGCACTCTGCCCACACCAAAAATAACTTACACAGACACTGTCGCAGTTTCAGTGGTTTTGCAAAGAAGCAGATTGTTATTAGTCTGCAGAGAATACTGATCAACAGTTAGCAATGAGGCACAAGTAATTCACTGCCATCCATCATCTTGCAGATTTCCCAGTGGTAGAGCAAGTAAGTTGGATTTAGACTTTGTGAGATTTGAATTGTTACATTAAGGTCCTAAACGTGCTATTAAGCTAAATTATGGCAGCACTGAATTTGACAATGGGTTTTCTCCTCTTTTTATTTCTATTTTACTTTTATGGTCGCATCAAAAAAGCAAGAGGCAGCCAGTATATCAGGTCAGTCTACGTTTTTTAAAACAATGTATGAAATATAGATAGTACACATCAGGATCAAGCCATCACTTTGACCTACGTCAGAGCTGAGGATATGATTCCCTCTCAAATTGTAGAGAGGTTAGAGTTTAAAGAACTGGTGAAAACAATTCAATTCAATTCAATTCAATTTTATTTATATAGCGCCAGATTACAACAATTGTCATCTCAAGGCACTTAAGTAATATAGTCCAATTCAAGCCAATTGGAATTCAATTCATTGTAATCATGATCCAATTAATTCTTATAGAGCCAATTCAAAAAATTTATATCCTAGCTAAGGAAACCAACAGATTGCACCGAAACGTGTCTTCAGTCCAATCTCCCGTCCTGAGCGTGCCTGTGGCAACTGTGGAAAGGAACGACTCCCTTTTAACAGGAAGAAACCTCTGGCAGAACCAGACTCAGGAAGGGTGGCCATCCGCCTCGACCAGCTGGGGTTTGAGAAGACAGAAAAGAGGGAAAAGAGGGGGGAAAAACACCATAACGCCATTCAAAGGATATCTGTTGGAACAGGGAAACATAGGTTAATAATCACAATAATGTCACATGTACATAAAATCAATTGTGAAATTAATCAGGGGGAAAAAGAGAGCAAAGTGAGGAAAGGTGTGACAGATGAGGTCCCCCAGCAGTCTAAGCCTATAGCAGCTTAACTATGGGATGTTTCAGGATTACCTGAGCCATCCCTAACTATAAGCTTTATCGAAAAGAAAAGTTTTAAGCCTAATCTTAAAAGTGGAAAGGGTGTCTGCTTCCCGGACATTTACTGGCAGCTTATTCCACAAGAGAGGGGCCTGATAACTGAAGGCTCTGCCTCCCATTCTACTTTTAGAAACTCTGGGAACAACAAGTAAACCTGCAGTTTGGGAGCGAAGTGCTCTGTTAGGAAAATACCTTACAATGAGATCTTTAAGATATGATGGAGCTCGGTCATTAAGAACTTTATAAGTGAGAAGAAGAATCTTAAATTCTATTCTGAATTTAACAGGGAGCCAATGAAGCTAAAACTGGAGAAACATGATCTCTCCTGTTAGTTCTCATCAGAACTCTGGCTGCAGCATTTTGGATCAGCTGGAGGCTTTTCAGAGAATATGTGGGACAGCCCAATAATAAGGAATTACAGTAGTCCAATCTTGAAGTAATAAATGCATGAACTAGTTTCTCTGCATCACCCTGAGACAGGATGTTCCTGATTTTAGCAATATTACGAAGGTGAAAGAAGGCAGTCCTAGAAACCTGTTTTATATGTGCGTCAAATGATAAATTCTGGTCAAAAATAACTCCAAGGTTCCTCACTGTAGAACTAGAAGCCAAGGAAATACCATCTAGAGTAACTATATAACTAGACAATTTCTCCCTGAAGCGCTCAGGTCCAAAGAGAACAACTTCAGTTTTGTCTGAATTTAAAAGCAGACAGTTCTGAGTCATCCAGGTCTTTATGTCTTTAAGACAGGCTTGTAGTCTGACCAACCTGTAGGTTTCATCTGGTTTCATAGATAAGTACAGCTGAGTATCATCAGCATAACAATGGAAATTTATGCCATGCTGTCTGATAATGTTACCTAATGGAAGCATGTATAAAGTAAAAAGAATCGGTCCAAGCACAGAACCCTGAGGAACTCCATGACTTACTCCAACGTGTGAGGAAGATTCTTCATTTACAAGAACAAACTGGAATCTATCAGATAAATATGACTTAAACCAGCCTAATGCAGTTCCTTTAATCCCAATAACATGTTCAAGTCTCTGTAACAGAATGCTGTGATCGATCGTATCAAATGCAGCACTGAGATCCAACAGGACAAGCACAGAAACAAGTCCGCTATCAGAAGCTAACAGGAGATCATTGGTAACTTTCACCAGTGCCGTTTCTGTGCTATGATGCACTCTGAATCCTGACTGAAACTCTTCAAACAGATTATTTCTATGTAAATGATCACAAAGTTGAGCTGCAACTATTTTTTCAAGAACTTTGGACAAAAAAGGGAGATTGGATATAGGTCGATAATTAGCCAACACTTCTGAATCAAGAGTAGGTTTTTTAAGTAAAGGTTTAATTACAGCAACCTTAAAAGTCTGAGGTACATATCCTATCAACAAAGACCGATTGATCAAATCCAAAATGGAAGTGTCAATTAAGGGGAAAACCTCCTTGAACAGTCTGGTTGGGATTGGGTCTAACATACAAGTTGATGGTTTAGAAGAGACTATTGCTGTTGTTAGCTCAGAAAGATCAACTGGACAGAAGCTGTCTAAATACAATTCAGGTTCGAAAGATACTTCTAAAGCTGCTCTACTTGATGATACATCAGTGATAATAATGGGAAGGATTCCATTAATCTTCTCTCTGATAGAAACAATTTTATTGATGAAGAATCTCATGAAATCATCACTGCTGAGAGTTAAAGGAATACATGGCTCAACAGAGCTCGGACTCTTTGTCAGCCTGGCAACAGTGCTGAAAAGAAACCTGGGATTATTCTTATTCTCTTCTATCAATAATGAGTAATAAGCAGTTCTAGCTTTACGAAGTGCTTTCTTATACGTTATTAAACTATCTTTCCAGACTAATTGAGACTCTTCTAAATTAGAGGAACGCCACTGTCTCTCTAGCTTTCTTGTCGTCTGCTTTAACGCACGCAGCTGTGAATTATACCAAGGAGCCAACCTCTTCTGACTGATTACCTTCCTTTTCAGAGGGGCAACATTGTCCAGTGTTGTACGCATTGAAGCTGTAGTGCTGTCAACAAGAGAGTCAAGTTCTACTGGAGTAAAATTTAGGTAGCCGTCCTCTGTCATATCTGCACATGGCAGTGAAGAAAAGGATGATGAAATCAACTCTTTAAATCTGGTTACAGAAAACAGCTGCCTCACAGTATGTTCCACACAACTGATGCTTTATTGCTCTAGTTGTCATTGTATTTCAAATTTAGCATTGTGAATCGTTTGTGTTGTAGTTTGCTTGTGTGCCTTTATGTTCACCATGATGTATAATTGTAGTTTCTTTAAATTTTATATGTTGTTGTAGAATTCTGGTTAACATTTCTGTACACCACTCATAGTTTGTGTGCCAATAATTTGCCAAACAACAGAAACAGTGTTCCATAACAGTAAAAGATAAAATCAAGTGATATGAAAAAATCTATAGCTATCGCAACAATAATGAGCATAAGTTCATTCTTAGAGAGAGATACAGGAGGTCCTTCCTGCCAGCTGTGATAACTTTTCATAATGAAAGGTTCTCATGATTATTTAAAAAAGATAAATACTGCAACTATATGATTTCTCTTATATATAAAGTACAGTATTTATACAGTTTTTTTTCCCCCCTTGTCCTGTCCAGCATTATGGCAGCAGAATTGTAGTCTGAATACCTTTTATGCCAAACAGATTTGCTTTGCCAAGGGAAGTTTAATAAATGATGCCCATTTATTTATTTTTGTTTACATTATATAACATGTAATAGAACTGAATTGGACCGGGGGACAAGGAAAGAAGAAGAGGAAACAGGACAAAAATAGAAACAAAAACCAGACAACCAGCTGCTACACCTGTAAAAACAAAACAGACGACAATCCACGGCCTCTGTGGAGAATCCAGCCTTAGAGCCACCAGGAGCACCTGAAAGCAGACAAGCAGAGAAAAAACAAACACACAAACAAACAAAAACAAACACACAAACAAACAAAAACAAGCACAAGTAGCGGCAATCGCATACAACACAGCTGTGGATATAGATGACCTGAAACCACAGTATAACACATCAACTGCTTAGCGAGCATGCTACTGGGCTAATAAATGTGTGTGTGTGTGTGTGCGTGTGTGCGTGTGTGTGTGTGAACACACAACACCCATGGCACAGGACCTACATGATAACCCTGCTTAGTTATGAGTATATAAGTGTACAGAGCCACAATCCACAGCCCCCCCACCCCCCACCAGCAATCAGAAGCAGGCAGAGAGAGCCACAAGACCCAGGCCACCAGCAGCCCCCACAGAGCACAGAACCCAGGAAGCCCACCGCAGGGACAACCAGGCATCCACCCAGAAGACTGCAGAGGAAGCCCCCGGACAGAGCCCCCATAAGCATAGGGCAGAGATCCCCCGGGAGCCAGGGGCAACAGCCCACCGACCCCGCCAGGCCCCAGCCACCCAGACATGGGCCGTGCACTGGACCCGGGCCCCAGGAGCCCAAGCGCCCCCAAACCCCCCGGCAGAGGCCCCACCCAATACCCAGGAGGGCCAAGCGCCCCAGACAGCCACACAGTGGGTCAGCGCCTGCCCCAGCGCCCCTGGCCAAGTGCCCTGGGAGTCAAGACGTGCCCACAGGTGGGTGAAGTCGCGAGCAGCGGGGAGAGGCAACGCCGCCCCCCCCATCGGGAGAAGCACAGGCAGGCCAGGAGACAGCAAGTCCCAGATCCAGGCCCAATCATCACCACACACACTTTCATGTCCCATACATCCACACATCCATACGTCCTCCCTCCCCCAACTCCGCTGGGGTGTAGTGCAGCGGGCACACCAGGGGGGCCAGCAGCCCCCCAGCCACCACAGACCCCGAACCAGCAGAATAATTAATTAATCCTCCTGGCCCCTCCCGCCCAGAGCAGTAACCAGGAAGCAGGGGTGTGAGAAGACCCCTCCCCTCACCCTTCTGGCTTTTCTTATACAGTATTACAGTATTTCTCGTATAAATAAAGTATTTTTTCATTTGATTGAATTAATTTTTTAAATTTAGTTTAAATCTCTCAGCTCGTGCTGTAATCGTTCATCCAGCTCATGGCGATGGCGTTTTCTGAGTAAAGCCGCTTATTCCAGAGCATTCTGCTGCAGCTTTGCTATCATTGTGTCTCCCCTGGTTACTGTGGAGTTGGTGTGGGGCTCAAGATGAGAGTAAGCTGTACAAGCTGTTATCTTCCTTTTCTTCATCAATGAATAGTGATCAGGAAAAACACATTTGAATATCTTACAGCTTTTATGCAGCATCAGATAAAACAGATCTGTCAGACTAATCTCTTGGGTGACAAAGATTGCATATCCTTTCAGATGCCGGAAAGTTTGAATGATTCTTTTATTTGAGCTGAGTTTCATGTATAAAAAGCGGTTGAAGCAATTGGTGAAAAGAATGTGTTTGTGTTTTTGTGAATTTAGTTATTTCTTGGTTTACAGGAATGGTAGACCATTAGAGAGGCCAGAAAGTTGTAAAAGGCTTGTGATTCATGTTAAAAGAAGTTGAAGCAGTTGTGGGAAAAAAGAAGTTGTAATTTTGGTCTAATGTTTTTCTTCAGTCCAACGGGTTCTCAAGTGGAGTGGTGCAAACAGCTGATTGCAGCAACCATCTCCTGTCAGATATCAAGGAGTGTCCAACCTGATGTTGTCAACCGGGATATCAAGGTGATTATCAGACCAACACACACGCACACACACGCACACACATGCACACACACATGCGCACACACGCACACATGCACACACACACACGCGCACGCACGCACACACAAATGCACACTGCGCTAAAAAAATAAAGGGCACATCTAAACAACACAATGTAACTCCCAGTCAGTCACACTTCTGTGAAATCAACCTGTCCAGTTAGGAAGCAGCACTGACTGTGAATCAGTTCCACCTGCTGTTGTGCAAAGGGAACAGAAATGAGAGGCAATTAGCAAGACAACCCCTATAAAGGAGTGGTTCTGCAGGTGGTGACCACAGACCATCGCTGTTCTCATCCTTTCTGGCTGATGTTTTGTTCAGTGTTGCATTTTGTCAGTGGTTTCACCCCTAGAGGTAGCATGAGGTGGTGTCTACAACCCACAGAAGTTGCTCAGGTAGTGCCAAGGCAAGTTTACATGTAGAGCAAGGCAATTCAAAGTGCTTTACAGCTACATAAAATCACAAGAAGGCAAATAAAATCATTCCATAAATATAAAAAATAATCATTAATGAATTCAATTAAAAGGGAAGAGTTTAGATAAAATACTTTCAGTTGTCATATGCACAGCTAAATAAACTTTTTAGCCTGGATTTAAACACTGTCAGAGTTGAGGCCTGTCTCACATCTTCTGGAAGACTGTTCCAGATTTTAGGAGCATAGAGCTGAAACACAGCTTCAACTTGTTTAGTCCTGACTCTGGGCACCAGCAGGAGGCCCCTCCCTGAGGTTCTCAGAGTCCCAGTTGGTTCATATGGCTCTAACATAGTGCAGCTCATCCAGGATGGCACATTAATGCGAGCCGTGGCCAGAAGGTTTGCTGTGTCTCTCAGCACAGTGACCAGAGCATGGATGAGATACCAGGAGACATGGAGGGGGCCGTAGGAGGGCAACAACCCAGCAGCAGGACTGCTACCTCCTCCTTTGTGGAAGGAGGAACAGGAGAAGCCCTGCCAGAGCCCTGCAAAATGACCTCCAGCAGGAGACCATTGTGAGACCATATGCTGGTGCAGTGGGCCCTGGGTTCCTTCTGATGCATGACAATGCTAGGCCTCATGTGGCTGAAGTGTGTCAGCAGTTGATGAAGGCATCAATGCCTGATGATGGCATCGATGCTATGGCCTGCCCGTTCCCCAGACCTGAATCCAATTGAGCACATCTGGGACATCATGTCTTGTTCCATCCACCAACGCCACATTGCACCAAAGACTGTTCAGGAGTTGACCGATGCTTTAATCCAGGTCTGGGAGGAAATCCCTCAGGAGAACATCCGCCATCTCAGGAGGGAGGTCATAGAGGCCGGTGGAGGCCGCACACACTACTGAGCCTCATTTTGACTTGTCTTGAGGAATTTCCACTGAAGTTGGATCAGTCTGTAATGTGATTTTCCACTTTTATTTGGAGTATTATTCCAAATCCAGACCTCCATGTCCAGACCTCCATGGGATAATAATTTTGATTTAAACCAATCATTTTTATGTTATTTTGTTCTCAACCCATTCCACTATGTAATGAATAACGATTTTCAACGGAATATTTCATTAATTGAGATGTAGGAAGTGTTATTTTAGTGTTCCCTTTATTCTTTTAAGCAGTGTACAAAAAGAGATTGAATTGGGTGAAGCAGCAATCACATGTAAGGCAACTTTTCTATATTTAGTTGACCCACAAATCAGTCTTTGGACATTATCACATGCCATCTGCTTATTTGTAGCAGGCAGCAAGGATTCCAAAATTAGTGACCCAAATCTTACATGTGAACCTATCAACCCATTAAAAGAAGATGCTCGTAGTAGCCAGTGGAAAATGGACACAGGCAGGTCACGTCCATGTGTTTATAAGAAATTCCAAATCGACTTTCAACACTCACTGAATGTAATGCACAGAATAAGAGAAGATTTAGAAGTGGCTCCACATACTCCATGATGACTGAAGAATAGGTGCACTATACCACTGCAATAATCCAACAAGAAAGCTCTAATAGAACTCTTGACATCTAGATGAGAAGCATACAGGCAGCTGTGTCTTTTCTGAAATTCCAGACAACACAAAGGACAACTCTGACACACTTCTGAGAAAGTTCATGCTTTCTGCACCAAAAATCCAGTCTGATTCTCTACGGAAATGAACTTCACCAGAGTTGATCACTGGAAAACATTTAAACTGATTTCCATTCATTTTAAAGGTCTAATGCTTTAAACCTTACAATCTTTAATCTAATTTAGAATAATGGAAATGCCTTGTGACTTTCCTGTGAGTTTCTATTTGTTAAAGTGTAGATGTGGTGATATCCTTTTCTGTTGAATTACATGTGTGTGTGTGTGTGTGTGTGTGCATGCTGTGTGTGGGGGTGTGCTTCCCGTTATGTGCTTAACTTCCAGGCATCCAAGAGGTGGAATCCCACGGTAAGACTTTTTGTGTGATAAATTCTGTATTTTTAAGGCCACAGAGCTTTTTTGCATTGTTTTGATCTATTTGTGTGTAGTAAAAATTAAGTCATTGTGTGGCTGTGGTGTGTGTCAGTAATCTGTGGAGGCAAAGGCTCATTGTGCTTCCTGTCAGAACTAGTCTTTGTTTCTGCTCAGTGTTTCCTACACTTAATCTTGTTTTTTCTTAGTTCTGTACTCTCTTTTTAAAATGAGTATAAAATCAGATCTCATAACGAGATCAGACTTATAAAGAATAGCACTGACCCCACCATATGCTTAAGATGTGATGTGCAACCACAGTGACTTGCTGGGTATTGCACTGCACTGCAGTGGAATTTAAATTCAGAACATGCATGAAAACAGTGAAGGTGAAACTTGGCTTTGGATTCTTACAGCTGTGTAAATTCTTCTATCTTTATGGGAATGTTTTTAACCAAGGGTGGGTTTCTGAACTTTTGCACACTCCAACAGAAAAAATAGAGTTGGAAAACGAACAGCCAATAAATGGGAAATACAAGGCATACAGAAGGGAAGGGTAGTTCTGCGCTGCTGAATAAGCTTTGATATATTGTCTAATGATTTTTCAAGTCATGGCAGGGCTCTGATTGGTCAGTATCTAAGATACTAAGACTGTATCTTCCAAATGTTGTGAAATATCCTGACAATCATCTTTGTGTCCCTGGGTCTGCAGCAGGTGAATCACCTAAATCCTAGTTCTAACATACAATCACAATGATGCCTCATTTGGCCCAAAGGCTAAATTTACTTCATATGATTAAGGTTCCACACAATTCTTTCCTATGAAAGTTCCTCAAAATATGCAACACTAAGTCCAGGTTAAATGCAGGTGGTTATATGTGTGTGTGTTTGTTCGTGTGTGTATGTACAGTACATATATGTACATATATGTGTGCATGTTGCTCATGCAGTGGAACCTCACCCCATCCTTGCTTGTGAACAACTCAGACTTTCGGGGATGCTCCTTTTATACCCAATCATGACATTCACCTGTTTCCAAGTAACCTGTTCACTTGTGGAATGTTCCAAACAGGGCTTTTTGAGCATTTCTCAACTTCCCCAGTATTTTGTTGCCCCTGTCCAAGCTTTGTTGGAACGTATTACAGGCATCAAATTCAAAAGTAGCCAATATTTACAGAAATCAATAAAGTTTATCAGTTTGAACAGTAAGTTTTGTGGCTCTGTAGTGTATTCACTTGAATATAGGTTGAAAAGGATTTGCAAATCATTATGTTCTAATTTTATTTACATTTTGTACTAACTTCATTGGAATTGGGGTTTGTAGCAACAGAAAAGATGTGACCAATGAGCCCTGGATGTTCAGAAGGTTTCAACACTTCCTGTTTTAAGACTTGTGTAAAAAAACACAAATCTCTATTTTTTGTTTTATTTCCCTTTTTAATTGCGTTTATTTGTTCATTGTAGTTTTTTTTATTTTATGTTCATTTTTGTCATACTTGCCCTAATTGCGTTTTAATGTACATGATTTTTGTCAGTGGGAAGTTGTTTTTGAATGTGCTTTATAAATCCATTTGACTTGACTTGATATGATCTGGACTGTACAGTTTGTAGAACAGCGAACGGTCTACATGGGATAGGTGAAGCCTGAAGCACATAGCCATTTAAACAAAGAAGCCTAATATTCACCTACATTTCCTAGAAGACCTTGAATTTCATCCCAAAGAATAATTATGTTAGTTGGACCTTTGAAAATGGGCCAAGGCACTCTGCACATACTCCATAGATAGACCTTTTTGCCTATTTTATGTAAAAGCTTACAAATGTATATTAATACAGCCAAGTTCCCAATAAAGCTGCTCTCATTGACTACTCTCAAGCAGCCCATTAAGACTATGTGTCATCTTGTGGTTGCCTAAAGCTTTTCCAGACTTTTCCAGTCACTTTGCTCTAACAAAACCTTTAATTTATAACTGCAGCATCATAGGAAAATATCACAGTTCAGTTGTTTGTGCGGTAAATTCCACCATATTTACATGTACAATTATCTCCCACAGATAAAGTTAAAATGGGCAGATTGTGTTCAGTAGTTTTCAAAGTCCAGAGTGTTGTGGTGTCGGACTTACTGCCATCAACAGCTCTTTTCTGCTCCTGTGCACATATACTGGGACAAGGATGGTGGTCCAGTTAGATGACCAAGTGGAGCTGTTGCCTTAGCTCAACTGTACATGTAACCTTGCTGGACATTGTCTGCCTGTTTTTTTAACAGTCCTTAGGCCTTGCTCCATCTTGTCACTTCCACAGATGATTTGCTACTTGGAGGAAACACTCACCTTATCATTTTGCATAGTTGACTATGCCTAAGGAGGCGTCTTTTTTTCTGAGCTCCCACACAGAGAAAGAAAATAGCTCTGCACTTAGAATCCTAGTGTCAACTTGTACTGACATATTAAGAAATATCTTAAGCTAACGGACAGACAAGTCCCATGTGATAGAGTAGATATTTTTCCTTGAAAATGAACTGAAATGGCGACAAATAACCAAAAGGTTTAGGTTAGATTAAAATCCTGCATTATCGCTCATTGAATTACAGTGAACAGGCAGAAATGATGGAGTAAGCTGTGCTTTTTTTTCTTTTAGAATATTCCAAAATTGTGACGTTACCTTGGTTACAGGGGAGACTGGCATTTATCGGGAACGCTCTGCAACACTTGCTGACATTGTGCTGTTAGGGCTCTTTTACAGCAGGCTGACAATCGGCCACCAGGAGCATCAGCGAGTGTCTGTCTTCCTTGTATTTTTGGTGTATGCGCCCCATCTGTCGTGGGACTCTGTCGTGGGACTCTGTTGGCCTCTTTCTTTTCTTTGTTACTTTATTTTGCCAGTTCATCCTGTAGAATCTGCTTACCTTCCGTCAGAGAGACTGCTCAGCCTGTGCCTTGAGGTGATCTTTGTTGTGACTTGGCGCTACATAAATAAAACTGAATCTAATTAAATCGATTGGCCGTTCAGCATAATGAATGTGTGCAGGAAAAGGTCGATAGCAGTGACGACCGAAAGCTAACGATTAACTTCATGTCACACACAATCTCCTCTCATTTGTCATCACTTTCACAAAGACGGGGCTTTGTTGAGTGGAAAAAGAAATGAAGACCAAGTACAAATCATGACTCATGTAAGACAGAAAAACACACCCTTCTTTCTTTTCCGTTTTTTTCTTCTGTTTTCCCTGCTTCTGCCATCCATTGTGCACGAAAAGCTATGTTTTTCTTTGCAGCCACAGATTGTAGTCCTTGGTGACAGGTGCAAGTTGTCTTTGTGGTGTGTTAAAGTGCTAGCTTGTTTGTTCAGAGGCCAGCGACACAAAGAGACACAGCATGGAGCCTCTTGCTGCCACTGGTTCTTTATGTTGGTTTGATATACAAAATCCCTTAGAAAAGGTAAAGAGTTTAAGATTTAAAAGATTAATCATAAAGTTATGGACTGATCTCATCCCTTCTTGCAATTCAACATTGTAGTTGTTAGTGGTCTATTTACGTCTATTTATGTCTATTTACTGCATAATCTCTCTTTCCTTCTCTTTTTCTGTCACTTTCCCACACTGTCTCTACGATGCAGCAGGATTTATTAGATGATGAACCTTTTAACCATGGAGAAAGTGATCCCGAGCATCCTTCCAGTGCTTTGGCAAGTCACTCCATATCTGTTGGTCGTACTATTTACCTCCTTTTGGCTCCTTCCTGTTCAAGTCTGTCTCACTCGTGTCACCAATTATGTCCTTCTCTCATGTCCACTGTTACTGGGCTGTCCCAAGCAGGCACATCAGATACTTCATGCAACCAGTCTGTATGGAGTTTATCAGAGAATGAGTGTCTTATGAAAGCTCTTACTTTTTGATTGTGAAAAAGGTAAGATGCTGTGTGTTTGGAGCGTGCCCTGTGCTATAGACTGGCACACAGCACCTGGTGTTTGCATCAGTCTTTTTTAATCCCTTTCTTTGACCATCAACATGATGGAAGTGGAGGACTAAATTGCATGCACTTTGGCGTACATTTTTTCCAGATAGTTGTTCCATTTCTGTTTTTAGCATAAACATTTACAGTGTGAAAGATTAATATTCCAATATGAACAACATTTAAAACTGAAATTTGGGGAGAACAACATGATATTAACTATGTAAAATGGGAAGAAATCATCAGTCAGTGTCACAGTTTTTACAAAGCAGTTACACAAGAAACAGTGCATCACAGCAAAATATGCTCTCCCAAGACCTTACAACCATTGCTGTGGTGGCGCTGGATTGTAGTGCTGTCAATGGGCAGTTAATGCAGTGTTTTATATGAGGCATCACATGACCAGTCAGGTTTTTTTTTAATTAAATGTCTTGGAAGCTAGAAAAATGAGCAAGCACAATGATCCAAAATTAGGAGTGAAAGCTTGTCCATGTAGTCAAATTCTGCAGAGGAATTTCTGTAGCAAAACTGGTAAAAACCATAATGCTGGTTATGTTGGACAGCAGTCAGAGAACAATGCAGCTCATTCTCAGTCTGTATGGGACTTGTACTTGGTTGTGGACATGAACACAGACAGCTTGGCAAGCATGGTTGTTCCTGGTTTAGCTTCTGCATGGAAGGTTCTGTTCCATCTGCAGAATGCACGCTACAAATAAAGGTCACAATAAATTTCTGGGTACAAAGTCACACACACACTGATAGTTAAGACACATATCTCACCAGAGCCTCAAAGCGTAATAACCTTACTTGTCCGTTTGGAGTGCATGTGCTGTCCACTGTCTATCAGTAAAGACACCTGCAATGGGAACGTGGTTAATGAAAGGAAGAGAGCCTTATTCGATTAACCACATTTACTTTTACATATGAACATCTTATGGGTTTTCTATTAGGGGAAGACAAAGTATCTGCATGGCTTAAAGGTAAAATTTGTGAGGCATTGGGATTCTCCCAGTAAAATTCTCTTGGGAAACCATTGGCCCTCTCATTTCTGCAGGGGATGCTTTCATACTCTTCAGTGAACTTCAACAAGCCAGACCAACTAAGTCCCATAAGTAGGCCTTTCAGTATAGAGGAGCTGCAACTGATGATGACAAACACACCTAAAACCTACCAGTATAGGACCATGATTGAGTTCAAACTGTTCTGCTGCGGCCACAAATGCATGACACAAAGACTTTTCTCAAGATCAAGGTCTTGCAAGAATCAAGCGTTCTTACGAGGCAGCCGTTGTGATGTCTCTCAGTATAGGTTATTTAAGATTTGAAGTTGTTAAAGAATCCAGAGGCTGTTGACAACAATGATGATCTTCATAGTCATTTTCATGAAAAATGTTTTACATAGAGTGGATTAGAAAAAAATTAAGGTAATTAGGTTATCCAGAATTTTCGTTTCTTTAAATTACTTTGATCATCAGTTGACATATGCATAAACATGACACTCAAATGTTCATGTCAGCAGTGTGTGATATAAGCATATTTCTCAATATTATATATGTGGATGTAGTTTTTTCAAAGTTTTTTTAAACTATGTTGATGCTTTGTCATAAAACGTTTTTTTATTTGCTGTTGTGAATGAAATATCCAAATCTTTGCATTCTGCACACTTTCCCAACATATTTAGAATTAGTTTGCTGCAACTGTCATTATCAATTGAGGAGAAATCTCAATTTTGATGGCCACCAATATAGTCAGGAATTTCTGGTTGGATGGGCAGGGAGTGGAATGGAGAAGGAAGCAGTGGTGCAGGTATAAAATGTCAAAGTGCATGCATGGAGGTATGTGGTTGAACACCTTGTCCACAGAATGTTCAGTAGTGTTACTTACTGCTCTGTGTTGTTTTTAGAACCATCCATCTCTCGGATGCAGGGTACAGGTCAAAATGTTACATAACCAGGTGCCTCTTCTACCGGGAGAGACTATCCAGATTATAGGTATTTTCATCTTCATCATATTCTTCTTACTAGATATTTTGTTTCTTTCTTGACAGTAAACCATTATCTTTCCATTTTTGTGTGTGTGTGTGATTGTGTGCACTGACGTGCAGTCAAGGATGTGATGTATATCTGCCCATTTAGTGGTCTGGTAAATGGGACTCTCACCATCACAGACTACAAGCTGTACTTCACCAGTGTGGAAAAGGTGCGCTTTATTTTATCATAAATGATGGAATGTAGAGACCTGTTGTTTCTCTTCAGCATGAATCTTTTGAATGGTGTGTTAATGTCTGTATGTGTAGGAGTGTCCCTTCATTGTTGATGTAAACCTGGGAGTCATCAGCAGACTAGAGGCAATCAGCAGTCTTCCCAACCAGGGAGAGAACACAAAGGGATTGGAACTGATCTGCAAGGTATGCCCTTAACCCCCTGCACCTCCCACCTCCCTTTCACCCCACCTCAGAAAAAATGAACAAAGACATAGGCCTACACACAGATATCCAAATTAAGACATCCATTGGTTGAGATTATGCCTATCCATGAGTATTTTCTAATATTCTTACTTGATCAGGACATGAGGAATCTAAGGTTTGCCTATAGGACAGAGGAGACCCAGCCAGATGTGGTAGAGGTCTTGGCCAAACATACCTTCCCTCTTTCACACAACCAGGTAAGTCTCATTCAGATGTCTTTTTTAATATTGGCTTATAGTGATGAGTATGCTGTGCTTCAAACCTGCCATATAGTGTTATATATAGTGTATAGTGTTGGGACCTGAATGAATATTAGGAAACTATTATCATGACAATATAGGTGTTTGCATTTTGTGACTCTTATTATTGCTCTATAGGTAAAAGATCGCGTCGAGGCATTTGTTTTTGGGTGAGGCACTTCCAGCTGACCGCTGCTGGACCCTCTAGTGCCATAATCGTGCACAGTACTTCGAAAAACAATTCAAACTTAAACATTACATCTGTGCTTAATGCCAACCTGTTTTCTACCATCAGCCATGAGAGGGAATCATGCATGCGGTTAATGTTTTACCGGGTAGAGCAACACAATACCAATCGTGCAGCCTTATTTTGGGCAATCTGCAGCTTCCTAAGCTCACTTTTAGCTGCAGACTGCCAGACCACAACAATACTCAAGATGATATAATACTAAACTCTGCACAATCTGACACATTACTAAAGGAAAGTCTGGAATCCAACTTTACACCAAGAAGTTTAACACTCTCCACTTGTACAACAGTTACATTATTTAACTTTAAATCCAGCTTTGGGCTACAAGATAACTTATGTCTGTCACTGTTTATGTTCTGTTTCATGTCTTGTCTCGTCATTTCCTGTTTTATTTTGAAAAATCACTGACTTTCCGCTCTCGTTTCAGGTATCTTGCCCTACCTCCCGTGTCAAGCGTCTCATTGTCTTCCCTGATTCCCAAGTGTTTCCATCTGTTCCCCTTGGTCCCTCGTGTGTTCAAATTGTGTGCGTTTCCCTTGTCCTGTGCCAGTATGTTGTCTCTCCACATGAGCATCATTACCAGCCCTTTGTCTTGTTCCTTGAGCCATAGTTTCCACGAGCCTGCAGTGAGCGATCCTCCTGCAGTGTTATCTTGTTTGATAGATTATTCTGGTCCCTAGCCTTAGTTTATTTATTCTAACACGGTAAGTTTCATAGCTTTGTTTTTCCTCCGTTTTCAAGGAGTGATTTTTGTTGTAACTTTTCATAGTCGCCTCCGTTAAAGGAGAGTTTTAAATTTATTGTTAAAGTTCATAGAGCCTCTGTTTTGTTGAGAGTGCGTCTTTTGTTTTACTCCGCCTCGTTAGGAGAGCGTGTCTTTGTTTTGTTTAGTGTTCATATCTTTTGTTTTCTTCCCAGTTTGGAGAGTTTTATGTTTGTAACTTTCATAGCTGCGCTCTTCCCCCGCTTAGTTACTGAGGAGAGCGCTTAAGTTTTTCATAGCCTTTTCTTTTGCTCTGCCGGGAGATCGCCCTGCCTTACTGTGCTCTGTGTGCTGCATTTAAATAATAAAAACCCTCTTGGAACCCATACGACCCTGCATCTGTGTCCTGAGTCCCCTGGTAAACTGACAATGTCTTGAACCTAAAATGCTTTTTGTTTTGTGAATATTAAGGAATAACTTATTACAAGCAATCCAATCATGCAGAACTTGCAGTTCCTTATTAAGGACATCATTTAATTGGCTACTAGGAGGCACAGCATAATACAAGGTTGAATCATCTGCATAAAACACAATTTTGCACTATTAGTAGCCCAAGCAAGATCATTAATGAACACAGTGAACAGTAACGGTCCGAGGCAGCTGCCCTGAGGCACACCACACACTAGATCCCTACTGTTCGATATGCCACTATTCAAATGCACCTGTTGTGATCTAAAAGACAAATAGTTATGGATCATCATTAATGCCAGTGGTCCAAAACCATAACCTTCAAGCTTCTTCCCCAAGAGAGAGTGGTCAGCAGTTAAATCTAACAACACAGCCCCCACCATCAAAGAATTGTCAATAGCTCTAAATCAGTCATCAGTCATTTTTATCAAAGCAGTAGACGTGCAGTGGCTAGTTCTATAAGCATGCTTAGACATCCATTTTCTATACCGTCAATCCGTGGTTGGGTAGCGGGTGGGCTGGAGTCTATCCCAGCAGTCATTGGGCCAAAGGCGGGCTACACCCTGGACACCCTCGCCAGTCCATCACAGGGCCACATAGAGACAAACAACCATGCACGCTCACACTCACTCCTATGGACAATTTAGAGTCACCAATTAACCTGACATGCATGTTTTTGGATGGTGGGAGGAAGCCGGAGTGCCCGGAGAGAACCCTCGCATACACGGGGAGAATATGCAAACTCCACACAGAAAGGCCCCAGGCAGGGATTGAACCTGGAGCCCTCTTGCTGTGAGGTGACGATGCTGACCACCCCACCACCGTGCAGAATTGTCAATAGCTCTAAATCAGTCATCAGTCATTTTTATCAAAGCAGTAGACGTGGAGTGGCTAGTTCTATAAGCATGCTTAGACATAGTTATTAAATAATTTGTTAAGAAATATTGACTTTTTCCATGATTTTGCTCAAAACAGGAATAATGCTTATCTGTCTGGTGTTGCTCTCACTAAAAATATCTTTGGATATTGTAACAGTTTTAGCTGTTTTCTACAACATAGGAGCTTTGCATACACATTTATTAATGATATAAATCACTGGAGAGAAAATACAACTGTCAGTAATCCCTAATAATTTTCTATCCAGATTATCTACACAAGCTGTTTATTGTCAGGGAGAGCACAAAGAAAACTCTTCACCTCTTTGACTTCAACCTGGTGAAATTCAAAAGTACCGTATAACCTATGGATTAAGAATGGGATGTCACTTACGTTCACATGCATGTAAAGGCAGATGAGCAAATACTTTTGGCAATATACGTAGTGTATCATAACACTATGATTATTTGACTAAACCATGACTATGATTGTTTTGTTGCTGACTTTTACTAATATTCACCATCATATGTCTTAAAAGATTATCAATTTGAAATTGACAGTCCATGCAAACTCAGAGAAATTGTAGCTCAGTGTTCATGACAGAAATGTCGATACAGGCTTGAATTTCATATTGCTTCACTGATGCAACAGACAATAGCAGGTGCTATCAATTGGATGTTATTAAGCCAGTGAGGTCATGACATCACAAAGTTTAGTTATTGTACACTTGAGAATTCTTTTTTTCTAACTTTTAGTCCCCCAAAAGTTTGAAATCATCATTCATCAGTGTAACCATACCTTCAGCAGACTGACTGAATGCAAACATGTCCTGTGCCTCTCTCTGTCAGCCTCTGTTTGCAATCCTGTACAAGGAACAGTTTCCTGTAGATGGCTGGAAGGTGTATGACCCCGCAGCAGAGTACAGACGTCAGGTAACTGTACACAGCTAACTCGTACTGTTGGCGTCACACTGATTTGGTGTGGCAGTACCACTGTGTGCTGCTTTATAATTTTTTTGTCAGACATGATTTTACATGTGTGTATCAAATTTAAACGAAGATTATGTATTAGCAAATTACTCATGACACAATTACTCACAAAAATGAAAAGTAAATTACTTGCAGCATAATTTACAGTTACTTCCCTTTCATTTATCTTGAGCTATGGTGGTGGCTGTGCCTCACAGGGCAGAGTGGTCTATTTCCAATCGAAAGATCTGTTGTTCTGTCCCCACCACTTTGATGTGTGTGATTGTAAAGAAAATTCATTCCGTTTTCTGTAAGTTTCTAATAAGAGGTACTGTATGAACCATGTGCTTGGGAAGTGACAATAGATCATTAGCTATTGAAGTGGAAGCTGTGATATGAATGATTTTAGGCCCTCTAGCCTTACTAATATTGAGGAAGTACTTTAATAGTCAATAAAGGTTAATCTTATGGAGATGGAGTGAGCAGCACTGTTTAGATATATTGGTGTGCTATAATGTTCTACAATGTGAATGATAGTTAAGTCTGTGGACTGCAACTATTTTTCAATTTATGAACAATAAATAATTGAATGCCTTATTCTCTTTTGGTCAGAGTTAAGATTATTCTAGATAAATAAAAGCCAAAAAGTTAATCATGAAACAAATGTTACATAGCAGCATGTCTTTAAATGCACTTTTCATTAATCCTCTCATGAGTTACTTAATGTGGTTGAATTTGTTTTGTCAGGGTCTCCCAAATGAAAGCTGGGCCATCAGTAAGATGAACAGCACCTATGAGCTGTGTGATACCTACCCCTCTATCCTGGTCATCCCCACCAACATCACGGAGGATGATATAAAGCGAGGGGCTTTGTTCAGAGCCAAACACCGTTTGCCGGTTAGTCTGAGAAGCACATACTGTGGAGAGACTCATATGATGATAGAAACTGTGATACTGACCTTTACAGTTTATTAATGACCTTTGAAACTGCAGTTTATTTTTTTCCCCCTGCGACTCGACAGATGGATTAAGCGAGTATAGAAAAAGGATGGATTGATGAATGGAAAATTAGCAATAGCATGTGTATTCATGGATGCAGCGCACTCATATAACTTGTGTTCCTGAACTCTTCTTGCTTCTCCTGCAGGTCTTGTCTTGGATTCACCCAGAGTCTCAAGCCACAATAGTGCGCTGTAGCCAGCCATTAGTTGGACCTTCAGATCGTCGCTGTAAAGAAGATGAACATTTACTCCAAATCATTATGGACGCCAATGCTCAGTCCCACAAACTCACTATCTTTGATGCTCGGCAGATCAGTGTGGCTGTGACCAACAAGGTGCATAACTGTTGTTTTTCATCAATAATGTTGTTCAATTTTTCTTTCTTTTTCTTGCCATTTTTTTCAGATTTTGCTAACTTTCCCTTTTCATTCACTCCCCTCTGGCCCCATCCATATCTTCACCACACTAAGGCAAAGGATGGAGGATATGAAAGTGAAAGTTTCTACCCCAACGTAGAGCTAATTTTCCTGGATATCCCCAACATTCATGTAATAAGGGAGTCTCTGAGAAAGATGAAGGATGTGGTTTATCCTACTATTGATGAATCCCACTGGCATTCTGCTATTGACCAGACCCATTGGCTGGAGTACATAAGGGTAATCACACCAATAAAAATCTAAAATAAGTTAGTGTGTTGTAGTCTGAAAAAATTAAACTAAAGTCACTGCAGTTGATTCAGGAAATGTTTGAAAGAAAATGTATCTTAAATATCTGTATATGTAATCCAGTTTTGTATCACTGTTATGTGTAGCTCTTATTAGCAGGAGCAACAAAGATGGCTTACAAGTTGGAGTCTGGGAAGACTTCGGTGGTGGTTCACTGTAGTGATGGTTGGGACAGAACAGCCCAGCTTACCTCCCTGTCCATGCTGATGCTGGACAGTTACTACCGCACACTCCGAGGCTTCCAGGTCATACACTCACATCACAGTATCTACTTACCTAACAGATTCAATTTAATCTCAGCAAAATGAAGTAACAAGAGATGACAATAGATATACACATTAGTACTCATTTATTCATTTAACAATCGGTCATATAATAACAATTCTTACAGATAACTGTGATCGTGTCAGAATAATTGTCTTCATTCACCTCAACAATTAAGCCTTACCTCTAGGCAAGCGATGTAGATCACACTCAGATTATTAGATTGTTTTTATTGCTATGAAAATTAAAAAATAAAAACAATTAAGACATAAACTGCAATTATTATTTTCATGTCAACTAAAACTTTACAAAGAGGCAGCCCTACACATGTTGTATCTGGTATGAACATTATTGGGACACCCACAGCCATGTATAGAAATGTGTTTACTGAGAGACTCTGGAAGATATCCGTACATAAATATTAATTTTACAACCTGTAATTTAAGTTTAATCTAAAAAACAATAGCCCAAATCGTTTTGTTTTTTTCAAAATTTCTAAAAGATCAAAAAAAGAAAAAGAAAGTGAATATTAAATACAATCTGGTGCTACATGACAGCTAGCTAGTTAAATAACTTACACCTGTTCTAAAAGGCCCCAGAGTCTGCAACAATCAAAGAGACCGCATCAAGCAAGCAGCACCACAAAAACCAAGACGCTCTCCAGAAAGATCAGGGACAAAGCTGTGGAGAAGTCCAAATCAGGCTTGAGAATCCAGTGAAGCACCATTAAATCCATCCTCACAAATTGGAGAGATTATGTAGCAATAATTAATAACCTTCCAGCAGAACAATGACCCTGGGCATACTACTAAAGCAATACCAAAGTGTTTTAAGGGCAAATGTTTAAATGTTTTGGACTATTTAAAGTTCTCAGTTTAAATTAGAATCTGTGGCATGACTCAAAGGACACATCCAAATTGATGGACATGGAGCAGTTTTCCTTTGAAGAATGGGAAAGAATCCCATAGGGGTTAATTCAAATCCCAAACTAAAATCCCTCAAAATCCATTAACATTACAGGTTGTACTGCAAAAAAGTTGGAAAAATGCCAAGAGGGGAGTGTGTCTGAAAAGCTGGTCAACAGCACAGGAGCACCACAGTGGACTGTACCCTCAGCGTTTCTCTTCTCAGAGTCCTGTCATCTCCAGAAACTCAGCAGTTGTTGGGTGTATCAGCGATGGACAAGAGGCCGAGTACAGGGAACTGGTGGATCACTTTGTGGCATGGCGTGGGAACAACCACCTCATCTTAAACACAAACTGAAGAAGTGATTGTGGATATTTGGAGAGCCAGGAAGAAGCCAAACACTTTTTCCATCCTGGGAGAAGACGTGGAGGTAGTGAAGGAATACAGATACCTGCGAGTTCACCTGGACTGGCCTGGAAAAGGAACACCGAGGCTGTCTACAAGGAGGGACTAAGCACACTGAGGAAGCTTAGGTTCTTCAATATCTGCACCAAGACGTTGAATAAGTCCCATAGTGGAAAGTATGATCTGCTTTGGAGCATCTGCTGGGGTAGCAGTGTCACAGCCAGGGACTCAAAGAAACTGATAAAGGCTGGCCCTCTGTCCATTTGCAGAACATTCAGAGTTCTGTCCTCCTTCACTATTTGCCAATCACATCACAGTAAAGTAGGCATAATGTTGGAGCTACATAATTTTACTAATTATTATTTTTTCTTGATTGCCAATACACATTTATTGAAAGCTGCTCTACTTTTCTCTAAAGTAAACACAAAACCCAATTTTCAAGCTACATTTCCAAAACCTCAGACTCTTGCAAAACCAAACTTTCACCTGAAAACAGTTCAATCTGTGCTCAAAACTGAACTAGATTGTCAAATCGTGCCCCGAGTCAATCAAAATTAAAAACACTACATAGAAAACGCAATGCTCAGGACGTGAAGCTGGAGAAATAAATGTTTATTGTTCACTGTAGGCTAAATGCATTCTTGCAAAACAAAAAACCTGTGCATTTAGCACTGGTACAAAAAGACAAAACAGAACTCTTGTGCATTTACATGTAGCACTTGTAAAAATAAGCAGAAATCTTGTGCATTTGTCACTTGTGTACAATAAGCCCATGTAAGAATAAAGTACAAAAATATACAAATAAGTGCATTACTCAGCCACAGCATCGTGTCTCCGTACTGGGTCAGGCCACATCACAGGCCAGGCAACGCTGGAAAAAAAACAAAACCTGGCATGCCGTATCCAGGTTTGGCATGCCTCCACACCCATGTCACCACGGGAAAGTTCCATGGCTTGCAGGAGATTTACCCTGGTGTAAGGTTGGCGTTCATATACCTTCCACCGCCATGAGGAGACAAATTCCTCAATGGGGTTTAGGAAAGGGGAGTATGGTGCAAAGCAAAGATTGATAAAACCTTGGTTCATATTGAACCACTCTCTAACGTGGAGGGCTCTTTGAAAACTCACATTGTCCCGAACAACAACATATATGGGATGCTCATCCTGCTGCCCTAACAGAGCATCTCGCATTTGATTGAGGAAAATGAGGAGCTGGTGAGTGTTGTAGAGCCACAGGTTGGCATGATGGTGGACAACCCCATGATTTCAGCACATAATGTGACATTGCCACTACGCTTCCCAGGGACACCAACAATGGCCAATCACATTACGGCCTCTTCTTCTCCTTTTGGTGAGGTTACACCCAGCTTCATCCATATAGATGTATTCATGGGGTCTTTCCATTGCATCCAGTTGAAAAACCCACTGTAGGAATAGATATAGTTTTGTAAGTGATACAGAAAAAGTGGTTTAGGAAGAAATAGGAAGGTTTATGGTAAATCACTACTTAGAGTAATCAACATTGAATGTGTCTGGATATATACCAACTTGTACATACTGGAATATTTGCTCTTTGATGCTGTCTGAGTTGCGATCGAAGGGCACTCTGTACAGCTGTTTCATGCGTAGTCTGTTGCGCTTGAGGACACAATCAACAGTAGAGAGGCTGACACTGTTTATACCCTCAAAATTGACATGGTCCTCAATGATCTTCTGCTGAATTTCACTCAGTTTAATGGCGCTGTTCTCATGGACCATATCAACAATTTGGGTCTCTTGGTGTGGGGAGAACATACCTGTCCTCCCACCCCCATGTGGCAGTCTTTCAATTCTACAAAAAGAGAACATGCAGTTACAAAAAATATACATGGAATACTTGGCCTCCAAACAGTTAGACCAACCCTCCATTACAATACTACAGTACATTGGTACAGTGATGTACTGAAACATTTACTTACAGTATACTGTGGTACAATATATAGTATGTCATACAGTAATTGCTGTCAACATTTACATACTGTACTATAATGTAATAAAGGTAATTATCTCTTCTCTTCTCTACATCTTTGGATTATGGTGGACACAGTGAATCTACTGATGTTTGGTTGTACCCTTTGTCCAGCCTCCCTCATGCTCATACCATGGACAAGAGCATGGTCAATCACAGTGGCTCTGATTTCAGAGATTACTGTTCTTTGTCTTCGCTGACCACCTCGACCTCCTCTCACACGAACTCTTCCTCTCAGATTTCTATCCATTGTAGGGCCTCGCAAACCAATTAAATTCAGTTTTATTTATATAGCGCCAAATTACAATTGTCATCTCAAGGCACTTAAATAATATAGTCCAATTCAAGCCAATTGGAATTCCATTCATTGTAATCATAATCCAATGAAATCCAGTTAATTACTTTCAAAATAATCCAATTCAGTCCAATCTCCCGTCCTGAGCCTGCCTAAGGCGACTGTGGAAAAGAACGACTCCCTTTTAACAGGAAGAAACCTCTGGCAGAACCAGAACCAGGAAGGGTGGCCATCCGCCCACGACCAGCTGGGGTTTGAGAAGACAGAAAAGAGGGAAAAGAGGGGGGAAAAACACCATAACACCATTCAAAGGATACCTGTTGGAACAGGGAAACACAAGTTAATAACCACAATAATGTCACATGTACATAATATCATTTGAGAAATTAAACAGGGGGAAAAAGAGAGCAAAGTGAAGAAAGGTGTGACAGATGAGGTCCCCCAGGAGTCTAAGCCTATAGCAGCTTAACTATGGGATGTTTCAGGATTACCTGAGCCATCCATAACTATAAGCTTTATCAAAAAGGAAAGTTTTAAGCCGAATCTTAAAAGTGGAAAGGATGTCTGCTTCCCGGACATTTACTGGCAGCTTATTCCACAAGAGAGGGGCCTGATAACTGCCTCCCATTCTACTTTTAGAAACTCTGGGAACAACAAGTAAACCTGCAGTTTGGGAGCGAAGTGCTCTGTTAGGAAAACGCCACTGTCTCTCCAACTTTCTTGCAGTCTGCTTTAAAGCGGCTGTGAATTATACCAAGAAGCCAACCTCTTCTGACTGATTACCTTCCTTTTCAGAGGGGCAACATTGTCCAGTGTTGTACGCATTGAAACTACAGTGCTGTCAACAAGAGAGTCAAGTTCTACTGGAGTAAAATTTAGGTAGCCGTCCTCTGTCATAGCTGCACATGGCAGTGAAGAAAAGGATGATGAAATCAACTCTTTAAATCTGGTTACAGCATTCTCTGATAGACACCTTCTATATGTAAAATTCTTCTCAGAAAACGTGTAGTCAAGTAATGTAAATTCAAAAGTTATTCAAAAATGGTCAGACAAGACAGGGTTATGAGGGAACACTGTTAACTGTTCACTCTCAATGCCATAAGTCAGCACAAGGTCAAGGGTATGATTAAGGCAGTGAGTAGGTCTGTGAACACTTTGAGAAAATCCAATAGAGTCTAATATAGAATTAGAGTTAATATTTAGGCTGTCATTTTCAACATCTACATGAATATTAAAGTCACCCACTACAATGACTTTATCTGTACTCAGCACTAACTGGGATAAAAACTCTGAGAATTCAGACAGAAACTCAGAATAAGGGCCAGGTGGACGATACACAACAACAAACACAAGAGGTTTTTGTGATTTCCACCTTGGGTGGGAAAAACTGAGAATCAGAGATTCAAAAGAGCTAAAACTAATCTTGGGTCTAGGACTGATTAGTAACTCTGATCTGAAGATAGCTGCCACTCCTCCTCCTCTGCCTGTGGTTCAAGGAACGTGAACATTTAAATAGTCAGAGGGAGTTGATTCATTAATGCTAACATGATCCTCCTGCTGCAGCCAGGTTTCTGTAAGACAAAATATATCAATATGATGATCACAGATCAAATCATTCACTGACAGAGACTTCGAAAGGAGAGATCTAATATTCAGCAAACCACATTTAATAGTTTGAAGTTCTAGTTAAGTTAAAATTTTTTTAAAACAAATTTTAAACAAGAGGATTTGCTCCTTTTGTGATTTTTGATGGAGGGGGGGCAGCATCAGGTGGGAAGCCACAGAGAAGTGTGTAAGACTACAACTCTGCATCCTGGTCTCAACCCTGGGTTGTCATGTTTTTGGATGACTAATAAATTCGTCCATATTTCTAGAAATGAGAGCCGCTCCTTCCAAAGTGGGATGGATGCCGTCTCTCCTCATCAGACCAGGTTTTCTCCAGAAAGATTGCCAATTATCTATGTAGCCCACGTTGTTTGCTGGACACCATCTGGACAACCAGCGATTGAATGAGGACATGCGGCTAAACATGTCATCACTGGTCAGATTTGGCAGGGGTCCAGAGAAAACTACGGTGTCCGACATTGTTTTGGCAAAATTACACACCGATGCAACATTAATTTTAGTGACCTCCGATCGGTGTAACCGGGCGTCATTACCGCCGACGTGAATAACTATTTTACCGTATTTACGCTTATCCTTAGCCAGCAGTTTTAAATAGGATTCTATGTCTCCCGCTCTGGCCCCTGGAATACATTTGACTATGGTCGCTAATGCCACGTTTCTGACTATAGAGCTGCCAATTACCAGGGATTTGTCCTCAGCGGGTGTGTCGCTGAGTGGGGAAAATCTATTTGAAACGTGGACAGGTTGATGGTGAACCACGGGCTTGACTTTAGGACTATGACTCCTCTTCCTGACAGTCACCCAGCCACTCTTAAGTCCCGGCTGCTCAGGATATGCTAGGGGACAACTAATAGAGCTAGCAAGGCTAGTTGGCGCCACTCTGGCTAAAGAGGCCTGGCTCACTATTGGGTGGTTTTCAACAGTGCAGAGCCGAGCTTCCAATTCAGATAACCTTGCCTCCAAAACTACAAAAAGACTACATTTGTTACATGTACCATTACCACTGAAGGAGGCAGAGGAGTAACTAAACATCTGACACACGGAGCAGGTGAAAGCAGGAGATAGAGGAAGAGAACTGGTAGCCATGCTAAGCTAGAGAACCCGACACACCGCTAAAAAGTAAAAACTAAAGACTAAAGATCTGTCAGAGTGAGCGTTAGAATATAACAAGTATGCGATAGTTACCAATGCAAGATGTGTAAATTATAGGGAGAAATAAGGTGATTATTAGTAGTTCAAGAGGAGCAAGAAATGTCACAGTGCACACACAAGGTAACAGGAAGTGATGCAATACGTCTAACCGCAAAGCAAAGCCGCACACAATGTCATTGTGCCAGTGCTCTCTGAACTGGCTTATATGTTCCCTCACGTCATTCGCCACAAGTGTGATCAATTTCACAGGTGACACCTGTGCTTTAATTGTGTTTGACTTTTGTCACCTGTGCTCACCATTATGCAGCACGGATGCATCACAATGAAAATGTGTTGGCAAGTGGTGTCTAAACAGGTCAATGGTTGTGTCAAAAGAGTGATTGATTCAATCAATTATGTAATGCAATCATAATCGAGTCAAATCAAACACATTTTACCTCTAGTCAAATGTAGAAGACACAAATGTTTGTGGTAGTTTTTTTGCATCATTTTGAGACAGGATGTTCTAATTCTGACAATATACAGCAGAAATAGAAAACTATAGAGACTTACTTAAGCCCATAATCCTCTACTGTATGTTTTTCTTTCTAGGTTCTGGTGGAGAAGGAGTGGATTAGCTTTGGACACAGGTTTTCTGCTGTAAGACCTTGTTACCATGACAGTATGACTGCAGCTCATTCTGTTTAAGTTAATATAGTCTCCATTCCAGCTTTGAATATTGGTCTTACTGTGAGACTTTTCTCCAGACTTAGCAGTTCAGTGTGTGACAACAGTAGGTTTTTTAGGTCATCCTAATTTCCACATCACAGTAATTTAAACCTGCTATAATAACAGAGCTGTTGTGGGGTTGGGCCCAGTGTAATGCCTTAGGTATTTTATTGCATGTCGCTCACTTCCCCTTTACATGTAGAATATCAAATAAGCAAATTGTCAGTTGTAGTTGTCATTTACACCAGGCTTAAATCTAATTCCAGTTATCCCATTCTACATGTTCTGCCTCAGTACCATATGGCACCGTAAATCTAGACAGTGTAAGGAGCCATCAGCGTCATTCTAACACAAACCTATATACCTTTGTAAATAACATAGCTATTAATGCATGTGGATTAGAATATAATATGAATTTTGTAAGGTGAAAAACATGTTGCCTGTTTATCTGCATTTTACAGCATTCTTATGTGCCTTTAAATATATATTTCTTTACTAAGCATAGTAGATATACACAGATGAGCAGATTGCATGAATCAGTCTGTGCTTATTCACAGACAATGTGATGAAGGATTTAAACATTTAAAACTGTGAACGTTAAATGATACAAAGCATAATTCCTTTTGCCTAATTCCCCTGATTATGGGGAAAGTAAATGACATTGAGGATGGGCTTCAGCCATCGGTCAGATAATTTTTTAAAATTGGTATCAGTATTGGCCCAGAATTTCACAGTTGATAGTTGAGCTTATTTATTTATTTTTTTTTACAAATGCACTTGTCACGTCTGGATTACAAAGTTTAAAGTATTTGATCATGTACTATAGCGTGTGGGTCACGGTGATGAGAACCACGCCAACTCCGAGCGCTCGCCGCTTTTCCTGCAGTTCATTGACTGTGTTTGGCAGATGACTCGACAGGTTAGTCTATAAGCGACGCTTGCCATGTATTCTTTTGTCAGCTTTCTAACCATTCCTGAACATAGTTTTGATCAATTGTTCACATGACGTAGTTTCCTAAAAACATGTTAAGTATATGTTAGTATATATTTGTACATTAACTCATAAAGAGACAATTCAAAGTTACTCTTCATCATCCTTTCTCTGTTTTTACTATAGTTTCCAGCAGCCTTTGAGTTCAATGAACTGTTCCTTATCACAATGCTGGACCACCTCTACAGCTGTCTCTTTGGTACATTCCTCTGTAACAGTGAGCAGGAGCAGGCAGCCAAGGTGATAACACAGTTATTTAATTAGCTAGAATTGTTAGTTTGTAGCCTGGTTTTCATTCTCCAGCTGTGTGTGGCAAAAGAGAAATGATTTAGACATGTTTTCTTTGGCTGGTTTGAAGTGACTAAACTAGACAAACTAGGCTGTGTTGCCAGATGTTTGTGGTATAGCTTACATTGCTAATGGTTGTATTTGAAGTGGTAGAGTAGAAAAAAAACAACAACTGCAGTGGACATCCACAAGAGTAAAATGGAGAGTTACTTTTATCTATGGGAATAGCTTGGATATTATTGCCTAATCTTGGTCAGTTATGTCAGTTTATTGTTTTCTGGATGAATTTTTCAATTAATTTTAATTTCCCCAGTGTGTAGCAAGTCCTCTGAAAAACACATGATCATATCTGATTAAAAACCCAGCCAGTAAACAAAGTATTCTACTAGTCATTTATGTGTAAAAAAAAAACCTTTTTGTGTCCTGTGCAGGAGACTCAGGCCAAGACTGTGTCCCTGTGGTCCTACATTAACAGGTAAAACACTGACTGCAAAGATGTGACGAAGAGAAGTGAATTACTGATATTCTATGAGCCCTGATTTTGCTCCCTACCAGCCAGCCCGAGGACTTCACCAACCCTTTCTATGTGAATTATGAGAACCATGTTCTGTATCCACTGGTTTCGTCCAGACACCTGGAGCTATGGAGCTCCTACTATGCCCGCTGGAGCCCTTGTATGAGACCACAGGTATGCTGTAGAAACTAACAGTTGGTCACTCAAAAAAAGATACTACTGATTAGTAAACCTGAATTAAAGATAGTTGCCACCTCTAACATTTAGGCAGCAAGGAGGAATTTAAATAAATCAAAATGATTATCACCAATCGAGACATGAAATAAGAAAGACTTAGAAAAGAGAGTTCATAAGCCACATTTAACGCTTCTTTTGTCTTAATCATTCTGAGGTTTTCATGATTTGCTCCTTCTGCTGTTTTTTGTTCATTTAATTTGAGTCTGTGGTTGAGGAGCAGACACAGTCATTGTGGAAGGTCTCTAATGCCATGTTTCTGATTATGTAGCTGCAAATTACCTAGATTCTTTCCTAAATTAGTGTGTCACAGAAAATTGGGTGGCTGATGAGATTAGCTAAGCCAGGTATCTCTGCATTGACAAATGTGGCCTGATTTTCTATTGACTTGTTTTAAAAGGTGTAAAGTAGAGTAGTATCTGATCTGATGTCTCACTGAGATTCCAGGGAAATAGATGGTAGACCAGAATGCAAGTGTGTGATTGAGTGTGTATCAGTTGTACAGTGTTACAATATGCACCATGGGAAGGAAGTTTAGTGAGCCAAGACAATTCCACAGAGCACCTGATGTAAGCAGCAAATGATGCAATGCGTCTTACCCACAGAGCCCCAACACAAACGCAGTTGTGCTCACATAATTCGTGTTTTATTGATTTTCTGCTGGTAGAGTTTTGACTGTGATCATAATCTGCACCATCATGAAAAAACAATTATATTAACTCATTTCGTATTTTCTTTTACTTTTAAAATACTCAGTTCTTTGCAGCACTATGATGGCATTCATGGCTTTTTATAATCGCACTCTTAATATTATTGTACTCAATTACTTTTGTGTTGTTTGAGTTGATATACAGAGTTGGTCACCACCTGATGTATATGATTACTCACAGAATTTTGCTTTGTTAACATTATTCTTTTTTGATTAGTTTTACTATTCTGAAAATCTTTTTTTCAATTTCTTTCAAACAGCTGCTCCAATACTTGGTCATAGACAGTCTAATATTTGTGTAAACATAATTGACTCTTCCCTGGGTACAGTTATGATACTCTTATGGTGGACAGCTTTGATTCTTCCCTGGATACAGTTATGATACTCTTACGGTGGACAGCTTTGATTCTTCCCTGGATACAGTTATGATACTCTTATGGTGGACAGCTTTGAGTCTTCCCTGGGTACAGTTATGATACTCTTACGGTGGACAGCTTTGATTCTTCCCTGGGTACAGTTATGATACTCTTACGGTGGACAGCTTTGATTCTTCCCTGGATACAGTTATGATACTCTTACGGTGGACAGCTTTGATTCTTCCCTGGGTACAGTTATGATACTCTTACGGTGGACAGCTTTGATTCTTCCCTGGGTACAGTTATGATACTCTTACGGTGGACAGCTTTGATTCTTCCCTGGGTACAGTTATGATACTCTTATGGTGGACAGCTTTGATTCTTCCCTGGGTACAGTTATGATACTCTTACGGTGGACAGCTTTGAGTCTTCCCTGGGTACAGTTATGATACTCTTACGGTGGACAGCTTTGATTCTTCCCTGGGTACAGTTATGATACTCTTACGGTGGACAGCTTTGATTCTTCCCTGGATACAGTTATGATACTCTTACGGTGGACAGCTTTGATTCTTCCCTGGATACAGTTATGATACTCTTACGGTGGACAGCTTTGATTCTTCCCTGGGTACAGTTATGATACTCTTACGGTGGACAGCTTTGATTCTTTCCTGGATACAGTTATGATACTCTTACGGTGGACAGCTTTGATTCTTCCCTGGGTACAGTTATGATACTCTTACGGTGGACAGCTTTGATTCTTCCCTGGGTACAGTTATGATACTCTTACGGTGGACAGCTTTGATTCTTCCCTGGGTACAGTTATGATACTCTTACGGTGGACAGCTTTGATTCTTTCCTGGGTACAGTTATGATACTCTTACGGTGGACAGCTTTGATTCTTCCCTGGGTACAGTTATGATACTCTTATGGTGGACAGCTTCGGTTGCTCACATGGTGATTTTGTTTCAGGTGCCAGTACATCAGACTCTGAAGGACCTGCTGATCCTGAGAGCAGAGCTCCAGAAGAAGGTGGAGGAGCTAAGAAGAGAGTCACCCTCCCAGTCCCTATTTTTCTCCTCTGAACATTCCCCAGCCCCCCCCCATGCCACAGGAACCTCACTGCATACCGCCGTTTAACCAACGCATGCCACAGATATTTCATTAAGACCTCTGTAAATTTGACGTCTCTCTCATTTCTACGTTTCTTCATTTGTGTGAAAATAATTTAGTCAAGCAAAGTGATTTGGTCAAACAAATGAGCAAACGGACTAAGTGATAGCTTTTCAGCCAAACCGATCGCTGTCGTGAGCACTGTCTGGTGAAAATTTCATAGTTCTATTTAGCCAGCTGCTATTAAAATAATAGAAAGCTTTGTAAAACATAGTGTATGCAGCAGGTTATACATATTTTAAGAAAAAAAGAAAAAAGCACTATTAGGCATGAAAAAATGCTACTTGTCTCAGGGCTCTGCACAGTCACATGTTGTAAATAACAGCAACTAGCCAGAGTTTTTGAATAAAATAACTATGCCTCCTCATACTTATGTCTGTGTCATTGACTTTCTTTAAACAGATTTTTAATCAGATGTGCTCCAACAGTACTGATTTTAGAACTGATTGATTTCCCCCTTTTTTTTAATACCAGAAACTTTACAATGAAAAGGAAAAAATTGGAGCAGGACTCTTAGATTCTAGTATTCACAGTTGTTCCACGATTCATTTTTATTTGACACTTCCAGGTGCCATCCCTCCTGCAGTACTGACCTCCCTCACCTGACTGCCGCAGCAGAAATGGGAGGAGTTGCATATATCTATTTAATTGCATAGTGCCTGTATGTGTTTAATTTGTCTTAAGAAAAAAGTATTTCTTTTTTTTTTAACCATTTGAGCAACACCATCTGTATACATATTGAGAGTTCATTTTTAGGCTGTTTATTTGCAATTTTCCAAGTTTGTCAATTGTTTTAAATTTTTTATCAATTTAGTCTACTATGATTTTAAATTTGTTTTTCTCAAAAATGTATACTGCAACAATATAATTTCCCTTTGGATAATGAAGTGATCAATCAAATGATTAGGTGACAAATTATGGTTGATTTTACACATGATTGATTGAAAAATAAAACTATGCAGCACACAGGTAATATTTTAAAAACCTTCCAAAAATGAATAAACAATCTTTTTTGGATGTCCTATTAAGAGTAGCTAAGCCTCCCTGACTGTGCACTGTGGTGTCTGGATTGAAGAAACCTTCTTGTTCACGTTTTCTTATCTACACACAAAACGAGAGAAATTTTAAAACTGATTTCATCTTGTGTTCTGTGTTGTTAGGGAAACATGACCTTGAACAGCAGGGTTTAAACATACATCAAGTTAATCCTTTATCTACCCTTTTGTATTATTAATTTGTAAATTTCACTTTGTTTAATCAAAAATGGGTGATGTTAAAGTAATTTATAATAACATATTTATAGTACAACTGCTATTTAATTGAAAGTAAATACAAATGAAACGATCCACAAAAAGTCAGAGGTGTATCGTTTATTTTGTTCATATTAGAAACAATATTCTAGAGAAAGCAGAGTTTATCATTACAAAATCACAAAGTGTCACACACTGACTTGTGAAAACAACTGTGTTTAACTCTTAGATGCAGCTGGGTGTACACAGCATGTATAACAGTATAGTGGAAAGAGTGTGTGTGCTTGTAGTGTCACAAAGCCACTTCTCATGTATCACACCAGCTGAAACTTTGCTGAGCAATGCACTGCAAGCAAAATGTTTTCTCCAGAATCTGATTCAGGCAACAGAGCTTTTGGTTGACTTTGTCTGACACACTGCCCACCACCAGGCTGTGCTCCACAGACAGGACCCCCAGAGGGCCAACCGGACAGGAGTCAGTGTCATTAGACTGCCCAAAGCGAGTGCAAATCCCAAACAGACTATACCCAAGAGATACATGGCCGTATTAAGCATCTTCTCAAAGCAACAAGACATTTGGCTTTTTTTCTGCGTCTGGCATTTGACTGCCTTTGGTTTGCTGTGTGAAAGGGAGAAGTAGGTTAATAAACGTACAGGTCTGCATCTTGGCTGTAAGTTAGAAGGTTGCACTGAGTTCAATCATCTCTTGGTTTGAATCATTTGATCAGATTTCAGTTAATGTTGTTGGTAATTGACAATAAGAGTCCAATGTCATGTTTGAACAGCTACCTCGACTGATCGTGTCTCTTCAAACAAAGTGGTGGGGTGGTTAGCACTGAATCTCCACTGGAGCCTTTCTGTGTGGAGGTAGCATGTTCTCTCTGGGTACTCCATACGAACATGTGCATGATAGGCAGGTTTGTAATCTCACCTCATGTGATCTCATATACAATTCAATTAGCATGAACTATTTCTACCAAATTAATATGTTTTGCTGATATTTTGCTGTTGTGTTGATTTAACTTGGGAAAAAAAAAAAACTTATACTGTTATGGTTTCAAAGCAAGCTGAATAAAAATGTCCTTTTTCAGACCAGTGTGTTTCCTCGATAGTCACACAACTTCCTCAGTCTTCACTGCATACAGTCAGGGCCACCTGTAGATTTCAGATAACACATGACTTCTCATAGGGGCAATACTAACAGTGCTGTTTGCACTGAAACAAGAAAACACACTCACAGAAAAAAAGAAGAAACACATCCGTGCATAACGTCAAAAATCTACTACATGACATTATTGTAAACTTTTACAAATCACAAAAAAAGTTTTTATTGCTCCTTTAAAGTCACTTGTTGCTATTAACAGGTTTTGGTTGAATAGAAAGCATACATGCAACCAGTTAAAATTCTGAAAAGCTAACTCAACCTTTGTGTTGTGTGCATCTATGCACCACACTGAGCATGGTGGGGGAAGGAAAAAGAGTTGTCAGAGGAGCTGATAAATATGGCTACAGGTCTATCTATAGACATCTTAAAGTAACCCTTTTTGCTCAGCCTATTGTTTTGGGATGCATCATCTCTAATCTTCATAAGACCTGCAAATATATCGTATTACACATGAATATGTTGTCCTGTTAGAGAAGTCACAAAGAGCCATCAAAAGGCCGTCTCCATGCCACTGTGCTACAGCCAGTGATCTGTTTAAGCCTCTTCAGGCCTCAGGACCACTGCTTCAACCAGTTCACTGTTTGTCTTCCAGGCACATTGATCAGGGTCATTTGGGTAGTTTCTGTTGTCATTATGATTTAAAAAGAGCAAATATAATTGTTTTTTAATTATCATTCATATTCTCTGAACATAAATTCTGCCAGGACAAAGCCAGAGAGAAGGTGGGACAGGTTAGACCCCATCTCAGAGATGAAACTGAAGTAGTAGTAACAGAACATCTTACTGCTACGTTTCTTTGCATGATAAATGTTTAACAATGTTGATAACAAATGTTGAAGTATTTTTTCAATCGAGAGGCCACATTTGTACCTTTTCCAGTTGTTTCAGTTTCAGCAACAGCTGTGTGCCAGTTGCAGAAGTTCATGTAACAAACTGTATTGTACATTATTTTTAAAAAGAGACATTTAGGCAGTGGGGTTGCTGTGTCCTGTGCCTTAATGTCTCACAACCCCTGCCATCAATATTCAATATCTGACCAATCAGGTCCCATAAAAGGGCTTTTTTTTTTGTTCTGATATTTCTGTCTCACAGGTCATAGCTACCTGCTCAGAATTGTCAACTTTGTGCGCTTGGAACAGCTGCACAAAAAGAGCAGACCGCACTGGGTACAGCACATTTAACAATTTAAAAAAGGTGCTTGCAATCAGACAAAAAGATACCAGGCCTCTTTCTATAAGCCATAACATGAAACACTGGCAGGTGCAATGCATGGTCATTTCTTCCAGCATATGACAAATTGCTCTGCTATTTCCCTGCACTATTTGTTTTGTTCTTCGTGTTTAAAAATGCAGCACTGATTGATAGAGAGAACCCACTCATACAATGTACATGCAAGTTCCACACTGAAAGAACTCAGCTGGGATCCAAACCTGGAACCTTTTTACAGTGATGCAACTGTGCTAAGCACCACACCACTGTGCCGCCCCATAGAACAACCAGTGATACCTAATTACTGTGTTTTTTCCTGATAAGTGCATAAGCTTACTAACCAGCAAACAGTAATCATCTCCAGAATTCGTCTGTTAGAAGGAAAAGTCAAGTCAGGTACACAGTGTAAAAAGTGCTTATCTGAGCTTTAGTTTTAAAAGGGTGCTAGCTACAGCTGCTAACATGATCTACACTTTAAAAGCAGTCATCATTTTCCTAAACACAGATTATCTTCACCAGAATAATGTGCGAATATGACAATGGCTCCAAACTACTCTCCATTCTACTTGGCAGAAATTTGACAAAATACCTGGTGAATTTGGTTTGATCTTTTCTCAAAATCCTTTTCTGTTGAGAGAAATCCCAGTAGTGTAATGTCAAATAAGCTTGACTGTGGTGAAACCTAACATGATTTTATTACCATGCTCATATTTGACACTATGTGCATGTCTGTCACTCTGACTGTACAGGCATGAATGTTAGCACCTCCCATTAATGTAAATCAAAAGCTTTTTTTCATAAAGACAATCATTATTAACTAATTTATTGTAATTTGGACCTTTTTGTGATATTTAGCTGATTTCATAATAAAAAGTTGTGATCTCAAATAGACAGAAATGTTTCTGACTTTTTTCTAAAAGATACAAATATGAATAAGGATACATAAAGAAGCAGGGTTTAGCTGAAGCAGTACAAAGAAACTTGTTTCAGCATGTAAACAGTAGTAAACTCCAGTAACTCCAGTTCCATGAGTATATATCATACTAACAGGTGAACTTTCTTAGCCAACAGTGAAGCCTGCTATAGGCCATAACAAGGTCAAACAGTAAATAAGACTTTTAGGAAACTTCCAAATTTTTCATTTTTTAGGAGCTGCTGATTTTAAGGTGTTAATAATACCACAGAGAGTTTTACACCCATCAGCCATAACATTAAAACCACTGACAGGTAAAGTGAGCAACACTTCAGTGCAATGTTCTGCTGGGAAGAACTGCATCCGGGGACTCACATAGATTTCACTTTGACACCTAATAAACATTTCTGCAGGCCAATTGCTCCCAACAGCCAGACAGTATGGCAACACCACCCTAACGAGCAGCTTTTTGCTGACAGCACTGAGCCTTACAAAAACAGCTTAGGAAGGGATAAAAAGCCTTTCAAAGAGCCTGAGATTCCAGATTCCAATCTGACGGGATCTGATAGCATCCGTGGGAAGCAAGCCCAAAACACAAAGACCCTCCCTACAACCCACAGGGCCAAAAGGATCCTCTGCTGGGGTCCCGATACAAGACACTCCAGGACACCTTCACATGTCCTTTGACCACACCTTGACTGGTCAGAGCTCTTTTGATAGGACGAGGAGATTACACTCTATATTAGACAGGTGGTCATAATGTTAGGGCTGATCAGGGAATACCTGATGTCAAAAGACTATTTATGCATCTTATCATAACAGTTGATTAATAATTACATAAAAATCCCTATTTGACTGAAAGAAACTTATGAAGAGTGATAAAAGTCTGGAAAATATCACTTAATGTTCCTCATTTGCTGTTTTGAATATCATCGATAACTGCATATGAATCTGAATGCAGCTGTCAAGATTTTAGAACTTTTCTGGTTGATGTTTTTGTTCGATTTGTGGAGGATTTGATCCATATGAACTAATCATGTATGAGTAAACTTAGGCAAACTTCTAATGTGAAGTGCAAAAGAGTAGGAGCACAATGAAAATTGAATTACTTTGCATTTAAATAAAAACCATATGTGCATCAAGGAGAGAAATATGCACATATTTCAAAAGTTTATTTCTGACTGCAATTCAACAGTAGGAAATTAAACAAAGCTATTAATGTGTCATTAAAAAAAAAACTTAAATCAACATTCAGAGCAACATACTCATATTTGATTGCACTACTAATAAAAGCTTTGGTAATAGAGAAAATTTTGAGAAAAAACACATTTTAAAATGGGGAATGGACCTTTTTCTGGTCTAGATGACCACTCAAAATGCTTTTACAATACACTAGAATATCTCAAAGAAAGAATTAAAGGATTAACATATTCTGCATCTATATTTTTAAATAGATATTTATATATCTGAAATGCAGTTTATTGTAACAATTTTTTATGTTAAAGCACAAGTTTTTTCTTTTGTATCAGTTTCAAGTGGCTGTCTTATCTTAAAGAATTTAGTTTATTATCAAAGAAATTAAATTAACACTGAAAATGTAAAAATATCAATTTAGATTAAGGTTGATTGAAGAGGTGTTGCTAAATTTTATGATAGTGCTCTGAAAAAAAAAAAAAAAAGAATTTGATGAAACATAAATAAAGGTCCAATGAACATGTTCACCATAATGATAATAACATCCAGTGTGTGCTACACAGCATTCCCTTCAGTACGGCGCTCAGCATTGGGTGGTTCCAGGAGAATCTGCTGGACTGCAGAGACAGAAGTACACAGATTAGACATTACAAATCACAAGACACATATTGCACAAACCCAGCTGATTTCCAACAGTTCATCACTGTTCTTACACATTCTAATAATACAGTTCCAATGTTTAAGGAATGCATCCAGTCTAAGCACAAAATACAAAGTCTAATTCAAAAGAAGTGCTCTGGTTAGCTCGAATGGTTAAGCCATGTGCCATGTGCAGAGGCTGAAGTCCCTCCATGTAGTGGGTCCAGATTTTTAGCTTTGCTGCAGTCATACAGCTTTTCTCTGCCCACCTTCCTGCTGACTACCCTCCAAGCAACATTCAAATAAAAAGGACAAAAGTGCCCAAGAAACCTGTTTAAAGGTTACAAAAATAGTTTAATTATATATTTGATAAGACAGTCATGAACTGAAAAAGTTAATAACTCCCTTCACATCCATTTTTGGTTTTACTAAAGCAGAATGAGATTGGAAGTGTTCGGTAGCGTAAAAGGTAGGAAGCTACCATTTTGCTGTGTACACCACAAATTACAAAGTTTCATGGAGAACAAAGAAATACTACAGATACTATAGGGTCCGTTGGTGATCGGGCCCTAATAAGAAGGACCAATCAGCTCTCTCAAAATTAGGTTAAATACACAAACACAGACTTCTTCCTCACTGATCACTTTTAGTTTCACTCCCGACTACGTTTTACACCAAATGGACACAAGCTTTATTCACACCAGTCTCCCATGATAATACCCAACATTATATGTCCTGGGTGGATAAGTTGCCCATTCAGAACTGGTCAATCTCCCTTCATTTCCTATTTATCAGAGGCTGTGCAGTTGCCTGTCCTGGATTGGGCCATTCCACTTCATGTCCTCTGGAGCCAGCCAAGGACATTTAAACCTAATTGTTCCTGGTGTTCAGGGAGCAGCTAAGTTAACTCTACGGTGGCAGCTGGCCCCTCGTGCTCATCTCACTTGTGACATTTCTTTGTAAGCACTTTGAGATATTGTCTCTGTTTACTTGGTTTATTTATATGGCACCTTACAACAACCAGAGATTGACCAAAGTGCTTCACAATTCCAGAAATAGATTTATAATAGATTACATATAACATAAGGCAACAACAAAAAGGTGAGCCACATTGTTAGATCCTTCTTAATTTTGTCCATTAAATCATGGGTACTTTTCTGAATCTTTGTTTTTAATTTTTACTTTCCTTTATGTTACCTCCCTTTTTCCCCTAGAGAGCTGGGGGCGTAACAACATCTAAAAGATTTTGGTATCCCACTGGATGTTACACAAACCCAGCTGATTACCAACACTTCATCGCTGGGAAGATGTTTTAACAATGCAGTTACATTGTTTAAGGAATGCATCCTGTCTAAGGATAATAGTGAGAATGGAGGAACCCAGCTATCCATTGGGCATCAGCCAGGATACACCCTGGATGGGTCCCCAGTTTATCATGGGACCAAATGGAGACAAACAACTATGCATGCTCACACTCACTCCTATAGGGTCAATTTAGAATCATCAGTTATTCTAACATGCATGTTTTTAGACAATGGGAAGAAGTTGGAGTACCTAGAAAGAACCCATGCATACACAGGGAGAACATGCAAACTCCACACAGAAAGGCCCCAGCCAGGATCTGAACCAGGGACCCTTTTGGTGTGAGGCAACAGTACTAACCACCACACCACTCTGCAGTCCTTGGACTTTTTAATCCTGTGGTTAGAGATTGTGGTTAAGATTCTTCTTAAATGGATTCAAAGTGGAATGAATACTTAGGTATATGGGAAATCTAAATACTTGATATACTAAAATTACTTTTATGAGCATTTTGACCCTTTATCTGATAGTGACACTTGAGAGACAGGAGGGATAGCAGCGATAACATTTAGAAAATCAGGCAGGAAAAATTAAACCCTGAAACAATGTGAAAAAGGTAGCTTAATGTAGCCCATTACTGTATACATTTTTCTGCTAGATAAATGAGAATGATAGAGTACATCTGAGTGGTTAAATGTAGTGCAGCAGAGATGTATGTACCTTGTGGTTCTGTTGCCAACACAGCTTCAGGATTCTCAGAACTGCACATGTCAGTGTTCAGGCTCTCTGTCAAAACACAAAATAACATTTTTCATCAACAAATTCCAAGGAAAACAAAATACCATAATTGTTACCAGGGCTACAAACTTCAGAGTCCAGAGGGTTAAGAGGTTTGGTCCAAAAAATAATGAAAAGGAAGCTGAATGAAAAAAACAACAACTTGTGACTAATATCTGATGTGAGCTGTGTACAAAACACAATTTGAACAGAACCAATGACATGCCTCTAATATATCATTGTTGTTTTGTGGGAAAAAAGGGCCTGGCAGATAAACGGATAAATATATTATGATATAGATAATCCATTCATTTTCTATACCAACTTAATCCAATTCAGGTTCAGGTTCGCCAACATAGAGACAAATCTAGGGACATCCCTAGGGTCAATTTGGAATCCAAAAGTAACCTAACAACATATTTTTGGGCTGCACAGTGGTATGGTGGTTAGCACCATCACCTCCCAGCAAGCGGGTTCCATGTTCAATTCCCAGCTGGAGCCCTTCTGTGTGGAGTTTGCATGTTCTCTCTGTGTATGAGTGGGTTCTGTCTGGGTACTCAGGCTTCCTCCCACCATCCAAAAACACACGTTAGGTTAATTGGTGAAAATTGTCTAAATTCTAAATTCTCCCTTGGAATAAGCAGGTATGATAATGGATGATGGGAGGAGGCTGAAGTACCCACACCAGAGAGAACCCACGCATGAGGGGAACATGCAAACTCCACATAGACATCCCCAGCCAGGATTCAAACCAGGAACCCAACTGCTGCAAGGTGACAGTTCTAACTACCACACCACCATGCAACTCCAAATAATATCTTACTGAAAAGAGCAGCTAATGTTTTATCTCATTGTAAAACAAAACAGCTAAACTGATAAAATGCGAAAAGTAGTTTTTAGTTATTTGGTTAGGCGGATATTTCCCAAAAATATACAGCTCTCTTAGACATCATTAAGCTTGGGCATTTGGTACTGGAGCAAGTGTTTTATAGATAGTTTAAGATCTCCCAATTAATTAATCTTATAGATGATTAAGAAGAATTAATCTTATACTATATGCATGTAATAAATTAACAAACTGTGTGTTATCCTCGTCAGATCTTTACAGAAAAAAAAGGGATTTTATTATATTTTTGTTAGCTTATTATTGCATCCTTATGATGTGCAAAATTTGAGATTCTAGAAGAGATAGAAGGGATGAGGTGTACAGTCCGAAAGAAATATAAGACAACTAAAGAACAACTGGAAGGAAGATGTGTGTATGAGACAACAAAGCCAGACCTATAGGTTCGTCAAATTTGTCACGTTCACGAAAGCAGCTTTTACAGCAACACCAGGGAAGACACTACCACTTTTACTAATGCATTTGGAGGGGAAATAAGATTGCTTTCATTACAAATACAGTTTAAAAAGTAGTTTAAAAAAAACAACTCAACAAAGGCTGAAACTAGACCCAAGAGAAAGCTATGAGAGGAAGTCAAGAGGAACGTGTAAAACAAGACGTTGGACAAGATGAATCTTACAACTGGAAAGAGCTCAGAGAAACAGTTTCATTGTTTATATCTGTGAGTAATAACTTATTAGCTCTTCTGTTCTGTAGCGTTTTCTTAGCTTGGCTCTGCTGGTAAAGTTGATGACATGCAGGTTTATAATCATGACAACAAAACTATCAATCCTCTCAATAAAAGTAATCAAACAACAAAATGTTCAGAGGTTTCTGTATCTCCACTGCTAGAAAAAAATGTCACAGGTCACGCAACTCTACACAACTGGTGGGCTTAAATCAAACTACCGTAAATTCCAGACTATAAACTGCGACTTTTTTCCCAGGCTTTGAGCACCGTGGCTTATAATACGGTGCGGCTAAAATATGTTTTTTTCTTTTTTTTTTCATGCTGCCAAAAGCATTTTGCCGCATAACATTAGACCAATAAAATTAATGGAGAGTTCACAGTGGTCCAATGAAATTGTACCACATATCAAACACACTTACACTACTAAATTATTGTAAATCGGTCATTTGTACTCATCCTCAACATGGAAAACAAATGAAGAAATGCATGTGATGCAGCTTTTAAATTAAAGACAATCAATCTGAGATGAGAATGTGAGAGCGACAACGAAGAAACTGAAGTGAGCGATGAAGTTCTGAGGCTGTTCAATTTGGTCTCTGAAGAAGATTACTTTGATAGTTTTAGTGTGCAGGAGGAAGATGAAGAAGGCGATCAATGATTTTTCCTGGTAGGCTACTGTCTTTTTTTTTAGCAGCCATGTTACAGGCACTGTTAAAAAAAAAGCATTTACGCCACGTATTTGTGCGTTACCGATAGGTATTTAAGTTAAAACCATCGATGTTACAGACACTGTTAAAAAAAAAAGCATTTACACCACGTATTTCTGTGTTACCGATAGGTATTTAAGTTAAAACCATCAGTGTACAGGCACTGTTAAAAAAAAAAGCATTTACGCCACGTATTTGTGCGTTACCGATAGGTATTTAAGTTAAAACCATCGGTGTTACAGACACTGTTTAAAAAAAAAGCATTTACACCACGTATCTGTGCGTTACCGATAGGTATTTAAGTTAAAACCATCGATGTTACAGACACTGTTAAAAAAAAAAGCATTTACGCCACGTATTTGTGTGTTACAATAGGTATTTAAGTTAAAACCATCGGTGTTACAGGCACTGTTCGGGAAAAAATTATTTTTCCTTTTAAGATTAGAGGGTGAGGTTTATATTCAGGTGCGCTCTATAGTCCGGAATTTAAGGTAAATACTAGGGATGCACAAATATTTTGTTCTAATCAGCCTACTGACAAAAAGTACAACATCAACCAATGGCATTAACTAATTTCATCTTTGTTGTGTCGCATTCACTTTGTTCTAAGATTTGTTTAGTTGGTCATTTTTAATATTCATTTAATTAAAATCTTCTTATGTGACAGGTTATAACACAGATTTTTCTAGATGTTTATGTCTATATGAAAGAATTTTTGCTCATTCGATATAGTGCAAAGATAGAATCAAGCATGTTAAGACTTTATCATATGCATGTTATTTTCTCCTTGTCTATAAAGCTAGAAAAAACTGCAATTAATTGTGTAATGAAGAATATCAGTGTCTTAAATTAACACTTCCCAATCAGTTGTACCAGTCATTGAGTAAGGGATGTTTTACTGTTTATTTACATTAATTTAGTTAATGAGTTACACACACACAAGTGTGTTCAGTCAGAGGCTTCTTCAGCACTGCCGCAACTAAGACCGGTGCAGGAGATCATTCCAGCTAGCAGCAATAACCGTGCAGAATGACAGCTTATAATGATCGATTGAAAATAAATAAAAACTGCAATATTATATTTTCTCATTGAGAATCTTTTTTTCATTTAATTTCATTATATATACATATATATATATAGCTCATTATATAGCTCAGTCAGATTCAGTGTTTTAGTTCGTTCCTGTATTTTTTATTTTTATTTTTTAGCTTCTTTTTTCCAAAGCATGAACTAAATGCAGCTGTTGTAATGTTGCGTATTTCTTCTGAATGATGATACAGAGCGCTAAAGTAAATGTCTGTAGTTCATAAACATATTTCATTAGTTTTACTGTGAGAATTAACTACAGCTTCAGTCTCCTCTGATTTACGGCGTTCTCAGAGCAAAGTAAGTTGCGTCCACGTCTTCTCTCCAGCACTAAAATCCAAACTCTTGTTTATTCTTGCTGATAGACTATCTCCTATTCCTCACTTACATGCACAGTATTGTGAATGGATCCATTTTCTGGATCTGCTATTGTGGTTTTCTAACTATAAACAGTGTATTTTTCTCCCCTAAACTTTATTTGTAATATCGACAGTTTTTCTTAAATTGTTTTTACTTAATTTTGAAAGCGTGTTGTGGCTTGCACATACAGTAGTACAGTAAAGCAAAATAGCGTTGTGCTGGGGCGGAAAACGATGTTGTGAACTTTGAAAACTCAGATCTGGAAATATGCATAACAAAGACCGATGTAAGACTGAGCAATTCAGAAGGTTTAAGGTTCACAAACTTTTTTAGTGTTGCTTCAACACAGATGCTTCTTGTGCGAAAGCCTTACGTTGTATACTGAAGCACAACTTCTTTTTCTGGTAGGAGATGTAGCTGCTGATAGCACCCACCAGTGCCATCGCTACTGCACTAGCAATCCCTGCAATCGTGCCCACCTCTTCTGTGGTCCCTGGAAACACAAACCCAGACATAGGTACTTCTAAACATTACACTCAGGCAGCCACACACACATTATGAAAGGTGAATGGTAAACAGTACAGAAATAGTACAGAACCAAAACACCTACCACTTTTGTTATCATGTTGGTTGATCTCACCACTGTCACCACTTAGATGCCCCCCTGCAGAAACAATGTTCATATCGGATCTTTTCTGTAAAGTCTGCATTAAATATTTTCACTCAAATCCTCTATAAGGTTCTAGATGTTACCTTTGCTTTTGTCAGGTTTATAGGTGTTGTCTTTACTCACATCAATCAGATCACTGTCAGAAAATTCACCTACAAGGAAACACAAGTACTTACCAATGTGAAAATTCAGACTCAGATTCATATCTCTCCATACATCACTACATACCTGGAATTACTGGATGAAGGAAATATAGAAAAATATAAATATTAACCAAGTAATATCCTAAAAATAATATGTTTTTAAATTAATAATAATTGTATTTTTAAATATGTGAAGAAGATGCACACAGGAGTGCGCAACAATCCTATTCCTTCCTTACTGGCACAGCAAAACTGTCTTGTTGGTGGAGCTACAGAAACCAGCTATAATTTTTGTTCTTAATGAGCTGTATGTGCTTTGGCTTTCAAACCTTTGCAAGATATCAGAATTGTTGAAAGGAATCTTGTCACTAATCCTTTTTTTCAGATGCTTTAAAGTATTGAATTATCTAGTGTTTCATATAAAAAATAAACAAATAAAATACATCTAGCTTTTGCAACAAATTACTTTTGCTAATTTTTCAAATGGGCATATGAAGAAAGGTTTGAAAGTTTTGAGGAGACAAAGAGATAATGTTAAAAGCCAAATGAAAAAAGCAAAGTCAGACACTTTAATTTTCTAAAATGGAAACACAATGACTTTAAATCCACATAAAAGCTTTTTCAAGTCATTAGACTTAATAAACACTGATCATTCACAGATGTTATTAACGCATTGGGAGAATCTCATACCCACCTTCTTGCCCCTTGTTCTTATTCTTGCCATAAATGTCCTTTTTGGGGTCCAAGGCATCTGCCAGATCAAAGTCTTCAACAGCTGTAAATTAAATGGAAAATTTAAGAAATATTCAAATGAAGGGGCAGTCTTTCAAAGCTCACCCTGCTCACCTACTGGTTGATTATCAGGCCGCACAGATCTTGTTTCAAAAGATTGTTCCTGAAACCAATAGTGGTAAAACAATTCTTCCAGTATCGAAGCTATGATACAGATAGCTTGTTAACTGAAAGTCAGCGATAGTTTGTGTTCTCACTGGGCGTGCTTAAAATATAGCAGCTGTTTATAGAGCTTGAACAGACTTCAGGGCTGTATTCACTTAGGCCGTTGAGATCTTACTGCAGGTTCAACTTGCCACTAGTGCTGCTAGCCTTTCCCACTTCCGGTCTTTGTGGCTGTGTTGTTGTAATGGGAAATTAATTCTTATATGCATTGTATTGAGTGTTACTGTGTATAACCTGCAAGATACCAACAGGTCCTGTTTTTCCCTTTCCTCCTGAGGGCATCGTGTGCTTGTTATATGATAAAGCTGCATTTTAAAGAGGATTGAAGGGAAACTGGTGCTTGAAGCTGGGTCAGTATAACCTTGGCCGTAGCTAGAAAGGAAAAGTTGATAAGAACACTCAACAATATCCAAGGAGCAATAACGCAACAATTTGCATTATAACTGAATTGTTTTTGCCTCAGTGGTCAGAGCAGCTCTGTACTTCGTACTGGGTGGCAACACCCATTCCGACATCCCACCAATCTGACATTGCGCTATTCTGACAAGGCTTTCCGTATAAGGAAATGTGCGTTACTCAACAGGTGAGTCCCTTCTTTCTGTTCATGCATTTTACATGTTTTAACACATGTTTACAGATAAGCGTAATTAAAAACACAAAGTCTCGGCAACTGGAGGAGGAGATGCCTTGAACGGGAAGCAGACCATGTTGGTTTTCAATCACACACTGCGATGCCACTTGTTTCAACTTCCGAAAATTTAATCCAGGAAAAAAAGTCTCACAAACATGGACCGAAACAGCTCCATAACACGCACAAAAATCCAAAATAAATGAAAGTTCACTAAAAAAAGCAACTAAACAGCATGAAGTGGTTTTACGCATGCCTCTGTTTCTGGCACATGTGTCTTCGGGCTCTCCCACGTTGGTTTGTGGATGAAAGCTATATGTTCAGCTCCCCTTACATGTAAAACCAATCTACATGACATTTTGGTCGGCAAAATCCACAGACAAGAAGTCTGTTGTCCATGCTCGCAATAATTAGGCATGGATCTTTCACACCACCACTTTCCACGCAGATTTCCAAATGTAAACATCCACGGGCGGTGAGATTGTGCGCATCTTTCATACCATGCATACCATATACCTTCACCTCTGTATTGGGTGACATGTTCTCGCTGGAATTAGGCAGTGATTTCAGGTATATAATTGGAGCGCTGTCATTGATATCTGTAATTGCAAGTATTACTTTTGCATATGATGCCAGCATGCAAAAGATGCATGGGCTCTGTGGAGAGCTCCGCTCCAGCTGGCTGCCGTGACAGGTCACTGACACTGGCTGCGTTTCCCAGATTCTATCATTCTTAAGGACTTAAGAAGGCTCTTAAGAAGGGTTCGGCTAAGAAGGAGCGCTAAGATAGGGGTGTTTCCCAGACATTTTCTTAACTGCCTTCTTATGATCCCACCAAAGAAGCTTCTTAGTGGGAACTGTTCACCGCCATGGCGCTGAAACTAAATCAATCGATGCCAGGCAAATCGATCACCCACCACTTTATCAGCACATAAATCACACACAACGCCCTATGGTCCCCACACACAGGTGCAATTAGGCTATGCGCCCATGTGTGTGTGATCATAGCTAACAGGTGTATCCAAATAGTAATCAAGCCCATTAACGCATATATATACCCCCCTGTGGCTCGGAACACACACGTGAGAATGGAAAAAGCAGGCAGCAAACGGAACAAGAGGTCACCCTTGTTTACCGCAGAGGAGATGCCCATATTAGTGGACGAGGTCTGGCAGCACCGTGATGCGTTATTTGGGGGAACAAAAGGCAAAAAAGACCTGAATTTGGCAGGCCATAGCCCAAAAGATGTCCCCCTCTAGTCCCTGTGGCCTGCGAGACTGCCACACTCCGTGAAACCGATGCCTTGCTGAGGCCAGTGCCGTCCCCCACCACCTCCAGGAAGCTCCCCACTGCCTAAAAACACAGCGAGGCCAGGAGCTGCACCTCCGGGCTGAGGTCAAAATTGCAGCGGGTTGGCCTCTGAATGTATGGTGACACTGGTGTGATGAGGCATTGGATCTCCACACGGGGAAGCCGGTACTTGGACTGGACAGCCCGGTCCGACAGCACGTCAAGTGGGGAGAAGTGCTGATGCACATAGGCATTTGTGTAAACCATCTGGCTTCGCGCACAGCGACGCTGTTGGTTAGCAGAGACAATATGCTGTATTGCGTATGTATGGTGTCTCACACGCACGGACTTCAGCAACGCCTTTATATAGACTAGCAGGTGGAGCCTCTCTTGATGAGGTTCCAGCCGAGTTCAATCACACCTGTCAGTTTCCCTGATATCTGTTAAGTACCACAGGGTTGTTGATGTTTTTTATAGCTACTGTAAACTCATATGCAGATGCCAAATGTGTGAAATGTAATGAGTGATAGTAATGATGATTCATTTTATTTATGTAGCTACAGGAACACATGGGCAATTCTTTTTTTATATTGTTATTTTTCTTCTTATGCTATTTTTCTTGTGTCAGTGTTCTGCAGCTATGAATGCACATTCATCATTATGCATGGTTTTAGTATTCCTTTGAGTGTCAGATACAACTTTACCTGACACGGCTGCAGTGAGCGTTTGATCGCTAAGGCTGTTAAGAGTGGGTCAGGGCGATCTTACGTTTCCTTCTTAGTGAAAGAGCTTCTTAAGCTAAGAACGACTGTGGGAAACACGTCCTTCTTTCACAGCACTCTTAAGACCGCTCCTCAGAAAATAACTGACTCTGTGCTTTACTAAATTTCCAAAAGCGTAAGCGTAATGAGGCAGAAATGCATACATAAATGTAAAAAGATAGACAGGTTAATGTAAGGAGAAAATATGGAAATAAATGGGGAGAGAAAATGCACTGGGGAAATAATAGAGGTAAATACATCTATAAATAAAATCAAAATCAAAAATAAATGTAAAAAATGCATAATGAAGTCAAAATTAAATAAACTTGTCATGTTTTGCATTTTTTGTCACGTTCTGTGTTTCTGTCTTGTCTTTAGTTCTGCCATGTCCTCACCTTTTTCCTCAGTTCCTCCTGGTCTGGTCATCAGCTCCACTCCCTTCACCTGTGTTCATTGTCATCAGCTGCACTCACTCACCAATCACCCTCCATAGTACCTAGTCTCCCAGTTCTCGTTCACTCATTGTCAGAGCCTCACCGTCACTTATATTGTCGAAATCAGGTTTGTCCTTGTCACCGGCACCTATGCTGTGTGGTCAGGTTTTTGTCATAATCCAAGTCAAGTTGTTTTTCATAGTCATAGTTAAGTTTTTTTGTCTGTTCTCAAGGCTTTTGTTTTGGCAGTTTAGGTTTTTGTATTCTGGCTTTGCCGCGCTTTTTGTTGTAGTTTCTTTGGAAGAAATCAAGTTTTCTTTTGTAAATCTGCATTCAGGTCCTCTCTCCTCACCTCCACCCCACACGTCGTGACAAAACTCTAATAATTCTAAGTCATGAATAAATCAGGGGCTGCACGGTGGTTAGCACCATCGCAGAAAGGGGGTTTCAGGTTAAATTCCCGAGTGGACCTTTCTGTGCGGAGTTTGCATGTTCTCTTCATGTTTAAAAATAAACAAACATTGCAGAATGAAAAATTACTGCTCAGGGAGGTTAGTATAATATATGATCTGGAGAGCTCTGTCTCATCCTACCAGTGATTTGCTAGATTCCCAGCAGGTGTGTTCAGTTTTCTTAGTTGTTAACCCTGCTGTTTGTGTTGAGTGTTGTTTTTCTCCACCACCAGAGAGATGTTTAATCGAGATAGAACAGGGTCAGATAACTCATGTACTTGGAGTGATACAAGAGGGACGGTGCTCATCAGTGACAGAATAAGGAAAGTATAAATGTCACACCCAAGCTGTGTTAAGTTTTGTACATATAATGTAAAAGGGATTCACCACCCAATCAAGCGGAAAAAGCTCTTATGTTTCTTAAAAAAGGACAAGGTGCAGATAACTTCTTTACAGGAAACTCATTTAATAGATAAAGAGCACATTAAGCTAAAACGAGATTGGGTTGGCCAAGTTTATTACTCGTCATTCTCCTCCAATAGCAGAGGAGTTGCAATTCTGATTCACAAGGCTATCCCATTTGTACTTGGCTCATGTCAGCAAGATCCTGAGGGCAGATACATACTTGCCCATGGTACAATTTATGGTATGCATATTACAATGATGAACATATACGCCCCCAATCCACCTCCTCCTTCATTTTGGACCAAGGTAGCAACAGAACTGGAGGAGTTTAGGTGTTCTGTCACACTGTTGGGTGGTGACTGTTATTGCTGTCAGGATGATAACAAGGATTTCTCCCGTGCAGATAGACACAGAAATAGGAGCTCAGATACCTCCTTAGCTAAAATGCAAAACGACATAAATCTGATTGATACATGGAGGGTTCTGAATTCAACAGCTAGGGACTATACATTTTACTCCAACCCGCACAGGTCCTACTCTCGAACTAACCACTTCTTCATACCACCACATATTATAGGACAGGCAATCCCATGCAATATAGGCTCTATTCATATTAGCGACCATGCCCCAGTTTATTTAGAAATGGCTCTGAGGTATGATATGGAGATGGCGATTCCCCTCCTACCTTCTCAATGGCAAATATTTCGAGAAAAACATGAAGGAGGAGATGGGATTATTTTTTGATAAGAACGATAACGGGGATACAAACCCAGAATTTCTATGGTAAGCTGCAAAGGCCTATGTCAGAGGAGCTACCGTTTCATATATGGCACGACGTAAAAAAGTGTTGTTGCTTAAGCAAAGAGAGATGGAAGCGGAATTAAAGACAGCAGAATCTGCTCATAAGTCTAGTCCATCTAGAACGAATCTTATTAAAGTACAGACTGTTAGAGCAGCGCAAAATTCAGTCTGGAATGAAAAAGCTTCTAGGTCATTGTTTTATCAAAGGCAACGACTGTATGAATATGGTAACAAACCTAGTAAATATTTGGCACGCCTACTCAGTCAGAGACAAAATAATAATACAATAGCAGGAATTAGAGACACAAAGGGGAAAAAAACATGTTGATAAAAAGGACATCAATTCTGTTTTCGTGTCATTTTATAAAACACTGTATACATCTGACAACAACAGCACTAAGGAGGAACTTGATAAGTTTTTTTCTAAAATCCAACTAACAGAGAAAAAGCAGAGATGCTTGGGAAAACCCATCCAGGAGACTGAAATATTACAAGCAATATCCTTGATGCGCAGCGGAAAGTCCCCTGGCCCTGATGGCCTGCCAGTGGAATGGTTTAAGGCCTATAAAGACAAATTTACACCATACCTTGCTAAGACCTTTAATTATAGCTTTAACACAGCTCATCATCTGCCCGAAACTGTGTCTTTGTTATGAACGGTGGAGAGGTTGGACCCAGATGCAGTTTTTTCAGTTCAAAGAAGGGTTTATTTAAAAAAACACAAAAACAAAGCGTGGCTGAGCCGGATAATCAAAAATACTTTGAACTAAGAAAAAACAAAGAAAGACTATAAGAACGAGCAATGGCTATGGCATGAAATAAATACTGTGACTATGAGGCAGGAAACCAGACTTATCTTCCGTGGGCTGTAGCATGAAGGGTTAGAGAGGATTCCGCAATGAGTCAAAGGAAACCAGGAGACGAAATGCTGTGGAGGGAGTGATTAGTGATGACAATGAAACAGGTGACACGAGTGAGGGGAGAAACATGGCAAGAACATAAGCTGAAAACATGAAGATCAAAACATAAACTGTGATATAAAAAACATAAACTGTGACAGTCTTTAGCCAATATTTGTCTTATCTTGACAAAGATCCTGAAGATCCAGCATCATATAGGCCAGCGACAAAAAAATGCATGGCTTGATAATATCATTGGACACTTTAAAGGCTTTTGATAAAATTGAATGGCCCTATCTTTTTTATGCTATGGAAAAATTTAAACTGGGGACAGAATACATTGATTGGATAAAGCTGATGTTTAGGTCACACAAAGCAACTGTAACCACTAACTCCTATTGCTCGAGCTCTTTCTCGCTGGGACGTGGGACACCACAGGGTTGCCCTCTGAGTCCTTTTAGTGTTTGCTCTCGCCATCAAACCCCTAGCTGAGTTAATAAGATCAACACCAGCAATTAAAGGTTTTCTGGTCAATGGTAAAATACACAAAATCTCTCTGTATGCAGACAACGTACTTCTGTAGCTGGTCGACATTGACACTACAATTCCGAAGCTACTTGACCGTCTGCAGCAGTTTGGACACGTTTCAGGTTTTAAAGTGAATTTAACTAAAACTGAAGCCATGCCTGTGGGAGCCCTAGCAGGCTCGGCCTCACCTGGTGGCTTTCCTTTCCACTGGTCACCTAAGGAGACAACATACCTTGGAATTAAAATCGGCTCCTCCCTTAGAAAATTGATAAAGCTTAATCTTAGCCCAATTACACTGCGCATCAGAGAAGACCTGCACAGATGGGTAACTTTACCTGTTTCGTGGTTGGGCAGGATAAACGTGCTTAAAATTAATATTTTGCCTAGGTTGTTGTACCCACTACAAATGCTGCCAAACTCAATTTCTAATAATTTCTTCAGTAACTTGGATAAATTATTTACACAGTTCATATAGCAGGATAAAAGGGTCAGGATGAAAATAGGCAGGCTGCAAAGACATAAAGATAATGATGGATTAGGGGTCCCAAACATACACTACTATCATTGGGCAGCTCAAATGAGGTATATATATGAATGATGAATGAGTAAACCCAGACGTAATTAATACATGTATTGACATTGAATCCAGAAACTGCGGTATGCTGACGTTGAAGGCTTGCCCTTTTGTGAATCATAAAAAAGCAAAACAGGAGGCCAAAAATAGATTCATTGTTTTGAATACATTGTACACATGGAACAAAATTAAGGTTAATTTCAAACATAAAAAACACTTTTCACTCCTAGCTCCCATCCTAATTTTTTTTTGCCCTCATGTCAGGATGCGGCACTTAAGGAATGACAGGAAAAAGGACTAGACCAGCTTTCCAAACTATTTACAGAAGGAGCCAAATTTACAGTTTGAAGAGTAAATATTTTCGATGGTAGTCCCATTTCTTTCGATTCTTTCAAATTGGTCATTATATTTTCAAGAACATGCAAACCCCCAACTCATCCTTCTTGGAAAATCTACTTACTCAACCTCTGCCAAAAAGATTTATTTCCTGTGTGTATGAAGCTTTTGATATAAACTCTAACTGTTCCACCGACCATATACAAAGGCAATGGCAAATTGATTTGGAAGGCCAGATAGATGAGGACACTTGGACAACAATCATAAAAAACACATAAACCATCCTGAGCTGTAATAATGACAGAGAGAGACAATTTAAAGTATTTCACAGGCTCCACTATACACCTTTGTTGAGAGGCAGGTTGGTCTCAGTTCCTCTAACTGTAATAAATGTGATAGAGAATTTGGTACTTATGCACACGTGTTTTGGGAATGCTCAAAGATATAAATGTTTTGGAATGAGGTGAAGAAAGAGCTGGACACATTGATTGGGCATACCTTGGACCTTTCACCTCTTCAGTGTGTTTTCGCAGCCAAAGTGCCGAACGCAAGGAATCATCATAATGCTAAACTCATCAGAATGCTTTTGTATATGGCAAGAAAAACTATTCTCAAGTTTTGGATTCATAAGGATATTCCTACACTGGATGATTGCTACAAGGAGGTAGTGAGTATAGTCCCTCTGGAAAAACTGACTTATACCCTTCATGACAACGTGGGAGCTTTCACAAGGGTATGGCAACCAGTTTTAGATGTTGTGGACCCCTCTGGTCTGAGCTTTAATATTACTCAATAAGTGATGTAACATGTAAGTCCAGGACATAGCTTAGAATTTGAGTGTCAATCTGGTGGTGTGTTTATTTTTATGTTTGTATATGTTTAAATCTATGCTGTATTATTTTCTCCTGTTGTATAAGAAAAAGTATGGTTCTACAGAAATTATATGTAAAGGATAATATGTGCTGCTTGAACCTCAATAAAAAGAGATTATAAAAAATAAAATAAACATGATAAACTCATCTTTTTGAGCAAACATACAAGTCAATAAATGTGGGATCTTCCAACAAGAGAGTATCAAACCTCCAACTGTATTTTCTTTTACTCCGAGGATAGGAGATGATCTCTGAAGAGCTGGGTTTTCAAGAGTTTCTTGAAGATAGACAGGGACGCCCCTGTTCTGGTAGTGCTCGGTAGGTCATTCCACCATAGTGGAAGAGTCTGGATTGTCTTAAGCGTGGTGTAGGCACTGCTACACGACAATCCTGTGACGTGTGCTCTTTTTTGGCTGATCAAAGACCAAACACACAGCCAACAGAGCCGTTTCAGTGGAGTGTCCACTCTTAAACCCAGATTGGTCTGGATAAAGGAGGTTGTTTTGTGAGAGATAATCGGTGACCAGCTTAAAGACCGCCTTTTCAATGGTTTTAGACAGAAATGCGAGGAGAGAGACCGGCTGATAGTTCTCCACGGGAGTTGGAGGGAGGGAAGGTTTCTTGAGCAGCGGTGTAACCTGAGCTTGCTTGAATGTGGTAGGAAATGTGCCCGATGTCAGTGAAGCATTAATCACGTGTGACTGCTGCAGTTACAATAGGAGCAATGGATTGGAATAGATTAGTGGGAACAGGGTCCAGTGGGCATGTAGTAGGACGGCTACATGTGAGAAGTTTAGATACACAGCTCTCAGTGAGAGGGGTGAATTAAGAAAATGATGCAGTAGGACTTCTGCATGCCGATTTTTGTGGTAGGGGAGACTGGGGTAAGATGAGCCATATCTCATATAGGATCGCTACATCAAGGCAATCATAGTTTTGTTGCTAACTAATATATCTGCAAATATTTTACGATGTTGTGCATCTCTTCAAACAAACAGAATGAGTGTAAACATAACTGTTTTGATAATATAGCATGTCCAAAAAAAGGTGTTTTGTGGCACAACTTACCCCGTGTATAGGATAAGTTGAGCCATATCCCTACTCCATGCAAAGGTGGGTTTACAATAACCAGCATTGCCTCTTCTCAAGAACTTACACTCTTGATCATCGCCTTCAATCTTCTCCAGCAAGCCAATGTAGCGGTAATTTCTTGATTTGCCCTTAAAGTACCACAAAGTCGCCCACTGCAAGCTCAGTATTTTCTTCTTCACTCGTGTCAGACTCGGAACTCTCACAGTGGAATCATGGTGTCACTCTCTGAGCTGCTTTCCATGATGGGTTGTTGTTTTGTTTTTTTGTTTTTTTTTGCACCCTGTATCTTGAGAAGTTCTCTAGCCTTCTTCTTTTCTTTTTCTTTGTGACTTGTTTCCAACAACAACTTCTCAGGTGTGTCTGTCAAGTTTCGTGTCTTCACCGTTTTCTTTTAAGGTTTGTTGCTATTACCTTTGGGAATGGCATTATTTCTTCTGGAAATACATATCCTGGATGTCTGGGAGAGACAGCACTATCAGATAGCGATGTAACACTAGGTGCCGGTAGGTCAGCTGAGGTAGATGGCTGGTCAGATTGCTCGTCAGGGTTGCGTCTGTCTGTGACCATGGATGGTGCATAGGTTTCCTGTGTGAAGATATCCCAGTTGAAAGGAAAGATACCAGTGGACCTGAATCCTGACAGGATGTTTCTTGGTGTCATTGCTGACAGGAAGGTCTCATGCACAATCTCTGGGATGGCATAAATGGAAGCAGTTTGTCCAGGGTGAGTTCGCATCCAACTGTCCATGGCCTTGTTGTAATATGTCTTGAATGCCTAATAGACTGATACATCCAAGGACTGCATTTTATAGGATGTATGAGATGGCAAAGTGAGCATCACGATTCCCCACCGGCTCAACTTAGCCCTGGCCAAATGGCTCCACTTACCCCAGAGCCACCATTTTGACTTTATTTGTCCCCACAGTTAAAATGGTGCACTTTTATGCTCATGTTGTAGCTCATAGATACCACAATTGATGTATAAAACAAATTTAAAATGATCTATTTTGGACTAAACACAATTCTCATGAAACTTTTAACAGACTAAATTGACTTTCAAGAGTCAATGTTTTTTTTTAGAAATGTCTAACCACTTTCTTTTACCTTCACAGACTCCATGAAATGATGCCTTCCTCCTAAATAGTTGGTCACATGAATTTTACAATTTCCTAGCAACAAGGAGTGGCTCAACTTACCCTTTTGCTCAACTTACCCCAGTCTCCCCTACAAGGTTTGGGTGTGCGCAGTTCGGTATACTGTTTGCTTATCGCTGCCACTTTGTCAGTAAAAAAAGAGGCGAAGGTGTCTGCCTTCAGATTGGTAGCAGGTGGCGGAGGATTAAGTAGAGCTTTGAAGGTGTAAAAAACGTTTCCTGGTGTCAGTAGTACTATGAATGTTGTTAATGTAGAAAGACTTTTTTTGCATCAGTAACACTGGATGAGAATGATGACAGTAGTGCCTGGAATTTAGTTAGATCTGCAGGATCTTTTGATTTGTGCCATTTTCTTTTGGCAGCTCTGAGGTTGGCGCGCAACGGTCGGAGAGTATCATTAAGCCAAGGGTGGGACTGGGAAGATCGAGCGGTTTTGGTGATGAGCTCAGTGTAGAGCAAAGGAACTCCGACGCATCATTACCCTCAAGGGAGGAAAATGTGCTGGATGTCGGGAGAGCGGAGGCAACAACGGAGGAGAAGCGGCTGGGCGACAGTTTGCGGAGGTTGCAGCGGAAGGAAACCATAGGGGTAGAAGCAGATGGTCTTCTCGGAAGACTCACTCTGAACTGAATGAAATTGTGGTCAGAAAAGTGAAGAGGTGTGACAGACAGGGCCTCTGTGGCACAGTTTCTTGTGAAAATTATCTAACTCTTTGCCAGCTTTATGAGTTGGAGGACTGCAGACCAGTTATAGCTCAAACGAGTGCATTAGTGTCAGAAAAGCTAAAGAGTCAAGGACTGTCAAGGTGGATGCTCATGTCACCAAGGACCATTATGGGACAGTCATGCTCCGGGTTAGAAGAGAGCAAGGAGTCTAGTTCATCTAGAAAGTCACAGAGTTGCAGTTACCAAGAAGGCATTGTATTCAAAGGTATTGTGTTTAACATTAGGTAGCAGTTGGTCATATTTCCATTTGTTGGAAATAATCAGGCCCGTTCCACCACCTCTCCCAGATGTACGAGAGGTATGGGAGAATGTCTGGTTGATCGAAAGTGCAGCCGGGGTAGCATTGTTTTCAGACTTAATCCAGGTCTCATTGAGAGCCAGGCTGTCAAGGGAAAGGTAGTTGGCATAAGCCGACTTAAAAGTTTCCTTTTAAATAAACATTATACTTAATGGCTCAAATGACTGTTAAACATCCTATAGTTACGCTGCTATAGTCCTAGAAATTGGCCAAGACTACTGGAAGATCTCTCATCATTCACCTTTCCTCACTCTGCTGTCTTTCTTCTCCATGTACATATGACATCATTATTGTCATCAAGTTGTGTTTCTCTTTCTCAGCAGGTATTCTTGGCCTGGTGCTTTTCGTTCCCCTTGTCCTGTTCTCTCAGCCCAAAGCCGTCATGTCATGCATGCTCCGGACAGAAGATTGAATTGACCAGACATTTTTGGTGCAATCCGTTTCCTTAGCTATACAACCTTTTTAAAAAGCTGGCTAAGTATGAACTGAACTACTTTGGGATTCAATGAATTGGAATAGATTTGGGGCCTGCACGGTGGTGTGGTGGTTAGCACCTTTGCCTCACAGCAAGAGGGTTCCAGGTTTGAATCCTGGCTGGGGCCTTTCTGTGTAGAGTTTGCATGTTCACCCCGTGTGTCACGCACACACAGGGTTCTCTCCAGGTACTCCGGCTTCCTCCCATCATCCCAAGACATGCATGTTAGGTTAATTGGTGACTCTAAATTGTCCCTAGGAGTGAGTGTGAGCATCAATGGTTAAATAGTTAAGTTAAGGATAATTCCTTTCCCCCCTAAACTCTACCCATCTTTAAAACAGAAAATACGTTTGAATCCACACAGTAACGTGGGAATGACATTTAACTAAAGTGTTAGAATCATTAACACTATTATGGGGACTGTAACTGAACTGTATCACAGTTCATCTGGTGCATCTGGTGAGGATGGTGAAAGACAGTCTGGACAGGCCTTAACACAGAATCATCCATCCATCCATCCATCATCTGCCGCTTATCCGGGGGTCGGGTCGCGGGGGCAGCAGCTTGAGCAGAGAAACCCAGACGTCTCTGTCCCCGGCCACTTCCTCCAGCTCTTCCGGGGGGACCCCGAGGCGTTCCCAGGCCAGCCGAGAGACATAGTCTCTCCAACGTGTTCTGGGTCTCCCCCGGGGTCTCCTCCCAGTGGGACGTGCCCGGAACACCTCCCCAGGGAGGCGTCCAGGGGGCATCCTAACCAGATGCCCGAGCCACCTCATCTGACTCCTCTCAATGCGGAGGAGCAGCGGTTCTACTCCGAGCCCCTCCCGGATGACTGAGCTTCTCACCCTATCTCTAAGGGAGAGCCCAGACACCCTGCGGAGGAAACCCATTTCGGCCGCTTGTATTCGCGATCTCGTTCTTTCGGTCACTACCCACAACTCGTGACCATAGGTGAGGATGGGAACGTAGATTGACCAGTAAGTAGAGAGCTTCGCCTTCTGGCTCAGCTCCCTCTTCACAACGACGGGTGGGCGCAGAGCCCGCAACACTGCAGACGCCGCACCGATCCGCCCGTCAATCTCCCGCTCCATTCGTCCCTCACTCGTGAACAAGACCCCGAGATACTTGAACTCCTCCACTTGGGGAAGGATCTCATTCCCGACCCGGAGAGAGCATTCCACCCTTTTCCGGCTGAGAACCATGGTCTCGGATTTGGAGGTGCTGATTCTCATCCCAGCCGCTTCACACTCGGCTGCGAATCGCTCCAGTGAGAGCTGAAGGTCACGGCCTGACGACGCTAACAGAACCACATCATCTACAAAAAGCAGAGACCCGATTCTGAGGTCGCCAAATCGGACACCCTCAACGCCCTGGCTCCGCCTAGAAATTCTGTCCATAAAAGTTAGGAACAGAATCGGTGACAAAGGGCAGCCCTGACGGAGTCCAACTCTCACCGGAAACATATCCGACTTACTGCCGGCAATGCGGACCAAACTCTGGCACCGGTCATACAGAGACCGAACAGCCCCTATCAAGGGGTCCGGCACTCCATATTCCCTGAGCACCCCCCACAGGACTCCACGAGGGACACGGTCGAACGCTTTCTCCAAGCCCACAAAACACATGTAGACTGGTTGGGCGAACTCCCATGCACCCTCCAGGATCCTGCCGAGGGTATAGAGCTGGTCCACTGTTCCACGGCCAGGACGAAAGCCACACTGCATCTCCTGAATCCGAGGCTCGATTATCCGACGGATCCTCCTCTCCAATACCCCCGAATAGACCTTACCAGGGAGGCTGAGGAGTGTGATACCCCTATAGTTGGAACACACCCTCCGGTCCCCCTTTTTAAAGAGGGGGACCACCACCCCAATCTGCCAGTCCAGAGGCACTGTCCCCGATGTCCACGCAATGCTGCAGAGGCGTGTCAGCCAAGACAGCCCTACAACATCCAGAGCCTTGAGAAACTCAGGACGGACCTCATCCACCCCCGGGGCCTTGCCACCGAGGAGCTTTTTGACTACCTCGGCAACCTCAGCCCCAGAAATGGGAGGCTCCGTCTCCGAGCTCTCCGACTCTGCCTCTTCCGAGCACGTGTTGGTAGGATTGAGGAGTTCCTCGAAGTACTCCCCCCACCGACTCACAACATCCCTAGTTGAGGTCAGCAAAGCCCCGTCCCCACTGTAAAAAGTGTTGACTGTGAGCCGCTTCCCCCCCCTGAGACGCGGGATGGTGGACCAGAATCTCTTCGAGGCCGTCCGGAAATCGTTCTCCATGGTCTCACCGAACTCCTCCTAGGCCCGAGTTTTTGCCTCAGCAACCGCCGAAGCCGCGGCCCGTCTGTCCTGTCGGTACCTATCAGCTGCTTCCAGGGTCCCACTGGCCAAAAAGGCCAGATAGGACTCCTTCTTCAGCTTGACGGCTTCCCTCACCACTGGTGTCCACCAGCAGGTTCGAGGGTTGCCGCCACGACAGGCACCGACCACCTTACGGCCACAGCTCCGATCAGCTGCCTCGGCAATGGAGTCACGGAACATGGCCCATTCGGACTCAATGTCCCCCACCTCCCCCGGGATATGGTTGAAGCTCTGCCGGAGGTGGGAGTTAAAGCTCCTTCTGACGGGGGATTCTGACAAACGCTCCCAGCAGACCCTCACAATACGTTTGGGCCTGCCAGGTCTGATCGGCATCCTCCCCCACCAGCGGAGCCAACTCACCACCAGGTGGTGATCAGTTGACAGCTCCGCCCCTCTCTTCACCCGAGTGTCCAGGACATACGGCCGCAAGTCCGATGATACAACCACAAAGTCGATCATCGAACTGCGGCCAAGGGTGTCCTGGTTCCAAGTGCACATATGGACACCCTTATGCCTGAACATGGTGTTCGTTATGGACAGTCCATGACTGGCACAGAAGTCCAACAACATAACACCACTCTGGTTCAGATCGGGGGGGGCGTTCCTCCCAATCACACCCCTCCAGGTCTCACTGTCATTGCCCACGTGAGCATTGAAGTCCCCCAGCAGAACGAGGGAGTCTCCGGTAGGAGCACTCTCCAGTGCCTCCCCCAGAGACTCCAAAAAGGGTGGGTAATCTGAACTGCTGTTTGGCGCATAGGCACAAACAACAGTTAGGACTCGTCCCCCCACCCGAAGGCGGAGGGAGGCTACCCTCTCGTTCACTGGGGTAAACCCCAATGTACTGGCACACAGCCGGGGGGCAATAAGTATGCCCACACCTGCTCTGCGCCTCTCACCACGGGCAACTCCAGAGTGGAAGAGAGTCCAACCCCTCTCAAGAGGACTGGTTCCAGAGCCCAAGCCGTGCGTCGAGGTGAGTCCGACTATATCTAGCCGGAACCGCTCAGCCTCACGCACCAGCTCCGGCTCCTTCCCCAACAGAGAGGTGACATTCCACGTCCCAAGAGCTAGCTTCAGTAGCCGAGGATCAGACCGCCAAGGCCTCCGCCTTTGGCTGCTACCCAGCTCACATAGCACCCGACCCCCTTGGCCCCTCCCACGGGTGGTGAGCCCGTCGGAAGGGGGACCCACGTCATCGTTTCGGGCTATGCCCGACCGAGCCCCATGGGCACAGGCCCGGCCACCAGGCGCCTGCTGCCGGGCCCCACCCCCAGGCCTGGCTCCGGGGGGAGGCCCCGGTGTCCCATATCCGGGCAAGGGATCACGAGGTCCAAATTTTTTGTTCATCATAGGGAGTCTTTTGAGCTGTTTTTTGTCTGGTCCCTCATCTAGGATCTGTTTGCCTTGGGTGACCCTACCAGGGGCTTGAAGCCCCGGGCAACATAGCTCCCAGACTCATTGGGGCACGCAAACTCCCCCACCACAATAAGGTGACAGCTCAGGGGGGAGCCACAGAATCATGCTCCTTTAAAATAGTGAGCGAGGTTAGGTTTTTTTGTGGACACCTCCCTTCTCCTCTGGAAAAAAATATTTAAGCAGCAAGCAGGCAGTTCAAATCTATATTTATTTTTTTTTGTTCTATTCAATTATCTATTTTTTCACTTTTCAATTGATGCAGCAGCGAACCAGACCATTGTAGGAAGACCATAAATATCAATGAGAGTTTGTGGAAGGTTCTGCTTCACACTACTATACTGAGGAACACTTGCTTCATTCGAACTATGTTGTAACTAATCTCTAATCAACTTCTGGATCCCTGCACCCCACCCCTTCCTTATTCCCTGCTTCAAGGTGTATGAATGACCCCCTCACTTGAAGGAGAAAAAAGAATATCTGAGCCATTTCCCTCAGAGGTAAAAATGATAGGATAAAATCGTTTTTCGATATGTATTTTTCCACATCCTCCTAAGACTCTTTTAAAAATAACATCACCTAAATATAGTATTTCTGTCTTCAACCAGTTTGGGGTTGCAAATGCCATCTACTTTGTTGTTGTCTGTCAGGACAGTAGCATCAGTGCCAGAAATGCCTGCTGGATCAAAAAAAAAAAGTTCACAATGATGGAACCAGCATCGATCATGTTGAAGCTGGAGTCACTGAACAAAACACTCTCCATCATGGACAATCCAATAAATTCCCTTCATGATTGCACAGAGTGTGAAATAGTTTGGATGAGTGGTTGGTAATAATATGAAGAAACTAACTAAGCAAAAGTGGAGGCCAGGACAAAGTCCTGTACTCTAATATCACTGCAAAATATGATTTTCTTTTGAGAATTATACTCATCAGTAAATGAAAAAACAAAAGCAAAAATGCAGACTACAAATCCAGAGGGAGTTGCAATCTCTTACCTGGCTTAGGTTTGGACTTGGCTGGATCATTAGCCCCAATCTTGGATGTAGCTTTGGTGGTAGTGGTAGAGCCATCAACAAAGAGCAAATCCTCCAAACTAAATTCTGCGGAACACATGCGGTTGCTTATAAGTATGTCTTTCACTCACAGTCAAGTGTTTATTTTTATTATGTATGTATTATGTAATTAAAACAGAACATTTGTTAACCAGTTGTTTTAGCTGCTTCATGGTTCTTACCTCCTCCTGTTCCACGTGTTTGTGCTCCTGGCTTTGGTGTAGTCACTGCTATGAAAGAAGAAGACAAATAAATTACAAACCCTATTTTCAGGGATGTTGGTACGTTTTCTAAATTTCAACAAAAACTTAAACCTGTAATTTCTTTCTTAATTTGTATCTTTAACAGACACATGTACAACTCCATAGTTTGTTTGTTTTTGTTTTTTTTTGGGGGGGGGGCTATAAATGATGCCAGTAACACTCAAATTAGATAATCAACAAACACAAGAACAAGAACTCCAGAATACCTAAAAAAAAAACCTCAAACAAAAACTTTAACTGAACTAAAACTTCAAACTATTAAATGTGGTTTGCTGAATATTAGATATCTCCTTTCCAAGTCTCTGTTAGTGAATGATTTGATCTGTGATCATCATATTGATATATTTTGTCTTACAGAAACCTGGCTGCAGCAGGAGGATCATGTTAGCATTAATGAATCAACTCCCTCTTACTATTTAAATGTTCACGTTCCTCCAACCACAGGCAGAGGAGGAGGAGTGGCAGCTATCTTCAGATCAGGGTTACTAATCAGTCCTAGACCCAAGATTAGTTTTAGCTCTTTTGAATCTCTGATTCTCAGTTTTTCCCACCCAAGGTGGAAATCACAAAAACCTCTTGTGTTTGTTGTTGTGTATCGTCCACCTGGCCCTCTGAGTTTCTGTCTGAATTCTCAGAGTTTTTATCCCAGTTAGTGCTGAGTACAGATAAAGTCATTGTAGTGGGTGACTTTAATATTCATGTAGATGTTGAAAATGACAGCCTAAATATTAACTTTAATTCTATATTAGATTCTACTGGATTTTCTCAAAGTGTTCACAGACCTACTCACTGCCTTAATCATACCCTTGACCTTGTGCTGACTTATGGCATTGAGAGTGAACAGTTAACAGTGTTCCCTCATAACTCTGTCTTGTCTGACCATTTTTTAATAACTTTTGAATTTACATTACTTGACTATACGGCTTCTGAGAAGAATTTTACATATAGAAGGTGTCTATTAGAGAATGCTGTAACCAGATTTAAAGAGTTGATTTCATCATCCTTTTCTTCACTGCCATGTGCAGCTATGACAGAGGACAGCTACCTAAATTTTACTCCAGTAGAACTTGACTCTCTTGTTGACATCCTTTTCTTCACTGTCTATTAGTGAAGCACTTATAGTATTATAGTACACTTTGCTTTGGCCTAATAAAACACCCTATCGATAGAGCAGGCCTTAACACCTTTAGTGCTTGGGCCTCTATATTGATGATTGAACTTGTAGTATTTGAAATGACAACTGTCAATATATTAATAACAAAGCCAAGTATGTTAATGACAACAATACTAAAAGCTAAAACAGTAGGACTTCTGGTGGCGGTGAAACGAATGGTAGCCTAAAAAACCTGCTCTCAAGCGGTCGGACATTTATCCCCTTTGAAGAACATTAAGATAAAGAAATGTAATGAAATTTAGTATGAAGGGGAATAAACAAAAAAAGACTAAATGTAAGCAAGGCTCAAGATGTGACAAAGAAGAGACTGTTGAAGAAACACAGCACCGAGGAAAGCTATTAAAACAATGGCAACGCTGATGAGAAAGTAGTTAACCCCATCATGCAGGCCATCTTCACACGAGATTCGTGCACTCAGGTCGGATCTTAAAAGTGAAATGAGTGAATTCCGACTTTTCTTTCGTAGCGGCATGAAGAAGGAGTTAAACGGGTTGAGAGGAGAAATCAACAGGAAACTCCAGGAAGCTGCAGGTGAGCTACAGGCTATCATAGCAAGAGTGGCAGCATGGTGGCAAAGGAGGCTCTCACCCAGGCGCTACAGATCCAAAAGGCTTTGCAGGCTAAGCTAATTGAGCTAGAGGCACAGTCACGCCGGAATAAGCTCCGTATATACGGAGTACCGGAGGGGTCCAATTTATCAGAGTTCATAACAAAGCTAATAAAATCAGAAGTCGGCCCGCCGGTCGTAGATATGGCTATTTGAATATAGCACTGCCACCGGGCACTTACTCCAAAGCCTCCCAAAGACGCACCGCCTAGATGACGGGTGATTTGCTTCCTTGAATTCAGAGTGAAAGAACAGGTATTGCATACCGCATGGAGAAATAAAGATGTTCGCTACAAGGGAAAAATTATTTGTTTTGATCAAGATTACCGTCCTGAGATATAGATAAAAAGAAGGGCATATGTGGCGATACTGAGAGAGCTCAAAGCCAAAGGAATCCGTTTCCAAACGCCATATCCAGCTAAACTGAAGGTGTTTCTTGACATCGGCACCCAGGTCTATGAGAGCGCGGCAGAGGCGGCTAAAGTTAAAGACCTAAAGAAGAGAGGATTCCCTATGGAAAACGTTAAGGAGCCAGACTCTACCGCATTGAAGCAGTGGAGATTGGCAACGTGGGAAAAGGCAAATATAGATCACCGCTGACAGGTAGTGGACCACAGACGGATAACTGGGCGCTCACACCAAAAGCGTCTTGAGCGACCGCGACAGCCAGCTGCCATACATTTTCAATGTAGGCTGGCGTTAATGAGTGGCACGTCGTGAAATTATCCAGTTGGAAATAGAGCTGGAACCAAACATCATCGAAGCTGAGTTCCTGAATCAGCCAGTGAAATTCTCCGTGGAGAGGCTGCTTTCTCTGGATGTTATGAACGCAGATAGACTGATAGCAACGGGCCTTGCGTTTCCATCGCAAATATGGACATGCAACACAAAGAAGGCTGCCCAGAGTGCGATCCATGGTGAAAGAGGGAACTGATGTATAGAAAAATTATTATATGCCTGCTGATTGAAAGTCCCACCCCTTCGGTAGCTTTGGTTGCTCGCTTTTGGTGTGCAGCGACTGCAGGTGGTCCGTTGTGAGAGAGACTATGGAGCTGTCAACGTGCTCCACCGGCAGCATCTGTTGCTGGCGAGTGAAACGCCTAACGATAAACATTTCCACACTATCGTGGGGTGAGTGGCTGGAGCCATACACATCTATGGAAGTAAATCCAGTTGATTGAAATATCATCGTGTGATCTGGGCCTAGCCCCCCAGCGTGGACCCTCTCCTTTAACAAGGGCTTCAAAAGAAAAGTGTTATTAACCCCTAAGTGGATGAGTTATTACTGCAGACTCTAGTCAGACTACTAGGAGAGTCAGTACTATAAGCACTCAGATTTGTTGGTGAGAGTTGAATCTTATACTTAAGAGTTAAATACTATAGTTTTCCTGTTTCTATCTAAATTGGAATTATATAGGCCTTACATAGTTTCACACATACATCCACACGGAGTGTAGCATGATGCTAAACAGCGGTCAAAAATTGTTTTTTCCTAGTCCGGTTGGAAACACCTGACGAGCCCCCAAAGGTTCCTACCCTATATAGGCTGACCCGCCAATCATCAGACCACGACACACAACATAAATCTGCTCTTACAGGGAGATTTGTTTTAGTAAAGGGCAAATTAGACATTGCAGAATTAACTTTACTTTACTGTTTGCCTCCCCCAGGGAGTAAAAAAATGTGTTTTCAAGAAATTGTATGAACTGAAAGACTTGGAAACAGGGAATTCTAATTTTTGGTGGTGATCTTAATGTTCAACTTCAACCTAAATTAGATACATCTAATCAGCACCAGAAGAAAAGTTCAATTGCCATCTTAGTGCAGAGGATGCTTACAGAGCTGGGTTTGATTGACGTGTGGGGAGAATCTCATCCAGGAGAAAAACAATTAACCCATTATGCCACTCTGTATATTCATAAATTGATTATTTATTTACGTATAAATAAGACTGGCACAGAGTAAGATTGATATTAGGGATGTATGTAATCATTCAGGGGTGTACTTAACCCTGCTACTAAGTAATCAACAGAAAAATATACTTTGGAGCCTTAATACAAGCATCTTCAATGACAAAACAGTACAGAAACAGATTCAACAGGAATTTGAAACATATTTACAAAATAATGATAATGGAGAGGAGTCTCCAAATACTTTATGGGATGCAGTGAAGGCAGTTGTTCGAGGTATAATTATTGCCTTCACAGCTTTTCAGAAAAAGGAAAAACAGAGAAAATAAAGTTGGATTATTCTATGCAAATGTAAAATATGTATACAGGTCCTATGTCCTTCCTTGATTAACTTGTGTTTCCCTGTTCCAACAGGTATCCTTTGAATGGCGTTATGGTGTTTTTCCCCCCTCTTTTCCCTATTTTCTGTCTTCTCAAACCCCAGCTGGTCGAGGCGGATGGCCACCCTTCCTGAGTCTGGTTCTGCCAGAGGTTTCTTCCTGTTAAAAGGGAGTCGTTCCTTTCCACAGTCGCCACAGGCACGCTCAGTTTTGGCGCAATCTGTTGGTTTCCTTATATAGGATTTTTTTTTTAATTGGCTCTATATGAATGAATTGGATGATTTTGAAATCAATTCATTGGGTTTCATTGGATTATGATTACAATAAATTGAATTCCAATTGGCTTGAATTGGACTATATTATTTAAGTGCCTTGAGATGACAATTGTTGTAATTTGGCACTATATAAATAAAACTGAATTGAATTGAATTGATTCGGAAAATCCGACCACAATCTGGTTCTCTTCACCTCCAAATACACACACAGACATCCTCAGACAGTCCATAGACTGTAAATAGTAAACGGACTGTACAAAACACTTTTCTCGTCTAGTTGACCACTCAAAGCCCTTTTACACTACAAGCCACATTCACCCATTCACACACACATACTCATGCAGCATTTCTTACTCTATACAATCTTACAGGCTACTACTTTTTTTTCCTTTCACACCCATTCACACACCGATGATCGCATCAGTAGGCAAGGTGGGGTTGAGTGTCTTACACAAGAACCACCTTCCAATTAGCAGATGACTGCTTTAATCCTCCTGAGCTACAGCCACCTCATGTAATGGACACTGTCGTCATGGAGACCTGTGTGTCTGAGGGGGCGCCTTCCCCTGTGAACCAGCGCAGTAAGTGCAAGAATGTAGTGCTGAGTGTTTGGGGGGGGGGGGGGGGCAGTAAAGCTGGACAGCTGGAGGACCGACTGACTGCTGCAGACAGCAGTGACACTGAAGGCTGTGTGTCTGACTGTAGTGAAGTGTCTCGCACCCAAATAACTGCCAGTCAGGGAAAAAAACAGTAGCTACCCTGAAAAAATGTTTAAGTTGTTCCTGCAGCAAACCAAAGGTGTGGAGGGCCTTGATCTAGAGCAGCATTTTCCAGATCAGCTCACCTTCTATAACTCAGCAAGACAAATCATTAAAAACAGAGCAACATCAGAGCTCACTGATCAGGAGATTCTTTTACAGATTTTAGAGTTTTTAGATCGTAACCATGCAGAACCTCATCCAGCCTCTCAACACACTCTGAAGCAGCTGGTCAACTCTCATGGCCTTGTGGATATGTGGAGAAGGATGCACGCAGACTGCAGACAGTACACATGGTTCCACCTGAGAGAGGACAGGATCTCCTTAGCTAGACTTGACCGGTTTTATTATTTTAAACACCATTTTAATGTTTTTAAGGGTTGTAAAATTATACCAGCTGGTTTTACTGATCATTCTTGTTGTTCATCATGTTGTTATCGTGTTGTTATTAAGAATATTTTACTTAAGAGTGCGTACTGGCATTTTAATTCTGTTTTACCCTTTGATAAAGGTTTTAGCAAGGCTTTAAGTTATTTTTGGAATTCTTTTAGACAAAGGAAAGCTGATTTTACATGTCTTAGGCAGTGGTGGGACCATGGCAAAGCCGAGATAAAGCTCTTGTGTCAGCGGTATACTCTCAATGTCACAAGAGACACTTGTAGATCTATTAAAAGACCTGGAGACTGAAATCATGCAATTAGAGACACTCTGCCTTTTGTGTCTAATTGCCTTCTTATATTGATATCAGTATATTTTCGGTATCATGGGTATCTATTATATTGCGCAGATGCACATGATGCAAAATGCTGTCAGAGCCGTCAGAGTCGAGCCACCCCCCCCCCCCCCCCCCCCCCCCCCCCCCCCCCCCATTACTCGATTTTTAGTCGAAATTTCTGGGTTTCAGTCGACCAAGAATTTCTTTGGTTGCTTATAGCTCTAGTAATCAGTCTTGAAGGGGTTATTTGTGACTGACTTATGGTTTAGAGAAATTATGAGATACAGTCACACAAAATGAGCAGTATGTGGAGGTTAAAATGTAGAAAGGGGTGTGGTGAAATGTTTACAGAAGTGTACTTTTATAAGTGGCCACAAGTATTTGAATGCCAGACCTTTGTTAAACATGACAAACTTCACCCTGTGAAGTAGTGTATTTTAAAAAGAACCCATTAATATTTCATTAGCTAATATTTCATAGTTAGATGTGGCCAAAACAACATCTAACTGACACCACTATTGTTTACAAAAACTCAGAAGACTTCTGACTCTTCAAAGTCATTTATTTTTTCAAAAGAAACACTTTTACATGTACATGATGTACATATATTCTTGATTATACACATCACTTTGGTGTTTCTTGCCTTGCTGCCATCCTGTCCATTACACCCAAGAGACCCTCCATGAAAGTTCTCAGCTGGCAGCTGGCTTCTGCCTGCTCAACCCGCAGAGCCATGCGCTCTTCTGCCTCCCTTTGTGCCTGTTCCTGAAAGAACTGAAGCATGCTATTGAAGGATCGCTTTGCCTCTGCTGTTCAGCATCTGACACAAGCATGTCCTGCACAGTAGCCAGAAGAGTGTCAGCCCTTTTACTCTTTCCTGGAAAAAACAGGGAGGGTGGAGAAAGATACTTAGCACACAACAATTGTAATACAATACTTTGAATTCTAATACTGTGACACTCAACAAAATGCATATGAAATACAATAGGATGCTTATCTTTAGAACAGTGGACCAGCTCTATACCCTCAGCAGGCTCCTGGAGGGTGCATGGGAGTTCGCCCAATCAGTCTACATGTGTTTTGTGGACTTGGAGAAAGCGTTCGACCGTGTCCCTCGTGGAGTCCTGTGGGGGGTGTTCCGGGAATATGGAGTGCCGGACCCCTTGATAGGGGCCGTTCGGTCTCTGTATGACCGGTGTCAGAGTTTGGTCCGCATTGCCGGCAGTAAGTCGGATACGTTTCCGGTGAGGGTTGGACTCCGTCAGGGCTGCCCTTTGTCACAGATTCTGTTCCTAAGTTTTATGGACAGAATTTCTAGGCGGAGCCAGGGCGTTGAGGGTGTCCGATTTGGCGACCTCAGAATCGTGTCTCTGCTTTTTGCGGATGATGTAGTTCTGTTAGCGTCGTCAGGCCGTGACCTTCAGCTCTCACTGGAGCGATTCGCAGCCGAGTATGAAGCAGCTGGGATGAGAATCAGCGCCTCCAAATCCGAGACTATGGTTCTCAGCCGGAAGAGGGTGGAATGCTCTCTCCAGGTCGGGAATGAGATCCTTCCCCAAGTGGAGGAGTTCAAGTATCTCGGGGTCTTGTTCACGAGTGAGGGACGAATGAAGCGTGAAGGGCGGATTGGTGCAGCGTCTGCAGTGTTGTTGTGAAGAAGGAACTGAGCCAGAAGGTGAAGCTCTCTATTTACTGGTCAATCTACGTTCCCATCCTCACCTATGGTCACGAGTTGTGGGTAGTGACCGAAAGAACGAGATCGCGAATACATGCGGCCGAAATGGTAATGGTAAATGGTAAATGGACTTGTACTTGTATAGCGCTTTTCTAGTCTAGCTGACCACTCAAAGCGCTTCACTACATGAAGGAAATGGGTTTCCTCCGCAGGGTGTCTGGGCTCTCCCTTAGAGATAGGGTGAGAAGCTCAGTCATCCTGGAGGGGTCGGAGTAGAACCACTGCTCCTCCGCATTGAGAGGAGTCAGATGAGGTGGCTCAGGCATCTGGTTAGGATGCCCCCTGGACGTCTCCCTGGTGAGGTGTTCTGGGCACGTCCCACTGGGAGGAGACCCCGGGGAAGACCCAGGACACGTTGGAGAGACTATGTCTCTCGGCTGACCTTGGAACGCCTCGGGGTCCCCCCGGAAGAGCTGGAGGAAGTGGCCGGGGACAGGGACATCTGGGTTTCTCTGTTAAAGCTGCTGCCCCCGCGACCAGACCCTCGGATAAGCGGCAGATGCATGGATGGATGCTTTCTTTACCAGGTCTAGGGTGGCAGAGGGTGCTGGCAGCTGGCTGGTGCTGGCTGATGGTGGTTGATGCCAATGCAGATGCTGGCTCTGGTGTAGTTGCTGGAGGGTAAAAGCATTTTAGAATAAAAAATAAATTATAAAAATGAAGGATGGCTAACCATTCATTATAGTTTTGTGTGGCTCTATCAGTTCTTTTTTTTCCATTAAAACAAGACATCAGTAAGAGCCTACATGATATGTTTGTGCTTGTTAGTACCATTATATCAACAGCAGAGATTATAAATTTGCATCTTCAATAGGAATGTTCTTTACCTGGTGTAGGGTGGCAGACGGTGCTGGCAGCAAGAGATGGCAGGCTGACGCTGATTGATCCAATAGCTGGTTCTGGTGTAGTCACTGAAGGGATAGACATTTCAGAATATAACATGTTATATACATGAAGCATGGCTAATAAAGCTAACCTTTCATTATAATATGTGCGAATGTTTGTGTGCAACAGGTCCCCCTTATACACAATTTAGTATTATGGTGCAGGCAACTAAAAATGTGACGTCCACATATGTGGACGCCAGGTCGTAGCAGGTTAAACAAGTATATGTATATGAGTAACATACATGGTCCGTTTACATTTGGCTATTGTTAACCCCATTAAATTGAGAGTAGACATTAAACATTTCATTATGCATTAAGAGTATTTTCTTTACCTGGTCGATGGCAGCCAGCGGTGCTGGTGGCAGCAGGAGTATCCAGGATGCTGTTCGGCTCTGTCTGATAAAATAAACATGGATCAGAACCATATCATATAAAAAAAGATGGCAAAACTGTTGAGGTAGATCAGCACAGCTATTTATTCACTAACCCTCTAGCTCCTCTGAGCATGCCATATTTTCACCACGGATGAATGCTTCCAAAAGCCCGGCACAGGATTCCTTTGTTGCAGCGTTTCCTGAGTAGGCAGGTCGGTGGCCCAAGATGAGGTCCAAGTTGTCGAACCATTTACTGGTTTTACTGTTTGCCCCACTCTGGTTGTTGTGGTCCTGTTTAAGTTTTTTCATTTTCTCCCTGCACGGCTTCGCGGTATGATGAATCCCCACTTTCTCTAATTGACAACTTATCGTCGCAAAAATTAAAATTTTACGCTGCAAGCCCTCAAAACCCCTCTGAAGTTGCTCTGAGGCATAAATGGCCAGAAGAGCTTTTACTTCTTCGTTGGTCCATTTATCAGTTTTTCAAAATGGCGGATAAAAGAAGCGGAAATGAAGAAGAAATCTGACAAGGGGCGTAGCTACCAACCACCAAACACCTACGTCATATGTGTTCCTATGGAACCCAGAAAAGACCCTGCCTCGGAGAAGGAGCTAAAATGGTTATAGGAACCGAGGGCTGCGGTCCCTAGTTCCTGAATGTCTGAATACGCAAAAAAACTTTTTCACATCAATGATCAGATGTATCAAGGGTGAAATTACCGTGGAAATGTGCGATGCCTCACGCCAACTTCAGGGCTGGCGTACGCACTTTTCTACAGCTGTTGATTCTTTGGCGACACTTAGAGGTGATGTTGGGAAACTGTTATAATACATAAATGTGAACACAATTAGTCCTCAGACTGAGTGATGTGCACATTTGAGACACGTGAACAATTAACACTGATTAACAATTAACACACCCATGTGTCTGCAGTTACACGAGTGGATATAAACGCATGTGGAAAGTGTTGCAGTGCATACCATTAAAAACAATGGCTGCTTTATCGGTATTGGAAGACATTACAAAGGGTGCAATTGGAAGAGAGTTCAGAGATCGAGAGGATATGCTGGCACATGACGACAACGAGCTCATCAGTCGTTTTGAGAGCAATCCCCTTAGAAATGTGAGCAGAGCTGTGGCCGGTGTTGGAGCGCAACACAGCGAGGAGCCATGTGCTGCTTGTGTCACAGGTGATGTGCACACTGGGGTTCCTAGCAACCGGGACATACCAGAGGGAGCTGGTCAACCGATTGAGACTGTACCAGTCGACCCTGAGCCGAGCCATGCCAGCCGAGTGGGACAGAATTATCTGCATCTCAGCCAGGTATATCAAATTCCCACAGTGCAGTTGAACAGGCCAACAGTAAAGCGCAATTTGAAGCGAGAGCTGGTTTTCCTAATGTAATCGGAGCTATGGACTGAACACATTGCTATAAAAGCGCCATCACATGATGAATTTGTATATGTCAACAGGAAACATTTTCATTCGATGAATGCACAGATCATATGACCATGCAATTAACCAACGTTGTGGCGAGGTGGCCTGGTTCAACGCACGATTCATACATTCTGAGTTGTCATGTTTTGCTGAAGTGTGGACCCCGGCACGGAGACACAGAAATGGGTGAAGTAGCATGTATTCCAAAATGTTAACTTTATTGAGGACTTGCACACAAACACATCACCTGTGGAGTGGACAGAAGCAGGTAGGCAACAAACTAACAGGTGAACTCAGGCACAGGTAATCCAAATAAACATGTAAGAATAAATCCAAAATGTAAAGCAAAATCCAAGACGTAACCCCAAAAACACAAGAAAATAGTTAAACCAAGAACACCAAAATAACCACTGATAATGCAGACTATCTGGAAAACAATGGGGAGGAAACCGAAGTATTTATACAGTACAAGATATTTAAGAGAGAAGATAATTCAGAGAGAACGGAAAACTGGTGTGTCAGGGCTGCATGGCATCCCCTCCTCCTGCTGGTAGATGGAAAACCAGGGGAAAACAAACAAACACTAAGCAGGCCCTGGAGTAGCAGTTGTGGCTATGACATGAATGACAGAATTGCTGGGAACAGAGTACAAGCTGACACTGCGGCGATGGGTGGCTTCTTGGTGTAACTTTATTTGTGCAATTGTCCTAATATTATTCGCCGTGACGTGCATTGAGCATGTGCGACCCCAAAGTCTTCACAGCATAGTTGGTGGTTAAATTTAGTCACTTGCTGTTTTTTGCTGGTTAAACTACAGTTTAAGACAACAGTTTTAACAGTTTGTTTCTTATGTCAGAGGACAGCGTGCCAAAGAGCACATTTTTACACACCTCCACTTTTCTTTTTCCCCCGTCTTACTCGTCTTACATGTCTTTCACACATCTTACTTTATGTTCTGATCGTGCAGAGAACGGAATCGCAGGTGCAGGGCTCATTTAAATATGAGTTGCATTTTTAAGTAGGGGCGTGTACAGGGAGGAGTCAGATACTCCAAGATGTGCGCTCAATTCCATGTTGATTGGGATGTACAAAGGAAATGTGCTTGGATTCATGTGTATGCACAGATTCATACATCCGGGTATTTTTGTGTGTGGGAGGGCGTTTGGGTTTGAGCGTACGCCATGGTTCAGTAGGAAATCCACGCAAGTCTTTCTACATGAGGCCCCTGGAGCTTTGGAGGCAGAAGCTCTCTGGAAGGGAGAGAAGCCTGCTGATGGACTATGGTCGTGGGACTGAACCAGACAGCACAGACCTGTTCCCAGAGATCTCCATATCCCCCAATTTGGAGAGTCAGGTGGACCACTCCTCAAGGTACCCAACAAACTCAGCCTGCACACAACTGACACAGTTTTTGTAGAGGGTATTCTTGTCTAAGTGCTCAACAGGAGAGGACTGAGTTGCAGAGCGCCCTGCGGTGGACTGGCAGGCTGGAAGGTGTGGGTACATAGTGGAGAGTCTTGTACAAGCATCCCCTCAGAAAACGAATGGCCAACCTCCAGGAGAGGATTTAACACGGCGCGATCGCCTCGTACGCTTTTATCTCTGTTCTTAAAGGGGAACAGAGAACATCTACTCACCGAGAACAGTTTGGCGGAAGTCGGCGTCCTTCGGAAGCTATTTAGATAACTCGCGATCCATAAAGACAGATGATGCCTTATTTAGAGGCTGCATCGTCTTTGCCCCGTTCACACTTCTGTGGATCGCTGTATGGATCATGCTGTAGCACATCAGCCATTCGCTTTCGTATGTTAGCAAATGTGCTTACACAGGCTAAAAGCCTGGGAATCTTCAGTTAACAGATATCCTACGTGTCCATCAATATTACAGTCTCACCGGCTAACACATGACTTGAGCACATGATCACATCCGCCATTTTGTTTATATAGTGTGTTAGCTTAATAGGCAGTGCTTATTGATGAAAGTACCATTGATTTAATGATTTTGCCAACTTTAATTAATTCTATTGTACTATTTTAAAGGGAAAGCTGTTTGTGTATGTTTACTGTGATAACTGCTGCTTGCAGAAATCAGTGCTAGGATTCTTATTTGTTCTGTTCAAATGTTTTGTACAAATATTCTGTACAAATACATGTTAATCAGATGTGGCACACGTATCAGTCAATATATTTTGAGAATGATACTGGGTTCTAGTTATTTAGCGTCTGACTTTTGTCAGTGGTGCCTTGTAGTTATAAGTATAGTTTCAATAATAAATGTACTAACTAAGCCTGATTGAGACTCAACAGTTTTCTACAGATGTAACACAGTGATACCAGCTGCTCGACTAACTGTCACCCTCTTAAAATCTAGAATCTTTCTCTCACCTATACCAGAGTGTCTTTTATTTCAAAATGCACAACTCTTTTCATGCTAGTACTGTACCTGTGGTACGTATATAGCCCCCACTGATGTTGTTGTCTGAAACTAAGACCTGAGAGCTGTAGCCTTCCTCCAACACTGATAAGGCTCTTCTCATCCAGGAATAGTTTCAAATCCTTCAATTTTGAATCTTTATTGATATTTTGGCCATATTTTAGCTGATGGATTCTTGACTGAAACTGTGTGTGACGTTCACCCTGTATATTCTGCTACCGTAACCTCCACAGAGGATAGTTCCACCTGCACCCTCTGACTAGAACTTTTTTCACCTATGGAGTTATTCTCAGCACTGCCCCTTAGCTACTGTATTTCTCCAGGTCTAATGTTGGTTTGACTTGCTCAGTGCTGGTAAGCTGTACCACTGTCTGCAACTTAGACCTAATTTCAGTGTCCATCTCTTCTATATAAATACAGTTTTTTCTCTGCTTTATCAGTGGTGGATGGTAAAGCAGGTCCATTCCACCACAGTTGGCCTTGATGAGGTACTCAGTACTCTGGTATGTAAATATGTGGGGTTAGTTTTGCCAGTAACACCATGAAACTCAGGGTTGGTGAGACCTTGTATTACAGTCACTCAGCTATCCACAAATTGCTTCCACAGTTGTGCAGTGCTATTCAGTGAAGAACAATCATTAAGTCTGTCCACATATTTGGCTGATTCTGTTCTGTGTTTTGCGGCTTGAGAAGTTTATTTTCTAACCTTGCACCAATCACTTTGCCCATGAGTTAAAACGTGGAGAAGTAATTTTTTTTCAGTAGTACAACCCTTGAGGTCCAACTAAGAGATCTGAACACATCACACCAGTTTTAAAATCTTTACACTGGCTTCCAGTCAGTCACAGAATAGATTTTAAAAGCCTTTTGATGGTTTGCAAATCCCAGAACGTTTTAGGCCCAAAATACATCTGTGATATGTTCAGAGAATATAAACCCAGCAGAGCCTTATCACTGGCATCACAGAAAATGTGCAGTTTACTTTATGGAGCTTTGGCTGGGCCTCAGATTGGTACTATCTTGGAATGACCAACAGGTGGAGCTCAACACACTACTGATCGCATTTTTAAGCCTAGACTGGTATTAACTGTGTATCCCAACTCACTCCTGTCTGCCATAGCCCCTGAAATAAGCACTGCTCATATAGTGAAGAAAGTGAGAAAACTGATGTGGTCAAAAATATGAGAGCAAATCTGTAATAGTCTTCTCTTTGTGTTTTCTTTTCACCTTAAATAGCATTTTAAGGTGGAAACTTATATCATACTGTTTGATATACTTCCGTATTGCTGCTAATATGAAGGGACTGGGGGACACTGCAAATACCATTCTCAGTATACAGAGTTCATTTTTACAATCTTTGATTAGAGGTCCGTGAAGCCACGTGAACCAAACAGCATCTTTGTCTGCAGGACAGTCTTTGTGATGTCAGTAGTGATGGTTATCCAGTAGAGTCTGAACCTGATTAGCACATCTAACACCACTCTTACTTTAGTAGTTACCTCGTCTTTTCTGATAACGGCATGATGTAGAAGGTAATATTCCACAGTCTCTGGTTTTCCGCTGCTTGTTTTTTGGTACATCCACACAGTTGTCTTGATAGTTGTAGCTTGGGTATAAAGTCACATTCATTCTCCTCTTAAAATGTTCTAATCGTTTCCATGCAACTCTGAAGTTGTTTGGAAGATCTGGTTTGTCACATCACCATGGTAACTGAATCTGGTTGTGGCCATCCTTGAATGTTGTTCATTTAAAGTTTTGCCTGTGTCCTCCTGATTCTGGACTTTCTTATTAAGGATTCCACCTCCCCAAAGGAGTGCAGCTGTTTGGCAATCTGAGTCTCCTATCTAGAATCTTGTGCATACAAGGGGTGTCTGTTAAACTAGATGCTGAACCTGGCCATGTCTCAGTGAAACATATAGCCCAACGCAACTTGCTCTTGATGGCAACTAAAGATTCTGTTCCTCTTTGAATCTTGCCAGTCATCATCTGCCAGTAGTGGTCTGTCCTGATTAACAATGACAATAAGTGCCTTCTTGAAGAAAATCAGCAAGACTTAATTAAAAAAAACTTTATAACTTTATCATGGACGTGCACACTTGAGAGGTTACCACCTCTCCAATTTAAACTGTTTATTGTGTTTTTCATATATTTTCCATATATTTTTTGTGAACTACTGTTACGACTTATTTCGCTATCATATTTCTCTATCCGTAACTTCAGCAGTTTAACAGTCTGTTTAACGGGTAATTTGGCTGTGCTTTAATTTGTAGTGCTTGGTTGCACACTTATGTTCCTTCGGAATGAGTCGACTGGTACAAGCTTTCAATCTTGCAATCTCTGCTTCCAAACTGTGAAACACAATTTCCTCCTCAATGCCTTCATCTAAATCCAACAAATGTTCTCCTTTGATGAATAGTATTGATAGCATTTCACAGCAGCTTCCTGCACAAATTAAAGTACGGTCTCTGCTCATCGAAATTCTAAATAATTACTGTTAACCAGCTTAACCTATTTCCAACATTTCAATTAAACTTAAAGGCAAATTCAGGTATAAATCAAAGAAGCACGGGCGCCGTAGAGATCAAGTAGTTAAGCAGATGCCACATGTACAGAAACTAGTTCCTTGATGCAGTCAGTCCGAGCTCCAGTCCTGATGTCACCCAGTTTTTGTTTGGGCATTTTGTCCTTTAGGTAAACCAGTCTCTAGGTTTGAAGTGCAATGGAATATTGTGTTTGGAGAAGATCCATCTGTTTTTCACACACTCCTGCCACATATGGAATTACAAAATGTTTGCACACATTCTTCCAAATTTCAGCTGTATGGTTCAGATTTCTTTGTTGATTTAACGAAGTCCAGTTAGGATGTCCACAGGTCTGAGGTGCTTTCTCAAAGTATTTGTGTTCCTTTTATTTTCCCTTGGCCTTAGTAGGAACACTCAGTCCAATGATGTAATGTTTTGCTGACAGTCAGTTTATGCTATGATGTGAGTCAAAAAGCAGGTAATGGTCTGTGTATGTGGGTTTCCAGTAAACCCCAGATTTGAAACTTCCAATCTCTAAACGTGCACAGAACAGTCCAAAAAAAAGGCAGCTTGTTGTTTTCTGCATCCTCTCTCATTAAACAGCTGTTCACTGAGATGATGTGCTCCGTGAATGCCTTCACTTCTTGAGTTTGTATTTGGATCCAGGCTTTGTCCACATATCTAAATTTGGGGCTTGGTGTCGTTCCTTTGTAGGAGCTCAGTGCTTTGCTTTCCTTATCTTCTATATAACGGTTGGCCACAATGGGGGACACTGGAGATCTTATGGCACAGCTGTGCTTCTGTCTGCAGAAACAGTCAGGGTACTTAAAATAAGTGGTAGAAAGGCAGAGGTCCAGCAGGGCACAGATCTGGTAGGGGGTGAAGTTGGTCCTCTTGTTCAAAGAGTCATCTTGATGCAGTTGGATGGTTTCCACAGCTGCTGAAATCTGTATGCAAGTAAAAAATGAGGTCACATCAAAGGACACAATGTTTTCACTGGGGGCCAGTTTCAGATGTTGTATCTTCCTCACAAATTGTGTGGAGTTCTGTATATGATACAGAGTGTTTCCTACTCTAAGATGGAGACGAGGTGTTTGGGAATGTTGTAGGTGACTAAGTTGATGCAGTCTGAGTGGTACTCCTTACTTCTGTATTTTACATAAATGGACCAAATGGACCAAATAAATGCACCTCCCCAGGGTAATCTCTTTGGTAAAGTTGACAGTCAATAACTTTTCCAGTTTTTGTAGGTATCCTGTGTCTTTCTTCTTATAGCTGCTTAGTTGGGTGCCTCTTCAGAATAGGTGGTGTTGTCACTCAGTTTGTCACTTTCTTCTTTTTTACACTTGAAGATGCATCTCCTTCGATTTATCTTTGTCCACTATAATGACATTTTGTTCCTCTGTGTGCTATTGTAGTGTCTTCTTGGTCAGGCATGACCCGGGTCAAGCAGAAAGCACACTAGCCATTTGGGTTGGAATATATTAGAATTTATTTGAGACTGAACAGGGATCCAGAAGGTTAGCTGGCCTGGGGAAAGAAAGTATTTCCACCATTTAGCCCACAATCCACAGAGACCATGAAACACTGGGTGAGAGGGCAACAAGTGAGGTTTTTCCAGAGCCTCGTGAGTGAATAGCCTTTGCCTCTCCATAATTTTTTTTGTATGTTTTTAAAACCAATACAAATATATTTTCTACCAGCATACTAGTCAACTAATGTTGATCTCAAGGGATAGTGTACTTTTGACGCATCATACAATGCTGTAGGTTAAAGAATCAAGGAGTTGGGAACACCAGATCATTTTTCCATGGAAAAACATTACCACAAAGTGGTTACAGCCTCTGAATATGAATGGATAATCATGTTCTTAGAAGTACCCAAAATTTTTGTCCTGAGAGCATGTGTTGGAACACACTTGAAGTGGCAGATTATTAAGTCTAGTCTTTCTGTATTCCTTTGGATTTCTCCCCTTTTAAATTTGAAACTGTGCTTTATGCAACATTACAGGCTGATAATTATCATAAGACTGTGTGCCATTCATGGAGGCAAAACCACTCAAGCGCTGTCCAGCTGGTTGTCTTTCATGTATACAAGTCATTAGTCAGATTCTCAATATGACTGAAGTATGGGCTGGGATAATCAAAAACATTTAAACCTTTCCCCTTAAACCACTAGTGTTGCTTTAATCATGTTACTTTAGCAGCAGAATATACTTAATATATTATTCTTTCAATTCTGACCAATTAACTATGCCCTGACAGTTAAAAACATCACCATAGCATGATGCTGCCACCACCGTGTCATTGTGGGGATGATGTTCTCTGGGTAATGACTGTTTTTTTATTTGCTTTTGTTTTTCCTGATGGTCAAAAAGGTAGTTTTTGCCTGATCTCACTAGTGCACATTCTCTAAATGTTTGTAGAGTCTTCCAGATAGTCCTTTTTCATTTTTAAACAATGGCATTGGTATTTTGCCTTGTATATTTGGCCAACATATCTAAATCAACGGCGCCTATAGAACTAGAATATTTTGTTATCATCTCAATGTATTTTATTTGGTTAAAATTAGGTTGTAATATATCAGCAAATCCTTCAGCAAGAGCATATTTGAATTTCCTTCGGGATTAATAAAGTATCAATCTATCTATAACGAGCCACAGTCACTGGACCCTGAGTCTCATGCTAAAATATACGTGCATCTATAAGTGTTTGTTAGAAATGTATTAATCAGAATTAATGGCACGACCTTCTGCTCCCATTTCCTTTACTATTTGCCGCCACAAAAGGTAGAGTTTAATGATGTGTGTGGGACAAAGGCTTACCGTGCATCGGCAGAAAAAGCTGCAGCAGCAGACACAGAGTGCACAGAGAGCGATAAACCATGACTCCAGCTAAGCAAACACCGACCGACGTGTCAAAATTACTGTATGACTATGTAACAAGGAAACAACGGGTTTTGGTCTTTGAATCAGTCTAAAGCCGGTTGACATCACACTTGTACGAGAGCCGTGTTCAATGACACACCCACACTAAAAGCCGCATTCAGTGATCCGCCCACAATGTGGCACTTCCTGATACCTTCCAAAACAAAGTTCCCTATACGTGACATGTTGTATAGTTGTCATAAAACAAATGGTCGAGATTTATAGAATGCCTTTAAACTTATCTAGACTCAACAAAGCACTTTTCGTTGTGTATCGCACACGCAAATTGTCACAACCTACAGCACTTCGTTCTTCCCAGTCACACACCTATATATCGGAGGCAGTGTTTGGTATAATGTTTTGCTCAAGGAAACGCGTAGCATGATTTATTTAGATGATATAAAACAGCTTGATTTAAATAACGATGTGTATGTTGGGGGTTTCACTTTCTGCTTTTTTTTTGCTTCTGTGTAATTTCGTAGCACATTGACAACTTCTGGTAAGGGCACACTATCATCACATTGTTAATATAAACTTTTTACTTAATAGATGAACAATGAGACAAAAACTGAAAAGTTGAATTGAGTTGAGACTTACATAAATGGATGGGATGTTTTGTTTGTTAGCTTGGCATCCTTTCACTCCATAGCCTCCATAGCCAATTGGAACTAAAAGCAAATAGTTCAACATCTGAGGTGCAGAGATGCTCCTTCACAGTAACACGGTGAGGATTTCACCATCTGTTGTTAACAAGCACTGCAAAACCTCTTCCCTTACTGTCCTGTCTTTGCCTGCAGTGTCAGAGTTCCTGCAGCCATGTCTCAGTGAAACAAATATTATTGCTTTCTCAATATTCCTGCTGCGTCCTCATCGTCATCATGCGTCCCCAAACACAACCATTTTATCTTCCAGTGATCTCACATTTACCATACTATTTCAGGGAAGAAATGGTTTAAACTTTAATCCTTTCTCTCCTTTTTTATTTTTCCCTGCATCCTTTGCGTCTTTTTTTCAGCACATCTAGATTTGGGTTCAATGGCTCTCCAACCCTCAGTCTAATTCTTGGAATTATATGTGAGCATGCACACTGAAGTCAAGCACTAGTGCCCATTGATCACATACAGCTGATCTCATAGCTGGTCGCTGTTATTACTGCAAAGCTTGCTTTTTAATGCGTGTAACATTTTCTTTAAAAAACTAATCATGTAATTTAAGATAAAAGTGACAGATGAACTTGGTTGTTCAATTGCTAAGCATAACCACTGTATTCCCAAATACACTAAGCACAGGCAACATGACAGTGGTTGTGGCTATCAGAATAATAGCAGCTTGACATGGTGATCTGAGAAAGTTTCAATAATGGCATTACTTGAGAAACCTACATTAGTAATGGCAAATAATCTCAGCTGTAAAGCTTTTGCACTTTCATTAACTAATGATAATAACAACTATAATAATAATAATACATTTTACTGATAGCTGCCTTTCAAGCCTGTCAAGGTCACCTTACATGATGACATAATTGTTCATGAAAACAAGCTAAGTTTAAAAAAAAAAAAAGAAACCAAAAAGAAACAGTAAAGGGAAAATACCATAAAACTCCAGAGTAAAAATAAACAAAACAAATAGGAGGTTCTATAGTGGTACTGAGGAGGTAATGATCATGTGGAGTTGGCCAGTCTGAACAGATGTTTTTGAGACATAATTTGAATGTAGGCAGAGATGTTGATGTAGGGACTTTATCCTCTGGACCAGAGGAGTACAGTCATTAAAATGAGATATTACAAGTGCAATAACCAGCATTGCAGTGCTGCTCGGGGTGAGTGATAGCCAGAGGCAGTTGATGTTATGGTGGGGGCCATCCACCTCGACCAGTTGGGGTTTGAGAGGACAGAAAAGAGGTGACAACAAACACCATAACGCCAATCAAATGATAAAGACAGGTAAACACAAGTTAATGACAACAATAATGTCATACATTATTCATACAGAGTCAGGAAAGGTTTGTCATAGGAGGTCCCCAAGCAGTCTTTTGGATCAGCTGGAGGCTTTTCAGAGAATATGTGGGACAGCCTAATAATAACGAATTACAGTAGTCCAATCTTCAAGTAACAAATGCATTGAGCAGTTTTTCTGCATCACTCTGAGACAGGATGTTCCTGATTTTGGCAATATTACATCGGTGAAAGAAGGCAGTCCTAGAAACATGTTTTATATGTACATCAAATGATAAATTCTGGTCAAAAATAACTCCAAGGTTCCTCAATGTAGTACTAGAAACCAAGGAAATATTTTCACAGCAGTGGCTGTGACAATATGGAACAGAGGTGGAAGCAGGAGCCAGCCAGACTCCGCCCAGGAAGGCTCTGCAGCCTGCTCAGCCCAACCTTCGACTCAGAAGCCACCAAAACACCACATCCAGGCATAGCCATGACAGTACCTCCACCTCAATGGCTGCCCCCGGACAAGCTGGAAGACTCACCCTCCTTGGACCAATTATGTTGTCAATCAGTGAAGGGTCCTCAGTGAAGGAGCGTGGAATCCAGGATCTCTCTTCCAGACTGTAACCCTCCCAGTCAACCAGATATTGGAGGCCCCAGCATCACACATCAAGAATGGAGCCTACAGTGTAGGCTGGATGGCCATCCACAACCCGGGCAGGTGGAGGGGGATTGGTTGGGCTGTAAATGGCTGGTTTTGTCTTGGAGACATGGAAAGTTGAATGGATCATCATAGGGGCAGGAAATTTGAGTTTCACAGCAGAAGGACTGAGAACAGAATCTATTTCATAGGGACCAAAGTAATGGTGAGCTAGTTTCTTGGAGATCAATTTAAAAGGAATGTTTTTGGAAGAAACTAAACCTTCTAACCAGATAGGTACTATAGGGCCGGGGCTCTCCGCCTATCAGCTAAATGGTGATTTCTTTCTGCAGCAGAGCCACCCTGGTCTGGGTCCAGATCCTGTGGGACCTTTGTAGGTGGAGGCTGGTAATCTAGGGAACTTCAAAAGAGAGTAGCCATGTGGTAGAGGAAGTCAGAGAGTTATGTGCTCAAGCTATGGTAATTGCTGATTCCAGGAGAAGGAGTTGTTTGTAGTAACACATCGAAGAGCTGCTTCTAATTCCTGGTTTGGTCTTTCCATCTGCCCATTCAATTGGGGATGTTATCCTGGGGTTAGGTTGGTAGGAGTTGTGCAATAGTTTTCCATAACTGTGATTTAACTGAGGGCCCCGGTCAGGCACAATCTTTGATGGAATGCAATAGAAGAGAGATAAAATTAACACCCTTCGATCAAACTAATTTGACAGGTGACCTTTGACCTCTTATCAATCGATCAAAGGAGTTTGACAGGTGACCTTTGACATCTAAAGAAGAGGCGTTATGGGTAGGGTTAAGGGGGGTTTACAGCTAAGGTCATGAGGTTGTGAGAAATATATTTGTTGAATGTTTTATTAAGAGAAATGGTTAGGGTTAATAGGAAAGATTAAGTTGTCGAAGCTGTCAGCATTTTAAGTCTCGTATGAGTTTGGCTCAGGGTGCCGGAAAGTCCTCTTTTTTTGACAGCTTCAAAGCTGTAAGGTAAAGATGAGAAAATAATTAGATGTGGGTGGTATTGTCTGATCCGTGACTTTGAGGGCCAATGAGTGGACAGGGGAAGGGTTTTGGTAAAGGACAAAACCCTGAGACTGTCCATGTGTAGAGAACGACTTCGGTGTGAAAGATAACGGATTCAAGAAGGCCAGGCCAAGAAGCAGAGTGAGAGTAGAAGAGAAATATACGCAGGCACCGGAGAGGATATGTACTCAGCGGCCTCTCATTTGTGAGACTCCGGTATCGATATATCAAAATCCACCCTTGATACCTAATGTTCCCAAGAAAAGTGTGGTGTTTCTGTGCAGAACACAGCAACCACCGCAATGGTCACTGGAGCCTTATGGAATGGGGCTATGTGTTCAAGTATGAAACAGGTGACCTCTGTCTATATCAGCTCGACGAGAAAGGTGAGAAGCTGGGACCTCTGACCACTGTGGGTATGCTAACTTCCAACGACTGGGGAGTGTTGAAACTAGCGATCCCACGTCATTTAGGAGGAGGTTTCGCCTCGGCTGAGGAGGTGTTAACAATGAGAGAAGAACCCAAAGAAATCCCGACAGCGTCTTCACTGCTGTGTGGCAGTCGAAAACAGGCATTACTGGCTGCTGGTTCTTCCGTGCAAGCTACCGGAAATCTAATGAGAATGAAGACAGGGATATTTTTGTTCTTGAGTGTTTAAACTCTGACTGTGGTGTGTTTTGGACATTATTAGCAATACCTCATGCAGCCTGGGTGGAGAAGATGAATGAAATAGCAGATCGGATTTCCACGCTCTTCCGCAGCTGCCAGACCCGGGTTGAGATTCTAGTAGTCAAGAAAACCCTGGCTCTGTAGACCTGCCTCCAATGGGCTCCCTGGTTTGAAGGACATTAACCACACCCCTTCAGGTTTCCATTCCAGCACAGGTTATCCACCGATCAACACGAAGAACGGGATGAAAACTAACGTCCAGAAGACGTCATGCAAGGAGACCAGTGATAGCAGGCTGGAGAATGCTTCTCCATTGTTCTTGATGCATACAGGGAGCCCTTCTGCATCATCCATATCGTCGCAATTTGGATCACCAGACAGCAACAGATACAGCCAGGAGCCGTATCACCCTCCTTCACCAGAGTCTTCGCTTGAGTGTTTCTTCTCCTCCTCCACCTCTTCTCTTGAGATTGAGTTCTCACCTTCGGCGCCTGATGACTGCCTCTTAACGCTCTACCGGGTAGGATCCACCATAGCCATAACAGCAGAGGAAGCTGAGTCTAACAAGATGGAGGACTCTCAGCTTCCACCAGGCCAGGGTCCCCCGGCAGGCCCTCAGGATGACGGAGGAGAGGAGGACGAGGGTGACAGAGGAGAGGGTGAGGATGAATTTGATGGATGGGTGCCCTCAGGTTTTATCAAAATTGTAAAAACTGCAGTGTTACACCTCTTGAATGAGACCATCAAAAAATCCATGATTGAATGTTGCTATGGGTGTAGTGTGGACCACCCCAGTTTACGGCAACATCGGTGCAAGGATGTGCTTGAGGACGACTTCTTCCATAACCATTACTATGGTCTGATGCAGAAACTTTATAATGAACGATTCATTGCTTCTATTCAGCATCTTCTAACTGTGCGTAACATTTGTGAGGATGATGGCAGAGTCAGGGCTGTGGCAGAAGCTTACTTGTATGAACTAACTTTGGTGAAACAAATCAACACTTCTATCCACAATATGTATGAGCAGTTGATTGGAGAAGATGCAAAGAAATTGCAACAGCTTCAAACCATGACAAAGTTTTGGGAGGGTTAAAAGAAGGATGTAACATTCTTTCTTTCCGTCAGTTGGAAGTGTTTAGACTAATATTGTTATCATGTGATGTTGTTTTTAACTGACTCAGAACATTTAACTTTCTTTTTTTTCTTCTTTTTAAATCCTATATTACTAGCATTCCTGATTTTCATGAACAAGTGTATGTGTATGTATAATAATACATTAGAGAAAAAATAAAAGGTTGAAATATACTTACGTTTTGTGTTTTCTGTCATTACAAGCCAGAGCTTGTATATGGTAAGATGGCTGAAACAAGATTAATGAAAAAGGTTTTCTACGATCCTATCCACCCTTGTAGTTTTGGGGAGTAGAGAGGTTATGTAAAGCTGTACAGGATGAATCGGGTAAGAAAGTTACGTGTGAAAAAGTGCAAGACTTTTTATCAGAGCAAGATACTCTACATAAACCTCCAAGGATACATTTTCAGAGAAACAGAGTTTTTGTCCCCAGCCCCTTAAAACAATTCCAAGCAGATCTCTGTGACATGCAGGCCCTGGCCGAGTACATTGATGGGTATAATTATCTATTAACCATCATTGACATATTTTCAAAAAATATTCGCGCTTTGAAGAGAAAAGCAGCCGCAGAGGTGGTAAAGGCTTTTGAATCTGTTTTTTAGAGAAAGCGAGACCCCTAAAAAACTTCAAACTGATGCTGGGAAAGAATTTTTTAACAAAAAATTTAAGGCTTTATTAGAGAACCACGGAATTGTGCATTTTGCTACGCTGAGCGAGGTAAAGGCGCCTGTGATTGAGTGGTTTAACCGCACATTAAAAACCAGGATGTGGAAATATTTTACTTCTAATAACACGTGTTAAAACCTCGACGTCCTGCAGGATCTTGTGGGAAGTTACAACCATAGTTACCACACCAGCATCAAAATTACGCCTCGTGACTCTAGAAAACCCCTTTCAAGTGTTTCAAAATCTGTACGGCTCTGCTTCCGGTCGACGATGCAAGGACTCAAGGATAAAGTTTTAAAAAGGAGATCTTGTAAGAATATCTAAACTGCGAAGTGTGTTTGAGAAATAATATGAACAAAGTTTTACAGATGAAGTGTCTACAGTGACCGACCAGATTGCATGATCTCCGCCTGTATACAAGCTCAAAGATTTTGATGGAGAACCTATCGAAGGTTCCTTTTATGTGGAGGAGCTTCAAAAAGTTAAACTGAGTAAGCACAAGATATATCAAGTGGAGAATATATTAAAACGACGCAGCATCAGGGGTGTAAAACAGGTCTTTGTCTATTGGAAAATCTGGCCTGAGAAATTCAACAGCTGGGTCAGAGCCAGTGACCTTCACGGGGTATAAAAGAACCTTCACTACTCCTTGCCAGGAACATTACACCATGAACCGGACGGTAGAGGATGAGGGTTTTTATATCACCCTACCCTCTAACGCTAGTCTCAATGTCTTTAAGAATAATACTAGTTCCCGTTTCCGTGTGAATTTGGCCCAGCATATCGATTTGGAAGGTTCGTGGCAGGTTGCCTTGACAGAGATTTCTTATCCGTACACATGGCATAATACTCCTAGGGATCAGGCTTATTTTGAATGGAGGAAAGCGGGGCAGGAAAAGTTCTACCGCCAGAATATAGGGTGCGGACACTTCAAGGATTTGAATCAGCTCAAGGCAGAGATTGAGGGTCACTTTAGAAAAATAGGTTCTGATATTTATTTTGTTGTGGACACGGATGAAAATAGACTCATCAGGCAGGCGCCCAGTACCACCTGCATTTTTATCCACCACTGAGCTACATGCTAGGTGTGGCGAATGGTGAATGAATTGTGTTTGATACAAGGAGGGCCCCTTATCCGATGGATTTAAAATCAGGTTTGTACCAGCTTTATTGTTGCAGTGATGTGGTTGCCCCTCAGATAGTCGGCGATGCTTATGCCCCACTCCTGCAAACAGTTAGAGTAGAGGGTGGGTTTGGTGATATAATTACACATACTTTTAAGCTGGTCAACTATCTACCTGTAGCGAAGAGACACATTAAAAACATCCACATAGAGATTAAAACTAATCAAAACGAATCTCCCCCGCTGTTTGTTTAGGCCACACATTGGCCTTAATGAGAGGAAACGCTCTCTACCCACTGTCATGTGTGAATGTAAAAACATACTCCATCCCTGAAAATTCGAGGATCAACTTGTAATCAGGAGAATCTCTTCTTGGGAGCAATGCCTAAATATATTGTTTTAGGCATGGTGCACCATGATGCATTCACAGGAAGAAGGGACCTGTCAACCTTCAACTTTAAAAATATGGATATAGAATATCTAGCTCTCTGTCAAGATGCTAAACAAGTTCCCGCCAAGGCATTCCAGCCTCAGTTCAATCAAAGCATTTCAGTCAGAGAATTTTACAACATGTTCACAAGCATCATCATTTAAATTTGTTTGTCTTTAATCTCAATCCTGGTGAGGATACTGACGCCTTGTCACCTGTTTCCAGTGGGAATTTAAGATTGGAGATGAGGTTTAGAGTACCGTTACCTCATACCACTACCACTATTGTCTACGCATTTAGAATAAATAAACTAAGGCTATGGATAAGAATAACTTACAAAACAAGAAAGCACTGCAGGAGGATCACTCACTGCAGGCTTGTGGAACTGTGGATCGTGGAACAAGGAGAAAGGGCTGGTAATGATGCTCACGTATAGAAACAACATACTGGCACAAGACAAGGGAAATGCAGACTATTTGAACACATGAGGGACCAAGGGGAACAGGTGGAAACTCTTGGGAATCAGAGAAGACAATGAGACGCTTGACATGGGAGGAAGGGAAAGATACCTGAAACGAGAGGAGACAGTTAGTGATTTCCAAAATAAAACAGGAAATGACGAGACAAGACATGGAACAGAACATAAACCGTGACACTGTCAAACTACTTTGATCGATCCATAAGAGGTCAAAGGTCACCTGTCAAATTAGTTTGATCGAAGGGTGTCCATTTTATTTCCAATGCAGTCTGAAAACATGTTCTATGAGAAGGTTAGCAATTTCAGTGGCAGACGGGAGTTTCTACAATGTAATGAAATGGGCTGATTTAAAAAAAATTATATCAATGATGGACAAGATAGTTGTCTTTCCATTGGCAAGATGATAATGAAAACATGTCATCTGACCATTATTGACATGTTTATCTGCATGTCTTCCTTCAACCGCTGGCTGTCTTGGTGGTGTCCAGTAAACAATGTGGGCTACGTAGATAATTGGCAATCTTTCTGGAGAAAAACTGAACTGATTAGGAGTGACGGCATCCATCCCACTTTGGAAGGAGCGGCCCTCATTTCTAGAAATATGACTGAATTTAATAGTCATCCAAAAATATGACAACCCAGGGTTGAGACCAGGATGCAGAGTTGCAGTCTTATACACTTCTCTGCAGCTTCCCACCTGCTGCTACTCTCCCAAAACCACATAATGATTGTATTTACTGTATGACTGTAATAATGAGTTTTTTATCACAATTAGTGCTGAGTACAGATACAATCAGTGTAGTGGGTGACCTTGATATTTATGTAAATGTTGAAAATGACAGCCTAAATATTAACTTTAATTCTATATTAGATATAGATTGGATTAGATTTTCTCAAAGTGTACACAGACCAACTCACTGTCTTAATCATACGCTTGATCTTGCGCTGACTTATGGCATTGAGAGTGAACAGTGAACTCTCAGCACTCTCATAATTTCATGAGCTTCATTGCAAGTAAAATTGTCACTGTCAGAGAGAAGATTACCACTGTTATCACTGATATATCATCAAGTACAGCAGCTTTAGAAGCATCTTTAGAACCTTATTTGTGTTTAGACAGCTTCTGCCCAGTTGATTTCTCTGAGCTAACAACAGCGATAGTCTCTTCTAAACTATCAACTTGTATGTTAGACCCAATCCCAACCAGACTGTTCAAGGTTCAATATGAGGTTTCAAAATGAGGTTTTCCCCTTAATTGACACTTCCATATTGGATTTGATCAATCGGTCTTTGTTGACAGGATATGTACCTCAGACTTTTAAGGTTGCTGTAATTAAACCTTTACTTAAAAAACCTACTCTTGATTCAGAAGTGTTGGCTAATTATCAACCTATATCCAATCTCCCTTTTTTGTCTAAAGTTCTTGAAAAAATAGTTGCAGTTCAACTTTGTGATCATCTACATAGAAAAATCTGTTTGAAGAGTTTCAGTCAGGATTCAGAGTGCATCATAGCACAGAAACAGCACTGGTGAAAGTTACCAATGATCTCCTCTTAACCTCTGATAGCGGACTTGTTTCTGTGCTTGTCCTGTTGGATCTCAGTGCTGCATTTGATACGATCGATCACAGCATTCTGTTACAGAGACTTGAACATGTTATTGGGATTAAAGGAACTGCATTAGGCTGGTTTAAGTCATATTTATCTGATAGATTCCAGTGTGTTCTTGTAAATGAAGAATCTTCCTCACACGTTGTAGTAAGTCATGGCGTTCCTCAGGGTTCTGTGCTTGGACCGATTCTTTTTACTTTATACATGCTTCCATTAGGTAACATTATCAGACAGCATGGCATAAATTTCCATTGTTATGCTGATGATCCTCAGCTGTACTTATCTATGAAACCAGATGAAACCAATAGGTTGGTCAGACTACAAGCCTGTCTTAAAGACATAAAGACCTGGATGACTCAGAACTGTCTGCTTTTAAATTCAGACAAAACTGAAGTTGTTCTCTTTGGACCTGAGCGCTTCGGGGAGAAATTGTCTAGTTATATAGTTACTCTAGATGGTATTTCCTTGGCTTCTAGTTCTACAGGAACCTTGGAGTTATTTTTGACCAGAATTGATCATTTGACGCACATATAAAACTAGTTTCTAGGACTACCTTCTTTCACCTTCGTAATCAAGGCGTAAAATCAGGAACATCCTGTCTCAGGGTGATGCAGAGAAACTAGTTCATGCATTTGTTACTTCAAGATTGGACCACTGTAATTCCTTATTATTGGGCTGTCCCACATATTCTCTGAAAAGTCTCCAGCTGATCCAAAATGCTGCAGCCAGAGTTCTGATGAGAACTAACAGGAGAGATCGTGTTTCTCCAGTTTTAGCTTCTCTTCATTGGCTCCCTGTTAAATATTAGATATTTTCCTAACAAAGCACTTCGCTCCCAAACTGCAGATTTACTTGTTGTTCCCAGAGTTTCTAAAAGTAGAATGGGAGGTAGAGCCTTCAGTTATCAGGCCCCTCTCTTGTGGAATAAGCCGCCAGTAAATGTCCCGGAAGCAGACACCCTTTCCTCTTTTAAGATTAGGTTTAAAACTTTCCTATTTGATAAAGCTTATAGTTAGGGATGGCTCAGGTAATCCTGAAACATCCCATAGTTAAGCTGTTATAGGCTTAGACTGCTGGGGGACCTCATCTGTCACACCTCTCCTCACTTTGCTCTCTTTTTCCCCCTGTTTAATTTCTCAATTGATTTTATGTACATGTGACATTATTGTGGTTATTAACTTGTGTTTCCCTGTTCCAACAGATATCCCTTGAATGGCGTTATGGTGTTTTTCCCCCCTCTTTTCCCTCTCTTTTCTGTCTTCTCAAACCCCAGCTGGTCGAGGCGGATGGCCACCCTTCCTGAGTCTGGTTCTGCCAGAGGTTTCTTCCTGTTAAAAGGGAGTCGTTCCTTTCCACAGTCCCTCAGGCTCAGGACGGGAGATTGGACTGAAGACAAGTTTTGGTGCAATCTGTTGGTTTCCTTAGCTAGGATATTAATTTTTGAATTGGCTCTATATGAATTAATTGGATTATGATTACAATGAATTGACTTCCAATTGGCTTGAATTGGACTATATTACTTAAGTGCCTTGAGATGACAGTTGTTGTAATCTGGCGCTATATAAATAAAATTGAATTGAATTGAATACAGTGAAAGAGATGGATTTTTATGTCTGCCTAATTTTTCTTCCCAAATATCTACCTGTCTTAAAAGTGACTTTAACATAGGGCTCCGGACTGAAAAATACAATGGGACTACAGCCTGACGTCTTATCTAGTCCCACCTAAAATTTGATTTCTGTAATACAACAAAAAAAGGGTTTTTTTTTTAGTATTTTGTGCAGGTTTTTTTAAGAAGAAGACCAGACGTGCCAAAAGTGTGCCATTTGGAGAGCCTTGGTGAAAAAAGGCAGATCATTCCTGAATGCTTCTACATGCAGTCAAGAGGCTATAATGTCTTGGGCTCTAATGAAAGGTTACACTTGGGACTGTCGTATCCCACATCCAGATCCTCTGTCAGTATTACTGACAAAGAGTAACAGAAGCACAAACACATTTTGTCTATAACCAGAGCTTTGTTCATATAATAAACGTCCAAACAAATAGTATGGTCTAAATGCAATTAGTTTATATACATAAATAATGACAAAGCAAACAACACTGAACACTATTCACAATTTGTATTGACATTATTTGCTGTTGGCAACATGCCAATCATTGTAGCAGTCTCTGTCTGTATTCTTCCGGCTCTCAACAAAGGCGGTCGCATTTCTCTTCTCTCCTCTATCTTCCCTCTCCCTTATCTTCCCTTTTTCTTCACCTCTTGTCCTGTCCTTTCTCAAACTTTGGTGTCTCTCTCCGCATTGCTCTCAAAATTAAAATTATGGAATTGGTCAACTGACAAAATTTTCTTGACGAGAAACTTGGATCCGGGAGAACCTGTCTGCTCTGGTGGAATGTTCGCCGCTGGTCACATGAGGGACTCCTGGGAGCAGTGGAGGGTCGTGTACCTGGCGATTTTTTCCGTTGAGGCCATCAAGGATCTTTACATATTCGGAACCATGATAATGGGCTATGTCCTGATTGGATTAGAAATTGCCCTGGTGTATCAAACTCCTCTTAACTTCTTTTCTCCCTCCCTTTCTTCATGGACACCTGGTGATTGTTGACTCCGTCTGGGACAAAATCAAAGACTTCTCCATGGCAACCTGCTGTGGTATCACGATGACATCCTGTGAACTGAGACACTGGTTGAAAGTAAGACATAGCAAATACCTGGGCTTACCCCCATCCCATGCCTTCAGGTTGTTTTTGCGTTTTTATGTGTGAAGCGAGGAAATATTTGCTTATGTTTTGAGTTATATGTTGGATGGTGAGCTTATGTTTGCTGTTCTTGATGTTGCTGACATTTTTTTCCCGGACCCACATTGTACTCCCCAAAGAGCATAGTCTGGAGGCTGTGTTTTTTGCCCCTCTCCTTTCCTCTTGGCTGCACGTTAGCTGCAAGCTGCCTGTTGCAAAAATAATTTTAATAATGTAACGTGCAAATTTTAATTAATAAAGTAATTTCTGACTTTGATTCTGTCTGGCACAAAGTATAAGGGCACATCACATGTTGCACACTTCACAGGAGTCTTGGTCTGGCAGTGTCTGCACCTCATATGTGTACAGGTTTGTGATGACTGGCAAGAAATGGCCCAGGTTCAACTGAGGTGGTAGACCTCGTCTCTGTCAACTCCAAGGTCTCCCTGAATGCCTTCTGGTGCAAAGGAACCTCACCTGTGTTTCTGCCATGTTCTTTTTGCAAAATGCATTCACAAAAGCAATGTCCATGAAGCTTGCCTTCACTACTGCAATTATTTGTGGGTCAAATTTAAGACTGGAGTCAAATTTCACTCTCAGATTTTTAACAACATTATTACAGTAGGGGGCCAGTGGACCAGGACCAGGTGTAGTACTAGGCGGGTTTGATGAGCCAAACAAAATACATTCTGTCTTGTTTTCACTTAGGGAGAGAAATTTTGTGATAGCCAGATTTTAATGTCACTCAGACATTTGTGAATGGACTCCATGGCATCTGGAGAGTTTGACACGATGGGCAGATTGAGTTGTAGATCATCTTCATACAGATGAAAGGAGACGTTGTGCTTTAGAATTATTGAACCTAATGGCAGGAGATATAATAAGAACAAAACAGGGCCCAAAATGGAACCCTGTGGAACCCCAGAAAACAGAGGAGTTGATGAGGAGGAGAGGTCGCCAATCATCATAGAGAAAGTTCTTCCCGTGAGGTAGGACCTAAACCACTGCAGCACTGAACCTTGCAGCCCTACATGGTTGACCAGACGTGCCAGGAGGATGGAGTGGTCCACAGTATCAAATGCTACAGTCAGGTGCAATAACACAAGCAGCACAGGTTTTTTGCAGCACATCGAGGGATGTGAGAATGTCATTATGCACTTTCAGTAGTGCTGATTCAGTACTGTGGCAAGTTCTGAAACTGGATTGAAGCTTCTCAAGAATGTTATTATCTTCCACAAACGATTGGAGCTGGAGGAAAACAACTTTTTCTAAAACTTTCGACAAAAATGATAGATTGAATACAGGTCTGAAATTTGACAGAACTGCAGAATCAAGGTTGTTTTTTTTTAGGCAAGGTCTGACCACAGCATGCTTGAACACTTTTGGAACAGACCCTGAGCTGAGGCAAATATTGATAAATATGAGGAGACTTGGACCCACTGTGCTAAAAACCTGTTTAAGTATATGGGATGGAATAATGTCCAGTGGGCAGTTGGTGGATCTTATTCCCTGGACCACTTCAAGCAGAAGGGACAGAGACACTGGCTCAAACACATTAAACTCAGCAGAAAGACATACGTCAGTTGCAATAGCTCCATTACCAATACTCTGTCTAACAGAGGCTACTTTTTTAATAAAGTAATGCAAAAACTCATTGCAGGTTGCCACTGACACATTTTTCAGAACGTTATTGGATTGATTTGTGATAGCTTGAATAGTATTAAATAACACCTGAGGGCGATTGCAGCTGGTGGAAATGACAGTTGACAAATATTGACATTTGGCCTCTTTAACAGCTTTTTTTGGTAGTCATTAAGACTACCTTCCTTCAGAATGCCAAGTGAAACATGTAGCCTATCTTTCTTTTACTTGCGTTCGGCTTGTCTGCAGCAACGCCTAAGTGTGTGGGTGGCATCACTGAGCCACGGGTCAGGCTTAGGTTTGGCAGAGATAGACCAATATGGAGCAATAGTATCCAAGATTACCGAGCATGCGGAGTGAAAGGAGGAAATAAATGCCTCTGGACACGGAGGAAGGGACAGTTCATGATGGGTTTTAAAACTACTGGTCACGAAAGCAGCAGCAAACTTTTCAGCAGTAGTGGAGGTGATAAAGCGGCAGCGTGAGGCTAAAATGTGAGATTTGGCTGTAGGGGAAGGGGTTATGAATTCAAATATAATGGGGAGGTGATCTGATATACAAATGCCACCTATTTCTGTGATGGCTAGTGGGAGTCCATGGGAGATAATAAGGTCTAGTGTGTGCCCATGTTGGTGTGTGGCAACATTTACTGACTGTACCAGGCTGAAAGATGACAAAAGGCTTTGGAACTCAATCGCCAGTTGGTTAGAAGGACAGCAGACATAAACATCAAAATCACCACAGATCAGCAGACAGTCATGTTTTGACATTAGATCAGCAAGTAGGTCTGAGAACTCAGTTATAAATTCCTTATTTTGCTTAGGTGGACGATATATTACAACACACAGTACAGGACATGTAAACTGCACCAAAAATAGCTGTAGCTCAAAGCTGCTGTAACTTTTAGCTGGTAGTAGGCGGCAGCTGAAACTCTGTTTGAAAACAGCAGCCAGTACGCCCCCCTGGCTGGACTCTCGTCGCGTACTGAAGAAAGAGTAGCCGGGTGGGAGGAGCTCAGAGAAAGCGCTGTTGTCAACTGGCTTCTGCCAGGTCTCCGTAAGCAGAAACAAATCCAAATCATTTGTGGAAATCAGATCATTAACAATGAAGGTCTTATTTGTGAGCGATCTGACATTCAGGAGGGCTGCACGGGCTGATGCACGAGCCGATGCACAGCTCACAATTCACTCCGGATATCAATCAAAAGTTTAAAGACCAAAAGCCTCGTGTACAACGACTTGTGTGGATTTGCTCCTGAAACATGGCGTACGCTCAAACCAAAATGCCCTCCAACATACAAAAATATCCGGATGTATGTTTGCGCACACATGAATCCAAGCACATTTCGTTTGTACATCCCAATCAACGTGGAATTGAGCGCACATGTCACAGTACCTGACTCCTCCCTGTCTACTCCCCTATTTAAATATGCAAATATTATTTAAATGAGCCCTGAACCTGTGATTCCTCTCTCTGCATGATCAGAAAATAAAGAAAAAAGAATGAGTAAGACATGAAAAGAATAACTTAACGGAAAGTGAGATGGAGGTGCTACTTTCTGAAGTGGAGGCCCGCAAAAATGTTTTCTTTGGCACGCTGTCCTACGATATTAGCAGCAAACGTAAGAGGAGTGGGTGGGAGAGCGTGAGTGAGGCATTTAATGCTGTGGAGTCTGAGAAGCACACACAAGCAGAGGTGAAGAAGAAGTGTTTCCCAACAGTTTCCCAACATCACTTCTAAGTGTTGCCAAAGAATCAACAGCTGTAGAAAAGTGCATACGACAGCCCTGAAGTTTGCGTGAGGCACCGCACATTTCCACGGTCATTTTGCTCTTGATACATCTGATTGTTGACGTGAAAAAGTGTGTACGCCACTTTTTTGTCCGTACGCACCCTTTGTACATGAGGCCCCAGAGCTGTTTCGGTATCACGGTGTGGCTAATACCTGCATGCTAACTGAAGTTATAATCAAGAGTATGTGGAAAAATATGCATCTGATGGAAATTTTGAAAGGTTTGCTGCCGCAGACTATGTGTTTTTGTGGACGTAAGACTTGTTGTAGACTAAGTATTTTACTGGAGTACATTAACTGGACCCTTGCCAACATAACAGGATCGTTTTCGTTGGATTTGTACCTGCTCTTAGAATACTGTGAGGCTTTATAGATGACTTTGATACTTTGACTAGTGTTTACTGTATCCACAGTTCTGATTGTATCCTGGATGGGCACACATAATTGGAATCGCAAGACCCTTAGCTTTCCAACGGTATATAATATGTTTAGGTACATATAAAGGGGGGCTGAAGAATACCCCAGATTTGTCGTGAAGTATGCAACATCCCGTCAGCGGGACGTTAAAACATTTTGGATAACAATTCATTCTGATTTGGAAGAAATATTAGATATGCAAATTCCTTTTAACTAGGAAGAACTTTTTTCTGGACTTTTGTATACTACGATACTACGGCATTTTAAGTTTTGCTGCCGGAAAAGCTATTATTAGTTAATGGTTAAGCTTGAATGTCCCATCTTTGGAAGATTGGACTGTACTTGTACAGTGCTTTTCTAGTCTAACTGACCAGTCAAAGTGCTTCAACACTACCTGCCACATTCACCCACTTACACACACTCATACAGAATGACTTCCTAGTCATTCATACACTGATGGATGCATTGGTAGGCAACTTGGGGTTCAATGTCTTGCACTTTGACATGTGGCCTGGAGAAGCTGGAGTTGAACCACTGACCATCTGATTGGTGGGCGACTGCCCCTCCTTCTGAGCTACAGCTGCCCCATTGTGTATGGTCTGTTTGTTATGGAAAGAATTACGTTCACTATTAGATTGCAAATAGACAAATTTGACTATTATGTTGGTTGTTTAATTTGCAGTCTCTGAATATATAAGTGGGCATGTAGGTGTATATGTTTGCATATATGATTTATATGTATATGTACGTATGTATGTATGTATATATATATATATATATATTTGTATGTGTATGGATATGTGTGTACATGTGGATATGAGTATATATATGTATATATTCTTTTTTTTAAACAAGAACACCCCTTGTTTGTCTTTTTTTGTTTTGTTTTATTTTATTTTTTTCTCCTTTTTTTACATAACTAAGGTCTATGTTTTGCTTCACTGTATGAACAAAGGTTTTGAAAAGACAAAATTAAAAACATTTAAAAAAATACTGAAATTGCAGAACCTATGCATTTAGGACGTACAAAGTTATCACCTGAGGAAAGATCGAGGCGTATGCGCAAGGGAGAATGCATTTATTGTAGCTCGCCAGGTCATTTCATTGCTGCCTCTCCGGTTCGGCCAAAGGAGCACGCCCACCAGTAAATGCGAGGGTACTGGTGGGTGTAACAAATCTTCGTAATCCTCCTCGTCTCACTTTACCGGTAACTTTGATGTTTGAAAGGGTTAATCATGCTACTCATCCTTTTATTTATTAAGGATGAGTTGAATGAGATGAATTTTGCCACTCAGTTAAGTCTGCCAAACATTCAGTTACGCTCCCCAATATCTGTTTCAGCCCTTGCTGGGGTTTCTCTTGCCACTATCATGCATAAAACTAGACTGATAACACTGATTGTTTTGGGTAACCATTGTGAGTTCTTGGAATTCTATTTATTCCCTGTGGCAAATATTCCTGTAATTTTAGGTTTTCTGTCCATAACCCTCATATCTACTGGACTAGCCAAAGAATCGAGAGTTGAAGCTTGTTTTGTATGTCCTCCTGCCTCATCATCTCCTATCGCCAGTCAATCATGTTCTCTGCTGGATGAGCCAGTCGATCTTTCGCTCATTCCCTTAAAGTATCATGATTTGAGTTCTGTATTCAGCAAGGATAAGGCACTCACCTTACCTTGGGCCACTTCGAATACCTTGTAATGCCTTTTGGCCTAACCAACCCCCCGGCAGTTTTTCAAACACTGGTGAACAATGTCCTGAGGGATTTTCAAGACACGTTTGTGTTTGTTTATTTGGATGATATCCTAATTTTTTTCACGTTCCCTTGGAGAACACAAACTACACGTGCGGGCTGTGTTACAAAGATTGCTGGAAAATCATCTCTATGTTTAATCGTTTCTAGGCTATGTTTTTGAGGGCAGGCAGGTGAGGATGGACCCCCACAAGATCCAAGCTGTTGCTGAGTGGCCCGTGCCATCCTCATGCAAGGACCTGCAACCATTCTTGGGGTTCGGTAATTTTTATCGTCGCTTCATTCGTAACTATAGTCAAGCAGCGGCACCTCTGACTCGTTTGACTTCTACTAAACAATCTTTCCAGTGGTCTTCCGAGGCTGACGCGACATTTGAGACCCTTGAGAACCTCAGCTACTCTTTTGGTTTAACTGGACCCCGATCGACAGTTTGTGGTGGAAGTGGATGCCTCTGATTCAGGGGTGGGGGCAGTTTTATCCCAGAGAGCTGAATCAGAGGGGAAGATGCATTTGTGTGCTTTTTTTTCATGTTCATTGGAGGAGCGTAAGTATGACGTTGGCAACAGGGAACTTTTGGCAGTAAAATTGGCTATAGGGTGCTAAATAGCCTGTCTAGGTTTGGACCAAAACCAAAAACTTGATATATCTCAGAGATGCTTAGAGGCTGAATTCCAGCCAAATCTGCTGGGCGTTATTTTTCGGGTTTTTCAAGTTTTCTATCACCTACCGTCCCAGCACCAGAAATGTTAAACCAGATGTGCTTTCATGGCAGTTCTCTTCAAGTTCTTCTGATAACCCTGATAACATCCTGCAACATTCCTGTGTTTTAGGTGTGACATGGGCCGTGGAGGACCAGATCCAACAAGGACTTAATTCTGATCCTGATCCCCCCTAATCGACACTATGTACCCTGCTCTGTGAGATCTGAGGTCATCCAATTGGCACACACAGCCAAGTTTACCCGTCATCCAGGCAGCCAACGGACCATCTCCCTCCTGAAGGGTCATCAGGTGGGAACCTCCTTTCATCAGTGTTTCGTCTAGTTGGGCCCACGACACCTCCAGGAGGCTAGACAGTGATCACCGGCGTCCCAGAGTCACTCCCCTAATGTCAGCCGTCACTGCTCCTCACACCACAACAACCATCTTTTTTTCCACAACCACAAGCTACCCCAGCCTCTCACCAGCTGCACACCAGTCATAGCGGGGTGGGGATACAAACCCTGGTTCAGGTAGGGGGTAGAAATAGAAGAGGCAAAGATAAGTAGGAATGAGATACAAACCCTGTTTCAGGTAGGGGGTAAAAATAGAAGAGGTAAAGATAAGTAGGAATGGGATTTAAACCCTGGCTCGGATGGGGGTAATGAAAGTAAAGAGGCTGCCAGAGGTGGAGGCAGGACAAGACACACTAGCAGATTCAGCAGGCAAATTCACCTAAACAGTCCTAAATCACTAAAAATGCCAGCAAAAACAAGTCGCCTAAAATGGCTGCCTGGTTTCAAAAGGCTCACATGTTCTTCTTCTTCTTCTTCTTTGGTTTTTAATGTCAGCTGGCATCCTTGGTGTTGCATATGCCACCATCTACTGGACTAGATTTCTTTTTCTATTTCTTCTTTTCTGTATTCTTTTAATTATTCCAGTATTTACCAGGAATCCTATAGTTATTCTCCTCCCTTCTTTAGTTTTAGCAGATTATACTATATTTTCAAATTACATTCTGTTATTCCTGCCCTCTGCAGCCCTATCTTCATTATTTCCATCTCCCTTCCATATGTGGGACATGCTATCATCACATGTTCCACTGTCTCCCTCTCCCCACAGCTACACTGCCCAGTTGGATGTTTCCCCATTATCTTAAGTGTATTGTTCAGTTTACAATATCCTATTCTTATCCTGATAATAATGACTTGTTCTGTTCTGTTCTGTCCATAACAGCCTGCTTCTCTTGCTACACTTTGTAATTTATATAAATGTCTTCCTTTTTCCTGATTCTTCCAATATTGATTCCACTGATTGTTTATTTCTTTCCATACTAAACTTTTCCCTTCTGTTTTTGATAATTTTACTTTCATTTTGACTACTTCTGTCTTTACTGCCTCCTTAGCAGCTTTGTCAGCTTTTTCATTTCCTTTTATTTCTATATGTGCTGGTACCCACATGAACACTCTTTCCCTCCCCTGTTGCATTAACCTGGATGTTTTTAACTGTATTTCATGTAAAATTTCCTGATGTGTTTTTGCTGTTCCGTTTTTAATACATAAGAGTGATGAAAATTAATCGCTACATATAACTATTCTCCTATCCCTCACCCCCTCCATCCATTCTATTGCTAGCGATATTGCACATAATTCCACTGCATATACACTTAAATGATCTGATGTTCTTCTTGAAATTGTTCTATCATAAATGGGAACCACCATTGCTGCTGCTGTTACTCCTGTTACCTGTTTTTTGGACCGATCTGTATATATATACATATATTCTCCATATTTTTTCCTCCACATAGTTATAAAATTCCTGTACTAGATCTGCTGTTTTATTTATTTCCTTGATGTTTCACATGTTTAAGTCTACATTTGTTTCTTGTCCATTTTGGTATTGTTGTCCAAAAAACTGTTAGGCTGAATTCCATATGTTGTATTTTTAGTTGTTCTGCTAAACCCTCACTAACCCACCCAAAACTATTTTTTTTTCTCTTTCCCCTCTTCCCAGCACATCTCCAGAACTCTCTTTGCTGGATGTTCATCTTTGTGTCCTTTTAAATTTACCCAGTAGTTGGCTATTAGCTGTTTTCTTCTAAGCCATAATGGCATTTATCCTGCTTCAACCTGTAGGGAACATATTGGTGCTGTTTTTATTGCTCCTAGACAAGTTCTTAATGCTCTGGCTTGGATTATATCTAATTGCGAGAGTACTGATTTTGCTGCTGATCCATATCCCACACTGCCGTAATCTATTCTAGACCTTATTAATGCTATGTATATATATTTTAAAGATGTAAAATCAGCACCCCACTCTAATCTGGCCAAACACCTCATAATATTCAATACTCTCTTACTTCTCTCCACAATTACCTTCACATGTTCTCTCCATGTTAATCTAGAATCCATAATCATTCCTAAGAATCAAAAGCTGTTTACTCTCTCTAAGTTCTTTCTATACAAGTTTAACTTTTAATTTTCACTAATTTTCTTTTTTGAGAAGACATTACTTTTCTCCACAGAAAATGTAAAACCCCACTCTTCTCCCCATTTCTCCACTTGATCTATCCCTTCCTGTAGTTTCTTAACTATGTGATCTATGTTGCCTCCCCTCTTCCATAACGCCCCATCATCTGCAAACAAAGATCTTCCCATTCCTGCTGGTATACTGTCAAATGTATCATTTATCATTATTGTAAATAACGTTGGACTTATCACACTCCTATGCGGTGTACCATTCTCTACCATATAGCTCTCTGACACCTCTGACCCTATTTTAACTTGTATAACTCTTTCACTTAAAAAATCTATAGTCCAGTTAAACATGTTTCCCTCAATTCCTATTCGATGCATTTTAATTAGCAATCCCTCTCCCCACAACATGTCATATGCCTTTTCCACATAAAAAACACTGCTGCCACCGTTTCTTTATTTACTTGTGCTTTTCTTATATCATCTTCAATGCATACTACTGGATCCATAGTGCTCCGACCTCTTCTAAACCCACTCTGATATCTAGTCACCAATCCCCTTATTTCTTTTTTTTTTTCCTGCCCTGTGTTGGCTCCCAGGTAGCGGGGATGCCTATTGCAGCCAGTCCCTGGCTGCCCTCTCCGGGGGAGAGTAGCTCCCCCGGTGTATATCCCCATACCCCTCTCCCTTCTGGCTCCTGTACACAGCACACACTCACACATGAAGGGTTTTGGGGGCGTGTGTGTTCGGTGGGGTGTAGTGGATGGGGCCACGTAGGTGGTCCCCTTTGGTTGCACTCTGCAGTTCCCCGCCCCTGGTTTAATTACACCTTAGACATTACTACTTATCAAACACACTCACACACACACATTAGGTCTTGGGGGGTGGTTACACTGAGTGGCATCTGGTGGGCGGGGCTCTTTGGGTATGTAGGCTGCCCAGAGGGCCGCGCTCCCAGTTCTACAAGTTTGGCTGCCCCTCACTTTTAATCGCTCACTATTAGAAAATATTGACGAGCCAGAAGGGTGAGGGGAGGGGTCTTCTTCCCACACCCCTGCTTCCTGGTTGCTGCTCGGGGCGGGAGGGGCCAAGAGGATTAATTAATTGTTCTGCTTGTTCGGGGTCTGTGGTGGCTGGGGGGCTGCTGGCCCCCTGGTGTGCCCGCTGCACTACACCCCAGCGGAGTCGAGGGAGGGAGGACGTGTGGATGTATGGGACGTGAAAGTGTGTGTGGTAATGATTGGGCCTGGATCTGGGACTTTCAGTCGCCTGGCCTGCCTGTGCTTCTCCCGATGGGGGGGCGGCGTTGCCTCTCCCCGCTGCTTGCGACTTCACCCACCTGTGGGCACGTCTTGACTCCCAGGGCACTTGGCCAGGGGTGCTGGGGCAGGCGCTGACCCACTGTGTGGCTGTCTGGGGCGCTTGGCCCTCCTGGGTATTGGGTGGGACCTCTGCCGGGGGTTTTTGGGGTGCTCGGGTTCCTGGGGCCCGGGTCCAGTGCACGGCCCGTGTCTGGGCGGCTGGGGCCTGGCGGGGTCGGTGGGCTGTTGCCCCTGGCTCCCGGAGGGCCTCTGCCCTATGCTTATGGGGGCTCTGGCCGGGGGCTTCCTCTGCAGTCTTCTGGGTGGATGCCTGGTTGTCCCTGCGGTGGGCTTCCTGGGTTCTGTGCTCTGTGGGGGCTGCTGGTGGCCTGGGTCTTGTGGCTCTCTCTGCCTGCTTCTGATTGCTTGGGGGAGCTGTGGATTGTGGCCCTGTACGCTTATACACTCATAACTAAGCACGGTTATCATGTAGGTCCTGTGCCATGGGTGTTGCATGTTCTCACACACACACACACACACATTCATTAGTCCAGTAGCATGGTCGCTAAGCAGTTGATGTATTATCATGTCGTCTCAGGTCATCTAATATCCACAGCTGTGTTGTATGCGATTGCCGCTTCTTGTGCTTGTTTTTGTTTGTTTGTGTGTTTGTTTTTTCTCTGCTTGTCTGCTTTCAGGTGCTCCTGGTGGCGCTAAGGCTGGATTCCCCTCAGAGGCCATGGATTGTTGTCTGTTTTGTTTTTTACAGGTGTAGCAGCTGGTTGTCTGGTTTTTGTTTCTATTTTTGTTCTGTTTCCTCTTCTTTCCTCTTCTTCTTTCCTTGTCCCCCGGTCCGGTTCAGTTCTATTACATGTCATATATTGTCAACAGAAATAAATAAATGGGCATCAAGGGGAGCTTTACATTTATAAAACTTCCCTTGGCAAAGCAAATCTGTTTGGCATCAAAGGTATTCAGACTACAATTCTGCTGCCATAATGCTGAACAGGACAAGGGGAAAAAAAAACAAATAAATAAAAAATCCCCACCCATTTTCCTCAACATTCCCCATACTTCTCCTATCTTCGTTTTGCTCCCAATAGATCCACAGAATTTCCTACAATACAACCTCTTCGCTTGTCTTATTGTTTTCCTTAGCATTGCTTGTGCTTGCTTATACTGAATCAAATGTTGAAAGTTATGGTATCTTTTAACTAACCTAAATGCTTTATTTTTACTCTTTATTGCTTGTTTACATTTTTCATCACACCACGGTACTAACTTTTTTTTCTTTCTCCCTGAACTTTTAGGTTCTGCTGATATGATCCTCTGCTTTATGTCCCTCTCCATCATTTCCACCTCCATGTTATCATTAACCTGATCAAAAGGCTCACATGGGTCACACCTTCCACTTAAATAAATCTCTGATTTCTTCCTTGCTTCTTCCAAGAGTCTGTTTACCCCATGTGCTCCCAGCTACTATTGCTTCTTCTTATCCAAATCCACTGACTAGACTTTACTGCTTCATCTGACTCTTCCTTAACTATTCTCCTGACACTCTGTCCACTTACACCCAACTCCCTCAACAATGAGACAACAGACTTTGCAACAAATACTCTATATCCTACTTCCACTGGACATATCCTAACTTTCCATTCTTGCTGCTCTGCTTCTGTCCCTAACTCCACATACCTAAGCTTTTTCGTTTCATATGCTTCTGCTATAAATTCCTCCAAAGGAACATTCAGCTCCATGAAATAGACTCTCATTCTACTTCTAGACCACAAGACTATATCAGGCCTTAAATTTGTAAAGACTATTTCCTGGGGAACAACAAGCTTGTCTCCTAAATCTACCTGCATCTCCCACTTTCAAACAAGCTCAGGTTACACTGCTGCTCAAGAAACCTTCCCTCCCTCCAACTCATGTGGAGAATTATCGGCCGGTCTCTCTCCTCCCGTTTCTGTCTAAAATCATTGAAAGGGCGGTCTTTAAGCAGGTCAACGATTACCTCTCTCATAACAACCTCCTTGACCCAAACCAATCTGGGTTTAAAAGTGGACACTCCACCGAGACGGCTCTGTTAGCTGTGACAGAAGCCTTAAAAGAAGCCAGAGCGACAGCTAAGTCCTCTGTACTTATCCTGCTCGACTTATCGGCTGCATTTGACACTGTCAACCACAGTATTCTTTTGTCCATGCTCTCAAGCATGGGCATCACAGGGAGAGCACACTCCTGGTTTGAATCGTACCTCACTGGTCGGTCCTTCAAAGTATCCTGGCTTGGTCACACTTCTACAGCGGACCACCTTGCCACAGGGGTCCCCCAAGGCTCAGTACTGGGACCTCTTCTCTTTGCCATATACACCAACTCACTGGGACAGATCATCCGATCACATGGCTTCTCATACCAATGTTATGCTGATGATACCCAGCTCTATCTGTCATTCCCACCTGATGACCACACAGTCTCAGCACGAATCTCAGACTGTCTCTCTGACATATCAGCATGGATGAAAGCCCATCATCTCCAACTTAACCTCCCAAAAAATGAACTGCTTGTCTTTCCAGCCAAACCAACCATACAACACAGCATCTGCATCCAAACCGAATCCCAATCTCTTGCTCCATCAAAGGTTGCTAGAGACTTGGGTGTCATGATTGATGACCAACTAACCTTCAAAGATCACGTTACCTCGGTTGCTCGTTCATGCCGCTTTGCATTACTAAACATAAGAAAGATCAGACCATACCTGACCCAACATGCCACCCAGCTCCTGGTGCAGGCCATGGTCATCTCCCGCCTTGACTACTGCAAAGCTCTCCTAACTGGTCTCCCAGTCTGTGCTGTGAAACCTCTGCAGATGGTCCAGAACGCGGCGGCGCGTCTGGTCTTCAATCAGCCTAAAAGAGCACACGTCACCCCTCTGTTCATTGAACTCCACTGGCTACCCTTAGCCGCCCGCATCAAATTCAAGTCACTGATGTTAGCCTACAAAGTGCTTAATGGAACGGCTCCCATCTACTTGAATGCTCTTGCGAAGGCTTATGTCACAACTCGGTCCCTCCGTTCGCCGCAGGATTGTCGTCTAGCAGTGCCTACACCAAGCCTAAGACAATCCAAACTCTGTTCATGTGTCGTCCCACGATGGTGGAATGACCTACCGAGCGCTACCAGAACAGGGGCGTCCCTGTCTATCTTCAAGAAGCTCTTGAAAACCCAGCTCTTCAGAGAGCATCTCCTATCCTAGCACTTACCTTGCACTTACCTACCCCCTCTATCTCTGCACTTCATCTTTCTGCACTTCCTTCTATGCCTGCACCCTATCTCTACTCTGTCACCTCTGACATAGTCAGACTAGTGGGTTCCTTCTATGTAGTTTATTGTTAAGATTTGTATAGCTTGTTAAATCTCCATTTGTAAGTCGCTTTGGATAAAAGCGTCTGCTAAATACATAAACATAAACATAAACATAAACAATCAGAAGCATCCTCTAAGCTGCCTTGCCTCCTTATTGTCTTATTAACTTTCTCCCCCTTTTGAACAAACTGAATTGCCACTCTCTTCACCTTAGACCCTCCTAAATTTACCTGCCTTTGTTTATCTTCAATACCTGCAGCTAAGCTTCTTAATACTTGGTTATGTCGTCACATACACTGGCCTTAGAGTTGCAGTACCTGAACATAATGAACATAACGGGTCTCCATTTACCCAGAGTTTTAGGTTCTGGGGAGTTGGCAATACATCATATGTTGCCCCTATCAAAAATCTAACACTCCTTTCCCCCATACTCCACAGCTCTTTCCAACTAAGCTTTTTTTTTCTCTACACCCTCCCAATTCAACCACTGTCCCTGCTTAGCCTGAGCCACTGCCTTTGTACCACTTAACATTTCCTCTTGTCTACGAATCTGCTCAACAACTGGCTTTCTCCTTTCCCTGGGACCTGCTCTACTCCACACCGATTTGCCTGGGCCAAGCCCCAAGCCTCCCCGACCTATTTGAACATTACCCACAATCTCTGTATGTCTAAGAGTTGCTTCTGTCTCCTGAGCAGGCATTCTTGGATTCTATTTCCTCCCCTTTTGGAACCAACTTACTATCTACCACATCTTTACTCCCAGCTAACAAGAGCTCTGTCCTAACTTTAGTACATTTAAACTCCTCTACTAGACTAGATACTGGGAGCTGGAGTATGCCTTTCCCATACAGTGCCACAGTACTTAAACAGTTAGGAACACCTAGCCACTTCCTAATGTAAAAGCTAACTAATCTTTCCATTTTTTCTGCAACAGATAATGGAATCCCATACACAGACAGCGGCCACATCAACCGAGGAAAAAATCCAAACTGCAGAGACCACAGCTTCAACTTTCCTGGAAGCCCTGATTTATCTATTCTGTCCAGTGCCTCAGCTAAATCTTTCCGAAACTGCACTGCCTGCTCTCCATTATTCATGTCTGCCTGGTACCACCTACCTAAACTCTTTACTGCCTTTTCCCCCTCTTGAACAAACTGTGTAGTGGAGGCAGTTTCCCTCTTCACCACACTACATAAGGTAAGTGTATATTGAAGGGGAGCATGCCCTTCACACATCAGCTTTGTGTTTCAATATGTTATGGAATTCACCAGGCACCAGGCTCTGACAGAGGAATACGTGGAATTAGGGAAATTAAACCTCACATTTTCAGTGTGATTGTGCTAACCATATAAATCATTCAAGCATGGTAGGAGAAAGGGCAGAGTTTTTAAAAAGACAACCACACAGACATTAAATTGTGATGAGGGTCTGTCGCACTGAAGCTGTTGAATAAATATCATCCCTATGTGCCCTATATATTTTCTCTTATGCAAACTTGTAACATTGTTACATCGAGACTTTCTCATATTAGTGAGAAGAGATATGACATGAAATATTACTTTATTATCAAAGATTGTACTCTAAAAAGGAAAGAAAAAGGTACAAAAGTGAAAAATACTGTTCCTTCAGGCTGTTCAAACACACACTCCTGTCCTCATATTCATCCACACAAAGAAACTAACTCTGCTTTTACGAAACAAAGACCTTTAACTTTCTGTGAATTACAGAATATAGAACAATAACAAAAGTATTGTTACAGAAATAGATATGAAGTTGCTATAAAGCAAATACAAAAATCAAGAAACTGGATGCAGTCTTAAGGTTGATGATGCAACTTCTTTCCAACAGTCCGACAACTGGTTGGAAAACTCACTGATTTTAGTCCGTTCTCAGACGTCACGCCACTCATGATCCGAAAGTTTCTGGATCAAGGTGAGGACACGGGGGTTCACACGCAGTCTGGGTTTGTGGGTTTCTTCCACCTTACTGTCCTTCTCTGGGTTGATTGAAAAGAAACACCTTAAGGTAAAGAAGACAAACAGAAAACTACATCAAAAACTTTTGATTGAAGCTACAAAAGTAAAAGAATGACAGGTCACACTTAACTCTGTAAAAGTAAATAAATCATTTTCTCAGTATTTGTATATATATATATATATATATATATATAGGTAGGTAAACTTCATACCTCTGCATAAACTCCAGCGTGGACGCAAGACCCGATGAGTAATGAAAGTTAAAACAATAATAGCTCCCAAACATCAGGCAAAGGGCAGAAATGAAGCAGGAGATGTAGTTGTGTCCAATCTGTTGATCCACACTCAGCATGAACCGTCTAGCATGGAAGTAGGATTGCCCTAAAAAGAAAGAAGAAAACATTTAGACTCCTGATACAACAAAACAATGACATTTATATGACAAACAGAATAAAAAGTACAAAGGAAAAACATTTGACATAGTAAGAGGATAAGACAAGAAAAAATAAAAACAATATAGAAAAAAACATGCAAGATGCAAAGAAAGGGGACAAGACAACATAAAAGACAACAGGAGAAAGAAACTGAAAAATATAAAAGACTTTAACTCACCAGACACGATGATGGTGGGAGTCAAGGAGACATTATCCATCTGTACTTCTTCAGCTAGGCATGTGTCCTCCACACAGAAGAACATTGCTTCTTCATTTTCATTGAAGTAGCAGAGAAGAAATAGCACCATCTCTTTAACATCTTCAGAGTAACTGTCCAGTTCTCCCCTTACCATCTTCAAATTTGTCTGAGCCTGGAAAAACCTTTTGTTTTTGTTCACACAAACAGCGTTCATGTAGTTCAGCAGTCTTTTTCCCTTCATATTCATGTTCCACATGAAGATTTTCTTCAGTCTAAGTCCAGTGAGTTCCTCATAGTGTACAGCCATCCCAATGTCATAAAATAAAAGTGGCCACGCTTCCAAGATGTCTCGAATGCTTTTCCCCATGTTAACATCTTTGCGCTGTGTGTAGAAAGTTGTCCTCAGTAATTGTTTCATCTCCTCAGGATTTGCCTCCTTCTGCTGACACATCATCTTGAGTTTGTCCTTCTTCTGTTGCTGACTTTCTGAAGTTTTTCCAAGAGGCAGGAATGTTGCATCCCATTTGATACACCCATAGGTGTCCTGAATTGCAACTCTCTGTTCTGGAATAACATAATCTATATCAGAGTTTCGAGAGAAGCACTTTCGCTTTCTTATTTTTGGAATTGTTGATCACTTCACGTTCTCGATTAGATATTGAAGTTGTTTGACTAGTGAGTGATAGCCAGTGCCAATGACATCTCCGACGATTACATCTTGTAGAGATTTTGTATATTTTGCCACCATCTTCTTTGCAACTTCTGTAGGACTCCTTTTACCTAAGTAAGAACTTTTTCGTATCATTGCAGACACCACAATCCTGACCATCTCCCTCCTCATTTTTGGACTTGGCCGTTTTCCTCTCTCTAATAACTGCATCAGTTTTTCTGAGAACCTTTCCCATGGTATCTCAAAGGTGTCCACCCAGTCTGCTGCAGATGTCTGGTTGCTGCTGGAGGACTTTGATGACACACTTAGCGGGGACAAAGACAACAGTGATGCAGGAGTATCTGGTGAAGTATTACTTGAGGACCTGCTGGTTTCAGGAGTCCGGTCTTCAAAAAAACAAACAAGTTATCAGAACTGAATCTGAATATCATAGTGTTCACAGCTTATCATTTAAATGTTGCTTTTTTGCTTTTCTAACTTATATCTGAATTTCCAAGCAGCAAGTGCTTTTCTGGCTTGAACTGGTCTTAATGCTGACAGCACATCTTCCTCAACAATGAACTGGAAGTCATCATATGTTTCCACTCCAATCGACTGTAATGTCTCCTCAAGAATGTATTTTGAAGCCTCTGCAAGGTCACCTCTGACAGAGTCTGACTAATGGGTTCCTTCTATCTAGTTTATTGTTAGCTTTGATGTTAGCTGTAATGTTGTATCTTCATTTGTAAGTCGCTTTGGATATGTATGAACAGAAACATAAGCATAAACATAAACATTATGGCTTACGGTCACACAGTGAAATGAGATACATTTGAATAATGCTTTTCCCAGCAGCTCTCTCTTGGTGAGCACATATTTCAGTGAAACTCATTGAAACAACAGTAAATTATTTACCGTAAAAGAACTAGTAGATGCAAATTAAACGTTACTCACCATAAAATGTTGACAATGTGGAGTGTGCTCGAGAACGACTCTGAGTATAGATCTATGATGCACTGGCCTACTTTCCTGGATCATCCCTTATGTCTGGATTGAGAATGACAGTGAGAGAGAGTGAATGCCCAATAGTTGGGGTGGTGTGATGGTAGCGATGCCGGATGTACCCCAGGAGGCAGTGGTTCAACCATTGGTCAAGCACCCCTACCTCCACGCTCTGCTCTTTAAAAAAAAATAAAAAATTCAATTTATTGCATGGAGGGGGGTCAGTACACACAGATATGATAAACAGCAAGCAGTGTGTAGCTCAGTCAGCTGAGCTCAGCCACTTAAAGCTGGAGAGCTGAGGTTGACTCCTGGTCAGTCAGAAACACAGCAACTACCCTTGTAGGCTGCATGGGTCCAAAACCAGAGGGAAGGCTACCTCAAAATAATGCAATTTTTATAAAAAAGGACTCCCTGTTTCCGTTTAGTTTTAAAGCCAGCCTAATAACACATATGTAATACATAAAGAAAGATGTTACATAAGAAAAGGCAATCTTTATTAGAAGACGCAAACATCATTGTATAATGTAAAAAATAGTTATGATTATTATTTTAAGAACTTTATTAAGACTTAAAACTGGAAATAAAACCAATTGAAAAGTCAGTGTCTAAAAAAACTGACCACACACAATAAGAACTTTATTAAGACTTAAAATTGCAAGCAATCTACTTAGGAACACTAAAAAAGTAAAGAACATAAATAACCAGAACCCATGCAGCAGAATAAGATTCAAGATTCAAGAAGCTTTATTTATTCCGAGGAGAAATTGCTGTGCAACAGTTATGGTACAAGAGGAAAAGTATTAAATTAAATTAAATTAAATTAAATTAAATTAAATTAAATTAAATTAAATTAAATTAAATTAAATTAAATTAAATTAAAAAGCTAACATAAAATAGAAAAAGTAACTGAATACAACATGTGCAATGTGCAAATTAGCAGCCTCAATAAAAAAACAATATATACAAAAAGTGATCTGGAGAAAGGGTCATTGTATAAAGTGACATTTGGCCTCAGGAGGTAGATCAATGGTAGATCAGGAGGTAGATCAATGTTGAATGTTCTGTCTTACACAAAGGTGTGAATCTGTTGCTGAAGGTGCTTCTATGGGAGGTTAGATAAATGGTAAATGGACTTGTACTTGTATAGCGCTTTTCTAGCCTAACTGACCACTCAAAGCGCTCCACTACATGCCACATTCACCCCACTCACACACATTCATACAGCAGGTCTTAAGATACACATAACTATGTGCTTTTTTCTAAGCATTCACACACATTCATACCCCCAATGATACACTGGGGGAGCAACGTGGGGTTCGACCTTCCGATTGGTGGGCGACTGCTCTTCTTCCTGAGCTACAGCCGCCCCTAGCACCTGGTGGAGAGGGTGAGTGTTGTTGTCCATGATACTTTGCAGTTTACACAGTATCCTCCTCTCAGACACCACCAACAAAGAGTCCAGCTGGACCCCCAGAACAGAGACAGCCTTCCCGATGATCTTGTTGATCTTGTTGGCGTCTGCTGCCCTCAGCCTGCTGCCCCAGCACACCAAACCAAAGAAGATGGCACTGGCTACCACCAAGTGGTAGAACATCCTCAGCATGATCGAAAGACTGGAGCCTTCTCAGGAAATATAGCCAGCTCTGACCCTTCTCGTACACTTCTCTGTGCTCTGTTCAGTTTGTTGTCCAGGTGGTCTCCAAAGTATTTGTAATCCTGGACCACTTCCACAGTCTCACCGTTGATGGAAATGGGTGTGGTGACAATGGATGTACATGCATTTCATAAGTACAGACAACAGGGGTTTTAGGAAATTTTATTTATTTTTAAAGAGCAACTGTTGGTGGCTGATGTCAGGTGTGGTTGCTGTGGAAAGAACATCTGAAAAACCTATTTGGGTTAAGATGGTCTAGTGGAACAACTGAAAAAGGGGGAAAGCGAGAAGGGGAAGAAAAATAAGGAGGGAATTTGTTATTTTTAAGATATTTTCTCTTTTTCAGGGGTTGGAAAAAAATTAAAGATAGAGGGGAACGGTTGGAGTTAGGATAGAGGGTAGCAAATGGTTATGTTAAGGATAAAGGGCAGGGAATGTTTATGCATTTGGCAGACACTTTTATCCAAAGCAACTTAAAGGTAGGCAGATAGGGTAGACATAGGTAAGACCCCCTTGCCTAAGGACCCCTACTGGGGGTAGTATCTTTAATGCAGGAGATTTTAACCCAGGTCTCCCACACAAAAGGTGGGAATCACATCACTACACTATCCAGTTCCCTGGAATGGTGATGTTAGAATGTGGGTGGGGAAAGGTTGGGGTTAGGATATAGGATGAGGAGAGGTTAGGGTTAGGATAGAGAATGGGGAGAGGTTTGGGGTTAGTGGTTGGGAATGGGATGCAGAACCTGGTTCGGGTAGGGGAAAGAAAGGTTAAGGTGAGGAAACAGAACTCACTAGAATAGAACTTGACTCTCTTGTTGACAGCACTATAGCTTCAATGCGTACAACACTGGACAATGTTGCCCCTCTGAAAAGGAAGGTAATCAGTCAGAAGAGGTTGTCTCCTTGGTATAATTCACAGCTGCGTGCGTTAAAGCAGACTGCAAGAAAGCTGGAGAGACAGTGGCGGTCCTCTAATTTAGAAGAGTCTCAATTAGTCTGGAAAGATAGTTTAATAACGTATAAGAAAGCACTTCGTAAAGCTAGAACTGCTTATTATTCATTATTGATAGAAGAGAATAAGAATAATCCCAGGTTTCTTTTCAGCACTGTTGCCAGGCTGACAAAGAATCCGAGCTCTGTTGAGCCATGTATTCCTTTAACTTTCAGCAGTGATGATTTCATGAGATTCTTCATCAATAAAATTGTTTCTATCAGAGAGAAGATTAATGGAATCCTTCCCACTATTATCACTGATGTATCATCAAGTAGAGCAGCTTTAGAAGTATCTTTAGAACCTGATTTGTATTTAGACAGCTTCTGCCCAGTTGATCTTTCTGAGCTAACAACAGCAATAGTCTCTTCTAAACCATCAACTTGTATGTTAGACCCAAACCCAACCAGACTTTTCAAGGAGGTTTTCCCCTTAATTGACACTTCCATATTGGATTTGATTGGTCTTTGTTGACAGGATATGCACCTAAGACTTTTAAGGTTGCTGTAATTAAACCTTTACTTAAAAAAAACAACTCTTGATTCAGAAGTGTTGGCTAATTATCAACCTATATCCAATCTCCCTTTTTTGTCTAAAGTTCTTGAAAAAATAGTTGCAGTTCAACTTTGTGATCATTTACATAGAAATAATCTGTTTGAAGAGTTTCAGTCAGGATTCAGAGTGCATCATAGCACAGAAACAGCACTGGTGAAAGTTACCAATGATCTCCTCTTAGCCTCTGATAGCGGACTTGTTTCTGTGCTTGTCCTGTTGGATCTCAGTGCTGTATTTGACACGATCCATCACAGCATTCTGTTACAGAGACTTGAACATGTTATTGGGATTAAAGGAACTGCATTAGGCTGGTTTAAGTCATATTTATCTGATAGATTCCAGTTTGTTCTTTTAAATGAAGAATCTTCCTCACACATTGGAGTAAGTCATGGAGTTCCTCAGGGTTCTGTGCTTGGACCGATTCTTTTTACTTTGTACATGTTTCCATTAGGTAACATTATTAGACAGCATGGCATAAATTTCCATTGTTATGCTGATGATACTCAGCTGTACTTATCTATGAAACCAGATGAAACCAATAGGTTGGTCAGACTACAAGTCTGTCTTAAAGACATAAAGACCTGGATGACTCAGAACTGTCTGCTTTTAAATTCAGACAAAACTGAAGTTGTTCTCTTTGGACCTGAGCGCTTCAGGGAGAAATTGTCTAGTTATATAGTTACTCTAGATGGTATTTCCTTGGCTTCTAGTTCTACAGTGAGGAACCTTGGAGTTGTTTTTGACCAGAATTTATCATTTGACGCACATAAAAATAAAACTGGTTTCTAGGACTGCCTTCTTTCACCTTCGTAATATTGCTAAAATTAGGAACATCCTGTCTCAGGGTGATGCAGAGAAACTAGTCCATGCATTTGTTACTTCAAGATTGGACTACTGTAATTCCTTATTATTGGGCTGTCCCACATATTCTCTGAAAAGCCTCCAGCTGATCCAAAATGCTGCAGCCAGAGTTCTGATGAGAACTAACAGGAGAGATCATGTTTCTCCAGTTTTAGCTTCTCTTCATTGGCTCCCTGTTAAATATTAGATATTTTCCTAACAAAGCACTTCGCTCCCAAACTGCAGATTTACTTGTTGTTCCCAGAGTTTCTAAAAGTAGAATGGGAGGTAGAGCCTTCAGTTATCAGGCCCCTCTCTTGTGGAATAAGCTGCCAGTAAATGTCCGGGAAGCAGACACCCTTTCCTCTTTTAAGATTAGGCTTAAAACTTTTCTTTTTGATAAAGCTTATAGTTAGGGATGGCTCAGGTAATCCTGAAACATCCCATAGTTAAGCTGCTATAGGCTTAGACTGCCGGGGGACCTCATCTGTCACACCTTTCCTCACTTTGCTCTCTTTTTCCCCCTGTTTAATTTCTCAAATGATATTATGTACATGTGACATTATTGTGGTTATTAACTTGTGTTTCCCTGTTCCAACAGATATCCTTTGAATGGTGTTTTTCCCCCTCTTTTCCCTCTTTTCTGTCTTCTCACACCCCAGCTGGTCGAGGCGGATGGGCACCCTTCCTGAGTTTGGTTCTGCCAGAGGTTCCTTCCTGTTAAAAGGGAGTCGTTCCTTTCCACAGTCGCCACAGGCACGCTCAGGACGGGAGATTGGACTGAAGACAAGTTTCGGTGCAATCTGTTGGTTTCCTTAGCTAGGATATTATTTTTTGAATTGGCTCTATATGAATTAATTGGATTGTGATTACAATGAATTGAATTCCAATTGGCTTGAATTGGACTATATTACTTAAGTGCCTTGAGATGACAATTGTTGTAATCTGGCGCTATATAAATAAAATTGAATTGAATTGAATTGAACAAAAGGGATGGTCAAGATTATAGGCTATGAGTTATGAGAAGATGAGAGGGAGGGAAGGGGTATAAAGAAAAAAAAAGGAACAAGAGGAGAAATTACGGGAATAGGGTGGAGAGTCTTTCCTGGACGACCAACGTCACCTAAAATCTAAAAAGGACACAACGGGGAAATAAATGATTTTGTGAAAATAACAATAAAGAATCAATCAATAAAAGGCCTCATTGAGGCCTTTAGGTGAGTGGGTTCCCAGCCTCTCAATCCAAATCCTCTGTGCTCTTTTCCTCTGCCTCATGGTTCAGTGGCTGTTCGACTCAAGGCCTGAGATGGCAAGGTGTTCAGGTTAATGGATATGGAAGTGGGAGACGGGGTGAATAGTTAATTTGCCTTTCCTGATGTTGTGGAGGTGCTGTTCTAACCTGATCAAAAGTGGGTGTTTGGGTTCCCAAATGTAGAGTTTATTGCAGCCAGCGCAAGTGATGATACAAACTATGTTGCTATGTTGAAATGAGAATTATGTGGTGGAAAAGGCAAGGCAAGGCAAGTTTATTTGTATAGCACAATTCAACAACAAGGTGATTCAAAGTGCTTCACAGAGACATTAAAACAGAAGAAATAAAAAGCATGATTTAAAATTTAAACAAAAGAAGGAAATAAGAACAATAGATAAAATCAGAAAAAATTATATATATGAAAGATAAAATCAATAGTTAAAACATGATTCCGTTTTGAAACTCAAGCTTATTCAAATGCAGCTGAAAATAGATGTGTCTTCAACCTGGACGTAAATACACTGAGTGTTTCAGCTGATCTGAGGCTTTCTGGGAGTTTGTTCCAGACATGTGGAGCATAGAAGCTGAATGCAGCTTCTCCATGTCTGGAAAGCAGAGTTACTAAATGGATTCACAATGAATTTTTTGCTATTGTAGAATTTAGCTTGCAGTACTACAGATAAGAAGGTGTTAGGTCTGAAAGTGGACCTTACTAACAAATTGTGTAAATTGGGATTCTTCCTGTATGCTCAGATTAACCTGTGATTCTGAATGGCTGGGTGTTGTGACTGAATTCAATTAAAATTATGTTTAATTTTTCTGTGGAGTTTTATGGGAAAATGTTGAAACGAATGGAATGAGAGACTGGGGGTTAGTCTCAATGGGGTTATGATAGTTGTCGACCCCCTCCTTCGAATTGGAGGGGGTAGTTGTCAGGCCTCGAGTCAAGCCGGGGGTTGGGGGGATGTCTGGCTTCGGGGGCCCTAGGTGAGGGGGCTGTGATTGAGGGGTAGTGTGAGTAACGGAAGAGCAAATGGGAACAAGGGAGGCCAAGGTGCTGTTCTTTATGTAACAGAGGAATCGTTTAGAATACTTACGCTTTCTGAGATTTTTGAAAAGTATACAGATGGACTCCTGTAAATCTGACGGTCTGGATGAGTGGCAGTGGAACTTAATGATCTGGGATTTAACGATACCTTTAAATGTGTGCTTAGGGTGGTAGCTGGCTTTGTGAAGGAGGGCGTGGTGTCTATTAACTTAAAATAAACCTTGGTGAGCATGAGTTTGGAGATGCTGTCTATATTGTTAAAAAAAACTGTGTTGTCGAGGAAATAAACTTGACGTGGATCTAATGTATATTTGACTTTGATTTTTGATGGTGGTTATTTAGGATGTCTATGAATAATTGGAAGTGAGAGATCTCGTGAGACCATGCACCTATGATGTCATCCAGATATCTGAGGTAAAAGAGGGGGTTTGAGGGGGCATTTAGCTAGGGCCTCCCGTTCCCATTCGCTCATGTAAATGTTGGCATAGGAGGGAACATATCTTTGGCCCATGGCTGTTCCATTAATCTGTAGAGAATGGTTATTGTTAAGGCAGAAATCATTGTTGTTGATAAAGATGTTTAACAGTTGAAGTAGTTCTTTATCCGGTCTATTTTTGTCTGGGTATTTTAAAAGGATGTTTTCAACTGTTTTTAAACCAATGGTTGTATTGATGTTAGTGTAAAGTCTGTCAATATCAATTGTAAAGAGATAAGTCTGACTAGGAACAGCTATGGGCCTGATAATGTCCAGTAAATGGCAAATCTTTTATGTAGCTGGGATGTTTAATTTAAAATTAAAAATAAAACAAAATTACATTTTGTTGCTCTGTACATGACAATAAAGTTGAATCTGATCTAATCTAATCAAAAGAGTTCTCCCACAGGCTACAGCTGATGGCAGACCTGACGCAGACAGTACAAACCATCAGACAGTTGGAGGAGGCTGGGGCACAAGTGAGACTGCAAGGAGATGCTGCGGGATCAGTACAGGAGGTGCAGTTTAAATGGAAAAGCACAAACTGGAAACCACAATGGCGACAACAAGGCAAGTAACAGAAAGGGGGGGGGGGGGGCTTTTTAACAGTGCGCTAAATGGTACCAGTCCTGAAGAAAATCACAGACACAGCCAAAATCTGTGTTGACCTGATAAAGCTAAATAAGTCAAAAGAGAACGCTGCATCCTACCTACCTTAGATGAGATAACAGCCAAGCTGAGCAGTGCAACTGTGTTGTCCTCCCTTGATTCTGCCAGTGGATTCTGGAAGATCCCTCT